>NW_026575035.1:19641492-20984408 GCF_905146905.1 Nyctereutes procyonoides | reverse complement strand
ATGTGGGATGTTGTATAACACTTGGCTTAGAAAATAAAGTAGAAAAAAACCTTGCTAACTAGCACACGCTTTCTATAGTACCCAAGTACATGCAGTGCTTATTCATTTTTTTTTCAATAAAAAAATAACATGGGTCGGTGACACCAAAAGAGATATTTCATGTTGAAGCCACTTTATTCTTTATAACATTTTAAAATTTAATTTAATGTGCTTAGTTAAGTTTTACCTAGCATATAACCAGATTGCAATAGTAACTCATCTATAAAATGATAAAAGTTTATGAGGTGTAATGCTGACAACACTATAAACTGGACTTAAAAATATACTTTTGTTGTTTTGCTGGATTAAATTAATGCATCAGCTTGAAGGAAGTATTTCTGATTGTTACAACAATTTGCTATTCATGTAAAGCTCCCAGTGTGAATGGTCTCTGTATTAAAGACACACAGCAATTTCTCCTAGCAGCACCATTCCACCTTCTCCCCCAAATCAAGCTTCTAAAAGATATAGCCAGGGACTATGTTTGTGGACATTTATTCAATGGGGTATATAATTTTTCAAGTTTGTAAAACTTCTTCTTAATTTCAGCATGTAAAACCATTAAGAAACTGTAACCGATTTTTCTTTTCTAATGTATTAGTTTCACAAAAGGTGAAACTCTTCTCTGTGTAGTATTCAAAGTGGGCTGGTCTTCAGGGAGAGCCACAGAGGTGAGACACCACTGGTTTTCCAGGACAGACAACACTGGTACCAACACCTCTCATCTTCATCTGCTTCAGGCTTTTCAGCAAAGTGACTTCACCTCATTGAGCTCTCCACTCCCTGCTAGCAGTAGGGGCAAAAACCAGCCCATGAGCCCAGAGCTCTGATGGAGCTGGAGCTGTGTCCCTGGCCAGGTCATCCTTGACTTTTGCTTTAACTCTTAGCTTTGTAATAAACTATGAAATTGCTAAGGGCAATCAGTTCACCTCAGGGCCTGTTTTTAGCAAGTGGTAACTAATGAATTTCAACAAAGAAAACTATATCAATATTAAGATAGTGATTAAGATCAATAGTCCAATTTACCTTAAAGGAATCCATATCCCAAAACAGAGAGCAGAAAAGTGATTCAATGACCCCTGAAGAGATTAGATTTTTCCTTTTATCTAATTACAATAAACATAAATATTTCAAAATACCAGAACCTAGCAAAATAATCCATGTTTTCAAACCCTCCACATCCTGCCTTCTTCACTCTGCAAAACTTAAACTGAAAAAACAAGGAATGAAACAGGAAATCTATCCTCACTGCCATTGTGAACAAGTAGTAAACTGAGCTCTTTCCTTGTGTCTTTTCTCTCTGTACTGGTGTGTTGGCAAACAAAGTCACAGGCTTAGAAATGGGAGGATACTTGTAACAGAAGAGCAAAGGGGCAGGTCAAATGAGCCGGAGAAGCCACAGACTTGGTGAGCAGTCTTGAGATAATAGGGATCTGACTGGAATGAAATGGAAATAAGCAAATAATGACTGCATACACAAATAAACCATCAGTCTTCAGAATCATTTTGAGACTGTGATGATGTGCAGATCACTCTCTTGCAAAAAGACATTTTCAAAGATTGAAAGGGTGCGGGGAAGAGGGCAACAGAAATGACTGTGTGCAGGGCTTCTGGAATGATGATGCTTTGTCCCTCCTCTGCACCATTCTGTAAAAGGAGTGAAAGTGCTTTCTGATTGCAGTCTCCCAGCCCTTCCTACCACCATGAGGCTGATTGCAGAAGGTCATCTCATTTGCGACTAAGGAGTGGGAAATCCCAGTACCGATGACATGTATTTGTTGAAATCCCAGCCACTGGTAGATGTTGGTGTTAAACTGGTGGAAATCTTTTAAAAATATTTTGCAATGACTTTAGCAGGATAAAAAGCAATCTTGACTTAGGGTACAATGAGCCCTGCCACTTACTGACAATGTAATCTGAGGCAGGTCTCATAAACAGCCTTAGCTTTGGTTTCTAGGCTGGACCTTATAAAAGATAAATTAGGCAATTAGTCAGAAATAATTTTAATGGCCAAGGACTATATGAATGATTAATATTTTAATGATAGAGTTCTGGTTGGGTGTATATGTAACCTATCCTTAGGGAATGGGAAAAAGGTAATACTATAAGGATAGACTGTTATACTAGGTGGGAGGTTTGAATAAAAGCAAAGTAAGTTTCATAATTGCAATGGTTCTATGCAGTGGAGTAAGCATTTTTGTTGGGGAGCTGTTTTGTTCCTGCTAAAATCCAAGGAAGTCTATTTAATCCCTTCTCACCATCAAAACAGAGAAGGTTGTCATGGAGAGCGAGCAAAAGAAAGAACACAGGTGGTAGTAATTTTGCAGAATATACTTTGAAAGAGTAGTGACATGTCTATGAAGCAGTGAATTAACTAGAACTATAAAAATGCAGTCAGGGGCACCTGGGTTGTTCAGTCAGTTAAACATCTGTTTTCAGCTCAGGTCATGATCCCAGGGTCCTGGGATCTAGCCCCATGTTGGGCTCCCTGCTCAGTGGGGAGCCTGCTTCTCCCTCTCCTCACCACTCATGTTCTCTGTTGCTATCTCAGTCTTTCTCTCTCAAATAAATAAGTAGAATCTTAAAAAAAAATGTGATCAATACAGTCAAGGATAAACCTTGGTCAGTTTTTAAACATAACTTGAGATGTCTCTGCAATTAATATAACTAAATGGAAGTGTCTTTTATTTTATTTTTTGAGATTTAATCGACATATAACATTATATTAGTTTTAGATGTACAACATAGTGATTCAATATTTGTATATATTGTGAAAGGACATGTCCTCTTAAACAAGAACAGACTTATGATGCAGTCTGGATAGAATCAGAAGATAGATAAGAGCCATTATTGGTGAAAAGTTCTCCCCATCTCTTTGATGAGATGCAAGTTAACAGAGAAACCTCACTTAGTACTATTTGTGATTTGTTATACATTATTACATATGAATATGTGTGTATATGTATATGTATATATGTATATATGTATATGTAAGCTAATGTAAACTTTACATACTTTCCATTCCGTACTTTTTAGACAACAAAAAATCTTTTTGTTGTCTGAGTGTGTCTCCTGTGACAACCCTTCTAGCTAATCAGTGACCTATATTTCCTACCCATCTAATTCATTCACTCATTCATTAATTCATTCAATAAATATTTATGAAGCACTCACTATGCCCCAGGTACTGTGCTTGGTGTACAAAGATTAGTAAGTAAAGCACAACTTTGCTTTCCAGAAACCCAGCATCTTGTGAAGGGAGAATGGCATTAAAACAAGTCTCTAAACAATTGTCATCTCTATCTTGTCACTCTCTTATCCATTTGGTTCTAGAAAAATTTCACCTAACTCATGCACTGGTTTGGACATCATGAATATATAAATTTCCATCAATCCTTCTATCGCTTCTTGAATGTAAAATGCTGGTCAGGCTTTAAAAACCTTGATAGGTCTAGCTACTCAATATTTATCCCAAAGTCGAACGTCTCATATTTAATTAAGTGTAAAAATTAGCAAGACTGAGTCAGTTCTGTCTTCAAAGATCAGTCGGCCAGCTGGAATGTAACAGGTCTACTTATAGGACAAACACAACAAAAATATTAGCTCATGACTGTCCAAGATGGTTAGTTTGATCTGGTGAAAAAAATTATGAATAAATATTAAAACCCAGAGGAGGCACGGTGGTTACCATGTAATTAGTAACTATGTGCCAACCATAGCCTTTAATTATATTACTTGAACTGAAATAAGGCAATACATTAGGACAGCTTGGATTTGGCCTCAAAAACCTGGCATAACGCAAGCAGCTTGTACATGCCCACAATGATATTTTGCTTCATTTTGCTATGGCAGCTGAATTATCCTTCAACAAATCAATGTACCTCTCACATTGGAACATATTGAGTTCATGTAGAGGAAATAGGAAAAGCCAGCAGCCAGCAGCCCCTCCCATCAGAACCCATGATGCCCTCTTCCCATCATGTAGAATCTAACCTCTCCTATGAGCCACCATCACCTTCACCATTCCATCTGCTCTGAACAGAGGGGAGAGACTCTGGTCATATATTCCGCACCAGGCTTCTAATCCTGCCAGATTGCACTGGTCTTTAACCATATGCCACACATTATTAGAGAACAGATCTTTCTATTTGCATGACAAGCTGTGGATTCTGGCCGGGTCTCCAAGGCCACCTCCAGAGGAGAGCACCCGCTGGATGTTTCCCTGGCACAGGCCCTGGCTCTGTCCATGCCAAGCTTGAATCGCAGCACCTCCACTGTGCGATCTTGAGCAGGTAATCCCTCTAGGCTTCTGTCCTCTCCTCTGTAAGGTAGAGGTTTGTCAATCTGCCCTACTGAACTGGAGGTAGAGGCAGATAGCATCATGCAAGGAGGGTGTGGGCTCCAGACCAGCCTGCGGTCAAAGCCTGTTCTTCCATTTACTGACTATTTGACCGTGAGCAATAACTTAAGAATTGCACATGGCCAATAAATGACTATATGAAGTGTTAGCATCAGTATTATAACTTTCATAAAGATGAAGCAAGATAAATTAATTTTTAACTTTAGAGCAGTAACTGGGAAATAGAAAACGCTCGAAGATGGTGGCTATTCTTATTGTATTATCTTTTCAGTTATGTTTTATATGAGCTATATCATGCTGATGTAGCAGAGATTTGCTTGTCCCTTGAGGATGGGGTAAAGTTATATATAGCTGTGTAACTGTTGCTACCTTGAATGCAGAGTATGAACAGCTATTTAAACCAAGCATAACAAAACTCGGGGTTAGATTTTTTTTTCTTTTCCATTGATCTGTATTTTAACACAGCAGGCAATCACATTCCTTTTGTGACTCCCAGGTGTGACTGAGGTCTTTTGGGAATGTAAAATATACTGACAAGGCAGTGAAGCACTTGTACTGTGAGGTCAGCTTCTCCTGGGGTTGCAAAAGTGAATTTGACTGTCACGACGTGTGTGTGTGTGTGTGTGTGTGTGTGTGTGTGTGTGTGTTTGCCTCTCCCCCCCACCTTTTTTTAAATTAATTACTGTAGAATTGCTGGTCTCTGAATTCTTTGCTCGGATTGGAGAGGAAGCATAAATGGATACCAGGACTTCAATTATATATACAGCCCTATGCAGGTTTCCCACAAAGAGCTGAGGAAAGCAGCATGCCTCTTTCTATAAACTGAAGAGGATTTGGAGCCCAAGTAAAGGCATATTATTCTCTTACATGTTTTTTTAAATTTGGCTTTAAAGATACACTGGACTGCAAGTCTAATGGGATGTTCAGAAGTAAGCTTCTAGTTTTTTTGCTTTGTTACTGTAGATGCCTTGCAACTGACATATGCAATATTTTAAATAACAAAAAAATGAAATTCAGCATTGTCCCTATACTATGAGTCTCCAGATTTCACAAGATGTATTTTGGCCAGACCCATTAAGGAATAGTTCTTCAAATTTATTGGGCATTATATTTTCATCTTCTGTTTTACAGTTACTGGAGGTACAAAGCAGATTTTGGAGGGGAAAGATGCATGAATTGAGGACAAAAGTGATCTAATTAGCCCATGTAGATGCCATAACCTCTGTTCTCTGTTTTTTCAGTTGTTGTTGTTTTGCTGTACATAACTTTAAAAATATCATCTTTATTTCTAATTTTCTTATGTCTGTTTACAATTTTTTAGTGCTGAAATATAAGCCCTTTTTCCTTTTGTTCTGCTCAGAAAAGATCCTCAGCAACTTGCCAATGCTCTCTGCATAATAGTCACTGGTTTTTCTGATCTTGTGATTAGATTTTCCTTCCAGATCCATTTCTTAACAGGAGACCATTTCTAGTGCTCCCCTGCCAGATGTGTCCTCCCCACCATCCTTCAGTGGGACCATGAGGCTCACTCCCATGCATCTTGGCACGACCCATCTTAGTCACTGACCAACTAAGGAAATGATTAGCTGAGCCTCTAAAATGTCTTTTCATTAGTATAATGTGCTTTTGTGTACAAAGAATACCATATAGGTACAAACAAATATAATACTGGTAAAAATAAGTAAACATCAATGAATGGGGTAGTGAGAAAGGCACAGATGTTGGAATTTTTTTTTTTAAGATTTTATTTATTTATTCAGGAGAGAGACAGAGAGAGAGAGGCAGAGACACAGGCAGAGGGAGAAGCAGGCCCCATGCAGGGAGCCCGACGTGGGACTTGGTCCCAGGATTCCAGGATCACACCGTGGGCTGAAGGCAGATGCTTGATCACTGAACCACCCGGGTGTCACCAGATGTTGGAATTAAGTAGAGCAAAGGTCCTATCATTTTTTGGGGAGCTGGGTTATTTAATTCCCTAAATTTTGCTTTGTTGTCTCAAATAGGACAATGACACCTCATCGAAATATTATGAAAATTAAGTGACTATGTGTATGTGAAGTGCTTCTTCATTTCCTTCACATGAAAATACCAACTAAAAGAAAGAACTGGTAAGCTTATTTCCTTGCTGAGTGGTTCATCTCTTCCCATGAAAACTCTTCATAGAAACCATGCTGGTGCCAGCTCACAGCTCACGCTAGACTGGGTTGAGACCCACCAGGGGTAGCACCAAACCTGCAGAGGGCTGGATTTTCATTCACCATGGTCCAAAGGTCAAGAAGTGACCTACAACAAAGGCCAGATGATGCATGCATCCTGAATTATATTCAATGTAAACATAAGCCTCGGAGAAAGAGGACTGGCAGTCCAACAGATCACTCTGATCTAGCTTAAGTTTCTGTACCAGAAACTTTTTTTTCCCGATCATTCTAAAATGGTAGGGTGTGAACCAGAGATCTCTAAACTGTAGGCAATACATACTTGGAGATGGAATTCTTAAGATTCTATATCATGAGGCCACTGCATGTGTGTCTGACCTGATAATGCTTTACTATCCCACACATTTATTATATTTCACATCACTGTCAAAACTAACCCTGAGAACTCAGAGATTTTCACAGCCACAGTGTAAGCCAATAACATTACCTCAGTAATAACTAATTAGAAAATGTACTAACAACAAATGATATTCCCAATTAGCAACAAAAACATATGGTATCTGGGAATAAATCCAATAAAAGGACAGTAAGAACCACATGGAGAAAACTTTAAAGTGTTATAGAAAGATGTAAAGAAAGATCTTAATAAATAAGTGAAATATAACATGTTCATGGTTAAAAAGACTATGTCACAAAGATGCCAGTCTCCCCCAAATTAATCTTATAAATTCAATGTAAATTCATTCTAGGAACCCCAATAGAATTTCTTTTGTAAAAATTGACAAGTTGGCCTTAAAATTCACATGGAAGAGTAAAAAGCCAAGCGTAGTTAAGATATTTTAAAGAACAACTTGAGAGAGTTCTCCATATCAGATAAGACAAATCACAAAGCTATAGGAATCAGGAGGTGTGGGATAGACAAAGAGACATCCAGAACAGTGATAGTCCAGATTCATATATATATGAAAACAGAGGAGGCATTGTGAAGCAGTGGAGAAAGGAGCAGATATTTGATAAATGGTTCTGATATCATTGCTTATCCATATAGGAAAAAGATCTCTTTAACACTCCAGATACAAAAACAAATTTATGATATATTAAAGACCAAAATATCTTAGAAGAAACATCATAGAAAGGAATAATTTCTTAAACGAGGCACATAAAAAAACACTGCTTATCATTAAAGCTTCTGTTCAAAAATTATACCATAAACAACTTTAAGGTAAACTATATACTGGGAGGATATGTTTTAAAAAGCTATACCTGGTAGAGATTATTATTCAGAATTTATAAAGAACTTTACATGGTAATCATGCACAGACAAATCACTCAATAGAAAATGGACAAGGGAGATGAATAGGCAATTTACAGACAGGAAACCTGAATATGTTGTAAATATATGACAATATCATCACCCACCCAGTAAATGTAAATTAAAACAATCAAGTACAGTTACATTTACACCTACCAGAATGACAAGTTTTGGCAAGTATGTGGAGAAATGAGCACTTAAATCCCATACTGCTTTTGATCATGTAAATAGGTGCAACCACATTGGAGTAAAATTTGATGATAGAGACTTAGGTTAATATGCCCAAACACTAAGTTCAGAAATTCAGCTAAAAAAAATATATAATAGGAAAAATCTCTCACATGTGACTATTTTGAATACTCAACAACTGGAAACCATCTGTGTATTTCAAAAGAGATTAGATGATTCAATTAGGATGCATTCAAGAAATGAAATAATATGCCAGAGTTAATGAATTATTATCAATATAGATAAATATGAAAAGTAACATTGAGTAAAAAAACTAAATTTTAGAACACATTTCTCAAAAAAATGTAAAAATACTACATACTGTTTATGTATGTAATAATGTACACTTATTATGTTAAGGAATAATTGGGGAGGGAGAGGAATAGAATCAGAAAAAAATACAAAAGAACATTGAAATGTATCATTAAAGTTTTAAGTAAACCTAAGGAAGTGTGGCAAAAAATTTGTCAAAATATATTAAGGTGTGATCAAGCTCATGGTTCATATCTGTTTTAGATTTTAGATATCATATTTTTCAGTTCTAGGATTACCCTAATTTTTTTATTTTCCATATTTCTCCTGAAATTTGTTTATCTTTTCACCTTTATAATTCTCCTTTCTAAAGATTTTCTTACATATATCCTGATTACTTTTAAAATCTTCTCCAAGTAATTTTAATATTTGGGTTGTCTGTCAGATTTTTTTTCTCTTGGTGAGTCACTGTCCCAACAATTAAATTATTGGCATATATTTTTCAGGAAAAGGAACCATAGTTCCTTGGAGTAGTGAAAGTAAAAATATGCTCAATTAAAAAACAGCAATGACGAAGCTTACTGAAAGGATCTGGGAGCCAATATGAAGGAGTTTCCAGTGGGCAAAACTGGAACAATTTGAGTAACAAAATAATGATCTTTTGGATTATAACTCATAAAATAGGGGTGCCTGGGTGATTCTCAGTCAGTTAAACATTTGCCTTTGGCTCCAGGCATGATCCTGGGGTCCTGGGATAGAGCTCTCCGTCAGCTCCCTATTTAGTGGGGAGTCTGCTACTCCCTGTCCCCCTGAAGTTCCCCCTGCTTGTGCTAGTTCTCTCTGTCAAATAAATAAATAAAATATTTTTTAAAAACCTTATAAAATAAAACAAGCATCCATAAGTTCATGCTGATATAAATAAATAATTGAATAAATAGGTGCATGGGAGAAAAGAGAAAGTTCTTTCTTACAGAAGAGTTTTAATTAATATATGTAGAAGGTATGAAAGAAATATAAAAATTAACTTGGGGCAAATACCACAATGATAATTGCTACAGGGAGGATCCACCCATTGATGCAAAATTTAGCATTTTAGGAGAAACAGTATGCATAGTCTTAATGTATTTCTCACAAAGTTTCATCAATTATAGAAAGAAAAATAGTATGGGGCACCTGGGTGGCTCAGTCAGTTAAGCATTTGACTTAATTTCGGCTCAGATCATGATCTCAGGGTCATGAGATGGAGCCCCACATGTGGCTCCATGCTCAGCATAGAGTCTGCTTGAAATTCTCTCTCTCCCTCTCTCTCTGCCCCACCCCATGCTTGCTCTCTCTTTTTATTATTATTATTTTTTAAAAGATTTTATTTATTTATGAGAGATGCAAAGAGAGAGAGAGGAAGAGACACAGGCAGAGGGAGAAGCAGGCCCCACGCAGGGAGCCCAACCTGGGACTTGGTCCCAGGATTCTAGGATCACACCCTGGGCCAAAGGCAGCGCTAAACCACTGAGACACCCAGGCTGCCCTCATTCTCTCTTTTAAATAAATAAATGGAAAAAAAAAAGTAACTTTAGAGTAGAGAAACCCAGCAGACGCTGTCTTAATCCAATGATCAAGATTAACAGCCTCAGAAATAAGATATACTGACATCACATATCACTGATATGATGCAATAAAAATGGCTAAAATCACTTCTGTACCATTTTTGCATAAAATGCATAATCTTAATCTAATCGTGAGAATACATTGGATAAACCTAAACTGAGTACCAAAATGATAGAACAACATTTGTCAAAAGTGTCAAGGTCAGAAACGACAAGGAAAGACTGGGGATTGGAGGAGATAAAAAGACAATTTAAAGTATCGTGGGATTCTGGATTGGATCCTGGAACTGAAAAGGACATCAGTGGAAAAAATGATGAAATTTGAATAACACCTGGTTTGAAGTTTAGTAATAGTATAGTACCAATGTTAATCTAGTTTTGATCATTATACTATGAGTATGCAATATATTAGCATTAGTAGAAGGTGGACAAAGTATATAGGGGAACTGTCTGCTATCTCTACAACTTTTCCATATTTCTAAAACTATTTCAAAATAGTTTTAAAGTTACCAGCATATCACTTTGACTCTGTGGAGACTCATTTTTCACTGTTAGGGTGGATGTATTCCAATTTTGCCCTGAATTGTAAGGAGTTGGTCCTTAGTCTTGAAATTAGCACTAGTGTTTCCCAACATGTATTTGAACTGTAGCTATAAAATAGTAAAACTGCCCTTCCTCCTAGCATGTGGCCTTTTGGGAGTTTAACTGAAAAGTCTGAGTGTTACTAAGTCCTTCTAACGTGGTGAGGCTTGAACTCTCAACTCCATCTCTGTGACATCAGGCAGCTGTTGCTCACAGCTGGGCTCCTCCAATTCTCTGCTCATACATGAAGTTCAAAGATAGCAAAGAATTCAAGAGGAATTCAAGTGCAGATGTTAGGGCTGTCCTCTCCGTTGCATCCTTTTCTCTGGGATTTTCTGCTTACATTTCTTACTGCTCTGACAACCTTGAATTCTGACCTGACTCTTCAGTCTACTGTGATGGCTGCTTTCTGCTTGAGTATTTGCCTGTGTGCTATGGTGAACTGTGTGTATGTGTTGGGGGTGGGGGTGTTGGAGAGATGTGTGTCTCTTCTAGCTTCTGCCTAGGTTTGGTTGTCTTCCACTATCTTAAAGCTGTTGTAGTTTTATGTTTTCTCCAGAGTTTAAAATTGTCATTGAAAGAAGAGGTAGTCTGAGATAAGCTATTCTATCAGTACCAAGACACTAGTGTGTAATAAACTTTTAAAAAATATTTTATTTATTTATTCATGAGAGACACACAGAGAAAGGCAGAGACACAGGCAGAGGGAGAAGCAGGCTCCCTGTGAGGAGCCAGATACATGACTCAATCCCAGGACCTCCCCGGGGATCACACCCTGAGCCAGAGGCAGACACTCAACAACTATGCCACCCAGGTGCCCCTGTAATAAAATTTTTATTAAAGATTTTATTTATTTATTCACGAGAGACACAGAGACAGAGAGAGAGGAAGAGACACAGGCAGAGGGAGAAGCAGGCTCCATGCAGGGAGCCTGACATGGGACTCGATCCTTGGACTCCAGGATCACGCCCTGGGTTGAAGGCGGCGCTAAACCGCTGAGCCACCTGGGCTGCCCTGTAATAAAATTTGTAATGCCTAAATAGTCTTATAGTATAAATATTTAAAACAATAGAATTAGTATTGGTCTGTCAGCAAGTCTTAAAGGTTTTTCAGAATCTTCATGGCCATATCAGGGCAAAAATGTAAGACAGCCTTAAATTTTTTTAATGTTTTTTTTTTCTTTGCCTTATCACTTTCCTATAATCACCTTTCCTTCATGGCAGAGATTCCTGGTCTTACTTTTATTATTTTTTTAAATCTTTTTTTATTGTAGTTCGATTTGCCAACATAGAGTATAACACCCAGTGTTCATCCCGTCAAGTGCCCCCCTCAGTGCCTGTCACCGTCACCCCATCCCTGCCCAACTCCTCTTTCACTATCCCTTGTTTGTTTCCCAGAGCTAAGAGTCTCTCATGTTCTGTCTTCCTCTCTGATATTTCCCACTCATCTTCTCTCCTTTCCCCTATAATCCCTTTCACTATTTTTTATATTCCTCGTATGAATGAAACCATATAATGTTTGCCCTTCTCTGATTGACTTAATTCACTCGGCATAATACCCTCCAGTTCCATCCATGTCGAAGTAGATGGTGGGTCTTACTTTTAGATACTCCTTCAGGACTCCATTGAGTTTCAATTGATTATCAGTTTATCCAGTGCCTTCTTTAGTTGCCAACACAAATACTTATTGAATGAAAAGATAAAGGAAGGAAAGAAGAAAGGAAGGAAGGAAAGACAGAAGGATCTCTTACTTTAGTATTATATATTATATATTATATTATATATTATATTATATATATTATATTTATTATATTATATAATATTATACTACTTGTGGTGTCTTCCCTAGAATATTAGCAACATAAGCACAGAAACTTTGGTCCCCCTTGTCCTCCAAATGCTGTATTTCCAGTGTTTGGAACAGTAGAGCTCAGTAAGAGCTCAGTAGATACTTGTTGAATGAATAAATGAATTTTCACGACAGTCCTGCAGGGCTACTATTTTTTATTCTCATTACACAGAGAGCAAAACTAAAGATCAGGAAAATAAGCTAGGCAGTCATAAAATAAGTGGCAGATCTGGGTTAAACTGCGGATGTTCTAAAGGGCTCAGGGTGTGAAACATGGCAGACAATGTGGACAGCAAGAAACTACCAGGATGGTAAAACAGCCCCTGGATCTCAGAAGGCTCAGCCTGGTTGAGCTAATTTATGTGAAAATAAGAAACAACAGAGAGCTTCAAGGCAGATTATATGCTTATGATCAGCATTTAAATGTAATATTGGGAGATGTGGAAAAATGTGACTGCTATAGAATTTGATGAGGAAACGTACAAAGATATATAAAGCAACAAAACAGAATATTCCAATGCTCTTTGTCCAGGGAGATGGTGTTGTACTAGTTGCCCCTCCATTAAGAGTTGGCTGAAACAAAGAATTTATTGTGTGTGGAAAATGGGAGACTTTGTATGATTGCCTCTTTAGAAGACATTCAGAAGAGAAACCTGCATAAATTTCGATATTAAGAAATGACCAAGGACTCTTCCACTCTTGAAATGACTCCATTTGCATATAACTCAAAAATCCTTAAGCTAAAGGGCATTTTTATATTTTTCCAATCCTTTCAAAAAATGGGATCATAAGGATATAGAAAAAAAACCCAAAACCCAAAAAAACAAAACAAAACAAAATAAACCCATTTATTCTATGCCCACTTCTTCTTCTGGAACAGTAGAAAATGGAAGTGGAAACAAGGGCAGGATGCTCAGCCTGGGGTGTGGAGGAGGACGAAGGATGATATGGTAGGTGGGCAGTTTTGCTCAGTGGCCACTCACGATGCTTTCAAGGCACTTGAGGTCAGCCTGACTGCCCTTTACTTCAAATCATGTTCTAGGCTAGCAGCATTTATATGATAACGGTTAGTGAAAATGGAGCCAAGTTAATCCCCCTCTTCCACCAGCTCCTGCTCTGTGAATTTGCTTCCTGAGATTCTAGATCTGATAGTGAAATCGTAAAGGAAAGCACCAAAGAGGCTAGGAACTAACAGACATCAGCATATCTGTGCTCATTTTTATTGTACAAATCACAAATTTCCACAAATCAGAATAACTGGGCAGGCTATTCTCTAGAATATTCTAGAATATTCTCTGTGCCTGACTCCTGAGAGGATCCATACTGGTAAGACAGTTGGGAAGCAGTTCTAAATAATTTCATTGTAAAGACCAAGAAAACTAAAATGCAGTGCATTTCAGATATTAGCCAGGTAACACATGACATCTCTCCAGCAGACAGAAGAGATGTCCTTTTCGAAAGCATTTGAAGAAATTGCTCAGGAGATGCTCCATGAAGATACTTCTTCTTAAATCTTTTTATGGACCTATCACCAAAATGTATGGTGGATTCGGGTATTTTAAATTCTGCAGTTAGTGGGGACATGAGCAATACAATTTTGTTTTGATTTGTTACTACATACAGTCAGTCCAAATGTATTGAGAAAGATGTCTGGTAACATGAAATGGGTCTGCTCTGGATTGTGTGTGATAACTCGCTGATATCGTGCCTCAAACAGAAAAGCAATATGTAGAAAAATAAATACTTGAGAATCCTGGCTTTCTCCCTCCATCTTCATAAATAGGATGTTTGTGACTTGACTGATGACGCTCTAAAATATTTGCCTCAAAGTCCACGAAGTCTGACTCCACCTCACTGTGTCGAAAATTGCTTTCCCAACTTCTCACCGCTTTTGCCAATTTTGCAACTCAAAGTTGTGGAAAATGGTTTTTTTTTTTTTTTTAGAGTGTTTGACATCTATGTAAGCCAGATGTCATTTCCATTAGTTATTTTGCAAGGTTCTTTCCCTTAACTCACAGAAGTAAATACACCAACTGTAAAAGTGAGACAGTGCACAGTGAGCCTTTCTTTCTTCCTCGTGGATCTGGAGGGCACACACGTAAGAGGGTCCAGGCCCACTCTAAGCGAGGGCAGGACCACTTGGTGAAACTGCGGAGCATGAGCCTCCCCTCTAAATGCAGCAGTGGCCACTCCCTCCTGGCGGGGGTGTTGTTATTCTAGAACATGGGCTTGGTATTGCTAGATTTAAAAAAGAAAAAAAACCTAGAAATCTGAGTTTTCATAGAAACTTCTCAATTTTCAAATGTCAGAAACTAATTAAAATTTTTAAATACACAAACAAGACACAAGACCCATTGTGCCAGCCGTTAAATAAAATCCAGCAGGTGTTCAATGTTGGGTATGTTGGGTCGGGTGCCAGACAGCCAGTCCCTCCAAAGAAGGTTCTAGAAGAGGCAGCAGACTCCCCCGCTCTTAAAGGTCACCTGTTTTTAATATATTTGTGAAAGAAAGACAGTGTCATACTTGCTATGGAGATGTTTCCTGGCTACTTCTTTCCTACCCAGCAGGACCCACTCCCCAGAGCTCCTGGTTATTAGCTACCTCGAGAAGACTGCTAAGTCCCTGGGGATAGCTGAACCTGGATGGATGTGAGGCTGCCCCAGTCTTTGTTCTTGCTTCCTTGACCCTCCACATTGTTAAACCACCCCCTGCTCACGATTACATGACACCTGATTATCCTGGAGAGAGTCAACTAGCTAAAGAGTTTAGGCTTTAGAAGGATTTTATTATCTTTATGAACTATGTATTCATATCCATGTCTTCATAATGCAAAGAATAAACACAATAAAGTTAAACATGCCATGGAATGGCCTTGCTTCCCATCCATTCTGTTCTCATTATATCCCCTTGTCACGAACTCAACATGATACCTCCCATTCAAGGAAACCGTACCCTTCCATAGGCTCCAGCTCCCCTTTTACTACCCTCCTTCAGCAAGCCAAGGGAGGTAATGACCCGAGCGTGGATTTCCCGATGTCTGAGTTATTCTGACCAGTTACCATCCAGGGGTCTGTGTGGTGCAGATGGTGAGCGAGGAGGGGTTCATTCAGCATGATGACTCCCAGGGGGCTTGAGTGACACATATCCAAGTCAGTACAAAGCTGCAATTAGGCTTTTGCAATGCAGCTCAGGCTCCTTTGAAGATGTGCCTCTTCAGTCAGGGTCATCCAGGAGCTAAGTATCAAACCAAACAGCGCACACACACACACACACACACACACACACACACACACATCTAAGGACACACAGTATTTCTCGGGGCAGTTAGGTCTAATCTAGGCTAAGGAAGAAAAACATTTTCCTAATTGGGATACAGTCTGGCCAGCTGGCCTCCCCACCGTGGAGGTAGGACTCTATTACTCACAGTGGTGTTGATTCACCTTTGTTCTCCTGCCAGCTCTCCATCGCCTCCAGGTCTAGTGGGAATAAAAAATGGGATTCATTAAAGGTGGCCTACCCATTAACTTCTTAATGTCTGTCAGTCTGTTGGAAAAAACCCAGAAGAGTCTTTGAAATTACTTTATTTTATTTTATTTTATTTTATTTTTTATCCAATGGGGTCAAATTTTTGTAAGGGATTTCTGTAATCTTTGTACATAAAGATCATTTCTAAATAACCCCTAAGTGTTGAAGAAGGGGTGGGCAGATGGTTGTGAATTTGGTTACTCTAAAAAGCTGAATACAAATCCTTCATCAATAGGAGAAGAATCAAGATCATGTGTGGGAAATTCTGACTTTTTCATTTGCCTTTGCATTTTCCCCCACTAGTTTTTCAGGGTTTTTTTTTGTTTTTGCTTTTGTTTTTGGTTTTGGTTTTGTTTTTTTAGAGAGAGAAAGTGTGCATGCAAACAGGGGTTGGGGGGCAGAGGGAGAGGCAGAGAATCTCATGCAGACTCTACACTGAATGCAGGGTTGGTATTGCTAGATTTAAAAAAGAAAAAACCTAGAAATCTGAGTTTTCATTGAAACTTCCAACTCAGGGCTCTATCTCACCACTCTGAGATCATGACCTGAGTTGAAACCAAGAGTCCAACATTTAACCGACTGAGCCACTCAGGGTCCCTTTCTCCCACCAGTTTTAGAGTCAGAATCTGTCAGCATTAGTAAGATAATAATTTCTGGGAAATGATTGACACAAGTTGTATTAGGAATTGAAATGTATGTGTCACATGACGTGCACACATATATTTTGCACCAATAATGAAAATGCACAACTTCATTTCTTTTCTCTTTGTGGTCAGTGAGAATGATCACTGAATATGCCCTTAACTTTCTAATGTTGGGTCATTTTAAAAGATTTTTTAAAAATATTTTATTCATTCATTCATGACAGAGAGAGAGAGACAGACAGACAGAGAGAGAGAGAGAGACAGGCAGAGGGAAGCAGGCTCCATGCAGGGAGCCTGAGGTGGGACTCAATCCCGGGTCTCTAGGATCACATCCTGGGCTGAAGGCAGCGCTAAACTGCTGGGCCACCGGGGCTGCCCCTAATGTTGGGTCTTATATATTTCTAATAAGGTAGGAACAGTTTTATTTTTTGTAAATTTCAAAAGCTTCCCTCTCTGGGATAGATGAGGGAAAGACTGGATTTCCATGGCCAAAGCAAACATTGTGAACTGAATAGTTTTGACACAGTGGCCTCTCAATCATTGTTTGCACTGTAGACACTGTGGCTAGGACAGAGGGGAAATGCATGTGCCTGGGTTCAGGAAGACTAACATAAATCCTAGCTCTGCCCTTGTTGGCTGGAGGAACTTGGACAATCTAATTGTTAAAGTTTGGGCTACTCAGGAAGCAGCCTCAGAGATAGATGGTTAGTGTTCGAGTGTTTACTAGGGAACAGCACTGGAAAGGGCAGCTGTGGAAAGGACGAGAAGGAAGCAGTTTGGGCAGAAGGGAATTTGAGCTTCGAGATCTATCTGATAGCCCCAACCACCCTACTGGGAACTCTGGAACTAAGATGTCCCTACAGATTGATGCTGGGCTTTGCTACCTCTAACTCCTTGGACACAGGCTACATACCAGGGGGGGTGTGATCTGGGGGGGGGGGCAGCTCTCCACAGTTTGAGGCTAGCCCTGAAGGGGATGACAGCACTTCAAACAGCTGGGGGCAAGTCCTTTCTTGAAGATGGACCTGGGAAGGGAATCTTTGTCCATCTCACTTGACTTCTCCGAGCTTCAGTTTTCTTGTAAGTACTCCATGGAGATCGAATGCGGTAATGACTGTAATCCACATAGCACAGTGCTTAGAACTTTCTAACCTTGCGACGAACATTCATTCTCATTATTACTCAAAGGGCTGTGGTTGACACAACTAATTTCAAAGTGTTTGTTCATACAAGAAAGGGGGGCATTCTTTTAATGCTTTCCACATCACGAGGTAGATATCCCTAGGCACATCCTACAGGGCAACAGCTTCTTGAATTTTGTTTTGTTTGGAGACCAAAATTCTAAGGTGTAGTAGCTTCAGCAAAATGGGGAGGATGGTGTCATATAAAGACACAAGGATACTGGAATGTCTGACAGGACCATGAACAAGAATGCAGAGGGATACTGTGAACAACAGGCACAGGAAGACATGGGGGTTTACGTGACATCTTCATCTCTGCTTGTCCAAGTGGTAGCACTTCTGACAACACATCGATATGGGCTATTTTCCACCTCTCGTGTCTGGCAGATCACCTTCCTCACTCTTTTGATCTTGCAAGGCCATAAACTGTTCTGACAACATCCAGGCTTTACGTATCCAATGGTTGAGTCAGGTATCCAGCCCTGGACTAATCAAGAGCGGCCAGGATCACATTGTCATGTGGGTCCCTCTGCTTCCCACGCTGTGTGGTTAGGTCAAGGGGGGCAGTGGACTTTCAAGAAAAAGGCCTGATAAAACATTAGGTGGCCACTGGATCCAGAAAGCTGGAAAAACTACTTTTCTTGGATGTTAACCTTAGGAGAAAAAACAATATGGATTATTGAAGAAAAGCAGGTTATGGATCAGAGGGTAACAAGTTGTCTGTTGGCAGAAAAAATCATCACTACGTTTGTTTTTTAAGTCGTTTGTGGAAAAAGAGAACCGTGGTGGCGGGTTGCTCTGGAAATCTGTCTAATCGTTTCATGTTACAGTTCCAATCTGGAATTGATGGGGATATACTGGATGCACATTCATTGACATTTTATTTTTAGAGGATTAAAGACAGACAGCCAACATCTCACTTTTACTTCCTTTGACCTTGTACTGTATCATTCCTCACAGTGAAGAGATGAATTCGGTCAGAATATTAGAACTTGAGTGATATCATTTTGTTTACAGGGGTTTAGGGATAGAATGTTCCAAAAAAATGTTTTATCAATCATATGCAATATTGGACTAAATGAGACTAAAAGAGATGCACTAAGCATAGTGCACATGCCTTCAAGATGTTTTGCATACTCTTTCTGCCAGAATAATCAGCTTTGATGAGAATTTGATCTTCCCATTGTCATTTTCACTCTGAATAGTTTCTTGTGGGAAGCATTCAGTGCAACAGCAGTTTATAAAAAGTGCTTCATAAGCTCTAAAATAACTTTGTTGTCTCAGTTGATTTAGTACCTCTGCCAGCTCCAAAGGCTCACCTGAGTTGTTATGTTCACATCGAGTTTCTGAGGCTAAAGGGAGCTTCTAAAGTTTGCATTTTCGGGGACAGAATAACTATTCTCTCTTCTGTTTTCAGCTACATACATATGCCAACCTAATAATCTGAATGTCTTAGAAATTGTCAAAAATTAAAGAGACAAATGAAAGAATTTTGAAGATGTTTCTGCCTGCATCCAACAGCCAATCACTACTTTGGATGCATTTTCTCTCTCTGACAAGCAGCATGGCCCCACTTGGGGGTCAGACATACTTGGGTTTGAATTCTGGCAGAACCACTTACCGGAGCTCTGGTCTTTCACAAGTGGCTCTCTTCTCAAACAGTAAATGTCCCTGCATCCTTCACAGCTTCAGCAGCTTCTTCATCTTCTGGGAACCTGGTCATAACTTTTTGTCTGCAAGCCAGCTTTTTCTGGGAACATTTCCCCTGAAGCCTTCGCAAAAAAAGGCTGATTTTCTTTTCTTATATCCCAATTGCTTTAGATGTTGCTCTTGCTGCCTTACCCCCAAACAGTGTCATTTCCAGACCATCAGGCCCATTTTTCTTTTGGAAACAAAATAAGTAAAATAAAATAAAAACAATGCAGCTTCTTTGAAGCTCACTGTCGTTCACTTGAATAAGCTTCCTCTGCTTTGTAACCATCAAAATCCTGTTCATTCATTGAACACTTCAGTCCCTAGATGGCAGCCTTCTTTCCCCCCAAACCATTGACATCATCTTTGATGACTTCACCGTGCATGAAGGTGTCTTCATGCATTTTAGCTTCTCAGGTCCTAGACCATGTCATTTCCGATGATCTTGTGACATCTCCATTATGTCCACACACTCCCAAAATCGTGTCTTGGACTATATCATCACCATAAACTGTACCACCTCTGAAATCTCAGATTAACTCCTCCCAATCACTGCTTCCTATTACTTCAGCTCCCATGCTTCAGTACTCCTGCAGCAACAATCTTCAACCTCACTGCAAATTTAATTCATTGAAATGCCTCAACTTTCTATCCACTGGCCCTCCCCTTGTTCTTCTTCTCCTTGTATTTTATGATTCATTATTATGATCCTTCACTTGCAAATAGTGTCACCACTGTTCCCATCCTCTGCTTTTGTCCCACCCACTTGGTAAAACTCTAACCTTGAATGAACTCAAACACCCACATTCCCATTGCCTGTATCCAAGCAGCAGGGGGTTGCTGGAGAAAATCCTCCAGGCAAGCTAGTATTATAATGCATGAATGTTCATGAGCCTCAACTGGCACCTCAGAGAGGTGAGAGAGAGTGAGAGAGGGTGAACACAAGTTGGGGTGGGGGCAGAGGAAGAGGGAGAAGCAGACTCCTGGCTGAGCAGAGAGCCTGATATGAGGCTCCATCCCAGAACTCCAAGATCATGACCTGAGCCAAAGGCAGACACTTAACTGGTGAGCCACCCAGGAACCCCGAGAATGCTTTTTTTTTTTAATGATTTTTTTCTCCAAACTTTGAGAATGGTCTTGCTACACCAAGCTAAACATTTTTTAAAATATCTTGCTTTTATTTAGTTTTTCCAATGCACTCAATGTAGTTTCATTAGAAACAAATATCTTTTCATCCTCATACTTCATGCGTGATTGTTTATGAATTTACATAATTATTATAAATAATGTAACTGGCGTAAATAGATTTGGGAACAAATACCACCATCTTCGATGTGCATTCAAACCAGTTGGTGAGAGCATAAATGTACGTCAGGCAATGTTCTTTAATATACACAAACTCTTTGATCTTTATCATCTTTATTCCTTTCAAAAAACAGTGTATACCTTTTTATTTAAAAAAATGTAGAGAATGAGCATTGGAATGAGGAGAAAAATAAGATTTGAAAACAGCTGCAGCAAATGAGTCATTTATTTCTAGTGGTAAAATTTAAATTGATTTGAATTAAGATGTTATAATTAGAAGCCAATTATGTAATTAGTTTTTTAAAAAATGGACAATGGAAATTACTGAAAATGTAATAAAGTACATTATTACTTGCTTTAGTTACATATATAAATGGCTTTTTGAAGTTTAACCAAATTAGAGCACTCTTTAAAGCTGGTGAGTACTCAGAGCTTCTTATTACATGCAGTATATTACACACATATACACAGAGTTACTTTAGGCATAATATTCATTGGAACAGATGTTTCTTATTAATACTATTAGTCAATTATGTCCATATGACATAGCGGGAGGTGGAATATGAGATCCCTTGGCACATAATATTGGTTACAATTTTTTTTTTTAAAGATACAAGAAACAGAAGAAAATACAACAAAAATCTTTGACAGATTATAACTACAATTAATCTGTTAATTTCACCGCTAATCATTTTTCACTTCAAATATTATCTCTCTGGTATTAAAACTGTTTAAAAATCAACAGTTGGGATGCCTGGGTGTCTCAGTGGTTGAGTGTCTGCCTTCGGCTCAGGGTGTGATCCTGGGATCCAGGATTGAGTCCCACACTGGGCTCCTTGCAGGAAGCCTGCTTCTCTCTCTACCTATGTCTCTGCCTCCCTCTCTCTCTGTGTGTGTCTCTCATAGTAAATAAATAAAATATTTTTTTAAAAGTCAACACTTATCTAAAGGAGATCAAACTCAGCTATTAAGAGAGGAAGACTTTGCACTCTGTTACTGTCTGCTTTCTTAAGGATTGTGAGTTGTTAGCCATTCATTTCCAATTAGAGGGTATTCTTTCTAATGTATGGTTAGAGAAAATATTGTGTAAGAGCAAAGATGTAAGCAATAAGAATTCTGGTTAATATTTCTAATAGTTGAAGAAACCTCCCCCCTTGTAAGTAAGGCCAGCCCTAATCCAGAGGCAGCCCATCCAGGCGTCTTCCTGAAATTTTAGCAACTAAAAGCATTCTGTTTACAATAAGAAAACCATCCCCCGCCCCACACACACCCTGATTGGAATGTCCCTGAATAGGTTCATGTTGACCCTGGATGCTACGCGACTCCCCGCGGTTCTTTTGTCTTTAGGCAGTTTCTTTCCTTTTGCCTTTTAAAAGAACCTGTAATTGCTAATTGGGGCTCTTTTCCTCCTCGGAGGCGGAGAGCCCGTTTGCGCAAACGTTCAATAAACCCTCTTGCTGATTGCATCTGCCTGTCTGGGGTCTGGGTCTCTGGGGCGTCCACCGGGACACGTTGGCACCCGTGAGCCAGGGTCCAACATAGTTAAATTATTGCCATCTAAGTAGAGGTAGTTGTAGAAAATTTAGTAAGATTCTATTTAACTCTATATTTACGGGTCCTAAATTTCTGTGTGGTATCTTAAGTCAGTGGCTGGACCCATATTTCTTTACAATCTAATTTGAATTTGGGGGTGAAAAGAAAATATTTGCATTGACTTGTCTAATTCATCCTCATGCTCATTCAGGAGTATTTATCTTCCAGAATCAGTCATCACTTCTTGACTTGGCCTTTATCTTCTCTGAAAGTGAAATGCTCAGGCAGATAAACCAAAAAGGAGGTGGTTGTCCCATATTTCTATAATAATAATCTGGTGCCTATTAGCCTTTGTATTGTCCAGGATCAGGAGTGTTGACAACACATCCTACAGGATGTGGGAATGCCCCTGCACCACTTATCCTGGCATATTTACAGCAAACAAAGAAGAGAATGAGCTCTCTCTTGCAGTCAGCTTATCCTGGGTGTATCCAAAGTGGCACATGGCAAAGTAGTGTGAAGATTCTAGGACACTTTCTGTACAGTGAGTGACTGTCACACACTTGTTATGGGGTTTCTTGTGCTGTCACACTGCAGAGTACTGAGTGAACCACTAAAGCCATGTATTTCTTCCCTTTTCCCTTTACTAACTTTTCTAGGAAAAGAGCAGATGAATGTCAAAAGAGATCATTTTGTCTTGGGGACAATGCAAAATGGAGAACATTAAAAAAGGCACATTCTTCTCCTGATTACATTTTCCTTTCTAGAATCTAGAATCAGGGACTTTTCAAGATGTGTGTGTGTGTGTGTGTGTGTGTGTGTGTGTGTGTGAATTTATTGTTTCTTTTTAAAAAGATTATTTATTTGAGAGAGAGAGGAAGAGAGAGAGAGAGAGAGAGAGAGAGAGAGAGAGCTTGCCTGTGTGCACATGCAAAAGAATGGGGGAGAGGCAGAGGGAAAGAATCTTGCACAGACTCTCCACTGAACACAGCTGGTACAATGCAAGCTGCATCTCAGGACCTTGAGATTTTGACCTGAGCCTAAATCAAGAATCTAATGCTTACCTGACTGAGCCACCCAGGGGTCCCAATGACATTTTTTCCTTATAGACCAAAGGGACTTCTTGTGGAGGCCGAGAAAATTAAGGCCATTCCACTTTAAGTTCAGCGTTAGCACAAGTACAGCCATCCCAAGCCCCTGTGAATAAGAGCTGAACTTTACCTTACTTCAGTTACAGGAAGAAAACAGCTTACAGCTTAATGCCCTAGAAAGCCCCATATTAGAATGAGAACAGAGCCCAAGCCAAGGGCAGGAAGCCCCTATTAGAATAAGAACAGAGCTCAATGCCCTTGAAAGCCCCATATCAAAATGTAAACAACTTGAGAAATTCCTCCACCCCTTCTGAAGATCCCCTAGACCAGCCTATAAAAAACTAAGCTGAAACCCACCTCTGGGTCCAAGTCCCTGCTCTGCCGTATCGGGTACACCTGGACCCAAGCTCGAGCTTGTAAATAAACCCTCGTGTGTTTGCATCGGTGTCGGCTCCTTGGTGGTTTCTTGGATTCGCAATCTTGGGCACAACACTTCTCAAGATTTTTCTGTTGAAAAATAGGATCTAGAAAAGTTTGGGGCCAGACATCTATAAAGTGTGAACTGTAGCTCCATACATATATATTATCTTGTGCAAGTTTCTTAGCCATCTTGAAAGTTTCCTCTTCTTTAAAACAGAAATAATACCATTCATCTATCAGGATGGTTTGGGGGTTAAGTGATAATGCACATAAAGTATATAGTAAAACATTCAGCACATAGTAGAGATTAAACAATGGTGGTTATTTACACCTAACAATAACTGCAGTGGTGTGATCTTCAGTAAATATTTTGTCATTTGCACTGAAAGTGTAGTAAATAGTACAGAAGCTCTCAGTTAATGTAATAAGCTACCAAACCTCACAAGAGAAGAATTCACTGACTTGGGCAATGCATTAGCCTCTGATTAGTGTCCAGGTCCCACAGGTCACTGTGTAGGACCTTGTAAGGGCTTACAAAGACAAATCCTTAAATGCAAGACCTGTTTGAAAACAAGAAGACCACAAAAATATTCCGAGCAAAGAAGTGACATGCTGAAGGTGTTCTTTAGGAAGTTTAATCCTTGGTAATGTGTGGGACAGACTGGAGAATAGAAAAATCAGATGGGCTGAGGACAATTAGGATGCTATTACAATAGTCTAGGGGGTGAGGTGGTGAGGTCTGGGGCTCCCTTCAAGGGATGATGGTCTCCTCTGACAAAAGTGGAAGAGAAAGGTATTAGTACCTTTTTTTTTAATTTACTTTTTATTTTAATTTTAATTAGTTAACATACAATGTCATGTTAGTTTCAGATGTATAATTTAGTGATTCAACACTTCTACACATCACTCTGTGCTCATCACGGTAAGTGCACTCCTTAATTCCTATCATCTGTTTCACCCAATTCCCCACCCAGAAAGGATAGGTAGCTTGACAATAGTTGCCCACCCAATGTGTGGGGACTTGGACCTGTGGAATTTACCCTAAAGCAGAGGCCAACTCTCAGGTGCTGTGAGCACTCAAGGGGCATGCAAGTCATAGTCAATGGTTTGAAAGGGAGGAGCACATGGAGAAAGCTAGAAAGAAGGGTGACAAATCAATTATGGCCGAGTTTCAGGGGCTGGAGGGAGAATGGTTCATACGTGAATGGTTCATTCATGTTCTCAAGTTGGAGAACATGAATTTATAAGTGCACATCAATACACATTTGCCATTTTATTGCTTAGCTACTCTAGCTACTCTCAGTGATGCAGAATCAAGAAGCAAAGAGTGTTTGTATAGAATAGGGACTGCCAAATGTAGAACAAGGGAAATCAAGTATCTAGGGCCCTGACTAAAGCCAACTATGGGGTTCAGACTGAGAAGGGAGGCAAAGGTGACTGAAGAGGGCTACGGGTTGATTGGGAACAGTGGTCAAAAGCTTTCAAGAAATATAAAATCAAGTTAATGAAGTAGGAGTGGAGGTGGGATACACAGGTGTGGCTGAAACTGTTTAAATGTTGCTAAACCAGGGATCCCTGGGTGGCGCAGCGGTTTAGCGCCTGCCTTTGGCCCAGGGCACGATCCTGGAGACCCGGGATCGAATCCCACGTCGGGCTCCCAGTGCATGGAGTCTGCTCCTCTCTCTGCCTCTCTCTCTCTCTCTCTCTCTCTGTGTGTGTGTGACTATCATAAATAAATAAAAATTAAAAAAATAAATAAATGTTGCTAAACCAAAGATGCCTCAGTGGTAATGGGCAGTCAGAGTAGAGTGAATGTGGTGGGCAATGAGGAGGTTCTGTGACGGCTGGGTCAGTTTGCTATAAGAATTATCTAGGTCCAGGTTGAATTTCTGAGAATGTGGGCAAGGAAGGGGGTAGAAAAGAAGAAAACGGATCGGGTGCTGGCATTAGCACAAAAGTCAGCAGAATGTTCTAGATATCAAAAGATGTCACGGAAGAGAAGGAAGAAAGAGCAGTCTGTATGGGATCAGGTTATTAGAAGACAGCAGAACGATGATGGAAACGGCTCTGTGAACTCAGGACCTCAAAGGCTCATCTCCTGGCTCTGCTGAGCTAGGGTAGAGTATCTTCTCTCCAGAGAGTGGCAAAAGTCCCAGGTCAGTTCTTGCAGACTATGAACAGCTAGGCAGTGAAAAACACAGACCATGCTGTGTGTGCTCAGAGCACAGCCAGGGTTCCCAAAGGTCCAGTGTGCACGGGGTTGTAAAGGGCAATATACTAAAGGAGGAGGCGTATTTCTGGTCTCCTACTTTTCTTGTCGGTTTTGAGCCCTATCATGTAGATTAAGAATTATTTATGTAGAAGAACATACTTGTGGGTTCCTTTTCCTAACACAAGACTAAAAAAGCTATTTCCCTTCCTTCTGCACTTGTCATTCTTGCTCTGCTTATTTGTGTCTGCAGAGTATGCATACTTTTTGTACGTGCCAAGATGCTGTGAGGATAATAGACTATTGACTTGGTCATAAATTTGAGTCAAACTGAAAGAATAATAAGCAATGTTGATATTTGCTCAGAATTATAAAAAATGTGTAACCACGGTGCACACTAGGTTAAGAGACCATTTTGTCTCTGCTTCGGAAGAATCTGCTTAATGTGTTTGACATTTAAAATATGAATAACTCAAGAGATCTTAGAGATAATACAGCAAAATAAGTTTTTGGATTTTTATCTATCACTTTAAATGTCAGCATTGCTTTGTAATAAATTATTTGACATTGCAGCATTTTTAAAAAGATCGACCATACTTTTGCTTTCGCAATTCTCTTGCTTTTATATTTTCTTTCCTTATTTTCCTGTACTTTATTGGACCATAAGAAAAAAACATATGACAAATACTTCTAAAGGTAAATTTAAATACTGGGTACTGGGCAGTATTTGAATGTCTCCATTATTAGTGCATAATGAGATGAATGTCTACTGCATTAGACACTAGCCATGACTCAGTTGTCAGGGTTCTGCTTCAAAGGGTGGGCTAGCAAAACGTTTTAGAAAGGCTATTATGTTCCTAAGGCACGTAGACTTTGAGAGACGGGCATAATACAGGAGTTAGGACTCACGGACACTGTCACCCCAGCTGCTGACCGCCATGGAATGTTAGAGAATCAGGAGGAAATAAAAAATCTGTGATTCATATTTCCCAGGTGTTAGGCAGCATAAAAGTTCAAGAGTGATATCAGTGAACTTTGGATAACAAAACTAACTGACAAAATTAAGTGACTGGTAGAAATGAGCAGTGTTGTCTCAGAGATTTATTGATGACATAGCTTTTGTTTTGATTTGCTTTGAAATTATGAGCTGCCTTGATGTGTGACTATTGCCTTCGTATTTGTTGTTGTTTTTTTTTTTTAACAAATATTTGCCCAGCACCCTTTATCTATCAGGCACCATTCTAGGCACCAGCGACTGAGCAGAAAGCAAGACAGAGTCCCTGTGCTCACAAAGTTTTACCGATGGGGACTCAGCAAACAAGTCAATAGTTACGTGAATAAAGAACACAATTCCAAAAACCTGGAGTTTCTCTGCCTGTTTACCTAAAGGTGGACAAGTAAACTTGTGCCTGCTCAGATCTGTGCTGACTCGGGACAAATGCTCACTCCAACCCTGGGGGAAAACGTGGTCACGCATAATATAATATATACAGAATACAAACTAAATGTGTAAATGTGCGTATCAGTCATAAAAACTCTCTCTCCCTCTTTTGCTTCCTTCTTCCCCCTCTTCCTCTCCACCCCCCTTCTGCCCTCTTCTGTCTCCTTTCCTCTTTTTTCTTTTGTTTAAAGGCTCCTGCCACATTTCCTTTGGCCTGGTTAATGGATCATTCATTTCCCTGGAAATTCCTTTTATTTGGCAAGGAGGGGCGTTGGAGGGAAACCGTTTTTTCACACTCTTCTGGGATCATCCTCACCCCTGCTAGCTTCCCACCCTCCCCCTCATTCTTTCCTAGCATGGGGCTGGAAGGACAGTTAGCTGCTCAGCCCCCCCTACTTTCCCTGGCTCCCTCCACCTGGGCAGCCTGTGGCAGAGCTTGCTCTGTCGCCCTGGGGGAGTGGGTACTGGGGCTACCTTCCCCTGGGTGAGGACTCGGCCTAATTTGGAGGTGTGCTATTTGAAAGCTGACTCTGCTGACCTCGTGAAGCCACATTCTCTAGTTACAACTTCATTAGCAATGAGGCTGGCATCTTGCCACCTCTGTGACTCCAGTAGCTCAAGTTGTTTAGCAATCTGCAGGAGGTAAAAAGAGTGATACTTGCCAGGCGTCTTGAAATGCAGACGTAAGGACTTACCCTGGGTTGTCCCATGAGCCAGGTTTAAAGTTCAAGGACCCTCTGGATGGCAGCGGTGTGGGATTCCTGCTTCCCCTCCATCTCTCTCACACACACACATACACACATCAGGAGGCCATCTGGGGAACACAGAATTCTCAGTTCTTTTTGAAGGGACAAGTACCTGTTTTTATTCCCCCTGTGGTGAAAAGTAGAATTGTTCCCACTCTGCTATCCCTCAGGGTGAACTTGTCACCACCCTCAGTGAACACTGCACACAACCATTGACCCTTTAGGGTCACCAGGGAACGGGTAATGCACACTCCCTTCTGGGGGTGCTGTGGAGGGGCAGTCGCCCACTCAGACACCAACATGTGCTAAGTCTGTTTAAGTGGCTCTGGGTGAAGTGCACAGACCTGTCCTGGGAAGGCATTACTGTTTTTAATAAGTCAGATGCTTAATGCCTCCCTCATACTCATGCAGAGTACAATAAAGATGAAGAGATACTTTAGAAACAAGTGAAAACAAAAAAGGCATAAATTACTATAAGAGATTTAGCCAGAAAAGGTCCATTTAAGTTCTCTATTTCTGGTGCTTTATCAAACTTCTACCTAAATATTAACTCATGTTCAGAAACAGTAGAAGCAATTGGTCAACTAAGACTTATAGAGTCACTATCAACAGAACATCTAGATTACATTAGGTCTTCTATACTCGGTCTTAAATTAAGGGAGAGAATATTAGTTTGAGAAAGAAGAAAATTGCTGGGTATTCTGACTTCCAGACTAATTCTGGTCACTATTGCAGCCTAAAAACTCAGGGTGACCTTTAACTCCTCTTCAGTAAATCTGTCCCAATCCATGTGCATTACAGATATGCCTTCTTTTACTTTCTTTTATTAGGTAGATCTTATTTTTTTCTTAAGTCAGTTATTTATTGGTTTGCTTTTTCTCTCCTTTATTGAACAGATTCTTAAGGGCACCTGGTAACATTCCCAGTAATGCATCTGGTATTCGGGGAAATATTCATGAGGAATTTATATTCTAGAACTTTATATTTATAATGGAGAACACTAGAGTTGCTGAATGCACCAGCTGTCATTCTTCTTGAGGCAATTTCAGTGAAATCTGAGGAGGCAATCTAAATTTGCATGAATAAGAGACTGTTTCATATTTTTTTTATTGTGGTAAAAAATATATAATTTGCTCATCTCAACCATTTTTAATTTTGGTAGCATTAATAATGTTTACACTGTTGTACAACCCATCTCCAGAACTTTTGTGTTTTGTGAAACTAAAATCCTTTACCCATCACACAAAAATTCCCCGTCTTTTCCTCTTCCCCTAGTCCCTGGCTACCACCACTGTCCTTTCTGTTTTTATGCATTGGACTACCTTAGACACCTTATATAAGTGGAACCATACTCAATGTGCCTTTTGTGACTGACTTCAGTTTAATGCCTCAAGTTTCACTCATGTGGTAGCATGTGCCAGGATTTCTGTCCTTTTCAGAGCTGAAGAATATCCCATTGTGTGTATTCCTCCATTTTCTTTATCCATTTTGTCCTTTGATAGACGTTTGGGTACTCTCACCTCTTCACTATTGTGAATAGTTCTGCAATGGACGTAAGTGTGCAGATTTCTCTTTGAGACCTTACTTTTACTTCTTTGGAATAAACACCTGCAAGTGGGATTGTTGGGTTGTATGGAAATTCTACTTTTACTTTTTAAAGGAACCTCCATGTCGTTTTCCATAGCACTTGCACCATTTCACATTTCCACCAGCCGTGCACAAGGGTCCCAAGAGACAGCACATTGTTGCTAGGAATAAACATATGACTATTTCCATACTAAACCCCAGGCTTGCCTTTGTTACCACCTCTAGCACACAGGAGTGCATCCTACTATCCCACCACTATGGCAGGCATTAGGGATGCTCTTGGAAGAGAAGGGAAATGGGATCTCGTACAGGTATCCAGTAGTTTCCATCGTTCCTGAGCTACACTTTCTCTGGTCAGGGAGGCCACTGCTCATCTGCAGGTCTCAACAAGTACAGCAATGTCAGCTCAGGCAAAGACAGAGGGTTCTAGTTGTATGCTTTGCCCCTATTACCAGGGGGTAATAGAGGAATCCCATTTTCTGTGGTTGATGTTGCAATTTCATCAGCTGCCACCAGGTAAGCCCAGCTGGGTCTCCCTCCATTCTGCCATAATCAAACAAATATACTAATAGACTGAGTCCCAAACTTGCATCACTGTATTAAGATTACTTACAATTTTAGGCTCTAAGTTTCCAATAGTTTTGGTCCTTTAACTAGAGCTTCATTACATGTTGCATTTACAGATCCAAGAAGGATATTTCTAGATTTTCTTCCAGCCGCTAGTCTTGCTGCCTCAATTCTCTTTGTGATATGGAGACATTAACACCTACTTGTCTTAGGCAGGAGCCTGTCCTCCATGCTTCCTGGTGTTAAGCCTATGAATATGTTATTCTGCAAAGGGAATTAAGGTTGCAGATGGAATGAAGATTACCAATCAGCTGACCTTAAAATAGGAAGGTAATCCTAGATTATCTGGATGGTTTCCATGTAATCACAAGGACCTTTTAAATTAGAAGAGGAAGGGGGAAGAGTCCAGTGTGGAAGTGGAGGAAAGCAGCTGCTAGCCAAGGATTGCAAGCTACCTGGAAAAGCCAAGGATGACCCTCAGCTGACGCCAATAAGGATATGGGACCTTGATTCTACAACAGCAAGAAAATAAATTCTGTCCACAATTTGCACAAGCAAGGAAGCAGATTCTCCTCAAGAGATTCCAGACAGGAGTAGAGCCTTGAAGAGCCCTTGATTTTTTAAAAAGACTTTGTTTATTTATTTGAGAGAGAGTGTGAGAGAGAGATAGCGAGAGAGAGCAGGAACTGGCAGGAGAGAGAGAAGCAGGCTCCCCACTGAGCAGGGAGCCTAACATAGGACTCAATCCTAGGACTCTGGGATCACCACCTGAGCCGAAGGCAGGTGCTTAACAGACTGAGCCACCCAGGCACCCTCAAGAGCCCTTGATTTTAACCTGAGAACCATCCCAGGACATCTGGCCAATAGGATCATTAAGGCAATGAAATGATGTTGTCTTAAGCTGATAAAATTGTGATGTCAGCAATAGAAAATAGATACACTACTTCCTAATATTGTTTTAGGAGGTAAATAGAGCAATGCTGACAAGGCTCAGAGTTTGGTCCTTAGTCAGTGCTCAGTAATTTCTATCGTCATCACTGACAAACTATGTCATGACCCAGTGCACTCTAGGGATGCCATAGCCAGGGCACAGGTGTCTCATGGGCCATCTGTGTGTACCTTTTACCCTGCCATGTGGGGATGGTTTTGGTATCAGTCACACTGTTGGTGGGACCATAGCCAACTAGAATGCAATCCGAGGAGACCACCAGGGCTATTTAGACAGATCTGAAAATGATGCTCCATAGGAATGGTAGGAGGAAGTTCAGATGCACAGCTAAAAGTTGGGGACACAGGACAATGCAGGGGCATGAGTTCCTCTTAAAATAAGGAAACAGCTGCCTTACAAGTATTAAACTTGTATTGCTTCAGAAAGTGAACTTGGATGAATCAGCAAAAGCCACCAAAACATAAATCTGCACTCAATATAAAAGATATCATCCTTATGTTTTGATCATTTTACAAACCAAGTTAAATTGCCTGGAGAGTCAGTGAGTGCCCAGTCCCTGGAAGGTTTAGACAGGTGCAGGACACAAGCATGAAGAGGCAGGGACTCTGCCCAGAGGGGCTATGATGAAGTTTCCATCACTCCTGCTTCTGTTGCCCCCATACATGTCACAGGCATGTCTGGGAAAAACTCCACAGTTCTCAGAAAAAAAAAAAAAAACAAAACAGTGTCTCTGGGTATATTTTACAAGTTGTACTAATATTTCTTTAAAGATTTTTATTTATTTATTTATTTATTTATTTATTTATTTATTTATTTATTTATGTGAGAGGGTGTGAGAGCGAGAGAGACCACAGAGGGAGAGGAAGAAACAGACTCACTGCTGAGCAGGTTGTCTGATGCAGGGCTCAATCCCAGGACTCTGGGATCATGATCTGAGCCAAAGGCAACGCTTAACCGATTAAGCCACCAGGCGCCCCTGTTGCGCTAATATTTTAATACAAAAATGTTCAGAACTTCACTCTTTGGGCTTAATTAGACCAACCACATTCATTACTGTTCAGGTTATACTGTTTTTCTTTTTTTAAAGATTTTATTTATTTATTCATGAGACAGAGACAGAGAGAGAGAGAGAGAGGCAGAGACACAGGCAGAGGGAGAAGCAGGCTCCATGCAGGGAACCCGACATGGGACTTGATCCCAGATATCCAGGATCACACCCTGGGCCGAAGGCGGCGCTAAACCACTGAGCCACTTGGGGCTGCCCTATACTGTTTTTTTTATAAGGAAACTTTTGACATAAGCATATTCATATATGAGGTATGAGGTGGTTTGTTGTGGAAGAATAGGAATATGGGTGAATGTGCGTGGAGAAATTTTGCCTTTAGAAACATTTGATACAAGAGAGAATAATAAATATTTGTTGATGGAGAAATGGAGTATAATATTTTACTTCTGAGACCAAGTTCTCAAAACCTGATGTTTTATATTTTCTAATGGATTTTTAAAAAAGATTTTATTCATCCATTCATGAGAGACACACAGAGAGAAACAGAGACAAAGACAGAGACACAGGCAGAGGGAGAAGTAGGCTCCACACAGGGAGCCTGACGTGGGACTCGATCCCGGGACTCCAGGATCAGGCCCTGGGCTGAAGGCAGTGCTAAACCGCTGAGCTACCAGGGCTGCCCTCTAATGGATTTTATTGTTATATTTATTATGCTTATTAAGATCCTGTATACTTCACATGTGTCACTAAAATTTATATATATATATAGTATAATAGCAATAGTCTTCCACCACACTTGGTCAGGGTATGTTGTTCTCAATCGGATGCCTGTATTTCTTATGATCTAAAATGTTTTTATGTTGACACTTTCTTGTTTATTACCAAAAATCATCAACATGACATTTTCACAAAAATGCATGCCTCCCAAATTTAGGAAAGCTACAAAAGGAAGTAGTTCATCGCTAGGTGATGAAGAAGAGTTCTCCTTAATGGGAGAATATGAGCTAATTAATGTCACAACTTTTTATTCAGAAAGAATGAAATATCTAGACAATTAACTTTTTGTAATTCAGAATAAAATGGCAGATCCAGGCAAATATCAATAAAGAATGTTAAAAGCATTAGTGATGGTTGTTGAATAATAGGATATTGGCAAATTGCCCAGCATATCACACCATAGATTATCTGATCATTAGAAACGTATCTTTCCAGTGGGTCTCTCTGGTAGTCCCTACTTCCATACAGTGATCCAGTTTAGCTTTCAGAATAATGGGTCTACGTGAAGTTATGTATCTCAGAATGATTCATTATGGAGTACCCAACATCATTTAGGATGTATTCTGACCCAGATTATTTGCCAAGCTGAAATAAGCCTTTGGAATTAACTTCAAATTACAGGAATAAAAAGAACAGTTAAACTATATTACAAAGAAATGTTTAGAAACATTTAGAATGAAGGACGTTTAGTGAGACAGAGTCTGGTCTTTCCATGGAGTTATTGTTATGAAAAGAGAAAAGGGGTGTCTTAAATTGAAAGAGAATAATCAAATGTAAGGTGTGAGACTTGATTAGGTTCTGATGTTAAAAAAAAATAATTTCTAAGAGCTACTTTGGAACAATTAGGGAAATTGGAATATAAACTGAATATTAGATGTCTTCAGAGAATTCCAGGGTTTCCCTGTATGCTTCTCTATTTCATTTTTCTGCATGGAGTAGGAACTGCAAACCGATCTTCAATTTGTTCACCAGCTTGGGTTTGAACGTATATATTAAAAATACTACCTTGTGGGCACCTGAGTGATTCAGTTGGTTAAGTGTCTGTCTTCGGCTCAGGTCATGATCCCAGAGTCCTGGGATTAAGCTCTGAATTGGGCTCCCTACAGTGAGGGGAGTCTGCTTCTCACTCTGTGCCTCCTCCTGCTCATGCTTGTGCTCTCTCTTTCTGTGAAGGAAAAAGAAAGAAAGAGAAAGAAAGAAAAAGAAAGAAAGAAAGAAAGAAAGAAAGAAAGAAAGAAAGAAAGAAAGAAAGAAAAAGAAAGAAAGGAAGGAAGGAAGGAAGGGAGGGAAAGAAAAAGAAAGAAGAAAAGAAAGAAAGAAGAAAGAAAGAAAGAAGAAGAAAGAAAGAGAAAGAAAGAAAGAAAGAAGAAAGAAAGAAAGAAAGAAAGAAAGAAAGAAAGAAAGAAAGAAAGAAAGAAAGAAAGAAAGAAAGAAAGAAAGAAAGAAAGAAGAAAAAAATCTTAAAAAAAAAACTACTTTGACGTTTTGGTCAGTTACTTCATATGCAACATGACCTTTAAAAGTTTTGCATAATCTAGTATTTTAACAATTACATTAACACACATTAGCTGAAGCATGTTATAATTTACAAAATATTTTAACAGCATCTAATATCTCATTTGAATCTCAAAACAACCTTATAGGATTTGAATTTTTACTCCATTTGATAATGAGGAAACTGAGTTTTTGGCATTTTGTCAATCATTCATTCCATATATATTGAAATCACTTTTTTATTGTATTGCAGAAGCGATAGCTGCTTCAGTGTTTTCAGAAGAATATTATTTTGAAGAGACAAGAACATCTTCCTGGTGTCCCTGTGATCAGACCTTTACCCAGCTATGCGCACCTATCATGTTCTAGCAGCTGTATGTAATTCCTAGCTTGATCCTTTGTGCAGCACAGTACATAATTAAACAGTTTGGAAATGCTTCAATGACAATGTGAAATTGGTGTTTATAGAGTTTGGAATTACCTCTTTTGATCCTCTGCATTTGCTAGATATACACAATTCTGCCCCCACTGTCCATCCTCACTTAGTACTTACAAAGAATTCTTTTAGTGCCCTTGCTTTTAAGTGTGATTGGAAATTTATTTTTATACATTTAGTGATGCATGCAGTTCTTTGGTGCACTGTTAGCAATATTTTGTTGCAAGCAAACTTTATGAAAGGGGTTTGTCTTTTCTACTAGTAAATAAATCAGATGAATTTATGTCTGTGTCAATGAGAGGTGATTTGGGACACTAAAATCTTTGAAAATTGTGTTAGATGAAAAAAAGTGCAGCTATAGAAAAGTATAAAAAGACGTTCATGAGCTTTTATAAACAGCTGTATTTTGATCATTCATTCATATCTTAGCAAAAGCAATAATATTTCAAAATGAAAATGTGATTTTTCATTTTGAAATATAATTATAGTTTATGGAGAAATCTGGAAGAATGTTTATTTTAAGGCTCATCTCTATAGGTATTAAATGATAATGGTAGTTATTAGATATGAAAGAGAAATGGAAAGCCCAACCATTTCTCAATATCTCTGGATCAGGTGGTGCTCATTTGGCATGATGGACAATTGTTTCTTGTACAAACAACAAAAATAAAGCAAAAATATTCAGTGACAGCCATTGGGAAGAAGGAGCTATGCAATGGGAACTGAAAACCAGCAATGTCAGTAGCAGAACTTATATAAGGTTAATTTCAAATGTTTACTTTCCAGAAAAACATGAGCATATTGTTTTCAGTCAATTTACTTATCAGTTTCGGTCTTGTATTGGAAAATAATTGAATCATGTGTCAGGGAAAGTCAAAGATGGCACGAGTTCTTGAAGTTTTACATTCCTCTTTCCATGAAAACAACAAACCATTTTGAGTTCAGTTTATGTAAATCATTTTCATCATGAAAAAAAGAACTTCTAAGAATATTCTTGGAGACACCTGCTCCATACATACTGCTTGTACTTAACTATTCATAGTATAGATTTATAAAACATGTAAGGGAAAATTGAACCAAAGGTATAATCTAGTGCAATTTTATCATTTTAGAGAAAAAAGAGAGAGCAGGAGGAAAGAGAGGAGAGGGGAAGGGGGCAGAGTAGAATTGAAGGGAGAGGGGAGAAGAGATAGAAAAGACACAAGGAGGCTAATCAAGTGATTTTGTCCATAGCAAATGGAGTGAATAGCAACACCTAGACTAAAATCTAGGGTTGGTGCTAGACTCCTCATTCATGTCCTTTCCAGTGCCAGGCAGGGTATCACAGTAGTCAGGACTCTCACTTCTAAGTTTGTATCACTGTTCACTACTTACCAGATGTGTGACCTTTGGTAAATTCCTAAACCTAAATGAGGGTCCTATAGTACCTACCTCATGGAGTTGTTGAGGGAGTTAAATGAAATAGCACATGTAAAGCATTTAACAGAGTACATTTGTGTGCGTGCGTGAGTGTGGTGGATGCGTGTGCTAGCACTGATTTTATAGTTCATTTAATCATTACTCTTTTCTCTGGTGTGCTGGCTCACTCCACTATAGAGCTCACATCACAGTTGGATGCTGAGGGTTCCTTCCTCGGTTTTCCCAGTCTTGTCTTTGATCAGAAGTGATGCCTGGAGTGGGCTTCCAGGTCAGACTCCTCAGAGCGACTGTTGAGAATTTAAACTTCAAAAGAAATTAATTATCAAGTGAGGCATCACTGGGTAGGTTGACCTGAATGTTTGCAAATCTGTTTGAACTCTGAAAAAAAAAAAAAAAAAAAAGGAAATCAGAATGATTATTTTTGAATGTGAACTTGCTTTTGAATAGCATGGTTAATATACTTGTAAAATGTATCATCAGAGCCAGCCCAGGAGGTTGCAAGGCTGACCCCACTTCTATGGTGAGATGAAATTCATTATTTCTTATATGTGTCACACGAGGAGGCCTATTTTAGCTGATTACTGAAAGAATTTTCTAATAGAACTATTCAGGAAGGGAATGGTCTGCCTCAGGGGGTCTGCTGGCAGCAGAGGCTGAGTGACCCAAGTGGAAGAGTGCAGTAGTGCTGCGTGGGTGGGCTGGTAAGCAGATGTTGAAGCCCTTTCCAGAAGTGAAATGTTAGGCCTGGAATTCCTGAATTAAAATGACCAAAGTTAGAAAGAAACTTTTCTTCTGTGTTTCCTTCATCCATATGAATTTATGTTATTTTGTCACAATGATCAAATAGAAGCATATTCTTCCTTTTTTTTATTGAGGTGAACTTGACATGACATAAAATGAGTCATTTTAAAGTGAGCAGTTCAGTGGTATCTAGTATGTTCACAGTATTGTGCAAGGACCACTTCTGTCTAGATCCAAACCATTTCATCACCCCAAAGGAAACCCTATGCCCTTTAGACAGTTACTTCCACTTCCTCTCTCACTCCAATCCCTAAAAAACATGAGTTTGCTTTCTATCTCTATGAATTTGCTAATTTTAGGTATGTCATATAAATGCAGTCACGCCATATGTGATCTTTTGTGTCGGGCTTCTTCCACGTAAAGTTGAATACTAATCAGCCATAGAAGGGAATGAATTACTGATTTATGTTTCAATATGGATGAACTTCAAAAACTCTCACCACTGATTGAAAGATAGCCGTAGATTTTTCATTAGTGCATGCCTTTTATCATGTTGGGAAATTTCCCCTCAATTCTCAATTTTCTGAGTGTTTTTATCACAAAGGGATGTTAGATTTCGTCAAATGCTTCTTCTGTGTCAAATGGTATGACCATATGGTTTGTTTGTTTTATTCTCTTAGTGTGATGTATTGCATCGATTGACATTCTTTGCATTCCCACTTAGTCATAGCATATAATCTTTTTAATATGCTATCAGATTTGGTCCGCTAGTTAACTTGTTGAGGTTTTTACGTCAGTATTCATAAGGGAGATTGGCCTATGTAGTATCCTTTTTTTTCCTTTTTTTATTGAGGTAAGTGGACATATGGTATTATACTAGTTTCAAGTGTATGATATGATAATTGATATTTGTATATACCAGAAAGCAATCACTGTAAGTCTAGTTAGCAACCACCACCATAAAATTGAACTCCTTCACTCTTTTCATCACCCTCCAGCCCTTTTCCCCTTTGATGGCCACCAATCTATTCTCTGTATCTATGACTTTTTTTGTTCTCTTGTTTTGGTTGTTAGATTCCACATATAAATGAAATCATAAGGTATTTGTCTTTTTCTGTCTGGCTTTAGTTCAGAGTAATACTGGCTTCATTGAATGAGTTATGGTTTATCCCCCTCTTCTTTTATTTTTGTGAAGTGTTTGAGGAGGATTGGCATTAATTCTTCTTTAAATATTTGATGGAATTCACCAGTGAGGCCATCTGGCCTGGACTTTACTTTGCTGGGATAATTTCTTCCTTTTATCCTAGAAAATTGTTTGGAAATACTCCTGAAGTATTCTTGATATCTGGGAAAAATAGTCCTTCATAATTTTCTGGGTTAAACTTTGATGGTTAGCCAGTTCTTTTGAACTACCAACTCAAATCTTGTGGGTTTTGTTTTGTATTTCATCTTTACTTTTGTGTGTGAGGGAGAGGGTCATGGTTCAGATTCTTTTATTCACATTGGTAATTTCTTTATCCTCAGGATTAACAGTCATCTTTTTTTCTTTGTATTTGGTTTAATTGGGTTTAAAACTGTATTAAAACTGTAATACTTTTTTGACTTTTGTTATTCAATGCTATTAGGCTTCACTATATAGATGCATCATGTAGAACTATTGACCAGAGAAGCAGTGCACAAGTCCCCTGTTACTATTGGCTCTTTTTGCTTTTAATGATAAATAAACACTGTATAAAATGCTGCTTTGATTTATCTGTATTGAGAGATGCTCTAATTCACGTAGGTGAATCTCTAGTTAACTGGTGTTTAATATAATTGATGTTAATGGTAAATAATAAAAATTCCTTAAAAAACATATCAATACATTAAAACTTTTTTCCACATAGTCCTTTGCCTTTGTTAAACATCATGTGTAGGTTATAATTTGATGTTCTTTTTGATGACTCAGGGGCATCATATGAGCCTTATTTATTGGGCAGTGCTACATCTAAGCACTCAAACTACACCCACCAAAGAGATCGTATTTAAGATAATGTGTAGCTTTTTTCCCTGTCTTCTAGCTCTTCTTTTCCTCTCCAAATCATAGCCATGATTTCCTTTTTGCTATATTACCTGTGCATCTGACCTAAAAGTTTTCTACTTTTTTCAATAAATGACAACTAGTTTTCCAAGAGAAAGGAGAGATATGAGTAGATGAATTATATTTAATGTTCAAGTAGATATTAAGTACTTTTCCATGGGGCTAGTCTACTATCCTTTGAAGAGTGAACAGGATCTGAGACTTATGGAAAGATGACTTATGGCTGATTCTGTTAGAGAAAACTGTGTACCTTTTCAAATACCTACTGTCTGCCTTACTTGTGTACAATATATTATTTACTCTTCAGCCCAATGCTGTTAGCTATATGTTGCTATCTGTTGTTATCCTCATTATTCACTGTATTTGATGAAATACAGATTAAGGAAAAAGAAGAGACTTGGTCCAAGTTACATATGGTCATAAGTGGCAATCATTTCTTGGCATGATATCAGAAGTATAGACGACGAAAGCAAAAATAAACAAAAGAGACTGCATCAAACTAAAAAGCTTCTGCACAGCAAACAATTAACAACATGAAAAGGCACTCTACAGAATGGGAGCAAATATTTGTAAACTATGTATATAATACGGGATTAATATTCAAAGTATATAAGGAATTTTTTAAAGCAAATAGTGAAAAAAAGGTAACTCAAGAAAAGGACAAAGAAATAGATATTTAAATGGACATTTCTCCAAAGAAGACAAACAAATGGCTACCACCTGTTCAGTGGGCATTATCAAAAAATCAAAAGAAACAAGCGTTGGTGGAAATGTGGAAAAAATGGAAGCCTTATACACTGTGTGGATCAGGATGTAAACTGGTGAGGCCACTAAGGTAAGGAGCATGGAGATCCTCAAAACATTAAAAATACACATACCATGTGATCCAGCAATTCCACTTCTGGGTATTTATCCAAAAGAATTGAAATGAAGATCTTGAAGAGATAATTGCACATCCACTGTTCATTGTGGCATCATATGCAATAGCCAAGAAGTAGAAACAACCTAAATGTCCACCAATGGATAAAGAAAATGAGTTATATCCACACAGTAGAATAGTATTCAGCCTTAAAAACAAGACTGAAATCCTGCCATATGCAATAGCCTAGATGAAGTTTGGGGAAAATATGCTAAGTGACAAAAGTCAGTTGCAGAAAGACAAATACTTCATGATACCCTTTATGTGAGGTAAATAAAATATTCAAACACATAGAAGAAGAGACTAGAATAATGTTTTCAAGGGATTGTGGGAAAAGGGGGAATAAGGGATTGTTCAACAGGTGTAAGTTTTCAGGTATGCAAAATGATGAAGTTCTAGAAATCTGCCTAAAGTGCCTAATGCAAACAATATTGTTGTAATGAGTTAAAATTCATTAAGAGGGTAGATCTTATGTTAAGCTATCTTATTGGAATAAAAAAAAGTGATATGGGGAAAATATGAAAAAGGGACTGTTTATTCACATTTAAAAAAAATAGTGGCATAAGGTTTTTTCACTTGCCTGCTATGGAGAAATCACTGCCTTTTTCATTGGTTAAGTTCATTTGCTAAGTCTACTCATCAAATGTGCATTGAGCAACTTTTATAAGCCAAGCGCTGTGAATGGAACTGAGGTTACAGAGATGAATAAGTTGCTAGCTTTACCCATCATGAACACAGAGTTTAATGAACTACACCTACCAAAAGAGATCGTATTTAAGGTAATGTGTAGTAAGGGCCATTATATCGGCACACAACAAAGAGGAAAAGAAGGTAAGAAGAGCTTCTGTGTGGGTTGGTGCTGGAAAAGGCTTTGAAGGGAAGGTAGATTTTGTGCTGAAAGTGTGTGAAGAAGAGTTGACCAAATGGACAACAGGGGAGGCAAGACAAAGCATTTTAGTGGAACAGCAGCTTGGAATTCCCAGCAAACGAGTAGTGCTTGGGGAGCTCAGTCCCTCCGCTGTCAGTGGGTGGAGGAAACTCTGACAGTGCTTCTCCCCAGGCCCCTGTGCCTCTTTGACTATTGCTGTCCCTCCTGACCGCTGTGTGCTTGTCCTGCTAACACAGCCCCTATAGCTCTTCGCAGGACACGGGAGAGAGGCAGGTGCTTGGGGCACCATTAGCTAACACTCAGCTGATGTCAGAATACAAAAGCCTCTGACTCAGTCAGTACAGACCATGAAGTATCATTTACACCCAGAGTTCTCTGTGGGATCAAGCTGAGTCTAGGACTTGCCCAAAAAACACGTGCTTGCTTGACTTTTTCCCCTGTCCTGTCTTAATTGGCCATTACCAGTTGCTCCTGGGAGCACTTCCTTAGGAAATCACTTGCACGTTAATCTTTGGCTTAGAGTATGTCTCTGGAAGGCTCATCCTCAGACAATAGGGGATTCACACTTGCCTTAAAAAAACCCTAATGTCATTTTCAGAATCAAATGCAGTAACACATATAGGGCTTTGCACTTATAAAGCACCACACAAATGCCAGATATGGTTTATTATTAAGAGTAATGTTCTGAGGGCACCTGGATAGCTTGATCAGTTAAGGGTCTGACTCTTGATTTCGGCTCAGGTCATGATCTCAGGATCCTGAGATCAAGCTCCACATTCGGGTTCACACTCAGCATGAACTCTCCTCCTCCCCCCTGCTTGCACTCTCTCTCTCTCTCAAATAAATAAAATCTATAAAAAAAGTAAAAGAAATGATGTTCTGGCATTTTTAGCAATAGAAAGTGAGGATAGAAGTTATACTTCATGCCATCAGGGAAATACAAATCAAAACCACAATGAGATACCACCTCACACCAGTGAGAATGGGGAAAATTAACAAGGCAGGAAACCACAAATGTTGGAGAGGATGTGGATAAAGGGGAACCCTCTGGCACTGTTGGTGGGAATGTGAACTGGTGCAGCCACTCTGGAAAACTGTGTGGAGGTTCCTCAAAGAGTTAAAAATAGACCTGCCCTACAACCCAGCAATTGCACTGCTGGGGATTTACCCCAAAGATTCAGATGCAATGAAACGCTGGGACACCTGCACCCCGATGTTTCTAGCAGCCATGTCCACAATAGCCAAACTGTGGAAGGAGCCTCGGTGCCCATCGAAAGATGAATGGATAAAGAAGATGTGGTTTATGTATACAATGGAATATTCCTCAGCCATTAGAAACGACAAATACCCACCATTTGCTTCAACGTGGATGGGACTGGAGGGTATTATGCTGAGTGAAGTAAGTCAATTGGGGAAGGACAAACATTACATGGTCCCATTCATTTGGGGAATATAAAAAACAGTGAAAGGGAATAAAGAGGAAAGGAGAAAAAATGTGTGGGAAATATCAGAAAGGGAGACAGAACATAAAGACTCCTAACTCTGGGAAATGAACTAGGGGTGGTGGAAGGGGAGGAGGGTGGGGGGTGGGGGTGAATGGGTGACGGGCACTGAGGGGGGCACTTAACGGGAGGAGCACTGGATGTTATTCTGTATGTTGGTAAATTGAACACCAAGAAAAAATAAATTTATTATAAAAAATAAATTAAAAAAATAAAAAAAAGAAGTTCTACTTCACTCTTGAAATTATCAGTATGAGTTAATTTCTTAGCAGGAACCATTCTGACATCAGCTTTCAGGCATCTGATTGTGAGGAGTGTGGCAATTCTTCTTATCTCATAGACCAGGGGGACTTTGACAAGATATTGTAGAGTATCTGAGGAAAAAAAACGCACACTGAAAATTATGCTTTGGGGGATGATTTAATTTTTTTCATTTTGTTTTGAGATCCACTTGATCATCTATTATGGTTTTCAGGTTTTGGTGAGGTAACCTGCATGAGAATGGCTATGTAGGCCAGAAGTGAAGTTAACCTACCAGGTGTAGTTTGGGGTTTGGTTTTGGTAGGGTCTTTTCTGTTGTTGTTTTGGTTTTGCTTTTTTAATGGCTGAAGAGTGTATAATAGAGAAGTAAAAAGGCTGGCTAGGACAGCACTGGAATACCAAATTCAGATTACATATTGAAAGTTCATAAAATACCACTTAATTTGCTGCCTCTTAAGGCAAAACAAAGGCTGGCATAATTTTTTCCTCCTTGATCTCTAGTCACTGAATGAGACATACTGATACTATTAAGCTTTTACTCTTTAAAACCAGTTAAGGGAGAGAACTTCACTCTAAGTGATTTGTGCAGCTTCTGACATCACTATTCTGAATATACCATCTCTAGGTGGTAACTACTCTGTTGGGCTCATCAACATGCTTTTGTGAATTGAGTATGATGCTTGGATCCATTAAATGATCAATCATTGAGGGCTACATAACCATTAAAGCTTAATTGCTTTTGTCATGAAGCTGTTTACATTAGATGATAAGATTATTAGTATGATCTACATTCTTTCCAGGCAAGCTAGAAGCTTGTGTGTGTGTGTGTGTGTGTGTGTGTGTGTGTATCAGTTTGTACAAACATGTGTAGGGTCCTGTGTTAAGTAACAAGGCATCAATACTTATCCTAAAAATCTTAATCCTGTACCCATCCAATGGTGAAAGATGGCAGGGAAGTCCAGCTGACCCCAGATGTGTTCACTTGCTCTGTTTCTTGCTGTCAATGTGCAGCCAAGATTTCTAGTGAGCTGGTAAACTGGATGCTGGAGAGAAGCACTGGTCAGATTTTCACCTGATGAGTGGGTGAGCCCATCTAGTGCTGAGATTTATGCTGCTCATCATTTCAGTGCCAGTAGGAGAAGAGTTGCTTTCAGTGACTATACTAGCAAGTTCTCTGTCCAGCAGTTCCAAGATTTCACTCTCCACAGCACCTTTCCTCTCAAAAATAGATTTGTAGAAAAGCCTTTCCTTTTCCCTAAAACTCAGTGCTATCAAAAACAAACCAACTGACCATCCTCAAAAGATAGATGAAGAGGGACGCTGGGGGAACTCAGCTGGTTAAGCCTCTGACTCTTGATTTCAGCTCAGGTCATGATCTCAGGGTTGTGGAATCAAACCCTGCATGGGGGTCCATGTTCACCAGGGAGCCTGCTTGGGTTCTCTCTCCCTCTCCTGCTGTCCCTTCTCCCACTCCAGCTCGTATGCTCTCTCTCCCTAAAATAAATAAATAAATCCTAAAAAAAAAAAAAGATAGATGAAGAAAGGTGGGAGATTAAAGGGTGAGATGTCATGAAAGTCTGGAAGGGTGCTATGAGACTCCTTTTAATTTTTTCCCTCATAAAGGCTGTAACATTAGCTCTTGCAGGTTGCATGATGTTATTAGTGATTGAAGGCTGTAGAAGGAAGGTTGCATTAGTGTGCTGGGGTGGCCATAGCAGAGTAACACAGACTGAGTGGCTTAAATAGTGGAAACTTATTTTCCCACAGTTCTCAGGGCAAGAAATCAGAGGTATTGACAGGGTTGGTTTCTCCTGAGACCTCCCCTTGGTTTATAGATGGCCACTTTCTCACTGTGTCTTCACATGGTCTCCCCTCAATGCAAGTTTGTGTCCTAATCTCTTCCTATTGGCACACTAGTCATTGGATTAAGGCATACCCCCAATGACCTCATTTTAACTCAATTACCTCTTTAAAGGTCATTACCTCCAAATGCAGTCACATTCTGGGTACTGAGCATTAGGGCTTCCGAATACTCATTTTGAATGGACATAATGTTGTTTCTAAGTATTCCCCTAATACCTAACATTATTATCAACAAAGAAAATAATAGTGCTTTTCCAAAGACTTCTGAGACGTTCCCTCCTCTGTGAGAATTTCTGGCTCCCCATCTCTGACTAGACGTTCTCTCCTGATGGTTGTGTGGCCTCCACTGGATAGTACCAGCCTGCTCCATCCTTGATGCTTGCTCATATTAAGAACAGGAACTATAATTTCAAAGCAATTGGTGCTAGGGACTAGAGTCGAAGCAACACACTATTCAAACCCATGGGGACGGCCTTTGTTATAAACCAGCAGGTATTATAGAAAGGAACTCTGGAGTCAGCCATCTGGAATAAAACTAGGTCGAGAGAGAGAATACAAGAAAATTGTATCCACCAGAAATTTGGGACGGTAGAAGCTGTTGTCTCAAACTTGCTTTTTTCTTAAAAAAAATTGTTTTTCTCTCCTCAATTCCAGGAGTGTGAAAGGATGTTTCTCCCCATGTGTGTGCCCTCTTGTCTGCCTCTCTGCTTTCTGTACAGTCTCGACAGCTCTAGGCAGTGGGACGTGGGGACCTGCAAGGACTATGGTCTCCACTCCCTCATGTGACAGTCCTGAGCAGGGGTGGTGGGAGGGTGGAAGAAGGGGTATCACCCAGCACCCTGGAAGGAAGATGGATGGCACCGGCCTTTTCTTGTTCTCAGGATGCATTTATTTCATTTTTGTTTCTATTCTTTTTTACCTAGACCTGGTTTTATCTCTGGTTTTCGGAGATTGCCTTCCTTCCCAAACAGTCTATTCACTTACCATTCTAGTGCTAGTTTACTTACCTCTGAACTGGAGAAAAGAATACCTGTTTCAAGAGCTACCAAATTAAATGAGAAATCTATGTAGAGGGCCTGACCATGGCAGGCACAAAAGGGGGGCTGAGAAAGGATCTCTACCCTCTTCTCCTTCACCTTCTCTTCCTTCCAAACACTGCTCGAAGGGGAAGGGGGACCAAGTATTAATGTTCTGTGGCTCTTTCTAGATTTGTTGCCTACCCCATTTCCTTGGGCTCAAGGAGACACATGTCATCATAAAGCATTTTTAGTTCCTTTCTCTTCTATCCTCAGTGATTATATTCTCCATAGATTTTAAATTGGAAATACTGGGGTACCTGGGTGGGTCAGTGGTTGAGTACCTGCCTTCAGCTCAAGTCATAATTCCAGGGTCCTAGGATTGAGTCCAGCATCCCGGCAGGGAGCCTGTTTCTCCCTCTGTCTATGTCTCTGCCTCTCTCTTTGTCTCTCATGAATAAATAAATAAAATCTTAAAAAAAAGAACCACTTAATATTAAAAAAAAAATCAATGAAGGCAAATCTATGTTAGTCACTTCAGGGAAATGGGAGGATGTTGGAGAAATAGACATTAAAAATTTGCGTATTTACTGAGATATGTGTAGGGAAAACTGAGAACACAGACTTTGGGATGAATCCACTAAGAAGCTTTCTTGGGATGCCTGGGTGGCTCAGTGGTTGAGCGTCTGCCTTTGGCTCAGGTTGTGATCCTGGAATCCTGGGATTAGGTCCAACATTGGGCTCCCTACATATAGCCTGCTTCTCCCTCTGCCCATGTCTCTGCCTCTCTCAATAAATAAATAAAATCTTTTTTAAAAATGAGAATACTATTTTTTTTTAAATTTATGAAGAATGGACTTTCTTCCTGGGTATAAGAGGCTCGACATTTAAGCATCCTTTGCATTTAATTAATGAAATCAGTTTCAGTCAAAATACTATACGAGGCATGCTCATCCCACAAAAACTCATTCCCTATACTTGTCGAGGATACTTCTTCTTAGATTTCATTTTAAAAGAGAGAAAACTCCTTGGCCATGGGTTCAAAGGTACAGCTTCTCTTGCATACAGAATGATGGTGAGCTAACACTCTCACCCTGCTCAGCCCCACCCTCCTCTACTATTTTTGTTCACTCCACAGTGCTTAACCACTTGATAGATCACATAGTTCACTTCTCTGTGGTCAAGCTCCCAGTATTAGAACATAATCTCAGAATTTTTTTTTCTATTGTACCTTCAAGAGTACATGGCATAGTACCTAGCCCAAAGTAGGCAGTTCATAGATTTCTGTTGACAGATAAGTGAATGACTTTCCTCCTATCCCCATGAATTTTCAGCCCTAGTCAAACATAATCTCTCACTACATCACCGTCCTCTAAGATTTAGCTCTGACTTGTCCCCAGCTCACACAGCTTGACCTATCCCACTACCCTGGTATATTTCCCCCTGCTCCATAAATTTTTCCTTTAATATTTTAATTTTTACAAAATACATCTTCATAGTCCATATTTCACTAGACAAAAAACTATATGAAAAATAGTGATCTCTGCTCATCCTTCTTCACCACTTTTCACTCTTGATCCTGTTCCCAGTGGCAACTTTATATGCATTTGTTCCTGGTATTTACTTCCGGATTTCAATAATATACTGGTACCAGTGAAAGGACTATTTGCTTCCTATTTGTAACAAAATAAGTACAGGAACTGAAAGTGAGTTTTGGAAACTTTCATAGCAATTTTACCTTGTCATAGTATCCCAGATCACTAACCATTTTTTTTAAATTCATTTTTATTGTAATTTATAAAAGTACTAGTCCATGAAAGTAAAAAATATAAACAAAACCAAAAACTAGTCCTTTCTAAAGGCAATTTGAGAAGCAGTGTTCTCAGCTACATACATCTCACTTGTTCTGGGATCTGCCTTCACTATCACAGTTTGTTCGTTTTAAGAGTAGGAGGAGGAGAGAGAAATCTTTTCTAGACATTTCTGGTCTGATATCTCATTAACTTACAGATGTGTGATAATTTAGCTGGTAGAGCCTTCTGGTTAAAAAATTGTTTTCACTAAGAACTTGACAATGTAACTCCGTCATCTTCCAGCATTCAATATTCTAGTAAGAAATTCAATACCTTTCTTATTTCCCAAACTTAGTTGGTGACATATATTTTTTTTTCTCCCTAGAAATCTTCAGAGATTTTTTTTTTTACTCTTAATGTTCTGAAATTTCATGATTAGGTCAGGACTTAACATCTTTCAATTCCAGGTAATTTTTTCCCCTGATTTCTTGGCAATGTTTTCTATTCTTTTGCTTCTTAAAATTCCTTTTAGTCAAATGTTGAAGTTATTGAATCGATGTTTCCTTTTTATGCCTGCTTTATCCCAGGGTCTCTTCATTTATCATTCTGTTCTCCTTTCAAACTGTGCTGGCTAGGGTGGAGACAGTACTACCTCTTACATAAATTTTCAACCATTTCCATTTTCAGCCCTTTGCCTCACAACCACCAACCATGGTACTTTGTGATTCCAATTATCAACATGAAACAAATTTTGTAGGCTTAGCTGTTTGTTTTATAATAGTTTTTCTCTCTGTAAAGACTTACATTTGAAATTTGCACTTTGCTAAATCGATTCTTACATATTGCAGTTTGAGGTAGCAGGTGTTTTGGGTTTTATTGACGTTGGAGAGTCTGTCTTATGTTCTCCTTGCTGTATTGAGCTGAATTCTAAACAAGTAGGATGCAAAAATGTGTTTTACATTATCTTAAAGCCAAAAGTCCTTTTGTTTCTATTTATTTATTTATTTTAATTATTTATTTATGATAGTCATACAGAGAGAGAGAGAGAGAGAGAGGCAGAGACACAGGCAGAGGGAGAAGCAGGCTCCATGCACTGGGAGCCCGATGTGGGATTCGATCCCGGGTCTCCAGGATCGCGCCCTGGGCCAAAGGCAGGCGCCAAACCGCTGCGCCGCCCAGGGATCCCCCTTTTGTTTCTATTTAAATTGAGTTCTAATCATTACACATCTCCTTCCAGGAGCTTTCTTGAATAACTCACATTTTTAATACTTTCATATTTTATATACTATTTATCTTTATATACAAGTGTGCATGTAAACACAATATACTTTTATGTTCACAACAGGCTAAAACAATTTACAGTATTTGGGATTTGTCTATGATTTTATTTATTTATTTATTTATTTATTTATTTATTTATTTATAAGATTTTATTTATTTATTTGATAGAGAGATAGAGCCAGAGAACACAAGCAGGGGGAATGGCAGAGGGAAAGAGAGAAATAGGCTCCCCATCAAACAGGGAGCTCGATGTGTAGCTCAATCCCAGTCCCCTGGGATCATGAGCTGAGCCAGAGGGAGATACTTAACTGACTGAGCCATCCAGGTACCCTGATTTGATTTATTTTTAAGGTCCTTGATAGTGGAGATGAACCAAACCAAACCAAACCAAACCAACAAAAACCTGGCTAAATCTGTCTACATACAGTTATTCAAAAGTGAGTGAAGTTTTAAAAAAAAGAAACGTGAGTGATGTTAGTACAATAACAGGGAAATGATTTTTAAAAATCTTCCTACTCATTTGTAGTAGCCTCACTTCTTCCTATATATCTTCTTTCTTCCCTATTTGAAAAACCTTGATAAAATCCACACATACAGTCGTTCTTGTATAAGAGTATAGGAACGAATATAGATCAAAGCAAAAAGAATTTTTAGCACACACACTTCTTTTGAGAGAAAGGAGGTTACTGTGAGTTTACAAAGCTAAAAAAAATGATGAACAAATGGTCACCAAATGCTTTTACCTGGTTAGATGCCTTCAGTTGAATAAGCTCCCCTCTGCATAAAGGCACTTAAGGAGGTACTTTGACTCTTCTAAGCCACCAGGAGGCCTGCTAATAAAAGACTGAACTAATAATGAAATGTTTCTGTTATGGCCTAAACAGTACTAAATACCAAGCTCTTGAAATGTCCTATGTCTGAGAGATGCATAGCTGAGAATATATTTTGAGGTAAAAATCTTTGGTCCATGTCACTTGGCAAAGACCATTTAAGTTTAAAATTCCAATTTTAAGACCATTTCTTATTAGAAGTTTATTTTTGTTTTTGTTATTTTATATTTCCCCCATTTTGAACTGACCACTCCTGCCTGTGGACCACTGTGTACCCTGTCCAACCATATTAGACTTATTATGACTCTCTCTCTGTCTTGCAGACTAGACTGTAAGCTCACTGAGGGGAAGGGTAATGTCTTATGATTCTTGTATTCATAGACCAAGAACAAAATGATTACTTAATAAATCCTTATTGTGCAAAATAGGGAGAAATTACCCAAATAAGTATATTAAATTTATTTACAATAATACTTTTTTCTTCAAAGAGAAAGTTATAAATGAAAGGTTATCACTGATGTGACCTTATGCAGGTTGGAGCCTTTTAAGCTGCTATCCTTGAATCATTTTTTTCCAAAATTCCTCAAAGTAATTAATAGGAACAATCTTTTATATTCTCAAGTGCAAAACAGCCATTGCAGTTTATGATTCTTCCTTCTCCCCTCAAGATGCCTGAATACTTTTGTTTCCTTCAGCAATAAAATCATCAGGTTCCTATTGCCTGGTAGCTGTGACTTATGAAATAAATCTATGAACTTAACAGCAATGAAGAGTGAACAAATGTAACATTCACACATCTTAGAATACTCACAAATGATGAATGGAAGGCTTGAATATGTGGCTTGGGTTTTGAGTCACTTTCCCTCTTTTGGCTATACTTTCTGTGAGGCATGGGTTCAAAGGAAAACTCACAAAGTTATGTTCCTTATAATATTTGCTCTGCCCAAGAAACATTTTGCAAATATACTTTAGCAGACATGTGACTTATACCAAAACCAGATTCTGGTCTTACTGCCAACAAAGCTTGGCCAATGCTTCTTTACACAGATGCATGATGTTTACACATAGCATACCTGATTGTTCAATCATCTACCCACAAAATACACTACTTCTTCTACACAGACTGTGGTTTCCAAGGCAACAGAGGGCTCCTTTAACAATGAAAGCACACACAAGTTGATTTCCATTTCTATATGCCAAGTCCTAACCACTTTCTCCAGCCATGGAACTTGTTTGCCAACAGGAAGGCAGAGCTGAGAAGAGAGTACTAATAGCAAAGAAAGTTTTAATGTGTCAGCCGAGTTTAACGGCTATGAAGAAAGTTTTGTTTAACAGACTTACAGAGTGAGATTTATGGGGATCATTGGGTAGAGAGTGAAGTATACAGAACATACAAAGAGGTATAGAACCTTGAAGGACACAGTAAGATTGGAGGCGAGACCTGTCTTTTTGCTACTATTGAAGTATTTTGATAATGTAGGTTTCCAGTTCTTCCTTTGTAGGCATGTTTGTTGAAAATAATCTTCACCTTCTCATTTTCCATTCCCTCTAGAACCCAACACGATCTAGAACCTATTTAGAACTGCCCTTCCAAGACCACCCAAGTTATTCTGGAGGCCAGATCTTGTGGTTACTTGCCCCTCCTTATACTCTGGTTGAGCATCCTTCTATGCTGCCTCTCCTTTCTCCATTTTCCAAGAAACTAGTCTTCCCTTTTTCTCCTCCACCTTCATGTTGGTTCATTCCCCTTTGCAGTCTCCTCTTCCTCCACCAATGCTTTTACTGTTTATCATCTCCACTGTTGACTCTTATAATTCTACATTTTCCTCTAGGCAATAGTCTCTAAACATGATTACACAGCAGAATCACGAAAGGGTCTTGTAAAAATTCCAAATCTCTGGCCACAGTGCAACTTCATCTCTGGGGGCTAGATGCATCTGTGTATTTTGAAATTTTCCCAGGAGACTCCAATGTGCAGACAAGTTTGGGAAACCACTACCCTAGAGTGGTACCTCTCCTCCTAATTAACTCCAGATTAGCTGACACTCAACACACTAGGTTTGTGCCTTTTCCAGGACTGATTACATCTGTAATGTGTACACAGTTCCCCCTTCTTAAAAGTTCTCAATAGTGTCTCATTATTTCAGGATAAAATAAAAGAGTGTTGCCAGGGCATTAAAAGCTTCTATAGTCCAAGCTCTGCTTAGCAAAGGCTCATGGCAGACCTCTCTCCTGTCCTGCTTGAAACTCTCAGGCACATTGCTGGCCCTCTGCCTGGAATGACCTTCTTCATCTGGTTAATTCCTACTTATCCTTTCAGCCTGGACGTTTCCCTAATGGTTTTTCCTCTTACAACTCAGTGAGCTTCGCTGATCATAGGTCTTTCCCCATTTATATCTTTTTATTGGTTTATCTTATAGTAGACTTTAATTTGAGGATGACGTGTTTGCTTTTTATTTCTCTACCCAGAGTGCAGAGTGCCTTGAGCCCACTGCCTGTTTAGTGTTTGACAAATGAATGAATAAAAGAACACGATGGTTGAAATTTTTTCATTGAAATCTTATTTGGATTTCTTTTTCAGGGGGTTAAAAAAGGCCACAGAGCCATAAAACTTCCACACAACCTTCCTACAGGCTCCAGAATGATCTTTCCTTCTTCATGTTCTCTCATTCATCTGGCAAGTGGAGCACCTGGACAGGATCCAGATGGTGGAACCAATTTTCATGACACTTGAGAATCACCCTGAACATCATTTCCAGCAGCTAAAATTTCATCAAGAGCTGTTGTGCCATCAAGGAGTTTTTCTAATAACTAGACATTACAAGCAGCTGCCTGCTGGCAGGAGGCTTGGGCAATTTTTAGGTCAAAAGGGGATCTGAGGGCAGATATGTGGCACAGAAGACCCAAGTGCCCCATCACTTACCAGAAAGACATAGGAAATCTTTTTAAAAACATTTCTATTCTGAGTAAAATGAAAAGTCTGAACTGTTTCTGCAGCTATGCAGTTCTATGAAATTAATCTTGAGTATGCTCTTTGAAAACTAGTATGAAAACAACTTGAAAAAATTTGTGGGGAAAAAAATTTGTGGGTAAATATTTCCCTCTTTTGCAAATTATAGTTTAGAACCATTTTATTAGAAATTTTAATAAAAATATTTATAATTAGGGGTGCCTGGTAGCTCAATCAGTTATGCATCCAACTCTTGATTTTGGCTCAAGTCACAGTCTTTGTGGTTGTGGGATTCATCCCCTCTTGGGGCCCCTCTGACCCTCCCATTGCTCTAAATAAATAAAATCTTAAAAAAATAATTATAATTAAAAAGTGTGCCTAATGACACTATTGGCAATATACAATAATTAGGAGAAAGTAATAGCAACTCTCCCATTTGTACTTTGCAACCCTCTTTTGCTTTTTATATAACTGCTATTTTTATGGTAAGTTGTAAGCATTATAAAACAGAACTTAGGGTCTCATAAGGTTAAAATGTAAGTCATTTTCCCACAATCATCCAGTAAAAACAAATAAATATAAACAAAGATCGGGATAAAATAACATGATTTCCTGAATGGCTGGCACTTCTGTGATCCACACACCATTTTCCAGATTTGATTTTTGCATTGTTTTTCTCTGATAACATGCACTTCTCCAAGCTTGCCATATCAATTAACCCTGTTGTCTGGGCTGCCAGTTGTAGTCTGTGAGGTCTTTTCCCAACCTTTTCCAATTGGCAATGGTAGACTACAGAATTTTAGTCTTAGTTTCATGTGGTTATGCTCAAAGGCATCCAAAAAGACAGGGCCTATTGTCACAACAATATCATCCATTTTAAGTACTGTGTTCGAATCATACACACTGGAATCTGAGCCACCACCCTGGACTATAAGCTGAGCAAGTACTGTGTGCTTGCTCTAAATCTCTACTGCTGCCATCTTGAAATTCTTAATTTTTGAACAAGACTCCCCATAATTTTTTATTTTGCCCTGGGCCTTGTAAATTATGTAACTGGTCCTGTCTGCAAATCCTCACTAAGCATTTTGTAGTGAGTGAAATGTGCCTAAAATTAACAAGATAGTCAGCATTAAGAAGGAAAAGAAGCTGGAGTCAGGGATACCAATTCACTAGCAACAGGGAGACCCCATATACCTTCGATCAGATAATGGGATTCTTCACAGACTATTGTTTCTGTATATAAATCCCTGGTGTTCTGAAATCACTTCATAGTATCCTTTCTGCATGCTGCTTTCTTGCCTGACAGAGGCACAGGACTCCTAGATAGGATCCCCAAGGTTATCCTTGTTTGCACAAGAATTGTTTCTTCTTAAGGAAAGTCTTCTAAATCAAAACATGGCAAACATCTTCAGAAGCTTCAGTCTGGTGACTGTATGTCTGAGGGTCACATATTAGAATACATGTAGAAGTAAACCCTCCCTTTGCAGAGTCAGGTCAGGACCATGTTGGTGAGGTTTAGAGGACTAAATGACTTACTGATGTCAAGGTAAACCAACAGAATTGATGGATGTGTCCCACAAATATATATGTAAGTTTTAACATATCCTTTTCAAAAAATATTTAAACTAGTATAATTTGATTTCTGGGTTAGATTCATTAGTACATTGTATTGACCATTCCTTTTTCTCTAAGTTTGTCTTTATCTGGCAAAAATAGAGATGCAGTTGGGATATGGATCATTAGATAATATAGCAAAGAAAGAGATCAGAATTTTTTTTGCAATTGAGACATTTATCAAATTTTCACTGAGACAAGAGGGTTTGGGATAATAGGCACTGAATCATTGTTTTGGTTGAAGAATCATTTTGGCTCAAATTATTGTAAGAATGAAAGGTAAGCTTTCTTATACCTTTCTTATACCTTATTATCTTTTTTTTTTCAAGTGATGTGTGAAACTATTTTAAGTTTCAGAATATATATTACTTTAAGACCAGATATTTTCAAAATACATTTCTTTTGCTCTAAGTCTCACCAGGTTGTAGAGACATGTGACTCAGCTGCTTATGACCTACTTCTCACCCTGCAGAATCTGGAGAAAACAGTTACCATGAGTCTTTTCTTCACATGGAAAAAAGAAAAAAAAAATCAGAGAGTGGGGTAATCATGGTCAATCTTATTTAGTAACGAAATAAAACAAACTTTAACCCTCAGTTTTTAAAATGTTTATTTTAAATAAAAAGAATGATAAATATTTCTTAACTATGAGTGAGTGAGTGTTGCAGACATATGAATGACCAAGGAAGGGGGGGGGGAGGTGTTCTTGAGAAGGGAAGGGGCAATGTCCTCAGATGAGCCTAATGGTAAAAATCACTCAAGACACTTGTGATAATGCACATTCCCATGTCCCACCCAGAAATACAGATCAGGAAATTCTGTCAAGGGATGTGGAGGGGTCTGTATTACAAAGAGGCCATTCCTGTGATTCTTATGGTCAGGAGAGTGTGGGGAAACTTGCCTTAAACCAGTGGCTCTTAAAGACTCATCAGTAACAGTGGCAGGCTTATTAAAACTGGATCCAAACCTAGTTTCTTTTTCAGATGTCTGGTGAGCGGCATGTGTACTTGTCTTTCTAGTAAGTTCCCAAGTGACACCAGGCTGCTGGTGCAGGGAACACACATTGAGAACCACTGGTTTTAGGGCCCATTGTGGTGTCTACTGTTACAACCTGCAAGGCTTAGGTGGCCCCAAACCCAGAAGGCATGTGACTCTTCTCTGGCCCTGGCATGCTTTTTCCCAAACCCTTCATTGTTGTGCTCGCTTCGGCAGCACATACACCAAACCCTTCATCACCTTCCATGAAAAAAGATTATGATGCTATTTCTAGGGTAAGTCCCAACCTGGTACCCGGTACATCATAAGAGATTATGATGCTATTTATAGGGTAGATCTCAACCTGGTACCTGTGATCATGGTGTCCCCTAGGGGAAAGAGCTCCCAGGAAATGTGCCAGCTCTTGCCTAGATCCTGGAATAAAACAAAAGTGTTGAGAGACTCTGGATTTGAGAGTTTATGAGCCAGAGGGCATGGTAAGCTCATAAACTCTCAAATCCAGAGTCTAGAAAAGCTTAGGTGGCTGGCAACATCAGCTACTCCTTTTGTTTTAGAATGGGGTTGAGAGGAGTATAAAGAATGTTTCCTGGTTATAATAGATTTTCTCCAAGAGGACATAGAAAGGAAGATTAAAAATAGCATCTCTCTTTGACTGTATCTCCTTGAGGGAAGTTGGCAATCCCAGGGTGTGTGTGTGCATGCATCTGTGTGCACGTTTGCGTGTGTGTGTGTGTGTGTGTGTGTGTGTGTGTAGGTAGGAAAAGGTTGTGGTGTGTTCTTATGTGTAAGAATGGCAGGGGGATGTTGCCCTTTAGCTAAGCTAGACCCTAACAATCTTCAGCTACATCTTTCCTTCTGAGCTTTCTCTTTCATTCATATTCAAGTTCACTTACAGATGCCCTGCTCTGACTTAGATGACTTTGATCTGGTTATTTATCTATCACTATTGCTAACCACATGTGTGGGTAGCTTTCCCTCTCTCCAAGTAGCTCCAAGTATACGTTTTGTCCTTGCTGAGCACAAGTCGTAATTCCTGAATGATCACATGAGCGGTGTTAAAATGAATTTAAAAAATTGTGTTGTATCTTAGAATCCTCAGCATTCTTTCTAGATTAATTTTTAGATTATGACATTTCCAATCTACATATCAAAGATTTGATTTCAACAGCTGCAAAACGTGTTTCTAAGGAGGGAAAGTTTTAAGAAGCGGTCCAAATAATTCATTTATGCATCATTTTTGTCACATGGTTGTTCTGAAAATGAAACAGATGTTTGCTGTACAAATAAAAGATAACCCGAAGGAGTCCTTTGCAACACTGACTCCTTGTAATGTGATAATTCCTAGGAAAAGGCAACAAAAGACATAAAGGCTAATCGTAAAAAGTAGAAAAAAGCAGGGAAAACTCCATTTACAGTTTTTTGCTAACAACAAGTTCGCTTAGATTTTCCTCATCTTAAATTGTTTTCATTTCTCCTTAGCTCTTGAAGGATATTTCCTCTGGCTATAGTATGTGCAACTAATGGCTCTCTTCTTTCAGTACTTGAAAAATGCTGTGGCGCTTCTTTTGGCTTCAATAGTTTCTGATGAGAAATTCGGTGTCATTGGAATTGGTGTTCTGTGAGTAATGTGTCATCTCTCCTTGGCTGCTTTGAAGATTTTTTTCTTTGTCTTTAATTTTCAGAAGTTTAATTTTGATATTTCCAGGTGTGGGTTTTTTTTTAGTTTATTCTGATTGAATTTACTAGGTATCTTGAAGGTATAGGTCTACATCTTTCATCAAATTTGGGAAGTTTACAACTATATCTTTTTTTGAAAAAAAAAAAACATACCGCAATGTTTTCCTCAATTTTTCTTTTTTTTTTTTAAGATTTTATTTATTTATTCATGAGAGACACAGCGAGAGAGGCAGAGACATAGGCAGAGGAAGAAGCAGACTCCCTGTGGGGAGCCCTTTGTGGGACTCAATCCCAGGATCCTGGGATCACACCATGAGCTGAAGGCAGATGCTCAACCACTGAGCCACCCAGGTGTCCCTCCCTCAGTTTTTCTTTTTTTTTTATTTTTTTTAAAGATTTTATTTATTTATTCATCCCCTCGATTTTTCTTATATCAACTACTTAGAGACAGAATAAAAAGGAAGGCAGTAGTCAAGTTGCAAATAAAACTTACTATTTTTTCCATTGTTCTCTAAATAATGTTTTCATCAAATTAATGATCAAGAAGAAAGATAGAAGATTGTATTTCTGTGACTATAATATTTTTGGACAACCCTCGCCTAGTTAAATGAAAGCTGGTAAATAAGTACATATTTTTTAAAGTTCAAAATGTTCTGCTGACAGCTGAAATAGGATCTCATCATTCAAATCATAAGCACAGAGCTATGAATTAAATTTGGGAGATGTTACCTTGGGTTTCAGAAGAGTTTTTCTCTGTATCAGGTGGAAATGTTAGCAAAGTTTCATGCAAAGCAGATCTCCAGAGAATAGTAATTGAGCTGGACATGTGAGGTTTCATTCTGTACTCTTTAGAGGCTGATAGATGAGAGCCTGAGGCCCACAAAATAAGAATCTTTGGGAGAAAAAAAAAATATTTTTTCAATTCTGAGAATTATTTCCTTAAGAGTAAGCCATCTTATTTGAAATTAAAGCCTTACATTCTTAGATTTTCACATATTAAAAGTCTCCATCAACATCCAATTTTATCTAGAAGAGATTTCTTTATACTTTTTCTGATAGAGACTTGTCTATTTTAGCACATAATGAGATGCACATGGGCTAAGTCACACATTATTAGATTCTCTGAGAGGATTTAGGGGAAAGAAACCCCACATTATTTTGTATTTGTGTCTTTGTGGGGCTAGAATGGAAATGCTTTTAAGGTACTAGGGTTGGAGGTCTCCTGTACTGTGCACAATGACTTTAACAGTTGGATCAGTTTAGTTGTCTTTAGCGGTCATCTACGAGACCGTCTCGTAGATGTATGAGCCTCTGTACTCATCTACCTGTAAATCGGTAGATTTATCAGAAAATTGGTTCTGTTGTGTGATTAACCAATAAAATAACCTGCATTTTCTCTAAAATGATTAAGGCAAAACAGGATGTTGCTAAATGAAGTGTTCTCTGGAACTCATCCTTTCCTCTGCAACAAACCATCATCCTTGGGTTTCCCTCTCTCATCTCCCACAGAGAGGGCCAAAAGCCTGTATGCCTTTGATGGGAATATTTCCTTATTTTTTCAGAGTTGAGGGAGATGGTGCATTAGAATACTGATTGTATTATAATCCTGACTTGTTTTGTTGACTGTCTGACTATAAAAATGCAACAAACTAACCCAGCCCCAAACCATGATACCGCATCTCATCATGGAATAAAAACCCAATGCCCCAATGCATTTTTATAGAACAAAAAGAGAGAGCATTGGTGAGTACTTATGAGTATGCGCTCAGCAGTCCAATTTCCACATTTGAATCCCAAGCCTATCACTTGCTAGTCCTGTGACTTTAAGAAATTCACTTACTATATACAAGCTTAAGGATTTTTACTTGTGAGATGGGGAAGTTACTACTACTTGAGAGGCAATAGTTCTCATGCCAGGCTATGCATGCAAATCCCGTTGGTGAACATTAAGGAGTACAGAGGCTCAGGTACCAGCATGTTTCACTCTCCCCACTTCCAGGGAGTCTAACATACTCGAATTTGAGAACCACTGTCCAAATACCACGTTCAAGAAGTGGTCCAAGGATGAGCAGCAACAGCATCACCAGAGAGCTTGCTAGAAATGTCAGCTCTTAAACTCCACCACAGAACTGCTGGATCAGAATCTGCATTTTAACAAGGTCTGCTTGTGATTTTGATTTATGTTGAAGTTTGAAGAGCATTGGTCTTAATCATGATTGATTAAGTGAAAGAATTCATTTAAGATGCTTAGAGCACTAACTGGTATAGAAAACACGGAATAAAAGCTTGCTGTTTTACATTCTGTATTTGCTCTATTGTTTCATTGTGTATGTGTTCTCTCTTTCCAGCCTGGCTTCTTCACTAACTATAAAACCCTTGAGTGCAGTTCCTGGAGCTAGTTCATTTTTCTATTCCTAGAGCCTAGTGTAGTGTCTAGAATATGATATAGGCAAATAGTAATATTTATTGGAAGGAGAAAGCCACACACGTTGCCCTAGGACCAGGGAATTATTTTCTCTGCCATTCATTTGTTGTGGGATCTGAGGTAAAGTATTCCAGATCTGAATCTGATTTCTTATTATATATTGAAGAAGTGGCATATGATTTCCAAATCCTCTTTCAGTTCTACTCCTAAGGAATTTTATTTTACATGTATACATGGCTGAACTCTTTTCTGGGGTGGGGTTTTTTGCTTGTTTGCTTTGCTCTTGTTTATAAAGCTAACTGAATTTTCTGACATTTTTAATGGACAGGACAGATATGAGAAAGGCACAGCCTGGTTATTGCTATGTAAATTAAATGCACTTGACAATGTAGAGCAGCTTTCAACCACCAGTGCATAATAGAATCACCTAAAATCTTAAAAATACTAATGCCCAAGCTGATCTTTAAAAAATTCAGATTGAAATACTGTTGAGAAAAAAAAAAGCTGGATCCTGGGACAAGTATTTTTTTTAAGACGCTCCCTACTAGATTCTAAAGGCAGCCAGGTTGAGCTCCTTGCTAAAGATGACACCTAATTCTGCATGTTTTTAAAACTGTTTTACTTACCTTTCTATATTCACATGATACATGGCACCTGGAATGAGGTGAAGATCTGTGATCTAAGACTATTTTGCTCTTCAGTTGTGGGGCTCCCCCTTCGCACTGTTTCTGCCATTTATGGTGTTCCCAAGTTTGTCAGAATAGAATGTGATCCTGGGAGAATCATGACACTACTTTATTAATCATGTTTAAAAGCCTAGTAAGTTAAGAGATTTAATATGTATTAAATGAACATGTATGAACATGTATGAACACATGGGTTGTATACATATATATATATATATATATATATATATATATATGAAATACCTGATTATATATGTGCTTGAAACCATGGTTTGGTTTCTGTTTTAAATAATATGTCTGTAATATCCCATTCCATTTCATAGGTGTTTTGTAACCATAGCTAGAGCAAATAATTTACTTATTTCCAGTATTGTGTAATGTTATTTTTTAAAACTTATTTTATTTTAAAGTAATCTCTACAACATGGGGCTTAAACTCACAACTCCGAGATCAAGAGTCACATGCTCTACTGACTGAGCCAGCCAGACAACACTGTGTAGCGTTATTTTTTGAAGAAAAACCAAATATGGTTCTATGTATTTACATAGGCCACTAAAATGGCATTCTCATTTTATTTCCGTCTTCAGAAACCCACATCTAAACCCACTAAACTGAACGAATGTATGGATTCAAATGCAATCATGTAAAGGTGGAATTTGAGTTGGTCAACTGGATGAACATTTTGAATGCTTTATTTCTTTTTTTTTCCTAAAAAAATAAATGTGAAATATACTTGGCTTCTATATAGTAATGTGTGTTTATGCTAAAATCACTGGGATGCTTACAGTAAGCTTCAGCATCCCAAAAGATGAAGCATGGTCTTTTCTGTTTTTGTTTTTTTCTCCTCTAACAGAACATAGATCATATGGACATTTTGCCTAATAGTTTTCAATTTCAAGAGTAAGAAATGTATCTCTAGGTAATTATTTGTAATATGGTTCATTCCATGCAGGAAAATAGAGGGGACTTGGAGTCACAGCTATTTTTCATTGCTGTGTATGATTACATTACACAATTTGCATTTTCTCTTTTTGTTGGGATTAATTCACAGGTTTCCTATTATGACTGGAGGCAGATGGATTTGAGTTGACCAGTTCCCAGGGAAGGGTCAAAATAGTGGGAGAATGTCTGAGTTAGGCAAGATGAGTATACCAAGATGTTTTTGTGTAACTGGACTTGGCGTAAAATACCCAACTGAACAATGCAGATAAGAACCTAATAATCAGCCAGGGATTAGACCTGGACACTGAGTACAAGAGGATGTCAGGGATTGGGCAGGAATCAACTAGGAGGTTTTAAGTGATAAGACACTGACCATTCATGGTGAATATAGTCTGAAACTGGGTACCCAAATGGAGTCAGGGGCTGAGGACTAAATGGATTTCTTTTCGAAGAGACAAAGAATATTAAGGATCAACCAGAATGCTTCTCAGTCTATAGCTGGACATTTCTGACAAAGGTCGAGGATGAAGACATAAATGGTTTCTCTTCAAAGACTAATAATGTTTTCAAACCCAAGAGATTCCCCCCCCCCCAAAATCATAATCATTCATTCAGAGAAGCAGAGGCTTCATAAGATCCAGCTTTTCACATCTGACTCTTGATTTTGGGTAAGAACATGATCTCAGGGTCCTGGAATCAAGCCCTCATTGGGCTCTGTGCTTAGCGGGGTGTCTGCTTGAGGATTCTCCCTCTCTCTCTTCCCCTCTCATGAGCATGTACTCACTCTCTCTCTGAAATAAATAAATCTTTTTAAAAAATCCAGCTATTTTTTTAAGATTTTATTTATTTATTCATGAGAGGCACACAGAGAGAAAGGCAGAGACACAGGCAGAGGGAGAAGCAGGCTCCTTGCAGAGAGCCTGATGTGTGACTCCATCCCAGTACCCTGGGATCATGCCCTGAGCCAAGGCAGACGCTCAACTGCTGGGCCACCCAGGCATCCCAACATCCAGCTTTTCATACTTTAATAGAGATGAAGAAGACAGTGATGAACAATTGTGGGAGAAGGAGGGAAGCTCAGAGGTGATCCATCTGTGAATATTTCACTTTGTTCTCCGACGTTATTCCCCATTAGAAAATTGTGTCCTTTGTGGTCAAAGGGTAGTTTTTAAATACATAAAGTGAATAAATATATCTTTTTTGATTGATTTAAAGATTTTTGTTTAAACACACTATTAGAGAAGAAAAGACTCCCAGATCTTCTCTCTTCTTCCAAAATGTCAATTTTTAGAAATTCCTAAAGGTCACTATTTTCTTCATGTTCTCTCAAATCTTTGGTGTGATAATATATTCCTAAAGTTTTCTGAAAGATCACAGACTTTAAGCGTTTAGTCTGTGTTTTCTAGTCTCTTTTCTCTAATCTTTCAAAAGTCAGAAATTGATTTTCCAGGAGCCTACTTGCTTATATTTTTAAATTTGGAAGATATAGTTGGTTAGGTCTTAGTGATTTCATCAAGGTAGTGACTTCTGATTATATCCTATCCTATTGATAATTTCATTTATCCCTTACCAATGTCTGTTTCTACTTTTATTAGTAAGAAAATAAAACCAAAATACAAGTTAATCATAAGGCATTCTTGACATTTATCAGAAATAAGTACAAAAACTTTTTGAACCTTTGGATAAAAATTATGAAGACGCACATTTCTAGTTTTCTTTAGAATCGCATTTATTTCATGCATCATTCTGATGCTAGTTGGAATTTTCCTAAGCTCCAGAGATCTTCAGTTAGTTTACTCAGAATACTGTTAACTTCATTGTGTATAAAATACAAAATTCTCCCTTTAGGTTTCTGTGAATAATAAAAGTTTACTTCTCATGTCTTGTCTGACTCTTTGTTCTGTGTGTGTAGTATTGTCTCTACTCTGTGCTACTTGCATCCAAATATGAAACTCAGATTTTGACTAAACGAATTCACTTACATAAACCCTTTGTGATCAGTATAGACTTTCCTGAAGATTTCATGTGAGAAATAAGGAAAAGTTTATACCAAAATAATAGAAACTGTGTTCATCAGCATTATAGGCATTAATACAAAGATATGGTGAGACTCACAGGCCTCTCAATTCTTCCCAGCCTCCTCCTTGCCTATCTCCCCCATCACATGAAGAAAATTTCTACCCTTCTCCCAAAGGGGCCTGCCTTAACTATTCCACTCTATGATGCACCCAGATTTTCTTCTAGGCAGACACAGAGTTCTTCCTAAGAGGAAATCTGGTGAATAAAATTTCCCCACTGGGTACACTTTTACTACAGGCCATGATTCAGCAAGTGAGTAACTTTGTACTGGTAGAAATATTTATTGAAACAATTCACAAGTCTATATAAAGTGCAGTTGGTTAATGTCATAGATACAAAAATATTTTATTTGAAATTATTTCTCCAAATTACATAAAGATTTAAGTTTATGGCTTAGCACCATAATATTTTTTAGATCTCTCCACTCTCTTTCTTTCCCCTCACTGAGTCATGAGCATCAAAAGTGGGCCTTGTTTTCAGGACCAAATTCGTGTTTTTTTTGTTTTTTGGTTTTTGTTTTAATAAAGTCATAGGTTTTTCTATTTCTTCAAGATACTGTGCTTGATATAAGGAGCAGAGAATTGCAAAACTGCATTGAATAGCATCATATAAATGATTATAGAATGAATGAATGGCTAACATGTTTATGAACAAATCGTTCCTTCCCACATACCAGTCTCAGAGCAGAGAGAATTTCACACAAATGCCAAGTGTCACTGCACGACTTCATGAGGTGCCATAGCAACACTGACCGCGATATGGAAGGCCCCACTGGCATTGTGCAAAGCAAGAGGCTGTTCTACTCTAGTATCATTCTGTCTCTATCCAAGTTAGTGGGCCTAGATTTTCATTATGCATTTTGCTCCAACTAGGGAAGTGGGCACAAGCATTGAGAATATTTTTTCTTCCTTATCTGTTTACCAACCTCATTCCATTTGAGGTTTTACGATTCTGATGCACCTTTTAATATTGGTTTTGTTTTACAGTTCTCATGACACATTTGTCCACATCTTTCTAACTTGTGAGCGTATCACAGAGCTCTATGCTTAATCTAAAGCAAAATATTAAAAAAAGGCACATATTGAATGAAATGTTTTGTGATCAGTATCCTACAAATGTCAATAATATTACCAGTATTTGTTGAGTGCCTCTCCCTTTAATTAGGGTTCCCACTTTGACCATGTCCTGATTTTTCACAGGGCATCTGTTTTCCTTTTACACTCCTCAGAAAAAGGGGAAATCGTGAAAGAGGTATCTGGCCTTAGAAAAATGGCAATGATTAAAAACATAAAACCTGTACTGTAGTAAAAGATCATGTCAGATTTTCAAAGTGATATTACTTACATATATTATCAATACTCTTATAAATGTTTACCCCATAAACTTTACATGATTTTTCTCTCACTTTTGGCCAACACAGAGCAATAGAGGCTGGATTTACTCTTCCTTCTGAAACAGCCAAAGCAAGCAGACAAAATGTCTGTAAGACAATAGTTTTCAAGGCGGTTGGCATCAGTGAGAGAAGAACAACGACCTCTGAGTGATGAGAAGCAAACAAGGTGAGCCCTCCAATTGGCCCAGCTTACTGCCTTCAGGAAATTTCCAGACCACTGAGCAAGAAAAAGGAACCCAGACAGATCCAGGCAGATTCTCTGAGTTAAGAAGATGGGGCTGACAGTTAAAAAGGCTCAGAAGGCTAGAATTCCCAGTATTAGTCTCTTTTAGAAGAAATCATGTAAATAATCCTGAAAATTTTGGTTTGCTTTACTATTTTCTAGTGTAAATTCTTACTTAGAAGTTATGGTAGAGAGTATGACAATACCTAGTATCATGGTACACTGGAGAGGTGTTTTGTTTGTTTTCTATTTGTGCATTTGTCTGTAATCCTGAGTTATATTCTCCTTTACCTTACAGTTTTCCCTAAAATGTACATCCCAACTATAAAGTTCTTACCTCCATTATTAGTATAACACTAAATATTCTCAGACGAGGTGGGGAGTCTGTGAAATCTAGTTGAAATATCATAGGATTAGAATAAGCACTGCTTAGATAATTATTATAATCATAAACATACCAGTATGGGATGCAAATAATGCCAGAAAAATTAATAAAGTTGCATACAGTTCATTTCCACAAATAGTCAATCTCTCCTATAATTTACATTTATGATACAGTCTTGGTAGGGTTTTAATGTGAACTGCTTAGATATAAATATCATCTAAACATTGCCCTTAGTTACTTAAGCATAGCACCAGGGCATAATTATGTCCTCAAAGTCTGATGTTTGCCATTCATAAACTCCTCAAATGTCACTTATGATAAACTGAACAGAACTGAAAAATGCATACAGTCACCCATCTTTTAATTTCATTCCCATGTGAAATCAATTTAATTTGGTGTCTGGAGAAAAGTATGGTGGGGTGCTCTCCTTTACTTTGCAGATGGCTGGAAGGTAGCCTCTAAAAGTCTCTGGGAAGCTCTACCTCAGATTGTTCCTGGTACCCAACAGCTGCCTGGTGCCCTATGCTTTGGAGTGAGGGCTTCATAGGAATCTATGTAGCTCTAGGGTCCAGGGTGCATTTCACTCTGAGAATGTCCTAAAAAGTAGCAAACTTAGCCCTGCAGACTCAGCCCTCCTGCGGGCCTTGCTCTTATCCTCCTCCACCCCAGTGAGCATGAAAGTGGAGGCTTGCTATCATAGAAGCCCACCACACAGGTTTGGGTAAGGCCATGTAATCCCCTCTTCGATATGCGTATCTATTGACTTTTACTTGCTAGAGGACAAAGAGGCAATGAAAGTAGAGCCCTCTAGATGAAAGATGAAAAAGAGCCACATAATTTGGATTTTTTTTCAGAGCAATTGGCTTTCCTAATCTTTTGAAGTAGTTCCAAGAATGTGTTGATCACCTGTGTAGAATGAGAGGGACATTTTTTTTCCTTTCATGTAGTCACACACCACTTCTTGTTAATCTGTCTCTGCTGCAGCTGTCCCCCATCCCCTGTTCCTGTCCTCTGCTCCTACCCCATCCTCCCTCCTCATTTCAACATGTCCCTTCCACCAAAGTGTTTTTCTTTCTATTTCCCAGCTTCCACTTATCTTTTAATTAAATCACTGGGGGACATATCAAAAGTCTTCAGGGCTCACTTTGAGCTGGGAAAAATATAGAAAGCTCTCTCCGGACTATAAACAAATGCTAATTTAAATGAAGTTTGAGAAATATTTCCTCTGCAAGGCTTAATTTTGAATTGCTTGTAATATCATTTTTGGCATATGTATCCTAGAGAGACAAATTATTTTGTAAAACATTTAATATATCTCCAACTTGTTATTGCTGGTGCCTTAGCACTGATTTAAGTGGTATCTAATTAAACAGTGAAATAGCATCTCTGATTATGAAATTAGATTTTGTTATCTATGATCCTAAGAGTCTCCATAAATTTCAAGTCTGGAACCATAAGTGATGTCCAGCTTTACCTAAAATAAGGGGCCATAAAGAGAAGTGCATTTGGCCACTTCAGTTGTGATATGATATGTGTGATCTAATGAGATTGGACCAGTCTGGTGGCCTTCAACTATGATGAAATTTCTTATCTGAGGGTTTCATTACCCAAGCTGATTCTAGAAGAGACACCATGTGACCATATATGCTGCACGTACTATGAATCCCTGAAGTGACACTTGCACTGAACAAGATCATATTAGGAGTGTGGTAAGCCAAACCACTACCAAGTGAACAACTAGTAAGGGTCCTTTCCTTCAGAATCTTGTAAACTTTGCACGAGAGTGGAGAACATCTCTTATTCATCCTGGTCTCCTACATGGCATTCAGCAGTGTCATGCATTTACTTTGCACTCAGTGAATGGTTGTCATACGGCTGCCTATCTTTGGGGCTGTGTTCACTATGCCCTGATTCATGATGACACAATAGCAGTGTGCTAGCTCTGGTTATTTGGTTCTGCCTCCTGAATACATCACAGTGAACCTGGCACACAGTTACTGTAAGAACTGAGAGACCAGACCCCTCACTTTAACCTTGACATCCTCCTGGCCATGTGAACTTGGGCTGAACTTCCTAGGCACAACAGGGAGAGCTGATTAAAAAGCTGTTCCTTTTCTCTAGAACATTCTTCCTAATCTCTTCAACTAGACCTCTCTTCCTATCCTTCAACTCTCAACTTCAAGGGCATCCGTAACCCCAGAGCCCTGAGGAGTCTCTGCATGGTCATAGGTCCTCATTTGGCAAGAAAGAAAGTAGCTCCAAGTGTAAGTGAACCCTTGAGAGTGGCATTTAGCCCCAAGAACACGAACGTTTTATTTATTTTAGTTTTTGAAAGAGAGAGTATGAGCAGGGGGAGGGGAGTGTGAGAGAGAGAGAGATTCTTAAGCAGACTCCATGTTCAGCATTGAGCCAGACATGGGCTCAATCCCATGACCTTGAGACCATTGCCTGAGCTGGAATCAAGAGTCCGGCACTTAATCGACGGAACCACTCAGGTATCCCAAGAAAACTGACGTTTTAAAAAGAAAGAAAACAAATCTCATGTCATCACAATATCTTTCACAGCTCTGCTGTGTGCCAGGAGAAAAAGACATATATGCAAATATAAATTAGCATATATGCATACAAAACATATTTGCATATATATTCAAATCCAGCTAAGTTAAATAGTTTACTTAGTACCTTTTCCACTAAGTTTTCAGTTCTGTGAGGGCAGGAACCATATTCATGGCCCTAACCCCAAAGCCCACCTTGGATCGACCTTTTTATTCCAGTTTGTTGAATGAATCCATGTCCTGTACTAGTTTGCTGGGGCTGTTGTGGCAATGCACTACAAACTAGGGGAGTAACGCAAGAGAAAGCTGTGGCTACTCAGTTCTGGAGACTAGAAGTCCAAAGTTATGTAGCCGGCAGGGTTGATTCTTCTGAGGGCAATGAAGGAAGGATCTGTTTGAAGTCTCTTTCTTTGGCTTGTAGGAGGCTAGACACTTTATTCCTATCTACATCACTTTCTCCCCATGTTCATACCTATCTCCCAATTTCCCCTTTTTATGCAGACAGGAGTCTTACTGCTTTAGAACCCACCTAAGTGACCTCATTTTAACTTGATTACCTCTGTGAAGACCTTATGTCCAAAAATAGTCACAAGCTGAGGTAATGGGGGTTAGAACTTCAACATATGAATTTGAGAGGGACATAATTCAGCCCATAACGATGCCTTACGAAATTAGTGTCAATTCCGTGCCAGTGTTCCTGCCTAGTTGTGAGGAACGATCATTAAATCATACTCTGAAGATTAACTCATGCCTCCTGACTCTTGATAAAACCATGTTTGGAATGCTAAGCTTTGCTTGGCAAAAGAAAATCCTGGTATATGTATATCGGAAATGCTGAAATTTAGGGAATTCAGAAGATATATATATATATATCTACAACAAGGAAATACATAAACATGTGAATGTGTATATAAACTGAAAGCTAAGCACTAACTCTTTTTCTAGACTATATCCATTCCTCTCCTATCAAGCCAACGGTGGGAAAATTAACAACCATGGATTATTGAGAGTGAACTATCTCAAAATACTTTTCCCGTTTTAACAAGGTATGATTTGTCAAGTGCTGGGAAAGCAAGCATATTGGACTCACATGAGATTAATGGTGCCAGTGAGACACTGTCTTGCCAGTGAGACAAGTCACAGTGAGACCAGGCATTTGTACATTGGTAGAAAGGGAAGGTAAATATAAAAGGAGGTTGGAGAAAATTTCTCATTCTTTGCCTGGGACAGATTTGAGTGATTAATAATGCCTGGAACATGGAGGACATTATGCTAAGTGACATAAGCCAGACACAGAAGGATTAACACTACATGAAGCTACTTACATGAGGAATCTAAAATAGTCAGACTCATAGAAGCATAGAGTGGAATGGCAGTTGCCAGGGCTGGGGGAGAGAGCAGTGGGGCAATGTTCGTCAAAGGGTACAAAGTTTGAGTCATACAAAATAAGTCCTACAGGGACACCTGGGTGGCTTAGCAGTTGACTGTCTGATTTTGGCTCAAGTCATGATCCCAGGGTCCTGGGATCGAGTACTACATCAGGCTCCCTTCAAGGAGCCTACTTCTCTCTCTGCCTATGTCTCTGTGTCTTTCATGAATAAATAAAATATTTAAAAAAAATAAGTCCTACAGAGCTACTGTACAGCACCCCACTTATAATTAACAATATTATATTGCATACTTTAAAATTTGCTAAGAGGGTACATCTTATATTAAGTGTTCTTATGACAAAAAAAGTAATACTAAAAATAGAGGGAAGTAGGAAACTTCTGGAGGTAATGGATATGTTAATGGAATACATTGTGGTGATGGTTTCGAGGATGTATATAATTTACAAACTCATCAAGTTGTATACGCTAATTATGTAACAGCTTTTTGTATCTCCATAAGGTTAAAAAAAGTAATGTCCAGGAAATGTGAATGTGAAACAACTATCAAGGACATGTTAATAAGGTACCTACATGTGAGGTATCTTATGTTTGAGGGATTACATGTGGCTCCCTGTGGTTAATGACCACATTTGGGGGTTTGGAAACTTATGAACTGAGCATTCTTCTCTAATAGGATTAAATTTTGGTATAACTACCATCTGTGGGCTGGTACAACCATCAAGTGTTGGATTTTAGGAACAAATGGAAAGAACAGTGTTATTTATTTTTTCTTTTTTAAGATTTATTTATTTACTTGAGAGAGAGCTTGAGCAAGTGGGAAGAGCAACAGAGGGAGAGAAAGAGGGAGAAGTAGACTCCTGGCTAAGCATAGGGCCTGACATGGGACTGGATCCTAAGACACCAAGATCATGACCTGAGTCAAAGGCAGATGTTTAACTGCCAGGGTTGTTCATCTCTAAAGATATTATCCTCTGATGGAGGGATCCCTTCTGAAACCTCTAAACAATGGGATTGAAAATATTTCTGCCTTCCTACTTTCACCTGGAAGATTTCTGGCTCCACATGACCAAGAATTTGTTGCTTGTGACCAATTCTTGCCAAGCAGTATGATTTACAGAGTTATCATTATTTCCGGGTTCTGTGTTATAACAGAAATATGTTAAGGATTTGGCCATTTTCTCCCACTTTTGTTATGTGATGTAAATTCTGATGTCACTCCAGACCATGTCCTGCTCTTTGACACAAGCCTCATGGTATGGCTATGACAGCTAAAGATATAACTAGTGCTACATAATTCAGACACATGGTCCTTGTTTGATCATCTGAAGCGGGGAATTATGCCTAAGTCCTAAGGACAGCCTTGTCGTTCAGAATTTAATTGCAACTGTGGGACAGACACATTTTAACATCATTTGTTGGGTAGAAAATTTGTGTCAAATTAGTTATTTGAAAACCACATAGAATTCAGGAACTCAGTCAATAATCTGAAATCAGGGATGCCTGGGCAGCTCAGTGGTTGACCGTCTGCCTTTGGCACAGGGCGTGATCCCAGGGTCTTGGGGTCAAGTCCCGCATCGGAATCCTTGCAGATTCTTCTCTCTGCCTATGTCTCTGGCTCTCTCTCTGTGTCTCTCATGAATAAATAAATAAAATCTTTAAAAAATAATATTCTGAAATTATTTCTTGGGTGTTATGTAGTCAAGGCTGAACAAATTTGGTGCAAACTTCAGAGTCACTGACACGCATAGTGTACGTTCTCCCCATGGCCGTCCTCTGGAGGATGTTTCAGAGGCATCTGTTCCAGAGATGACATGTGACAACAGACTTCACCAGCATTTGCAGCAAACTATCTATGTTTGAGGAAGTAAAAGGCAGCTCACTCATCATTTTGAACCTGGTCCCTGGCTAGGTGCTCACGTCAAGGGGATGATGTCTAGTCAGTGACAGTTTCACTCTTCAAGGGATAATTCAAATAAAATAAATATATGAGTAGAACATGCCAGTAATTTGTTAAAGAGATGAGGAAATTTTTAATAACATTCGAATATGGAACCAAATGGATTGACTTTGCTAATGATAAACGACATTTGTTTTGCATTTCTATAGCTGTCAGAGAACCACTAAATGCACAGCATTTTTAAATCTTCACTGGATTCTGTGAAGCTTTGTCAGGCAGGTATTGTTATCTTAATTAGCAGATGAAGAAAAGATGTTTAAAAGAAAAAACACAAAGATTAAAGGAACTGCCCCTTCTCCCACATATAATTACTACAATAATTAGATCACTATGAACTTAATTAAACTAGGATCCAAAACATTCAAAAAAACAAAAAAAGTTCTGTCCTTTTTGTAACTTTAAGGAGTTGAAACAATTATTTCTTAAAATAAATTCAAAGATTGCATTCCAAATTTGGCTATATAGTTGACCCTCTTATAGGGACATGAAATATAAACATTGTGTATTAAGGATGAGATGAGAATTAAATTTGAATTTTTGTGCTATGTTACATACAAAATAAACATAAAGTGACAAAATGATAGAAGATGAAAGATGTTAAGATGATATTTCAAAATAAGCTTAAAAAGAAAAATGGAAAACTTCCACTAAATATTTAAACACAGTACAATTAATTAAAAAGACTTGTGTAAGTAGTATTTTTTATAAAAATGATTTATTTAAAATCCTTTTCCTGGGCAGCCCCGGTGGCTCAGTGGTTTAGTGCTGCCTTAGGCCAGGGTTGTGATCCTGGAGACCTGGGATTGAGTCCCATATCAGGCTCCCTGTGTGGAGCCTGCTTCTCCCTCTACCTGTGTCTCTGCCTCTGCCTCTCTCTCTCTCTCTCTCTCTCTCTCTCTCTGTCTGTCTCTATGAATAAATACATAAAATCTTTGAAAAAATAAATAAATAAAATCCTTTTCCTTGTTTTCATTTTTATCACTATCAAAATCCTAAAATTGTCCTTAGCCATTAATGAGATATATACACTTAGACACTTGGATAGATTGATAGATACAAAAAACTATCACCTGTGTTTAAGATTAACATTTACCAATCTTGAAACATCACTGTGTTGTATAGTCTCCCCTTGCTATAATTAACTATAAATATATTTTAAAAATATTTTTGTTACTTTAAGGGCCTGCTTATCCAGCAAAATTAAGAGAATTCTTCCTTCCCAAGGTGTCATCCACACTGATGGGGCTGTAGCTACGCCCCTCTCACATTTGCCCCTTACACATCAGAGGTGCTACCTTCACAGGTCTCTTGGAGCCCCTTCTGCACACCACCAGGTAGCGCTCTGCTCATTCCTCACCTGCCACCACCAGGGATGCTCCTGGCCCAGCCCCCAACTGCTATCAGCCTTTGCTCTGACCACCATTTATAAGATGGAAGGTTCCTCCTCTGTCCTCTTGCACTCTTCATTCCCCTTACCTGCTTTATTTATCATCGTACTTCTAATATACATCTTGCATACCATATACTCATTATTTTAAAAATCTGCCTGAAACCCACAGGAAATTGGCATTTCATACAGCAAGCTCTTTCCTTGATGTGTCCCCAACATCTAAAACAGCAGTTGGCATGTGATAGTAGTCAAAAAATATTTGAGTCAACACCATTTTATTTATCCCTATTATTTTAATCACTTAGAAGGTGTGTTTTACACTAATAGAGATATCTTAGACTACAGTCTTTAAATATATATATATTACTTTGTATGTAAATGGAAATATGAATATAAGCAAAATAAATTGTTTTTTCCCTCTCAGAGTCTGACTCTTTTGACTTTCAATTCAGAGTCCCTGATGACGTTTTTTCTACTTGATATCATATTCTGGGCCACATCAAAACCATTGGTGATCCAGAAATTCTCTAAAGAATCCATAGAAAGAACTTTTAACACCCTCAGTATGGCTGCAATTGCATTATTGAGCCAGCCTGCATGGGGCTTCTGCTTTGGGAATGTTAATAAACATCTGTTTCACCCATCCCCACCTGTCATTTGGGTTTGAAGTGGTTAACTAGTATGCCCTCTATTGTCTCAGAGATTTCCCCTCATCTTCCTTTAGAACTCCTTCTACTTTGGACATTCTCAAACATATATATATAAGCAAAGCCGCATACCAAACATCCAGTTTCAATGGCCCTCCCTCGACTTGTGCATTTCACCTGTAATGCCTCAGATGGACTTTTACCTGACAAGGACATTTTTTCTGGAAACATTTTAACATTTTTCCCGGATCAAAGGAAGTTTTTTTTTTTTTTTTAAATAAATAACACAGAGTGTATCCCAACACTAACATTACCAAAATGTGTGAACTGTGTTGCTTGAATGTCTTTACCTTTTGGTGTAGTCTGCTTGCTGTAATATATTATTTTTCAAAAAGGGAAATTCTTAAAATAATATAATTGTTTTACTGCTGACAGTTTGAATTGTCATTCAGACAATATATATATTCAGGCTTTATACCATGAACAATATATTAAGGATTAGACATTAAATTAGAAAACAATTGTTTCTGTTCTTGAGAAATGCATCTTTTAGCTAGGAAGCCCAATACTACATGTATGTGCACACATACACACACAAAGACAAGCTGAGCATTTCAAGTAAAATATAATTAATGTTCAATATTTCAAGTGCATAAGATTCAGGGGCAAGTAAAGTCTCTCTGAACCAGGGTTAATTTGAGATCATTTTTTTGGTAACGATTTGAAAGTCAGCTTTCTGGGTTTCAGGCAGAAGTAGCTTTTCCACAATAATAACTTGATGAAGACCCTGCTCTTCCACTTGGCTTTATGAAAGTGCCTCCCGCTGCCCCCAGGGAGACTGAGTCTTTCCTAGGTCATCCTGGCAGACGAGACTCTGCCTTCTGTTGGGGTCTTTGTTCAAACATAGGGTTTGGGATATGGGGGAAGGTAAATCAGTTTGCCTGAGTTCTGGTTTAGTTTGGCCTTTTGCTTTTCCAGAAGCAGATTCTCAACTGCCTCATGTGCAGTAAATAAGAAATGTCAGGTAAGTTTAATTACTACCCTATTTTGCTATTTTAAATAAATATGTTCCTGTATCATAGAAGACAATATAATCTGAACTGTTATTCAGATGTTGATGTTATGTTGTGTATTTTAAAAGACACAGGTTAGAAATATTTCATATCTTTGTACATATCCAATATCCACATTGTAAAGGTGAAAGTTGGGTAGCAAACCTCAGGAATTAATAGTAGCACATTTTGTGGCCTGAATTGTTCAGTTCATTAGTTTGACTTTTTGACTTTCACTAGTGACTTGACCACATGGCACTAAATGAAAAGAAGATTTGGAAGCCATCGAGTGAATTTGGTTCTTTTTTTTTTTTAAAGATTTATTTATTTATTCATGAGGGACACACACAGAAAGAGAGAGAGAGAGAGAGAAAGAGAGGCAGAGACACAGGCAGAGGGAGAAGCAGGCTCAATGCAGGGAGCCCGACATGGAACTTGATCCCGGGTCTCCAGGATCAGGCCCTGGGCTGAAGGCAGCGCCAAACCACTGAGCCACCCAGGCTGCCCATGAATTTGGTTCTTGATTACACCAATGTGTGAACTGGAACCTGTTAATCTTTGAGTCTTGTTTTTTTATTACATATTTTTGAGCAATTTCTATGTACCCAGTACTGTGTTAGCTTGGCACAAATATAGTATGTATTTCCAATTGTTGGAATTTTAAGTAGGTACTACCAACCTTCTTATTATTGCCTAAGGATATCTACTAAAATTCCTCAAACTACATTAAAATCACAGGATCCTCTTGACGTTCTGCTCACCTCCAGCCCCCTGGCCCAGGCCCCAGGATAAATAAATGACTCCCTAGGTCACTGAGCCTAAGGATCTGGGGAGGTTTTACCTAATGTTCTGGATCCAAATAAATTCTCTTAGTAGCGTGAAGAAAGCAAGGGGCAGAAGAGGCATTTGGCATGTTAAGTGGATCTTAGAACTTGTGTTTGGGCCTCAGGAGCTGCCACCAACCCACGGCCTGGAGCTTCAGGGCTGTAGAAAGATAGAAGCCCCTGAAAGTGTTAAAGTAGCAGCCTGCAAAGGGAAATGGGATTTGAGGCAGAAAGAAAGCTGAATGTTCTTTTATTCCTGTCTCACAGACATTAACTGGCAGCATATGTATGGTAATATGAACCCTAAACAAGTAAATATGTAAAGGTCCTATTCTTCTTTGCATATTCATCCTGATATGCACCAAAGAGAGCTGTCTATCACAGTCATCCATGCTAGAACAGCAAGGTGGGAAAGCAAATAAACTCAGTGAGGTAATGCTGCCATGGGTACTTGTTGGGTTTACTTTTTATTGTAACTCTATATAGTTAACTCCAAAATTCTGACAAATGTTAGAGAAACCAGCGAAATCAAAATGTAAGATTAAGGGTTACATCTGTCACATGATTCAGACTTTTCAAATGGCCTTATATGCCAAGGTAATGGTGTCAGAAATACTTTGATTGCTTTTCTCTGGAGGTGTTGTGGGGCAGGAGAGAATGGCGGTGGTCACTGTTTGATGAGTGGAGAGGCAGTGGAAGTCGGGGAGAATGGTTTGATTTCAGCCCTCTGGATAACTGGTTCAATTCTCTGCCTAAATTTGTATAAATTGTTTTGAACACATGTGACTTATCTTGTGAAGTTTTATACCATTTTCTTTTTTTTAAAAAATGATTTTATTTATTTATTCATGAGAGACAGAGAGAGAGAGAGAGATGCAGAGACATAGGCAGAGGGAGAAGAAGGCTTCATGCAGGGATCCCGATGTGGGACTTGATCCTGGGACTCCAGGATTGGGCCCTGGGCTGAAGGTGGCAGTAAATCGCTGAGCCACCTGGGCTGCCCTATACCATTTTCATTGCCAATAGACGTAAGCATGTTGGCAAAATCTTCCCCAAGTTCATTTTCCCAATCTTTCAAAATCAGTCAACTGGTCACAGTGCATTCAAATATGGACACTCTTTGTGGATTCCTGTAAATGTTTGTCACTGTAGTCACCCAGGAGTAGATGGACAATGGTAATTTAGTAGGGCCAGAGCCCACGGTGGCAGCACTAATGTTGATAGAGTTTGTTCACCATGCTTCCTTGTCCTATTTTATTTAGGTCTTTGTCTTTATCCTCCCTTTCTCTCTCTCCATTCCCAGGAGTCAGAGCCCTTCTGGCACCATCTTATGAGTGCTACAGTTTAGGACAAGTGACTGAAGATTCCCTGCTTTGGAGAATTATGTCCTCCACCACTTGAGTGTGACAGAGATTAGCTGCCGTCCTACACTATGCCACTTTGGCATGGAGATTGTTTCTAACTGAAGATAATGGAGAAACAGCAGACTACAGAAGAAACTCTTTACCCTCCCACTTTCTGCTTATAAGCAGTGCATAAATTCCCCTTTGTGGACACATCCCAACCCCTCTCCCTTACCAGGAAGATCAGAATGACTTTTTTTTTTTTTTTTAAGATTTTATTTGTTTATTTGAGAGAGAGAGGGCACACAAGTGCACGAGCAGGGTGAGGGGCAGAGAGAGAAACAGACTCCCTCCTGAGCAGGGAGCCCCATACAGGGCTGGATCCCAGGACCCTGGGATCATGACTTAAGCTGGAGAAAGATGCTTAAGCGACTGAGCCACCCAAGTGCCCTCAGAATGACTCTTTTTTTTTTTAGTTTTTTTTATTTATTTATGATAGTCACAGAGAGAGAAAGAGAGAGAGGCAGAGACACGGGCAGAGGGAGAAGCAGGCTCCATGCACCGGGAGCCCGATGTGGGACTCAATCCCGGGTCTCCAGGATCGCGCCCTGGGCCAAAGGCAGGCTCCAAACCGCTGCGCCACCCAGGGATTCCAGAATGACTCTTAATCACTCGGGATGACTCCTACCTGCCCAAAGAGACATTACAAAGAATCTGCATGACAAATTTTACTAACATAACCCATATCTTCCATTAGTTTTTCCATGTATTTGCCTTCCTGTAGTTTACTGCCCCTTAAAGCTTAAACCCTTTTGCCTTGTCACTTCTCCAGAATTTATTGCCCTTTGTTCAATGGTATATAAATCTCCAGGTCTGACTACCTCTTTGGGGTTTTCATTTTTTTTCTGTGAGGCACCCCTCACATGCATCTGAAATAAACTTCTGTGAATCTGTCTTTCATCAGTTAAGTCAGGGCTCTAGCCACTAAAGCCAATTTACAGTAGAGGAAAAGTGTTTTGTTGCTTCTTTTTTTTTTCTCCTTGTCAAGTGACTCAAGAAAACCATAGAGATCCATAAAGTGGCTTAAAATATCTAGAGATTCATTACATAAAGTAGCTCACAACCAACCTACTGTCTCAGGCAAAGGTTTAGGTACTCAGATGTAGAGCATGCAGAACACATAGAGTACCTTTCCAGCACTGCCTGCCACTCGCTGGCTGAGCCTAGTGACTCAGCCTTTCCAAACTTACTTAATTATCTGCAAAATGGCATTACTAATAATTTTAACCAAGCAGGCTCACCGGGTTGTATTTGAAAAAAAAAAAAGTTGAAAATGCTGAACACAACTGTAAAACATTTTATGAATATAATATTAAAGGCTTAAGTTCTAGTTCTATCTCCAGATAAAACAGTTTTTACAAATCCTTCTAGGGGGCTCCTGAGTGGTTCAGTGGTGAAGTGTCTGCCTTCGGTTCAGGTCATGATCTCAGGATTCTGGGACTGAGTCCCGGGGAGGGCTCCCTGCTCAGCAAGGAGTCAGCTTCTTCCCCTCCCTCTGCCTCTTCTCCCCACTCATGCTCTCTCTCTCTCTCTCAAATAAATAAATCTTTCAAAAAAATTTTTTTCCTCTAAAACTACCATAAAAAGTCAGTTATATTATCTCTGGACCCACATTTATTTGCTTGTTTCCAAGCCACAGGAAAGTAAGTTACAAACTTTATTAAAAGGGATTATAATCAGAAGATAAGGTTTTGGTAAAGATGTAATTTTAAAAACTTTGTTTTATGAGTAGGAAGGCTGTCAGTTCTGTCTCCCATGACCGTGTGTTGGACCAAGGAGCCAACTACAGGTCTAAGTAAAGAACAATTTTTGGTGATCACACTGACCAATTTATCCTTCCCATGCATTTTCTGGTAGTGTAGTAACAAGAGAACATTTCAATTTGGATAGAATTCTGTGCCTTGTAGTGGAAAGGGGGAGGTCATTCACATTACCTAGGGGATGAAAGAAGACTTATGTCTTATTCCAAGAAAAATAAGGATGCTGGTTCAGAAGGATGCTGTAGAAGTTTTCTTTTCTTTTTTCTTTTCTTTTCTTTTCTTTTTTTTTTTTTTGTATGTATTTTTTACTGGAGTTCGATATGCCAACATATAGCATAAGGCCCAGTGCTCATGCCATTAAGTGCCCCCCCTCAGTGCCCATCACCCGGTCACCCCAACCCCCCACCCACCTCCCTTTATACCACCCTTTGTTTGTTTCCCAGAGTTAGGTGTTTCTCATGTTCTGTCACCCTCACGGATATTTCCCACTCAGTTTCTCTCCTTTCCTCTTTGTTCCCTTTCACTATTTTTTATATTCCCCAAATGAATGAGACCATATAATGTTTGTCCTTCTCCAATTGACTTACTTCACTTACCATAATACCCTCCAGGTCCATCCACGTTGAAGCAAATGGTGGGTATTTGTCGTTTCTAATGGCTGAGGAATATTCCATTGTGTACATAAACCACATCTTTATCCATTCATCTTTCGATGGACACCGAGGCTCCTTCCACAGTTTGGCTATTGTGGACATTGCTGCTAGAAACTTCGGGGTGCAGGTGTCCAGGCCTTTCACTGCATCTGTATCTTTGGGATAAATTCCCAGCAGTGCAATTGCTGGGTTATAGGGCAGCTTTATTTTTAACTCTTTGAGGAACCTCCACACAGTTTTCCAGAGTGGCTGCACCAGTTCACATTCCCACCAACAGTGCAAGAGGGTTCCCTTTCTCCGCATCCTCTCCAACATGTGTTGTTTCCTGCCTTGTTAATTTTCCCCATTCTCACTGGTGTGAGGTGGTATCTCATTGTGGTTTGATTTGTATTTCCCGGATGGCAAGTGATGCAGAGCATTGTCTCATGTGCTTGTTTGCCATGTCTATGTCTTCCTCTGTGAGATTTCTCTTCATGACTTGCCCATTTCATGATTGAATTATTTGTTTCTTTGCTGTTGAGTTTAATAAGTTCTTTACAGATCTTGGATACTAGCCCTTTATCCGACATGTCATTTGCAAATACCTTCTCCCATTTTGTAGGTTGTCTTTTAGTTTTGTTGACTGTTTCTTTTGCTGTGCAGAAGCTTTTTATCCTGATGAAGTCCCAACAATTCAATTTTGTTTTTGTTTCCTTTGCCTTCAAGATGTATCTTGCAAGAAGTTACTGTGGCCAAGTTCAAAAAGGGTGTTGCCTGTGTTCTCCTCTAGGATTTTGATGGATTCTTATCTCACATTTAGATCTTTCATCCATGTTGAGTTTATCTTTGTGTCTGGTGTAAGAGAATGGTCTAGTTTCGTTCCTCTACCATGTGGATGTCCAATTTTCCCAGCACCATTTATTGAAGAGACTGTCCTTTTTCCAGTGGATAGTCTTTCCTCCTTTGTCAAATATTAGTTGGCCATGGAGTTGAGGGCCCATTTCTGGATTCTGGATTCTGTTCCATTGATCTATGTGTCTGTTTTTGTGCCAGTACCACACTGTCTTCATGATCGCAGCTTTGTAGTACAACCTGAAATCTGGCATTGTGATGCCCCTGGCTCTGGTTTTCTTTTTTAATATTCCCCTGGCTATTCGGGGTCTTTTCTGATTCCACACAAATCTTAAGATGATTTGTTCCAACTCTCTGAAGAAAATCCATGGTATTTTAATAGGAATTGCATTAAATGTGTAAATTGCCCTGGGTAGCACTGACATTTTCACAATATTAATTCTGCCAATTCATGACCATGAAATATTTTTCCATCTCTTTGTGTCTTCCTCAATTTCTTTCAGAAGTGTTCTGTAGTTTTCAGGGTATAGATCCTTTACCTCTTGGTTACGTTTATTCCTAGGTATCTTATGCTTTTGGGTGCAATTGTAAATGGGATTGACTCCTTAATTTCTCTTTTCAGTCTCATTGTCAGTGTATAGAAATGCCACTGATTTCTGGGCATTGATTTTGTATCCTGCCACGCTACCAAATTGCTGTATGAGTTCTAGCTTGGGGTGGAGGCTTTTGCGTTTTCTATGTAGAGTATCATGTCATCGGCGAAGAGGGAGAGTTTGATTTCTTCTTTGCCAATTTGAATGCCTTTAATGTCTTTTTGTTGTCTGATTGCTGAGGCTAGGACTTCCAGTACTATGTTGAATAGCAGTGGTGAGAGTGGACATCCCTGTCCTGTTCCTGATCTTAGGGGAAAGGCTCCCAGTGCTTCCCCATTGAGAATGATATTTGCTGTGGGCTTTTCGTAGATGGCTTTTAAGATGCTGAGGAATGTTCCTTCTATCCCTACACTCTGAAGAGTTTTGATCAGGAATGGATGCTGTATTTTGTCAAATGCTTTCTCTGCATCTATTGAGAGGATCATATGGTTCCTGGTTTTTCTCTTGCTGATATGATCAATCACATTGATTGTTTTATGAGTGTTGAACCAGCCTTGTGTCCCGGGGATAAATCCTACTTGGTCATGGTGAATAATTTTTTAATGTACTATTGGGTCCTATTGGCCAGTATCTTGTTGAGAATTTTTGCATCTGTGTTCATCAGGGATATTGGTTTATAATTCTCCTTTTTGGTGGGGTCTTTGTCTGGTTTTGGAAGGAAGGTGATGCTGGCCTCATAGAACGAGTTTGGAAGTACTCCATCTCTTTCTATCTTTCTGAACAGCCTTAGTAGAATAGGTATCATTTCTTCTTTAAACGTTTCCTAGAATTCCCCTGGGAGGCCATCAGGCCCAGGACTTTTGTGTCTTGGGAGGTTTTTGATGACTGCTTCAATTTCTTCCCTGGTTATTGGCCTGTTCAGGTTTTCTATTTCTTCCTGTTCCAGTTTTGGTAGTTTGTGGTTTTCCAGAAATGCATCCATTTCTTCTAGATTTCCTAATTTATCGGCAAAGAGCTGCTTATAATATGTTTTTAAAATCGTTTGAATTTCCTTGGTATTGGTCATGATCTCTCCTGTTTCATTCATGATTTTATTAATGAAATAATTTTATTTAAAGAGTCTTTTCTTTTTTCTTTTTAATAAGGCTGGCTAATGGTTTATCTATCTTATTAATTCTTTCAGAGAACCAACTCCTGGATTTGTTGATCTGTTCCGCACTTCTTCTGGTCTCTATTTCATTGAGTTCTGCTCAAATCTGTATTAACTCTCTTCTTCTGCTGGGTGCAGGTTTTATTTGCTGTTTTTTCTCAAGTTCTTTTAGGTGCAAGGTTAGCTTGTGTATTTGATTTTTTTCCAATTTTTTGAGGGATGCTGGTATTGTGATGTATTTCCCTCTCAGGACTGCTTTTGTTGTATCCCAAAGATTTTGATTGGTTGTATCTTCATTCTCATTAGTTTCCATGAATCTTTTTAATTCTTCTCTAACTCCCCGGTTGATCCTTTCATCTTTTAGCAGGATGGTCTTTACCCTCCGCATATTTGAATTTCTTCCAAATTTCTTCTTGTGATTGAGTTCTAGTTTCAAAACATTATGGTCTGAAAATATGCAGGGGACAATCTCAATCTTGGTATCGGTTAAGACCTGATTTGTGACCCAGTAGGTGGTCTATTCTGGAGAAAGTTCCATGTGCACTTGAGAAGAATGTGTATTCAGTTGCGTTTGGATGTAAAGTTCTGTAAATATCTGTGAAATCCATCTGGCCCAGTGTATCATTTAAAGCTCTTGTTTCTTTGGAGATGTTGTGCTTAGAAGATATGTCATTTGCAGAAAGTGCTGTGTTGAAGTCTCCCAGTATTAGTGTATTATTATCTAAGTATGTCCTAACTTTGTTTATTAGTTGATTGATCTACTTGGCAGCTCCCACAATCGGGGCATAAATATTCATGATTGTTAGGTCCTCTTGTTGGCTAGATCCTTTAAGTATGATATAGTGTTCCTTTTCATCTCCTACCGCAGTCTTTGGGATAAACTTTAATTTATCTGATATGAGGATTGCTACCCCTGCTTTCTTTTGAGGATCATTTGAATGGTAAATGGCTCTCCAACCTTTTATTTTCAGGCTGTAGGTGTCCTTCTGTCTAAAATGAGTCTCTTGTAGACAGCAAATAGATGGGTCTTGCTTCTTAATACAGTCTGAAACACTGCGTCTTTTGACGGGATCGTTAAGCTCATTCATGTTTAGAGTTACTATCAAAAGATATGGATTTAGTGTCATCATAATACCTATTCAGTCCCTGTTTTTGTGGATTAGTTCTTTGGGTACCCTCTTTCTTTTACAGAGTCCCCCTTAATATTTCTTGTAGAGCTGGTTTGGAGGTCACATATTCTTTCAGTTTCTGCCTATCTTGGAAGCTCTTTATCTCTCCTTCTATTCTGAATGAGAGCCTTGCTGGATAAAGTATTCTTGGCTGCATGTTCTTCTCATTTAGGACCCTGAATATAACCTGCCAGCCCTTTGTGGCCTGTCAGGTCTCTGTGGAGAGGTCTGCTGTTAATCTAATATTTCTCCCTATATAAGTTAGGGATCTCTTGTCTCTTGCTGCTTTAAGGATTTTCTCTTTATCTTTGGAATATGCAGGTTTCACTATTAGATGTCAAGGTGTTAACCGGTTTTATTGATTTTAGGGTTGGGGGGAACTCTCTATCTCCTGGATCTGAATGCCTGTTTCCCTCCCCAAGTTAGGGAAGTCCTCAGCTATGATTTGTTCAAATACACTTTCTGGTCCTCTGTCCCTTTTGGCGCCCACTGGAACCTCAATTCAATGTAGGTTTTTCCTTCTGAGGCTATCATTTATTTCCCTTAACCTTTACCCTTGGTCTTTTCATTGTTTTTCTCCTTTTTCCTCAGCTTCCTTCCTTGCCGTCAACTTGTCTTCTATGTCACTCATCTTTCTTCTACCTCATTAACCCTTGTCATTAGGACCTCCAGTTTGGATTGCATCTCATTTAATTGATTTTTAATTTCTGCCTGATTAGATCTAAATTCTGCAGCCATGAAGTCTCTTGAATCATTTATGCTTTTTTTCAGAGCCACCAGTAGCTTTATAATTGTCCTTCTGAATTGGCTTTCTGACATCAGATTGTAATCCAAATTCTGTAACTGTGTGGCATTGAGTACTGTTTATGATTTTTTTTTTTTTTTTTTTGTGGTCAGTTCTTTCTAGTCATTTTGCTCAGTGCAGAGTGGCTAAAAATGATTTGTATTGGAAAAAGGAAGAAAATGAAAAAAGAAAAGAAAAAACAAAAACAACAAGGAGGTATCCTCTGATTCTATATACTGTAAATCCGTCCACTTCCCCTGGAGCTTTCCAGCACCCCTTGGCCAAGAACTTGCTCTTCCCTGTCCTTCCAGCTGGTCTTCTGGGGGAGGGGCCTGCTGTGTTGATTTTCAGGTGTGTGCACTTGGGGGAGCTGCCCCGCCCCCTGACAGGTGCTCGGCTCAGTGGGAGCTGTTTACCCTGGGAGGCCCCTATTCTCTGGCGGACCCCCTCGCAGGCACAAGGTGACACCAGGAGGAACAACACCACTGGCAGCAGGCAGCTCTCTTGCCCTAGAGTCAGCTCCCACAGTAACCACCGCAGCTTCCCAGTCCACACTGGCCTAGGTGTTCCCAGGGATGGGGGGCGCTGATCTGCACAGCTTGGGGTAGCCCAGCGGCAAGAGCGTCTTTGCTGTCCTGTGCCCTCCCCACCTCTGCCTGTTCCGGGGGGAGCACAGAATCACTGGCTATGTCCCCCAGCACCCTGGGATCCGGGGCCTGCACCGCTGGAATCGGGCTCCCGGGGCTGCTGTTCAGAAAGCAGTAGGGCGCAGCCCCCTCCACCTGGAGCAGCAGGGCGCAGGCCCCTCCACCTGGAGCCGCCGCCTGAGCTGCTCCCGGGGCCCAGTCCGGCGTGCTCCAGCCCTTTACCGAGCTCGGCCCACGGTCTGTGGCGCAGTCTCCCCCGGGCTGCACTCCCTCTATTAGTGACCCCGGGAACCTGGAGGCTCCACACCCCTTTCTGTGGTTCTGCCCAATTTCCCTGCTAAGGCCCATTCCATCTGGGAAAAATCCGGTGCGGATTTTTAAAGTTCCTGCTTCTCCGGGGTTGGGCTCTCCTGTCCTGGAGGCTCTTGCCACCTGGCTTTAGCCCGGGTCCTCCGGGGTGGGGGTGGGGTGGGGGGTTCCTCCCCCACTGGATTCTTTTTTTTTTTTTTTGTCTTCCTACCTCGTTAGAAGTGCAAACTCTTCTCTCTGTAGCGTTCCAGCTGTTCTCTCTCTAAATCTCAGGTCAAATTCGTAGGTTTTCAGTATGATTTGAAAGCTATCTAGGTAAATTAGTGGGGCCAGGTGACTTGAGACCTTACTCCTCTGCCATCTTGCCCCGCCCCAAGTTTTCTGTCTTTATCTAAGGGATGGAGTAGTATCCTAAGAGTCACAGTGAGTGGGGAGAGGTTGGCTGATGAGTTAAAGACATCCAATTAAAGTGACCTAAAATTTAACATCATCTGATGTTTAATAAGAAGTAAGTACACTTACTAAAAAGCCAGAGTCTTCTCAGTATTTAAATCAATCCCTTAGAGAAAATGATATGCTTAGAGAGATATGTGGGCCAATGCACATAGAAATCTTATGGCACCTATACTGCCACCTTAAGAATGACCTATAAGAGGCAAGTCCCTGTGTCCTCCTGCATGAGTAAATGTGTACTTTAAAGATTGATTCAATAATATAAGTAAGTAAACAAATACACAGTCCAATTACCTTACTTAGTATTTGGGGTATTGGTGATATTTGTTGTTACTGGTTAAATATCTAGGTAATGATTGGCTTCTGTTTGTTTGTTTTGCATGAATTAAATGAAGTGAAGCTATTTTTCTATTGTGCAAGAAAAGCCTACTTAATCTTATTATTTCAAAGTTAAAGTCATATATTTCCAAGGCTTTTAATATCTAATGCAGTCTGATGAGCTAGATTCATCAAATGGTTTTTTGATGATATTTTTCTGATCCTGAAAATCTTTAATGTTCATGAGTATAATAATCTGATAGGGTTTTTTTTCCATGTTGTAGATTTTCACCCTCTCTCCTGTTAAGATGTATTTTCCTGATTTGTCCTTTAATTTGTCATCACTGTGCCTGGAAATTCCTGTTCTCAAAGCTTAAATCACTTCCTAATTATGAAGAAAGTTGGGAGGCTTATCAAACTTTACTTATGAAAGATACCAAGTACAAATACAATCCATTGAATAGTTTTGTTGCATACAAAATCCTGTGCTAACTCCAGGGGTCTCAGGGAACACATTGCCCTCAAGCAATGAAGCAAAGAGTGGTGGCACGAGCTAGGGAAAGGGATCTGGGAGTTTGCAGCAAGGGCTATAGAGCATTCCAGCCCAGGAAAGGTGTGTGCCCAGGCCTGGGCCAGAAGAGGGACCTGGTATACAGGAGGGTAGAAGATAGTTCAGGGTGACAACTGACCTATGTGTCAGTGTTTAAGAGGCTAGTGGCAAAAGTTGGGCTAGGGAAATAAACAGTGCCAGTCAGGAAAATTCTTTACAAACCAAGTCAAGGAATTTGTATCAGTCTTTAAAAACGCTGGGTAAAGCCATGGTTTTGACATCAAGGCATCCATCTCTGGACCTTGCTTTTCTCTGGATGCTTTGAGGCAACTCATTCACCTGCCCCGAGATGCAGTTTCCTCAGGTGCAAGGTAGAGTTCCAGGTTCCTAGAAGGTGAAATAAGATGAGGGAAGATTTTAAACAAGCAATTGACACCAATTTTATAATTTTAAGAAAACCACTCTGGCAGTGCAAATTCAAAACCTGCTGCAATCTGATCCCACTCAAAGAATTGAATGAAGTTCTTTCTTATACCAAGGACATTTTCACTGAACTGAGATAATGTTACTGCACTATAAAGCACTCTCACTAGATTATGGCTATGAATCAAGCAAATCAAGCTCATCTTGGTCCCTCTGGTGTTTTGAATTATCGCCAAAAGAGGACACAGCACATGCACGTGAGGAGTCTAGTAGGTCTAGGAAAAGTGGCAGAAAAATAAGTGGATGATTAGGTTAGGGGACTGTGGAGATCTATGAACAGAGGCTCATAGGGGAAAGGAGGAGGGTAGGTGACTCTTCACTGGGAAAGTCAGGAAAGACAATCATTTGATCGCTGATATGGAGTGGGAACAGGAAAGGCAGTGCGGAAGTGCCCCATTCAGATAACAAGGAGTAGTTTGTATGGTTAAGCAGGATGGAGGCTGAGGCAAGACCTCAGAGCTAAGCTGAGCAAGTAAAGGACAGGGTGAGGCCTCCAGAGCCTCTGGACTTGATTCTGTAGTCAGCATGGAGCCTGAGGAAATCTTTAAGGGGAAAGACAACTGAATGGATATTGGAAGAATTAGCTCTGCTGAGGCAGATGGAGTCTACCTTCCTTGCTGACACCCTAGACCATAGCAAAGGTTTTCTGTGGTCAAAATGTTATGAAAGCCTTAAAATTATATAACACATCCAGAAGCCCATAAAAATAGATTTGTACAATTTAAAAATGTCATCCCAGGAAAGAGATTTATTGATATTTCTAAATTTTCCTGCCTGCCTTTTCCTGCCCCATCCGAAATAAAGAGGTTGGCTATAATTATAGACACTGTCATATGCTCTTTATTGTTATTTATATTCTCATAATTTCATTCCCTTATATTTAAATACCCACTCAGTTCAGTTCCTTTTTATAGCAAATATAGAAGGTTCCCTTGAATCTGTGAATATAAACCGTAAACCTAAATTATTATACAGATGTGCACATAAGACAGCAAGTGATCTACAGCTAAAGATAGTCAATGGTTTGGGAGAGGTGGTTGTTAGGAAAACAGCAGATTTATTTAAAGCCTTCAAAAGCCAATTTTCTTCTCTGCACTTGGTCCATTTGGTTTAGAAACGCTTGGCAAGGGCACCCTTCCTCTTCTTTTCACAAACACACTCTTTGCTTTCACATCGCCTTTTCACTCCTTCCTTGCTTCACATTTTCCAAGCATCTCCTCTGCCAAACCACATTGACTGGTTTTTTTCCGGGGAAAGTATGGCCAGCCATCCCCTGAGCTGTGTTACAGCAAGTCCTGCTAGGCACCGTAACAGCTCTGCAGAGCAACTTTCCTCCTGGACTGTGTTGAGAGTAACTCGGAGACTCTGGAGTTCTGGCACTGAGCGCTGGGCAAAATGTTACTTATGTAATAAATCAAACTGAGAGTAAGCATGGGTTTGATAGGAAATGTAGAACATTAAGAAAAAAGTTCACAAAGTTCCGACCACGATTGTTTTCATCAATATATATTCGGAAATTTCTCGTGAAGATGAAAGATTTATGGGAAAAAATTGTTTTGTGATGCACTTGGGTTAAATATTTCACACGATCTCAGTTTCTTCTGAGTGATCAGTGGTGTGTTTAAGGAGGTGAAGTAATGATAACCTTAGCATTAAATTAGGAACCTGAAAAAAAAAATAAATGTGGCCTGCTAAGCCTCTAATTTACTTTAGAGAGTATAAACTTGGGACCGAGGAGGACTGTAACTCTTTATTGATGAATGATTTATGATAGGACTGCCTTTGAAAATGATAAATTCCAGACAAGGCGTAGTCTGGTAGGCACTGACCCATTCATTCCGTGTTGGTTCCTGTCATGGAGTTTTTGGCTTGAGCTGTATGAACTTCAAGATGACAAGGCTAGTTCAGGGTTCTCCTCTCACTGCCAGGTGTTCTCAGTGAAAGTGGTCTCTAAGTGCTGAGGTTCTTATAGCATCACACTGGGGGCCAGCCAGTGGGATGCTGGGATGCCTGGGCTGGCAACAAAGTAGAGGAGTCCACCAGAACTGTGTGGTCTTCCCAGGAACCTTGGAATCAGAGATGTTCAGTCCTGGGTGTCCCTTCCACTCCCTCCTCCTACCCCAATCCCACCCCTCCCCCAACTCCTTCCCCCACTTTCCACTCCACCACACAGTCAGGAGAAGAGATACCTAGATGATTAAGCCCTCTCTTGAGGATGACATTTGTCATGACATCAAAGAGTTTAGTTTCCAGGGCATTTTCCTAGGAAAATAGCAAAGCCTATTAAATGCATACGACCGAGTAGCACATGTCTCATGTCATCCTCTTGCTTTTGGCCTATTAGTGATGCAAACTGCTCCACTACCCGCCTTCAACCAGATAGGATGCAGTGCACATCCTCTATCACTGAGCCACCCTGCCTCTATTTGTTTTCTAGTGGGTTAGAGTGAGAACTTGTGTTGCACTTCCTGTGCTCCCAGCAATGATCTCAGGGCCATTCAACTATCAATTCACTTAATTTTCATAAAGACAGGAGGTATGTACCATTATTAGTCTCTCCAAATAAAGATGAGGAAACTAAGGCCCAGAACAGTTTAATTCATCGCCCAAAGTCACACAGCTAAGAGCTGAAGAGCTGAGGTTGAAACCTGACCACCACGGTCCATGTTCTTTACCCTTCTACCACTCATATACAGGGTTCCTCCTCTAGGCTGAGAACATCAGTGCTACTTATCCTTGCCCATCTGTTTATGGACATTTTTTTTTTTTCTGTGATCAATCTTTGTCCATTTTCTTTAAAGATTTTATTTATTTATTCATGAGAGACACAGAGAGGGAGTCAGAGACATAGGCAGAGGGAGAAGCAGACTCCTTGTGGGGACCCCGATGCAGGACTTAATCCCAGAATCCCAGGATCCCAAACTGAGCTGAAGACAGATGCTCAACCACTGAGCCACCCAGTCGTCCCAATCTTGTCCATTTTAATTCATGTCAGATTTTTTTCACATTGATTTGTAAGAAATCTTTAATAAAATGAGCTATCCATCATGTGTGAGACAATTTTTTTCCTGTTTATTGTTTTATGACTTGGACCCCAGCTGTTTTTTTTTTTTTTCATATAAATTACCTAACTTTTCCTTTATGGCTTCTAGATTTCTTGTCATGCTTAGAAATTATATGTGTTTTGATGTCATGAAATATTATACAAATATATTCTTGTCCTCTAAGACTTTTATGATTTCTAAAAATATTTACCCATTCATTCCATCTGGAATTTATCTGTTATACGGTATAAAGAGTCCAGTTTCCTTTTTGTTCTGAATGACTGGATGGTTGATCTATAATTTACCTGCTGATTTGATGCTTCCATGTTATAATGTAATAAATTCTCCTATGTTCTTAGGTTTATTTGCAGGCTTGTTTGGTCTGATTGGCCTGCACATCATATTTCTGCACGAGCACAATTTTCTTTAATTATTATGTCTTCATAATGTGCCCCTATTATTTATTTGGTTTGTAATCCCTTGTTAACTCTTCTTTTTCAGATGTTTTGGCATGTTTATTCTTTTGTTCGAGCTTTTGTTTTGATGTTATAATTGGGATCTCCTGGACTCAGTAGACTGCTTTAAGGAAAATTAACAGAAAAGGAAAGCAGTAAAATTAACCTTTGAGGGTGGAAGGAAAGTGACTGGAAGCAGAGAAAAAACAGTGTGACAACAGAGAATGAGTTAGAACAAAAATGAAGGAAGGTAGGGAGGTGGGTATTGTTAGGCTCCTTGGCTGGGACTGACCTAAATACTGTTTAATGCTGTTGAGCACATTGCAGATAACTAAAAATGTAAAAAATTAAAGACAAACTTTTAGAGCTGGATGGTATGTGAGATATAATCTAGTCTATTTTATTCCTTTTACAAATGCAGAAAAGAGGCTTGCCGAGGTAGGGACATGTGTGAGTTTATGCATTAGTAAGTTAACTAATTAGTAGTAAAATCAGGATCAAACCATTACTTCCAGCCCAGATAGAAGAGTCAGCTGGGATTTGATGGAGAGTATGAGAATAACAAACATGTATTAACCTAGCTGCTACAAATGATGAAATAGTGTGCTAGTGTTCTGTGTAGACAGAGGATCACAGAGCAATGTGGGGCAGGCTGGCTAGACCTGGAGGGCGGGTGAACATTTCCTTCCAAACAACATCAAACATGGAAGATCTCAACAGGGAATGTGTAATTGTTTCTTCTCCCAAGAGCAAATGACCCATTTTAAGATTAAACTGGATAAGAAAACAACAAGCCTTTGACATGTACAGTGATGCTCGTCTGGATTTTTTAAAGCCACACTGGGAGAAAATGTTGCAGGCATCGAATAGAAGAGTTGTGTCTTTCATATGTATATAAAGGGAGATCTTTAACAAAAAAATAAATAAATAAAATTCATACTTTTTCTCCAGGAACCAGACTGAGTCAAGAAGTGATGTATTTCTGGTGACTATGGGAGAAGGATTGAAAAAGAAGAGAAAAGAAAATCTTCCTAAAAATGCAGATTTAGCTTGTAGCTGTTGCTAGACTCCTGAAAGCTCACTCAGCTCAAGAAAAAAGTATTCTGGAACTTTTATTCTGTTATAAAGAAATTCAACATGGAGATTCCCTCTCACCTTAGAACAGGGAATGGGAAGTTACAGCATTTACTTCAAGGCGTAGCCACCTCTTCCATATGGATTCTTGCTAAAACCCAAATTGTATTTGGGTTCAGTATTTGTTCTAAGGGAAGAATGGTTTTATTCATGGTAAGCGAGAACATTCTTAGAAATTTAAATAATTGGTACAAGTTCATAAAGCGAAACAAGAATCTTTGGAAAATGGATAGTGTGTAGCAATGTTTTTGGTACATGAGAGCCTCAGCCTGCTGAATGTTTGTTCAGAGCTTATACTGTACTTACAACAGCTCAAATTGATAAAATTCAATAATATGTGGAATTAAAACCAAGTAGAAATTAGAGGACACTTAAATCTGTATAATCCTTTATACCTTTTGTTTCATGAAATGATGTTAAGGTTTTTAATGGGATATTTAATTAAAAAGAAAAAGAAAGTAACATTTTATTGGATTCTAGAATCTGACATCTGTTCCATAGATCTGCTGTTTCCAGCACATCTCTTTGAAACTCTTCTTGCCTATTGAGATGCCACTACTTTCAACATGCTGTCTTTTTTTTAAGGTTTTATTTATTTATTCATGAGAGACACAGAGACATAGGCAAAAGGAGAGGGAGAGGCAGGCTCCCCTCAGGGAGCCCAATATGGGACTCCATTCCTGAACTCCAGGATCACACCCTGAGCCGAAGGCAGAGCTTAACCGCTGAGCCATCCAGGTCTCTCAAGATGCTGTCTTTAGAACAGCTGTATTGCTACAAACTAGTTGGCCATGATTATTCACTTATGGTGGGTTCCTGATAGAAGATTATATATATATATATATATATATATATATATATATATATATATCACACAATTATATTTATTGCTTTCATATGAAATCTCAGAGTGAAGTAAAAAATGTTTTGGATTGAATTCAGTTAATCTTGTTCAAATAATTATATTACAAGATAACTTTTTTATTTGGGGAGCATGTCTAACCTCTAGAAACAGATCAAAATCTGCAGCAAATATGTGATATATCAGAAATAAAACCAAGGGAAAATGGCATTTGTGGCATGTCCATCCGATATGAAGGCATTTCCATATACTACCCCAGTTATTCCTTCCTTTGGTCAGGGAGGTCCCATTTTGCAGGTGAGGAAAACAGGCTTAGACAGTGAACTTGCTTGTCCAAGTTTGCTCATGGCTTAATGGTAGACCCATGATTTGAATTCCCGCTGGATTCATTCCAAAGTCTGTGTTCTCAGTTTTCCCTATGCACATCTCTTTATTAAATATGCAAATTTTGTATGTCTTTTTCTCCAACATTCTCCCCTTTCCTTGAAGTGACTAACGTAGATTTGCCTTCATTGAAATTTTTTTTAACATTAAGGGGTTCTTTTTTTTTAAGATTTTATTTATTTATCATGAGAGACACACAGAGAGAAGCAGAGACATAGGCAGAGGAAGAAGCAGACTCCCTACGGGGAGCTTGATGTGGGACTCGATCCCAGGAGCCCAGAATCATGCCCTGAGTGGAAGGCAGATACTCAACCACTGAGCCACCCAGGAGTTCCTCCTTCATTGACATTTTACAGCTAAAAGGAGATATCTCCTGGTAAACCAAAGATAATCGGTTTTCATGGTGGTTCTCAAAGTTCAAAAGTTTATAAATTCAGTGCCATTACTAGTAAGGACCTCTGAGCTTACATGAGCACAGAGATGATTTTCATAGTGAAGCCAAAGTAATCGATCATATTAAAACTCTATTAAAAAAATAAAACTCAATTGACCAACTCTTTAATCTAGCATTGGAACAGTCATTAACTATCCTCTGTGCTCAAAGGACAGTTACTGGAGATGGGCAAAAGCTTCATTGGAAATAAAGTAACAAGAAAAAGCCATAAAATGCCATTGCTATTAGGCAAATTCATTATTCCTTAGAAAGGATTTGGTCTTATCCCAAAGTTTGAAAGCCTGCATAGCATCTTTTGCTCTGTGAATTTCATAAAGAATGTGTCTGATTGAAATGAAAAATCTTCAAATTCATAGAGTAGAATGGTGGTAGCCTGGGACTAAGGGTGGGATGGGGATGGGGAGTTACTGTTTAATTGGTATTGAGCTTCAGTTTGGAAAGATGAAAATGTTCTGGAAATGGATGGTCGCACTGGCTGCCCAGCAATGTGGGTATGCTTAGTGACACTAGAGACCTCCAGAGAGGCATATCATAGAGCAAATGGGACATAGACTTTGGAGCCAGCACTGGGTTCCAATCTCAAATCCACCAGTTATAAACTATGACATCTTAGACAAGGTATGGATCATCCGTTTGCCTCATCATCCTCATTTGCACGCAGACCGGTAATAGCGGCTGCCTTGGAAGGCTGCTCTGAGTGTTACATGAGTTAGTATGTGTTCAGTGCCTGCAGGAGTGCCTGGTGCATAGTAAATGCTCCCTGAACTTAATAACTAAGTTCCACATTCTTTTCAATATTTCTCTATCCTCCTTTCCCTCTTCACTTTTCCTCTGTGCCCAACATGCTTCTTTTGTGTTCCCTGTTGGCGGTCAACGGCATTATTTAAAATCAAAACCTTAAAAATCACTCTCTAATTTTCCCATTGTATCACTTTCTCTTTTTTTTAAGATTTTATTTATTTATTTTAAAGAGAGAGAGAGAGAGAGAGAGAGTGAGCATGAGTGAGGGTAGAGGCAGAAGGAGAGGGAGAAGCAGACTCTTCTGCTGAGCAGAGAGCCTGCTTCAGGACTCGATCCCAGGACCCTGGGATCATGACCTGAGCCAAAGGCAGATGCTTAATTGATTGAGCCACCCAGCGCACCCCCACCCCAACATTGTATTACTTCCATTGTCCACCTGGTCTGCCAATTCTGACTCCTAATGCAATCTTTCCATTTACAGTCTCTCACCACAGAGTCGGCGCTAGCTCAGGCTGTCCTTGGATCTCAACTGCTTGTTGCCATAACCTGTCTCTCAGTTCTTCCTTCTCAACTAGTCATACTCACTGCCACCACAATTACATTTTTAAAATAATAACATTCACAATTTTCCAACGAAGATGCCTTGGCACACCACGCAATGGAACTTCAATTGTCTATAAAATGCACTGGGAATTTATTAAATGATGCAGCATACGTAACATGAACTGATGTATGTTTTAAAAATTCCCCGTACGTGTTAGCATGGAGAATAGACCCAAGGGGCCAAGAGGAGACAGGCCAGCTCAAAGCCTTTACAGAGACTAAATGAGAGACTGCAGCCATGGAAATGGAGAGAAGCAGACAGATGAGAGATAGAGCTTCAAAGCGAAATAATAAAGCAGGGGCAAAGTGGCACCAATAAATGTTTCATGATGGATTGATTAAAGAAGGCCTGTGAAATTTTATGCAAACACAGTGTTCCTGGACACAGAAAATGTCAGTTAAAATAATTTTCATATCCATTTACTGTGTTAAATATGCACCTTAAATTACCACAGTTAACTTCTGCACTATCTCCTCTCTACCTACTGCATTTCTGAGACAAACATGTTCCAAAGAATGCTGGAAAAAGCTGAGTCAGGCTGAATTTGAGAGAAAATTCACTGCAGAGAAACAGTGCACTCCGGGATCTGGAAAGACATCTGCAAAAACCCACTTGAACAACCGGTATTGTTCTCGGCCCCTCTCTATTGGACTGGAGGAGATTTCTGTGAATGGGATGTCAGCTGACTGAACAGAAATATGTCTATCATCGTCCATGGTGCGAGGAGAAGGGCCATTTGAACTTTAGTTAGCAAACCAAGGCATGGCTTTAAAGAGAGCTGTGTTTCATCAAGCATCCCTCATTACTGAGGACATCAGGGTCTCTGCATGCTGGTGTGGCACCAATCTTTCCACACTTAGCACTTTCCACATGCAGTCACTCTGGAGCCATGGTCTGTCATTATCTGTCCCCTTATTTCTTGAGATGTCACCTAAAGTGAGCAAACCTCTCTCTGCTACATTCAAGTATTAATTATTTTCCCTCAAAGTCTTTCGATGATAATAATGGGCATAATTTTCAATGAATCATGGTTCCCCCCTCCCACCTCTTTCTCATATATTTTTCCCCACATTGTTTCACCTCAATTTGCTACCATTCCTGTTACCACATATCTAAGCCACCACCATGTTCCATGAGCATGGGGATGTAGATTTGTGACACCTCAGGATTCTGTTGTTGCCTCATCTAGAAATGCTTTGTTTTTATTCAGTCAGTGCTGATGTATTCAGTCCTCTGTGGTAAGAGTCACTGATGAAAATTCCATCATTTAGGCCACAATTTCTACTTCTAAGAAGCATGAAGTCTACTATTATGACAAGATGTCAATGAGAAGATGAGCGCATGGTGCCACCGAGCTGGTACATGTAGCTCCTTCAGGAGTTGGCAGTGAGGTGAGCTCTGTGGGGATTGGGTCTTCAAGGTGAGATTTAAGGAGAGCCTTGAGAGCTGGGCCAGGCAGAGATGAAAGGTGTGGAAAGGAAATGAGTGTGAGACGTAATGGGCATGGAAGAATATGAGCCAACCCCATTTAGTTTACTTGGCCTACCGGGTCTAGTAAAAGGCATATTTCTTTAGTTAGCTTTATGATCAGGTTTTATGCCCTGACCCCCTGAGAGGAGCTGGTGTAGAAAAAGTCGCACTGGCAGGGTGGTCACTCACATTTGGAGCATTCGCCTCCTTCCCAGTCCTGAGGCTTCTATAAACATTTCATCAAGAATTTTCATCAGTTCACAGTCCCCCTCAGGCTCTGCAGACATACAAAACAATGCTGCCAAGAGGATGTTCAAACTCTTAAATGGCGGTGCCAAAATAAACTTTTATGAGTCCTCTTGCTCGATGAACAGACCCTGGCATTTTATTTTATTTTTTAAAAATATTTTATTTATTCATGAGAGACACAGAGAGAGAGAGACAGAGAGACAGAGATAGAGAGAGACACAGGCAGAAGGAGAAGCAGGCTCCCTGTGGGGAGGCCGATGTGGAACTTCAATCCCAGGACCCCAGGATCACAGCCTGAGCCAAAGGCAGATGCTCAATCACTGGGCCACCCAGGTGCCCCGAGTCTGGCATTTTAAATGGGGGCACATCTCAATTTTGTGAGGAGGGTTTCTGCAGGAGGGGACTCATCGAAACTATCTAGCAAAGGGGACTGAGCTCTCCCACATCTGTGGGTCCCGTTAGTTATAAGCAGGATGAGTTTGGCTGCATATGGGGCTGAAATGATGTCGGAGGTACCCATCAAACATGACAGAACCATCAAGAATCCTTTATTAAGAATAAATAATCGGGCAGCCCGGGTGGCTCAGCGGTTTAGCGCCACCTTCAGCCCAGGGCCTGATCCTGGAGACCCGGGATCGAGTCCCACATCAGGCTCCCTGCATGGAGCCTGCTTCTCCCTCTGCCTGTGTCTCTGCCTCTCTCTCTCTCTCTCTCTCTGTCTCATGAATAAATAATAAAATCTTTAAAAAAAGAATAAATAATCTGTTATTAATCCTTCACTAAGAACAAAGAATTATTGAGAATAAAGAATCTTTCCTTATGAATGATGCATTGGTTGGGGAAATTTTATTTTACCTTATTGTTTTAAACACCTGAGTAAACTTGACATCTATTTCCACTTTTCTTGAAAAACAGATGAGCCTGCCTTTCCTAATCGTGTATGTTTTGACCTGTAGCAACAGGGGTGAGCCACAGTTCAGGCTTTTGAATTCCCCCAAAATGAGATGCAGGATTCTTTAATACAAGTTCACAATCCATTGCTGAGTTTATTTCTACATCTATACTATGATGACCATTCAGGATGAAAGATGATTAAGTGATTTCAAGGTCATTCTCAGCACTCCCTTCACAAAAAAGGAAAACAATAGCAATGGAGATATCCACGTTCAAGACATTCCTTAGTCTTTCCCCAATGGCTGACACTGGCATTTCATCCTCCAAATAAGTTGTTTCTTATTCTTACAAAGGTAACCCCTGAATGGTTATCTTGTTAATTCTGCATTTAGCTTATTAGAAGTCTATGAAGCAGAAAGAGTAGGGTTTGCTCTTTAAACAAAGAGTAAGTGCTAAAATTCACATCCATTTCTCCAGCACTACAACTTCTCTGTACCCTTGATTTAGCCAATACATGTCACAGCTCAGATGTTCAGTAAATATGTGTTAAATGAGCAAGTGAGTCAATCTTTAAAATAAAGGAATAGCATATTTCCATGCCCCATTAAATATCTTTAAAGTCCTAAAGAAGAGGATCAGAATTTAATTCCATGATTCGTTTAGACATCACCTTTTATATCTTCATCTTCACATCCTTATGCTTCTAAATCACTAGTATAGTCTTACAGTCCCTCATCAGGAATAGTGTCTGGCCACAAAACAAAAACAAACAAACAAACAAAAAAAGGAATAGTGCCTCGCATTTCAATTCTAAGTAAATATCAATTAAATACATGAGTAGATGAACTATCTGGGCTGTGCCTGACTCTTTGGTGACCTTGACTGTGATTTGAATAATCTAGGGCAAATGACTACTCCTAGAAGATCTTTTTCAGAGTCTAAGTATTGTTGTGTGAAAATTAGACTAAAATGCACAATTTTAAAACCATCATAATCAAGAACTGACACACCAGGGTGAACACTCTTATTTCATAAAAGGAAACTAGAGACCTTTAATCATTGTGGTTATTTAAATATTTTAAGTAAGCTGTGATTTTTATATAGTTTTGTAAAAGTGTCTTTATTATCTAAGGATTGATTGTCTTTATTCTGTTGTCCAGTTATTTAACAAAATTTGTGACCTTGGACAAATCTCTGATGGCCTAGGATCTTAGTTTTCTCACCTGTCAATGGAAGAAGTTGCTCTTCATCAGGGACAACCCCTTGGGGCAGCTTTTACTATTCCACAGTCAATGGGAAACTATAGTCATGTTGGATTTCAAGACTTTCAGAGAAAATTGCAATTTATCTGCCAAGTTTTTACTAACTATTCAATCTTTCTTTTTCCTTTCTGCTCTCAAAGTCTTTTAGAATCAGCAGAAAAACTCTTGATAATTCAATTTGTTTTCACAGCAGTTCACCTGGGCAGAATAACTGACTCTGGGGAGGACTAATTCTTGGTCTTCAATGACTGGGGCAATGGTTTTCTGGGTCTGTGAACAGTCAGGTGTGGTGACTTTAATGGGCCACAAAAAGACCATAAATTCTTTGCAGAAACGGCCACATCTGTGTTTTAGAAATGCAGTGGGTTTTTTTTTAATTATTTCATTAAAAAACCTAAGCAAAATTATAATGATTTATATATATTTCTATATTTAAAATTATTCTTCAGATATTATGAATAAAGGTTTAACTTGGCAGTCTGTTCCACCATTTGTCCATGTAGTTTAAAATACACATGGTTTTTTATACCCCAAAAGTTTAACTTTATGAAAGTGGTTGAAAAATATTCAGTTCAAAGTCAAGTCACCTGTGACGTCATGATGCACATTTGTTGACATGTTCACCTTCCCAATAAACTGTGAATGTCTTAAGGACAGGACCATAAATTCTTTGCAGGAATGGCCACATCTGTGCTTTAGAAATGCCGTGTTTCTTTTAGTTATTTCATTTCTAAAACATTTTACTAAAAATTATAGCCATTTTTTATATATTTTTGTACTTAAAATTATTATTTGCAGGCATTAAGAATAAAAGCTTTACTTGGTGGTGTTTCCTTCTTTTGTCCACATAGTTTAAAATACATGTGGTTTTCTCTCCAAAAGTTCAACTTTACGAGTACGGTTGAATAACCATATAAGTCCAGTCACCTATAGTGTTATGGAGCACGTTTGTTGATGTGTCCATCTCTCCAGTAGACTGTGAATATCTCAAGGACAAGGACCATGTGCTATTTGTGACTTGGTCCCTTGAAACTACTTGACAAAGCAGGCACATAGTACATGTTAAAATGAAAACAGAGTAATAAAATTCGGCAGCAAAACTAGGAGCTTTAAATAAACCTTCACAGTAATTTTTTGAAGCTGAATAAGTAAGAAAATAAGATAAAAATTACATAAACTTTGAGAAATCAGTTATTTTAAAAAATCTTTGCTTTTAAGGTTTAGAGCATTCAGATTAGCAGGAGAATTTTGCAGCACCACAGAAGGCTGTTTCTCACACTGGCTTGTAATGGCCTCATTTCCCAATGCAGTGGCAGTGTTTATGGTTTCAGCAATGCCTCATCTGTTGACCAGAAGTCAGGGTTAATCCCAAATCTGTTCCATTTATAGCCAATGTACTTATCTCCATAGAAGCTAAATAATTAATACAGATATATAAAGTATTAAAGGGACCACATGTTTCTTCCACCATCAGATGAGCAATAGATTGAATTAGACATACAATTAGAAAAGTGGCTTTATCTGGACATCTGTGGAAGTGTTTTTAATTAATGTGCTTTACTGTGCATTATTTGGAGAAGTGGACAGATAAGCTCAGCAGGTATCAGAGAGCCAACCCTATCCCAGTAAAGCCTGGATCTTTGAGGGAGGCATGTGATTCCCTCCTGTTCCCGTATCAGGTGACAGCGTGCTGTTTTTTGTTGGCTTCTCGTAACAGCCCTTACAGAGGCAGCCTCCTACCTGGGGGCAGCACAGCCAAGCTGGCACACAGCAAAATCTCACGGCAGCAGTGAGAACAGAGCTTGGGCATGAAAACTTGGTTACCATAATCAAATAATATTTTCTCTTTAAAGTGATGCAGTTAAAAATAAATAAATAAATAAAGTGATGCAGTTTATACCTCTTTTCCTGGGATAATTATTTAATAGCACACCTCCTTTTACTCTGAAAAGCATTCCAATGTGTGTGATAATATATGGTCTCTCTGACTATAGGGTCAGATTTTTCAATCTGCAGCCTCTTTTTAGGCTGTGGTCCAGACTCCCTGAGGTAGGACCCAAAAATGTGTAACTCCCATCACCCAGGCAAGTATGTAACCTAAGCTTAACAGATCAGTGTTTTTTCCACAGATTTCCATTTTGAAGTGAACAAGCTGGTGAGAGCGACTCTCTGAGGAACACTTCTGTAGCTGGAGATCAGCTTTGAGGCGCCAGGAGTGCAGAGGTGTGTCACGGCATGGTGATGAGTAACAGCAGCTGTAGGAAGCCAGCATAGTGCTGTCGTGGTGGTGTTTCCTCACTGGGCTGGTTCTGCAGGACGGTACACATATTCTTGATAGCTTAGACACAATGATATCCTCCAGGCTTCCTCACAATCCTATGTGATAGTCAATCAATAACTTTTAATAAGCTGCTTCTTTTAAATTCTTAGTCAGTCAGTCAGTTCTTATTGCTTACAACTTAGGAGCTTAGTAGATATATGAGCAAATTAGGAAATTTTAGGGTATCTCAATTGAATATTTATAGGGTAATAGGAAATTTATAGGGTATCTCAATTGAATATATTTTTTAAGATTTTATTTATTTATTTGAGAGTATTTGAGACAGAGATCATGAGCATGGATGGAGGAGTGGTAGAGAGAAGCAGACTCTCTGCTGAGCAAGGAGAGACAAGGCTGGATCCCAGGACCTGAGCTGAAGGCAGACACTTAACTGACTGAGCCACACAGGCACCACTTTCTCAGCTGAATATTTTAACTGCATATGCATATGCAAAAGGAGCATTTTGTGTCTTGAATGCCTTAGAGCAAGTCTCTTGGAAAGAACAATGTGCTGCCTGAAAAAGGGCTGCTCATTTGCTACAGGTTGACCTATGCTATATACAGGATAGGTTTATTCAAAGCTTCTTTTTTTTTTCAAGATTTTATTTATTTATTCATGAGAGACACAGAAAGAGGCAGAGACATAGGCAGAGGGAGAAGCAGGCTTCCTGCAGGGAGCCTGATGCAGGACTCAATCCCAGGACCCCAGGATCATGACCTGAGTCAAAAGCAGGCACTCAGCTACTGAGCTACACTCAGGCGTTATTCTATTTTAAATGATGTTCAGTTCAAGTGATAACCTTCCTCCTTACGTGTTGAATGGTGAAAAAGATGTTTGGGTATCAAGTCTGACATTTTAATCTTATGTTTTCCATACTACATGTTCAGAGACATTAGCACTCTCTCATGCCCACTGTGACAGTCAACCAGATGGCCTCATTTTCAATAATGTGACCTGAAAAGGGTTTAATTAGCTTTCTTCCTGCTGCCAACTCATTCTCACTTGGATGTACTCATTACAGAAACTAAACAGCAGCAGGTCATAAAGGCTAGTTGAAATATGCTGTTACGCCTTCTAGAAGAGATTCTTTACAGATCTCATGTACCATTCAATACCAACAGAGGTAGCCCATTATATGGTGGTGTGATATGACATTTAGGAAATTATCTTTGTTTTCAGATCAAGAATTTCAGGTGGACCCTCTAGCATAAGGAATTTTCTGGTACTTACTAATTGTCAGTTTAAGTGAGTACAAATCTGTATATATTTGGACAAAATCTTTCAAACTATTATTTCATTTTTTGTTATGTAGTGACACTTTTCTCTGATTATAATGTGTAAGGAATTTATCACAATGAATAACAAAATGTTTGAAGGCCAGCGGACTAACTCATAAGGAACTTGCTAGAATGAAGAATAGTGGTATTCCTAGTAAAAGCCCTGAAGGTGGGCTGGACCTCCTATAGAATGCCTAAAAGGGGCATATGTTGCTGTGACCTTGAGCTACACACTCATAACTGAACAAGAGTTCTCAGCCTCATGTATGCAACTGTCATTACCTCCTGGGAATCATATTTTCAGGGCATGGACAGATTCACGAGCATATATACACAAGTGCACATGTAGGTGTTTTTGCTTAGTGAGTTACAAGCCCTCTTTATAAACAAAAGCATTATATATGCTCTGTGTCTTAAGAAATAACTACAGTGGTAGAGGAGATTGCAAAAGTTAGACAGGACTGTTCATAATTTCCATGATCACAGTGAGTATTTAAAGGCACTTAAACATTCTTCTACACTTAGTAACAAACAGCCCCAATTCCCATGTTCAAACATTGAGATAGACAGTGGCCAATGGTGGAAGAAAGAACTGAACTCACTTAAAGTTGGCTAATCTGTCTTTTTCATCTTTTTCCTTTTTCCCATTCCCCACTCTGTTCGTTACCACGCTCTTATTTTCATAATTATCAAACCACACCTGTTTTGAGTATCACCATTAAAAAGAATTCGTCATATTCCTTAGAAGTAATGGATCCACAAGCACCTAACTAGGAAATTTACCTTTACTAGTAGATAATAGTTACTGAGCCCTATCTAAATGCCATAGAATGTGCATTAATTCACAACATCATTACATCTTATTACAACAACCTTATAAGGCAGGCACTGTTTTTAGCATACCCACTTTATATATAAGGATACCAGAGCTTGAAGAAGTTAATAGGACTTTCCAGTTAAGGAATGGTGTAGCTACAATTTAAGCAAACACCCAAACAGCACCCAGCACAATGATAGAATGATAGAACACTCAGTCTGTTCTCAATAGTTCATGAGTTCGGTGCCATTAACATAAAGCCAGAGCACTAGAAGACATTTTAAAAAATAATCTAGACCTTTAAGGCCATATATGGCTCATGTTGCATCTTGAAAGCCTAAAAATGTCAGAAAATATCTCCTACCAATTTTGTATGAGAGTTTTAATTTAAACTTGAAAAATAATAAGTTGAAAAATAATTTCTGCTTGTATGAAGAATCACACATTTGCACACCAAAATATCCAGAACTCTTCTTGTTAGATTTCATTTTATGGATTTCTTGATTTTTAAACTTCTGTTTTAGAAAAAATTGTAGAAAGTTAAGGGAGGAAAAAAAAGTTCTTTTCCCATGGGTGATTTTAGAATTATATCAAGGAAAAAAAAATTCTCATTACTTCATATTTAGTTTTAAGTGTATTTAACTGGCTTTGTAAAACCCTAGTATGTCGTTCCTGCTCAATACCATTATAGTTGAGAGCTCCAGTAGCAAATGGTTTAAAGAATAGATTTTTCCTCCTGCAGGATTTTCTTTGTGAGTAGGGGACTTCAGTTGTTAGAGAAAACAGTTTCCCCTTCCCTGAAGCTCACTTCTTTCATGGCTATCTTTTTCATTTCTGTACAACTAGAAATGCCTAGAATAGAAGTCTTTCTAAAAGTGACTAACCCCTGAGTGCTCAGTTATATAGTTGTTGATTTCCCCCCTACTTACATTCTGAAATAGAACTTCTTTTTTTCTGTTGCTTCTTTATTTTTACTTTTTTTTTTTTTAAATGATGAGGACAGGTAAATAGCAAAGGAAAAAGGAAAAAAGGCTTAGAAGAGTGGATCCAAGGCTAAGGAAAAGTTGCAGCTGACAGAGATTTTTCTGGAATTGACATTTTAAGAGTACAGTCAGGACTTCCAGGTGAAATAGAGGCTCTGAGAAAAACCATACCATGTCAGAGCTATTTTCAAACATTTGCCGTCTGCGGGCTCTGTCTCTTTCCACTCATCCCTTCTGCTTACTTCAAATAAAAGAGGACAAGGTACAGGACACAGGGGAAACTTCCCAGATCCTATGTTTTCCTAAGGTGCTCTGTCTATAAGACTGCAATATACTCTTTAAAATAGCAGGCTGTCCTGTGCCCTGCTTTAATAAAAACACCGTTTTGCTCTGAAAAAAAAAAAAAACAAAAAAAAAAAAACAAAAAAAAAACAAGGTATTCAAATTCAATAATTCCTGTTAACAGCCACCAGCTTAATCATGCTTTAAGAATGAAAGAGATGAAAAAAAAAAAAAAAAGAATGAAAGAGATGTTGCTGAGTCTTTTGCATAAACCATGGAGATATATTTCTTGCAGTAGAAACATGATGAATACTTTTTTTTTGTAATAAACAACAGAACACCCACAATATAGTGAGAGGAAAAGAATGCATAATTCATCTAAACTGTCATGCTCTGCAATAAGTAACTGCAAACTTCCACAGTGAAGTCAATTTTTTTCTTACCTGAATAAGAATTTTTTTCTAATGAGAAAATGTCTTTGCTGAGAATAAAATGCTTAAGCCTATACCTTACCCTGAAAATAATTTTCTATTTTTGTTTCAACTCTTCAAACACTGGAGAACACATCATATCTATCTTAAATTTCACCAGTTTTTCTGATAGGAAAGTCTTTCTTTAGAAGATCTTCTTTAGGATTCCTTACTCCATACAACTTTGTTTTTCTGAGATTGTATTTTATCACTGGGGACTATATTTTTTTCCAGAAGTCTTCAATACTTTTTCTGGTCATTTGAGTACAAATCCACTGTTAAGTCAGAGGCTTCTTCTAACTCAGAAGCAAAAACACCAAAGTTGGGTTAATGAATTATGTCAACATATGAAATTTCATTCATAGTCCCATAAACAAGTAATGAAAGGAAAAAGTTGTTCTGTTAGTTTATTTCCATTTGTGGAACTTCAATGCTTCTTGCACAGTAAATTAACATTCAACAGATTTCTGACTCAAATGACTATAATGAGGAAATGTGATCTCACATAATTTAAGATACAAATTGTGTGCTCAGGTAGTTTTCTCTGAATTAACAGGTACTTGAGGCGGGGAAGAGGTAAGAACATAATTTGGAGGGCTGGAAAATCTTCTTTGAATTAGGCTTAAGAATTAAAAATACTGTTAACACAAGAGAAAATATTAAAACACACAAATTAGCACAAGATACACACACCTTTCCCTGGAATTTCTCCTGCCGCTACATCCTCTCAGATTATTATACTCTTAAGATATTGATCAGCTAGATTGATTGTTAGATAAGTGCCATACCATGGATCTCTATAGATGATAGGTATAGATAGTGTGGTTGTTTTTATGAATGATGATGTCATGTACTCTCACCTCATAATTGTACTTGTGGATAATGGCATATACTGTGTAGTCAAGTGATTACCCCTAATAAATGGAATTCCTCCATTGGTTCTAACAATAGCAAGGCTACAATTTGGCATTATCTCCTTATAGAAAATCCTCTTGGCAATAGAATTCTTTTCTGGACTGGAAAATGTTACCAGTGAGCAATGATAAAATGTTCACTTGATTTGCAATCCCAATTAATCTATCTTAATTAAGATTTAAAATGGAAGATACTGAATTTCCCCATTGTGACAAAATGTGCTAAATGCAAGGGAAATAGAGATGAATAAAATATAAGCCTTGTCTTTCAGGTAATTGTAAATAGGGACACACAGGTTAGTTTTATATCATAATCTCAGAAACTATTAAAATTGAGTTTAAGATTCTGCGCACATCACTGTCTTTACATTAAGACATTAGTGTAATGCTGTGCTTTTTAGAGGAACTTAAAACAGAAGTGAAATAAATGATTGAAAGTCATGATTATTGGGGCGCCTGGTGGCTCAGTCTGTTAAGCAGCTGCCTTTGGCTCAGGTCATGATCCTGGGTCCTGGGATCAAGCCCTGAGTGGAGAGTTTGCTTCTCTCTGTCCCTCTGCTGCTCCCTACTGCTTGTACACTCTCTCTCTCAAATAAATAAAATCTGAAAGAAAGAAACAAAGAAAAAAAGAAAGAAATTTGTGATTGTAGAATGTGGGCCATCTTAATCAGAATTTTCAAGTAGAGGCCCCACATTCCTCCAGAATGCCGAAGAAACAAGGTAACTGGGCATAAAGATACGCTTCTAAATCCACATAATTTGGAGTGGAAATAGCAGACACAAGCTGTTCTACTGTCAATCTACTTCTTGAGTAATTATTACAAAATGAAAATCAACCTATGAAATCATCAAGGGACTACACAATACAGCGGGAAGCATGCTTCTTTAATAGACGGTTGGATTTGAATCAGGAGAAATGAAACCAGCAAAATTCCTTGTCCCTGTTTGTGAAACAATACTTGGAGAGCATATACTTCCAGGTGCCTCTATCGAAAAATAACATAGCTTCCCTGGAGGGGGTATGACAGCGAGCCAATTAAACAGCTTACTTATTAATAACTGACTCATTGAGATTTACTTCAAGAGCCTAGCTTTAATGTGCACACTGATTTCTTTCAGATTAATTGAGCATTTGGGGGGCTTATTTTCTTTTTGTGGTTACTCTATGCACTCTATGCTCTTTGACTTATCATGGTCTACTGTAAATTAATATACCACTGTATGTAAAATGCAAGAACCCTACAATCTGTGTTCTTTCCTTGCCATAATATACACAATAGACCATATAATATATAGTTATCCTTTTTGGGTTTAACCAGTCAACTATTTATTTAAAAACATAAAGAATAAAAATCTGTTTTATGTACTTACAGATTTACCACTCTTTGGTTATTTATTCCCTTGTATAGATCTGAATTTCCATCTGGTATCATTTTTCTTCATCCTAAAGAACATGTTTTAACATTTTTTTGTAAAGCAAGTATCCTAGCAATGAATTATTTTAGATTCTATTTGTCTGAAATGTATTTGTTTCACCTTTGTTTGTGTGTTTTTTTTGTTTGTTTGCTTTTGATTTTTTTATTTTTTTCACCTTTGTTTTTGAAGAGTATTTCCTCTGCATATAAAGTCCTAGAATAACAGTTTTTTCTACTTTTCAGTACCATTGACCCTTGAATAACATGGGATTTAGGTATACTGTTTCCCCACACCCCCCCCCGTAGTTTAAAATATGCACATAACTTTTGACTCCCCCAAAATTTAACTACTTATAATCTACTGTTGACTGGAAGCCTTATGGATAACCAATTCAACACACATTTTGTATGTTATATGTGTTAAATACGGTATTCTAATGATAAAATAGGTTAAGGAAAAGAAAATGTTACTAAGAAAGTCACAAGGAAGAGAAAACATATTTACAATACTGTACTCAATTTAAATATTAGAAAAATCCACTTATAAGTGGTCCTATACAGTTCAAATCATGTTCAACAGTCAACTGTATTTTAAAGCTGTTGGTCCAGGCAGCCTGGGTGGCTCAGCGGTTTAGCGCTGCCTTCAGCCCAGGGTGTGATCCTGGAGACCCAGGATCGAGTCCCACATTGGGCTCCTTGCATGGAGCCTGCTTCTCCCTCTGCTTGTGTCTCTGTGTCTCACATGAATAAATTAATAAAATCTTAAAAAAAAATAAGGTTGTTGTTCCATCATATTCTAGATTGTTTTGGTGAAAAGTCAGTGATAATTTTTATTTTGTAAAACTAAATGAATTATTTTAGATTTCTTTTTATCATTGAGTTTCAGCAAATGGATTATAACATGCCTTAGTGTGATTTAATTTTCTCTTATTCTATTTAATGTTTTTTAACTTTCTTGGATTTGTCATGGGATATTTTTAAATATGGAAAATCACTGGCAATATTTCTTTAAATATTTTTTTCTGCTCCTTTCTGTTTCTGGAACTCATTATCTTCAAATTAGATGGCTCGATATTATCTCATGTATCACTGAGATTCTGTTCATTCCCTCGGCTTTATTTTTTCCTGTTTCAGTTTGAAAAGTTTCTGATGTCATTTTTTTTTTTTTAAGATTGTATTTATTTGACTGAGAGGGTGCACAAAGGCGGGAGGTAGGTGGCAGAAGGGGAAAGAGAAACAGGCTCCCTGAGAAAGGAGCCTGATGCAGGACTCCATCCAGGACCCAGCCACGATTATGACCTGAGCTGAAGGCAGATGCTTACTGGAGGGAGCCACATAGGGACCCCTCTAATGTCATGTTTATAAATTCACTTGCTTTGTATTTAATTTCTTGTCAGACTCATTCAATACATTTTCAATTTCAGATATTGCGATTTTCAGCCATAGGAATTCCATTTGGTTTTTTATATTATTAATTTCTCTATTTATTATGCTTATATTTTTATTTAAGTCTTTGAACATATTTATCATAGCTGTTTTAAACTTCTTTTCTGCAAATTCAATCATCTTTGTCAATTATAGATTTGTTTCTACTGACAGCTTTTTCTTCTGAGGACTGGTCACATTTTTCTACATCTTGGCATGTCGACCAATATTTGGTTGCTGAACGTTGTAAATATTACATTGTTGATTATTGAGATTAGGTTGTTTTCCTTTAAGGAGTGCTGGGTTTTGTTCCTGCAGGCACTAAATTTACATATCAAACAGCTTGATATTTTGAAAAGTGGTTTTAGTTTTGTTTACCTAGGTTTAGTATTGATTCTAATCTAGTGCTAGTTTATCTTTACTACCAAGGTAAAAGTCTTTGGGGTCTCTATTGGATGTCCTGGTTATTCAGTGAGCTCTCTTCTCTGTTGCTCGGAACTCCAACGTTTCCCAGTTCTGTGCAAGCTCTAGTGGTTGTTCGATGTACAGCTACCCTGTAATTATGTTTTCCTCTGTGGTTATTCTTTGCCCTGCTTTGTTGAATCTCATTGCATGAGTGTACAGTTCAGTATTTAGTCCAAACCTCAAAGAGACCCCACTTGAAGAACTCTCAAGCCTTTTTTTTTTTTTTTTGGCATAGATCCTTTATGTCAGGCACTCCTCTGCCAAACAAATTTGAGCTGACCAAGTCTCCCTAAATTTTGATCCTTATCTTCTCAGCTTAGCAATTCAGTTGGGCTTCTATTGGTTTCCTCCTTTTGCACCATGGTCTGCCTCCAGGTAGAAGGCAGAATTGATTGTCAGCCCCTATCATTTGTTTTTCTTCCCTCGTGGATCATACATAGTCTTGCACTGACTTTTCTCTCATATCTGAAAACTGTATTTCTTATATTTTGCTGACTTTTCTAGTTGACTATAGGATGGGGGCAAATTTAGATCAATTACTTTGTCATGGCCAGAATCAGAAATACAAGACTTCATCTGTTTTTAAATAGTCTCTCTCCCTTCACTAGAAAGTAATTTTCCTGGCAATAGAGACTACTTTTACTGTTCTAGCTCAAATTTCTTAAATAGTGTCTGATATACAACAAGTCCTCAAACATTTGCTGAATGAATGGTGACAAGGAATCTCACCAGGAGGCATTTAAATGCACATGAAATTTGGTGTGAATAGTGGCTTAATTAAATAGGATCTTATATTTTGCACATTGCAAGAAGTCTAGAAGTAGATAGTTTCTGGCCCTGGTTCAACTGCAGAGTATAAAAACTGTCTTGCCCTCCACTCGGACAGATTTATAGCTATATGGTTACAAAAAAACTGTCTTATAATTTGTCCTCTGTAAGGAATATGTGCTGTATTAATAGAGTATATTTAAGTCTTCTATAGAGGATGAAGAAAAACAAAAAAATGAATATAACTCATAAGAAGTCTTAAGTATAGATTTTAAGCAAGTAACTTATGAATGATTGTCTGAAATTATAAGATATGTAGATTTGAAGTTACTAATCTGTAAGAGACATTAGATACACAATAAATGAAACATTTATATGTTGTGGTAGAACAAAGAAGGATGTTACCTATAGATAGATAAAGAAAAACCATGTAATCCTTAAATATGCACAAGTTATGGATGATGCTACCTCTGGTTTGAAAGCTAGGCTGCTCCTAAATCAGCCCCCTATTGATGACACCCATCCTAAACTCATATGTCCTTTATGCCTGGCATGTACGTAAGAGGCCTGGCTGCGTTTCAGGCTATTGGTGCATGATACTGTGATAAGGGCTGCCACTGCATGACTGTAGTTGAGCAACATGTGTTGACTTCAAGCACTTTCTGTCGGTAAAGACCCCTTGACACAAGACCTAGGGAATCCTTTACTTCCCCTTTTCTTTTCCCTTGCTTCTCACTGTAAGTTTTAGATTTATTTAACTCTTCGTGTGGTTCAAGCATCCTAGTTTGGTGTGAGGTCTTCTGCCCCAAGACCTCAGGGATAGTCTTCTTGCTAGTACACTAAGAGGTTACTGTGGCATCACTATGCGTTTCCGCCAGGCAGTATGACCTCTGCATTGCAGGTAAGAAGAGATAGGGGCAGTGCCAGCAAGACTTGGATTTTGTTGTTTTTTAGTAAGCAATCCAAACTTTTCTCTTTTCCTAACAGATTTCCCCTTATGTTTCTATTGGCTAAAACTGTGTCCCCCGGAGACTGCTAACCTGCAGGGGAGTATGGGTGGGACAGTTTCTACTTTTTGAAGTTTCTGTCATGGTGGTGGGCAAGGAAAAAAGTTGAAGGAGAAATATGAAAAACAGGCAACCCACACTGTCCCAGTATGGTAGTGAAGCTGAGGCTCAGATTCCTTGTCAACAAAATATGCCCTAATTCATTGGATTTTTGTGAGGATAAAACAAATAATATACAAAATACCTTGTATAATATGTGGCCAATAGAAATTACTCAAACAATGTTAGTTTTATTTTTCTGTCTTCTCTGCAGAAAACAAATAAAACACAACAGAACAAAGTAAACCAGCAACAAATTGGATATCTTATAATTTTATTATTTTATTTTATTTTATTTTTACCAAGTTCCAGCTTCTCAGAATGACAGTTAAGGCTTTCTACAATCTGGGCTCAATCTATCTTATCTCTGTTTTCTACTGATTGACTGGGTAAATGTATCAATGTTTGAACTCGCCTGGCACTACACTCCTTATGGGGCTCCACTGGTTCCTGTGGATGCTCTTCTATTTCTCCTTCCTCCAGACCTGGGAGCAGCGCTGTGCCCATTTTAGATGGCATGACTTTCCTCTATTCCCTGTGGTTTCATATATTACATAATTGCTTTATTAAAGCACAGTCTGAAATTCAGCTTTCAGTTTAGCCTTACAACTGTCAAATTTTATCATCAGAATTTAAGTTCTTTGAGCAGGACTGTCCTCTTGCTACAGGGCCCAGAATACAATAGGGTTTTAGGATATTTTTAGAGGTATTCTTCAATTGAGGAGGGGTTTCAAAAATGCATACACTTCCCACCTAAATGTGAACATCTCTATGCCTTGAAGTCATTCTAAATATACAGTGCTAGACAATTAAAAAGCTGTTTTCTCTAAGAGTCTCAATTCAGATTGATAGGCAGAGCTCTGACCTAAATATCCTCCAGGACACATTGTTCTCTCTCTGATGTGTGACACTTCAATTGGTTCCAACAGGAGAAGGATCCTCGGGGCTAAGAGCAGTGGGGAGGAAGTCAGTTCTGGGAATGAATTCAGCTAAAAGCTCCTTATTTTTGTTTGAGGGCGAAGGTACTTGGCCTTTTGACTTGGCATAGGCTATGATCTACAAGAATTGTTACAAGCATATAACTGGGAAGGAAATCTACCAAGTAAGTACTTGGAAAATTTAATGTGCACAGCATCTGTGATTAAATGTAAACAGGAGAAAAACAATGTTGTGTTGATTCACAAATAGATTCATTTAAAAAATGAAACGCATGCAATAACTTCTTTAAATTAAAAGCCTAAATATAGGTAATTGGCACTACATACTCAGTACTATCTTTTAAATCCAAATGTTAAGAATGATCCACAGTTTTGTAGACTTAATGAAAGAAAAAAATCATGGTAGTTCACTATCTTAACTTAAAAAAAAATCATAACAAAGACTTTTCTTTATGGTGGTATCCAATTCATCATGAGGGGCTTTAACTATTCTTTGAAAATCTTGGTCTAGAAATTCCTTGGTTGCAAGAATATGTAACTTGGCAAGAACTGTTTTCAAAAGGATATCTTTTTGTATTTAATTGAAAGTTCTGGCAAACATTTTCTCTATTTCATCTCCATTTTGAAAGAACTTACATGCTTTAAACAGCAAAAGAAACATTTCAGAATAGTTAAAACACATCAGTTCTCAGAAAATTATACAGAGCTCATAAAACATTTTACTTTGATAAGAGATATCAGATGTAATTTTTTCAAGATAATGTCTTATAATAGAACATTTCTAGACTTCTAAGATATTTAGGCTGTGAAACACTAGATATTGATCATATCATTTTTATGTTCTTTACAGAACTATTTTTCACAGGGAAAATTATAGGAGTTTAATGTAATAGAGTTTTTGTTATTTCCATTAGATCTGATAATAAAGGACATGGTTATAAATAATATTTATGGTTCCTTGGTACATTATATGTTTATATAAATATTAATAGAAGGAATGCAAAAAAAAAGAAAGAAAAGGATGGCTAGGAATAATGTTTATTTCTTATTTGAATCTATGAAGAATTTATTTTAAGCAGGTACAATCAGGTTCCAGGCACTAATGACTTCTAACTTCCTTATTTTTTTAGGGGTTCAGGCCAATCGATAGTTTGTGTAAGGTATTAAAATATAGATTCTAAGCCAGATTGTAGGTAATGGGAAATTTTTAGATAGAAAACTAATATAGCATCTGTGTCCTAGTATCATGTCTCAACACCCAAATTCTGGTTCCACTTTTAAGAGATCAGAATTTGGTCCAATTTCACAGAAAAGTAAAGATTTGTCCCTTCATCACTGTATTTCTAATCAGAAAAAATAAAAAAAAAGGACAATAAGAAAGCAAAGAAAGAAAGAAGGGAAGATGGATGGAAGGATGAGAGAGAGGGAGGAAGGAAGGAATAAAGGGAGAAAGGAAAGCATGAAAGGAAGAAGGAACAAAGGGAGAGAGGAAGGGAGGAAGGGAAAAAGGAGGAGGAGGAAGGAAGGAAGGGAGGGAGGGAGGGAGGAAGGAAGGAAGGGGGAGAGGGAGGGAGGGAGGAAGAAAAGGAGGGATGAAGAAAACCAAGATTTTTTTCTTTCTCACAGTATTTCTTTTTTAAAGATTTATTTATTTATTTATTTATTTATTTATTTATTTATTTGAGAGAGAATTGAGGGAGGGATAGAGGGAGAGAGAGAGAGAAAGAGTATTTAAATAGTCTCCCCGCTGAGGGTGGAGCCCAACGTAGGGCTCCATCCCAGACCCCAGAGATCATGACTTGAGTGGAAATCGAGAGTGTGCCCCTTAACTGACTGAGCTACCCAGGGACCACTCTTTCTTACAATATTTTTAAGTGCTGATTTAAAATATTGTTTTTATATCATCTGTAAGTTAGAGATATCTGGTATTAGATCAACTTACAGATTTGGATGCAGAATGTCTGTTCTACTTATATTACTTTTGGATAGTGTGAACATAACAACACAAGTGGGATAGGATTGAAAAAAAGTTGTTCCTTTAAAAAAATACGATACATCCTTCTTAGTGTTCTTCTCCTTCTTCTCTCATTCCCTCACTCCCTCTTCCCCCATTGAAGGTGTGAAAATAAAATCAACTGAGTAATCTTAAAGATCTTATTGGCTTTATTCAATGATTCATATATGGAGCAGCATCTCATCTAGCAAATAGAAAGCAGTTCTGAAGATTTGTACAAAATGAAAGACTTCTACAGGTAGAAGTGGGCAGGACAAAAAGTTACTAGCAAAGAATGGATTATTTTCGGCAAGGTCACCTTCCTTTAGGGAGGAGCAAGTGTCTATCAAACAGATTACCTTACTGGTGCTAACCAGGTAGTTAGATTGGCTGGTTTAAGATTCCACTCCTGGGAGAGGCTGACACTACAATTAGATTACATATTCCAGGGACACCTGGGTGGCTGAGCCTTTGGCTCAGAGTGTGATCCAGGGATCTGGGATGAGTCCCACAGTGGGCTCCTTGTGGGAAGCCTGCTTCTCCCTCTACCTGTGTCTCTGCCCCTCTCTCTCTCTCTCTGTGTGTGTGTGTGTCTCTCATGAATAAGTAAATAAAATCTTTTTTTAAATCTTTTTTAAAAAAGATTACATATTCCATATTATGCCTCAGTTTGGTGGTATGGGGCTTAGCACAAATGACTCCATTTTTGGACTGTTCTCTCTTTTTCAACAAAGGTTATTGCAATGGCATGTGAAAATTAAATATTTCAGAGAGATTTGAGAAATAAAAGTAGGTTGTTATATATATAATATAATATATATATATATAATATATATATATATTGGGGTGCCTGGGTGGCTCAGTTGTTTTTTGCTTAGGTCATGATCTCAGGGTCCTGGGATGGAGCCCTGTGTCAGGCTCTACACTCAATGGGGAGCCTGCTTGAGGATTCTCTCTCTCTCTGCCCCTCCCTCTACTTGCATGCTTTCTCCTCTCTTTCAAATAAATGAATAAGTCTTTTAAAAAGTATATTAAAACAAGCAGAAAGCAGTTATTGAAATAATATTGCTACAAACTCCTCTATCACCCACTAACATGACACAGTCTGTTTGATCTCTAATTTCATAAAACAAATTGCTCTATTTTGCTTTTCCAAACCCATCCTATAGGAGGAGATAAAGAAAAAAAAAGCTATTACTGCATATTGCATTATATATACGTTAGTTTAAAAAATTGAAAAATTGTTCCACTAAATGAATGACTTGTATAATAAAAAGTATTAATAATCCTACTGAGCCCCTGATTTCATTCTGGAAATTCTTACTCTTCTGTTTATCTATATTGAGTTAGACTGGAGATACCGAATTAATGGCTAAAATCTGAATAATGAAAAGCCAGGGCTGACAGTGTTCCTGTTCACCCTTCACACAGAATTCAAGGTGACCTCATTTTTAAACATAAGGACTAACTCTTTCAATGTGCATCTCTTCCTCTATGACTCATGCTTTCACTGTATTCATAGGATGATTTATAAGCTGGAGAATGTATGTATGCAAGGAATTAGCCTTTTGCAGTTGCATTTTGCTGCCTTTGAAGAAGTCTCCTTCATAATTGCCATGAATGAAGAGTGCTCCTGATTTAGAGGTGAAAGGGTGAGCACTAGACTTGCACAGAGAGTGGGAATTTGCAGTGATTGACCCTGCTCTCTCAGGATTTAAAAGGCTAGGAAGTGCCTGGGCACCAGGCAAGGCCAGGACTGTTCACACAGCAGCCTGGCCCAGTGTTCACTGCCCACTTTCCAATGTAGGATTAAAGGATAGTGTGGGTTGGGTTGCTTCTTTCTCACCCTGTTCCTTCTGGTCTTGACTTAAGTGGAGTAGCCCCCAGACCTTGTTGGAAACCATGAAAGGGAGCCTTCTAAGTACATGCTGCTGCGACATGCTGGGGCCCTGAGTCAGGAAGAGGTTCAACCAAGGGCAGGATGCTGGTCTTGGAAAATGAAGAATCCCAGCTAGCCCACTTCCAGGCTTCCCCAAAGACTTTTCCTGCTGTCCCAGAGAGAACTGCTGGCAATTTTAAAGGCCACTCAGGCCTCAAAAATTCTTGGTCTTTGACCTATTACTGGGTCATAGAAGAGAATAATGATCAGACAGAAATTCCAATGGCATTAGAAATTCCAGGCCAACAGGTGGATGAAATTACTTTAACAGGCAGGAACCTGTGCCAGATCATCTACTGGCTCCTAATTCCAATTTCAAATAGGAAGAAATTGACACTGAGAGCCACATTTACCTTTTTTCCTTAATATCCAAGAAATATATTTTAGTTGATATGAACATGAAATATGACCATGTTTCTTTCTTGTATGCTTTTTCTAAAGAGTTATCACTAAATCAGTGTTTTAGAAATTAAGACATTAAGGGATATCTCCACCAAAGAACTACAAGAGTGAAAGGCAAAGGTGGATAAAAATATGCCCGAGATGGTTGCCCAAAGGAACAAATGAGACAGCCTTCAGAGTAAGCATCCACATTGGCTGCTGGGCATACTGTGAGCTGGCAAAAGGAGTACTGAACTTTTCAAGACAAGAAAAGCTCATCTCAGACTGTTTAAGTCTATAAGCTGGTCACTGATAGATTGATGTATTTTTCCCAGAATTTCATGCCAACCATGAAATCCATGCAAATTATATAGTTTGGGGAAGATCTCAGAAAAAGGCATCTAGATTGGGGCATATTTATGTTTTGGACTTGTGGCTGGGAGGTGAATATAGCCACCACTGGTAGCCTTTTGACAGACAGCAATATCTGAGACAGAGCCCACATTTTGGGCTCTTAACTGGAACATGTGACTCGTGATGGGACAGATATCCTGATTATGAGCATTCCATTTCCCTGTGATATGGACTTTGGTTTTGTACTTAATCACCTAATCTAACTATTATTATATTGCTAAAATCAATTAGCTAGTCATTTGCATAAGGCTTTCTTTCACATCTATTTCAAGACAGGTTTTGTTTTTGTTATTGTTTTTGAGCTCTTTTTGTTAAATTTTGAAAATATGATCAGAAAGCTTTGTGAGATCACTTAAGACTTTTTAAACCTCCCACTACAATTTGGTGGTCTGAACAGAGTGTGTGATATTGGAATGGGTGGTTCCCAGAGATTTTGAAAGTGCTTGTGAATAAATCTATGGGGATCCAAAAAACAGAGCACAACACAGGAAAAGAGACCATTGGTTTTTCTTTTTTTATATGTTTTTCATTCCTGGATTCATTTCTTTTGAAGTATAATGATTTAAACTGCAGATAACTGAAGCCAGATGTTTGCTATAATTTATGACTTGACTTAAACTTCAAAGTCAGGAACATTGAAAATCCCTATCGTCCAAGTCTTCCAAAAAAAGTTTTCTTCCATGTTATGGAAAGTAAAAAGATGTTGAATGTAACACCAAAATCCTCCTAGAAATCAGAGGGAATAATCAGAATTAGAAATTCCAGGATCCTTATTAAAATGCATGTTTAACTATAGTCTGATTAAGTACTGTAGCATACATATGTTCATTCTAATAAATTAAATACATAGAAAATATACAGAAAAAAATGTCAGAAAGGACAAGCAAATAAATCTCTCATACTTATATCCATCCAGAGAAAATGGTTACTTATATTTTGAAATATGTCTACCCTTTTGGCAAACATACAGTGTATAGCTAATGTTGACAAATTCTTATATTGCCAGATTTTGCAATAAGATGTATCATAAAAATTCTCTCTTGGAAAATATTAAAAATACAAAAAAGAAAAAATATTTTAAATTTCCCATACTAGAAATAATTACTTCTTAGATGCCATTTACTTGTTTCCTGTATTTTTGTATGCGTAGACTGTATTTTTCTATGCAAAAATATCCCATGCTAGAAATAATTACTTTTATTTTATTTTCTAAAATGATTTTATTTATTAATGAGAGACACACAGAGAGAGGCAAAGACATAGGCAGAGACATAGACAAAGGGAGAATCAGTCTCCCCAAGGGGACTTGATCTCAGAACCCTGGGATTACAGCTGGAGCCCAAGGCAGATGCTCAACTGCTGAGCCACTCAGGCCTTCCTAGAAATGATTACTTTTAGATGCAGTTTACTTGCTTCCTAAAATTTTGGTTACAGAGTTTTTCTGTTTCTGTAAGGGGCCAGATAGTAAATACTTTAGGCTTTTCACACAGATGGTTTTGGTCACAACTAATCTCCTCTGCCATTGTCACCCCAAAGCAGACACATACAATATATAAACAAATGGGTGTGGCTGTGTGCCAATAAAACTTTATTTACAAAAACAGTCATGGGCCAAAATTGGCCTTTGGGTTGCAGTTGGCCAATATCTGGCATAGACATAGTAAATTTATGTAAACGTAGTTGTTTAGTAACATGTTGTATATACTGTTTGTAACCAGATTTTTCCTCAGCTTTCTTATGATTATTTCAGGTGATAAAATATATTTCTAAACATACATGTAGATATCTTCAATGTATTATTTTTATATGTGTATATCATGATTTATATTTTATATCTCACATTATTGGACTTCATGGTTTATATTTTTAACATTATAACTGATGAAAATTATACATAATTTTGTATGCATGTTGCTGATCTTTTTATGTAGGATAAGATTATGGAAATCAAATTATTGCATTAAATAAAATAAGTATTCTTTAGGCTTTTGAAATTTATTGCCAAATTGCCCCATAGAAAGGTGGTACTAATTTATGTAATATCAAAAGTATATGAGAGGGGTGAGGCAAGATGGTGAAAGAGTAGGGTCTCCAAGTCAACTCTCCCCACCAACTTACCTAGATAACTTTCAAATCACCCTGAAAACCTATGAATTCGGCCTGAGATTTAAAGAGAGAACAGTTGGAATGCTACAGTGAGAAGAGTTCCTGCTTCTAATAAGGTAGGAAGACAGAAGAAATAAATAAAAAAGAATCCAATGGGGGATGGTGTGTCGTCCCCCCCCCCCCCCCCCCGCCGCCAAGGAGCAGGGCTTAAGGCTGGGTGGGGAGAGCCGCCAGGACAGGAAAGCTCAGTCCCCCAGAAGCAGGAACTCTACCAATCTTCCAGGATGGAAAGGCGCTTGCAGGGAACTTGGGCAGGACCCCAGGAGAGGCAGTGGAGCCCCCCAGGTTCCCAGGGTAACTAACAGAGGAGGTGTGCCCGGGGGGAGAGTGTGCCACACACTGCAGGCCAAATGTGGTAAAGGGCTGGATTGGGTGCCCAGCGGGGCCCTGAGAGCAGCTCAGGTGGCAGCTCCATGCCGAGGGGGCTGTGCAGCCCCGGGAACATGATTCCAGTGGCGCAGGCCCTGGAGCCCAGGGCGCTGGGGGACACAGCCCAGGATCCTGCACTCCCCTTGGGACAGGCGGAGGCTGAGAAGGCACAGGACAGGGAGGACGCTCCTGCCGCTGGGCGCCCCTGAGCTGTGCAGATCAGTGACCCCTGTGCCCGGAGAATACAGGCCAATGCAGACGGGAAGACTGAGGTAGTTACTGCGGGAACTAACTACTCCAGGGCTGGAGAGCTGGCCGCTACCAGTCTTGTTCCTTCTTGTGTCACCCTGTGCCTGGGGTGGAGTGGGGCAGCCAGGGAACAGGGACCTCACAGGATAAACAGATCCCACTGAGCTGTGCACCTGGCAGGGGGCAGGGCAGCTCCCCCAGGTGCACAAACCTGAGAATCAACACACTGGCCCCTCCCCCAGGAGACCAGCTAGAAGGACAGGGAAGAGCAAGTTCTTAACACAGCAGCGCTGGAAAGCTCCAGGGGAAGTCGAGGGACTTACAGAATATAGAATCAGAGGATACCCCTCCTTTTGTTGTTGATGTTGTTTTTGTTTTTTGGTCTTTGTTTGGGGTTCCCCCCCCCTTTTTTCTCTTTTTTTTTCTTCCTTTTCCCAGTACAACTTGTTTTTAGCCACTCTGCACTGAGCAAAATGACTAGAAAGAAGAACTCACCACAAAAGAAAGAATCAGAAATAGTACTCTCTCCCACAGAGTTACAGAATTTGTATTACAATTCGATGTCAGAAAGCCAATTCAGAAGCACAATTATAAAGCTACTGGTGGCTCTGGAAAAAAAATAAAGGATTGAAGAGACTTTATGACTGCAGAATTTAGATCTAATCAGGCAGAAATTAAAAATCAATTAAATGAGATGCAATCCAAACTGGAGGTCCTAACAACGAGGGTTAATGAGGTAGAAGAAAGATGAGTGACATAGAAGACAAGTTGATGGCAAGGAAGGAAGCTGAGGAAAAAAGAGAAAAACAATTAAAAGACCATGAGGATAGGTTAAGGGAAATAAATGACAACCTCAGAAGGAAAAAAAAAATCTACATTTAATTGGGGTGCCCGAGGGCGCCAAAAGGGACAGAGGACCAGAAAGTGTAATTGAACAAATGATAGCTGAGAACTTCCCTAACTTGGGGAGGGAAACAGGCATTCAGACACAGGAGATAGAGAGATCCTGCCCTAAAATCAATAAAAACCGTTCAACACCTCGACATCTAATAGTGAAACCTGCAAATTCCAAAGATAAAGAGGAAATCCTTAAAGCAGCAAGAGACAAGAGATCCCTAACTTACATAGGGAGAAACATTAAATTAACAGCAGACCTCTCCACAGAGACCTGACAGGCCACAAAGGGCTGGCAGGTTATATTCAGGGTCCTAAATGAGAAGAACATGCAGCCAAGAATACTTTATCCAGCAAGGCTGTCATTCAGAATAGAAGGAGAGATAAAGAGCTTCCAAGATAGGCAGAAACTGAAAGAATATGTGACCACCAAACCAGTTCTACAAGAAATATTAAGAGGGACTCTGTAAAGGCTGCCCAAAGAAATAATCCACAAAAACAGGGACTGAATAGGTGTTATGATGACACTAAATTCATATCTTTCAATAGTAACTCTGAACATGAATGAGCATAACGATCCCATCAAAAGATGCAGGGTTTTAGACTGGATATAAAAGCAAGACCTATCTATTTGTTGTCCACAAGAGACTCATTTTAGACCTAAGGACACCTACAGCCTGAAAATAAAAGGTTGGATAATAATAAAAGGTTGAATTTACCATTCAAATGGTCCTCAAAAGAAAGCTGGGGTAGCAATCCTCATATCAGATAATTAAAGTTTATCCCAAAGACTGTAGTAGGAGATGAAAAGGAACACTATATCATACTTAAAGGATCTATCCAACAAGAAGACCTAACAATCATGAATATTTATGCTTCTAATGTGGGAGCTGCCACGTAGATCAATCAATTAATAACCAAAGTTAAGACATAGTTAGATAATAATACACTAATACTGGGAGACTTCAACACAGCACTTTCTGCAAATGACAGATTATCTAAGCACAACATCTCCAAAGAAACAAGAGCTTTAAATGATATACTGAACCAGATGGATTTCACAGATATTTACAAAACTTTACATCCAAACACATTCTTCTCAAGTGCACATGGAACTTTCTCCAGAATAGACCACATACTGGGTGACAAATCAGGTCTTAACTGATACCGAAAGATTGGGATTGTCCCCTGCATATTTTCAGACCATAATGCTTTGAAACTTCAACTCAATCACAAGAAGAAATTTGGAAGAAATTCAAATATGCGGAGGTTAAAGACCATCCTGCTAAAAGATGAAAGGGTCAACCAGGAAGTTAGAGAAGAATTAAAAAGATTCATGGAAACTAATGAGAATGAAGATACAACTGTTCAAAATTTTTGAAAAAGATTTTCAATTAGTCCTGAGAGGGAAATACATCGCAATACAAGCAGCCCTCAAAAAATTGGAAAAAAATCAAATACACAAGCTAAACTTGCACCTAAAGGAACTTGAGAAAGAACAGCAAATAAAACCTGCACCCAGCAGAAGAAGAGAGTTAATACAGATTCGAGCAGAACTCAATGAAATAGAGACCAGAAGAAGTGCGGAACAGATCAACAAATCCAGGAGTTGGTTCTCTGAAAGAATTAATAAGATAGATAAACCATTAGCCAGCCTTATTAAAAAGAAAAAAAGACTCTAATTAATAAAGTCATGAATTAAAAAGGAGAGATTACCACCAATACCAAGGAAATACAAACGATTTTAAAAACACATTATGAGCAGCTGTATGGCGATAAATTAGGCAATCTAGAGGAAATGACGCATTCCTGGAAAACCACAAACTACCAAAACTGGAACAGGAAGAAATAGAAAACCTGAACAGGCCGATAACCAGGGAGGAAATTGAAGCAGTCATCAAAAACCTCCCAAGACACAAAAGTCCTGGGCCAGATGGCCTCCCAGGGGAATTATATCAAACATTTAAATAAGAAATGATACCTATTCTACTAAGGCTGTTCAAAAAGATAGAAAGAGATGGAGTACTTTGAAACTTGTTCTATGAGGCCAGCATCACCTTCCTTCCAAAACCAGACAAAGACCCCACCAAAAAGGAGAATTATAGACCAATAAACCCGATGAACACAGAAGCAAAAATTCCCAACAAGATTCTAGCCAATAGGATCCATCAATACATTAAGAAGATTCTTCACCATGACCAAGTGGGATTTATCCCCAGAATGCAAGGTTGGTTCAACACTCGTAAAGCAATCAACATGATAGATCATATCAACAAGAGAAAAAACAAGAACCATGTGATCCTCTCAATAGATGCAGAGAAAGCATTTGACAAAATACAGCATCCATTCCTGATCAAAACTCTTCAGAGTGTAGGGATAGAGGGAACATTCCTCAGCATCTTGAAAGCCATCAACGAAAAGCCCAGCAAATATCATTCTCAATGGGGAAACACTGGGAGCCTTTCCCCTAAGATCAGGAGCACGACAGGGATGTCCACTCTCACCACTGCTGTTCAACATAGTACTAGAAGTCCTAGCCTCAGCAATCAGGCAACAAAAAGAAATAAAAGGCATTCAAATTGGCAAAGAAGAAGTCAAACTCTTCCTCTGCAGATGACATGATACTCTATGTAGAAAATCCAAAAGCCTCCACCCCAAGATTGCTAGAACTCATACAGCAATTTGGCAATGTGGCAGGATACAAAATCAATGCCCAGAAATCAGTGGCATTTCTATGCACTAACAATGAGACTGAAGAACGAAAAATTAAGGAGCCGATCCCACTTACAATTGCACCCAAAAGCATAAGATACCTAGGAATAAACGTAACCAAGAGGTAAAGGATCTATGCCCTGAAAACTACAGAACACTTCTGAAAGAAATTGAGGAAGACACCAAGAGATGGAAAAATATTTCATGGTCATGGATTGGAAGAATTAATATTGTGAAAATGTCTATGCTACCCAGGGAAATTTACCCATTTAATGCAATTCCTATCAAAATACCATGTACTTTCTTCAGAGAGTTGGAAAAAATCATCTTAAGATTTGTGTGGAATCAGAGAAGACCCTAAATGGCCAGGGGAATATTAAAAAAGAAAACCAGAGCTGGGGGCATCACAACGCTGGATTTCAGATTGTACAAAGTTGTGATCATCAAGACAGTGTGGTACTGGCACAAAAACAGACACATAGATCAATGGAACAGAATAGAGAATCCAGAAATGGGCCCTGAACTCTATGGTCTACTAATATTTGACAAAGGAGGAAAGACTATCCACTGGAAAAAGGACAGTCTCTTCAATAAATGGTGCTGGGAAAATTGGACAGCCACATGCAGAAGAATGAAACTAGATCATTCTCTTACACCAGACACAAAGATAAACTCAAAATGGATGAAAGATCTAAATGTGAGATAAGAATCCATCAAAATCCTAGAGGAGAACACAGGCAACACCCTTTTTGAACTTGGCCATAGCAACTTCTTGCAAGATACACCTATGAAGGCAAGGGAAACAAAAGCAAAAATGAATTATTGGGACTTCATCAAGATAAAAAGCTTCTGCACAGCAAAGGATACAGTCAACAAAACTAAAAGAATGGGAGAGGTAATTTGCAAATGACATATCAGATAAAGGGCTAGTATCCAAGATCTATAAAGAACTTATTAAACTCAACAGCAAAGAAATAAACAATCAATCATGAAATGTGCAAAAGACATGGACAGAAATCTCACAGAGGAAGACATAGACATGGCCAACACGCACATGAGAAAATGCTCTGCATCACTGGCCATCAGGGAAATACAAATCAAAACCACAATGAGATCCCACCTCACACCAGTGAGAATGAGGAAAATTAACAAGACAGGAAACAGCAAATGTTGGAGAGGATGCGGAGAAAGGGGAACCCTCTTGCACTGTTGATGGGAATGTGAACTGGTGCAGCCACTCTGGAGAACTGTGTGGAGGTTCCTCAAAGAGTTAAAAATAAAGCTGCCCTATAACCCAGCAATTGCACTGCTGGGAATTTACCCCAAAGATTCAGATGCAATGCAATGAAACGCCGGGACACCTGCACCCCGATGTTTCTAGCAGCAATGTCCACAATAGCCAAACTGTGGAAGGAGCCTCGGTGTCCATCGAAAGATGAATGGATAAAGAAGATGTGGTTGGATCCCCGGGTGGCGCAGCGGTTTGGCGCCTGCCCAGGGCGCGATCCTGGAGACCCGGGATCGAATCCCACGTCGGGCTCCCGGTGCATGGAGCCTGCTTCTCCCTCTGCCTGTGTCTCTGCCTCTCTCTCTCTCTCTCTCTCTCTCTCTCTCTCTCTGTGTGTGACTATCATAAAGAAATTAAAAAAAATTTAAAAAAAGAAGATGTGGTTTATGTATACAATGGAATATTACTCAGCCATTAGAAACGACAAATACCCACCATTTGCTTCAACGTGGATGGAACTGGAGGGTATTATGCTGAGTGAAGTAAGTCAATCAGAGAAGGACAAACATTATATGGTCTCATTCACTTGGGGAATATAAAACGTAGTGAAAGGGAATAAAGGGGAAAGGAGAGAAAATGAGTGAAAATATCAGTGAGGGTGACAGGACACGAGAGACTCCTAACTCTGGGAAAGGACAAGGGGTAGTGGAAAGGGAGGTGGGTGGGGGTTGGGGTGACTGGGTGACGCGCATAGAGGGGGGCACTTGATGGGATCAGCTGGGTTATATGCTATATGTTGGCAAATTGAACTCCAATGGAAAAAAAAAAAAGAATTCTACTAGAAAAAAAAAGTATATGAAACTATTTCCTAACATATTCTGTATCTCCTGAGTCTAACATTACTTATTATTTGTTAGTGTTTCTCTGCCAATAATATTCACTTGTTCATACTTTTACAGACTGTTGAATTTCTTCTTTTGTGAATTTCTTAATTTTTTATTTTAAATCATTGTTCCTATTGATAGTTTTAATTTTTTCTATTGATTGGTAAGAGTTTTTGTGACACATGAAGGCTATAAACCTTTCATCATGCATATTATAAATTTCCCCCAGTCTGCTGTTTTCTTTACATTTATTTGATTGGGCTTTTATTCAAATTAGAAAACTTATTTTAAAGTAATCCAGGAAACAATATTTCTATTATAATTTTTTATAGAAAAGAAGAACTTCCTTGTTACCTGTATCTTCAAGGTCATATTTATGCTCTTTTAACATTTTATTCTAATTCATCTGGAATTTACATTAATAATATAGTTATATGTGCTTAGTATTTTCAAATAGCCATTTGTTTAAGAACTCTTTTATGTGAAATGCCACCTTAATCATAAAGTTAATTCTTCTATTATTAAGGTCTATTTCTGTATATTTTCTCCTGTTGCACTAATCTTGCTGCAGACTATTTCAGTAGTACCAGTAGCATCCCAATTAGAATAACTTTACAGGCCGGCAGAGGGGGTCCTTGCACTTCTGTGACCCCCCACCCCCACCCTGTGGGCTCAGGGTGCAAAAAAAATAGATAAATATAAATAAATAAATAAATAATTTTTAAAAAAAGAATAACTTTACAGTGGCTTTTGATGTGCAGGAGTGCAAGTCCCCTCTTTTACTTTCTATTATTTAAATTTTTTTTTTTTAGTTTGTCTTACAAATGAATGTGGGAACATTTTTAAAGTTTTTGTTCATTCTTATTTCTATTAGAACTGCATCGGGATCCCTGGGTGGCACAGTGGTTTAGCGCCTGCCTTTGGCCCAGGGCGCGATCTTGGAGACCCTGGATCGAATCCCACGTCGGGCTCCCAGTGCATGGAGCCTGCTTCTCCCTCTGCCTATGTCTCTGCCTCTCTCTCTCTCTCTCTCTCTCTCTCTCTCTCTGACTATCATAAATAAATAAAAATTAAAAAAAATTAACAAAAAAAAAGAATTGCATAGATCAGTTGGGGGGGGCCTACTATCTTTATGATGAAATTTCATTCTACCCCACATTGTGATCTGCCTCTCATTTGTTAGACTACTTTTAAATCTCTCTGTAATTTGTTTTCTTCTTTTGGGTTCTGTATATTTATTTCCTAAGAATGTTTTAATTCCATGTTGCTATTATGAATTGCGTGTGTTTTTTTCATTATATATTCCAAAGTGTCATCTCTATAAAACTACTCCCCCCAAGTCTAGAGTCTAGGGGTAATTCTAACCCCCTTCAAACCCAGCCCATCCTTGTGTTGTGTAAACTAGCCTTTTTTCTCCACCTCTCCTGTCACTGACTTCATACAAGCTCTGAGCATCTTTAGGCTGGATGATTAAATTTATCTATGTTAGTCACCCTAACTCCAAAATAATTTCACCCTAACTCTCACTTTGATGAGGATTGATTGTTCTAAAATTCAAATATTATCATATTTCTCTTCAAATTCTTGAATCTTGGGAAGATCCCCTTGACTTTTGTCAATTTTTAAAGCATAGATGGTCCCACAGTCAGCCCATTGTCCACTTTCATCTCCTACCCCTTCTCAATTGCCACTAAGCTCCAACCTTCCAGTCTGTTCATAGCTTGGTGTGAGTAATAAGTAGAGGACTCCATAGTTCTCATGCACTGTCTCCTCTGCCACAATGTCATCAAAATCATTCCCATTGTTAAACTGAACATTGCAATGCTCAAAGTAATTGAATTATTGTTTGGAACACAGAAACGCTAAATTTTAATAACATAGTGAAAGTCTGCGCTTCTCCTAGGCAGCTCCTGTCCAAGTGGTGACTCAGAAACTCGGTTTCCCTTCACTTTGTGATGCTTCCATCTTAGACATATGGCCTCCATGGTTTCCACAGAGAGGAAAGAGAGGATGTGAGGATCTCATGGTGGGTATTTTGACCAACCTTTGACATCTTTTGTCCACGGTTCATTGCCCAAAACTCGTAATAGGCTCTCACATGACTTCATGGAAAGTTGGAAAAGGAAAGGAAATTGATAAATGTTAAGCCAATCTCTGCCACAACTACTCAAGGGCAAGATATATATTCCATTAGCCGCAGTATTCCCAGCATCTAGCACAGTGTTTGATACATAGAAAGGCTTTGTAAATATTCAGCAAACCGATAAATGCATAAATAATTGAATGAACAGGCTCTAAGTCTATTAACTTGCAAATTAATTCAATGTCTAGAATCCAAGTAGGATACTATGGCTACACAAAGATAAGACTCTATTTGTGGGGGGATAGTTTTAGGTCAGGATGTTTCAGGAAGAAGGTATTACTTCAAGAGAGGCTTGCAACCAAATACAAATGAGGAAGATGCCTATTCATTTGCTATATGTTGGGAGTTTCTTTATTTAGGTCTTCATATACCTTTTCTTCTCACTATAGGTTTTACCTCTGGGCAATTATATTCATACCCATGGTTTCAGGAGTCATCCATAGATAGGCTCATGACTTACACATTTACATCCAAATTTAGACCTTTCTGTTGCAGGTCGAACCTTCACTTAAAATACTTAGATTTTATCTTCAGTTGAAGATTCAAACGAGAACTTTATTTCCAACTCACCATAGGTCAAGCTGAACTTAATGATCTTTCCTCCAAATCTTGGTCTTCCACAATATTTTCCCTATGACAACAGTGTTTTCCCTTTAGCTCCATGCATACTGTTGCCCAGCATGTTAGCTCCTATTTAACCTCCCCATATGCACTCCTCATTTTCATTCTCTTTTTTGTAACTGCAAAACCCAGACCTGGTCATGGCAATCCTCTGCTCACATCCTCTCACTGGCTTCTTACTGCTTCTCATTTGAATGCCAGGATCCTAACACGGGCTGAATGGCTAAATACTAGCCTCACCTTTTCTTATTCCTCCTGTGTAAGATCCTCTCGTTACACCATTTTCATTTCTTTCTTTCATCACAGTGTGTAATTATATTATTAATAAAATAAGCATACTAATGTTGTCTCCACCAGGATATAACTTCATATGTCATAGACTAGAGTCTACACCTTGAACCTTTTAGATTCAATATTTTGTTATACATATATGTTTGTAAAAGTTTTAGAAGTAGCTTTTTCTCTAGACCCCTTGGAGGGTGTTTTTTTTTGGGAGAAGCTGAGAAAGGATGTAGTGGGGTGAACTGTGGTCTCTGGTGCCCGCTCTTGCAGTTGGTCCCACATCCAAAAGTATTTCCTTCCTTTTCCATCCATTCTAGATCCCTCTCCCCCTCAGCAGGCATCTACCTGATGGTCTGACCCAGACTCTCACTTCGTGGCATTTGAGTGGCTGGTTACCATATACCTCTCAGGCTGTGACTGTGTGTTCATTTAAAATGAGGCAAAGGCAGACGTGGAAGCATCCTAGTGCATCATCTGAGTGCTACCAGCCAGTATTCTTTTTTTTTTTTTTTTAAATTTTTAAATTTATTTATGATAGTCACAGAGAGAGGGAGAGAGAGAGACAAAGACATAGGCAGAGGGAGAAGCAGGCTCCATGCACCGGGAGCCCGATGTGGGATTCAATCCTGGGTCTCCAGGATCGCGCCCTGGGCCAAAGGCAGGCGCCAAACCGCTGTGCCACCCAGGGATCCCCCCAGCCAGTATTCTTTCTTTTTCTTGTCTGCTAGTTTGTGAACACAAGAAGCCTGAGCTTCTAGGTGGTGATCACTGCTGAAAGCACATTGGATTGATTTCTTGTCCTGTGGTAGGAACCAGGATGTCTAAAGCTACAAAGTTTATGGTTGTAGGGATGGGAGTCACAAACTCACCAAGTGAATCACTGGGAATGATTACAAGTGAGGCCATTTTCTATTGTACCTCTTTATCCCTGGACCCAGCTATTGTACCTGATGGAGACACAGCACCAATAATAGTTGTTTATTTAGATTGCATACTGTGTCCTGGAGGATGGTCACCATCCTCACACAGTGCTGCCTCTGAGATCATCCCTCCATTGTACTTTCCATTTCATCCTCTGTCAGGTGATCAGGTCCTGGGTTGCAGTAGGTGATATGACCAATGGATTTTATGCCCATTGCTGGTCATTTGTTATAAGGTGAGTCCCTTAGTCTGATGTGACATTAGGTAACCTATCAGGGTAACCACCCAATGTCCTGATAGGAAGACCAAATACTCTGTAAATACTCAGACAGTGGAACTGGTGCAGGTTCTCTGAGCAGGAAAGGTAAATCTATGTCAAGAGTGCATATCTATTCTTGAAAAATGGAATTGTTGTCCCTTCAAGAGTGCTTGAGGTCCAGTGTAGTTAACTTGCTACCAAGTGGCTTTTTGTCTCCTTGAAGAAGGACAACATCCTAGCATCTTGTGCAGACCATCCTTAGTATGGATGTTGGGCCTGCCCAATCTTCTGACTGGACAGTCAGACTCCTTACATGATGAACATTTCTGATTACATGGTCACTTGATGTCCAGTGATGAAAAGTTCCATTTCTACCATGGTCCATTAGCATGCCCATAGTTGCATTTTTAAAGTTGTCCGATTCTTCATGGCAGATGGCATGGCCTTACTCCAGAACTCTAGGAAATGACATTGTAATTTTTCTTTTGTGGCTTGCCATAAATCTCACAGGCATCTTTTTCTATTACATATACCTCTAACATCTGATGTCTGCTATGTCATATGGTCCAAGAAGCAGGACATCTTGAGGTGTAAACTGGGCATATTGCAGAGGGCTTTCCTGTATTGGAAAGCTGACTGCCTTTCATAGAGTTTGGTTCATGATGCAGAGAAATAGTCCCAGGTGCAATATATACTCCCAAAGAAGCCTATCAGGAGTTGTTTGGCCCTAGCTCATATATATATTATCTTTCTTTATTAAAGGGAAATTTTAAGCACTGAATTCAGAATGGTGTTGACTCTCAGACAGACAGGAGAAGATGTACCTGGAGAGCATTACACACGTGGTTTCAGACATACTTCGTTCTATTCCTTTAGCCTAGTTTTGAGAATATGACTGTTACATCATTCTTTAAACATTCCAGTATTTTTGAAATATTTTATTTTATTTTATTTTTTAAATATTGTATTTATTTATTCATGAGACACACACACACACACACACACACACAGAGAGAGAGAGAGAGAGAGAGAGAGAGAGAGAGGTAGAGACACAGGCAGAGGGAGAAGCAGGCTCCATGCAGGAAGCCCGACGTGAGACTAGATCCCGGGTCTCCAGGATCAGGCCCTGGGCTGAAAGTGGCGCTAAACTGCTAAGCCACCTGGGCTGCCCATTTTTTAAATATTTTAAAGAAAAGTTTACAATATTAAAAAATGAATCTAATTTTAAGAGGAAAGTGAGAAGTGACAGATAAAGGGCTAGCCAAAAGGAGATGTTTGGGTTGAGGGCAGGAAGATTCTTTACAATGGGAGGAACATGGCCATGTTATAGGGTACATGGGGGAAAAAATCAAGGGAATGACACAAAAATAAAGTGCTGGAAGACACTAGATCAAAAGTTAGGAGCAGTAGAAGGGTTATATCTGGATCAAAGGAAGTAGGGCAAATGCAAATATAACTGATTTTAACCTTGTGGAGGACATGAGGTTGAGAGATGAAGGTACATGGCAGATGATTTCAAGTTTCTCTGCAAGGTGGGTAGAAGGCCATCATCTAAGAGAGGTGAGGTGGGGAGATTGCAGAGGTCAGGATGGTTGAGGGGGATGGTTTGTGGGGACATAGGGAAGCTCAGGCAAGGAATGCTGAGCTCAGCCAAAAGCCCAGCTGAGATCATGAATGTACCTCCAGCAGCTTCAGAAGCCCATGGGGTAATATTGGTTGGATAGACCCCAAATTGGGAGATTTTAGGGAAGACATAGTGGAAAGAATGGAGAAGAGATATTGAGAGTGTAAGAACACGGTGGAGTAGAGGCTGGATAGAAGAGGAAGTAAAATCATGAAGGAGGAATGTGTTGAAATAAGAAAAGAAGAAAAACAGGTAAAATGAGGCCAGGATGAAAGGAGAGACATTAACCATAATGAGAAGGCAGGAAGCCTGGCTCATATCAGCCATCAGGTGGCACCATTAGCTCAGTGTGTCTGGCAAGCCTCTTGCTGGTTGGTAGGTACTGTGAGGGCAGGGTCCCAACTGCTATGTCCCCAAGTCTAGCTTGGCATCTGCTAGGCCTGGTCTCTGCCACTGTGCACAAAGAAAGCCAGGGACTTAGGAAAGTGTAGACTCTTCTATTCAGTGCCTGGTGTATTGCACTGCAAAATTACAAAGATGGAGCAATTTGGGAGAATAAGGTGCAGGTAATGACTATGACACAAGATGAGTAAAGTATAGGGTAAGAAAGCTAAACTGGTGGAGTTCTGTCACAAAGTGACTTTGGATAGGTCTTCTGGACAATGAACTGTTTATTTGGAAAATGTTGAAGCATCTCACCATGAAAGGTACCACACAGATAGTACAGGACTCTTCCAGACTGCCTTGGTACAGTTTTACTACTCAGAGTCAGTTGCCTGAAATTTCCATCGGGACAAATTGCATTTTTTATGCTCATTTTGGAGTTTTACCCTCACTTTTATTGAGGTGACAGTCATCAGTGAGTTTGTCCATGATTTTTTTATTTATAAGGTTTCATCATGATGTTTACTATATAGTTCATGATGTTTCAATTGTGGTAGACACAAAACCTTCTTGGTACAACCAAGATAGACTCCAGGGTATAGAATTTCAGACTCACCTTATTTAATACATTGCTACTGTGTCTTTAGCTCTGTAATGGATATAAAGTAAGCTTGAACAGTTAGCAGACCTTTTAATTAAAAAGAAATAAAAACCATGGTCAATATAATTTAGCCAAGTATGCATCATAAGGCCCTTTCTCCTGATTCAGTTATCCTAAACATCTTGGCAGTCGTTTTCTTTGATGATTAGCTGATCTATCAAAAGTGACAGATACAGGTTCTTCTCTCTACCACCCCTTCCCCAACAAACGTTTATGGAACACTTTCTATATGTAAGGCATTTGGCTAGGGGCCATGGGAGAAAATGAACCTCAACTACATTTTTCTGCCTTGAAGGATTGAAAAAGTTCTTACCTTGAAGCTTAAGGGTTTAAAGATAAATGAATGATGTACAAATAGCTATGTAGCAAGTCGGAGTGTAATAGAACTTGAAGAATACTATCAATCTGAATTCTTCCTCCAAACTTAAATGATACTCAGCAGAGTTAATATAGCACTCTTGTAGACTGTTGATGCAATTACAAACAATGCATACTTTCTGGAAGAATTCAATGGGCAGTAGTAGTGTTTTATTATCCAGTGCTGTTCTGTAGGTCAAGCCTGAGATGCCAAATCCTGCAGGAATGGGTCCTGGAAGAAACCGGGAAGGACACAGAGCCAGAGGCTAGAGGGAAATTTCCTTGAGGAGAGAGGGCGAAGTCCTCAATACCATGGAAAGATGCCTGATAAAACAGGTGCAGTGAGATGTGAATGGGGAATCTGGGTGGTAGAGATAATGGCAGTTACTAAAACATTTTTGAGTTCCCTCTGTGGTTTTGAAAAGTTTCAAAGTAAGATGTAGGGGGATAAGTCATCCAAGTAAAATTTGCTTGGTGTTCAGATTGGACTGGAGAAATTTCGGAGACCCCTAAGAGTGGTAGAGGTAGAGGACCTGGAAAATCAATGGGGGAAGGAGGTCAGCCCAGGCAGACAGCAGGCCGGTTGACAGCCAAGCTTCCATGGGCTCCTTCTGGGTTCTGCATTGGCGTGACATGCCCAGGAGACAATAGGAGAAACTTTCTATTTTTATACCTTTCTACTCAATCCTAAGGAACTGATAAAGATATTGCATAAGAAGTCCTATTTTGGGGATCCCTGGGTGGATCAGTGGTTTGGCGCCTGCTTTTGGCCCAGGCGTGATCCTGGAGTCCCTGGATCGAGTCCCAGGATCGAGTCCCAGGGTCGAGTCCACATCAGGCTCCCAGCATGGAGCCTGCTTCTCCCTCCTCCTGTGTCTCTGCCCCCCCCCCACTGTGTCTATCATAAATAAATAAATAGATAAATAGATAAATAAATAAATCTTTAAAAAAAGATTAAAAAAAAGTCCTATTTAAAAAATATCTGTCCCGTTATTTCAACAAATGACAACTACTGTGTAGTGTTAAAACAGAAAAGCAAGGCATGGCATTGTGTGTGCACCATGTTTACAACTACATAAAAGAGGCATTTCTAGGAAGGATTGAAGGGAAAAATATAGCAATAATTATGTTTGGATGATGATATTGTGGATAATTTTTCTATTATTTAAAAAGACATTTATTTTCTAAATGTTCTGTAGTATTATGGCAAATGTACTTTTACAGTGAATATCAAGAAATAGAAAAAAAGTATTTTCTCTGGAAGATACAAATATTTTTTGAAGCAAAAAGAATTAAGTATTTTCATTTCACCTAGATATCTGTGATGAGCAGACCCAGATAAACTGTGGGATTTTTTAAGCTATCCAAACTTGTCCAGAGATCAGATAAACCCCTCTCAGGGTACATCTGATCTCCCTCATGTGAGTTCTGGCCTGAGGAGCCAATCCCAAAAATGGGAAGAGCAATCACTGGGCAGAAAGTAGGGCTGGCTACTGGCCTTGGGAGTTGGGAAGACTCCATGACAGGGGGCATTTGTCTGTACCTTGAAGAAAGAGTAGAATGTCAGTGGTCATCAGAAGTCCAAGGAGGAAGCAGATTCTATCTAAATAACAGGTAATAACTTCTACAAGGTCAAATGCAGACAGGTGTCTGGTATGCTTGGAGATCCACAGTGAGGGGTAGGCAGATGAGGCTTCAAGGCAGGTGGGACCAGATCAAAGAAATTAGACTGATGAAGGGGAAGGGGGCTGTAATGGCTGGTGTTTGTCAATTACAATGAAAAGAGAAATCCTCACAGTCCCAGGTGATGGGACTTGTCACATTTTCTAAAAGTGCCATTCCATCCCCCAGGACCTCTCATGAGGGGCCTCTATTCTGGTGACCTCCAGCTGCATTCAGAGAAAAGACAGGCTTTTTTTGGTAATTCTCCTTCCTCAACGGACCTTCCATACCTTAACCATTTCCAAATAACTTTCAGAATTTCCCAAGTCAAGCATAGAAGCCATGGAATATTTACTTCCAGTGGGTATTTATACTGAGGTATTTTAATCTCCTTAAGAGCAGAGCAGATAAAAAAAATGAAGTATGAGAGAGATGTTAAAGGGAACAGCAGAGAGAAGGAGGAGATTTATTAACTAAAGATGGAACTGTATGCTTTAGCAATAAACAAATATAGCACAATGTTTTTAAAATGTAAAATTATTCATTATCTCTTTGAAAAAATTTGTCTTGATTTAAAAAAAAATTCGTCTTTGATTCTACAGAAAATAATCATTTGGCAAATCTATAGGTGAGCCAGTTGGGTGTGAATAAGGCCAAAATGGAGCCAAGGAAAGATGCACAGAGCATCATGTGGTGACTGTGATTAAACTGATGATCTGATATACATTAAGAGGTTGGAGTTTTAAAGAAAGAAAGTTGGAAAAAAATGAAGGGGAAAAGGATACTTTGGAGAACCTGGGTGACTCAGTCGGTTAAGTGCCTGACTTGAGTTCAGCTCAGGTCACGATCTCAGGGTCCCGAGATCAAGTCCCCTGTTGGATTCTGTGCTGGGCTTAGAGCCTTTTTGATATTCTCTCCTTCTCCCTCCATCCCCAACACCTGCTCATACTCTCTTCCTTAAAAAGAGAGAGAGAGATGCTTATTTACAGATATAATTTTTAAAAAGGAAGAAGGGGTTTAGTGATGACCACACTCTTTTTTTTTGTGAATTAAGCTATTATTTTTTAAATGGTATCACCAATTATCAGACTTACGCACATGATAGAATGTTATTGTATTTTTACCATAATGGTAGATGAATTAGAAAAGTGTTCTGACTTCAGAAGGTAATTTTATTATAGTTATCATTGGAGGTCCTAGTAACTTCTAATGACAAATTTGCAATATCAATTTATTTTGAAAGATTATGCTCATATAAAGTTTCTCACCCAGAAGCAAATTCATCCAGACAGGATGATCTTGTTTTCACCTTGTTGATGGACCATAATTCCTTCACCAACATTACCAGGTTTCTGAAAGCATGACATTTATTTACCTTTCCACATCTTCACTTCTGTTTTGCTCACACGAAGACTGCAAATAATGATAACCAGTGGCCTTGGCCTTTCATGGAAACCAATCATCACAGACTTGAGGTCATCATTTTGCTTTCTTTCCTTGCTTTTTATTCTTGCCCTCACCTCCATGTCTTCCAACTTTGATGTGTCAAGTACTTGGTCCCTACCCTTCATGACCTTACAGCCTAGACAGAGAGTATTGGTAAACACATTACTACAATCAAATGTTATTAAGTGTTACAAAAACAGGGTGTCAACAATGAATTATGTGTACAACTAATTTCTGTGAGAAGTGAAGTGAATATTCCGGAAAGCTTCAGAGAGATGACACCTGAACTCAATGAATAGTGAGTAGCAGCTGGACAGGTACATGGAGCTAGGCAAGGTCTCCTAGAACCTCTTCAGGTGAGGAGGAACCTCCTGCCCTATATGTTTGAGGTTTTGCTTCCTACATTTTTTCCTCAACAATGTGGGTTTTTTAAAAAAAGATTTTATTTATTTATTTGACAGAGAGAGAGAGAGACAGAGATAGCAAGAGAGAGCATGAGTGGGGAAGAGAGGGAGAAGAAGGATCCCCACTGACCAGAGAGCTGATGTGGGGCTCAATCCGAGGACTCTGAGATCATAACCTGAGCCAAAGGCAGATGCCTAACTAAGGGCCACCCAGGCACCCCTCCAACAATGTGTTTCTCACTACTTTGGCAAATAATAGATTCAAATTTAAGCCTATAATTCTAGAATACCATTGCGAATTAACCACAAGTAATTTTACCTAATAAATTTTCTCATATTTATATTGGTTGTGTCTACACTAAACACACACACGCACACATCCCAAATAACTCTAGAGAGCAATTACTCTTTACAATCAAGGTGATACCATTTTTATATTTTCCTCCAACCAAAATCTCTAGAGAAAGTTCAGGTAGGCCAAGATGTCTGGAGAAGTACACCAAATGTGAGCCAATTTTAGATTGTTGTCTTCAGAAAATTATGGACAATTTCTACCACTTAATGACCTAGCAAAATCCCAAAATATACTGCCCATTTGGAAACTATGTAATCTCTTCTAACCCTAAAATGCTCAATAAGCCTGTTTTCAATAGAAGAATAAAAGTTACCTATTGTTAAAGAACTTCCAGGAAGCCACAAGAAAATCTTGCTGATCATTTTACAAACTTCTACTTTGGGTGATAATCTCCTAAAGCTATTTCCTCATGGATTTCACCCATTGAAAATATAAATACTTTGGTGACTCAGGCCTTTGGTTGACCAAAGAGGAGAATGGGTATAGTTACAAGCCAACCTGCTCTTTGACCTTAACTTTCGTTATAACAAATTGAGTGGGTGCTTCAAGGAGTTTTGCAGCATTACAACTTTATTAAGTCTTATTTTGTGCCAGGCTCCCTGCTTAGTAATTTATATCCTTTCTTTTACTTAATCTAAACAGCGATCAATGAGATACATAATATTATTTTACAGATAAAGGTAACTCTGATCTAGGTAAGTTAAATAACTTGCTCAGAGTCAAAACTAAGAATTGTTGAAGCTGGGATTCAAATTCAGACTTGAAAACCTCGAGCACTGGGATATATACTTGGTCTTCTCACAACTCAACAGAAGCTCCAAGAGAAGCATCTGGTGACTTGTGAAAGGAATCATTAAAGAACAAGACAGAATTGGAGGATATTTAAAATTTAACACAGAGACACATAAAACCTAGTCATCCTCATTCCTGGTACGCACCCTACTTTTGAAAACTCTGTCTTTTGTTTGTCGCAATTAACCTTGAGTTGCAGCCTGCCATGCTATTTCCTAAAATAAACTGCTACCCAAGTTTAGAATGTTTGTGTTGGAATTATATATTCACATCCTCAAACACAGGCTGGAAAATGAAACTGCATCTCATAACTCAAACTGTTACTGATGAGCTCATAGCATCCTGTCGATCATATTTGGGGGGAGCATGATATGTGTTCCCACGTTGCCATGGGTACTTGGTAACTTTGTAAATCACAATGATAACCATGATATTGACATGATTATTATGCATTATTATGGCTATCAAAATAATTTTATCATTTTCACTTACACACAAACCTTCTTTGGCTATTACACATAAAATCACTCTAAGTTTTGGGAATGGAGTGACTTGAAGGAGCAAAAAGAAGGAGTGAGTTGATAAAACTGTTTCTGCTTTAAGGTGAGGCTAAATTGCTCATGTGTTTAAAACGCAAGCAGCTTTCAATGAGATTTTAACTGAAGATGAATTCAATCCCTTCTGGTACATGTTGTAGAATTTTTCAATTAAGTAAGTGGAAGAACATTTTCTTTTGACTACTGGGTTTAAGGCAGAGCTAAAGAAAACAATTGATACAGCGTTCAAAAAAAAAAATTCAAGTAACATTAAGACTCGAGAAACAAGAAGGGTGTGGGGTAAATTGAAATATCGACTTGCTAACCCAGAGTACACAAAGACAAACTGAAAATGCACTGTCCACAGTGTCAGCATTAGCATGTACTCCTGGCACGTGGCTTGGTATCGAAGTATCTGCTTCTTTCCACTGCAAGCACAGGACAGCCCCTGTGGGCAAAGCATTCCCTGATTCTGCGTCTCGGTTTTGACTTTGTGAAATGGATGGATTCAACTAGACAAGAATGAGTCCTCAAGGTCCATCTAGATCTAATATTTAATTCTTAATCCAGAATAGCATCCCCTGGGTACCCAGAATAGTCCACCAAAAACCCAGTGTATATTTATTATGTATTCAGATATAAATCATTTTCATATTAACCCAAACCAAGCAAACTGTATTTGGAAAGCAAATATTATAATTGTTAAATTATGCTTAATGTATATGAACAGTTTTTGGATAATGGGCATTACAATTTCCTTTTAATTATGTGGATAATAAAAAAAATCAGTCCAGGCCCAGTACTCCAGACTAAACTTAGGCTGAATATAATTTTATTTCCTATTCAGGAGAACGATTTCTCTCTCTTTACTATCAGGATTGTTTCTAAATGGAAAGGGATAAAATATGAAGATTCCAACACATTGTACTTTAATGAGGGCATGGAGCAGCCTGAGTAGTCACTGTTAAAGTATACATGTAGAAATACACTTTTTGTGCATTCATCCACTTTCTACATTCAGGGCAAATATTTGATAAGCATGATTAGATATCAGGGTATCCAAAGTCCCAAATTTCCCCCCAAATAAGGATCTTAGGGATTGATTTATTGAATTCTGTATTTGCCAAAATCATATAGTCATGAGTTATAAGGTGCGTTAGCCACCAGACTATCTGCACACTAGAATTATTGAAGAAGTTTGTTAAAAACTCAGCTCAGGAATCCCTCCTGAAGCCTCCTATCTCCAGATTCCTAGGAATCTGTGTTTTAAAGAGCAACCCAGCTAATTTTCAGAAAATAAGCCACTTGAATGAAGAAATCTCTGAAAAGAACATATAAACCAAGTGTTTTCAAAGAGGTTGCACAACTCAAACCCCAAAGTTAACAACTATTGCAACTTACTTGTTTTCCCAACTAAGATTCACTGAGTGGTGGTCACAGGTCACAGGTCACAGGTGGTGCTCTTCTAAATGTAGATGTTACTTTAGTTAACCGGGCGAATATAATCTCTGTCTCTTTACAAAGGAAATAGACATAAGATAAGACATAAATAAAAATGAAAATAAGTATACATTATTATGAAAGATGTATTACCAAGGAAATAAAATGCTTTGGCAAAGGTTATCAGGAAAAGCTTAGCTTAAAAGGGATTATTTAACTAAATGTCATGAAAGGGCCAACACACAAGTGTTCATGCAGTGCAAACAGCAGGTGCAAAACTCCTGCAGGTGGACCACGGTTTGAGTGTTTGAAGAAAAAGGCGAGAGTGCCAGATGAAGTGCAACGAGCAAGGGAACAAGTGGCCAAGTCATGCCAGAGAGGAAGAGGAGATCTGAATGCAGACACCTTCTGTGCCATTAACAGAAATTGGGGTTTTAATTGTGATGGAAGGCATGGATGAGTTTCAAGTTGGAAATTATATGATATAATCTATATTAAAAAAAATGAGTGGACAGTGGGTTACATAGAGGCAAGAAGGGGAACAAAGGTTGAAATTCATGTTTTTGGGATAAACTTCAAGAATATTATTTAAAGGATTCTGAGATACACACACACATGCACAAGCACAACCTGAGGAGTACTGGTAAGATAAAAATTGCTATTTTATTTTTTTAAAGATATTTATTTATTTATTTATTTATTTATTTATTTATTTGAGAGAGAGCATGAGCAGTGGGGAGAGGCAGAGGGAGAGGAAGAAGCAGACTTCCCACCAAGAACGGAGCCTGATGTGGGGCTCCATTCCAGGGCCCTGAGTTCATGACCTGAGCTGAAGGCAGATGTTTAACTGACTGAACCAGGTGCCCCAGCAATTGCTGTTTTAATAAAAACAGCAATTTATTTTTATTTTTTAAATTACATATAAAATATTGACTATTAACATTTATTAAAATTGTTTATTTTCATAAATCATTTCTTTTTGATTAAACAAAATGAGGTGCTGATTTCAAAGGGACTTGGCAAAACCAAACACATCAGGACAAAGCAAAAGAGAGACATTAAAAACTGTGCAGTTGAAATCTACAGCCAAAGGAAATAGTTAAGATCTTCAAGCGATGTTTACCAGTCAAGTTATCCTGCTTGATTCTCCATGTTTATCAAATCACGTCTAGGAGTTCTGGTTTCTGCTTATCTCTGCAAAGGCTAACAGAATTTAAAAAGAGTATATTTTCAAAAAGATGAATTATGAATAAACAAAAGTCTACATAGATGAATAGGCATTTTAGAATCTTTTAAGTGGTAGATTGCTCCCCACACAATTCTTTCATTTTTCTGTAATTTTTCATAATAAAATACTGGGGAAAAGAATATATTGAAAAATTATCACACTTTTCTACAAAATGCAGAAAAGTGTCGAATTCCATGAGACATGAGTCTCAGGCACATTTTAGTATACATTCAGTTTAATTGAAATTTACACAATATACTAAGTATTTTTAATTTTCCTTAGTATTTACTTGTAAGGTAATAGAAAATATAGATTGTTCTCTGTCCCCTGGTTTCTGGCACAGAGTTCTTGAAACCCTTATAATTTCCTGGGTAATACTGATAAGGCAACTCTGGGTGGGCCCCTGGATGGTTCCTAGAAGACCAAACCGTAATTAGAAGCTTGGAATTTGCAGCCTCACCCCCATTCTCTTGAGAAGGGAGAAGGCCTGAAAATGGAGTTCAGGATCCATCATTCCTACATGAGGAAACCTCCACGAAAATCCCAAAAGTATGGAGTTTAGAAAACTTCCAGGCTGGTGAACACATCCACAGCAGGAGAGTGATGTACCCCAGCTCCAAGGGGACAGAAGCTCTGGTGCTCCCCACCTTCTGAGACCTCTCCTTAAGTATCTTTTCATCTGGCTATTTATCTATATCCTTTATCCCATGCTTAAATAAACTGCTCAACCTAAATGAGTATTTCCCAGAGTTCTGTGGGCTATTCTAGCAATTCAAACAAACTTGAGGATGGAGTCATGGGAGCCCTGGATTTGTAGCCAATTGGACAGAAGCTGTGGCATCTGGAGTGAGGAGTGAGCAATGTCAGGTAGATGGTGTCAGAATTGTGTTAATTTGTAGTACCCCCAGCTGGTGTCCCTGAGAATTGCTTGGTGGGGGGAATCCTCCACATATTTGGTGGCCAGGGAGAGGTGTTCTGTGTGTGGCTGTGGTGTGAGAGGAGAGGAGGCATGGGAGAAATAGTGGGGAGGAACTACACCAGAGAGAAAAAGTAAGTTTCTTTAATATATTACTAAACAATTTCAATGACTGGGACTCCATATTTTAACATAAGTCTCCACATGATGGTCCAATAGCTTCCAAATAAAACATCATATCTTTTTTTTCTGAGAAACCATGAAGTGAGTTTTGGTAAAAAGAATTCAAGAAAAGAGTTATGTATTTATTTTCTGTAATTTTTTCAGGGGAGTGATGGAGCACACTACTTTTTTTTTTTATTTTTTAATTGAATGTGGTTAAAAAAAGATAGAAAGTAAATATCACCAATACTCCCATAGTCCCAGAGCTGACCACTGATAACATATGGCGATATATTATGGTTAAGGCATTTTTCTTATCTATGTCACATGTGTTCATATGTATTTTTAATCCTACAGGCAATATAGTAATAAGTGGAGCTCTGGGAGCATGGGGCAGGATTGAACTCAGCATGCTCACTGGGCAAAGACAGGATGGACTTAGTGTGGAAAGTGAGAAAAGGGCATCCAGGAGAGGTGGCCCCACATCCAAGGTGGGAAGGGTAATGGGAAGGGGTGCACAGGAGAGAGGAAAAGAGAGGTGACCAGCAAAGGGCAACAAAAAAGAAAGGACAGGGCACCTGGGTGGCTCAGTGGGTTAACGTCTGCCTTCAGCTCAGGTCATGATATCAGGGTCTGGGGGTAGAGTGAGCCCCATGTGGGGTTCCTTGCTCAGCAGGGAGTCTGTTTCTCCCTCTGCCTCTTCCCCAATTCATATTTTCTCTCACTCTCTCAAATAAATAAATAAATAAATAAATAAATAAATAAATAAATAAATAAATAAAATATTTAAAAAACAAAAAGGAAAGGGCAGAGAATTAGGGCCAAGGAGACTGAACACAGGCCTGTCCTGTGCGCGGTCCCCTGGCAGAAGCCTGATGTGTGGCTCTCCACATTGGCGTGTGGCTGCCCATCCCAGCATGTGCTCTCCACCTCAGCAAATGGCCCCCACTTCAGCTCTAAATGTGGCCTTGTGTACGGGCATTTTCTGACCAAAGTGTGCATGCCAATATATTCCATGGTTCCCTTCCAAGGGGATTTGTGGCCTCCCACAGTGAGAACTACTAACACAACAGAGGGGTGGACATGACACTGAAGGACAATTGTTAATGCTCAGTGCTTCATCCTCCATAAATGAAATATTTGATAGCACTCAAAGCGCTCCCAGATGGAAGAGGAAAGAGGTAGCTGTGCTCCTAAGGGTCTTGTTTGAAAATGCAGAGGACCTGAGGGAGGGCGATTGGAAGTGGCTGAGCTAAGAACTTCCTGAGTCAGCAAGAAAGGCTTGCAAGGCACTGTTAGCATTTCAGCTCTCTTCCTGCATCAGCAGCAGTGAAAAGCTGAGCTCAGCTCCCTTCTTCACTACAGGGGCTGGGATTCACTCCAGGTTTGCTTTGTTGCCCAGCAGGGCACCTCAGTTTCTGGTCCTCACTCATCAGAACAAGGTGGTTTTGTGAAAAATGTCTCTAAAGGAAGAAACCAAGGTTTGAGTTAGGGCTCAGCCACTGACCTCCAGGAGGAAGGCACAGGCTCTGTGGCTTCCCATTTTCTTCTCTGTAAAATGAGGGAGATGGTTTAGTTCCAAGATGCTGGGATTGCTCTTCTAAGACATCTGCAAAGTCAACTGAGCTATTCAGCCACGGGTGATTCAGGAACGCAACACCTCGTTAGCTCTATGTATTGGAATGGATCTTTGAACTTTACTCTTGCTCTTGAAAGGTAGTCTATTTGTTCTATTCCTTCTTGGAAAATCTGTTCTATTCCTTCTTGGATTAAGAACAAGCACCAACAACTTGTGGTTCAAGAGTTACCTGTATTCTAATTTAAAGAGATGGGGCAGTTATCACAACTAGCAATAGAGCATCCCCGGCTCTGTCACCTGACAGCTAACTTTGTAAATTGGACACAACAGGAGAGCCTATGAAGTACGTCCTATGAATATATCTCTCAATATTTCTCTGTCTTCAGAGCCAACTTTTTGGACAAGTGACTACATTTCCATTAGTATGAACCAAATGGTTTCCTTGTACCTGTCATCAGAAAAATGTGAGGTTTGGCTTCTAAGGGCAAAGGGAAGCAGCGATGTGAGTCACTCATCAGCATCAGGTCTAAGGCCACAACTTCCAATGGATAATGCAAACCTGCTTTCCCCTTTGGCAGTCTTGAGAAGTATGTTATCTAGAGGCAATCGGCTGTTTCTCAAGCATAGATTTGTTGTTTTATAAATGGTGAGCTCTGAAAGGGCAAGGCTGGAAAATTTGGCTCTGCACAGAATACATACCATGGCTCCAGTGGGAGGTTGTTTACAGGAATGAAGTTTCTACCATTTGAGTGAATTGTTTAGTGGAGCACATAAGGCAGAGAGCTGCTTAAGCTCTGCAGGGGGAGAGCCATGGGTTGCCCTCTTCTCAATCACGTCTTTCCTTGTAAGTGAACTATGACACGGGCAATGGCTTAGGTTATAAATACAAAAAAAATGTAGAGTGAACTGATGATAATTGTGTACCTTGACATGTAAGTAATTTGACATACACTCGCGATTAAGAGTGAGTGTTTGTAAACTAAAAACAGTAAATGGTTCACTGCCTTTTAAAGGGAAGGGTCTACCATGTTTTAATTAACCTTTCTGTTCTCTGACAGCTTCTGCCATATTTGTATGGACCTCTCAAAAAACGAGGTTAATAAATGGGCTTACTTGCTCACTCACATGTCTAGCTAATAGGTTTGAGAAGCCCAATGTCACTATTCAACTCCCTACAGAGCTTTGTGAGATGAAATGCAGCTTAAAAATAAAGTCCTATCAGGTCATTCTTTTACAAATGTGGCATGTGCCTCTACTGCTTTGAAAAATTCGTGCAGGTTGATTTAGCACCTCAAATGGAGGAAGTATTAATGCCTGTGAAAGTTTACATTGTATCTTTCCAAGCCCCTTAAGAGATAAGCAGAAATTAACAACAGAGGTGTTTGATGTTCTAAAATGATTAACTGTTAAAATGAAGTTCCTTGGAGAGCATAAAAAAAATCACTGTATCCAAGCAAGCCAAATCTGATTCAATTCAACCAATTGTTGAACATCTACTATGAGCTCCGCCTGGATTTAAGAGCCAACAGTGCATATCTAGAGCAAGTCTTTCATATATTGAGCTTGCTAAAAAAAAAAAAAAAAAAAAGAAAGAAAGAAAAAAAACCCTCAGCACAACCCTTTCAAAATTGTTATCTATATTTTACAAACGAGAGGCTTAGATTTTAGAAATATCAAGGCACTGACCTGATTTCATCCAGCTAGTAAGAGAGCAGAACTAGAACTAGATCTCAACGTTTCCTTTACTCAACTCATTTATCCATTTACGTAATTTTGTTGAGTACCTCCTAGGGGCAAGTACTGTACCACCTGCTGGGTACATGATTCTATTCTAAGAACAAAGATGAAAAGAGTCTCATCCTCATGGCCCTTATAGTTTTGAAAGGCAGACATTCATGAGACAAATAAACCTGAGTAAATTTGCAATGATAAATTATTTTATTGAAGGCCTCTCTGAGAAAATGACATTTTAAGCGGAGACTTGAAGGAGTGAATTAGGTGAATTAGGTGAAGGAAGTGGTATGTGCATAAGAAGGGGGATGGCAACAGATGGTCAACTGGTATTCCTTGACCACTCCTCCACCCCACCCCCACCCCAAGGTAACTGGCAATCGAGGCTCTGTGGAAGATAGAAAGAGAGGGCCAGTGGGTAAACATACTGCCGTGGAAAGAGCATGGCTTCCAGGTCGCCCAGCCACTCAGGACAGAGTATCACATCAAACACAAATGATTAGGCTGCAGGTTCTTGACATGTGATCCTGGACCCGAGTTGCCCTTACTTGCAAATTTGTTAAAAATGTAAATTCTCTACTCCCATCCTAGATCTATCAAATTAAAACTCTGAAAGTGGGGCCTTGCAATCTAAATTTTAACAAACGCTTCAAGGGTTTCTCATGTATCCTAACGTCTGGGAACCTGCTCTGTGTATGCTACTTTGAGCAGCTTTATTTCTCTGAGTCTTTATTTCTTCAGCTGCAAAATAGGGCTAATCCTCTGAGGGTCAAATAGGATACATTTGCCAAATACCTGTCTTCAGTTAATGATATTACTGTAATAGATATTGAATCAGTAACTCCTCTTGAGGTACTCCAAGTGTGGTGGAAGCAAAGGGAACAATCATAACACCCTGAGGTACATGTTATGGAGCACACAGCAGAAGCCATGAGTGTTTAAGTCAAGGGAGTATCACTTCTGCTATGATACAGTGTCTGCTTCTCCCCATCACCTCCCCCAGGAAAAACAAAGTCACTGTTTATTTTATAGGTTGGGAAACTCTAGTATGGATTTTTAAAACCACTTGTCTGATTAATCAATGATGACTTTGATCAAGGGTATTTATATTTTGGTGTATTTTTACTATACTCTACCATTTGTGAGATTTATTCAGTGTATCAGCCTTCATCCATCCCAGAGAACTCTAAAAATGCAGCAGAGCTTCATTTATTCTGCTTAGAGGCAAGTGAAAGGACTGCCCACTGGCCCTGTTTGAACCTTAACCACAGTGTCTTAACTGTATAACACCAAAGGTGACTCTATCCAGAGAATTCTGGGCACTCTGTATTTAGGAGAGAACTTTGAATTTCCATCCCCAGCTGCTATAAAATTCAAATTCTGCTATTTGGAGCTGACAGATGCCACAGCTGACCGTTAATTTGTAGAATGTGATTCATTTAAAATACCAATTCCGTCTTTCTGCATTTATGGATGCTCATATACCTCTGCCATGTTCATTTTCTTAATGTGAAAAAGGTATGTGAGTTTCTGAGCTCGCCTTGCCGTAACATCCTCACAAAAGGCCACCCAAAATATATATCTGCCTTCAGCTCTATTCCCACCCTCAAACTGTCACAGCTAAGTTTGAGGACTTAGAAGGGGAAGCCTGACATTTCGACCACTAAGCTAGTGTAAACAACCCCAGAGGAAAGTTCCTTGCCAAATATGCTTTATAGGAACCAAGTGGGTAGGTTTTCTCCAGTTACAGTGGAGATAACCAAGACAGATTGAACTGGGGGAGGGGTCTCCTCTCTTTAGCCACAAACCACATGTTGATGGCTCAAGCAGCTCCATTGCATGTATTTTCATGAAAATCATGCGATTTACAAACACAAAGATATCATCTGTATCCCTATTACTCCACTTTTCTGAGAGGAGACCTCTAAAGTTATGCTTGCATTTTAAAAAGAAGGAATTATATACTTGAAACTAATATGACATATATGTTCATTATACTTAATAAAATACAAATAAATAACAACATAAAATGTAAAAGAACACACTTATTAAATGAATATAATTGTATCTTTTTCATTTCCTTTTGTGCCAGAGAAACAAACTAAAGGAATCTGAGTCAGCCTGGCCAACAGCAAACTCCAGAGCCAAATGTGAGCACACGTTATAAATCAGAGACCTCACCTTGGCTCCTCAGAAGGCACACCCAACAGCTGCTGAGCAAAGAGCAGATGATGGGGATGGGGACTCTTGGTTAGCTCTCTCATGGGAAAGGGTGGCTTTTCCCAAGTTGAAGGTGGTGAAATCCAGAAGGAGCTAATGAGGGAGACTCACACGCTGGTGGTGCTATGAGAACATGATTGAACATCATTATATTCTCTCTACCCATGTTATCATGTCTCCCACCCCATTATTTCTGGGCAGTGACTTAGGTCTTAGTTAATAAACTGCAGCTCTTATTTCTGTGCTACACCAGATGAGCCATGATGCACTTTCCTTGTCTTACCATTCATAAACTACAGCCCTGTTACACTCTCAGAATTTTAGAACAAATTTCTCTTTGCTGGAATATGGTATGTGTTTCGTGTTATTTGCTTGGACTAGTTGTTGTTGCCTCTTGTGCACTGAAGGAATGACAGAAGACAAAATGAACTTTCTTCCTGGGGGTGGTGCTGATTTTGTCTCTCCCCTAGTCAGAGACAAAAGCTGGCCATTCACACATTTATTACAGACACTTTTGTTTATTGGTTGACAACTGCTTTGATTGTGACCTTCAGGTAGATGAAATACAGTTCGAATTGTAGTTTATGAATTTGCGTGGAAAATGGCCATTTGATTTAGGGGCTCTGTACACATCTTACAAACATATCTGTTTGTCAGAGCTTATTTACTTTGGAAGATTAAAATGAAATGTCTTTTCTCATAAGCCAAGGGTGAAATAGCTCTTGTTAGCCCTTTAATATGTGAACTAATAGGTTTCCTGACAGGCAAGCAGGTCTCTGATTAACTCATATTGTTCCTCTTCAGAAGAAAGTAACTAAAATCTTAATAATGAACATACAAATATACATGAGAAACTCAAAAGAATAAACAAATGATTTTTATTGCAATAAAGTATTAGCATAAATTCTGTCATATAAAAATAGCAAAGTAAGTTAAAAATATAAAATATAGGGATCCCTGGGTGGCGCAGTGGTTTGGCACCTGCCTTTGGCCCAGGGCACGATCCTGGAGACCCAGGATCGAGTCCCCTGTCGGGCTCCCGGTGCATGGAGCCTGCTTCTCCCTCTGCCTGTGTCTCTGCCTCTCTCTCTCACTGTGTGCCTATCATAAATAAATTTTAAAAAATTTAAAAAATAGTTAAAATGTTATTTAAAATATATATATATAAAATATAAAAATAAATTAACCTACATAAAAACTCAGAAAATAGCCTTAAGTGATCCTAAATGCTTTTCAACTTTTAATGTTATTTTTGACCTATATAATACAACTTCTAAAAATTTATACTACGTTTATACTTTATGACAATTTTAAGTTTTCAGTAAACTCACACAGAAAATATAGAGACTTTTCATAAACTCCCTCCAACACACACACACGTCTCCTATTATTAACATCTTGCATTAATGTCATATATTTGTTACAATTGATGAACAAATATCAATACATTACCATTAAATGAAGTCCACAGTTTACATTAGGGGTCACTCTATGCTATGCACTCAATGGGTTTTGACAAATGCATGTATCCACCACTATAATATCATACAGAGTAGTTCTATTGTCCACCACTATAATGTCATGCAGAGTAGTTCTATTGTCCTAAAGGTCTCCTGGGCTCCATGGCTTCAGCCCCATGCCCACCATGAACCCCTGGCAACCACTAGTCTTTTTACCGTTGCTCTAACTTTTCCTATTTTAGGTGCTATATAGTTGGAATCATCCAGTAGGGAGCCTTTTAGGATTGGCTTCTTTCACTCAGCAATATGCATTTAAGTTTCCTCTGTGTCTTTTTGTGGTTTGAGAGCTCGTTTCTTTTTATCAGTGAATAACATTCCATTATCTGGAAGTACCACAGCTTGTTCATTCAGAACAATATTTTTATTATGAAATCGTTGTAAAATAGTATTTCAGGGTATTATACATAGGTTAGTAGGCTAATCTTTAGTTCTGCAATGTGGCACATTGTGTTAATTTTTTATGATCTGTATGAACTAAGGAGCTTATTTGTGAAGAGAAGTTTTCCCCAGGAACTTATACTGTCATTGCTGGGAATCATCAGTCTCTCTTTTTCTCTCCTTTGGCTTTTTCACTGAAGCAAGTCCCTGTGAAGAGTCGAACTTTCCCAATCTGGTTTTTACCCTAGTTTTCTCTTCCACTTTAACATGAATCTCAGGATGACTCTACATCCCATCTATATTGTTTTCACTGATGTACTGTGTACTAAATACCTAAACTCATCATTTCTTTGCAATTCATAACTCAGCTGAGCTGCCACCACAGTACCAGCTTCCAAGTTGTCACTCGGAATCTTTTGTTTTTTAACTCAGGTGAGTCAGGGCAAATTCATAACTCACAGCATTTGCCCTGTTGAGCAATTTTTTTCATAAGACATCATCCTGTCCTGGTTTTGTCTACTTTCTAGGGCTCTTGCTCAGCTTCTGTTGAATTCACTCCATTTCCTCTGCCTGCCTTCCTCATTAGCAAGCATCCCAGAAATCCATCACTACTACGTCCCATTTTCCCAGCCTCAAGTATAGGCTGAAGCTAAAAAGCTTCAGAACTGACATTCTGGCAACTAGACAAGATACAGGATCATAAAGAGAAATATAAGACACAGTTAATCATCTCCTGGAGTTTTTGGACAATATTAGATAAGAGAACTAGCCTTGCTCTGTTTTTAAGCAATGAATTATTTCTCCAATCACACTAAGGTGATGATGGGTATTCCAAGCACTGCTGACCTTCTAACATTATCTTGGCTGGGATATTATGCACTATGATGGCGTTTCTTTGGGGTTTTCTAAAGTATTAAAATATTCACCTTCCTCCAATTTCCCTGGATGTCTGCATCTCTCTGATTTGTTACATTCAATGACAAAATATTAGCATCCTTATTTTTATTTCTTTTTTTTTCTTATTTTTATTTCTTAAATATTTATTTATTTGAGAGAGAGAACACATAGGAGGGAGGGGCAGAGGGAGAGGGGAGAGAGAGAATCTTCAAGCAGACTCCCCATTGAATACAGAGTTGGATTCAGGACTTGATCCCAAGATCCATGAGATCATGACTAGAGTTGAAACCAAAAGTCAGACACTTAACCGACTGAACCACCCAGAGGCCCCAACATCCTCATTATTAGATGACTCCCCCAGCCAAGGATTCACCCCTCTCTCTGCTGCTTTACCTCACACCCTATCACCTCACCATGGCACCACCCTGCCACCACAGTCCCAGCTTCCAAGTTGTCACTCAGAATCTTTTGTTTTTTTAAGATTTTATTTTTCATTTATTTGAGAGAAAAAGTATGAGTTGGGAGGAGGAGCCGAGGGAAAGGGAAAAGAAGATCCCTGCTGAGCAGGGAGCCCGATGCAGGTGCTTAATCCCAGGACCCTATGACCACCATCTGAGCTAAGAGCAGATGTTTAACTGACAGCCATCCAAAGTACCCCATCATTCAGAGAATCTTAATTGGTGTCTAATTTCCCATTCTAGAAGAAATCCACCAAACCATGAATAGATTTCTCTTGGGGGTGATTTGTTTTGCCCATAATCAAGACAATGTTGAGTTTGAATATAGCATTTTGTTCTCACTGCATCTTGAAAATTTTGTGAAAATCCTACTTGGTAATTACAGGCCAGACCCCTTTTCCCCTCACCCAAAGCACATGTGCAAAGAAAGACATAGGCATTTTTTACCTCTTGAAATTATACAAGTTAAAGCAAAGAAAGAGCTTATTTAGTAATCAGGAACATAGGAATAGCCAATGTTGTGTTGAGGCTGGAGTCAGACTGTCTCCAATAAGCAGCCCCTCACCTTGTTTTTCCCTCACTATTCCACTGCCTCAACACCCCTCACCCCAAGAGGACCACTTTCCTATACCCCTTCCCATGTCAAACACCGAGGGCACAGGTCTGGACAGCTGACTCACATCCCATGTCTCAGCAGCAGTAACATTATTCAGAATTGTCACAGTGACATCCTGTGACATCTCACTAGCTGGCAAGTCCTTGTTCCTGCCGTTTCATCTGTGTCGCCTTACCCAGCTAAATCCACTTCACTTAATCCTTACATCTGAGGGTGTGGTGGACACACACATACCAACTGACAAAAATAAATGGGGCTATAGAAGGACAGCATAAGAGTATATTACTTACTTGTGCAAAGTACTTAATGGTGGTTTTTCCTCTGTGGCTTCTGTACAATTCTCTTACTACATTAGAGTCACTATATCCACAGAAGTTGGTTGCAAGTTCTTGAGATATTTATTTCTTGCCCTGCAATCCTTAAGGCTGAAATCATTCTTCCCTGTTACCAAATTGATGACAATTCCTCAAAGTCATTTCCAAATTAGATACAAAGTCAAATGTAAGACACCCAAGTTTCTTACAGAGGCTTAAACGTCCATGGCACAAGGATTTTATTTTTTGGTGTTGTTCGCCAAGTAGTTTCCACACAAATATTTTCTCTCTTGTTTGTCCCTGACCGTTCCCTGAGTTGAAACCTCTAAAAGTGTATTGAAAGCTGCCCAGCTTAAGAGATATAGTCTCAAAAAGTAGCATCATATCTGCATAATTTTGTCTGCAAAAATATCAACTCTAAGGGAACTTAGCCACTGAATACTTGCTGGGCATTTGAGTCTCAGTTTAAGACTGGCAGGCAGTGCAAGCGCCATTTATAGACAATGGTAGATGTAAGGACACCTGTCAATGACATAAGGAAAAGGTGACTACCCTTTTAAAATAGCTGTCATTTTATTAGACTAAAAAAAATCAATTTGGATAATTTGAGCTGCCTACATTGAGAGTTACCATGAGCAGACAAAGTACGTCTTTGGAAACGCTGATTGTCAAGAAACATCATTATCTTACCAAATTTGTGTATGCATATTGGAGCATTACTGTATTAGCATTCATTTAATTGAAAGCAATCTCATCATTATTCATTGATACAAACTCTTAAATGAGGGCAATTACTTTCTCAGCAAGAGATCATCATGGGGGATGTATAAATTATATTATCTTTCCTTTAGATATAGGGGGATTGCATAGGATGGGAACTGAGGTGAAGCTACTTCTCTGTATATGGAATGGCGTAGCATTAGAGGGCTCAATCGGGAATTTTCAAAGTGAGCCTTTCTTTGGCTGGTTTCTACAGAAGATGAACTGTGTCATGTGTTTGCAGAATTATTGAACACTTGATGTCATTTGCTTTGTTTTATTTTTGATTTTGCTATTTGTTTTATTGAGATATACTTGATACATAATACGATATTAGTTTCAAGTGTACGACATAATGATAATCACCACAATAAGTTTAGTTACCATCTGTCACAATGCAATATCACAAACATTTTTTTCTTGTTAAAAGAACTTTTTAAGATTTACTTTTAGCAACCTTCAAATATGCAATACAGTATTATTGAGTATAGTCATCGTGCTGTGCATTACATTCCTAAGACCTATTTATTTTATTTTATTTTATTTTATTTTATTTTATTTTTATTTTTTAATTTTTAAAAGATTTTATTTATTCATTCATGAGACACACACACCACACACACACACACAGAGAGAGAGAGACAGAGAGAGAGAGGCAGAAACACAGGCAGAGGGAGAAACAGGCCCCATGGAGGGAGCTGGATGTGGGACTTGATCCCAGGTGTCCAGGATCATGCCCTGGGCTGAAGGTGGCGCTAAACCGCTGAGCCACGCAGGCTGCCCAACTTCTTTATTTTATAGTTGGAATTTTGTACGTCTTGACCTCTTTTACCCATTTTACCAATCCCTCTCCGCCCAGCAATCACCAATCTGTTCTCAGTATCTCTGAGGGTTTTTTTGGTTTGTTCATTTGTTTTGTATTTTAGATTCCACAAATAAGTAAAAACATATCATATTTGTCTTTCTCTGAGTGATTTATTTCACTTGACATAATATTCTCTAGGTCCATCCATGTTGTGGCTAATGGCAAGACTTCATCATTTATCATGGCTGAGTAGTACTCATTGTATCTTTCTCCATTGAACTTCTTTAACCATTTATCCACTGATGGATGCTTGGGTCTTGGTTATTATAAATAATGCTGCAATGAACATGGGGTGCAGATTCCTTTTTGAATTAGTGTTTTTGGTTTTTTTAGGATGAATACCTAGAAGTGAAGTTGCTGACTCATACGGCAGTTCAATTTTTAAAAAAATTTTTATACCAATTTATAATCCCACCAATAGTGCACAAGTGTTCCCTTAATGTTTTAACTAAAACTTGTTATTTCTTCTCTTTCTAAGCCATTCTAACAGATATGAAATGTTATCTCATTGTGGATTTGAGTTACATTTCCCTGATGTTGAGCATCTTTTCATGTGCCATTTGGCCATCTGGATGTCTTGTCTGAATAAATGTCTAATGGAATCCTCTTCCCATTTTTAAATTGAATTGCTTGTTTTTTTGTTATTGAGTTGTATCAGTTCTTTATATATTTTGGACACTAAACTCTTATCAGATATATGATTTGTAAACATTCAGTAGGTCAGCTTTCCATTTTGTTGATGGTTTCCATTGCTGTAGAGAGCTTTCTAGATTAATGTAGTCCCGCTTGTTTAATGCTGGCTTTTGTTGACATCATTATCTTTTTTTTTTAATTTTTTTTTCTTTATTTATTATAGTCACACAGAGAGAGAGAGAGAGAGGCAGAGACAGAAGCAGGCTCCATGCACCGGAAGCCCGACGTGGGATTCGATCCCGGGTCTCCAGGATCACGCCCTGGGCCAAAGGCAGGCGCCAAACCCCTGCGCCTCCCAGGGATCCCTGACATCATTATCTGACTTGCATAAACTTTTTTAGAGTGACATTAAGTCTTTGGTATTTTTTAGGCCTAAATATTAGAATTCTTTGCATATGAGTTTCACCTCCTTAGAGTGGCTCTGGAAAAAGAATAAATACAATTTCTTTCAAGCACTCTGAAGTACCACTCGAACCTCATTTAGTTGTTACTGGCTTGGTACACAGCCTTGAATGAAGCTTTTTAAAAGAAAGAAAACACTGTAGGAGCAAAATACCCTTTTTTCTTAATTTGAGAGAAAATTAGTAATGTCTGGAAATGAGATTTGCCAGAGTAAATATCTTCTGAACCTTGACTTTACATCCCACTGAAAAACTATGGATAGAGCTTAATAAGCCCAGGCTGTCAGTCACCATCTGCACCCCAGTGGAGAGAGAGCTCCCACGATCTGAAATAAAAAAAACTAATGTGTTTGAATTTCCTGTTCTGGGAGTGCCTGGGTGGCTCAAAGGTAGAGTGTCTGCCTTCAGCTTAGGTCGTGACCCCATGGTCCTGGGACTGAATCCTGCATCAGGCTCCCCACAGGGAGCCTGCTTCTCCCTCTGCCTATGTCTCCTCTGCCTCTCTCATGACTAAATAAATAAAATCTTTAAAAAATAAAAATAAAAATAAATCTTAAATAAATAAATAAATAAATAATAAATACATTTCCTGTCGTGTTCTGAAATTGCTTTCCACTGCTTCTGTAGAGTTTCATAGTCCACTAAGAAAGGATATAAATTTTGGTTAAGAATTCAGAGTGGCAGTATCCACAGGAATGTTCCAGCACTTCTTCCCATTCTTTCTTAAAACATCCTCTTCATATACTGCGTAAGTAATGACCTTGAAAAACCATTTTTAACCTATGAAAAGAGGATATATGAACATCTCTAGGCTGACACAAAGTAAAAATAAATCAAAGCTCATGTTTTTGCATCGTATACTGTGGTAATTGAAAATAAAAATAAACACCACTCTACAGATTTCCCTTCTCCATTTCCTTAAATATACTGGCCTTGACCTCTAGTAGCTTAGAATTTGGAATAATATAGAGATTAATTTTTTTTTCTGAGAAACAATGCATGAGAGAAGAATATATCCTACTTTCAGAAGAAACTCTAGAATCTTACTGTAATCCCTTCCACACTTTGCTTTCTCTATGACATGTTTTGGTTACTGATATTTTATCTCTATCACTGAGCTCTCTAGTTACCAAGAAACATGTTGATAAGACAGACAAAGAGTCGTGTTTAATAGTATCTGACATGGCATTTTGAATAGACTAGCTGGTTTTTATAACCTCCTTGAATGGTCTAAGAACTCCTTCTGATAATTGAAACAGTATTTATTACTGATTTCTGAGAAACCTTGGAGGAACCCAGCTCACAGAACTTAATTCCTTAATCTCACTTAAAGGAACTCTCCTTTCCCCAGTATTTTTTTCTTGGAAGGCTGAGAGCCCATTGGGAGGGGCCAATATTATTACTATTTTAAAGTGGGAAAATTTCAGGATGCCTGGTTGACTCAGTGGTTGAGCATCTGCCTTGGGTTCAGGGCATGGTCCCGGGTCCTGGGATGGAATCCTGCATTGGGCTCCGCGCAGCAATCCTGCTTCTCATCTGCCTATGTCTCTGTCTCTTTTTCTGTGTCTCTTATGAATAAATAAATAAAATCTTTTAAAAAATAAATAAAGTGAGAAAATTTCCACAAATACCATTTTCTATACAGATGAACAACAAGTAGTTAAAAAAGAAGAGATCAGGGGTGCTGCCTGAGTGGCTTAATGGGTTAAGCACCCAACCCTTGGTTTCAGCTCAGGTCATGATCACAGACAGGGTTTTGGGATGAAGCCCACTTTGGGCTGTGAGCTCAGCTGTATAATCTGGCTGAGATTCTTTCCCTCCCCCTCTGCTCCCCCTCTGCTTCTTCCCTTGTTTGCATACTTTCTCTCTCATAAATAAATAAATTAATAATAAATAAATAAATAAATAAATAAAATCTTTAAAAATAAATAAAAAAGAAATGGTCAAACAAAATAGGCTACAATCTTATTCCAGGCCTTCTTCGATGCACAAACTTTTCTAAATGTCCCCTACAGGGAGACAGGGAGCATCTATGCTAGAGATAATCCTCTCACCAAATTTTGGAGATTGATCTTATCTAGCTTTGCATCAGGAAACTGCCCAGGACTTGTGGTAGACTGGGAGAGAGACTAAATACAGAATGAAAAGTAAAAATGCAGGCAGAAATAATTAAAAATAAATATGAGGTCAAAGATGTATTTTTGATCAAGGAAGCCAGGGTTTAAGGAAGTGATGGCTTATTCATGATTACCCAACTAGTTCTTTGGATGTTTAGTGAGTAGGAGGATTTCTGACAAGTACTATTGAGGGTAGCAACTTTAATTTCTTTGTGGAATCTGAGACAAGATTTTAACCACTGGGCAATTTCTTTATCCATTAGTGTGGGAGAGGGAAAGTTAGTGAACAACCATTTTTTTTTGAACAACCATTTCTAACATATATCCTTCCATTTATGTATTCCTTACTTAGTCTTTAGCACTGTAGTCTCAAGAGAGATACAATGATAAGAAAGGCATAAAAGAATAATAATGGAGGAATAGGTTATAAAACCTTTCATTCATTTATTCAATCAAGATCTTTTGAACATTTATTATGTGCCAGTCTCTGATGTAAGCACTGGAAATGAAGTCCTAGACATACAATAAAGATCTTTTTCTTACATTCTAGTAGGGAAGGACAGAAATAAGCAAATAAATAGGATAATATGAACGTGTCACCAAGAAGATTAGTTCCAGATGAATATGGGGTGGGGGGATGTGAAATGTATGGTGACGGATATCCGTGATTCTTTGGATTGGGGCACTGTGCTTCCTTGGGAAGGTGACATTTGAGCTAAGACCTAATAATTAAAAGGAACCGTCCATGCAAAGATGCAGTGGTGGAGTATGCCATGCAGAGAGAATCTAGGAGAGTCACAGGCAATTTCATCTTTAACACCTTTGAACAGCGGAGAGGCCAGGAGGCTGCCACTCATGGTTAATACTGGCCCCAGCTAGAGTCTCCGTCTCCTAGCACACACCCATGTAGTTATCCCCCAACTACCTTTTTGATATAAATTAAGGATCTTTACTTTGCAATAGAAACTGAGAGTGTATTTATTCATGGTAAGCCCTTAGTCTCCTTCCCCATGGCCATGACCTTGGTCCATGTCTTCTAGTCTCTACCTGAGCTCACTCGATGGTCTCCTATATACTCCTATATATACCAGCTCTCCCTCAGTAAAGCCATTCTGGAGTTTCAGATTGAATTCTCTGAGCCTTTAACTACTCAAAAGCATATCACACATTACAGTAAACTAATCCAAAACCTCCAAAAGCGTTATTCCACTATTGAAGATCTTTCTCAAATATCTTCCAACATCACCTTTTTCTTGACTGGACCTCCTTCCCAACTAACAGGCAATGATTTGCTCTCTCTCTACACATCACGACCCATTTCTGTCACTTTGGTCATGTCATTCTTCTGGACTCAGAATACCCTTGTCTCTCATTTCTATATCAAAACACTTCCCATTGTTTAATATTTAGCTCAATTTCCACCTTCTGCATAAATTACTTCTTGTCACTTCAGTTACTTGGAATACATAGTCAGTAGATGGAAGAGCATTTTGGAAATAAGGATAGGAGAGGACCAAAAGAGGACTGATGGATAAAGGAGATCCTGGGAGTTCTATGTTACCCATTTATAAGTCCACAAGCAGATGACTTTCCGTTGTATCATAGGCACTCTTGGCCCTTCTAGTCTGATTCTATCATGGGTGAATTTGCACTGACCTCCCCACAAGACTAAGGTTAGTTATGGGTCCTACTATAACGCTGGTGACTATAGAATGGACCAATGCCCACTCGCTCTCAGAGAGTCACCTTTTGCATAAATGACTCTCAGAGAGTCAGAGAGTCAGCTATGCCATTGAAGAATGTCTTCTTTTATTTATTTATTTTCTATTTTTAAACTTCAGCTAAAATGAAACATTGGAGTCTGTTTTAAAAATCTTCAAGTATGTGCCAATGCCTGTTGATCTGAACTGAATAGACTTTCTGTCAATTTATTTACTATGAGTGTATGGTCCTGAAATAAACATCTTTTTTGTGACTGCCATGGTGCTCCTCTATGTTGGATTTTATATTTGACAGTATATCGGACTAGACAGGCTTATGTTGCTGATTTAAACCTGCCATATCTGCTGGTGATGAAGGCCATTCAAAAGCTACCAGCTGCTGAAAGAACAATAGATTATCATCATCTCCTTTCAGGGCTAAATGTTTTCCACAAATAATTGAAGGTATTTTCTTAAAGTCAGTTGTGAGATTGGAAACAGATATGAATTATATTGTTCTCAAATCATCACAGGTTATATTTCCTGCACAAAGATGGGAAAGAGAAAGCATTATTGCATATGGAGAAAACAACTAACTTTTGACATTTAATTTCTTTCTTCCTGAAAAATGGTAACTCCTTCTGTCTCTAAATTACAGTAGACAATATGATAAGCAACTGCCTGGAACAAATACTTCCTGAATTTTCCATCATCACAGTCCATACAAACCTAATAAAAATAAAAAAGAGCACAGAAGCAAACTAGAAAGAGTTATATGTGTGGGCCGACATCTTGGTTTCTCCTTATGCTCATACTGAGTACTTTGTAGCCTACTGCCAGTTGTCATAAAGGCTCTGATGTGGTCAGTTGGCCCAGCCAGGTGCTTGATAAAAGACCAAGCAAGAAATGCCTTCTGAGTCTCTGAGAGTGAGTGGGCATTGGTCCATTCTATAGTCACCAGCGTTATAGTAGGACCCATAACTAACCTTAGTCTTGTGGGGAGGTCAGTGCAAATTCACCCATGATAGAATCAGACTAGAAGGGCCAAGAGTGCCTATGATACAACGGAAAGTCATCTGCTTGTGGACTTATAAATGGGTAACATAGAACTCCCAGGATCTCCTTTATCCATCAGTCCTCTTTTGGTCCTCTCCTATCCTTATTTCCAAAATGCTCTTCCATCTACTGACTACTAACACTTCATTTTTAGTGGTTAACCTTGATCTTAGCATCATTCCAAGCCCTAAAGTTTTTTTTTAATGCCCCCACCTTTAATCAAAACATGTCATCCATTCATTTTGTGGAGAAAGGCTTCATATCTTGAGTTGTGATGACTAACACAATGAACCACCTAGAGGTGAGGTGAAGAGCTTTGTGTATTACTTTTCAATCAACATTCTTAAGAGAGAAGATGAAGATCCAAAGAGTAAAATGGAAATTTTAGGGCCAGGGCCTCTACAGGAGTTGCACTTTATAAAGTTTTTAGAATTCTTTTTTTTAGATTGGACCTCTCTGAAATCACACCATGTGGGAAGGTATCTGTTTTGCTTATAATCATAAAGTCCATCCTGAATGGCACATTTTCATTACTTCAGGCAAAATCTGTTCAATATGATTTTTGACAACTTGCAGGGTTATGCTCAACCCAATGATTTGAATTTGAACAGCTTAGTTGTAAGACTTGAAAATAGTTTCAGTCAGGCTCCCTGCATGGAGTCTGCTTCTTCCTCTGCCTGTGTCTCTGCCTCTCTCTCTCTCTCTCTCTCTGTCTCTTATGAATAAATAAATAAAATCTTAGAAAAAGAAAGAAAATTGTTTCAAAAAATAAGGTGCACAGAACAGAAAGACTAGAACAAGTTTACCAATATTACTGGGAAGGGTGGGAAGGGGACAGGGTAGGAAGGCTTTATGTGACCAAAAGAAGTTTAAGAAAGTTTCACTGGGCACATGGAATTTTCACCTTAGTAATCCTAAGCTAGATGTGTTAATAAATATTTCATGGAGATTTTTCCTTTGTTTCAAATTAAAATCATCTTACCTTTGGAATTATAAATTACCTGGGGTTATGGATGAACAATAAGATATAAAACCATGGAGAGACTTATTAAAAAGGCTCTAAACTTATAAAAAGACATCATTTTCTTGAATCACTTGCTGTGGGGAATGCCAGCTGCAGTGATACAAGGACACTCAAGCAGTCATTGGATAGACACAGGAGGTGAAACTCTGAGACCTCCCATGCACAACCACCAACAACATCCAGAAATGTGGATGAGCCATCTTGAAATTTAATCTTCCAACCCCAGTCAAGCCATCAGATGACCACAGTGATGCTGACAACTTAATAGCAAACTGAAGAGTGAGTCTGAGTCAGAACCACCCAACTAAGCCGCTCCTAAATTCCTGACCCACCAATATGGAAAGAAAATTTACACTCATCGTTGTTTTAAACAACTTTTAAAGGTGATTTGTATGGATGAGAAGAAAGTTTCAGAAGGAGAGAAGAGATGGGGAGAAGGCTGGCTTAAGGAAGGTTTACATTTAAGGAAAGGTATTTGTACAGAGTTGTCAGATGTGTAACTGCAAATACGGTTTTCTGGAGATCACTGTGGACTTTTTACAATTTCAGGCAAATTGTGAGGACCAAAATCAAACTGCATGCATTGAGAAATAAATGGGTGATAAGACAGAGGAAGCAGATGTCTTTATTTTATTTTTTAAAGTACTAGTTACCTGTTTTTAAAGTACTAGTAACCTTACCACATTTTGCATGGGCGGAATCACATGGAGGAAAGAGTAGCAATTCAAGACACCTTATTGTGGGAAAAAATTGCAGGGTCCTAATCCTTCAGAGATACCACAGGAAACAGACTTCCTGGTGAGCCAGGGCATACGCCACCCCCAGAAGTATCTAAATGGGGATTGTCTATCTCTCACAGATTTTAGGAATGATTTTGTTCTTTGGTAGAAAATTATTATCCCCCAAGTCCTTCTGACTTCTAAAACACATGTCACATATAAAAAAAAAGTCTCAGAATTAAGTGCAAAGTAGATGGTTGTCAAATGACAACCAAGGGCTATTGAAATACCCTGCCCTTGAAATAGATCATATTTTCTGCATTCTCTCTGAAGTCTTTGTGCTTAATTTTCATGCAATTTCACTCTTGTGAGAATTATTTTTTGATGTGTAACTTTCAGCAAGTATTTTTAATGTTAATTCAGTGAACTAAGCAGTTTGGCATCCATTGACATACATGTGTCAATTGGAAAAAAAATGAATTTTTAAAACGTTCTTTATCATGTGGAAGACAGAAAAGGCTAGTATACCATGCAAATGTGACTTGACCTTTATAAATCTCTGCAAAGCATATTTTTTCATTCCAAGCTCATAGGTTAGACTGGAGAAGTTAGAGAATTGAAGACAGTTTAGCAACTCAACTTTTTTTTTTTTTCTTTTCTCATCACCTTATGCTGACAAGGATTTCCAGGGCATCTGTATTGTCAAAAAGAAATTTGATAAATAAATTTGCACAAAGGAGCTGGGTTAGATTGATCCATCGAAAGATCAGTAACCATGTTTCCCTCACTACAGCAACTCAAAAGGGAAGTTTCATAGGTATGTAGTTGATATGAACAAACTTCTGTTACTTGTTTTCATAATGTTTAAATGAAATTAAAACACATTTAAGGAAGGACTTTGCTCAGAGCACCATACATAGCCTGTGAGCTTTGCATTTCTTTTCCCTAGTATGTACAGGTACTGACCCAGATAGGCCTGTTGTGGAAGATCTTTCATGAACTAATGTGAGCTGTTTCCAGATTTCCTGAAATTGTAATGCCTACCATAACCTTCCAAAGTTCTTGAACTCTACTAATATCTTCCTTTGATGAATTATATTCAGATATTTCTTCATTTTATACCCTAGAGAAACAATCTTCAAACTGGGGCACATTTAACCTTGGGGGTACACAAGTACTTTTCAAGTTTTTATGGGGGAGGAGTGAATTTCTGTATCTTCATCTTTCATGGGTACTCCTTCCTAAAATGCATCTGCCTTTAGCCAAGTTAGGAGGCCATTCCTTTCTCCACTTTCTCTCATAACTATCATCACTCTGAATTCAAGATGGTTAATTGTCCCTGTGGTACAAAATCCTCTGCAGTATGAAGGCTAGTCCAAAATATTAGTACCACCAAACCATTAATCAAGTGCCATAATTCTACCAATATCTCTTCCTTACTTATACAAATTTCTGATAAAAGGAAAGCTTGACTTTAAAAGTGAGCTATTTCCATCCTCCTTGGAATGTTCCAATTTCAGTTACTGTATACTACAGAATGAGGGATGAGAGTGACAGCACAATTCTTTACCATCATCTCTTTGGTTGAGATTACATTGCTCCGAGGGAAAGGCCATGAGGACCAAGCAGAGAGAATTTCAGGAGCAACACTGAAGTGCAGTATTGAAAAGTGGTACTGAGGGTCAGTACTGAGAGGTAGTACTGAGGGGCAATACTGAAAAGGTATGTCCTGAAGGGTAGCGGTAATACTGAGGGCTAGTACTAAGGGGCAGTGCTGAAAGTCAGGACTGAGGAACAGAGCTCTGTGCTTGCTATCCACTTATCATCTGTTCGACTTTGGAAGTCATTTAGTTGTCTCAAGAATGCATTTAAACACACTCATTCAAATTGAAAAGAGTCAGGCCTTTGGAAACAAAGTAAATATAATTTATCAGACTTGTTTGATAAATCAGATTTTTGGTTGGATGGTGGATTTTTTTTTAACTGAATAAATTTGGATCACCAATATTTCAATGAAAATATCTTTAAAACAAATAAACATATTTTTTCTATTAAAATGTATATTGGGATCAGTATCTTTCTTTTCTAGCTATTTCTGAAAAAAATCATTTTAAACAGGGGTATTTAAGTTAAAGAGAGGTATGATTAAGGACCATTTGACAGACTTGGTAGAGCTTTTTTGGTATAGAGGCTGAAGAAGTGGACTGCTAATGACTGGTGACAGGTCTGCTTTGTGTGAAGTGTTTTCCATATATCTGCTTTCAATAAATAAGAGGACAAACTAGCTAGGTCACCAGGAGGACTTAATAGCCTCACTAACTGATAGAAGTATTAAAATAATTGTTGATCAAACTAGGATTGTTTTTTTGGCATATAATTCAGAAGGAGTCCAAAAATAGGGTAAGAGTTCTATAATGAAATTCCATGTATTTCTTCATTTATTTATATACATGAACAAGATATTTTGGTATCAATGAATAATTTTTTTGAGGTCTAGAAATGATGCTGATGCCTGCCTTGCTGTACCAGTAAATAATTTTCATCCACAAGTATGTGAACTCAAGTACCAACTAATACCAGAATTTACTGCTACTACCACCACTGCTAATAATAATAATAATAGTAATACAATAATGGTAATGATAATTCAATAAAGAACAAATCTAATTTGTCATGGTTATGGTAACATAAGATTAAAAAAATAATTTATGTATGTTTATTTTTAACAGAGAAGAATTACAGGGTGACCGATAGAATAATTTCCTGCAGAGAAATATATTATATGAGGATACAGTTTCTGTGGAATATGGAGAATGATAATAGAACCTCAAGAAGAAAAGGTAACAATATAAAATTTTCATCTGTTCAGAAACTTACTCAGGTATGTTTTCAATGGATGATTGTTGGTATCACATTACTATGATAATTAAATCCAATAAATGCATTTAAGTGGAGATGTGAAAATTTCATTTAGAGTTACCAATATTTATAATATTGAAGAAATTGCACCTCATAATTACTTAATTTATGATGAATTTTAAATATTTACCTAAAAATATGCAATGGTTGTATGTTTTCAAGTTTCTTTGAGAAAGCACTTAATAAATCATTTTGAAGATCACTGATTTAGAATATAGGCACATGATCCCTTTCCTTGGGTTCCAAATTCTTCAAAGAATGTTAGGGCAGTAGCTAGAAGTATTCATGTCAGCTGTTGGAAAAGTGGATGCAACATGGCTTCATAAAGAGTGCTTTGACGTCAGAACCCTGGGTTCAAAGTTCTCTGCTTCCTCTGCTTCAGGCAGCAAAGGGAGTTCTCACTCTCAGAAGAGAAGTATATCCTAGTGAGTGAAGTAAAGACATACTTGTTCCACGGCCACCTCACCTAGGACTGTGAATCAAACCAATTAACCCATTCATGATGGGGTAGACCTGGAACATGTAATCTACAATTCTCAAATTACAGCAGAAGGGTGTGTAACTAATGTGTCTCTCAACTTCCTTTGCTTGAGATAGGAAGAGTAATAGATGTAGAAAGGATAAAATGGTCAGTCATCAAGGTCAGGGTGTGAGCCCTATTTGTTTCTGTGTTTCCAGATCGAGAACTGGTGTAGTTTATTTAGGAAGTGCCTGCTCATTAAATATTTGTTGAACTGGACTCACCCTCCAGCTGGTAAGAGGAGGAGTCAGGGTAAGCCTCATTCACACTACTGTGAGAAACACTGGAGAGATTCCCTGAGCATGACACCAAAGCTCAGAACTTCTGCCTCTTTCACTATTCCTTCCTTGGGGTCTATGTAAAAGGAAAATCCGATTTTACACAAGTGAGATCATACTTGTTTGGATGCCTTCATAAGGATGTCATTGAGATTCTTTAATCTTAAACCAAGTGTGAATGTCATTTAGTTATTGCCTTGGTTCATACCAGAGTCAGATTCAAGTTGGATGACAAAAGGCAAAGATCCCTGGCATTAAATAACCTTGAATGAGTCATAGCCCTGACACTTAATCACTGTGTGATCTAAGACCAACTGCTTAACCTCTGACTTCAGTTTTGTCACCTGTAAATTAAAGATAATAATAACTATCTCGAAGGATTTTTACAAGGATTTAGGTTACAGCATAGCACATAGCCACTTAATGAACAAGAGTCTAGGATTAAATGTTTTCATTGTGTCTGAGGTCATGCTAAGATGTGCAGAGTGTTTCAGAAAAAGGTTTTGGCCAGATAACTCTCATTCAGTCATGAATGTGCTGAGCAAATGTAAATCATATTGATTTCCATATATTGAATGAGTCTATGAGATCATCAAAAAGTTTAAGTTATGTGCTCACTTCATTAAAAATAATTCAGAAGATGGGCTTATTCAAGTACAACCTGATAAAACTTGCTGACAAAAAAAATCAATATGATCCCTTTTAATGACATCACCTTATGATCTGTTACCAACTATCCATTTATGCCAGAATACCACTAGAGGTAGGTTGGGAGGCATATCTCAGTGTAAGAAATTTAAATTGTTTAAATTTAAAGGCAGAGTATGATGGGTGAAAGTTGGAGAAAGAACATTACTTTTTTATTTAAAAAAACTATGGATAAGTGGTGAAGGATCTCGTAAGTACTAGGCCTGTTCCTGGCTGAGCTTGAGAATGTTGAGGGGAATTACCATTTTGCCAGACAGGAACAAGTAGACAATTCTTCTAACCATCTGGAAATTCAGTCTTTAAAGTGTCCTAAAATTGCTCCTGATGACATTTTAAGTGCTATTTCAAATATTTGAATTTTCAAGCGAAAGGGAATGGCTTTTTATTAAGTTTGGCTTTCACCCTTGGTCAAATAAAAATGATATAAAAAAATGAAGGGAAATTTACTTCATATTTCAAGAAATGTCACTTTTATTGTGTAATTCAAAAAACTCAAATTATTTTTTTATGTTGCAAATAGAGTAAGAAATTCTATGGTTGTTGAAACTGGTTACTGACCTGACCATTTTCATCCCAGGAGGCTCTTCTGAAGTTGAAACACACCATCATTTCATCAATAAGGAAACAAACAAAGGAGCAACGGACAAATAAAACCATGGCTTCATTCAAAGTTGGCACAAATGGTAAACAGTTATTTGGTTCATTTGTTGTTGTAGTTGCTTGTTTTTTTAGTTTTTTGTTTGGTTTGTTTTTATTGTTTTTTTCTGTAGAACAGTTTAAAATCTGAGGTCAAGGAAGCACAGAGAATAAAATAAGTTGCTGACCAATACAAATGGCTTAAAGATTAACCTTCTACCAACACCCAGGTAGTCGGAGTCCTGGAAAAAATCTCAGAACCTCATTCCACCTGCCACCAAATGAAAGTACCTTCCTCTCATAGTTCATCACAAAATCCCCACATTTTTAAACACATTTTTGTCATATTACAGATGAATTTAATTGAACAATAAGAAAATGGTTAAAAATCAAGCAATTTTTAAGATTTGTTAATGCACTTAGATAATACACACCAAAGATAGGATAAGTTTAAATTGTAGTGGCTTGTAAGATGATCACTGAAGTTTATGTGATAGCATTACCTAGAAATATTGAGAAGCCACCATAGCTTCCATTAACCCAACAGGTCAACATATAGAAATAGTTTTCTTTAGGAGGTAACCTCATTAAGTTTTCTTAAAGGAGGTAATTTCTTTAGGAATGGTCACTAGAGTGCTTCATTCCTGATTCAGAAGCAAAGCTCCTCCAAAGTGATTGTATAAATAAAGGTAGCACCAATTCTAGTTACATCTTAGTGATCCTTTGGTACAGAAAAAAAAATGTAATAGTGCCACCAGAAGATTTCAGAAATATGGGGGACTTGATTATTGAACAGTCCTTCTGTTCCTTAAGCACTGAAATGCTGCTAGATAAGACAGCCTTTAAAATCCTAACCCATCACTAAGATAGGTAAGGGAAATCTTCACAAGCTAGAAGGCAAAGGAAAGTGAAAACCAAAACAATAAAGGGAACTGACTCCTTGAGATTTTCCATTGCTGGTGACTGGAAGGGGGTTTAGGTGTATTGGTCCCACCTGGACTAAGTGCCAGACGTTGGCCCCAAAAGAGGTAGGTGTTAGAACTGACTCTCCACCTGCTCCTAGGAAGGGCTACATACTCTGTGGAAGAGCAGAATAGGGCCTAGATTCAGCCTGGGGCACAGGGAGAAAAAAATAATTATTTATAGTCTTTTCTCAGAGTCAAAGGAAAGATAGAGAAAACTTGGAAGGGAATTTTTATCTATGAGCTTGTCTTCATTTTGCCTGGGTTTTCACTTCATCTTATGGCCCAAAGATGCCCAAACTGAGAACACAAATTCTTTCAGGCTAGTCACATTCCAGGGATACCTATCAGAAACAAACACAACATGTTTTTATAGAGGAACACAATTTCAACCCGTACTGTAAATATCTCCATACAGAAAAACTAGTTAGATCTACTTTCAGTTATTACTGAATGATTTGACTTCGTGGACACTCAAGGTTCTCAACTTTTGTTAAGTTCCAATACTCCTGTGGGAATCAACAGGCTTCCTTCCAGCAAATTCTACTAAGGCAGTGAATCTAAATGAAGGTATAGGGCCTCCACATTTTTGGATAGATGGTGGAATGAAGAGGGTTCCCAAGCTTGAAATATGCAAACACACACATACACACTTCTAATTCCAGTATGTCCCTTCCTAATGAATAGTTGATTAAATCTTTAATGTGCAAGAGCTTTCTTGGAAATTAAATTGAGGGAATCCCGGGCTCGCTGCATACTGTCTTTCTATGTTCTTTCTGTCTTCCTTTCTTTCCTCTCTCACATCTCTTCTCCTCTCCTCCCATCTTCTCTTCTATCCTTCCTTCTTTTTTCCAATGTACATAAGCAGCTTTGAAACGGTGGATTTGTTTCTTATTTCCCTTTTAACAAAAACTTGCAGCAATGGCTAGAATAATGGGAGAGTTCTGCTATTTCTCCATAGTTTAAACCTTTGATGCTTTTGGAAGTGGTGTTTATATGGAAAGAAGATGACGTAAAAATCTAGGGTCACTGGTTAAATCCAAGGAAAAATGGAGTTAGCCTCACCCTGGCTCACTGTGTTGAGAGCCATTGTTTATTTTTTTTTCTTCTTCCTCTCTTTCTTCTCTTTTCTGTCTTAACTCTATTAGAAACAATTCTAAGGTAGCTGATAAATAAGTTGATGAGGAAAATTGCAAGTATAAAAATAGAGATAATAAAACCAAAAAGAAGCCAAGTATGAGGCTTGTACATAGAATCTGTATGTTGAAATCTGGTTGTCCTCCAGATGACCATGCACACTCCTGGTTTCACAGAGAATTGGACCGTGGACAGAGACAACTTAAAGGTGTAATACTAGGTGTGGGTCTGAAGCACCTCCATACTCTGGAAAATAACTCAAATGTGACTAGTCCCCTAATGACATTCTCTCCTATGCCCCCATTAAAGAACTTAGCTCTTCCTCACTCTCCACCTCTGAAGGAAATCAAACCCCACAGTTAACTAGTAAATACTTTACATTTTATTAAAGGTTTTATGGGGAGACTACGAAAAGTTAAATTCTAAGTATAAGTACAACTTAAGGAAAGTTCTCTTGAGAAGACCCACTTACCCCTCTAAACATGCTCTTATGTGCCAGGCACCATCTTTCCAAATCATTTTCAGGGTGGGCTTAAGCTCTTGCAAGAGTGGTATCTCTAAAAAAAAAGGGTAGTGACCACCAAGTGTGTAGAGTGGAACAACATGAGTCCTAACTGCATCCTGGTGACTTAAATTTGGCATAGTATGCACTCATCTATGGCAGTATCTGGTAATGTTCTATTTGCAGGGCAGGCCCAGTTGATCAAAATCATCAGGCATTTCTTCTAAACCTGCAAAGGCATGCCACTGTGAGAGTGCTGCAGCAGATTCACAGAAGGGCCATAAAAGAACTTACAGTCTTGGGACTGTAAGTTGGTTGGGAAGATGACAGCATACTAAATAATAATAATAGGAAGAAGAAGAAGGAAGAAGAAGAAGAAGAAGAAGAAGAAGAAGAAGAAGAAGAAGAAGAAGAAGGAAGAAGAAGAAGAAGAAGAAGAATAAGGAAGAAGAAGAAGAAGAAAACAGCCCAGTAAACATGACAAAAGAGTGCCAGGGAGAGTAAGTGCCCACGTGGTGAAATCTCCTCCCTGCGAGCAATTGTCCCGCAGACATGTGTGATCATGAGGATGGATTGCTTGTAGCATAGAGGCAGGAGTGGGCCGATGGGTGTTGAGCTGCCGTCACTGTGAATTTCCTTCCGGGGTCATTGCAGGGAGGTTACTGGAGGTTTTTACCCTCTGACTATTGCCTGAGGCTCACCAAGGAATGGGAGAAACATAGAGCCACAGCAGGAAAAAAGATCCTTTTCTTCTTGTGCTTCTAAGACATGAGGATGCCGGTGCCTGTCACATGAGGATTTGTTTCTATACACACTATATGTTTTTACTCATACTCTAGAGAATCTAAATTCCACAGAGGCTTCTGCTGTTTTGAATATTTAGGATTGTGCTTTATCCTTCATGAAAGCAAAAGAAGAGATGGACATTCATATAAGAGTTGTGGTATGGGGGCAGATGCTTCTCTCACGTTACTAATGATAGATTTCTAAGAACAATTCCCCTTCACCACGACAGGTTTGGCACTGGTTCTACAATAGAAGCATGCATCATCCACCTTTTAAAATATTTCTTGGAAAAAAAAATTAAAAAATAAATAAATAAAATAAAAGATATTCTAGGTCCTCATCATTGAACAATTACTAAGGGCTCACTGGTAACACAGTTTTACCCCCTCTGCCTGGAAGGCTTTTATTCTTTGCTCGGATGCATTTAACTCTTTAAGATCTGTTTCAAATGTCTCCTGCATCCCAAAGCCTTCCCTGACCACTCCTCCAGACAGCTGCTTCCTTTCTGGAGCTTTCTGAGGTCTCTTTACCTCTTTTACAGCAGTGTAATCATTGATTTCTGTCTCAGGCCTCCACAAGTTTTTGGTTACTTAAGGACAGGAGCAAGATTTAATCATTATGAAACAACCTGAGTCCCCAGCCTAATGGACAGAACATAATGAGTAAAATCATGTTGAATTGGGGCACCTGGGTGGCTTGATGGTTGAGCATTTTCCTCAGTGGTGATCCTGAGGTCCTGGGATCCAGATCTGCATGGAGCTCCCTGTGGAGAGCCTGCTTCTCTCTGCCTGTCTCTGCCTCTGTGTCTCTCATGAATAAATAAATGGAATCTTAAAAAAAAATGAATAAAAACCTTTTAAATAATCTCTCATGGGTCTGTATTTCTCAAAATGAAATTCTCTTCTTTCTAGCATTTTGGAGGATTCTATATTGCACTGCTCAAATCCCCCTTCAGGAACTGAAGACTTCTTGCGCCAGCTGCCGGGACTCCATCCTCAGCTGTCAGCACCTTCAGGAATTAGCTCAACTGCCCTTCCTCACCAAGGTCACAGCTCACCAGGGGCATAAAGCTGGGGCACTGTCTCCCCCTTAGAGACAGCTCTGTTGAGTCATTAGTCATCAGGATGTCCTTAGGGTTTGCACAGGTGACTGCATCACAGCTGGACTCTTCCCTCTGTGTGACCCCACTTCTTTTCCTTCCTGGTGCATTCATCTTGAGAGCACTCCCCACAAAACTCCTACCCACCAATTTTCTTCTCAGTCAGTCCCCTTTCTAGGGAACATAGTCTGAAAAAAAGCAAAAGTACTCCAAGGCTTTTACTTCCTCATTTACCTCTCACCAGACTCATGACAAGAGTGGATGGGAGTGCGGGTGGAGTCTCATATTTTCATAGTGATGTTCTACTTGGTAGATTGCTCTATTTTATTTAATAACCATGGCATGCCACCTCTCTTGGTTGTTTTTTTTTTTTTCTGGAAATAAATACAATAGATGGTGGAAGAAACGAAACTATACTTCTCGTTCTCCTAGGCCTTGTTTAACTTAACTTTTCAAAACAAATAGCCATATTAAGTTTCCTAGCCAAAAGAGAAATGCCTGAACGCCTATTCCTTTTCCTATTTGCAGAAGTGATAAATGTCAGAAAGGTGGAGATAGTTTTCTAGTTGCTTTGAAAAGCCAGTTAGAAAGAAAATCCCCACACTATAAATTATGTATGAAAAGACACAGATATAAAAATGCTCCTGAGGAAACAAAGTAAGTTAATGAAAGGAAACTCATTTTCAATCTTTTCTGAGATAAAAAGGCATGACCCCATTTTGGGAGAAAGCAGTTGAAAATCTACATGTGAAGCCACAGTACCAAAAATAATATTCTTGACAAATATAAATTTCAAGTGATATTATAAAGCTAGTCCAGAAAATTCAATCTTTCTGAGCATTTGATTTGTAGGATGTCAAACTCATGTTAGATATTGTGATATTTTGGGAATCCATTAAAGTTCTTAAGGGAAAAAATGTGGTCCACAGAAAATACATTTTAAACTTGCAACACAGGTACAGTAAAGATTGATAAATGCAGGGAAATGGCTTAGTGATAAAAATATTATAAATAGAAAATAAGCCATATTTTCAGGGCAAGATTTCTTACCCTAGAAATCTTTATGACCATCAACAAAATCATTCTGAAAATAATTCACGATATGAGCTTGAATTTTGTTGTTTTTAATATTAAGAGCTACATCGGTGTTTTAATGTGCAATGAGCACGTTTTTAAGTGGATTATACTTTTAAATGTGAATTCCAAGAAACTAGCTCCCTTTAGGAATGTATTAAGTGCCCTAAAATTTCATTTTTGTGAACATGTGTGATGTGTCAGACGTTTCCAGTGTATAACTGCACTTAATTTTCACACCTATCTTTTTTTGAGATATCATCGTCCCATTTTAAAGATATGAAAACTGAGGCTCAGAGAGATTATGTAACTTGCCTAAGACAAAACTCCAGTGAGGATCTAGAAGCTACAAGATCATTGCTAGCTTAACTACAACATAAAGTCAGTATCAACATGGACTTACTTTTCAGATTTCAGGACCCTGTTCAGGTTTTAATTGGGTGCTATATTTAGTTCTTGCATGTGATTATCCTCATTTTTGGTTTGGGGTGAGGGAGATTCTGAAACTCTTTGAAGGGTATTTATTCTTTTTAAATTACTTTTTGAACTTACGAAAAAGTGACTTGATCTTTGTACCCCAACATCTAGATGATAATTTTCTTTCTCTTTCAAGGTAATCACTGCATTTCAGGATGTATCTCAGAATCTACTGTTAAAGATCTATTTTCCCCAGATTCACCATGGGGCCCTTTTAATGGGTCTTTATTTCCAGATTTTTTTTTGTAATTTTAAATATTAATTTAGTTCAGTGATTGTTTTTTCTACTTCAGGGACTCTTTGATAGATTCTTTTTCTTCTATATCTTTCTTTTAATATTCTTTACCTGTTTATTTTTTGGATTTTTGTGTTTCTAGTTCCATGCCCTCTTCTCAATGTCCCTTATATTTTCAGTTGATTCTCTTCTCTGTTGGCTATTTGTAGTTGGTGTTCATTTTTAATATGATATCGTATTTTCTCTTCAATTTCTTTCTTAAAGTTAGTCAAACCTTGCTTCCCCTCCTTCTTTGGTTGTTGTTGCTGTTCATTTTTTTGTGCTGAGCTTTTGAGTTTTGATTTGGGGTGCTGCTTCGTATCTAGCATTGCTTTTGATGATCTGTATTTTTGATGGGGTGCTGGTTTACAGTTTTCCTCTGCTTTGTATTTGATTTTGGTTCTTTGTAAAGGTTTTAGGTTTCTGCCAAACCATTAATAACAGTTCTTTCCCTTTAGGGGGAGTGAATTTGAGTGGCTTATGAGGTTTCTTAGTTAAAAAGTGCCTTTTTAGGGCGCCTGGGTGGCTCAGTCCGTTAAGCTCAGGTCACGATCCCAGGGGACTGGGAACAAGTCCCACATGGGGCTTTTTGCTCAGCAGGGAACCTGTTTCTCCCTCTCCTCCTGCCTGCGCCTCTCAATCTCTCTCTCTGTCAAATAAATAAATAAAGATTTCTAAGTGCCTTCTTATGAACCAAAAACCAGACCTTTACACACGGAAAACACACTGGTGTTTGCTAGAGGGGAGGTCAGGGTGGAATGGGGAGATAGGCAAGAGGATTAAGGGTACACTTATTGTGATGATCTCTGAGAAATGTATAGAATTATGAATCAATATACTGGACACCTGAAACTAAAGTAACATCATATGCTAATTATACATCAACTAAAAAAAGAAAATAATAACTTAAAAATGCCGTCTTCTATTATAACCCAAACATTTAGTTTCTTTACAATGTGGCCTTTTGGACAAACTGGTTTCCTTGTTGTTCCTTATTTCCATGATATCCTTTGACTTATGTAGGAATCTTTCTTTGCATTGACTGCTTTTTTCTTTCCCTGCGTGGATGAGCCTACAAGCCATTCATTCACTCTTGGGAGATTCCTTCACAGGACTGCCCCTCTGGTCTGCACACTTCCAAGGCTCTTCCTTTCTGTGCCCAGGGGCATAGTTCTCTACCTCAGGGTCTCACTTGTCAGTATTCCCACTCAGGGTGGGACCTACCTCTTGTATGGGCAGTTTTTATCTGGTTTGTTACCACTTCTTCCCTGGGCCCTCTCACCTGCTCTGTGTACTCTCCACTCCACTTTCTGATCTTCCAGGACCTCTGGAACTGGTTTGGGATGTTCATTTCCTCACCTACAGGGAAACTGACATTTATAATAGTCCCTGGGTCCTTGTTAGACCATGGGTTTGGGTTTTGTATCTCTGTATTCTTTGGCACTACGTAGAGACTCAGAGTTCAAAGCTATAAAGTAGACCTCTTTATTCTAATTTTCTGTCTTCTATATTTTCACCTGTAAAATCTGTCAAATTCTGAAAATAGACACTAAACATATCCCAATATTATTGTGCTTTCATCTGGTCCTCTTGTATTCCCAAAGTGAATATCGTTGCATTATTTGGTAGTATCCATAGGCAAGGGAAATGTTTTTCCTAACCCTCTTGGGGTTCCTGGCTGGGTCTGAAAATTAAACTGACAGATTAACAGGGGAAAAGCATACAAATTTTATTAAATATTTACATGACCATGGGAGCCTTCCCAAGAGCATGAAGACCTGCAGAAGTGACAAAAGGAAGAAACTTTTATACCTCCTTTTAGACAAAGAAATAATAAATCTATGAAGAATTGACAAAACAAGGAGGTTTTTCCCACGGGGTAGTAAATGAAGAAGTGACAATGTTTGCTTCTCCAGCCTGTGGGCCCTAAAGTCGCTGCTTCTGGTGATATGGAATCTCCCTTCCTCTCTGTACAAGGAGAGTACTTTCACGTGGGAGATTGATTTTTTGCCTTCAGGGAGGGAGGTGGTTGGGGGAGGTCAGAGTGACCTTCTTGCTCTTGCTTTTGTCATTTTCATTAACTCCTCAAGATATTCAGTATGCCAAGGTGGCATATTTTGGGAGTAGCATGTCCTGAATCCCATAAGTACATAAAAGACTATAACAACCTTATTTTCCCTGGGGATGATAACTTCTGTGCATTTGTAACTTTTGTCATATTAACAGCTTTGGCCTCAAATCCCACGCATCCGATATAATGGTCACAGATTTTGATTTCTCATGACCTGAATTTTCCTGGTAACTCTGACCACCCCCTTTGTTACTTTGTCAATTCTTCTGTGTTACTCTCTGTTACACGTGCCTTGTGAACAGCATAGAGCTGTGTTTGCTTCCCAAACAAAGATGAGATTCTTTAATTTTGCAAGGAGAATCCAGTCACACACGCTTAGTATATTAATTTACACCTTTGTTTTTATTCCTACTATAACATTTTGCTAGCTTATCTTGTTAACTTTTGTTTGTTCAAATACATTTATCCCTCCCATCTATATAGTCACACTTGATCCAAATTCTCTCAAGTTTCAGGCACCTCATCTTTTTACCCTCACTTGTCTTTCGATCCAGTCTCCATACAGTAGCCAAAGGAATAATTAAACCACACCAAGGTCACTCTCAGGTTGCAATTGGAATAAGTCACAGATTTGCATCATGCAATGAGACTCTGGAATCTTCTGTCTTCTTGTCTGGCCTTCCAACCTCCTGACATTTTTCCTTTATGCTAATTCACTCTGCATAAGGGACACTGGCTTCCTCCTCTTCCCCCTCCTCTCTCTTTCTCTATTTTTCTCTTCCTCTCTTCCTCCCCCTCCTTTTCCTCCTCCTCCTCCTCCTCCTCTTTCTTCTTCTTCTTCCTCTTCCTCTTCTTTTTTTTCTTCTAAAAACTATTTCCTCAAAGTGCCAAATTCATTTTGAATGAACTTAAGGATTCTTCCTTTACTCACTTTGGAAGTTTTTTCCCTAACTTTTTGACCAGCAATCTCCTTTCAACCCCTCTGATCTCCAATTAGATGGCATCGCCCTTGACAGTGCCCATCACATTGAATCACTAATTTCCTCCAGAGCAACAGGCAATAAACAAATAAATAATTACAAATTGTGATGTTACAGGTGTTAAAACATAAGCTTTATGAGGCCAAGAGCTATGCTTTTCTAACTATATCATATTAAGTGCTCAAATGTCTGTGGGATGCAAATATAAATGTACACTATGTCTACACTATATCAAATAAATTCTTAAGACTCTACCATTCCTTTCATCCATGTGTTACCATAGCAGCTGCCTCCCCACTTCCCTCCTGGTACTGAAATTTACCCTATGATGATTTCCTCCAAGTTGCAAAATCCAGTAGCTCTGTTTCAGGCCTCTATCACTGGATCTCTCTGCCGCTTTTGCGAGCTGGCCACTCCCTTCTACTGAGAGTATAGCCAGCAGGGCCCCACTGCCTCAGTTGGAATTCCAGCTCCCATTGGCTACTGCATGATGTTGGAGAACTTTCTTACACACTCTTCCTCAGTTCTCTCATCTGTAAAGTGTGAACATTAAAGAGTTAGCATGTGTGAAGTCTTCCAAGAGTACCTGCCACATCAGCACTTGTCATGTCTGTTAGTAACATGGTGGTTGTTCTCTGTCCTCTTCTGCCACAAGGCTCACCTAACTCTCCTCCCACTCAGCCCCTCTTAGCCTCCTTCCTGTGCTCTGCACCCATCATTTGACCCCCTACAGATTGCTTCTTCTTTCCTCATCTCTTTCTTCTCTCTGGGTAATCTCATCCACTCTTATGTTTTGGGCCACCACTTGGTATCTGGATACTCCACAGTATCTAATTTAAGTTACCTTCATTACGAGTTTGTTTCTCACTTAGTTGGAAACCATGGGGGAACCTTCTTTTGCTTCTTCTTCACTAGGTCTCCACCTCTAACTCATCATTGATCATTGCCAACATCATCTATTAGAATCTCCTAAGCTCGACCTCTGCATTTCCCAACTTGTTAGCTTCCCATCTCCAGGAATGATGTCCTCGGATTCATTCTTTAAGATCCCTCTCTCACAAAGCTTTCAGAGAGATGGGTCAGAATCACAGAAATCATGTATCTCCTTCTTGATTCTTCAGCCTCCTATCACAAGGGTATCAAGTCAAATTCCTCATGGGGCATTTAATGTCCTCGGTGATCCTTCCCTGCTGATCTCTCCAGTCTCATCTTTTAAAATCACTACATCAGTTTTGTTTACAGTCTAGAAATACCACCTCACTATCCATTCCTCTCATGCTGTCCTCTTCACTTGAAATGACCTTCCCTTATACTTTGCTGGGTAAATCCTGTTTATCTTCTCACAATTAGCTCAGCGCTTAGTTCCTTTGGGGAACTTTCTTTAACCCCAGGGCTCCCAGTTAAACTCAAGACTCACTTCTGAGCTACCTTAGTTTCCCATGTTAGCATTTCCAATATTGCTTGACTCATGAACTATTTCATAATAACATAATCTTATGTTCCCTCTTAGACAATTCGTGGAGTGTGATAGAGAAAGGTTTTAGGTTAAAAGGTTTTATTTTAGATCAGTATGATATTACAGATTTTATTATAAAGTTGACTTAATAAAATCTTTAATATGCTATCTTGAGATAAATGTTGACATTTCCCTTTTAATTGTCAGTTTTTAAGATTTATTACCGGTTGATGAATAAAAATCATGATTAATCATTAATCAATATAAAAACATAATGTCATGCTTGGTTTGGAACAAAATATATATTAAAGTGTGGAGTCTTAAATTCATGCAAACCCCCATGGTTAGAAATTTTTATTTTGTTCTAAAAATAATCTTTGTGATTTTGTTACTAAATGACAAGCTGAAGAGACTTTCACAGGATACTCTGCAAGCAGTTTTCTTCTAAATGACACTGAAGGTGTGAATTTTCCTTTTCCTAAATGGATGAAATATATAGTTTGTATCTTTTTACATTTTTAACTTTCTAAAAATTTATTAAAACATCTTGATTACTACGGGAAAAAAGTTTGAGAAAATGTAGACTTAAAAAATCTCTTAAAGAAAATCTTGAGTTAGATTTATAAAACCTCCTTCCATCTTCTTCTCCCTTACTAACATGTTACACATCAAAGTGGTACTCAGAGAAAAAAATCCTCACACTTCTGGGAGGTCTCTGATTTCCTAAATTCAACAATTTCTAATTATTTCCACTTAGGTCAGAAATAATGGAAACCTTCGTTAATGTATGTGGGCTATAGTATATGAAAATGACAATATAAAGGAACTGATTTGTAATTAGTTCAAACACATATTTGTACTGTTCAAGACAGAATAATGACTCCCTAAGGATGTCCATGTCTTAGTACCTAGAACTTGTACTATCACAAAGGGACTTTGCAGGTATGACTAAAGATCTTGGGTTGGGAAAACAACCTTCGATTATTTAGATGAATCCAAAGTAGTCGCAGGAGTCCTTATAAAAGGAGGCAAAAGGGTCAAGGTCAGAAAAGGAGTGTGGTGAAGGGACATTGGAGTGGTATGCGGAAAAGTCTATGAGCTGTTAAGTGGTGTCTAGAAGCTGGAACAGGTGAGGAAACACACTATATACTGGAGCCTCCAGAAGGAATGCAGCTCTGCTGGGACCTTGATGCTAACACTTCTGACCTCTAGAACTACATGATAATGTATTTTTGTTTTAAGCTCCTAAATTTGTGATAATTTGTTAGTGCAGCAGTAGGAAATGAGTACATATACATAGTATACATTTACTTTATCAATTATCAAGGAAGGTGACCAAAGACATTTTAGCTAAAATGTGAAACATCTTTCAAAATAGGAGGCCTAGCATACAAAAATGATGGGAGAGATTCACAGATGGATAAATAGCCCTCCATCTTAGACAGATTGGTTGCCTATATAAAATTAAAAGAATATATACCTCGAATATGCCATCAGTTCTTTACAGAATGCTTCCGTCTTAGAATTCCCTGAGAGAGAGCTCCTTTCTGTGCCATTGAGTTTTCACATTTTCCCATATGCCATGTCATCTGAGAGAAGTCTCCATTTTTCTTGCCTAAAATAAGTGAAAAGAAAAGCTATGGATTCTTTCTCTTTCCTCCCTCTTTCTCTCAGTTTCTCCTGTTCTCTGGGGAGATGGAGGTGTGTTTATTGTGTACTGGTGGGTAAGGTGGGTAGTCAGGAAAAAATTCCTCTAAAAGAAAACTCCTGTTACTGCTTTGTTCTTAGCTTATAAGAGCAAAACCATGTGTTATAAAGGCCTACTCAAAATTCTAATTAAGGATGTTGAAACTCAAACTCAATGTAATTTGTTCTGTTTAATCAGCTATCTATTATGGTCTATGATATGGTGACTTACACTAGACTAGACCTCCTACCATAAGCAGCTACAAAACTATACAAAATATACGAGGCAATTTCCTGACCTCAATACAGCATGTGGGGTGCAAAAGTCCTACTGAGCTTGGGAATACAGAAATTGGTATCTACAAAAGCTGACATAGCTTCACTCTGCAAAGGAAGGAACCAAAGAATAGAGTGATAATTTATTTAGAGGGAGTTCCCAAAATCCAAGTGAGCTTATCATGTGCATGTTAAGGTTTCCCAGGATATAGGCTCAGACTTGAGAGCCAAGTGCCATCTACCATTGATCAGTCAGTGTGGGGGTCATTGGAATTCCAGATTGAAGAGACATGTTAAGACTTTATTAACGCAAGACATCCAACTGTTTAAATGCTTCTTGGCTCCCTGATGGAGCCACTCCTACCTAAGATGCAACATCAGCAGACCAAAGCTTAGATAACCACATATCCCTCCTATAAATACTCCACTTGACCAAAACCACAGTATACTTGTTAGACCAATCCCCAAGTGTCAAGCCAACTCTAGGTCTTCTCACCAAAAAAAAGTAGACTGTGTGGTTCCAGACAAACAGATATTTGCTATTTGTCTCTTCCTTATTCTTTATCCTTCATCCTATACCAGCTTTTGACCTTCAGCCCCACTTTGCAGTTCTCAGAAAGGAGGCTGTCCACTTCATGAGGTAGTAAATAAAATTTGTTTGTATCACTTAAGTTGTTTCCTTTAATCATTTTTTAACACAGTGGAGACACCAGAAAGGAGGGACTATAAGAGTTAAAACCATGACCTTATTTAGAATAATAAGTTCTACTCTAGAACTACTCTAAAAAACTTGAAAGCAAATACCAACAGGATCCACAGGATACAGTTGGGAACTCAGGTTCTGCCACACAGAAATGGTTAGGGCTTTCTACAACACCAAACCCAAAATATATAAAGTAAGCCTACAGAAGTTGCAGTAAATCAGCCAGTAATTGAATTACCTATCAGAACAAACATCAACTCTCCTCAGAAGAAAGTTATAGAAACTAGAATCTCTAAAATATGTCACAACCATGTTCACTAAACAACAAAATGACAAATTTTGTATATTTATGTAATGAAATTCTACACAGCAATTAAAAGCAATTACAGATATATACAACAATATGGAAAAATCTCAAAGTCATTATGTCGAATGAAAGAAGCAAGACACAAAAGAGTACACACGGAATTATTCCTTTACATAAGATTTTAGAATGCTAATGTATAGTGATAGAAGTCAGATTACTGATTACTAAAAGTAGGGCTTGGGACACATGGACTTCAAAGGGGCGTGAGAAAAGTCTTTGAGGGGATAGAAGGATTCTATATCTTGATTGTGAGCATGTCACATCTTTTGTTAGAAAGTACCGAACCATACATTTAAAGTGGATGCATTTTATTGCATATAATTATACTTCAATATTTATTAAAAATATAACCAACAAAGAATAAAAATAGCTCAAGATTATGTAACAGTCAAAACCTATCCTGAGCTGAATGGCTGAAAAATAAAAAACCACTATGACCTATGAGCACATTATGTACCTTGTATGAATCCCTGCAGAAGCTTACCAGATCCTCTCAGATACTATCAAACTGCATTGTTTTTTTAAAGGGAAAAAAATTTAGTTTATGTATTAATAGCTTTCTTAAAAACAGAATGTCCTCATAGCTCAACCCCCCATGAACCTCTAGGAAATTATGAACTACCACTGGGGCATACTACTCTGTGCATATTCCTCTCATTACACAGATCATGTTATATCATACTGATCTTAAAATGTGTTGCTTTCCCCTAGTGGACTATAAATATATTAATATTAGCTCCTGTATCTCCATAATCTTGTGATTTTAGGACTTAACATGGTTCCTAACACAAAAATAATTTATCAAAAATATATTTGCTGGGCACCTGGGTGGCTCAGTCAGTTAAGCATCTGCCTTCTGCCTCAGGTCATGATCCCAGGGTCATGAGATCAAGCCCTGCATGGGGCTTTGTGCTCAATGAGAAGTCTTCTTCTCTTTCTCCTTCCCAACTCATGTTATCTCTCTTTTTAAAATAAATAAATAAAATGTTAAATATATATATATTTTTATTGTTAAATATATATATATTTGCTGAATAAATCCATCAATCAGTGAAAGGACAAAATCTGTTAATTAATTCTGATCAAATTCATATCTTGGATGTGAGGGGCTTTGATTCTTTTAATATTTTTGGACATTGCTATATTAATTCTTATTTTAAATAAGGGACTGATTTTTTTTAACAAAAACATTGGCAGTAAAATTACAAAACAATTTTCCAAAGAATACTTTAGGAAAGAAAAATACAATAGAGTAGTTTGCAAATGAAGTCCTCTTTGTAACAAATGCCTAGCAATTTTTTATTTTTATTTCTTTAATTAAAAAAATTCTTTAAATTTATTTTTATTTATTTATTTATTTTTTAGCATGAACCATCAGCATTTTGGTTGGTGGTCACTGATGGAAAGATAGTTTCAAAAGGCAATTGCTTTGGTCATTTTATATCATTACTAATTTTATCCTATTTTTTTTTTATCAAGCAAAAGTTTGCAAAGCTTGAGACAGAAAAAAATAAGCGTTGTGTGGAAACCTAGGGATAAACCTTTAGAAATGTTTAACAATTTTTATTTTTTTAACTGACAAAGATTTTTCTCCTTGACCAAACTCTGGTCAGGCTCCTACAAACTTCCTTCTCAATTAGGTCCTGACTTTTGAGTTTCCATGTCTGCATTGTCCATTATCAGTAAGAGGCCCAGGAAATCATTTTACCTAGAACCCCCCTTCCTTCCTATTTGGTCACTCTTGGTATCTATTTAGGTTCTTCATCATCCATTCTTTCCCACCTCCTCATTCCCATTCACCCCCACCTACCTGCCTTCAGCAAGAATCCTGTTGGGTAGCATTAGCCAGAATCACCTTCATTTTTTTTTTTAAGATTTTATTTATTTATTCATGACAGAGAGAGAGAGAGAGAGAGAGGCAGAGACACAGGCAGAGGGAGAAGCAGGCTCCATGCAGGGAGCCCAACGTGGGACTTGATCCCAGGTCTCCAGGATCACACCCTGGGCTGAAGGCAGCGCTAAACCACTGAGCCACCCGGGGTGCCCTCACTTTTCATTTCTGATGTGAATTCTCTTTGTAATTTTCCATCCAATGGCTCACTACACTGCTCCTTGGCTATAAATTCTCATTTCTTTTTGTTGTTTTTGGAGTTGAACCCAATCTCTCTCCCAAGCTGCAAGACCCCTTTGCAGTGGTCCTAATACCTTAGTGATACTCCTTAAATAAAGTCTGCCTTACCATTCTTTATCAAATGTCATGAATAATTTTTCCTTAACATAACAATGGAATTCTTTCTATTTTCTATGCCATATGTTGATTCTAAATATACTAATACTAATTAGTATCATTCTCCCTTTTATATTGCTTATATTTTTGTTGTAAAAAGATTGTTTTTGTTTTCTCCCACATTTACAAACATGATTTGTAAATAAAATTGTCTTTGTCATATATGTATAAATATTATGATCATAGAAGCTATGACAGTTTGACTGTGAGAAGGAGAATTAAGGGGTGCCTGGGTGGTACAGTTGGTTAAGCCTCTGACTCTTGGTTTCAGCTCAGGTCACGATCTCAGGGTCACGAGATCAAGCCCTACATTAGACTCAGTGCTCAGCATGGAGTCTACTTGAAATTTTCTCTCCCTCTCCCTCTGCCCCTCCTGCTCTCAAATAAATAAATCTTTTTTTTTAAAGGAAGATTAAAAGTTCTTCCCCTTTCCAAAGTTTACATAGATTGAATTTCAAGACTAATTTGCTTGAGAAATAAAGTGAAATATTTAAGAATAACTATTTTCATATATCTAATTTTTATGTGTATAATATAATTTATTTTCCTAACATAAAACTTTCACATCTACAGTATAAAATAAGGGCATAGATTATAAATGATATTTTTAGACTCTATTCCAAAGAGATTGTGAAACATTCTCTTCCATTTTCAGATGCGATCAACATGAAAATGGGACTTACTTTTCTTTTGAATACCAGGAGAGGCAGTTTAAGTTTTCCTGAGATAGCAGAAAGGGAGCATTCTCAATGTTCTTCACTTCTTTCAATTCTAGCCCAACTGCATTCCCAAAAATGTAAGCCAGATCCAGGAGCAAATGCCATTTGGTCAGTCATAGTGATGGCCACTTTGATGTCCAGTGAGGTGGGGATACATTTTACTTTGAAGGAAACACAGCTTTACCTCACTGGCAAAGCATAAAGAAGCCAGAGCCCCTTGGATGGATAACTATGGTTATCCATCAGCCAGCTCTTATCTAAATTATTACCTTAATATGGCATTAGACTTACCCATTATTTGCCTAAAGATTTTTCTCCCTCTGTCTAGCCTGCATAATCATGACTTTTGTCTTTTGAAATCCTTCTCATTCTCCAATGCCCAGCTCAGGGCAAATTTACTGAAAATAATCTAGCAAATTTTTTAAAAGTTCATATAGTTTTGATCAAAGGAATGCTTGCATTGCACACAGAGATATGAAATTTTAAAAAGAGAAAATATGGAGACTATTATGTCAAAGTTGGCTTTCAATTTTCTGAAGTCTGCAGGCTACCCACATCCATGTTCATTACCTAAGGAAAAGGTGCTTGCTAATTGCAGCTGGAGACTTCTCTGTTATCTAGCAACACAAAAATGATAAAAGCAAACCAGTGAAATCTGTGCCAGACACACTCAGCGTGAATTAATATCATGTTCTCCTGTAATTTAACAGTGTCTTAGCTTTCAACTAGCTTGGAGCACTTAAAAATTCAATTGCACAAACATTGATTGAGGACCTGTTAGGTGAAAAATAACATGCTAGAGATGAGGCTATATACATGAACAGGATATGAGTCAAAAAGAGCACAGAGAAGAGAAACAATGAATACCCCAAAGGGGGTGCTCTGAGTGAAAGTAGGGGAAATGGAAGAAGAAACATAATCATCTTGGTTGGTGGAGTGGGAAAGCATTCCAGGCAAAAAGAAAGTATCCTAAGGGAGAGCCAAGAACAGAGAGCTCTTTTGAGCAGTTTATAACCCAGTGTGATTATAACATTTGTGTGCCTAAAAATTGCATGGACAGCTTAGTAAAAATGTAGATTCATTCCCGAGGTGCTTGTCTCGAGAGTCAGGTCCATAGGTGTGGATTGGGGTCCACGGATTGGTGTCCCAGGTGATTTTGATGTCAGTGGCCCAGATGTAATTCTGAAAAGTCCTCATCTGAGTGTAGATAATAGAGGACATGAAATGAAGGTCAACTAGAAATTTGCTCGGTAATAGATTGTGAAGAGTCTCAAGTGTCTAGCAAAGGAAAATTCAGGTAAGAGCCAATGAAGATTTCAGGAAAACTGAGGATCAGAGTTTAGGAATCTCACTTTGGGAGTGGTGGTGATGAGTAATTGCAAAGAGCTTGAAGACTTATGGGGAGACAAATGCAGGTACTTTTGTGATGTTGGAAACAGTCTACACCATTAGGGAGGGAGTAAAGTTGAGACAGGCTGTGCCAGCAAGACTTGAGACACACAGATTCAAAATTAGAGGAGCAGGAGAAGCCAAGATGATGTGCAATTTCTAGTCTAAGGGATGCTTACAACTAAATCAAAGAACAGGGAAAGAACAAATCAATAAGTTTAGTTTAAAACCTGCTGCCTTTGAGGTCAAATATTCCTACATTGCTGTCTACTAGGCTCTTAGAGATGTGTGTCTAGAATACAAAAGAGAGATCATGGCTGTATTCATTCATTCATTCAATCCTTCCTTTAATAAATAATGACCAGGTATGTGCTGGGGGTCAGACTCTGTTATAGGTGTGGAATAAATATTTATGAGCAGGGAAAAAAAGAGCTTCATCTTCATCATTCTTACATTTTAGAGGAGGCAGAAAACAAATAAATAAATACAGAATATCATGACAAGTGCTGCAAAGTGTATGGAGAAAAACTAAAAGCAAGGAAGGAAACAGAACATTTTGGAGGGTGCTATTTTTGGCAGGAGATTTGGGATAGTCTTCTGGGCGACATATGAAATGAGACCTGAAGGAAGTTAAAAAACAAGTAAGCAAAATGAGTAACTGAAAGAAAGATGATTCTAGATGCTATGGTCTATCTACATAATTTTATATCTTCCAAGTGTGAAGCTGACCCATTCGTGTTCATGTCCTCATCAATTTAACAGTTACTGACTGAGGCTGATTCTGTGTCAGGCAGCTATTCTTGGTGCTTTGCTTACACGTTTGTAAGCACAACTAACCACTCTCCCTCCAAAACAAACTCTAATGTCAAGGAGTTTACATTCTATTAGAGGAAATAGATAAACAAACAAATAAAAAAGATAAATGAGTCATCAGGAGAAAAAGTAAAGCTGGGAGCTGAGAAGTGGGTTATGAAGTATCAAAGGGGATGTACTCCTAAATGTTAGATTGTGTCGGTGGGCATGGAGGCCTCCCAGGAAGGTGACTCCTCTGTAAATGTCTGAAGGAAATGAAGAAGCTACCTATGGGGCTATCTGGAAGAAAAAAAAAAAAAAAAAGCTTCCCAAGTAGAAAGAACAGCGAGTATAAAGATATGAAGGCCGAATAGTGCCTGGAATGCTCAAGCCAGTTGCCTGGAGTGTAACATAATAGGGAGAAATCAGTAGTAGATGAGCCATGTGAGATAACACAGCACCTTGAAGATCTTTATAAAGCCCTCACTTTTTGCATTGAAATAGACTAGAGGGGCTCCTGAGGGCACAGTTAAGTGTCAGACTGTTGATTTCAGCTATGGTCATGACCTCAGGTTTGAAAGATCGAGACCCCTGTTGGGCTCCACTATCAGTGGGGAGTCTACTTGAGATTCTCTCTCCCTCTCCCTCTGCCTTCCCCACTTGTGCTCACTCGCTCACTCTCTCTCTCGCTAAAATAAATAAGGGGTGCCTGGGTGGCTCAGTCAGTTAAGCATCTGCCTTAGGCTCAGATCATGATCTGGGGTACCTGGGATCAAGCCTGAATCCGGCTCTCCGCTAATTGGACAGTCTGCTTCTCTCTCCCTCTGCCCCTCCCCCTTCACTTGTGTTCTCTCCCTCTCTCTTTCAAATAAATAAATAAAATCTTTTTAAAAGGATTAAAAATTAAATTAAATTCCCTAAAGTCCTAAATTATCAGAAAAGTTACAAACATAATTATTATGTTAAACTTGATACAAGTGTATTCATACTCTGCATAATCCTTGCATTCATTATTTCAGTGTTCACTCAAGTCTTTCCAGACCATGAAGTGTTTACCCAATTAAGGGGATCAGATTTATCATAAGAGTCCAGTTAGTCTTCCATCTAACCTAGAGTTGCCTAATGGGCCTGGATTTGAGACCTAGAAGCCTACTTTATCACCTCAGGGGAGATGAGATAACATATGTAATAACAAGATATGGTTTATTATTTGTCAGAGACCCAAAACCAGATGGAGGACCCAAGAGCTACATGCCTACAGCATGTTTCCATACAGGTCAACAGTTGGACTTGCTACTCCAAGGCCACACTCTTCACATGGGTTGGCTCAGCCACCCACATTCCTCTTAGTTCAAGCTGTACTTTTACCTATCTCCTCACCTTTCATCTACTTTATTTCAACAGATTTTGACAACCCCTATGAGGTTCTTTCACCACCTGAATATGTATTCAACAAAACTATTTTTTTATTTTATTTTTTTTTAAATTTTATTTATTTATGATAGTCACAGAGAGAGAGAGAAAGGCAGAGACACAGGCAGAGGGAGAAGCAGGCTCCATGCACGGGAGCCTGACGTGGGATTCGATCCGGGTCTCCAGGATCGCGCCCTGGGCCAAAGGCAGGCGCTAAACCGCTGAGCCACCCAGGGATCCCTCAACAAAACTATTTACTGCCTGATTTAATTCTGCATTCCTGTGGTATTGTTCTCTACCCATTATTCTAAAAACACAGGATTGTTATTTCACTCACACTCAAGTTCTTCTTTCATGGTTGCCTGGTTCTACAGCCTTACCTCTAAGTGATAATAAGCCATTTAAAGCAAAAATTGGTATATTTTCTGCCCAGCATTCCTAAGGAACAGAGAGGGGACAGATATGATTTAACTCTCTCCTACCGATAAGAATACTGAGACATGAGAAGAAACAACTTACCTAGGATTAGATCACTTTGGAGTAATTTAATCAAAAGAATCTCTCTTAGTTATCCTGGCATTTCATGCTCAAGGCCTCACAATTTGATCATTTGACTCTTTTAAAGGAAAATTAGTGAATATTTGTGTTTGAATATTAAAAATTTAAACAACAGTGTGAATTTATTGCAGAATATCCAGTGCTATAAATGAGAAAGAAGTTCTAGATAACTTCTGGAACTTATTAGACACGTTACTGACAATAGAAAGAAGGTACTTCACTCTGTTTAGATCAGAATTATCTACCTTTCATGCCTGTAAACTCTGGAAATAGACAAGCCTGCCATTTAGGGAGTAAAACAAATGATCAACTTTGGATCCATTTTCTTTTAAATTCTGCAGGAAAAATACTCAATATTATCCCACTCTTGTCACAGCAATAGCATTGGAGTAGAAGGAAATTTATATTTATAAGATGATTTCATGCTCAGTGTATCTCCAAGCACAATACAAAATAATAAATTAACTAGAAATTGTACTTAATTTAGACACAATAATCTTGTTTCTGCTAGAAAGTGCAGTAAGAACATTTTCTTCCCTAAAGGATCTTGCATTTTATAGAGACTTCCCCTTCTCAGTTCTTAATCTGTTAAACATATACCATGTACAGAACTGGCACTCTTAATACTTAGAAACTTTTTGTTCATTCAAAGAATTTTATGTGGTCCTGGCAACTTTTTTTCAATTCACATGACATTTCGGATAAATGCAACATTTATTATGCTATCCAATAAAGTTATTTCTGTCTCTCTCTCTATATATATATTTCTCTACATTTATATGTGTATGACATCTCCTTAATATTTGTTTCAGTGGAATGAAGCAATTATTGTTGCAGAATTTATTTATTTAACTCTGTATTGCCTAAGAATGGCAATACTGGGTAGTGATCAAGATGCCAACCTGTGTGTGAGAGTGTATGTTTATGTAGTGTGTGTGTGTGTGTGTGTGTGTGTGTGTGTGTGTGTGTAGTGGGGAGAATAGGTACACTTTTCAGAGTTTCATGTATAAAGTAAGAGCAATTGAGTCATTGAAGGATGTTTAGATTGGAAAAGTTTTATTAAGAATGCAAAATAGTTCTTGAGATGTTCCATGAGGAGTTTGAGGCCCAGAAAGAGATAAACAAATATAACTAAAGACACAGCCAAGCTCCTAAGTCATAAGCTGAGATTGGCACCTGGAGCTTCTGATGCCTGTGCTCCTTCCAAGATCTTGTTGCTCATAAATGCTCTTTAACCATTTTGACCAACCTGTGTATCCAAATAAATTATTGTCTTCAAGAGGAATGTTTTATAGTATGAAAGTTTCCTGATCAATTGCCTGCAAATGAAGGTAGAGATAGGAAAAGAATCTGGGATAAAGCAAAATAGTGGAAGTTGGAAATCCTTCAATGACTGGTAATTAAACAGTATCTCTAGGCATAATTGCAGAATCACTGACATGATATTTTTTGGCTAAACAGATTAGCTGCAGACACAAAGCATCAACAGAGGGGCTGCATATCGGCAATGACTCAGAAAAATTACCTATTCCAATAACTTTTTCATTTTTACAGACCATAGTTTATTGAATCATCTTCAGTGACTATTGATACAGATGTAATTACTTTCAATTCTTTATCTTTGATAGGACTTCCTGTTTTCAGAACACTTACAAGATTTCCCTAATGCGGGAATGACAGAAAAGATTCTGAGTTTCATTTCTCATAGATGCTTTCAGCTAGAGTTGGCTCCAGTAGCTTCTTCTGGATGGTAAAGCTCCAACTTATGAAACACCCTTAAGTGAACAAGAATTGAAAAACTTTTAAATGAACACGACTGGCCAAGGGAATGGCACTGGTACTCTCAGAAAGAGTTAGCCTTCCTCAAGTGTGATACCAGGAGAGCTTTTTTCATTTATTGTCTATCATCTAGCCAGTGCCATTTTCATTTGGCTTTTAGTGAATGAGTGTGAATTAACAATATATCTTCCACCTGTATGATAACTTTGAAGTGTCCAATCTTATTATTTATTTATTTATTTATTTATTTATTTATTTATTTATTGCTTGGTCAGGTGTTAGAGACCAGTTCAACTGTGTTATACATTTGATGCTGTTGTCATTTCCTTTTTCATGTTCTTATGTAATGTTACTGAGAACAGAGAAATGCATGTGAATATGACTTTCCATGAACAATAAATTTGGATAGCCCTTTGTTCTTGAGGCTTATCTCTGGATATAGATCCATAATTGTTAGTAGGGAGTTGAAGAATACAGTGCTATGCTTTATTAATACATGACAGGGACATAATTTTTCCTAACTGAAAAATACTATTTGACCAGTAGGTCAGAGAATGGCAATTACTGTAGAAGTACAGGTTACAACAGTGATAGAAAATCATTAACAATGACATTTTGGTTTAAAACTGTGTACTTTCTGAAATGTTTCCCTCAATTGACTAATTTTCCTCAGGCAGAAATAAAGAAAGAGGCCAGCTAAGTTTAATAGCTTTTAAATTTTCCTATCTGTGTCTGAGGCTGAGACTGTTTTCTTTGAGCATGTTGGGAAATTGTTCCCAGACCTTTAAGGGTAAGGCTGAATGAGTATAATTCCCAGAAAATTAAGCACAGTTTTGTGTCTTGAATTATTTTTTTTAACGTTCTCATCTAATATCTTTGAAGGCAGCTGGTCATGCGCAGAGCGAAGTATCTGATAGAAGGTTTTTTTTTTTTTGTTTGTTTGTTTGTTTTGCTTTCAAGTAACTGGAACTGACACCACTGGCCAGACCATAAGATAGCTATCTTAAACTGAATTTTAAAAACAGAGAAAATTCACTCAACAGAAGTTATTTGGGACCCTAAAATGATATTAACTAAAAGTGAGTAAGATTTCAGCTCCAGATAACAGAAAACCCTGGCTCACCATGCTTTTAAATATAACACTTCAACACAATTTCTGGAGAGAATTATACTGTCCTGAGTTATACAGAGTATCGACAACCTCAGTCTTCCCATTCTGATGTCAACAGGTTAAATCATTTTAACATTTTACACAGTATATTTGCATGGCAACATTCTGAGGCAAAACCTGAAGATGTTCTCTCAAAAGTCTCATTGATAAGAGAAACTTTTCCTACAAGCCTCTTAGCAGATTTATGCTCACATTTTAGTGGTTGTAATTGGCTCACACGTAAACCAATCACTGCAAGGCAAAGGTCCATCATGGTTGGCTTCAGCCAATCATGATTCACAATTGGAGGCCCTCCTCCCCAGATAGATGTGGCCAGAAGAGTAGGATGGATATCTGAACACACATAGGAATCTATTAGGAAGGAAGGAAGAAAAGAAGAAGAGGAATGAACATTAATGTGTACATAACAAATCCTGCCTGGTATATCAACACATCTATACAGTTAAAAAAATATCAGTTATTTAGAGGGGTCAACACATTTATGGTTTCTGTTTGTCCTTAAGTCTTTAAATGATGCTCAAATTTTCAAAATGCTGTATCACACATATTATCAAATTTAATTATGTAATTATTTCATAAACCATAACCTGAAGTATGTAAAAATCTAATACTCTGTTTTATAACTGAAATGAATTTCTACCCTTACTCTCTATTTTACCTGAGGTAGAAAAGCTAACTATAGTACATGCATGTCAGACTCAGCTAACTTACAATTTTATTAGTCAGTGTAGGATTTGCCTCTTCTTCCTCCCCCAGCTCTATGGGGACAGAGACAGGAAGTTTATGGACCAGCAAAGTAAGTGGGAAGAGTGGAATGCAGGATTTGCTTATGTGTCATCATGTGTCCATATCAAACAGCATCCACCAACATGTCTGTCATCAGTTCTGGGTTGTTGCTATCTTTTGATATTGGCAAAAATGGAAACATTTGTTTACTCAAGCCACAATCTACCAGTGAACTCTCTCTTTCCAAGAATGAGGTGTTTTTAGGTCCACTGAAAGTACCAGCTACATCCACTACCTTCCAAAGAGCATTTGACATCATCATCCTATCTCTCATGTCCTTCTAGTGAATTTAGCGGTGTTGTTTCAGGTCCCCTGCTTAAATAAACACATCTACTCTACTCCCAGGTTTTTATGGTAACTCAAGGAAATCTTGGCTACTCACCTTCCACATCTTCAGAAGAAAGGGGGGGCACACAAATCTACTGTCTAATGCCCAAATTTGTCTTGAGATTCTAATACTCCTTCTCACCACTGGTTTGCCTTATGGAAGCAGGATGCTCCCACTTTTGAGAAACCCACATAACTAGTGCTATGGCTTAAACACCGTGCTCTGCATCCTTATAGATCTGGATTTTGATGATCAAAACACAGGCTTGTTAAATCCATATACCTCTTTCCTCAAAGTATTTCTCAGTTGTGGGTTACAAAAATCTGATTTGAAAGTCAACAGCTTAGGGAAATTAGTACAGAAATGCTCACTGTTACTTGACTGTGAAGAAGACAGGGATATCAGGAAACACTGAAGGAGGAACCAAAGGCATAGAGGGTGAATTATCATCCCACTACAATAAGGAAATGGCCTCAAGCAATCGGTAGCTAGTTAAAGAAAGAGCCCCAGGATGGATGCAAATATTTCCCTTTCTCAAATCCTTTGTTCTTGTCATGCTGACATCATACCATTAGCTATTTAGAATATTTTCAAATCCCAAGAAGTATTAATAATATTTGCATTTTGCTCCTGGCCTCAAAGCGTCCAGCTGAGAATTGTGTTTGGTCCAGTCACCCAGTGGACAAAGCCTGCCAGCCACTCTGCCCATCCTCAGCTTCCTGGACCAAATACCTAAGGCTGCCTTGCCTGGTGCTACTCAGATCCCAAACATTTTCCACTCTGTGGCTCATTCCTTCAGGACTGAGCATGTCTCCTCAACAACAGCTTAATCTGAGGAATTTATCTCTATGAATCTGTTACCTATTCCACATAAGTTACATGTACCTTTACCGAGGCACTTTGGGAACAAGAGTTTAATTCAGTTAGTTTAATTCTGCTAGCTCGAATTTCATGAACTAGCTGACCAGAAGAGAGGAGAAAGAGGTAATTGGAAGGATTATAAGATGATTTGTTTATTGAATGTACACTGGAGGACGATGAAGGGATACTCAAATTCCCTCAAATCTGTCCCAGTGGACCATCACCTCCTTCCCGGCTGGAAGCAGTCCACCTCATACTTGGAAAAACAGAAGACCCAGAACTTTTCTCTCCAAATAGAGGGCATAGTTCAATCTTAAATTCCAAAAGAACATCTACACAATCTAGTATTTACAGCTTTGACATTTGGCAAGGAATTTTGACTATGCCCAGGTGAGAAGCAATAAAACTCCCTTGTGTGACAAATTGCTTTGGTATCGAGGGTCACTGCCTGAGTATGAGCAAAATCAGTCAAGGAGAAAACTAACCAGTTCAGAGTGTAGTCTTAATGGCTATGCTTTAGTGGAAAGTTAACTCATTATTTAAAAAGTAAGCTACCATTTCTAATCTGTCTTAGTTTAACTAAGATTGAAAGTGGACACTCTGAGTTGTAGTTCATTAATACACCTTGACATTATTAATCTCTTCACTTAGTATGTTCTTAATGACAAGAGCACTAAAAAACTTTCCACCAAATAAATAATAAAGATGTGCACTTTTAACAAGTTATTTATTTCAAGATATACTTATTGAAAACTTACTATGTATAGTAGTGGGCAGATATAAAAATGTATGGTATTCTTTTTACCTCTAGGTACTTCTGGTATAAAAGAGGACATGGGTAATCAAATAGATGAAAAAAATATTAGGGTAAGTATCCAGCAATGGGTAAAGGGATGGGGTTTTATATGATTTAGGAAAAAAGAGATTCTCCTTTTGTCTAGAGTAATGAAGAAGGATTTCATTGAAAAGAGACACTTTAAGGAAGATGGGATTTTTTTTTTAAGATTTTATTGATTTATTCATGAGAGACACACACAGAGAGGCAGAGACATACACAAGACATACACAAGCCTTGTTGATGCAAGGCTTGAACCTAGGACCCTGGGATCATGCCCTGAGCTGAAGGCATATGCTCAACCACTGAGCCACCCAAGTGCCTCAGGATGGTGGGATTTTGAAGGATGCATCTTGAAGGATGGTAAAATTTTGAAAGAAAAACTGAAGAGAGTGTGGTTCCTGAACTCATGACCTAAAAGACCTAGGAACTACTGTTTCAAAAACCATGTGTGGTTTCTTCTAACACCTTTGAGTTTTTTCAGAGTTCTACACATTGGATGACTAAGCCAATATGACCCAAGTATCTCTTAGGAAGCTCAAAGGTAAATTTTAAAGGCAGATAAAGATTTTTACACTGTACTGAAAAATACCTCAAGAATGGAAGAAGCTATTCCAATCTGCACTAAAATTTACCAATTCTAAAATATAAACAGCACATGAAAGTTCATAAGCTGCCTTTCACTGCCAGGCTGACCTACCTTGGATGTAGAGCCCAAGTCATGAGTACTTGTGAGATCAACAAATAATAGCCCAAATGATCCTGCCAGGACAAAGGCAGGATGCTTATGTTGAGCTTCCAGTGTCAGGCACGCACACAGTACCCAAAAGAGGGCCCCAAAATATGAATTATAGAAGAAATCAAATCAGTGTTTAACACAATTACTTTTCATATCCTCTTCAGCTAAATCTCAATTACCAGACCAGTAGGATCAACCAAAATTTGTATCAAACAAGCACTTGGGGATGAGATGAGAGTCGAGGATAGAAGATCGTGCATAAGATCAGAAAATGGAATAGGAATGATGTTAATACATTTGAGTCATTCTATGTCTGTTTTCACATCTTCCCATTTGTGTGATGCATCTGTAATAGTTACATACTTTCTGTCCACCCTACAGGTTTAATGAATCATCATGCAATCACCTAACTGGACTCTATTCTCATTTTCTCTCTATAGGAGAACACAACTCTCTCAATGACACAGCACTGCCCTGTTTTATCGTCTGCAAAAATAATTATTCAAATTAGTTATTACTTTACTCACTGCTCATTTCTGGGGTATCATTAGTAATAATAAATATCATTTTACCTAACCAGCCTTCAAGTAGGCCCAAGTCAATTCCTATTTATGCTACCCCAGAAATTTATCTAGGAGATTCACAGAAAACCATTTTCTGTCTTTTTGTTTGACACAAACATAAAAAAGTAACAGGTTACATTATGCTGTCTTGCAGAAGAAACTCCGTATTCACATTTCTTTTACTGAGGTAAGCAAGGCAGGTGTTATTGACACCATCCCTATTTTATAGATAAGAACGGAGAAGAACATAACCTGCCCGATGCCACACAGAAAGGGTGTGCCTGTCCCTATTCTATTCTGCTAAACTGAGCTGTCTCTGACTTCATCAAGACCTCAGATTCTGAAATTACTATTCTCCACCCTGTGTTCCAACCCTCCACCCACTGCTCAGCATCACACTTGTTCTAATTCCAGGCTGGGCAAGAACAAAATGTAGAATGCTTCCATTGAAAGCACCATACTAATTTTCTCAAATTGTTTTCCATGATGACATTTACTTCTTCTGGCAGCTTCCACTGTGTCATTTAGGCCATTTAACTGGCCTGCACAGTATGTGGTGTGTCTCTATCTTCAGTAGCACATGGGATTCCTGAGCCCATTTAGGGAAAAAAAAAAAATGGAGTAGTCGGATTTCCTCACTGCACATCCATAATTTAACCCAAAGATTTGATTTCCCTCTCATGATACATTGCCCTTGAGGTGAGATTCCTTTACAAAGGGAGACCAGTATCCATTTCTGCTCACTTTGCTTCAGATCTTTATGCTCTTCTGATAGACAAAGTATGGGCAGCAAGTCATTGTGTCCCAAGGTAGAGTTCAGGTCAATAAAACAACTGCTTAAGTCTTCAGATATGAACACCAGAAAGTAAGTTTCATCTAATTTCATAAACTTAAAATATATTTTATCCACTGGACTTTGACTTATTAATAGAGGAAAAAGTCAACACACTCAAAGAATGTAATAAAGATCAATTTTGGCAACTCTAAGTAAAGAAATCATCATCAGGAATTGGTTTTCTGGAACAAAAGTTTGATTTATTGTAAAAATATCTACATTCCACACAAGTCTTAGAGCTTTGTTTTCTATGCAATATAGGAATAGGCATCTTGAATATAAAGGTGTTCTTTCTTAATATAGTTATAAAAATAGCCATTATAAAATAGCCATTATAAAAATAAAATTTACTTATACAAATGAGAGCAATCTCAAAACAGGACTATGTGTGTGTGTGTGTGTGTGTGTGTGTGTGTGTGTGTGTGTGTAGTATATTTGACTCATATACATAAATATGCTTTATGTATGTATAGGAAGATCAAACCTACCCTGGTTCGCAGGATCCATCTACTCCCCACCCAGATCTGTCCACTACCCCTTTCCAGGGTCTTTGGAAACTATCCTCTAGAAAATGCTGCAGCTAGGCTTCCTTACCCACTGGCTTCAAATTTGGCCAAGAGGAGGCACGAGTAGTAGATTGCAATTTGGGAAGAGTAAGAAATCAGAGTATTTATTCTCTGAGCTAGCTCCCTCCCTACTGGACCAAGATTAGCAACGGCTCTGTTCCATGACCAAAGGCCATAGGTCATACTGAGCAGTCTTCTCATAAGGATGTTTCCTCTTCATGCCCTTTTAGGCCTAATGGTGGTAATAGCTTCCTGCATTTTGCTTGTGCATCACTATCCTCAGCAGGTTAGTTTTAACTCTCCCTGCATCTTTGTTAATTATGTGTTCATTAAACTCTCCTCATTGACCCACTTGAATGTGCCATCTGTTTCCTGCTAGACCCTCAGTAACCAGCTTCCAGTCTCCTCCCCATAATTGGGATGGCATCATACTTACCAACATGCTCTGTTCTATCTCACTCCCAGGACCAAGCCTAATCTACAACAATAGGTACTAAGCAATCCCAATGCCTCCATTTTCTCAACCACTGCATCACATCTCCCCTATAGGTTTTTGGAGCCCTAAAACTTGCTGATGGATCTGCCTGTCACGTTCATCTGACGGGGCTTCCAAGGCAAGAGCCATGCTGTTACAACCATGACAGAAGGAACTGGACTTTTGCCTTAAACCTTAGCTCAAGTCCCTCTTCTGTTCTGTTCCCCAATTCTAGTAAGTCTATCCCTCCTTGATTCTCACATTGTGTCTCTCACTTCATACCCTGTCAAATTCTTTCAGATGCTCTCAGACTAGACTCACCTTGCCTCATTCTTAGCCATCATCTCCATCCCTTCTAACCTCCTCTAGTGCTTGAAGTCCCAGATCTGCTCATGGGTTTTTGTTTGGCAACTGACTGTGTAGGTCTTTAATCACTGGTTGCTATGAGGTCACCCTGATTCCTTCAGAAAACTCCTTGCTTTACACATACCTATCTCTGGAAATTGGATGAAACCTCTGCAACACTGAGTCTTTGCATGAGATTGCCACCTCTGGATGTTGGCAACTCTCTCTGGACACTATGTTCTGCTAGCCTGGTTTCAATCCCAGAATTTCATTCTGTGCCTCCAGTGACCACCTTAATATAGCTGTCCACTCCAACTGAGCTTAACCCCTATCGTCTCACCGATTCCATTTCTTCAAGGCATTTTCCTTGAATGTTTCATTAGCAGAATGAAATTTAGACCCTGCCTCTCCTCTCAGTGAGACATGCTTGAGGAACAATAAAAAGCTCTAGTCTACTAACCCATAGGTCTTCTCCACCCTCGGCTGCCCTCCCCTACAGTGGAATGTGGAAGCTGATCTGTAAGAGTAGAGAAAATATTTCAGACACTTCAAAAAACAAGGTCCAGAATGAATTTCTTTTGAATAAAATGTTACATGAAAATTAGCACTTTTTCCTCACTTCTTCTTCTGTTGCCTCACAAAATTTTCCCTGAAATGTTCATTTCTCAGTAGTTCACCGAGAAAGTGGAGCTATCTGTGGCATGCTTCACACTGCCTGCATTGAGGTGATGTGGGCTAAAAGTGAATGCGTTCTGAGTCCCTGCTATATGGACTACTGCTTTTTTTTTTTTTTTCCAAATCAAGGAAGGGAGGAAACACCTCTTTATCCAACTTGTCTTTAATTCTCTGTCTAATTTCGTGAGAGAAGATAATTACTAATTAAATCACTTATTTCTAAAACTCTAATTTGAATAAAAAAAATAAAGCAATCAACTAAAAAATAAAAGCACTGATAAATGAACCAGTTATTTTGTCAGATGCCTTTGTTTATTTGCTTAGTGAAACAATTGTTTTCAGCTCAAGAAGACACCATGAAATACTTCCATTTCCTTTTGAGAAGCCCAAGGGAGTAGATGAGCAATAGTTGCTGCAAACCTGCTTAGAAGTCAGCATTCCCCCCCACCCCCCGCCCGGTTACACTTCATCGCTGGAAGTACTCTCACATATTACACAATTTTTTTTAGCAAGACTGCTAGTATATTGAAGTTGTGATGAAATTTGGAAAGAAAACATTTGGCATTTCAAGTTTTCATCCGTTTTTTAGAGTATATGCAAATGATAAAGAAATGGGAAATCAGATTTTTCCCCCATATTTGAAAAATATGGGACAGCACATCTTCTAAAACTGAACTTTTGATTCATTTCATGAGCATCAGAGATGTAGAAAAATGAAACATCTAGCTTTAACTCCTCAATTGATATTAGCATAAAATTTAAAGCTCTCACAAGGGCACTAAATGATCTTGCTCCTGGTTTCTCTCTGACCTCATCTCTGTCCAAGATCCAGTTTGGTCTCAGGACCTCAGCTACAATATAGTACTTAATGTACCACAGAGAGGTCAAACACACTCTTGCCGCAGGGCCTTTGCACTTGCTCTTCCCTTTAGAGAGATATATTTGCAGATGACTATCTCCCTCACTTCACCTAGGTCTTACCTCTAATGGTAACTCATTGGAAGGACTTCTTTCCATTTTATCAGGACTTGCCCTCCAGAACTTTCTACCCCTTACCTTACTTTGCCTTTGTAACAGTGACCATTACCTGAGCTAGTATTAACTATTTATTTGTTTAGTGTTTGCTTCTCCACTAAAGGGCAAGAACTTTGTTTTATTTTTAAGCAGGTGAATTTTATTATAAATTTAACATTCTGCAAAAACTCAATAGTATATTAATGTTTATTTTAAAGTCTTTCAGAGCTTTGAACAGAAAGCATCCTAAGGAATCAAGTATTTTTATTTCCAGCTCCAATAAAAAAATTGCCTTGTGCATATAGGTGCTTAAGAAATATTTGTGAATTGATAAAACTAAAGAATGACTGACCAATTTCCATTTGTCAATAAATCTTCCATATTTTAAAATCAGTTTGTTTTCTAGGCTCTGCAAAGAAGGTGCTGTTCTCAAGAGGATTTATATTTACCACCACAACTTTGATCTCTTCAGAAAATAAAAATGGCCTCCTTTTAGTTTTGAAAACAGAACAGAATTCCAATACACATTGGATGGCCAGTAATGTTGAATATCTACCCATGGGAGTCAGCTTACCACACAACAAAGCTGAAATTTACACACTTGCAAGTCCAAAAAAGTAACAAGAAAACCCTTCTCCAAACAGATTTACCTTTTCTTCTGAATAACATAAAATGCATGAAAACCTATTAATCCACATTTCTAAATCTTATTCATAAATATGCCTTTTTTTAAAAAAAGGACTTTATTGAGACATAATTCACGTATCACAAAATGTACTTTTAAAAAGTAAAACTCAATCATTTTTGATATAATCAAAGTTGTACAATAATAAAAATGATCTAATCTTAGAACATTTTCCTCACCCTAAAAGGAAACCCTATGCCTAGCAGCCACTTCTCATTCCCCTCTGACAATTACTAATCTATCTTCTGTTTCTATGGATTTGCCTATTCTAGACATTATGTATAAATACCAGCTTCTTTCACTAAGTACAAGGTTTTCAAGTTTCATCTATTTTTCATTGATAAATAGTATTCTATTGTATGGATATACCACTACACATTCATCAGTTGATGGACATTGTGGTTGCTTCCACCTTTTGACTATTATGGATAATGCGGCTATGAACATTGATGTATACATTTTTGCTTAGACATATGCTTTCAATTCTCTTGGGTTCTCATGCCTGGCAGTGAAATTTGAGTGATATAGGTTACTATATTTAACATTTTGAGAAACTACTGGACTGTTCCACAGAAGCTATACTATCTTACATTCCTATGGAAACATATCAGGGTTCCAATCTCTCCACATTTTTGCAAACATTTATTTTTTTCTGTCTTTTGGATTTTAATCCCTCTAGTAGCTATGAAATAGTATCTTGTGGTTCTGATTTGCATTTTCCTTTTGTAAAGATTTTATTTATTTATTTAAGAAAGAGAAAGAGAGAAAGAACTCAAGATAACACAGCAATGGAGAGGAAGAAGTAGGGAGCAGAGAGCCTGATGCAGGGCTCAATCCCAGGACCCTGGGATTATGACCTGAGTCAAAGGCAGATGCTTAACTGACTGAGCCACCCAGGTGCCCTTTGATTTGCAATTTTCTAATGATTGACGATGTTGAAGATCTTTTCATATGCTTAGAGGTTATTTGTATGTATTTATTCTTTAAAGAATATATTGAATTTATTGAATTTATTATTTATTGAGATCTTTTGCCCATTTCCAATAGGATTGTCTATTGTTGATATGAAAGTGTTCTTTATATATTCTGAATACAAGTCACTTATAAAATAGCTGATTTGCAAATATTTCCATGCATTCCATAGGTTGTCTTTTCATTCTTAGTGCTACCCTTTAAAGTGCAAAAGTAAGAAATTTTGATGAAGTTTAATGTATCTGTTTTTAATTTTGTCACATTTTTTAAGTCATATCTAATAACTGATTGCTAGTCCAAGACCACAAAGATTTACTTCTATATTATTTTTCTAACGGTCTAACAGTTTCAGCATTTGTATTTAAGTCACAAATCCATCTTGAGATAATTTTTGTATATGACATGAGGTAGAGATCCAAATTCATTTTCTTTTTCATGTCGATATGCAGTTGTTCCCATATTTTTTTAAAGAGACTATTCTTTTCCTATTGAAAGGTCTTGGCCCTCCCTGCACTCAATTGGATTCAATTGGCCATAGATGTACAGGTTTACTTCTGGACTTTTCAATCTATCCTATTGATCTGAATGTCTATCCTTATGCCAGTACCACAATGTCTTGATTACTGTTACCTTGTAGAAACAAAGGACAGCAATTATCTTGAGGTAGAGCTTTTGAGGGGGCCTGACCTATCCTCACTTTTTCCAGGGGTTGCTAGCTTGCTGATATTCATAGCCACCATGGTTGTAAGGCCATTGGTTTCAAGACCACTGCTGATTTGGGAGAAGAAGATGGGAATAAAGCAAATTAAGATACCACAGACTTCTTGTTCTAACCCTGATTTGACCATTTTTCAATAATAAATGCTCCTTAGGTTTTTGCAAGCATTTCATCGATTTCCAGTTTTGAATAAGTGTTTGTTGTTCCTGATTCATTTGTTTTTGTTAGCATAATTGTTTTTGTGGAGGAACAGATTTTCAAAGACCCCTACTCTACCATTTTGGAAGTGCTTCTACTACATCCATTTTTTTTTTCTTTTCTTGCACTCCATTCATTTTTAAATTACGGTTATCTGTGTAACTGGCTACACCTGCAACTCAAACCTCTGTAATGTGACTTGGTGCTCACTTTGGGCCACATCCATTGCCTTGTTTTTCCCAAACAAGTTGTAATGAGAGTCCTTGAGGCTAAAAGTCCCTGCTATCCAGGGAAAGTAGCCAAGTGCTGCTCTGCTGAGGAGATAGTCTTATATACACACCTTACCCACTCTTACAAAAACAAAAAAGTGGCCCTTCTTTTTAGAGGAGCAGAGGGTTCGTGGAAGAATTTTGAATCTCCAGTTACATTCCAAGAGATTAGGTAGCTAAATAGAGAAGTGAAGCTAATACTTCCTCAAGTTTTTGGGAGTCCTTGACCATGGACACTAGAGGAGAAGGAATATGAGGGGAAGTTGAAGTTCTCTGGTAGTAAATAAGCAGACTGTTGTGTCCACAGCACTGAGAGAGAAAGGGGATCTGGAAAGGCATTGAGAGAGGGGACTTCCTACAAGAGTGCTATTTAATAGTTGATATTTGCCCAGAACTAGCTGCTTCCACCTAAGTGACATGGATGAGTTGGTATTGCCATTAGTCAGTCATCTGTTGAAGAATTTCTTCTTATATTCAATTTTATCGAAATTATTTTCAACCATTTAGTTGCCGGTATAAGTTGAGAAAAGGTATCTGGGAATGTGAACAATGTAAAAGACACCTCCTTAAACCACTTTATTATAACTTGAGTTAACAGATGGACAGAGTAGAGAATGTTTCTCCAGTGTCAGATTGAATTTATTAAAGCAGTTGGCAAATGGGTTATAATCATTTTCATCTTTATTACATACTTCACAGAGACTCTTGATATTGTTGGTGGACATTGTTGATTTTGACCTTGTGCAATTAATTTTCAAATGAGTTAAGCTGACTCACATGTGACACAATATGTGACTTTATTCATAAGAGCTATTGATTAATGAGATCAATTGACATTTGAATTTGATTTCTGTTTCTAAGATTGGATCAGCAAGAGATAAGCAAAAACTTCTTAGTGTCCAATATTTAATTTCACAGTACCTTGGAAATGAGTATATTTTAAGGTATTTGGTAAACATATCAATTGTAACTGTAAAACAGAATAAGGGTAATTATGTAAAAATGTGGAAGTGCAGGAAGAAGGGAGATATATTTAAATTTCAAAAATTTTTTGGATTAATCTAGACACAATGGCTAAAACATTTGTGATTGAAAATCCTTTGGGATTAAATTACTTTGGAAGATTCATCCTCTAAAGACACTGTATCAAAGATTGAAGTTCTTGCCAAAACTTATTCACCCTGGAGTGAATCCGTGGAAGAAATTTCACAGGAACTAGGAACATTAAAGTATTCCTTGCATTGGAAAACAAAAATTTTTTTCAAAGGGATAGATTTTAAACATTCTTTAAAAAAAGTCTTTGGGGAAAGGGAATACAAATTTTTATACAAAGGCAAGTTATGTTGCCAGTGTGGAAAGAAGCCTCTCATTTATAGAAATTTGTCAGTCCCGGGGATCCGTGGGTGGCTCAGCGGTTTAGGCCTGCCTTCAGCCCAGGGCATAATCCTGGAGTCCTGGGATCGAGTCCCACATGTGGCTCCCTGCATGGAGCCTGCTCCTCCCTCTGCCTGTGTCTCTGCTTCTCTTTCTCTCTGTGTCTCTCATGAATAAATAAAATCTTAAAAAAAGAAAGAAAGGAAAGAAAGAAAGAAAGAAAGAAGGAAGGAAGGAAGGAAGGAAAGAAGAAGGAAGGAAGAAGAAAGAAAGAAAGAAAGAAAGAAAGAAAGAAAGAAAGAAAGAAAGAAATTTGTCAGTCCCAGTGTGTTCCCTGGAAGAGAAGAAAGGCTAACTACAAAATGGTAACTAAATGCAGAACATAAAGGTAACAGATCTTTGTAGACAGACCCAAGGCTAGACCTGCATACTTGGAGGGGGGTTTGGGGGGTAATTAACAAGTCAAGATGTGTAAAGGGTGTATTAGGGTTCTCCAGAGAAACAGGACCAAGTAGAAGGGGGAGTCTTATTATGAGGAGTTGGCTCCTGTGATTATGGAGGCTGAGATGTCCCACAGTCTGCCATTAGCAAACTGGAGACCCAGCCAGTGGTGTCGTTCCCATCAGAATGCAAAGGTCTAAGAACCAGAAGAACTGATGGTATAAATCCCAGTCTGAGGGCAAGGAGTCACTGTCCTAGCTTACAGTCAGGTTGAGCGAGAGAATTCTCCCTCAGTGTAGTTAAGTAAAACTGCTGTAAAGGGTTCTTGCCATATTCTAAAGCTACTCCATGTGAAATCACCTGATGCGTGAGTTGTGAGTCTAAAGCAAAGGGTTTATCGAAACTCAAAGAACAAAGACACCTATAGTTTAAATCATTTTAGTGGTAGCCTCTATTTTCTTCATGGTAATAAAAAGGTCTCCTAATAGGAAATCAATACAGCTTACCTGTGGAGATCAACAAGGGATTTATGGTCTATTAAGGGAAGTTTAAGGAATTCTAAGAAGACTTATTATCTGCAATTGCATTTACTTGGAAAGAATAAAAGGAGCTAGCTAGGGTAATTAGGCTAAATGTAAATAATTATAAAGAAATAACTGTTGATTAAAATATGAGTTAATTGTAAAGGGGAAAGCAAACTTTATAAAACTATTGTTTGAATAGCTTACAGGATCAGAAATAATCAGTATAATAGCAACTATTTTGCTGAAATTAAAGATTCTTATATCATTAATTAGGCTAATGTCTTCTTTGCAATTTAAAATTTTATAAATATATTTTTATTTGCTTTTGAGAATAAGGAATAAAATAGGTTAAAAATTGGCTTAATAGCTTAAAAATCAGGATGCCTGTGTGGCTCAGTGGTTGAGCATCTGCCTTTGGCCTAGGGCATGATCCGAGGGTCCTGGGATCAAGTCCTGCATTGGGCTCCCTATGTCTCTTATGAATAAATAAATAAAATCTTTAAAAAAATAGCTTAAAAATTCCAAGTGTCCATGAAAATACAGGATGATAAGCAAATGTCCGTCTTCTCTAATTCTTCCCCCTCCAGTGAGGGCCTCAGTGATAAATACAGTGCTATTTCATACATTTATAAACACCTTGGTAAAAAAAAAGTGACAGAATCATGAATCATATGTCAACTGTTGGAATCAAGGTAGCTTAGAGGAAGCAAGAAAGAAAGAGGTGATGATTTGAATTGGAATGCTTGAAACTGAGATTTGTTTTTATCACTTGATTAAACACCCACCATAAAACATGTATTATACTAAGCCCTTCACTTGCATTATTTGCTTAATTCTCCTCCCATTCCTAAAAAGTATCCCTATTTTGGTGCCAAGAAAACAGAGCCTCAGAAAAGTTATGGAAAGTGCTCCTGTTCATGTAGCTGGATATATGTGAAAGAACAGTTTTAAGCAAAGCTAGAATTACTCCAAAGAACTTCATGGCTACAAAATACTTCTTAAAAAGAAAAAAAAAAAGAACTTTCCACAGGTGAAGTATTTTTTGGACAGCAGGAATGTGATAACTTCAAAACGTACCTTTACATTTAGGAATACTCCTTCTCATTAAGGGATGGAGTGTCTGTCCCCTCCCCTAGAACCTGAATGGGCCTTTGTGACTCTATAAATATAATTTGGGGAAATGACACTGCATGACTTTCTTTCTTTCTTTCTTTCTTCTTTCTTTCTTTCTTTCTTTCTTTCTTTCTTTCTTTCTTTCTTTCTTTCCTTTCTTTCTTCTTTATTCCTTTTCAAAAGATTTCATTTATTCATTTGAGAGAGACAGAGAGCACATCAACAAGGAGAGGAAGGCACAGGGAGAGGTAGAAGCAGACTCCCTGCTGAGCAGGAAGCCAGATGTGGGGCTGGATCCCAGGACCCTGAGATCATGACCTGAGCCAAAGACAGACACTTAACCATCTGAGCCACCCAGGTGCCTTGACACTGCATGACCTTCAAGCCTGGACTAGAAAAGGCCATGCAGCTTCTGGCAATTTCTCTTAGAAGAGCCCCAACTACCCCTGTCTTTCAGCCATGGTACCAGCCATGTGAGCAAGGAAGCTTTTCGATTGACTACTACCTCAACCACCATCTAACTACAACTGTGTGAGAGGCCTTGAAAATAATTAATAACAATAATAACTACTCTTGCTTAACCCACTGTTTGAGGGTAGTTTGTTTTGTAGCTGTGCATAATTGGCACAATGAACAACTATAGCAAGTTTAACCTACAAAGATTCAATGGAATATTGAGTCAAATGGCACTTAATCACGCTTCTCTGCCTTACATTTTGTTTTATCCGTACAGATCCTTACTAGAGACACAATAATAATAATTTAATCTGATTTTTTTTAATGCATCTGTTCAGATTTGTTATCTGGCACTGGAATCTTTTGCTTTTTGACTCTTTATTCTGAAGTTAATCCCCTCAGTGATGATTGATTTCATTCTGTGGCTTCTCAGTTTGAATTGCTAGGTTGCTATGCTCTCCAATGATTGTCACCAGAGGCTGAGACTAACATTGCCCGGGAAGATCACTGCAGCACCAATAGCCATTTATTTCTTATACAAGATCTTCAGTTGGGGAAGGCCCATGACTGTACAGAGTAGGAGGTACTGCTGTGGAAAGCACAGTCTGTTTTTATGCTTAGTATTCTTTATATTTGTGTGTTCTGGTTTCTTTGTTTTGTTTGTTTTTTAATCATTTGTGTAACCCAGATCTAGGAAAAACAATGTACCCAAATATTTTTAAGTTAGGCACTGAATTCTGACTGTCACCTCTTGGACTATTCCTTTCTTTTATGTGCTCCCTGTGTATTTCATTCTTTGCTTATCTAGTTCTTCTTCACCCCCAAGGCTGTGAGCCCCTTGCCTTTAAAAACATGTCTTACTTTCTTTATATCTTTATACCTAATCACCTAACTTTTCATGGGCTTAATACATCACTACTGAGGTAATGGAATAGTTTGAAGCTGAATTTTGTGGTTTTTTTTAATTTTTATTTATTTATGATAGTCACACACACACACACAGAGAGAGAGAGAGAGAGAGAGAGAGGTAGAGACATAGGCAGAGGGAGAAGCAGGCTCCATGCACCGGGAGCCCGACGTGGGATTCGATCCCGGGTCTCCAGGATCATGACCTGGGCCAAAGGCAGGCGCTAAACCGCTGCGCCACCCAGGGATCCCTTTTTTTTTTAATAAATTAATTTTTATTGGTGTTCAATTTACCAACATACAGAATAATACCCAGTGCTCATCCCGTCAAGTGCCCCCCCTCAGTGCCCGTCACCCATTCACCCCCACCCCCCGCCCTCCTCCCCCTCTACCACCCCTAGTTCGTTTCCCAGAGTTAGGAGTCTTTATGTTCTGTCTCCCTTTCTGACACTTCCCACACATTTCTTCTCCCTTCCCTTATATTCCCTTTCACTATTATTCATATTCCCCAAATGAATGAGAACATACACTGTTTGTCCTTCTCCGATTGACTTACTTCACTCAGCATAATACCCTCCAGTTCCATCCACGTTGAAGCAAATGGTGGGTATTTGTCATTTCTAATGGCTGAGGAATATTCCATTGTATACATAAACCACATCTTCTTGATCCATTCATCTTTCGATGGGCACCGAGGCTCCTTCCACAGTTTGGCTATTGTGGACATGGCTGCTAGAAACATCGGGGTGCAGGTGTCCTGGCGTTTAATTGCATCTAAATCTTTGGGGTAAATCCCTAACGGTGCAATTGCTGGTCGTAGGGCAGGTCTATTTTTAACTCTTTGAGGAACCTCCACACAGTTTTCCAGAGTGGCTGCACCAGTTCACATTCCCACCAACAATGCAGGAGGGTTCCCTTTTCTCCACATCCTCTCCAACATTTATTGCTTCCTGCCTTGTTAATTTTCCCCATTCTCACTGGTGTGAGGTGGTATCTCATTGTGGTTTTGATTTGTATTTCCCTGATGGCAAGTGATGCAGAGCATTTTCTCATGTGCATGTTGGCCATGTCTGTGTCTTCCTCTGTGAGATTTCTCTTCATGTCTTTTGACCATTTCATGATTGGATTGTTTGTTTCTTTGCTGTTGAGTTTAATAAGTTCTTTATAGATCTTGGAAACTAGTCCTTTATCTGATATGTTATTTGCAAATATCTTCTCCCATTCTGTAGGTTGTCTTCTAGTTTTGTTGACTGTATCCTTTGCTGTGCAAAAGCTTCTTATCTTGATGAAGTCCCAATAGTTCATTTTTGCTTTTGTTTCTTTTGCCTTCATGGATGTATCTTGCAAGAAGTTACTGTGGCCAAGTTCAAAAAGGGTGTTGCCTGTGTTCTCCTCTAGGATTTTGATGGAATCTTGTCTCATATTTAGATCTTTCATCCATTTTGAGTTTATCTTTGTGTATGGTGCAAGAGAGTGGTCTAGTTTCATTCTTCTGCATGTGGATGTCCAATTTTCCCAGCACCATCTACTGAACAGACTGTCTTTCTTCCAGTGGATCGTCTTTCCTCCTTTACCAAATATTAGTTGACCATAAAGTTCAGGGTCCACTTCTGCGTTCTCTATTCTGTTCCATTGATCTATGTGTCTGTTTTTGTGCCAGTCCCACACTGTCTTGATGACCACAGCTTTGTAGTACAACCTGAAATCTGGCATTGTGATGCCCCCAGATAAGGTTTTCTTTTTTAAAATTCCCCTGGCTATTCAGGGTCTTTTCTGATTCCACACAAATCTTAAAATAATTTGTTCTAACTCTCTGAAGAAAGTCCATGGTATTTTGATAGGGATTGCATTAAACGTGTAAATTGCCCCGGGTAACATTGACATTTTCACAATATTAACTCTGCCAATCCATGAGCATGGAATATTTTTCCATCTCTTTGTGTCTTCCTCAATTTCTTTCAGAAGTGTTCTCTAGTTTTTAGGGTATAGATCCTTGACCTCTTTGGTTAGGTTTATTCCTAGGTATCTTATGCTTTTGGGTGCAATTGTAAATGGGATTGACTCCTTAATTTCTTTCTTCAGTCTCATTGTTAGTGTATAGGAATTCCATTGATTTCAGGGCATTGATTTTGTATCCTGCCACGCTACCAAATTGCTGTATGAGTTCTAGCAATCTTGGGGTGGAGGCTTTTGGGTTTTCTATGTAGAGTATCATGTCATCGGCGAAGAGGGAGAGTTTGACTTCTTCTTTGCCAATTTGAATGCCTTTAATGTCTTTTTGTTGTCTGATTGCTGAGGCTAGGACTTCCAATACTATGTTGAATAGCAGTGGTGAGAGTGGATATCCCTGTCTTGTTCCTGATCTTAGGGGAAAGGCTCCCAGTGCTTCCCCATTGAGAATGATATTTGCTGTGGGCTTTTCGTAGATGGTTTTTAATATGTCGAGGAAAGTTCCCTCTATCCCTACACTCTGAAGAGTTTTGATCAGGAATGGATGCTGTATTTTGTCAAATGCTTTCTCTGCATCTAATGAGAGGATCATATGGTTCTTGGTTTTTCTCTTGCTGATATGATGAATCACATTGATTGTTTTACGAGTGTTGAACCAGCCTTGTGTCCCGGGGATAAATCCTCCTTGGTCATGGTGAATAATTTTCTTAATGTGTTGTTGGATCCTATTGGCTAGTATCATGTTGAGAATGAAGCTGAATTGAATAATAGTAGGAGTTAAGTGTGCAGTGAAACAGACAAAGAATAGATTGTACCATCTCTGTACTTGTCCCTTATAATCCTGGGAAGCTTCCAAGGCTTCTGGTCTACAAAGCATGCTCCAGTTGAACACTGGATCCCATGATGTCAATTGGTGTCACACTGGCTAAGACCATTGCCCAAGAAACAAAAACCAGCTTGAATTTGTGTGGACTCACAGAAAAAGATACTGGGGCTTCCAGGAGCCCAGGCATCTGAAACTGATTTCAGGAAGAGTCCCAGGCTCTGGGATCCTCCCTCTGTTCCTTGAACACATTCTTTCCCTCCTCTGTCTGTGGGCCAGCTTTCTCCTTTCCCTAGACATGTCATAAAAAACTTGACAACCCCCAGCTCTGGAGTTTCTTTAATATATTATTAGGAGTATCCTTTGAGGCTGCATGAGTTTGGGTCATTTCTGCAATGGCAGCTAAGCCTGCAGTCTTTGTCAACAGCTCCTTGACTACTGAGAGGCATTGTAAGAACCTCTTTGGAAGGGGAGGAAAATAGAGGGGAGGCTCTGCACTTTGGGAAAGCGCATGCTCACATTATTGCTATACAGCAGCAGCACCTGGAGGCAGGAGATAACAGGGAAACCTAAGAACATAGGGTCTGGGAGAGCCCAAAGATTTCCTTAGATGTCCAGTTTCATCCTGTGGGCAGAGAGGTCCTGGCAGAGTAAGTCTGAGAACAAAGAGCGGTCATAGCTTGTCTTTCCATAGTTGGCAAATGGCTATTAAGAAGTTAATCTTGGTTTTCTTTCTCCCTAACTAGCTGATCAGTAGGGGATGCTGGAAAAGCATGAGGAACAGAGGTTGGAGAAGCAGCTTGTGGGTGTGGGCTTTAAACACCTACTTCTGAATTTAAGCATTACCTCCTTGTCCATCCTGCCAGTGTAAAAAATTCCTTAGCTCCACTGTATAAACATGGCTGTTGGAAGCTCATTCTTGGGCTTAAGGGCATGTTTGTGTGAAGTGGGTGGTGATACTTAGAGAAGTAGGCTCAACAGATAAGCTGAGAGGAATCAATTGCAGATGCTGTTAGAAATGTTTCTCTGATAAAAATAGACAAGGAATTCCTGGTTAAGCCGGCTTCTTTGCTACACCACCTTTCTGAGCTTTGAATACAATTATGTTCAATGTGAAAGTTCAATGAGTGGCAAAGAAGGGATGTTAATATGCCCTGCTTCCCAAATTTATTTAATTCATAAACTTTTTATCTTAGGAATAATTTATATTTTCCACAAGATATCTTTTGGGAAGTATATTCATGCTTTTGTGCTTGCAATCCCCATGCAAGTTTACACAGAGAATATTCAACAAGTGTAATAACCTCAGAAGTGCTCTTCACAGTGGGGCTGGCCCAAACATTTTGGCGGCAGGCTAACCTGCTAAAGTGGGTGCTACCCCACACACCCCCCATCAACAAGGAAGCACTGCTCCTAGAAGCTGGCAATTGCTCAGAGGCAAGAAGACAGCTTCCTAATCAATGCATCTCTTTAAAAACCATTTACTATCCAAGTCAAGACACTGGGCAGAAACCTACTTGACTTTGATCTACTTAACACCCAATCTTTCACCTAGAAACGTAAGATCACTTGGCTATCCTGTCCCTCCCACAGACCAAAAGAGTTTACATTATGAATGGAGCCAGGCCAAAGCCTCAGGCCCCAAGTCCTGCTTGGGCTGGACTACCCCAGAGAACAGAGAGAGAGGCCTTACCCCCTAGAGCCTTCCCCTTTACTGTTGGGTGCTCGTGCAGTAGAACATCCCTTATGCCTTGCAGACTTCCTGATACTCTGATGATGAGCAAATACTGGGTTCTGTGAAGCTGATTCACTGCTCAAACTCTGAGTACCTCCCACTCTCACAAGGAAGGATTCCATCCAGCCTCCTCATTACGAGCCTTATTTATATGTGCTCTGACAATATTGCTGATTCCTTTTTTAATGAGTTTAAATAGATATCTCGAGATGAAGTATTTGCCTTAGCAATACATATGCCTAGGAGCCTCCTACACACCTTATAATTCATGCAGTTCTCCGCGTGTGAGTATCTGAAATAAAGCACTCTCCCTGTTCTTTTTTTGAAATCTTCATTACCTCAAAATCTCTATGGTTTCTCCACTCAATAAATATTTATCAAAATACTATGATTGCAGTATATAATCTATTGACACGTTTGTTTGTTGAGTTGTTTCTAGGGCTGCTTCCTGACCATTTTGCCCATCTCCAGTTATACCCATGCCAATCTCCCTCCAGACCAAACCTTCTATCCTGTGGGAAATGATGCCACTCACCTCCACACTTCCTCCCCATTTGCCGGGAACCTCTTTCCTGACCCCTTCCCTGAACAGTTTTGTTTAATTAAGGTAGTTCCTCAAAGCCATTTTGATTTTCTTACACCACTTGGAAAATAAGTGCATTCCAGATACCAGATTTCACAGAGTCTGTGAAATCCAGTCTTGTGGATCTGCATCTACTTTAAAAACATCCTGCAGGGGATGGGGATGGCCTGGAGTCGGCAAAGGCTTTGTGATCATGAATCTGTCTTTAGGATGGATAGATCTCACCAGGAGCTATCAGTTCCATCAGTGATAGGATTACAATGATGTAAATGCAGGCTTTAAGTGATAAAGGTTCATCTAAACTCTGCCCAAATTAAAGTCACTGAATGATGGAATCTTTACAAATTTAGAAATAAGACTTATTTTTCTCTAGAAGTCAAGCAATGCTAAACAAAGCACTTCTCAGATTGAAATGGCTAAAGTGATAGCTGGCTGACACACTCATGTGAATTAGCGCAAATCAAAAAGTAATGAAAATGCCTGCTATGCTAAATGATCTCATCTATAGCTTGCATAAAGTTGTTGCTGCTGTTTTGGGTTTTTTAATTACATGAGTAATTGACAGTAGGACACAAAAATCATGAGTAGTACATTCTCCAAGCACAAAAGTTCTTTTAAGTGTGGTAACTGACTATATGATGTTGTATGAACCAGAGATCTTACTTGGTGGCAGAGGGCATCATTGAAGAAAGAGCACTGAACACATCCTCTGACTCCTCAGTCTGGTGAGAACCTGGACCAGAGTGGGGACAGGGCCAAACCAATAAAAAGCACTACACAGCGAACAAAAGTGTGTGTTCTGTATTCTGGAGTTTCCATTTCAGACAACTGGGAGGTTAGTATGAATTCAAGCAAAAGTGAGATCAAAAAGGAAGTCGGTTACTGGAAACACGGGGAATAGACAGGGATTTATGAAAAAACAGAATACATGAATAGATTAGCAGCTTCTGCAAAGAATTGGAAGGCAGATTTCTCAGAGATACTGGGTGAGGTAGCATAAATCTGTAAGCAGGTATACAGAACTCCTTGACATGATACATCATCTAAGATACATAATTCCCTCTCTCCCGCCCCCCACTGGAATGACTATTGTGGCATCTCAGTAAGAGGCCCATCTCTGGTGGCCCAGCTCTGTCTCATTACACAGCTATTCTTTTCAGAATTCAATTGCTTCAAATTCTAATTATGAAACTATTTGGACCATCAGTAGTGGTGTTACTTTGATTAAATATAGAAAAATAATAATTCCTGCCTTCAGCTAATTATATCCCATCTGGGATTGCCTTTGAAAAACTGTAAGATTGGCTACCAAAAACTCATAATTTTACCCTGGAGAAGGCCGACTTCATTATAACTAATTTAAACTGGTAGGACTTCACACATTTGCAATTCTTATTTCACTAATCTTCACAGAAATTGGAAAGAAACTCCGCTGTGGCATCCAAGAAATGTGAATGCATGCAAATTCAGTAGTTGTTATGGATTAAAAAAAAAAAAAAAAAGTAGTGGAGCCTTGCCCATACAAGTAATGAGATGCATACTTAGGTCACAGAAGCCAGTAACCAGCAGGGAAAATACTGAGGAAGCTGCGTTTGACATATATATATATTTTATATATATATAAAATATCAGACCTGAAGTTGTAAAATCCAACAACTTTGAAGTAATCAGGTTGATGACTTAAAACCGAATGAGAATCCTGAACTTATTACTTATATGCATCCAGCCCACTAGTTCAAACTTAAAACTCCTTAATTAACAACAACAAAACAACAACAAAAAAAAAAAAAAAAAAAGGAAAGAAAGAAAAGAAAAAATCTCCTGTTTTCTAACAATGATTATCATTGGGGGTAAAAAAAAAAAGGTGTTAGTATTTGAAATTGCCAAAGAAATTTAGACACAAATGAATAAAATGAGAATCATAGAAGGCAGTCATTTGGAGGACTGTGGTCCCTCACTGGGGAGGAGTATGCAGATGTTCACTTAGGTTGGGGAGCTGATCTGACAGAGATGGAAGGGAGCCAGGTCCCTTATTCCCCCTGTCCCGTGTTCCATCTACTCTCATCTTCCTGAGGGCCACAAAGAGGAAGGTCTTCTTTCTAACATGCCATCAGAAAGGGAGGAGTCACTTGAAGCTAATGTTGTGTTCAGATGTTATCCCGTATAAAAGAATGATTTCCTTTATGTCAAAGAGCAGGATACTCAAATTTTACTGCTAAGCAACTTAGCGATATACTTACAATTTTGATCCTAAATTTTCTCAAGCCTTCTTCACAGGGCTGCTCAGCTAAACTTCACGAAGCATCTACCATAGTGCCTGGTTCATAGCCAGCCCTCTTTGCATGTGTTTCCTCCCCAAAAGTAATTGGCTTAAGGGAAAAATACTTCTAATCGGCTATAATATTTTTTAAAGATATAAAATATCCCAAATAACAGACTATCAATAAATATATAAACCCAGGCCTTAAACCAAAAGAGTGGGTTCTTAAAAAAAAAATTATTTAGATAAAAATATTAGATCATCTTGGAAAACAGCCTGAACTGTGCTATACTTCCTCCTTAATTAAGATTTTGCCATTGTTAGATTTTTAGTTTGCTTTACTTCCAGGAATGAGACAGTTTGGCAAAAACTTTGTTTTTATAATGTGAGAGATCCTGCCTGGCACACAGACACAGACTCTGAATTTTTTTAAAACCATTCCAGCAAACGTTCCATCTATCAAAGCAAACTTGAAATTCTCCAGCCTATTATTATCTTAACTCTGGAACACATGAATTAACAGATTTGAGGATGCAAATTGGATTTCTCATACCATGTTACATGTATCCAACTGTCATTTCTCCTGTTGACTTTATTAGTGGGAATGTCATTGGTACCAACACTACTGTAGCTTTTAATATGCATTCTAGGAGAGGATCTGACACAGAACAATGCAAATGAGCTTCAAACAGCTCCTAAAATACAAAGGCTATGACTGTAGATTGTGCCTTGATCTTTCTCCTGTGTTAGAGTGGCTACTGTTTTTTTAATAGCACTAACACTTAATTTCAGGATCCATCTAAGACTGTGCCTCTCTATCAACTTAACATCATTGGAATAAACACAGAGACAGAAAGATGTGCATGAGGCCACAGGGGGTTGCAATGCCTACTGTCTTCACCCAAGCAATTCCTCAGTAGATGGCCAGGTCAGTGATCTTGCCTGATTCTCTACCCACCATTAATGGGAAATAAAACCAGGGGTTCAGAGATGGCAGGAAGTTTGGTGGGTCCCAGAGATTCATTCTTCAGTGGACAGGAGAGAAAAACTGAGGCTGAGTAAATGTTTTGGTTAAGGTCACCCAGGGTTTTCAAGACAGGCTGAATCCCACTCCGGCATGCCCACGATTACTGTGTGTACACAAATAAGTACCTGCTTGTGCACTTGAGTCTTCAGGTCTCCTAAGTGGGTTCTTCCTTTGGCAGCCCTCTTCAGAGTTAAGATATGAGCTCATTGAATACACTACACACTCTCCATTGGTGATTTCCTCCACTCCTTAACTTCAAATATGTTCTCAATGAAAACACTCCCCCAGTGACTCATTTCTGGACTGAACTTGACTAATCATCTTTCAAGCTGGATGTACCACTAAGCCTGGCACACTCCAGCTATCATGTGCTCCTCATTGGGTCCTTGACAACCCTTGGTTGTTCCAACCTCCACAGATTTGTGATCTCACTCTTTTTTTTTTTTTTCCACTCTGTTTTGACAGGCTTTCATCCACTTCTCATTTATTGAAGTCTTATATAGACCCCTGTCTAGGTCAAGTCTTACCTCTTCCAGAAAGTCTTCTCAGATGTCCCTGCCTCCACCTCCTGACCCTCCAGACCTGATTACTCTGTACTGTGATTACAGCAGCTTCCTTCTGTGTTAAATCTGTGATGTAGAGCACTTGAATGGAGGCGTGTCAAATCTCTGCTCAAGCCTGGCAGTAGTTACAAACATAAGCAACTGGATCATTGAAGCACTTAATATGGATTATATGGAATTATAGAGAAAATTATTTTGCAAAGTTGTATAAAAGTTCATATGGAAGAAAATGAGATTATCAACCAAAAGCCCATTCATGCCTGAGATGTTCCTTGAGGAATACTGTTTCCAACAATTGATTATTTACCTGAAAGCAAACCAAAGACAGTTCATTGCTTATAGAATGCAATCTAATTTGACCACTGATATTGACTCAGTTCTCTTTTCTTTCTATTTAAATTGCTTTGAAAAAAAAATTGCTTTGAATTCACTGGCAATATAAACCTCTAGTAAATCGATCAATACAAAGTCTATGTTTTTATTGATTTGTCAGAAAACCGTTCTGGTATATTATCAGTCATTATAATTGAAATAACTCTTAAAGGGCAATTATTTCTTAATGCATTTTTAAGGTTAGTTGATACTATGATCAGTACCTTCAGCCAGTTTGTGATCAAGTCCATCAAAATTACTTACTTTAAGAAGACATGTTAGAAATCGATACATCCGGGATCCCTGGGTGGCGCAGCGGTTTGGCGCCTGCCTTTGGCCCAGGGCGTGATCCTGGAGACCCGGGATCGAATCCCACGTCGGGCTCCCGGTGCATGGAGCCCGCTTCTCCCTCTGCCTGTGTCTCTGCCCCCCCCCCTCTGTGACTATCATAAATAAAAATTAAAAAAAAAAAGAAATCGATACATCCAAGGTTAACATTTGACATTAAGTAAATCTTACTTCAAAATACGTGATTAAATGTCCTAATGGAGACACTGGTAACTTCGATAACTTTGAGTCATGACAGGGTCCAGTCAGTTATTGTGAAGGGTCTGAAATTTTACCCTACTTTCCAGCTAAGAGGTTAACCTTCTTTCTAGTTTCATGTATGCTGTCAGATGGCATGAGACCTGTTCATGAGAGACAAAAAATTACTCACAGTAATAGCATAGACAAAATATCAGCATTTTCATTAGTTCCTCCGCTATAAAAAGGGCTTCACGTCTTCATCCTGCACATGTAGTGGGGTACATCATGGGAAAATATTTTATAATGGGCAGTAGGCCTGTTTGTACTTTGCCCTGGAGGGCAACAATATCTTTCTTATAGTGGATGGTAAACAAACCTGTCCTTTGCCTGGAGGGAGGCATGCTCTCCACATCCTAAGGCTGTTCGCTATACAATTTTAAAAAGTCTGCAACAAATACAGTCAGTATCTCTTCTTGCAAGACATACAGAAACTCAGAAGAGTTCTGTGGAGAATGATATGAAGATACTTAAAATTTGAAAGTAACTTCCTTAATTAGAATCACTCACTTTGAGTTAGCAAAGAAGGTTGGGTTGGTGAAGATAAAGACTTCAGTGAATGGAAAACTTTTATATTTGTTGAGAGAATATTTTTTATAAAGACAGATATACCATTTTTATTCCTGAACTGATAAAGGGAAAAACCAAACATGTGCTGCTGTGTGACACATCTCAAAAGGAGACCACTCACAATCCTCAATTCCAGAGCTAAAGAAACAAAATGAATGGAAACAAGCCTCACTGCTTTAAAGCCCAGAGTACTGTAGCCCCAGGAGATGGAATTGTTTTGGAGCATTTTGGAATGGAATGTTTCTCTTCCCTCCTTAATCCACTGCTGTGTCTCCATTTTGTATTACCAGGCCAAATCTTCATTACAAAAATCCACATCCACATATATGTTCAAGTCTTTTGCATCATGCTCTTTATTTTATGTGTGTGACATATCTAATCAACAATATATCCAGGTATCTTGTCAATAAATATTGGTCCACCCACAGCCCTCTTTACAACTATATGGCATTCTGTTACATAAATACATTTAAAATATAATCAGTCCCTTGTTGATGAAAGTTGAGGATGGTCCTACTCTTTAGTTATTATAAACAATGCTGTAATGAATATCCTTGAACACAGTTTTTTTCACATTTTTCTACAATTACCATAAAACTTAACACTGACATATAAATTCAACTATAAGCATAAGTTGCTTTTAGTAATACTTAAATAAACACAAACAATTAATCAAAGCAATCAATTTTTCAAAAGAATTCAAACATGGAATCATGACAAACATGGAATGCTTTGTTTTTCATCTCTAAGGTTTTGGTTAACTTTATCTGGAGATGATTTCTTCTAAATAGAACTTCTTCTTCCTCAAGAGGGAATATTGTAGGAAAATAAAATTAAACTGAATTTGTCACTTCCTTCCTCTCATCTGGAAATTTACAAGTTAGATAGTGACTATGTGAATCACTGTTTTTGCACTAGATTAAAAATAGGCTCAATGAATTATGGGTCAATGCAGATACATATATGACAACACCTTTTACTCTAAACAAATCTTTAGCTTAGGACTTTCTTTACCCATAGTTGATAATATTCCTTATAAGCCTCAGTTAGATGATACAAAATGATGTTTCATTAACCAAAAGAACTTTGAAGAAAAGGGACTATTGACTAATATCACTCGGTGACAGTAGTTCAGAGAAGAGAAGAATTGATTAGCACCTATGTAAATCTTGCATCTTTTGCAGATACATTAAAACAACAACAACAAAAAGGAAGCCTTGATGATTGGTTTACTAAGAATGCAGGCACTCCAATTACCTTTAATAGATGTCAAGAAGGCACAGAATTTGATTCTTACCTATTCCTATTCTGAGAAAGAAGATCTTATTACATCACTATTCATTAAGAAAAATATAAATACAGGGCACCTGGATGGCTCAGTCAGTTAAGCATCCACCTTTGGCTCAGGTCAGGATTGCGGGGCCTTGGGATTCAATCCCAAGTCTGGCTCCTTGCTCAGCAGGGAGTCTGCTCTTTATGATGCCAGTTAGTCTATCCTTCCCATTTTGTGTTAACACCATCACACACCCTGGAGGTGGCAGTGAGCAGCCAGCAGGGCCGACAGGTTTCCTTGTATTCAGTTTCCTTCCTCTGTCATACACTGGGAGCCTTGGCTCTTTCAGCTAACAGCATGTGTATGGGCACACTTCCATCTTTACCAGCCTCACCTACAAGAGAAAATATTTCTAAAATTAAGCATTATATACATTTTTACTTAGCACCCATTTTAACAAAACTTATAAGTATCTAGTGTGCATAATTGAATCAATAAAAGACAAAGATTTTATTTTATTTTATTTTATTTTATATATATATATATTTTATTGGAGTTCAATTTGCAACATATACTATAATACCTAGTTTTATTCCCATCAAGTGCCCACCTCAGTGCCCATCACCCAGTCACCCCATCCTCCTGCCCACTTACTCTTCCACTACCCCTTGTTCATTTCCCAGAATTAGGAGTCTCACATGTTTTGTCACCATATCTGATTTCTCCCACTCATTTTCTCTCCTTCCCCTTATAATCCCTTTCACTATTTTTTATATCTCCTAGTATGAGTGAAACCATATAATGATTGTCCTTCTCTGATTGACTTACTTCACTCAGCATAATACTCTCCAGTTCCATCCATGTCGAAGCAAATGGTGGGTATTCGTCATTTCTAATAGCTGAGTAATATTCCATTGTATACATAGACCCACATCTTCTTTATCCATTCATCTTTCGATGGACACCGAGGCTCCTTCCACAGTTTGGCTATTGTGGACATGGCTGCTATAAACATCGGGGTGTAGGTGTCCTGGTGTTTCACTGCATCTGTATCTTTGGGGTAAATCCCCAGCAGTGCAATTGCTGGGTCATAGGGCAGGTTCTATTTTTAAATCTTTGAGGAATCTCCACACAGTTTTCTGGAGTGGCTGTACCAGTTCACATTCCCACCAACAGTGCAAGAGGGTTCCCCTTTCTTCACATCTTCTCCAACATTTGTTGTTTCCTGTCTTGTTAATTTTCACCATTATCACTGCTGTGAGGTGGTTTCTCATTGTAGTTTTGATTTGTTATTTCCCTGATGGAAAGTGACGCAGAGCATTTTCTCATGTGCTCGTTGGCCATGTCTATGTCTTCCTCTGTGAAATTTCTGTTCATGTCTTTTGCACATTTCATGATTGGATTGTTTGTTTCTTTGCTGTTGAGTTTAATAAGTTCTTTATAGATCTTGGATACTAGCCTCTTTATCTGATATGTCATTTGCAAATATCCTCTCCCTTTCTTTTAGTTTTGTTGACTGTTTCTTTTGCTGTGCAGAAGCTTTTTATCTTGATGAAGTCCCAATAATTCATTTTTGCTTTTCTTTCCCTTGCCTTCATAGATGTATCTTGCAAGAAGTTGCTGTGGCCAAGTTCAAAAAGGGTGTTGCCTGTGTTCTCCTCTAGGATTTTGATGGATTCTTGTCTCACATTTAGATCTTTCATCCATTTTGAGTTTATCTTTGTGTCTGGTGTAAGAGAATGGACTAGTTTCATTCTTCTGCATGTGGCTGTCCAATTTTCCCAGCACCATTTATTGAAGAGACTGTTCTTTTTTCCAGTGGATAGTCTTTCCTGCTTTGTCGAATATTAGTTGACCATAATGTTGAGGGCCCATTTCTGGGTTCTCTATTCTGTTCCATGGATCTGTGTGTCTGTTTTTAGGCCAGTACCACACTGTCTTGATGACCACAGCTTTGTAGTACAACTTGAGATCTGGCATTGTGATGTCCCTGGCTCTGGTTTTCTTTTTCAATATTCCCCTGGCTATTTGGGGTCTTTTCGGATTCTACACAAATCTTAAGATGATTTGTTCCAACTTTCTAAAGAAAGTCTATGGTATTTTGATAGGGATTGCATTAAATGTGTAAATTGCCCTGGGTAGCATAGACATTTTCACAATATTAATTCTTCCAATCCATGACCATGAAATATTTTTCCATTTCTTTGTGTCTTCCTCAATTTCTTTCAGAAGTGTTCTGTAGTTTTTAGGGTATAGATCCTTTACCTCTGTGGTTAGGCTTATTTCTAGGTATCTTATGCTTTTGGGTGCAATTGTAAAAGGTATTGGCTCCTTAATTTACCTTATACCAAATGATTGGGATTGTCCCCTGCATATTTTTCAACCACAATGCTTTGAAACTAGAACTCAATCACAAGAAGAAATTTGGAAGAAATTCAAATACGTGGAGGTTAAAGACCATCCTGCTAAAAGATGAATGGGTCAACCATGAAATTAGAGAAGAATTAAAAAGATTCATGGAAACTAATGAAAATGAAGATACTACTGTTCAAAATATTTGAGATACAGCAAAAAGCAGTACTAAGAGGGAAATACATCACAATACAAGCATCCCTCAAAAAACTGGAAAAAACTCAAGTACAAAAGCTAAACTTGCACCTAAAGGAACTGGAGAAAGAATAGCAAATAAAACCTACACCCAGCAGAAGAAAAGAGTTAATAAAGATTCGAGCAGAACTCAATGAAATAGAGACCAGAAGAACTGTGGAGCAGATCAACAAAACTAGGAATTTGTTCTTTGGAGGAATTAATAAGATAGATAAACCATTAGCCAGCCTTATTAAAAAGAAAAAAGACTCAAATTAATAAAATCATGAATGAAACAGGAGAGATCACAACCAATACCAAGGAACGCAAATGATTTTTAAAAACGTATTATGAGCAGCTATACACCAATAAATTAGGCACTCTAGAAGAAATGGATGCATTTCTGGAAAACCACAAATTACCAAAATTGGAACAAGAAGAAATAGAAAACCTGAACAGGCCAATAACCAGGGAGGAAATTGAAGCAGTCATCAGAAACTTCCCAAGACACAAAAGTCCAGGGCCAAATGGCTTCCCAAGGGAATTCTATCAAACGTTTAAAGCAGGAATAATACCTATTCTACTAAAGCTGCTCTGAAGGATAGAAAGGGCCAGAATACTTCCAAACTTGTTTTATGAGGCCAGCATCATCTTAATTCCAAAACCAGATAAAGACCCCACCAGAAAGGAGAATTATAGACCAATATCCCTGATGAACATGGATGCAAAAATTCTCAACAAGATACTAGCCAATAGGATCCAACAATACATTAAGAATATTATTCACCATGACTAAGTGGGATTTATCCCCGGGATGCAAGGTTGGTTCAACACTCATAAAACAATCACCATGATAGATCACATCAACAAGAGAAAAAACAAGAACCCTATGATCCTCTCAAAGATGCTGAGGAAGCATTTGACAAAATACAGCATCCATTCCTGATCAAAACTCTTCAGAGTGTAGGGATAGAGGGAACATTCCTCAGCATCTGAAAAGCCATCATGAAAAGCCCACAGCAAATATCATTCTCAATGGGGAAGCACTGGGAGCCTTTCCCCTAAGATCAGGAACAAGACAGGGATGTCCACTCTCACCACTGCTATTCAACACAGTACTTGAAGTCCTAGCCTCAGCAATCAGGCAACAAAAATAAATAAAAGGCATTCAAATTGGCAAAGAAGAAGTCAAACTCTCCCTCTTTGCAGATGACATGATACTGTACATAGAAAACCCAAAAGCCTCCACCCCAAGATTGCTAGAACTCACACAGCAATTTGGCAATGTGGCAGGATACAAAATCAATGCCCAGAAATCAATGGCATTTCTCTACACTAACAAGACAAAGATTTTAAAAAGTAAACTGAGCCTGGCATCTCCTTCCCACCTGCAAAAATTATCTTTGGGCTCTCCAAAGATGGAAATATGTTCTCTTGCCTTTCCTATACTTTCAGGCTCTCTCTTCTATTTCTTTTTTTAGAGAGAAAAAGGCAGAGAGAGAGACAGAGAAGGGCAGAGATGCGGGCATAGAGAAGCAGGCTCCATGCAGGGACTTGATCCTGGGTCTCCAGGATCACGCCCTGGGCTGAAGGTGGCACTAAACTGCTAAGCCACCGGAGCTGCCCACTACTTTTGTATCTTTGAGATGACCTTTGTCGCCTCACATAATATACTTATGCTTTTATTGATTGTCTCAACAATGATAATGACATCTTTAAATAGTACACCACATAAATGAGAATATGACCTTTGTTTATTTTTTACCTTTTCTCTTCTACCTCTTTCACTAGTACTTTTCTATTCTACTAGCTTTACTGAGATATAACTGAGAAAGAAATCCTCATATATTCAAAGTGTAGAGTGGGATGATTTGATATACACATGCAATGTGAACTGATTTCTGCCACTGAGTTAATTAACACTTCCATTACCTCACATGTTCACCTTTTATTTTTATTTTTTATGAGAACACTTAAGTTCTACTCTCTTAGCAAATTCTAGTTATACCTTATAGTATTATTAACTATAGTCACCATGTTAGACATTAGATCCTTAGATCTTGTTTATATTATACTTATAACATCCAGCTTGTACCCTTTTACCAGACTCTTTCTGTTTTTCCAGTCTAGCTCAATGGAACTAATTTTCTACTCTGTTTATATGCATTCAACTTTTTTTTAGATCCCATTTATATAAGTGATATGAGGCAGTGTTTTTCTCTTTCTGGCTTATTTTACCTAGTGTAATGCCTTCTAGTTCAATCATGTTGTCAGAAATGGCAGCATTAACTTCATTTGTTTTTATTTTATTTTACTTTATGTCATTTTATTATTTTATTTTAATTCTAATTTAATTAACATACAGTGTTATATTAGTTTCAGGTGTAGAATATAGTGATTCAACACTTCCATACATCACTCAGTGCTCATCACAAGTGCCCTCCTTAATCCCCATTACCTATTTCACCCATCCCTCCACACCCCTCCCCTCTGGTAACCATCAGTTTGTTTCTATAGTTAAGAGTCTGTTTCTTGGTTTGTCTCTATTTTTTTTCCTTTACTTATTTGTTTTGTTTCTTGAATTCCTTATATGAATGAAATCATATGGTATTTGTCTTTCTCTCACTGACTTATTTCCTTAGCATCATAGTCTCCATCCATGTCATTGCAAATGGCAATATTTCATTCTTTCTATCAAGATTTTATTTACTTATTTATTTTAGAGAGAGAGTGTACAAGATGAGGGAGAGGCAAAAGGGGAGGGAGAGGGACAAGCAGACTCCCTGAGGTGGGGCTCAATATCTCAACCCTGAGATCATGACCTGAGCCAAAATCAAATCAGAAGCTTAACCAACTGAGCCACCCAGGTGTCCCTGGATTTCATTCTTTCTTATAGCTGATATATATATATATATATATATATATATATATATATATATATATATATATATCATATCTTCTTTATCCAATTGTCAGTGGATGCTTGGGCTGCTTCCATAGTTTGGCTATTGTAAATAATGCTGCTATATAAGAAGGCATGCATCTCTTTGAATTAATGTTTCTGAATTTGGGGGGGGGGGTACCCAGTAGTGCAATTGTTGGATCTTAGGGTAGTTCTATTTTTAACTTTTTGAGAAAACTCCATACTGTTTTCCACAATGTTTTCCAAAATCCCAGTTTGCATTTCCATCAACCGTGCACAAGTGAGCCTTCTTTTTTCTCCACATCCTCACCAACACTTGTTATTTCTCATTTTTTTATTTTAGCCATTCGGACAGGTGTGAGATGATATCTCATTAGAGTTTTGATTTGCATTTCCCTGATGAGAAGTGATGTTGAGTATCTTTTCTTGTGTCTGTTGGCCATTTGGATGTTTTCTCTGGAGAAATATCTGTTCATTTCTTCTGCCCATTTTTAAATTGGATTGTGTGTGTGTGTTGAGTTTTATCAGTTTTTTTAATATATATTTTGGATACTAGTCCTTTATCTGACAGCCCTTTATCATTGGCAAATATCTTCTCCCATTAATTATATTGCTGTTAAGTTTTGCTGATTGTTTCCTTTGCTGTGCAGAAGCTTTTTATTTTGATGTAGTCCCAATAGTTTATTTTTGCTTTTATTTACTTTGCCTCAGGAGACATATCTAGAAAAATGTCGCTACAGTCAATGTGAGATAAAGTACTATCCATGCTCTCTTCTAGGATTTTTATGGTTTCAGGTCTCACATTTAGTATTTCCTTCATTTATAAGGCTGAATAATATCTAGATAGATAGATAGATAGATAGATAGATAGATAGATAGATGATAGATAGATAGATAGATAATACCAATTTTTATCCATTCATCTGTTGGTAGATATATTAGCTATTTCCACATGATGGTTACTATTAATAATGTTGCAATGAACATGGGAGTATAGATATCTCTTCGAGCAATGATTTTATATCCTTTGGATATTTACCCAGAAATGAGATTATTATATCATATGATAGTTCGATTTTTAATTTCTTGAAAAAGTTCCAACTCTTCTCTTTATTGGCTATACCAGTTTACATTCCTACTAACCCTGTAGAAAGATACCCTTTCTACTTTTCTATATGTCTTTATCAGTATTTGTTATCTCTTGTCTTTTAGATAATAGACATCCTGGCAGGTGTGAGGTTATATCCTATTGAGGTTTTGATTTGCATATCTCTGATGATTAGTGATACTGAGCACTTTTCATGTATTTGTCAGCCATTTGTAATCTTCTTTGGAAAAATGTCTATTCAGCTCTTTTGCTCATTTTAAAAATTGGGTTACTTGGGTTTTTTTCTAGTGAATTGTATGAGTTCCTTGTACATTTTGAGTCTTAACCTTCTGTTGGATATATGGCTAGCAAATGTTTTCACATATTCTATAGGTTGCCTTTTTATTCCTTAAATGTTTCCTTTATGTGCAGAAGCTTTTTAGTTTGATGTTGTCTCACTTATTTTCTTGCTTGTTTCTTTGTTTGTTTGGCTTTGCTTTTGGTGCTAATCTAAAAAAAAATCATCATCAAGATCAAAGTCAGATATCTTCTTCCCTGTCTTCTTCTGGAGTTTCATGATATCAAGTCTTTTTTTTTAATAAATTAATTTTTTATTGGTGTTCAATTTACCAACATACAGAATAACACCCAGTGCTCATCCCATCGAGTGTCCCCCTCAGTGCCCATCACCCACTCACCCCCACCCCCCCCTCCTCCCCTTCCACCACCGTTTCCCAGAGTTAGGAGTCTTTATGTTCTGTCTCCCTTTCTGACACTTCCCACACATTTCTTCTCCCTTCCCTTATATTCCCTTTCACTATTATTCATATTCCCCAAATGAATGAGAACATACACTGTTTGTCCTTCTCCGATTGACTTCCTTCACTCAGCATAATACCCTCCAGTTCCATCCACGTTGAAGCAAATGGTGGGTATTTGTCGTTTCTAATGGCTGAGGAATATTCCATTGTATACATAAACCACATCTTCTTTATCCATTCATCTTTCGATGGGCACCGAGGCTCCTTCCCCAGTTTGGCTATTGTGGACATTGCTGCTAGAAACATCGGGGTGCAGGTGTCCCGGCGTTTCATTGCATCTGAATATTTGGGGTAAATCCCCAACAGTGCAATTGCTGGGTCGTAGGGCAGGTCTATTTTTAACTCTTTGAGGAACCTCCACACAGTTTTCCAGAGTGGCTGCACCAGTTCACATTCCCACCAACAGTGTAAGAGGGTTCCCTTTTCTCCGCATCCTCTCCAACATTTATTGCTTCCTGCCTTGTTAATTTTCCCCATTCTCACTGGTGTGAGGTGGTATATTTCATTGTGGTTTTGATTTGTATTTCCCTGATGGCAAGTGATGCAGAGCATTTTCTCATGTGCATGTTGGCCATGTCTATGTCTTCCTCTGTGAGATTTCTCTTCATGTTTTTTGCCCATTTCATGATTGGATTGTTTGTTTCTTTGGTGTTGAGTTTAAGAAGTTCTTTATAGATCTTGGAAACTAGCCCTTTATCTGATAGGTCATTTGCAAATATCTTCTCCCATTCTGTAGGTTGTCTTTTAGTTTTGTTGACTGTATCCTTTGCTGTGCAAAAGCTTCTTATCTTGATGAAGTCCCAATAGTTCATTTTTGCTTTTGTTTCTTTTGCCTTCATGGATGTATCTTGCAAGAAGTTACTGTGGCCGAGTTCAAAAAGGGTGTTGCCTGTGTTCTCCTCTAGGATTTTGATGGAATCTTGTCTCATATTTAGATCTTTCATCCATTTTGAGTTTATCTTTGTGTATGGTGCAAGAGAGCGGTCTAGTTTCATTCTTCTGCATGTGGATGTCCAATTTTCCCAGCACCATCTACTGAACAGACTGTCTTTCTTCCAGTGGATAGTCTTTCCTCCTTTACCAAATATTAGTTGACCATAAAGTTCAGGGTCCACTTCTGCGTTCTCTATTCTGTTCCATTGATCTATGTGTCTGTTTTTGTGCCAGCACCACACTGTCTTGATGACCACAGCTTTGTAGTACAACCTGAAGTCTGGCATTGTGATGCCCCCAGATAAGGTTTTCTTTTTTAAAATTCCCCTGGCTATTCGGGGTCTTTTCTGATGCCACACAAATCTTAAAATAATTTGTTCTAACTCTCTGAAGAAAGTCCATGGTATTTTGATAGGGATTGCATTAAACGTGTAAATTGCCCCGGGTAACATTGACATTTTCACAATATTAACTCTGCCAATCCATGAGCATGGAATATTTTTCCATCTCTTTGTGTCTTCCTCAATTTCTTTCAGAAGTGTTCTGTAGTTTTTAGGGTATAGATCCTTGACCTCTTTGGTTAGGTTTATTCCTAGGGATCTTATGCTTTTGGGTGCAATTGTAAATGAGATTGACTCCTTAATTTCTCTTTCTTCAGTCTCATTGTTAGTGTACAGAAATGCCATTGATTTCTGGGCATTGATTTTGTATCCTGCCACGCTACCAAATTGCTGTATGAGTTCTAGCAATCTTGGGGTGGAGGCTTTTGGGTTTTCTATGTAGAGTATCATGTCATCGGCGAAGAGGGAGAGTTTGACTTCTTCTTTGCCAATGTGAATGCCTTTAATGTATTTTTGTTGTCTGATTGCTGAGGCTAGGACTTCCAGTACTATGTTGAATAGCAGTGGTGAGAGTGGACATCCCTGTCTTATTCCTGATCTTAGGGGAAAGGCTCCCAGTACTTCCCCATTGAGAATGATATTTGCTGTGGGCTTTTCGTAGATGGTTTTTAATATGTCGAGGAAAGTTCCCTCTATCCCTACACTCTGAAGAGTTTTGATCAGGAATGGATGCTGTATTTTGTCAAATGCTTTCTCTGCATCTAATGAGAGGATCATATGGTTCTTGGTTTTTCTCTTGCTGATATGATGAATCACATTGATTGTTTTACGAGTATTGAACCAGCCTTGTGTCCCAGGGATAAATCCTACTTGATTATGGTGAATAATTTTCTTAATGTGCTGTTGGATCCTATTGGCTAGTATCTTGTTGAGAATTTTTGCATCCATGTTCATCAGTGATATTGGTCTGTAATTCTCCTTTTTGGTGGGGTCTTTGTCTGGTTTTGGAATTAAGGTGATGCTGGCCTCATAGAACGAATTTGGAAGTACTCCATCTCTTTCTATCTTTCCAAACAGCTTTAGTAGAATAGGTATGATTTCTTCTTTAAACGTTTGATAGAATTCCCCTGGGAAGCCATCTGGCCCTGGACTCGTGTCTTGGGAGGTTTCTGATGACTGCTTCAATTTCCTCCCTGGTTATTGGCCTGTTCAGGTTGTCTATTTCTTCCTGTTCCAGTTTTGGTAGTTTGTGGCTTTCCAGGAATGCGTCCATTTCTTCTAGATTGCCTAATTTATTGGCGTATAGCTGCTCATAATATGTTTTGTATTTCCTTGGTGTTGGTAGTGATCTCTCCTTTCTCATTCATGATTTTATTAATTTGAGTCTTCTCTCTCTTCTTTTTAATAAGGTTGGCTAATGGTTTATCTATCTTATTAATTCTTTCAAAGAACAAACTCCTGGTTCTGTTTATCTGTTCCACGTTTCTCTAGCTCCTTTATGTGTAAGGTTAGCTTTTGTATTTGAGTTCTTTCCAGTTTTTGAATGGATGCTTGTATTGCGATGTATTTCCCCCTTAGGACTGCTTTTGCTACATCCCAAAGATTTTGAACGGTTGTATCTTCATTCTCATTAGTTTCCATGAATCTTTTAATTCTTCCATAATTTCCTGGATGACTCTTTCATCTTTTAGCAGGAAGGTCCTTAGCCTCCATGTGTTTGAAGTCCTTCCAAACTTCTTGTTGTGATTTAGTTCTAATTTCAAGGCATTATGGTCTGAGAATATGCAGGGACGATCCCAATATTTTGGTATTGGTTCAGACCCGATTTGTGACCCAGTATGTGGTCTATTCTGGAGAAAGTTCCATGTGCACTTGAGAAGAATGTGTATTCAGTTGAGTTTGGATGTAAAGTTCTGTAGATATCTGTGAAATCCATCTGGTCCAGTGTATCATTTAAAGCTCTCGTTTCTTTGGAGATGTTGTGCTTAGAAGACCTATCGAGGGTAGAAAGAGCTAGATTGAAGTCACCAAGTATAAGTGTATTATTATCTAAGTATTTCTTCAGTTTGGTTATTAATTGGTTTAAATATTTGGCAGCTCCCACATTCGGGGCATATATATTGAGGATTGTTAAGTCCTCTTGTTGGATAGATCCTTTAAGTATGAGATAGTGTCCCTCTTCATCTCTCACTACAGTCTTCGGGGTAAATTTTAGTTTATCTGATATAAGGATGGCTACCCCTGCTTTCATTTGAGGACCATTTGAATGGTAAATGGTTCTCCAACCTTTTATTTTCAGGTTGTAGGTGTCCTTCTGTCTAAAATGAGTCTCTTGTAGACAGCAAATAGATGGGTCCTGCTTTTTTATCCAGTCTGAAACCCTGTGCCTTTTGATGGGGTCATTAAGCCCGTTCAGAGTTACTATTGACAGATATGAGTTTAGTGTCATCATGATATCTATTTAGTCCTTGTTTTTGTGGATTGTTCCACTGAACTTCTTCTTAAAGGGGAATTTTAAGAGTCCCCCTTAAAATCTCTTGCAGAGCTGGTTTGAAGGTCACATATTTTTCAGTTCCTGCCTGTCTTGGAAGCTCTTTATCTCTCCTTCCATTTTGAATGAGAGCCTTGCTGGATAAAGTATTCTTGATTGCATGTTCTTCTTATTTAAGACCCTGAATATATCCTGCCAGCTCTTTCTCACCTGCCAGGTCTCTGTGGAGAGGTCTTCTGTTATCCTAATACTCCTCCCCATAAAAGTCAGGGACTTCTTGTCTCTTGCTGCTTTAAGGATCTTCTTTTTATCTTTGGAATTTGCGGCTTACCTTAAATGTCGAGGTGTTGAACAGTTTTTATGGATTTTTTTTTTGGGGGGGGAGTCTCTCTATTTCCTGGATCTGAATGCTTGTTTCCCTTCCCAGATTAGGAAAGTTTTCACCTATGATTTGCTCAAATACATATTCTGGCCCTCTGGCCCTTTTGGCACCCTCGAGAACCCCAATTACACGTAGGTTTTTCTTCCTCAGGCTGTCGTTTATTTCCCTTAATCTATCTTCATGGTCTTTTGTTTGTCTCTTTTTTCCTCAGTTTCCTTCTTTGCTATCAACCTGTCTTCTATGTCACTCGTTCTTCCACCTCGTTAACCCTCGTCATTAGGACTTCTAGTTTGGATTGCATCTCATTTAATTGATTTTTAATTTCTGCCTGATTGGATCTAAATTCTGCAGTTATGAAGTCTCTTGAGTCCTTTATGCTTTTTTGTAGAGCCACCAGTAGCTGCATAATAGTGCTTCTGAATTGGCTTTCTGACATTAAATTGTAATCCAGATTTTGTAACTCTGTGGGAGAGAGGACTGCTTCTGATTCTTTCTTTTGAGGTGAGGTTTTCCTTTTCGTCATTTTGCTCAGTGCAGAGTGGCCAAAAACAAGTTGTATTGGGAAAAGGAGAAAAAGAGAGAGAGAGAAGGAAAGAAAAGAGAAAAAGAAAAAAAAAAGGGGAAGAAAAAAAGGAAAAAAGAGAAGAAAAAGAGAAAGAAAAAGAAAGAAAGGTGAAAAAAAAACAGGGTGGGTGAAGCAATCAGAAATCAAAAAGAAAGAAAAAAAAACACGGGGGAGTATCTTCTGATTCTGTACACTTTACGTCCCTTGACTTCCCCTGGAACTGGTCCTTCTAGCTGGTCTTCTGGGGGAGGGGCCTGCTGTGCTGATTTTCAGGTGTTAGCACTTGGGGGAGCTGCTCTGCCCCTGCCTGGTGCAGGGCTCAGTGGGTGTTGTTTACCCCGTGAGGCCCCAGGAGGAACAACCACAGTGGCGGGGCCAGGTCTGCAGCCCTGGAGTCAGCTCCTGCAGTAACTCAGCTCAGGGCAGGAGCGTCCTTGCTGTCCTGGGCCCTCCCAGCCTCTGCCTGTCCCGGGGGAGGCCGGATCCTGGGCTGTGTCCCGGCGCCCTGTGCCCCGGGGCCTGCGCTGGTGGATTCGCGCTCCCGCCCCGCAGCCCCCTCTGCGGAGCCGCCGCCCGAGCCCCTCCGAGCTGCTCCGGGTCCCACCGTGCGCGCTGCAGCCCTTAGGGAGCTCGGCGCACTCTCCCGGGGCGCAGGTGTCTGTTAGTGTCCCAGGGAGCCCGAGGGCATCCCCGCCCTCCTGGGTCCTGCTCCAACTCCCTGCGAGCCCCTTTCCGCCCGGGAAGGTTGGTGCAGCTCCTGCTTCTCCGGGACGGGGCTCTCCTGTCCTGGGGACACTCACCCCGGCCTCAGCCCGGCTCCTCGCGGGGCCCCTCCCCCTTGGAGGCCTTTTGTTCCTTTATTTCTTTTTCCCCGTCTTCCTACCTTGATAGAAGCGTGAACTCTTCTCACGGTAGCATTCCAGCTGGTCTCTCTTTACATCTCAGGCCGAATTCGTAGATTTTCAGGATGATTTGAAGGTTATCTAGGTAACTTGGTGGGGACAGGTGACTTGGGGACCCTAGTCTTCCGCCGTCTTGCCGCTCCTCCGATATCAAGTCTTTATTGAAGTCTTTAATTCAAGTTAATTTTTGTAAGTTGCTATACATAAATGCCATAGTAACTATCCTGACCAGGAAGTTCATTACCAACCAAGTACTTCAGCAGAAACGGATGGTCATTGCTCTTCTTCACCTTGGCAAGGCAACTGTACCAAAGACAGAAATTCAGGAAAAACTAGTCAAAATGTACAAGACCACACCAGATGTCATATTTGTATTTGTATTCAGAACCCATTTTGGTGCTGGCAAGACAACTGGTTTTGGTATGATTTGGTATGGTATAATTCCTTTGATAATGCAAAGAAAAATGAATCCAAACATAGACTTGCAAGAGATGGTTTGTATGAGCAGAAACAGACATCAAGAAAACAGCGAAAGGAATGCAAGAACAGAATGAGAAAGAGAGACTGTAAAAACGAGTACTGGCAAAAAGTGAGCTGGAGACTGGGCAACAGAAGGAGTAAAGATTATGCAGTGACTTTACCTGTGATGATTGTGCAGATTTTTCATGAAAGGATTAATAGATTAAGAACACTGGAAAAAAAGATAGATCCAGTTTCATTCTTTCACGTGTAGATATCTAGTTTTCTCAATCAACATTTATTGAAGAGACTATTCTTTCTTCACGGTGCATTATTGGCACCGTTGTTGAAAATTAATTCACAAGACATGCATAGATTTATTTCTGGGCTCTCTATTCTGTTCCATTAATCTATGTGTCTGTTTTTATGCTAATACTATATTGTGCTATTTATCATAATTTATAATATAGTTTGAAATCAGGAAGTATAATGCCTTCAAGTTTGTTCTTTTTCTCAAGATCACTTTAGTTGTTTGGCATCTTTTGTGATTCCATATAAATTTTAGAATTTATTTTTCTTTGAAAACTACCACTGGAATTTTGATAAATTACATTCAATCTGTAGATCACTTTGGGTAGTCTGAACATGTCAACAATATTAATTCCTCTAATTCGTGAACATGAAATATCTTTCCATTTATTTGTATCTACTTCAGTTTCTTTTGCTGATGTTCTATAGTTTTCAGAGTACAGATCTTTTGCCACCTTGGGGAAATTTATTCCTAAGTATTGAAAATGAGATTTTTTTCTTAATATCTCTTTTGGACAATTTATTGTACAATATAAAACACAATTGTTTTTGTATATTGATTTTGTATCCCATAACTTCACTGAATTTTGTTTATTAGTTTTAATAGTTTTGGGGTGGAGTCTTTAGAGTTTTCTCTATGTAATATTATATTATCTATAAACAGAGACAATTTTGCTTTCTTCTTTCTGATTTAGATTTTATTTCTTTTTCTTTCTTTCTTCCTGATTGCTGTGGCTAGGGCTTCCAGTACTATGTTGAATAAAAGTGGTGAGAGCAGACATCTTGATCTTGTTTCTGTTCTTAGAGAAATACTCTCATTATTTTACGATAAAGTATGATGTTAGCAATAGGCTTGTCCTATATGGCCTTTCTTTGACCCATTCATTGTTTGGGAGCATGTTGTTTAATCTCCACATATTTGTGATATTTCCAGTTTCCTTCTTAAAATTGATTTCTAGTTTGATACCACTATAATTAGAAACATTTCTAATATGTTTCGTTTTTTGAGAGTTTTATCATGAAAGGATGTTGAATATTGTCAAATGCTTCTTCTGCTATTGTAATAGTAATGTGATTTTTATCCTTCATTTTGTTAAGGTGGTGTATCCCATTGATTGATTTGCAGATGTTGAACCATCCTTGCATCACTGGAATAAATCCCACTTGATCATGATATATGATTTTTTTAATATACTTTTTAATTTGGTTAGCCAATATTTATTGAAGGTTTTTGTATTTATGTTCATCAGGAATATTGGCCTGTAATTTTCTCTTTTGTAGTGCCCTTATATGGCTTTGATATCAGGGTAACAGGGTAATTCTGGCATTGTGAAATGAGTGTGGAAGTGCCTGTCTTCTTCAATTTTTGGAAGAGTTTGAAAAGAATTGATATTAATTCTCCTTTAAATGTTTGGTAGAATCCACTAGAAAAGTCATCTGGTCCTGGACTTTTATTTTTTGGGAGGTTTTGATTACTAATTCAATCTCTTTATGAGTAAGTGACCTACTCAGATTTTCTCTTCCTTCATGATTCAGTCTCAGTAGGATGTATGGTTCTAGAAATTTATCCATTTCTTCTACATTATCTAATTGTTTGGTATATAGTTGCTCATAGTAGTTTCTTATTATCCTTAATATTTCTATGGCTTCAATTGTCATGTTTCTTCTTTTACTTTTGATTTTATTTGAGTCTTCTTTCTTTTTTTTCAGTCTAGCTGAAGATTTGTCAATTTTGTTTATATTTTAAAAAAAACAGCTCTTAGTTTTATTTATTTTTCTATTCTCTTTTTAATCTCTATATCATTTATTTGGACCTTGATCTTTTTTTCCCTTCCTTCTACTAACTTTGGGCTTCATTTGATCTACTTTTTCTAGTTCCTTTAGGCATAAAGTTTGGTTGTTTGAGAGCTTTCGTTTTACTTAATGTAGACATTTATGGTTATGAAATTCCTTCTTAGACCTGCTTTTGTCACATCCCATAAGGTTTGGTATGTTGTGTTTCTATTTTCACCTGTCTAATAGTTTTTCCTTTTTTCCCTTTCTCTTTCTCTTGATTTATTCTTTCACTCTTTTTTTGTTTGGGAGTATTTGTGATTTTTCTAGTTTTCTTCTTATAATTGATTTCTAGTTTGATATCACTAATATCACTATGGTCAGAAAGGCTACTTGCCATAATTTCAATCTTCTTAAATTTGTTAAGATTTTTTTGGGCTAACATATAATTTTTCCTCGAGAATGTACCATATGTGCTAACGAAAAGCATGTATTATGCCAGTGTTGGATGAGATGTTCTGTATAACTCTCTTAGATATCTGGTTTAATGTGCAGCTTACGTCCATTGTTTTCTTTTTGAATTTCTATCTGGATGATCTATTCGTTTTTGAAAGTGGATATTTAAGCCCCTACTATTATTACATTATTGTCTATTTGTCCCTTCAAGACTGTAATATTTGCATTATATATTTAGTGCTCCAATTTTGGATATCTACATATTTACAACAGTTATATTCTCTTGATGCATTGATCCCTTTATGATTACATATTGCCCTGCTTTGTCTCGGTTATAGTTTTTGGCTTCAATTCTATTTTCTCTGATATTAGTATGGCTACTCATACTTTCTGTTGGTTTCCATTTGCATGGGATACATTTTTCTATCATTTCACTTTCTATCAGTGTCCTAAAAGCTGAAGTGAGACTCTTGTAGGTAATATGTAGTTAGATCCTGTTTTTTTATTCATTCAGCCACTATATATCTTTTGACTGAAGAATGCAGTGTATTTGCATTTCAAGTAATTATTGATGGGTATGGACTTACCATTGATTGTTATTTTGTTAGTTATTTACTGATGCTCTTGGACTTTTTTTTCCCTTTATTCCTCTTTTGCTCTCTTTGGTGATTGTTGCTTATTTCTATAGTTATATGCTTTCTTTTTATCTTTTGTGTCTTTACTATAAAAGCAATAGATTTATGCTTTGTAGTTACCATGAGACTTATACAAGCATTTTATAGTTATAATAGTCTATTTTAAGCTGTTAACAACTTAACTTTAAATAAATACAAAAAGCTCTACATCATCACAGTTCCCCCAACATTTCATAGTAATGGCTTTTATAATATGTATCCATTAACAAATTATTTTAGTTATAGTTAATTTTTACACTTTTGTTATTTAACCTTTATACTAGAATTATAAGTGATTTGCCTATCATCAATAAAACATCAGAGTATTCTGAATTTAACTATATATTTAACTTTAGCAGAGAGTTTTATACTTTCATATATTGTCATGTTACTAATTAGCATCCTTTTGTTTAGGCTTAAAGAATTTTCCTTAAGGGACACCTGGGTGGCTCAGCAGTTGAGCGTCTGCCTTCAGCTGAGGGTGTGATCTCAGGGTCCTGGGATCGAGTCCTACATTTGGCTCCCAGCAGGGAGCTTTCTTCTCCCTCTGCCTATGTCTCTGCCTCCCTCTCTGTGCCTCTCATGAATAAATAAATAAAATCTTTTTTTAGAAAACATAATTTTCCTTAAAATTTCTTGTAAGACCAATCTAGTGTTGATGAATTCCTTTGGCTTCTGTTTATCTAGAAAACTCTTGATCTTTCCTTTGATTCAATCACAGCTTTGCTGGGTACAATATTCTTGATTGGCAGAGTCTTTTCTCTCAACACTTTGAATACATCATGCCAGTTGCCTCTAGGTTGCAAAATTTTTGCTGAAAAATATGCTTATAATCTTATGGAAATTTCCCTGTAACATAATTCTCTGCCTTTGTCTTATTGCTTTCAAGATTCTCTCTTTTGATAATTAATTTTAAAATATCTCTATGTAGATTTCTTTTTTTTAATTTTTTTTAATTTTTTTTATTTATTTATGATAGTCACACACACACAGAGAGAGAGAGAGAGGCAGAGACACAGGCAGAGGGAGAAGCAGGCTCCATGCACCAGGAGCCTGATGTGGGATTCGATCCCGGGTCTCCAGGATCGCGCCCTGGGCCAAAGGCAGGCGCCAAACCGCTGTGCCACCCAGGGATCCCTCTATGTAGATTTCTTTAGAGTCATTTTATTTTGTACTTTCTGTGTTTTTTTTTTTTTTTTTTTTTTTTTTTTAGCTCTGATGTCTTTCTTTCCCCAGGTTAAGAAAACTTTCAGTAATTATTTTTTTGAATGAACTTTTCCCCCTTCTTCTATCTCCTACTGGGACCCCTACAGTATCCATATGGATCTACTTAGTGATCTCCCTAAATATGCTAAGCTATCTTTACTGCTTTTTATTCTTTTCCCTTTTTTGCTCCTCTAATTGGGTGAATTCCATGTGCCCTGTTTTTGAATTTGCTGAGGCCGTGTTCACTTGATCCAGTCTGAACTGGATCTGAGCTGAACTGAATTTTCAGTTCAATTATTGTATTCTTTAGTTCCTTGATTTCCTTGGTACTTTTGAGATTTTATATTTATTGACATTTTTGTTTTATTATGCATTGTTCTCCTGACCTTGATGAGCATTTCTATGACTGTTATTTTAAACTTTCATGTTTGCTAAATCACTTATCTCCATTTCATTACGATCAGTTTCTAAAAGTTATATTCATCATTTGATTGGAACATATTCCCCATTTCATCATTTTCCTTGACTCTATGTATTGATTTCCACACATTAGATAAAAAAGCAACTGCTCCCAGTGTTAACATACTGGTCTTGTATAGGAAACAAACCTCATCAATCAGCATGACCCAAACTCCTGGATGTCTGTAAAACATTTGGAATTGTCTATGCCACCATATTTGTTCTTAGTGACTCCCAGCAGTTGAGACTGGCCCCAGACCAATCTATGTCCCAAAGAAAAAATTGCAGTCAGCATGTAGATGCAGACTGATTAGAAACTAGATGTTTTAAGGTGCCTGGGTGGCTCAGTCAGTTAAGTGTCTGCCTTCAGCTCAGGTCATGATCCTGGGGTCATAGGATGGAGCCCTGAGTTAGGTTCCCTGCTCAGCAGGGAGTCTGCCTAACCTTCCTCTCCTTTTGCCTCCCCCGCTCATGCTCTCTCTCTTTCTCTCTCAAACAAACAAAAATCTTAAAAGAAAGAAAAAAAAAGAAGAAAGAAAGAAAGAAAGAAAGAAAGAAAGAAAGAAAGAAAGAAAGAAAGAAGAAAGAAAAAAGAAAAGAAACCAGATGTTTAGGTAGTAGCTGGGGAAGTATGTAGTTAAGTTCTTTCCAGGGAAATATTAGAAAATGTCTGTTTTTACCTACTTCCTCTGCACTGAGTCCAGGAGGCTAGCCATGGGAAGTTGCTCCTCCCATTTAAAAACTGCTTCTTTGTTGCTCTTTTCCCATGAATGAATGCAAGCCTCATTGGATAGCAGATCTAGGTGATCTGAGGGTGGAGGGTTGTCTCCTGGGTGGCAACTGTAAAAGTTGGAGTACTATATGTGTCTATAAACTCCTTTCAAGGAGATGTTGGCAACTTGTTTTTATTGTTGGAACAAGCCAGAGAGAGAAGGTGGAGGAGTGCCTACTGGATCTTTTGGGTCTGAGGAAGGTCACAGTTAATGTGTGCTAATTAGAATCTGGACCCTCAGGCAGCAACTTGTAAAGTATGTAGTCAAACCCCTTCCACTGAAAGACTGAGAGATGAATGTTTTTTGCCTCAACACTGAGCCCTGGAGGGATAGCCATAATGAGTGCCCCTGTGTTTGTCCATTTAAAACTGCTTTTTTGTTTGCTACAGTTCTGCATGCAAGATCCACTGGCTATCAGAGTTAGGCAATCTGGTACCCATCATTTAGGTAGGACTACAAATTCTGGGGTGTGAGATGCATGTAAATGCTCTTCAGGAGAGATACTGGCAACTTAGTTTTATCATTTGAGTGAGAAGGGAGAAGGAGAAGTGTCCATCAGCTCTCTCAGACTCTGAGGAAGATCACAGTCAGCCCCTAGATACATGCTAATTAGAAACTGAACCCTCAGGCACTAGCATATAAAGTATGCAATGAAATTTCTTCAGAGAAAGACTGGGAGATGGACATTTTCACCTACTTCTTCTGTACTGAGCCCTGGGGACTTGGTGAGTGCTCGCACAAGTGCCCATTAAGAATTGCTCGTTTATGAGAGTCCAGTGGCCTCACTAGTGCAAGCTCCATTTACTGTCTGAGCTAGTTGTTTGGGGGACCCATCCCTTGGGTGGAAGCCTTAAAAGTTGGGGCACTGGATACGCAGGAGTAAAACTCCTTAGAGAGAAGATGAGGGCTGGGGTTTCTGCCACAATTGTATGTCACCAGGGTGGGGCTGTGGCATGTGTCTCAGCCTTTCCCACTCATTTCAATGTGGGTGTTTTCTCATTTGCACAATGTATAGAAGTCACTCAGCTAATCTGGATTTCTCTCCAAAGGAATTTTTTTTGCCTGTAGCAGCACATTTGGTGCATCCACATGAGGAGGAAGTTCAGGAGTCTCCTCTGTTGCATCCTGGTCCTCCTCTTCTTTTTCTTCCTTGTGTTCTTAACCCTAAACTAGCTTCTAAGTTCTGCCCCCACAAAAAATTATCTTCCAATGTCTTTCCTTCTGCATTCATTAACAGGCTATTTACAAAACACGTGTCACCCCCCCCCCCCATTGTACAAACACATGTGCCTCACTCCTAATTCATATGGAAAAAGCTTAACTTGTGGCCTATTTCAGAGTCTGAGTCATTTTTACCTTATTTCTGTGTCAAAGTACCATTGAGGTAGTGAGTATTAAATCCACTTGTTACCATTTCCTGGGACATATGCAGGGAAGCCACCTGTGTAATGTTTTCTCCCCAGTTAAATTCACTCTGTTTATCCAGCATGAAATATTTCCATTATAAGTAGTCAGAGAATTATACCCTACCAAGACACCCAAGAGGCCTATAAAATTGTAAAGAAAAAAAAATTGCCTACTTTGAAAGACATTGGTCTGCGAAGCTTTATGACCCTATTTTACACTGTGCCAGCCAGAAGGTTTGGCAGATTGCCCATTGACTTATGGAGCCCAAGGCATGTCTAGTCTGGAGTTGCCTTGATCTAATTATGACAGGATTTCAATGTGTGCCCAATTACAATGAACAGTGTTAAAGGGTGGCCCTCAGCTGTACCAAAGTTTACCAGAAGTGTACCAAACTCCCCAGAGAAGAGGGTGGTTAACCATCTGTGAATGTGACTCTGTTTCTTGGTAGAATTATACATAGCTCTTATGCTTTCATTGTGAAAATGGAATTGCATGATGACAGAAGTCCTTGTGGAAAGAGTAGGTTATAAAATTGAGCTTTAATTTCAATTTGCCAGGTAACCGAGGCAATGGTAGATCTGATTTATCTAGCTGGATTGAGTAGACTGAGTGAAATTATCCCAGGAAAACAAATCAGTATCCTGTTTTGAAGAGATTTCTAGGGCAAGAAAAATACATTCATTTTTCTCCCTATCTGTTGGAACAACTTTATGTAAATAGTCAACCTGATTTTTGCCCATTCATTAAATTTCTAGCAATACACACAAATTAGTGAGACAATTGTGAGTTTAAAATATTTACCAAAGTATATTTTACCACATTGCAGGTGTTCAATAAATGTTCATATAAAATAAATAAAATGTTAAATGCATTACTATTGCATAAAATTGGTCTTCACCCAGAGATAAATGCAACCCAGCCTATCACACTCATACTTCCTTAACCTAACCATTCTGTACATGATCTTGTACAATATAACTGTGTAAAAAGGTCATTATTTTATGAGTCACTGGTGAAGAGTTCATCTTCCCTCCCTAGCTCTATGTTGTACAAGTTTGGAACATTATTTATTAATTTAAATAATAAATGTTTGCCATATGCATGTGGTATGCTGGATTCTGAGGACAAATGATAAACAATATTGAAATGACTTCTGCACTCAATCAGCAATCTTTTGGAATAACAACTGTTGATGACTAAACCCTTGTTAGGTGCATACTTGGAAAGGCAAATTGTTTTGCCTTTCCAACACTTATGAAAGCTGTGTGTCATAGTCCTCATTTTAAAGATGGAAAAACTGAAGCTCTAAGTTTAAAATGGCCTAATATTTCACAGCTATTAGAAATATATATATTTCAAAGTCTGCCTTTGAATCCTATTCTGTCTGTCTCAGTTGTTTCTCTTCAATATTTTATTCAGATAAAACAGCATAATAACTATATAGTATTTAGCCATTCACAAACCCTAGATTTAAGTAGATCATTTACATTTCTGGAATCCTATGTCTGTGTTCTACTTTCTACAGTAAATGTCACTTTACTTTTATCAAGTAAGCTTTCATTTCTGAAAGTTCCTTCCTTAAATTATTGTTTCTCCTTATTATAAGATACAAATGAAAAACGGGGGCATGCAGAACAAAAGTGATGGTTAGGAGAAACTGTACTTCCTGGTTTAACACCTTTTCTTTGGACAAACTCAAAATCTGGTCTCATGATACAGCTGTAACTAAAACATTATTTTTATAGTGTTGAGTTTCTGACATTGGAATTTCATGAAGTTTGGTATCACATACTTCTAGACAAAGCAATACTCATAGCTAATACAGAGGAGGAATTTTCTGACAAAGATTTGGGGAAGTAATTAATATTCAACAGACTTCAGATTTAATTTTGAATCTTTTTCTTTCAAATAGTATTTTCTTCAATATTTAGTTAAGATTTTTATTTAGGTCATGAATATATTCTCTGTCCTATCACATAAATATATATTCATTTCTTCAAAACTATTTTTCCCCAAATGATAAAATTATTTTGTTGTGATGCCATTTTAGGTTATGATTTACTGAAGAATCCATGGTTTCTCTGCTAGTAATAGGTCCAACAATATATTCTACAGAAATTTAATAAACGATAACTTCTACTGATGATTAAACAATGATGAGGATTATGATGGTTGATTTTATGACTAGGACTTGGGGTGCTCAAATATTAGGTAAATATTTTTCTGATTGTTTCTATGGGTGTTTTTGGATGATACAGCATTTACATCAGTAGACTGAGTAAAGTAGATTGGCCTCCCTGATGTGGATGGGCCTCATCCAACCAGTTGAAGACCTGAATAGAGCAAAAGGTGTCAACATCCTCCAAGTAAAAGACAATTCCCCCTGTCTGCCTTCAAACTAGGACATTGGTGTTTTTCCATCTTTGGACTTAAACTGAAAAATTGGCTCTTCCTGGGTTTCAGATCTGTTGGCTCTCAGATAGGGACTACATCATTAGTTCTCCTGGTTCTCAGGCCTTTGGACTCAAACTGGAACTATGCCATCTTATATAAAAATTGAATATAATTGTAATTGGCTCGTGCAATTATGGAGGTTGACAAGCCTGAATATCTACAGGATGAGTGAGCAAGCAGAGGACCCATGAACCTTGATAGTATAATTCTAGTCTGAGTCTAAAGGCCTGAGAACCAGAAGAACTGAGAGCCAAGAAAAGCCAGTGTTTCAGTTGGAGTCCAAAGGTAGGATCATGCTGGTTCTGTTTTTCTGGTGATGGCAACAGTGATGGAAAAGAAAAGAAGAAGAAAGAAGAAGAAGAAGAAAGAAGAAGAAGAAGAAGAAGAAGAAGAAGAAGAAGAGAAGAAAAAGAAGAAGAAGAAGAAGAAGAAGAAGAAGAAAGAAAGAAAGAAAGAAGAAGAAAGAAGAAGGAGAAGAAGAAGAAGAAGGAGGAGGAAGAAGAGGAGGAGGAGGAGAAGGAGAAAGAAGAGGAAAAAGAGGAAGGAGAAGGGGAAGAAGAAGAAGAAAATCAAGATAATAATGTCTTGGTTGTGCTGTGGTGGTGGCAATAGTAGTCAATTTAGGTTCATTAAACAAGTACATTTTTAACCAAAAATTTTAACTTCTGAATCTTAGCCTTCTGGAAAAAAGAAATTAAGACATTTACTTTGAGTTTTTAACTTTCTTTTATCTATTAAACTATACTTATTACTAATCTACTCTGTAGAATATATTTATGTAAATTCTTTATATATAAGAATATTTGGGGGAACTGAGTGGGAAAAATTAGAAAGGGAGACAAACCATGAGAAACTCTTAACTCTGGGAAACAAACAAAGGGTTGTGGAAGGGATGGTGGGTGGGGGATGGGGTAACTGAAGAGGGCACTTGATGGGACGAGCACTGGGTGTTATACTATATGTTGACAAATTGAATTTAAATTTTAAAAATGTAAAAAAAAAATTTGCCTACATGGTATATGCCCTCAATAAAAGCAAATAATACATTATATAGAAAAGCGATATAAAATAAGTAGTAGCTGAACAGAAATGAACAAAGAAAAAGAAGCAGTGACTATACATGAAGAATTAGAAAAGTTTTAATAATGTAGACATTGTGAAGTGATGTAGGGAAAAAATACTGAGTGGATGTCATGGACTGAGTGAAGAGATATGAGGATAGCTAGAGAGTGTCCATAGATATGACAGATATCTTAGGGACTGTAGCTCTTTTAAGATGAGACTATAAAACTCATATTGAAGTCTTCACAAGTTTATGGTTTCTAAAATTATGTGTTATAAGTTCAGAGGCAAGGCAGTTTGATTTTACCCTAGAAAATACAGTGATTGGTGAACCACTTGTAACACATTTCATGGTCACAGAAAGTGTGCTCTTTTTAAACTGTCAAAAATGTTATCATCTATATCAAAGAATTTAAGATGTGTTAGATATAGCCTTCATTCCAAGCTTGCATAGCCATTTGCCTGCTCAATACAACTAAAAATGCACAATATTTTATTTAATAAATTTATCTCTTGCTGAAATTTTCAGGAAATTTTCCAGTGACAAAACAGTTTTTTTATGGATTTCTCCCTTGACACTTCTTATAATACACTACAAAGTTAATTGTGTGCTAATAGGCAACTTATGTAGAGTTTCTGGATCATCTGAAAGCTTTGCAGGAATCTTTCTTTTACTCTGGATTTCCTCCCTTCTTAAAAACACTCATAAGATTATTTTTGAGGAACTCCTCTATCTTTTGAAAATTCTCTGCAATTTGTAGAATTAATAATAAACTTTGGAATGTACATGCTATCACAATAGTTGATTAAGCCAATTTGATGTAGAGGACACCTTAATGGCAATCCTTAAAGTCTCCCTTAATTTAATCTTAGTACTTGCTCAATAAAAACTTTTTTAAACCACTAGATTTCAAGAGACTTTTTTAAAGGTCTAGAATGTTTGGAAAAGAATAGGCAGTGTTTACCCTCAAAGAATGAAGTGGCAGAGGTAAACAAAGAAATTGTTAATAGTATATAGTGTGATTAATACTAAAATAAAGAAGGGATCCCTGGGTAGCTCAGTGGTTTAGTGCCTGCCTTCGGCCCAGGGCGTGATCCTGGAGTCCCGGGATCAAGTCCTGCATCAGGCTCCCGACATGGAGCCTGTTTCTCCCTCCACCTGTGTCTCTGCCTCTCTCTGTCCGTCTATCATTAAAATAAATAAATCTTTAAAAAAATACTGAAATAAAGATATGCAGAGACTTGTGCTTTGAGAGACCAAAGTAAGAGCAGAAAGGATAATCACTTAATAGCCTATTGGAGACAGACAGAAAAGGGCTCTATACAAGGTCAATGTTTAAGCAAAGATGCAGGAGATAGAGAAGAAATGAAACAAGGAACAGCATTCCAGGAAGACATGAGAGAGGTTAAATATATAAACAAAGTCGGTACATCCAACATAACTGGTTGTCTAATTACACCCTGGTGTATCATCTTGATATTTTCATTTATCTCTTCATAAGTTGTCATGTAGCTATCATTTACAGGCCACATGAGAAGCATGCAGGAGAGGTCACCCAATGGTGTTGGAACCTTATGAACAATGTGTACAGTTAAATTTTCTCCATCATGAGACACATTGAAAATTATCTACTGAGAAATCAAAACAACTGGAAAAACCTGATGCTACCTGCATGGCATCATTTCCTTGTGTTAATATGACTGACTCTCTTTCACAGAAAGCCTTCCTTTGGTACTATCTGAAACAATACTGTCTTGGCTGTTTTTTTGTGTAGCTTTTATTCACCTTGAAATTAAAATACTTGTGAGATGTATTATAGATTCAAACTGTTATCACTCATTCATGTCTTAGTATGAGTAAGTTTTAGATTCTTTCCTTTTAGCAGCTTTTGATAGAGAGAAAGGGTGAAAGTATGAGGATGGGGATAAGTTGAGGAAGGAAGAGTATGTGGGCATGGAAGGCCACTATATCTTTAAGAACTGGAGCTGGAAATGCCTTGTTCTTGAATATAAAAGGCTCCCAATAACATATGTTTAGTGAATAAAGAAAATGTATAAATAAAATCTCAGTGATTTGTAGTTTTGTATGGATCTGTTTCTAATAACCAGAGACTATTCATTTTATTCTTCCTTTTGACAAAGGTCAATCCTCAATGACAGCAAAACAATTAGAAAATATTTTTGTGGAAGAAGAAATCTTTCAAATTCCATCTTATTATTTGTTTTATCACGTGACACAGTACTTAAAGAGAAAAGGGTACTTAAAAATAAAAGAAAATAAGATAGAGCATACAAATTTGACAGGGACAAGTAGAATTCTAGACAAAAAAAATTCAGAGGAGGAACTGAGTAATGAGAAAAACTTATTTTTTTAAAGATTTTTTTTTTTTATTCATTTGAGAGAGAGACAGAGAGAGCACAAGCAGGGGAAGAGGCAAAGGGAGAAAGAGAAGTAGATGCCACGTTGAGCAGAGAGCCTGATGTGGGGCTCAATCCCAGGACCTGGAGATTATGACTGAGCCAAAGGCAGACTCTTAACCATTTGAGCCACCCAGGTGTCCCACTAATGAGAGATACTTCTACATAAGACAATGATAATATTAAATAATTTAAGGGACATAGACATAAAAAGACAGGGCTTAACAAAGATAAGAAATCTAACACAAAATCCTCTGGCCCAGGAAAAGGCTGTGGAAAGGATATTCAGCAACATTTGAGCTTGGAATTCACTATAAGCAAAGGCTTAGAGCCATGCTAGTAAGGTTATAAGAAAGAAAAGGTAGGGGCGTCTGGGTGGCTCAGTCAGTTAAACGTCTGCCTTCAGCTTAGATCATGATCCTGGATTCCTGAGATGGAGCCTCATGGGGAACCACTTTCTCCATTTCCCTCTGCCCTTCCCCCCTTGCATGTTCTCTGTCTCTCTCTCACTCTCATGTTTTCTGTCTGTCTCTCTCTCAAATAAATAACTAAAATCTTAAAAAAAAGAAAGTGCAAAGTTAAGGTTGAATATAAACAATTAACAACCATTTGCATAATGAAAAAGAAGAAAAGATTTATGTTTTTTGGATCAAGCTCCAAAAGAAAAAATACTAACTCATAAGCCAATATAAAATTCCTAACTCCTATCTTCCTGAAGCAGAGAAGCAATTAATTTGTTCTGTGTTCTCAAAGCATTGTGTTCCTAACACAAGGCAGCAGTTCCTCATCACACTTCAGTTGGTTGTCTTCAATGGGTCAGGCTGATAATGTGAAAAACATTTCCAGGGAAGGGTCAGTGTGCTAGCCGTCATTTTGTTCCCAGTCCCAAGTGCTTAGTCCAGAAAAGAAACTCAACGTTGAATTAAAGAGTGAGAAAAGCAGCAGAAATGGAAGCTGTGGAGAAGAGAAACAAAACTACTCTTCTTTTCTTCAGATTCAGTTTCTTTCTAAAACATGTTCCAAATCCTCTGTCAACACCTTACATTCTCTACTCTGGCTCCCTCACCAGCTCCTTTCCCCACAATGGCTACTGAAGGAAGAGCTGGTTTACTGTCTCCATGTGTTCACACCTACTCAGCCTCTGAATCCCTGTCAACTGATTTCTGCCCCTATTGTGTATCTGAAACATCTAAAACTCTTGCAGCTCCTGATTAGAATCAGTTTTCCTGGCCTTCATCTTCACCTTTTGTACTAAGGACCACCATTAAATGAATTCCCCTGAACAGAGACCATCTGTTCCTTCTTCTCTCCACTTATTCTTCAGCCATGGTTCATTGTCAAGCCTTCTTCTCTTCCATGTATACCTCTCTCTCCCCAGGTGATCTCATTCACTCTCAGAGTCCATTCCAACAGCAAATCCAATGCACCACTGGTCACAATTATTTCTGAAGCTCAGTCATACATTTTTAACTTTCCCCTAAGCATCTCTGCCTGGATATGCCACTAGATGTTAAATTCAATAGCATTAATATTAACAAGCAACTAATAGTTATTGAGCACTTTCTATGTGCCACCTGGTATTCTATGTGTATAACATAGTATTTTTTTCTTTCAACCATTAAAACAATCTTCACAAAAGGTAAGTACTACCATTACCCTCTTTTTACTGATGAGAAAACTGTGGTGCAGAACAAATAAGTAATTTTCCCAAGTTCACATAGATATTTGGTAGAGCTGGGTTATAAACACAAGCATTTGGAAATTCTCTCCTAAATTAGTTTTTGCTCTGTATGTGTTATTTAAATCCTATTTCCTTGATTTAGGACTTAACACACAAGCTTAAGTTTTGATTATTTCCAATACTGTACTCCCCATATTGGATTATTTAAAAGCACCATTTTTCTGTTTCAATGCACTTACCATGGCTTCCTGTCACTTCCTAATACTACCAGAATAATAAATGTCTTCAATGTCTCTCTTTAGCACTACCACAGTAGCCTGACATCTTGTCCCCTCACCTCCAACATCTCTCTCTAAATTTTTCTACATACATTCATACTGTATATAACTTCTAAAGCGTAACTTGTATCACTCTGCAATGAAAAAAATCTTGTCCACCAAATAAAGCCTTGACCTCTTATACTGCCAATCAAAGCCAACTGTGAACTAGACCAATAAATATTTCCTAAAGCCCCCATCAAATTATAACTGTTGGCCTTACATCATATAGTCTTTTCTCTCATCAGTTGTTCACCATCCCCCTGATTATTTGTTTGTTTATTCTTTCATTTTTAATTTTTTAACTTTTAAAATTTATTTTTATTTTTAAGATTTTATTTATTTAAGAAAGAGAGAGAGCACAAATGGGGAGAGGAGCAAAGAGAAGCAGACTCCCCACCAGACAGGGAGCCTGATGTGGGACGCCATCCCAAAACCCTGGGATCATGACCTGAGCTGAAAACAGATGCTTAACTGACTGAGCCATCCAGGAACCTTTCATTTTTTAATTATAAAGCACATGTTAAGGGGTATCATAGCGATATTTAGAAGACATCATTAGAATTCCATCTGTGCGAATATTTATTCTTCTAGGTCTATCTCAAATTGTCACATCTTCTATGAACAGTCCCTGATGACCCTAGTCAAGATCCTTAGAAAAAGGAGTGAGGCTGAAGGTCAAGTTAGACAATTATAAAGTAAGACTTTGGAGCTCTCCTAATTCTTATTCTTTTAAAGATGTAAAGTAGATGACATTTCTATTATTAGTAGATCAGGGAAGATGATCATAGTGTGGAGATGTTGAATTATCAATGAAAGGAGAATTTCAGACAGATTAGAATAACTTCACAAGTGGGAACCCAGAGACAGAAATCACTATGAGATCATTTCTTTTTTTAAAATATTTTAAAATTTATTTTAGTGGGAGAGTGTGTTCATGAGCAGGGGGAGGGGCAGAGAGAGAGAGGGAGAAGGAGAAAGAAAGAAGTGGATTCCTTCCTGAGCCTGGCACAGGTCTAAATCACTATGAGATGATTTCTTGAAATTAAATATAAGGAGTCAATACTGGGGGAAAAAATCTTAAAAATGAAGACCGCTACACTTCAAAGTTGTACAGGATCTGGACAGAATTTAAAAGACTGGCTATAAAGATAAGTATAGAATATTTCAGACCCTCTGAGATAAATTTCAAGACCCATTATTATTCACTTACTTTCTCAGAAAATATTTACTGAGCACTTACTGTGGACATGTCACGGGCACAGGTTACAAAGCAGTCAATGAGGCAGTTGTGTTCCCTGCTCTTAGAGTCTAAGCAAAGCTTACTCTTCAGTGAAAGGAATTAGGACTTTAAGGGAAGACTCAGGGCAAATGGTGCATGGCAGAAGGAGGAGCCATGCAGGAAGAACAGCAGATTAAAGTATGGTCCTGGGTGAATTGCTAGGCGGAAAATGGAATAACATCTGGGAGAATTGCCCTTGTTAGCAATTGTAAGGTGCGCAGGATTTGTTTCATGAAGAGTTACTTTTGACCCAAACTCATCTGTCATAAATCTTACTATGGGAGTTCTCACAAGGTAGAATCTGCTCTTGCAGATATGTTAGGTATACTAATTACTGACCCCAAAGATAAGGGAACTGGAGAGAAGGTGGGAAAGCAGAAAGGCAAGAAGGGCAGGCAGGAAAGAAGGAAGGAAGATTAGTTGAAGTAGGTAAACTTTTACAAATTCAGCTGAGTTTACATGAAAGAAATTGGAGAACAATCAGAGTCACGTCCTCTGTTGCAAGAAAAAAAATAGTGGCAAAAAGGAGGTATCTTGCTACCATTTTCATAACATAAGCTAGTTCAAGCCTGGACAATTAAAAAAGCAGAATAAGGCAATTGTTTTGAAAAGCATCTTGGAGAGAACAGATTGCATTTCGCTGAACCCTCTGGCAGCACAGGTTTTGGAAACAGCAAAATAAGGGTTGGTTCAGGGAACTGTTGTGCATGATTCTTCAGGAATTGAAGGTACACTGCCTTCAAGACAGGTCACTGGAATTGCAAGACAGAGTGGCTAATAGCTCATAGTATCTTATGATCTTTCTGGAGATGAAGGAGAAAGAGGATCACAAGACACTGCGTCTGTGGAGAAGGAGGATAATAAGTCTGCATAGAAAATTCTGTTATGGATGCTCATGAGAGGAAGTAAAAGCTGTGTGTCAAGATAGAGTCTGTGGTTTGTCCCCCTTCAGGGTGCCAAGATAAAGCAACACTGTTGATGTACTGGAGATCCCCTGGGATCCCACCACAGCAAATTCCTAAATTTTGCAAGATGAGAGTGTTGAAAATACCCCTACTTGAGAACAGAGTCCATTTGTAAGATGAATGTTTTCCTGGGAATGTAGGATGCACAGGGCATGAAACAAAATCTCTCACAGCGATACAGTGCAAGTTCAGAAATTAGCTGGCACCCTGTAAATCTAAAATCAGGGAGATTGCCTCTTTTCCCTCTTCTCTGAGGTCTCACTGCTATGGCTCTTGGCTAATTATATCCACAGCAGTGTGAATCGGCACTGCAATATTTATTCACTTCTAAAACCATACATCTATTTGATGTGCCTGTGGAGGTATCCCTGTTGAGAATGGCGTGTTGGCTTCTGTATTCTATCGATGTGTGGCTAGAGCCAAGGTATTAAATGTATCCCATTGACCTGTAGATACATTGGCAAAAGAGATCCGTGAAAGGCTCATGGTAGCACTCGTTCAACTTTGTAGATGCTGAAGGACTTTCCCACCCTCCACTTCCTGGGAGGAAAGCTGAGGATGCAGCTGCTACAGGGAGACATCTGACTCACATGGAGCTTCTTTGTGAGATCCTCTGACTGAGACAAAGCACAGGAAGACGTCAAGAACAGAATTCTGGAGTTTAGTTTCTTTTCACTTAATCTGAGAGAATGTGTTTCATTTCTTGGATTTGAATTTCTCTCTGGAAATTTAACAGTTGGAGGTAACTATGGATGATATAATGAAACCCAAAATGTGGAGTTTTATGAAGCTCTTTCTTCCCTAATCTCCACAATTTCATAAGAAGTGGCCTAAGCTTCCCCAACATTGGATAGATGTGGATGGCATGTGAAATTTTAAGGTTTAGCAATTTTGTTTGCTCTCTCCACTTTGCACTCATTCTTTTATGAGGGTAGAGAAGTAATAAGGATATCAGTGATATATCGTTCCGCCTTTATTTGTTTGTTTGAGATACCAAAGCCATACATAGTACCTGTTCCTCATCTTCTAATGGAAGAGCTGACCTTGCTACACCTGAAAATGTCAGGCAGGTCCTAGATACATTGGATGCCTTTCATTTGGAGTGGGAGATAGAAAAAGCCCCTCAGAGCCTTTTAATCTGGTTACCATGAGAGAATCTTGCTTTGGGGATTATTAGGAAAAGATTTTCAACTTAAACTGATGATGAAAATAAAAGCCCTAACTAAACAAGGAATCATGTAGCCTGGCATTCATTCCAGAATCTAGTGAATTTTCTGCTACAACACATTTCACTTTCCCAGCCCTGCCACACCCTCCATGTTGCTTTCGTAGACTCAAGGTTATATCACACTGTTTTGGTTTCCTTTTATGTTTCAACCAAGAATTTTTTACTGAGAGCGCATTATAGGCCAAGCTCTACGTTGGACACTAAGGAAATTGCTGTCACAATTGCTAATTGAGAACAATATCCATCCCTCTTGGATAGAATGGTATAATGGCAGTGTCAGGCATTAGCAAATTGTAACAAAAAATATAATTTTAAGAATACCTTCTTCTTTTGCTGTTTATTTTTAACGTGTATGCACTTTTATCTTTGCAAGGAAATGCAGTTTTGAAAGTCAGCACCTGCAAGTTGAGTAACACAAACCTAAGTTATTTTGACCTAGTCCTTAGTGCAAGAGTTGAAGCTCTTGGAAAGAGAAAAAAAAAATGAAATCAGCTACTAAGTGAAGGTCTGTGAACTTTAAAATTTGTATTAAAATCCCTGTGTTTTAGGGGTTAATGGACTAACCTGGTTCAACATTTATTTGCTGGAAGAGAAATTTCAAGAATCCACTAAAATATCCACATCTGCTCATGTCATGTTGAGAAGTGCTATGGACAGCATGTAACCTTGTTCCTGGTGCCTATTGGCTTTACCGCGTGTGACCTGTTTGGTTAGCACCGCTACAATGATGCCAGTCAATTTTTATTAAAAAAAAAATCTACCTTTGGCATCTGTATTATTGCACTGTTCTTGTCCTATTTGGCAAATGTACAGAAAATGGATATGACTCACTTTCTCCAAGTTTGCAATTCAAACTTGTCATTTTTGTCCTAAAACTGAGGAATTTGGATAGAAAATTGTTTCCTCTTCAGTACCCATGACAGCTTTATTTTCCTCACTCTTCTTAAGTTCCAAACTCTTAGGAAACTTTTGTTTTCTTAAGGGTTTCCTTTCATTTTTAGCTTCTTGGTAGCTGGATTTTAAAGAAAATTGCTTATAGACAACGTATGAAACATTTCCTTATTAAAAGGAGAACAGCAACTAATGAAAATGTAAGATAATTGTGAGGATAATAGTAAAAGAGCCAAATTCTTTCAGGTGCTTTTTGATATCCCTGGGCTCCTGCTTAGGAAGGATGCCAAGGGTGCCCAGATAAATCCCAGCATGTTGTTGTGCCTTATGTTAAATGTGATCAACCAAGAACTCATGAGTTTGCTTCCAGTGGGCTAAATTAGCTGAGGAAAAAATATATATTGTTATGTTGACAGAGAAATATACCTAGTTTACTTAAATTTCATATACCTGAAATGGACTCAACAGTATGTTAATATCATTGTACTGTTGCAGCAAAAGAAGTATAACCCCAATAAATGTAGAATGCCCAAATGACCCAGTCTTAGCAGAAAGATTTTTGTAAGATTTTATTTATTCATTTATTTATGAGAGACACACAGAGAGATGCAGAGACAAAGGCAGAGGGAGAAGCAGGCTCTTTGCAGGGAGTCCTGATGCGGGACTCGATCCCAGGACCCCAGGGTCCTGCCTTGAGCCAAAGGCAGATGCTCAACCATGGAGCCACCTAGGCATCCCATGAGAAAGATTAGAGGCATACAATTTAATAGTAATAAGTAATTTTAAAATCATTTCATTTTAGGCTTTTGTCTTACAAAGACACTGAAGCAGCTCTAGTTCATAACCCTCAAGAACACCTACTAAAAGCCTCTTGGTTGCCTTGAACTCGTGAGAGTGCAGTAACCTTCTCTCCTGACACAGATCCTCCCTTTTCTTCCCTCTCACTACTCTTAGTGTATGGATTATCTTAACCTCTTCCACATAGAAGAATGTTCTTTCTCTCTAGCAAAAAAAAGCAAATATGGGAATAAGTATACAATGGCAACAGTCTTCACGGGCAGGATGGCTGGAAGAAGGCTGTGAGCATCACACTGAGTCATACTGACTCTTACAGGGTATTCCCTGAAAATCCTTCCTGGGCCTGCCATTCTAATCTCCCACCTAGTGAATAGCTATTGCGCTATGGACCACATTCCAGGAACTACTACACATCTTGGGCTGAAAAAATGAGCAAGAGAGAGAGAATATTTCTTTCCTGTGTTATTGTTTCGATTGCTGCTGTAAGAAACCACCATATACTCAGTGGCTCAGAACAACACACATTTATTGCATTCCAGTTCTGCAAGTCAGAGGTCCAAAATGGGCCTCCCTGGGCTAAAATCAAGGTGTCTGCAAGGTTACATTCTTTTTTGGCAGCTCCAGGGGAATCCATTTCCTTGCATCTCCAGCTTCTAGGGGCTGCCCACACCCCTTGGCTTATGGCTCCCTCGCTGCATCTTTAAAGCCAGCAATGGTGCACCTCTTTAGTCATTACTCCATAGTAATGACCTTTTCCCTCTTCTGCCTCCCCATCTATTTTTAAGGCCTCTTGTGACTGCATTGGGCCCACCTAGGTAATCCAGAATCATCTCCCTGCCTTAAATGAATTGATTCTCAGCCTTAGTTCCACCTACAACCCCATAAGTAATCACATACTCATGGTTTGCAGGGTTAGGATATGGACATTCATGGGGTTATCTTATCGGTGTTAACAGGCCTTTCAGGTTAGTAAGGGACCAAAACAAGTTAAGTGGGTAATCAGCATACAGTGGGCTTAGGGCTGATGGGGAAAGTCTGGGAGTGCCTAGAAGGGTCACCCAGCAAGGAGTTCAGGGTTAGAGAAACCTTTACAGAGAAAGTGATCCTGAAGCTGAGATCGAGGAGGGAAGTAGGCGTAATCAGTGGATGCTGTGGTTATAGGGGTAGGAAGAATATTCCACAGAGGAGGGATACCAAGCACAGAGCTACAGAAGGCAGAGAAAGAAGATGAGCAACCCCCCAAGTCAGGTATTAAACGAAGTTACTTATGGCTGGGGCAAAGACTCGGGATGGGGTAGGGGCATGTGAGTCCAGAAAAGCAAGAGAGGACCTGATCAGGAAGAGATGTGACGGCCTTGCTGAGTGGGAAGTGGGGTGAGACCCCGACCCGCTAGGAATGCACACCCACTGCGGGGTTTCAGCCAGAGGCTGATTGGCATTGCATTGGCAGTTGAGAAAAATCATTCTGGCAGCTGGTGGAAACTCAATTAGAGGAAGGTCAGGCGGAACAGCTTATTAGTGATCTAAATGAGTAAAAATAAAAGATCATCCACTAATCAGCATAACGGACTAACAACCTCATGTTAACTCCAAAGAAAAGCAATGTTAAGGAAGAGATCAGAACGTTTATGAGAAGTGTTTGAATCTAAGTGAGGCTGGTTATGGAGAGAAACAGCACGAAGGATGATGAAAACTATGAAAAAATATTTTTATTTTTTAAAGATTTTATTTATTTGTTTGAGAGTGAGAGAGAGAGCGCGCGAGAGAGCACATAGGTGAGGGGAGAGGCGAACGGACAGGGAGCCCAATGTGGGCCTCCATCCCAGGACCCCGGGATCATGACTTGAGCCAAAGGCAGATGCTTAACTGACAAGCCACCCAAGCTCCTAGAGAAAAATATTTTTAAAAAGTATCTATCAGGGAGTCTGGGTGGCACAGTCAGTTAAGCGATCCACTCTTGGTTTTCGGCTCAAGTCATGAGAATAAGCTCTGCATCCAGCTCCATGCTCAGCATAAAATCTATTTAAGATGCTCTCTCTGCCTCTCCTTCGGCCCCTCCTGCCCCTCCTGCCCCCGGAGGGCACTTTCTCTCTCTCAAATAAATAAATAAATATATTTTTTAAGATGTACCTATGGCCATATTAGAAACTTACCTCAAATTGCACCTAATTATTGCAAACATAGGCAAGTTGTCTATAAGTCAACAATTAGTGCTAATGAACTAAGGTCATAACTGGATCATCCTGCAGTCCCGTCCTGCAGGAGATGGAAGATGGGGGAATGCTCTGTAATATGACACTATACATCCTTGCATATATAAAATGTGGAGTGAAATTAATTCTACAAATTTGTCACTTAAGTTTTTTTTAATTTTTATTTATTTATGATAGTCACAGAGAGAGAGAGAGAGAGAGAGAGAGAGAAAGGCAGAAATACAGGCAGAGGGAGAAGCAGGCTCCATGCACCAGGAGCCCGACTTGGGATTCGATCCTGGGTCTCCAGGATCGCGCCCTAGGCCAAAGGCAGGTGCCAAACCGCTGCGCCACCCAGGGATCCCTGTCACTTAACTTTTAAATGCTTTCAGTGACCTATTTTTACCTCTCTTGCAATTTAATTTATCCCAGATACTTGTTACTTCTTTCCCATTGGTAAGATCTGACCAATAAGTCTTTTCAAATTTAATACACAGCAAAGCGTCACATATGTTTCCAGGATTCTAATCTTCATTTCCTTGATAATCTGTTCTGTATTTATGATAAAATAAAGGGAAAAAAGGCTATAATTTAAACCTTTAAAGATTTATGAGAAGCATACTGTCTGCTTGGAGAAGTTGAAACCCAAAGAGTTGGAAAATCAGTTGAATTGGGGAGAGTTTTTTTATACCTCTTATTTGTACTTTCCAAAACCACCTGAGGTTGCCAATTTGGGTAGAACATCTCGTAACAAGCTTTCTGGTGAGAGTTTTGACACTTCCACTTCTGGTTCCTATTGGAAATACCACAAAATAAGCCGTCTGTGCAACATTTCAGTGATTATCATGCCAATTCAGGAATTACAGAAAGAGAAACTTACCCCCAAACTTTAGAACTTTAAAAGGCTGTAGTTTGTAATTAGTGGTCAAGCTCTACCGGCACTCCAAAATCCCTGATTTGAAGATAAGTATACCATGAAAGAAAGCTTTTAGTTGCAAGTAACAGAAAACTGGATTAACACAGGCTTACACATGAGACATCTGCTATTTACTTAAATTCAGAATCAGGATGTAAATCTTCCAAAGCTGGGCCAGCCACTCCACAATGTCGATGTTAACACCGTTTCCCATCAGCTTCAGCATCTGAAGATTTTTCTGGGACTGACCATGAATTTGTTATCTAATTCAGGATATTTTTGAGTATGAAAGGGGTACTGCCAAGAATTATACTGAGGCAGCAGGATTCACCTGGGACTGTCTTAGGCAAGTGAGTACATATGGTTATACAGTTTTTTTCTTTCTCAAAATGGCTGTCACAGTTCCAAACATTGCTCCTATCACCACATTCGACTGCAAGAAACAAGGTGAAGAGACTGATAGCAAGCTTACTTTCTAGCCCTGCCCCTTTATCAGGAAGAAACTTTTTTCAGAAGCCCTCATTAGATATCTACCTATATCTCATCACCACCATTAGTTGCAAGAAAAGCTGAGAATCTGCGTCAGACAAATAGAATCAGTCATAATAAGCTTGGAACACTAGTAGCCTAACACCTGGGGCAGGCCCCAACAAACAAAATGGGGCTCTGTTAACAGGGAATAAGAGAGATGATTTGGTCCATAACTAACTGTGAAGGCCTCAGCCAATGTCAACTTTCACTCTTTTAAAACAGGGAAATTGCTAGGACCTTGGTCTTTGAACATAATTCCACGTCAGAGTTTCTAGTGTACACCAATAATCAGGTTCTCCTTTTCTTGCTGGGTATTCATCTAGTTTATATTTTTTACCCTTCCTTGCATTTAGATGTGGTCATATGGCTGAATTCTGATATAATCTGCACCATTTCCAGGAAAGCCCCATAAAAACCCTCTAAGGGCAATTCTCCCACTAACACAAGGGAGACAACTCTGGGAATGTAGAGGAAGGTGAAGCCTTGGGCAGAAAAGGCTTGGGTTTCCCCATGATGACACATGATTAGCAGGGCTCTTTCCACCGAAGGGGTGGTGACATAGTAAGTTACCCAAATACTGAGGTGGTTAACATCAGTTGGTCTGCCCAGAGAATACAGTCCATTGTAGCAAAATTTCTTACAAATTGGATTAATTAATTAATTCATTTGCCAGACTCAGGTGGGAAAAACCACTCCATTCTTACATCCTTAGCAGGTAGCACAGAGCCTGGCACAAAGTAGGTCCTCATTACATGTTTATAAATGCATGAAAGGAAAACCCCAACAGAGAACCAAATGGGTTCTACAATCTGGTATCTCCAGAATGCAAACCTAAAATACAGCGGACAGTCTTCCCATCATATTCTACGTCTGTAGGTAAAGGAAATTCTTGACAGTAAAACACTAAATCCATTTTAGCTTTTGCTTTCCAAGATCAATGTGTCCACAGCTACCTGTCTGTCACCACCAGGCAGGAAGGATACATTTGCCTTCGTGAGGAGGTCCTTCATAGGCAAATAAACGTGCTGCTCTTCACCTGCCATCACGGGTCACTGGCAGAGGCTGCACTTACCTGTCCTGCCTTCGTTGTCAGTTTAGAACATGTGTGAGACCAGAAGCTGCCACGCATGAGAGGCACCCAAATCTATATGCCACCATCCGTGGTCTTCTGTGACCTCCATGTGCAAAGAGTTGCATACTCTCTCAATTCCTTTCCTGTGGGCTCCTTCTTGTGGCCCTGAAGGAAGCAGAGTCACAGCTCTGGCAGGGAGCACAGAGCAGTGGGGGTGCAGTGGGGCGCTGGCTCCCCTGACAACCACTGTGTGGACTTTAGTAGCCGGGGGGCAGGAGGGGGTGGGTGGCACATGGGAGTCACCACCAGGGACTGCTTCCCATTATGGGGATTTTATTGGACTCTTTCCTTTGATCCTTTGTTAAGCCAGCTATGAAACAACAACAATGAATAATAGTAATAACAATGATAATAAGTAATATGATGAAATTGGTTTTGGAATAAATTATATACCTTAAAATACCTTTGTAGGGGCCTCACCTGGCCTGTGTCTCTGTAAGCAAATTCAGGGTGATAGGAAGTAACAAGGGCACGTGTGTCAAAATTAACAGTACCAGGCGGGAGTCAGAACTTCACCTTTACCCTTCACCAGCCATGAGGCTTTGGACCAGAGTGTGTCCTCTTATTTTCCTGATCTAAAAATATGGGGACAGGGACGCCTCAGTGGCTTGGCTGAGTGTCTGTCTTTGGCCCAGGGCATGATCCCAGAGTCCCAGGATCAAGTCCCACATGGTGCTCCCTGTGTGATGCCTGCTTCTCCCTCTGCCTATGTCAATGCCTCTCTCTCTGTGTCTCTCATGAATAAATAACATCTTTAAAAAAATATATGGGACAGCAAACAAAGCTTTAGGTTTTGCTGGGAAGAGAACATGAGAAAAAGCTTGGCTGGTAATCCCCTGTCACTGCACGTGGTGAGCGCTGTCAGGGAGCAGGCAGTCGGATGTCACTTCCTCTCCGGGAGGAAAGGCACCAAGAGGATGCCCCTCCTGAGCCACTGGACACCCGGGTGGAGCCCAGCCAGGGGGCATTCGGGCCTGCTAATTCTGCGCTTTTAGCAAAGGGGCCCACACTCCCCAGCTTCATCCCGGCTCTGTTAGATTCTTAGGGGCCACGTGCCACTCACGACGATGCTCCTTAATTGCAGCGAGTAGCACCTGTAAGGCCGGCCCGTCTCTAACACAGGGCTGTGACCCCGAGCCCTTGGCAAAGGGCGCAAAGGCAGGAGGCAACCGTAGTGCTTTCTCCTTTTCTTTAAAAAGACCTAAAAAAAAAAAAAAAAAAAAAAAATGAACGGCAATATCAGGGGACGGAGTTCTAACCCCCAAGCAGGAGGTTACCCCCTCCTGCACGCGATCTTTCCAGGGCTGCGCAAGCCGAAGCCGAGACTCCCGGGCAGGAGCCGGGCAGCCGGGGGCTGCGGAAGCTGGGCCTGCGTGCCCGCCCTGCTGCAGTGCCCACCCCAGGCCTGCGGACGCGTGCAGCCGAACTCGAGCAGCGGTGCCTTGCGAAGCCTCTTCTCCGTGGTACCGCGCAAGAGGTTGGGGAGCCCCTTAAATCTGCGCGTGGTGTGTCCCCGAGCACCGAGCACCGCTGCGTTGCTGACCCCAGCGCAGCAGCTGCATGAGCATAAGCTCCACCCAGATGACAAGGACCTTTGGAAAAATCGGCACCACTGCCAGTATAAGGAAAAGGGCGCACTCGAGGCCTTTCCCTCACAGTGGCTCTGGCAAAATGGGTGTCCTAATAAACACAGTCCTCGACTGTATCCGGGATCTCAAAAGCCATTGCAGAGGACTTCCCGGGAGGTATCGAGGCTATTGGCTTCATGTTCCGTGAATCCTGGCACACGGCACTGCCTTCACCCGAGTTGGCTGTTTTCCTGAATCTGCAGCACAGGGTCTTGGGTTGTCCTATTGCAAAATCCAGGCAGAAAATACCAGAGGCTGGGTTGACATAAGCTTGGCCTAATAAGAGAATTAATAATTAATTTTCAAGATCAATTAATTAACTAAATGGAAGCTACATTAAAAGCCTGTTAGATTTTCTAGTCCAATTATTGCATTCTAAGCTAAATGATCAAATTCAAGGTGAGACGTTACTATTTTTAACTTGTGACGCTTAGCTTCTTCTCTAATTAAAAAAAAAAAAAACCTTAATTATAAGCTATTTTAACATGTGCTGGGCTAATTTGTTCCACTGGAAACAAAACACATGAGGCAAATTTTTATGAATATGGAGCCTCACTCTGTGTGATTCTCATGTTGTCTTATTTTCTTAACACTCACCGTTTTTTTAGGCTTTACTAGATGCCAGGACCTATATCAAAGTCTCTATGTGTATTGTTAACTCATTTAATTCTCATAATAACCTGGTAGGACTATTAGCCCCATGTTTTTAGGAAGGAACCTGAGGCCCAGAGAAGTTAAGTAACTTGCCCAAGGTCACACAGTAAACTCAGAGCTGTGATTTTCCTGCAGGAATCTGGCTCCAGGATATGTAAGCTCCAACCACACCTGCCCTCCCAGTAAACCCCTCAGGAGCTCTCACCACAGCCTCTGAGAAAGGATGTGCTTCTTCCTTTGCCTTCTCTGTTCCTTCCACGTGTCTGAGGGGCAGAGACTGCTTCTTATAAATGTTGGCTGAGTAAATAAAGGTAGCAGTATGCCTATTTTAAGTTTACAAGAAAAAAATTAAAGCTCCAAGAGGCTAAGTAAGGCAGACCTGAACCACTCAAGATTCAAAGTTGAGTCTGTCTGCTTTCAAAGCCCATGGCTTGCCACGCTCACACTGCATTGCAATCGCCCCATGCCTTCACCATGGAATTCTTACAGCGTGCATTATCATTGATGTGCTTGCAAGCCACCATCCTCAATTCCTCTAAGAGGTCTTTCCAGGGGACGGTAGGAAGATGGGGTTAGTGGGGGAGTCATATTGTCTTGACATCCTTGGTACCCCACAATTTGCAACAGAGAGGACCAGCAGAGGTTTGTTGGAGATGTTGCAATATGAATGAGAGCACAAAGGGTGACTTAAACAGCAATGCCTTTATTTGCTTCTTTAAAACCTTTTCTTTGCTTTTTTACAGAAGGCTACAGTCAGCAATGAGGTCATTTTTCTTCTATCACTCTAACTTTTGCTTGAGAAAAACATTAACAAGCATCTTCCTCCAGAAATCTTGCAATTTGTTTAGTCACGGGGGCCCTGCGGCCATCTGCTGCTCAGCTGCCCGAGTTGTTTATTCATACTTTTGCCCATTCATCTGTTTCGTGTTTCCTTTTGTCCATTTCTCACTTAAGATAAACAGAAACCTGTCGGTGTGTGACGAAAGCCAAGCCCGGGACTCTGTGTGTAATGAAAATAAGGCTATTTGTCAGGGGAGGGAGGAGCAGAGGGTGAGGGAAGAAAACCCACTTCTTGTTCTTAAAAGGCAGAAGGTCATTTTAAATTTCTGATTCCGTAGTCCCCTTGCAGCTGACCTTCACAATGCCCTTTGGATTGTAAAACAGGAGGAGTGTGACATGGAGACATTCCAGTCGTTGCCAACACTACTACTACTTTTCTTATTATTCAAAAAAATTGCTGCTTATTTCACCGTGGCAGAAAGTCTGCTTTTCGGTTTCAGACAACACATTCGTAGAAATGCATGGGTTTTGCAAGAAAAGCGATACCGTTCTCTTATAAACTCAGAGACACAAGGGAAGATATTAGTGGTAATGCCTCACCATCCACTTCTCATAACTTCGAATTGATCCCCTCTGACTACGTGTCATAAGTGACAGAATGCCCAAGCCAAACTGGCTTAACCAAAATAAAACTAATTATCCATCATACCTGAAAAGTCCAGAGGTGGAGCTAAATTCACAAGGGGCTTGAGTAGGACTTCCGTGAAACTGTGTCGTTCATCCCTGTGTCCTGGGTGCGAGGCCTCCTTCCCCGGCACTTCATACAGAGGCCAGCTGGGGATGCCAGTTTCACTGACATGTTCCCAGGTTACATGGGAAGGGAAAGGACTTACCCCTTTCGGTTGCAGACGCCTCAGCAAATATCGACTCGTCACTCACTTTGACTGTGACATACCCATTCTCCAGCCCACCACTCAGGCCAGGAGAAGCCAAGGCACTGATGGGCCAGGATTCGATCCCTGACAATTCTGAACCTTGGGCTGGAGGATGGAGAGGTGAGTTTACTCCCCTGAAACCCCCCTGTAGACCCCCAGAGATACTCTGTGGCTATTAACCCTAAAAGGGCAAACAGATAACGAACAGAAAAGATATGAATGGTTACCTGAGTACTAGTACCTGCATACTCTGGAAAATTATTCAGTCATAGATTTTTTTTTATATGATAGCATTAAAATCAAACAATATATATCAGATGACCTAATTGTGTAAAAATCAATATATTTCAACATTAATGTATTATAAACACTTATTAATATTAGAATCGTAAGATACTTGGAGGAGGTGTGACAGGGAGTGTTAACTACCTTGTGGCATCCAGTCTCCCCTTTGCTCTTCTTTGGAAAATAAAACAAAACAAAAACGGAAAAGGAATACTGTGTTTATTTTCACACATGCTTGAGAACTTGGAATGAGAGAAACATCAGCCACGGGAACTGTAACAAGCCAGCTAGAGGAGAAGCCATTTACGTAGCTCCAACAGTTACCACCACTGAGGAACACAGCCCAATTTCCAGAACTGGTTTTTTAAGAGAAACTAAGAATGAGATTTTTATGCGGATTCTCCTTCTTTTTATACTAATGGCTACTGACTCACTCAGGCCATATAGAAAGCCATTCCTCTGTAAGGACTTACAGCTCCTCTGGCCATAAGAGAAAGAGACTGGACATGTAAAAAGATAAAAGGTAATTCCTACCTCTCTGTACCAATATCTACCTCAAAATGAGAAGATTGATCGATTTCGTCAGACCTATTCTACACAAATTATGAGGAAAAGAGATGCTAATAATATCATCTTAAAGTCATTATCTTCCATGAAGCCTTACTTCCCATGACCTTTAGACAGATAGCCTAAGCCTAATGGAGACTAAAAAAATCAGTCTAATGGAGATCCGACTTTATAATTGCTTCCCAGTGAGTTCCTTCTCAGACCTCAGCCAGGATCAAATTGAGAGAGTAAAAAAAATTGTACCTACGCCATGGGGATGATTTTCAAATGTCTTCTCAGGGACCATATAGGGCATATTGATTGCTTGAGAGTGACCAGGATGAAGAGGAAGTTAAATCATAGCCTCGTCAGCTGAATTCCTGGGAGATATGTTCTCTATGTTCAATAAGTATGGTTGTGGTAGTAATTGTTATATTTTCCAGAGTTCCAGACTTATGAGGGAGAACAACTCAGAGAGTCTAGCAGAGTGGAAAGCCCACCAATCTGTTTGGGTGAGTCTATCAACTGGGCAGTCCTTGTCTTAAGTAACTTTCTTCATACAATTGTTTAAAATTGTGAAGTTATTATTTGCATGATGAAATTCCATAGTTTCACTGAAGTTCCAGGTCTATCCTGAAATGTGCTAACACTTTAGGGGTTAGTGAGTATAGCTGGTGCCCTAGAGGAACTCGTGCATCTGATATGGACAGTCTCACATACCACAGATGGTAGCAGTCAGGTGGACAGAGATTCATTTTGTGTTATGTGTCTGCATAACTCCGCGTCTTCGAGCGTGAGATAAAATATGGCTCCTCCCCTCAGGAAGCCCACAGTGTGGAGGTATCTCATGTAACGCAGAGGTTCTTACACACTCACTCAGCAAACATCCCAAACAGCAGGGTAGGTTCCAGCTGAGCCACAGTCCACCTTGTTCCACGCCCATACCCAGAAGGTATAACTGGACCCATTGTAGCTTCAGTAGACTCCCCGATATTTTGAGAATTCTAACAGAGCACAAGATAGAGTTCCCATTTTAACATTTACCTAAGGAGGACAGGTGGATAGAGAACACCATTCTTCAGAATTGGACACCTAGGAAGATTCCACTGCTTTGTTGTTAGTGAGCTAACTTGTGGGGTAAATAAACTCAGATCTATTGGCCTTCAGAAAACAAAGACTTGTGACCAAAAGTATTCACCCTTGTTTATTTGGTAATTTTTTTCACCGATCCATTTATCTAATAAATATCTGTGGAGCAGCCACGCGTACTCTGGAAATCCTCTCCACTGTCTTAAAGGACCTTCTCTTGTCCTACTTCTCTTGCCTTTCTCTGTCCCTTCTTTTACTTCTTCTTGACCTTTTCTTGTCTGTCTCTTACATGTCAGGGTGGCCTCTGTGGTAGCTACATGACTCACCGTTCTACTACTTCTTGTGCCGGTTCTGCTTTTCTCACTCCTTCCTCCTTTAGAAACCTTGTCCCTGTGAATGCACCCCAGTAAATGTAAAATAAAGCACCCATGTTCCCATCTCAGGCTCTATTTTCAAGGAAGCCCTGCTTGTAACAAAGTCTCTTTACTAACTGACCAAAGGTGTTCTTCCTTCCCAAAATTCAGATTGATTTTCACTTACTCCAAATGATCCTGATGAAGGAAACAAAAGCAAAAGGAAAAATTAAATTTCCTTACTGCCTACAGCCGAGCCCCTTCTTACCCATGTAGCTCACATCATCAGCTCCCAAATTTTGGTAAGTAAGTTTTTCTCCCTGGGCTAGCATTCCTGAAGTTCTTCTCACCCCCATCCCCTTCTCTGACCAACCCAATGGTTGAGTTAATTTCTATTTTTTCAGTTCCAGTCAGAGGGTGCCAACCGGTGTCAAGTGATTGTATCCATCAGTTTAGGCTGAGTTATGCTGTGGTAACAACTGGCCCCACTATCTCAGTGTTTATGAAAACAAAGATAAGTTTATTTTTCATTCACATGAATGACTTCACATCAGATATAGCTTTACTCCAGAAGAAGCATATCTGAGATAGGCTAATATCAGTTCTACAGTAAAGGGAGATGACAGAGTCATCAAATATCTCCTGGAGCTTCTGCCTGGAAGAGACATTCATCACCGTCATACTTCTTTCATCAGTCAAAACAAGTCATGTGACTAAACCTCAATTCAAGGTTTAGACCAGTATAGTCTTTCCACAGAAAGGGGTATCATGAGTCATCTGACCAAGCCTAATGCTAGGGAGACAAGGACATGTAACGCTTCCATGTGAGGGCCAGTGAATCAAGCCATGTCTTGCCAACCTGGAATCCTACATGGATATTCTACTCCCAAATTCCCTGGAAGCCTGATCAGATTAGCAACTCAAGAGGTCTTTGAAAGCCTTTTTAACTGAGGAAGGGATGTGGTAGTGTCTGAGATCCCTTGGGAGCTATACTGACCTGACAGGGATATTCCAAGAGTATTGTCATATCATCTAAAGCTTGAAACTGATGACCTTCAAACTTCCTTTCAATCCCACATTCTGTATAAAAGAAAAAAAAAAAACTCAAAGAGTCTTTGAAGAACACTCAGCAGTATAAGTCACTTTTACTTTGTGGTCATGATTTTAACATCTCTTCAAGGATGAATATGAAATATGGGAAAAGAGGGCACCTGGGTGGCTCAGTGGTTGAGCGTCTGCCGTTAGCTCAAGTCATGATCCCGGGCTCCTGGGATCAGGTCCCACAACAAGCTCCCTACAGCGTGCCTGCTTCTCCCTCTACCTATGTCTCTGCCTCTCTCTCTCTCTGCATCTCTCATGAATAAATAAATAAATTTTTTTAAAAAAAGAAATATGGGAAAAGGATAAATTGAAGACATGCAGAATTATTCTGAAGCCAGAAGGGGCAAAGCTTCCATATTATACAGTTTGTTACTGTCTTCATATTGGAAATTTTCCTGGTAATGATTGCTCTTTGTGACCATGTCATTCTCAGCAGTGAAGCAACACACAAGACCAGTGGCCTCCATCTGCTTATTTATTAATTAAGATTGCCCTCTGATCTGCTGCTGGTTTAAAACCTTGACATTTTCAAGATTGTTCCTCTCTCTCACACTTTGCCTCACTGCTACTTAAAAATGGCTATTTGATCATTTTTAAAACTAAAATATGGCTTTAATATGTAGTTTTTGGTGGTTTTCTGTGTCTGTAGTGTGGAAAATCAGAGTTTAAGCCATCCCAAACCAATGAAGAGTAGGTATATAAAGACAAAAGAATATCAGGAGAAAGGTTCACAGAAATAGCTAAAAGTTGAAGCAAGTCAGTGAAGCATGTTATTGTGCCTGTCCTGGCATCATTTATATGAAGGATTTCAGAAATTTCTATCATACCTTAAAATAAATATCTGACTCCAGCTTGTGTCCCTCTGCTAGCTTCATGGATCACTGACAGCCACGTTTGGCATCTTCAGACAAAGATGTGACATCATATCAGGGAGGTTGTAGGTGTAGCCTGGCAGGGGAGAGTCCTGTGTCTGCCAACCTATTGGGCCTTGAACAGAGTTTACCACACTGTGACTGGAGCAGCCTAACCTCAACCTGTCAGCAGAAGCAACAATGACTGTGCTTCAGTCAGATGTGAGTTAATAAGGTCACCCTCATACCTTGGTTCAATCAGAAAAAAACTGGGAGTGTGCTACTTGATTGAGTTGAACAGTACAGTTACAGAAATAGGTATAACTTTTTGTTAAGAAATGTTTCAAATGACCTTCTCAGACTACATCCCATTTGACTACAAATCAAATCCTTGCTTAGGTTTGCTCATTTTCAAACTTCCCACAAAACAGTCAAATATCCGATTGGCATCATGTGCAAGATGATTATAAATTTAAAAACTGTGAAAATCTAACAAAGCACACCTTCAACCCCCAAACAAATTTCATCCCTTTCAAAGTTTCCACCATCATTCCACTAGCTCCAAATGTTGCCCTCCATAATACTACACAAAGGATCTCATTTATTGGGTCACAACCAAAAGATGGAGAATAATGAAAAACTCTCCAAGCTTTGTATGGCTAACAAGGCATAAAGGAGGGTTTCTCCATTTTCTTACATCAAGCATGTCCCAATTTGAGGTATATTAAAACCTCACTCAAGAATCATCTCAATCCAGGGATCTCTGGGTGGCGCAGTGGTTTAGCGCCTGCCTTTGGCCCAGGAGACCTCCCACCCCTGGAGACCCGGGATGGAATCCCACGTCGGGCTCCTGGTGCATGGAGCCTGCTTCTCCCTCTGCCTGTGTCTCTGCCTCTCTCTCTGTGTTTGTGTGACTATCATAAATAAAAATAAAAAATAAAAAAACAAGTCTTTAAAAAAAAAAAGAATTATCTCAATCCAGTAAGTGACTCTCATGTTAGAAGAGTTGGAGGGGTGCCTGGGTGACTTAGTCAGTTAAGCATCTGCCTTTGGCTCAGGTCATGATCTGGTGATCCTGGGATTGAGCTCTGTGTCAGAGGGAGATCTGCCCCTCCCTGTCCCTTTCCCTGTCACCCCCCCCCATCTGTTCATACATGCACACACTCTCTCTTTCTCTCAAATAAATAAGTAAAATCTTTTAAAAAATGAAAAGAGTTGGAAAAGTTTATGGCCACATCTTATTTTTCTACCTTAAATTCTCTTCTTGGTCAAAATATTTCATTCATTCATTTGCTCATTCATTAAGTAAATATTTATTGAGGCTGTATGTTGTGCCAGGAAATGTACTATGAATGGAAATGAACAATGAACTCAAGGCTCCTTACTTATAGAACTTACCTCTAGAGGAGGACAAACAAGAAAACCGATCTTAGAGCAGTCTGATTGAGTCAAGACTGTTAGTCTGAGAGATGGAGGCAATGAATGCAGCTGCAGAGAAGCCTTCCTAGCAGTAGAAATATATTGTCTGAAATGCACAAATGAAGCATCAGCTGACCAGGCCAATGTGGGGCAGAGGAGAGAAGAGGGAGCTTTGAGCAGGAGACTTAGCAAGGGCAAAGATCAGACATGGCAGGGTTTGGCCGGTAGGGAACTTAACCAGTCTCTGGAGGGTAAATAAGGTACATGGGAGAGTGAAGGCCAGTCTTAACCTCAAAATGAAGTGTTTCCAAAAATCAGATCTACCCTCCACAACCTAAAGCCTCATTGCCAATGGATAATTTAAAGGAAAGTGTCACATCTTTTTCTACTTCATGAATGTCCTTAAATACTTCTACTTCTTTCCATCTTACCTATCTACTTGAGTTCCAACTAATGCCATTTCTTGCTTAGAATCCTATTCCTGACTTCCAACGTCTCTCCCTCTAACAACATCTCCTCTTTCCCGACCATTCATTCTCCTCCCTATATAATGAGAGGATTCTTATTAAAATCCACTTGAGGATGTATTTCCCTGCAAAAAGTCCTATACTGACTATCAACCTTTAAGACACCATCCAAACATCTAAGCATGTCTGAGGAATACCTTGATTTACCTCTCCAACTTGATTTCTCAAAGCTGAATCTGTATGATACCAGTTCCTAGGGAGTTAATAAGGAATCTTCAAGAAGGAAAAAAAAGGTAAGGTAAAACAAATTTGGGGGAAACTGAGGGGGAAAAGTTATAGATTTCCTTAGCATAGTCTTTAACATAAAATATGTTTTTGACTTTCCAAGAAAGGAATATGTTATTTGGTGCTACTCTACTTTGGAAATCTTGACTTGTGTGATCCTGGCTTGTGTATAGCTCCTGTGCACGCACGTGCATGTGCACACACACATCACACACACACACGCATGTGCCTTGAGATTATCTCTTGGTGCTGGTGTTCTTCACTCTTGTAGGCAGAATAATGTTCCCCAAAGATGCCCATGTTCTTATCATCAAAGCAAAAGGGACTTTGCAGATGTGATTCAGTTAAGGACCTTGAGGATGGAAGACTATTTCGGATGAGGTGGGTGGGCCCCATCTGACCACATGAGCACTTGAAGTAGAAAGTTGTCTCAGCGTGGAAGGTGAAGAGGAAGGCAAGAGGGGAAGTCTGAGAGATCCAAGCATGGGAAGGAGTTCATGTTCCACTGCTGGTTCTGAGATGTAGGGAATCATGTGGAAGAACTAGAGAGAGGCTTTTAGGACCTAACTGTGACCCCTGGCTGACAGCCAGCAAGGAAATGGGGCCCTCAGTCCCACACAGGATTCTGCCAACAACTTGACTAAGCTTGGAAGTGGCCTCCTCCCCAGAGGCCCAGAAAGGAACTTGGCCCAGAAAGGAACTTGGCCCTGCCAATTTTTAATATCAGCCCTGTGATACTCTGAGGTAGTGCACATAGCTGAGGCACACTGTGCTGGGCTTCTAACCTGATGGACAGAACTGTTAGGTAGGAAATTGGCGTTGTTGGAAAATGCTGTTTGAGGTAATTTGTTATGGCAGCAATAAAAAACTACTCTGCCTTCATCTCTCATCACTGCCTGCTTCTGCTCTGCACACCATTCGTACTGCCCTGCCTGTGATCCCTAGGAACAGATGTTCTCTCAAGTGTCTTGGGTTTGATCACTATGCCTGGAATGCTCTTTCCTTCACTTCTCTTCTTTCCAAGACACAACCATTAATCCTCACTTCTTATCCTGCCCGCTCACTAGAGCCTGACGGCTAGCTCCATCAAGGTTCCGTCTAAGCTTCGTCTGCTCTGGCATGCCTGGCCTTTACGTGGGATCCTGCCATTCCCCGTCCACTTGTATGCCCATCTAGATAGAAGGCCTTGAGAACCTGTTGTTAAATTAATTTAAAAAGGAGGCCATAATACCGAGGTGGCTCTCATGCCTTAGTGGCCTGTGTAAGCAAACCAAAATTGAAGCCTGTCAATGCCTCAGGGTTACAAAATCAAAACTTAAGGACAATTAATCACAAGCAGCCAAGCAGGCTTTAAGCTGTAGCCAATCAACCATTTTCCTACTTTGATTCTTGCCTTTTCTCTAAAAGTCTCTCCATCTCCTGCAGGCAGAGTGCCCCTAACCACTTCCGGATTATTGCTGTCTGAATTGAATTGATTTTTGCTCAAATAAACTCTTAAAATTTGTAATACGAATATGCCTCTGTTTATCTTTTACCAAAGGACAATATCTTATCCATTTGTTCATCTCTAGCATCAGTTCAGCACAGAAAAGGTGATCAGCGAATGTGTAGAATTGATGAATGTCAACAAAGATAACTGGTTAACAGCTTATATTATGGGGTCGAGCCTCAGAAAAAGATATGGTCTGGAAACAGAGACCTGGGGCCCCTCAATATAGAGGTGCCCCTTGAAGAACATTAGTAGCACAACTCACCCAAACACTGGGCATGAGGGTATTTCTGAAAAATATTTTCCAAAGTATTTGGAAATTCTGCCGCCCTAATATTCACTTTTCATTAAATAAAATTAATTTACTTCTTCAGGAGAGAGACAATCCAGCCTAGAACAAAGTGCCCTTGCTTGGTTCTGAGTTGATCATTAGATGTTGTCTGGTACATAGGGAGGCAAAAGAATTGAAATCAGGGCTCTGTTAAGACAGAAAGGGATTTCCTAAATTCCAGAAGCTTTCCATATCAAGAACAGTGCTTTAAATCTAAGCATATAGTTTTGACATAAGCCACAGTGAAGCTGGTATAGAGACATTTTGTTTCATGTCTAAAAAAGAAGGAAATTCAAGCCAGATGTGGTGACTACCAAACCCATACTTTGTCCCACTGTCTTACACTGTCTTGAAAGAATCTACTGCTTCTGGGAGTAATGATTTCCCTGTCATTGGCCACATGCAACCAGAGCCTTAATGGCCTATTGGCTGAGTGATGTAGGGAAGGTTTGCACATGAATAAGCAGTTCTCCAGGTCACCCTTCCAGTGAAGTCCAACCCTTTGATTCTATAGCGCTATGAGAATGTTGGTTTCCTTATTTAAAAACTGAGTTCCAGGGATCCCTGGGTGGCGCAGTGGCTTGGCGCCTGCCTTTGGCCTGGGGTGCGATCCTGGAGACCCTGGATCGAGTCCCACGTCAGGCTCCCGGTGCATGGATCCTGCTTCTCCCTCTGCCTATGTCTCTGCCTCTCTCTCTCTCTCTCTCTGTGACTATCATAAATAAAAATAAAAAATAAAAAATAAAAAATAAAAAATAAATAAATAAATAAATAAAAACTGAGTTCCAGGGGTGCTCAGGTGGCTCAATCGGTTCAGTGTCCTGCTCTTGATTTTGCCTCAGATCATGATCTCAGGGCTGTCAGATTGAGTCCCACATGAGGCTTTGCTCTGGGTGTGGAGTCAGCTTAAGTTTCTCTCTCTCCCTCTCCCTTTGCCCTTCCCTCCTCATGAGCATACTTTCTCTCTCTCAAAAAAAAAAGTAATTAAAATAAAAATTAAAAAATAAAATGAGTTCCAGGTGTTGAAACTGCCTCATATTTAAGTTAAACTGAATTCTGATACACTGGATAATTCAATCATCCATTCAACTAATAGGGAAACAAAATTAGACACAGGAATCATTTGAAATGAGCATCAAACCCAAAACAATAGATGGTTTATGTGATTACTCTTCTCTCAATAGAGTGGATGAAATTTGGGCTTAGAAATACCATATGCATTGGAATTCCATATAGCTACTTAAAAATAAATTATATATATATATATATTACTTTATATGTATATTCGATATATTTATATGTTGGAATATCCATGATCAGCATGAAAAAAACAAGTTGAAAAGTAGTATGTGACACATAATTCTGTTTTTAGCTTAAAATAGTCTTGCATTATATAGAATATCAACAGAAAACCAGGAAGGATACAAGTCTACAACAAACACGGTGGGTATTTCAATAACCAACCAACAAATAAGGTATGGCTATTTCAGAAGAGTAGGAGCAGAGTGGGAAAAGAGGGAATGGTTTTCTTTTATACTTTTATTTACATATGTAAAATCAAATTATTCTGTTTTTAGCCATGACTTATTGATGTTCTAATTTATTTTCCCTAATACAAATGCATGTCCTCAGCTAGAAAGCTAGTTGTCTTCCAAGAGAGGCAAAAGTCATGATAAAAGACTCCCACATTCTAGGGCTGCAGACTCGTTAGAGAGATTCTGTTAATTCTCACCTTGTCTCCAGGCCACTTGCAGGGCCTTAGGTCTCCAATCCCCCCCCCTTTTTTTTTTTTGGTAAAGATTTTATTTATTGATTTGGGAGAGAGAGTGAGAGAGACAGCATGAGCAGGAGGAGGGGCAGAAGGAGAGAGAGAAGCAGGCTTCCAGCTGAGCAGGGAGCCCCATGTGGGGCTGGAATATCCCAGGGTCCTGGAATAATGACTTGAGCTGTAGGCAGATGCTTAACTGACTGAGCCACCCAGGCACCCTCAGTCTCTAATCTCTTTTGTCAAAGATCCAACAAGTTTCACAGGGTGGGGATCCCCCATGATTCGTGGGTCTGCTTGGGTCTCAGCTCCACAGCTTATGCAAGAGATCTGCAGACACAGAGCAGGCAATTTCCATGAAAACAAAAATGCAAAGGATGGCAGGCAGGCCCAGGTGACATCCAGCAGTGGTCCCAGGAACCCCAGGAGAGCCAGTGGTGGGGGAATGCAGACTCATGGGAGGGCTGGTTTCTGTCTGCCCAGGCTGTGCTCTGGGCCCTAGCCAGGAGAGTCTATTTGAATTAAAGAGGACAGGGGCTGATGGCAACGCATTTGGGGGAAGGGGAGGGAAATGAAGCTGGCTGCTGGTGGAGAGTATAATTCAGTACAGCAGGTGTTGTTGTTTTCCCCTCTCAGGCAAGACAATCTGGAGGGTGCTCAAATTCAGTAAGGAAACACTGTGAAAAAAGCAAACAAAACCAGAAAGCGCTGAAGGAAGAGTCCTGCAGTGAAGTGAGAGTCTTTGTAGAGAGCAGAGCCCTGCATACTTGCAGGAAGTTATGCTCTCGACTCAGGAAGGTCAGGAGCCATGGCAGGGGAAGAAGCCTGAAGAATACCCCCCTTCAACCTTCTTGCACGACACGGATTGAGAGTTTGACAACTCAAGATACATACTTATCATCATTAACATGAAAAGCTAATTCAAATCATCTCCAGGAAGACAAAGATACATTTTTCAAAGCAAATAAAATACATAACCATATTACTCCGTTAAGCTATTATGTCCTTAAAGATGCTGGTGCTTTCTTATAATGAACATGTTCTCGGGTTTGATACCAGAAAAATCCTTGTCAGTATACAAGGCAAGGGAGAAATCCTTAACGGTGCTTTCCTTTATGCTGGGTGACATTGCTCTCAGCCTGCTTTTCTTCTGTGATTTACCTCTGAGACAAAGGGGATTGTTCACAGTGACATGGGAAGTATTCATTGTGGTTATCTGTCGGGGATCACCTGCCAGTAGACAGAACACCTGAGCTGACATCGGGCCCTGCTACAGACCACAGAGGGGCCCCCTGGTTATTACATGGTTTATCCTGGGAACTCAGGAGGAGTGGGGTCTGTGAATTATTTCCAAAGGTTATGAGGGAAGCTGCCAATTTATTCCAGGACTGTCAGACAAGAGCTATCTCGTTTCTCTACCCAAACAATCCTCTTTTCTCTTACAAATTTCAAAAAAAAAAAAATGTTGAGGGATGGATAAGGAAGCCTTGCTTCAAATATGTTTTGAAAGTTAAATTCTTTTTTGTTGCTGTGGTTTTTGAGAGAAAAATAGTTATGGTTCCCTGACCAATCTCTACAATTAATTACCCCATAGTGTTTCTGAAATACATCATGCCAAAATGCCTCTGTGGGAAGGAAATCTGGAGTCATAGGGAGGGAATAGGGCAAATGGGAGAGAAATGCCAGCGAAAGCTAAAGAGGGAAGAAGGTTTGTGCCGGTGAAGGCAAGCAGGACTGCTATGCTAGTACTCACAAACCCACAAACCAGGAACAGCAAATTTTCCCTGAGGCATCATTCACCTGCCTCTTCACATCCTGCATCCTGGTATGTGACTCTTCAGGCTTCAGATCCCCAGGCCATAAGCCCCGGAGCTTCTATTTGGGTGTGTTGGCCCCAGACTGGGAGGGCATCATAGGTCCACCTCCACATTCTCTGTTACTTTTCCCAGATGTACTATGCCCTTCTGAAGAACATTCCTGAGGCCATAAAAGCTCCATTTTGTGATTCCCTCCTTCACAACCTTGTTTCACCCACCTTACAGACAAGAAGCCTACCTTTTATCTGTCCCTGTGATTTGCACAAAGAGCCTAGCCCTGGATCACACTCTGGGATGGCAGATCCTCATGGTAGAGTCTGGGTTGAGAGAGTAACTCACACTTTTGCAACTCTGGTGGCCTCCAAATTTCTCCTTTCAATGAAATAGGAGACTTTGTCGTTCTAGGTGACCAATGATCAAAAAAAATGTACTTAATGGTAGAGCACAGAAAGTTTTGGCATATAATCAAAGACTGTGACACCGCTGTTAAAACAACTTCTGTGACCTTTTGCTTACTAATTTGAATAAGTTTACTTGGCACTTACATCTCCTAAAACAAGAACATCAAAATAGACTTGATGTGGAACTCTACGTTGGCATCAGTTATAAGCGATATTCACGAACAGATACAAGAAAAAAATGGGGGGAAAGTTTCCATTTATATAATTAAATTTGTTCCAGATAACATTATGATTTTACTTATTTATCAAAGCAGGCTCTATTTATGAGCAACTATATTTTGAAAGAAAATAATGGTCAATCCATAGGAATTTTATTTTTTAGATCTTTATGTGAGAGTTTTCATTTGGTCATTTATTCAACAAAGATTTACTGAAAATGGATAATGGCTATGCTCTATTCTCTATCTTGGTGATACAGCTTGAATTAGTCAAACATTCCTGATGAAGTAAGGGAAGTGGCAGATAATAAATAAATAAACAAGAAAATATTTATACACGATGCAGAGAATTAAAATAGGCTAACGTGATAAACATAAATGGGATGTGTCTTTTAGACAGGTCAATGAAATTTTCTTTGAAGATGTTAAGGTAAGATCCAAAACATGAGGAGATAGCCAACTAAAGATGAGGGGAAAGAATGTTCCAGGCAGAGAGAACAGCTAATGCAGCTGTAGGCAGATAGCAAAGTAGGTAGGTCTGAAATAAGGACATGAAAGATGGCCCAGCAGGAAGAGTAGGAGGTTAAATGGAGGCAGAGGCAGCTCATGGTGTCATCCTAAGTCAGGTTAAGGGTTTGGATATTATTCTAACCAAGGTCGATGGCCTTGGAAATAATTTGAGCAATAAGTGAATTAATATAATTTAGAATTATTTTTTAAGAGATTGCTCTGGCTTCTGGCTTCTAGAATCAATTATGAGAAAACAAACATTAAAATGTAATCATTAGGGAGGAGGCCAGAGTCTCTGTCCACAGAGTCCATGTATAGATATGGTATATTCAAGAAATGGGGGATCCCTGGGTGGCGCAGTGGTTTGGCGCCTGCCTTTGGCCCAGGTCGCGATCCTGAAGACCCGGGATTGAATCCCACGTCGGGCTCCCGGTGCATGGAGCCTGCTTCTCCCTCTGCCCGTGTCTCTGCCTCTCTCTCTCTACGTGACTATCGTAAATAAATTAAAAAAAAAAAGAAAAGAAAAGAAAAGAAATGGGTGGAAGAGGGATCCCTGGGTGGCGCAGCGGTTTGGCGCCTGCCTTTGGCCCAGGGCACGATCCTGGAGACCCGGGATCGAATCCCACGTCGGGCTCCCGGTGCATGGAGCCTGCTTCTCCCTCTGCCTATGTCTCTGCCTCTCTCCCTCTCTCTGTGACTATCATAAATTTAAAAAAAAAAAAAAAAGAAAGAAATGGGTGGAAGAGACGGAGATTCCAATCGCCCTATTTTTAAAGAAGGAAACTTGTTAATGCAAATGCGTGTCTAATTTTCTTTTTCACATGGAGTTTTAATGTAAAACAGGAGGCTTCACATTGATTTTTCACTGAAGAAAGGATATCTGGAATTCTCTGTTCAATATAAATATCTCCATGGACCCCAGCCATAAGTAAGAGAAACTACCCTACCTCATACCTATTTTGTCTTTTCCTTGGTTTTGATTATGATGGATTAGACCTATTGATTCCAAACCAACTGAGTAAAATGCAGGTAGAGTTTTAATATTCTACAGTAGGAAATATTCACAAATTCAGTGATTTAGAGCAATACTGAGGCATTTTAATGAAGTCTTCCGGTGGCTTCTTCTGGATTGCCTCCTTCTGAATTGCCTCCTCTGCTTACCTTTATGGAATATATTTCAAGCCTAAAATCTACTTTCAAGCAAGAGCTATTCTCTAATATTTTTTAAATGAAGTTTTCTGAAAGAATCCCTGTTCCCAGAATATAGAGGAGCCCACATTTCAGTAAAGCAGCCATGAGAAATTGTCTTCAGTGATCAGCAAGTAATCATTGCACATAAATTAGCAGAGGAAGTGTCCACAGGCAGGAAACATTGGTGGAGAACAGGTCCAAGGTCTCAATACTTGGATGCCTATGAAAACAGAGAATTTTGGAAGATGTAGGAGAGTAAGGGGAGGATAAAGCTTAATTTTTCTTGTAAATAAAGTTTCATTAAAATGAAATATTCAAAGAGTAATTACTCTGGCAGCCGTTGGTTCTAGTGTGCTGACTTGGTGTTAGGACAGTGCAAAATCTTAATAGTTGCCTTCAAATTAATTCCATGACGATATACATGGGTGCTTGCCCAAAAATAACACACGCACCCCTGTTTTACAAAACTGAAGTCTTTCCTTCCATGTGGCAAACATACTAGAGTATAAGAGTTCTTTGGCTCACAGTACTGTTTAAGGAAGCATGTATCTGGAATAGACAGAGGGAAAGGGAAGTAGAGCTCTGGGAAGTAAGGATTCTTTACAAATTTCATTTATTTGTATCTTCTAGGAAAACAAGTGAGAAGACTTTGTTACCCTGTTGTACTGGTTAAAAATATTCAGATTTAAAAAGATTCTCATTTAGAACACGTTCCTTCTCATCTTAGAATCTCTTTGCAAGTGACTCACATATAAATAAATGCTGCTAGTGTTTTGCACCCTCAATTCTGTGATTCTGACCTCCACTCTTACCCTTCCAGAAAAAAACAAAAACAAAAAACAAAATAAAGCTGATGTTATTCAGGAGCCATTATCTAAGCAATCTGGAGCTTTTGGAGAGACAGAGCTTTAAGAGAAGCAGCACTGGCTCTGGACCGGTCCAGCCAGATACTTCTCCAACCCCCAGCTTACCAAAAAGAAAAATCTCTCATTAAGGTCTGAGATTTTTATTTCTATTTATTTATTTATTCATTCATTCATTCATTCATTCATTCAGAATCCAGGTCATGTAAATTTCACAATTTCCTCCACAAGTAAGCCATGCTTCTTTTTATAAGCGTATATTCTGTATATCCCTCTCCAAAGAGCAAACAAGCAAATCAACTTCCTCTTTTCTCTTCAACCCCGCTGAGGACAACACACCATGTTTTCTCTGGGGCTGCCTAGCCTCTTGCCTTCTGTCCCCTTCTCCCAAAAATCTTCTCTCCTCTGATTGAAAAACCAAGATCTGGGTAGAAGATCTTCCAGCTTAAAAGAAAGATTTTAAAGAGCAGTGCTTATGTTTATCAGGAACTATCACTTAAGAATGAATAGTTACAGTAATGTGAGATGTTAACAGTACTGTGGAAAGCTAACCTCAAAATTATCTGCCCTCAGTGTTTTCTAGACTCATATTTTTATAAATATTTGATTAGTTGTATAGCTCCATAAAAAACAATTCATTATACTTGCCCAGTTCTCTGAGTATTTAAGAATTCTGATCGTTTTTTATACTGAAATTCATCTACTTAATTTGATTATCTAGAGGGAATGATCTTTTAAAAGTGTAGCAAAGCAAAGTGAAACCTATTTACGAAACATAAAAGCAGAACCAGATGAACTCTCCCAAAGTATTATTAAATATTATTGGGGTGAGTGAGAAGTTTAAAGCAATTTGAAAACTTCTAATAATTAGACTAGATTGTAGAATTATTTTTAACTGACTAGGTATTTTAAAAAGCATGAAAGTTTTTATAAAGTCAAATGCATGCAATACTTAGAAAAAATTAGCAGACTGATTCATGAAAATCATCACTGTATATACATACAGATACATACATATCTCTCTCTTTAAAAAAGTATCACATGAAAACACAAATGCAGACTTTGAGATTTTTAAAAATCATTTTATTTATTTATTCATGAGGGACACACAGAGAGAGGCAGAGACATAGGTAGAAGGAGAAGCAGGCTCCCTCCAGGGAGCCTGATAGAGGACTTGATCCCAGGTTCTGGGATTACCACCTAACCTGAATGCAGACATTCAACCACGGAGCCATCCAGGCATCCCAGACTTGTGAGATATTAAGAAAACTCTAACTAAGACATTATTTGCCACAGTGGCAATAAGAAATATGATTTCTGAGGTAAAAAATGTATGAAACATATGGAATTGAATGGATTCTTTCCATAAATTATACAGTATTTGGAATCAGAGACTGGTCAGATGATGGAGTACATTATATTTAAGAAAATATAGGTAGAGAGACAAGAGTGAGCATAAAATAACAGAGGAGGGATAAGAGGTAAAGTATCAACACTCATGTTGGACAGAGTTTCTCGAACTTTGGCTTGCGGCAGAATTAATAAGCAGCTTATTAAAACCTGGATTGCTGGTCCCCACCCCCCATAAGATTTTACTTGGGTAGGTTTTTGTAGTTGCTGTTGGAACTCAAGAATTTGTACTTTTAATATGCTCCTGGGTGATTCTGATGCTGCTGGTCTAGGTACCACACTTTGTGGACGTCAAGTGCAGAAGGGTTAGGAATATTTCTGCAAAGTTGATACCAGGCTACCATGAAGTGCCGGGAATTACTGAGTAACTGGGAGAGACAGGTAGCAGGTTAGTAACCAGACTCACAGAAATCCCACATGTGGAGAAATGATATAGACAAGATATTAACCAGAGAGCAGGGAAAGTAACAAATCCACCTTGTTTGTTCTAAATATAGATGAGATATTTTCATAATATTTACAAATCCATCTTGTTTGTCTTAAGTGTTATAGACAAGATATTTATCAAGTTCCCTGGTTAGTTTTCTCTTTTTTAAAAAAGATTTTTAATTTATTTTTTCATGAGAAAGAGAGAGAGAGAGAGAGAGGGAGGCAGAGACACAGGCAGAGGGAGAAGCGGGCCCCAGGCAGGGAGCCTGACGTGGGACTCAATCCCAGGACTCCAGGATCACACCCTGGGCGGAAGATGGCACTAAACCGCTGAGCCACCCGGGCTGCCCCCTGGTTGGTTTTCTGTAAAAGACGGCTATGAAAGATCACCAACCTTGAATAAAAGCCCTCAGTGGCAATCCGTTTGGGACCCCTCACACTCTAGTGAGCTCCTTCTCTTTCCTTTCTATTCTCACCTTTACTTAATAAACTTTCCTTTCACACCTTTGTTTATGAGATTCATTCTTCAATTCCATGAGAAGAATTTTGTAACCCTGCAACAATAGATATCTCTGCTTCTGTCACTATCAAGCTGCTTATTTAGGTTTCTTTCAAATGAAAATAAGTGATTCCCCAATATACTAGAACCATCTTGACCTTACTTCTTCTTAAAAAATGATCTGATTCACATTGTTATTTATCCTCACTGTCTCAGACAAGGGTCTCTAAAGAACTATGTCACTGGAAATGTAGTCTCAACTCATCATTAAGTACTCTTAAGTGCCTTAAGGGATGACATTCAGAGACAGAGGAGTGCTGCTTTCACAGCAATGCCTTTGGTTCTGATTTTCACTTAGTTGTGTTTATTTGTGCAATAAAGCCCTCCTCGTGTGTCATTTGTTTGATTGAACCATATGTCCACTCTAAAACTAATTCCAGTTCTCGGTCATGCCTTTGTCATGCTATTCATTGATCTGCTTAGGCTTGCTTTCTTGTGAGCCACTCCCTAGTGGAAGAAGTGGAATTACTGTTCTCTTCCAACCATGTAACTTCTGCAAAGAGAGACTTAAAAGGATCTTGGGAAACCATCTGCACTTGAGAAAGGATTTATATGCATGTGGTTTATGAAAGCTCCCAGGAGAATCTGATGCAGGAGTGGACGAGGCCTGAGACTGAACAGAAACAGCAATCCTGGGAAGGGAAAGAGTCTGGTTTCAGGCAAAGTTCCCTTGATAACAGTGTCAGCATGATCCTGCAGGGGAGTTCTGTGTTGTAAATAACACTGTAAATAACACCTTATGGTCAGCAAGACCTGAGGCAAAAAAGCTGGATTTTCCTGCTTTTCTGGCAACCGTCCTCAAGAGGCTCAGGCCACCCCAGGGGGATGGAGGTGGGGCTATGGACTCAGGTAGCCTGAGTGCTTTGTAATTGTCAAAAGCAATATGGGGATTCAAGGAAATGTGAGTGGGGCACTAGCGAATATTCACAACTGGATGACAACCACAGTCTGTCATCCAACTAAAAGGAATTTCTTTTTACAACATTCCTAAACATGTACAAAGACAGAAATATGGGATGGAGGTGGGCGGGGTGGAAAGATAGTTCCTAAATTTGAAAAATGCTGAAGTAAATAAAATCAAATAGAAGGCTTTTCTACGGGTCCTTTGTAAGCCTTTACTACACATATGGGCAGTTTTGTGAGTCAAACCACAGAACCATTTTTATAGGAATATCTCTTGGGAAACATTCTGTGAGATACAGTTTGGGAAAGGCTACTGTGAGCAAGAGGCTGTAATGGGCTATTAAAGTGACATATTCAGACCAAGATTTAAGGTATGAGTTGAAAAGAGGTGGACCAGAAAAGGTGCAATCAGAGCTACTGAGATCATCTTGTCTCCTGCAGTTGTACAAGAAAAATACAGTGAAATCAGGACCTAAGCAAGCAGTATGGGAAACACAGGAGGAAAAGAAGTTTGAGTATCTTTTTTTCTGGTTTTATTGAGGTTGAATGTACATACATCACTGTATAAGTTTAAGACATACAGCCTAATGATTGAATTTACATATATTGTGAAATGATCATCATAAGTTTTGTTAGCATCCATCACATCACAGAGATACAAAAAAAAATCATATTTTTCCCTTGTGATGAGAACTCTTTGAATCTAATTCTTAACAACCTTTCTCTATACCATACAGCAGTGTTAGCTGTAGTCGTGCTTGTGGGACCCAGGAAATTTAACAAAAATCCCCTACCCCTGGACAAGCAGAGCAGGACTAACTCCATTTTGTGCTGCACCCATCACCTCCTGTATGACCCCCACATGACCAGCTTATTGCTTAAGGTGCTGCCCCACCCTAGTCAAGCCCCTGAGCACACCCTGACCGGAAATCGGGTCATAACAATGTAACCCTGCTTTGTGCCCGCCAAAACTGCGCACCAATTCTGACCAAAGTAATAGGCCAATTCAAATGGATATTATAGGGTAAAATGTAATTCAATTGGCTACCTGCGTGTGGACCTACGACTGTGCAACTTTCTGCGTATGTTGCAATCCCATTGGCCAGTGGCCCCTTATAAAGCTGCTCCGCCTCTTTTTTTTTTTTTTTTTTTTTTAGCTGCTCTGTCTCTTTAGCCTCGAGGTCTAGGTCCCTGCTCCTCTATGTCGGGTATACTTGGACCCAAGCTCGAGCTTGTAAATAAACCCTCGTGTGCTTGCATTGGTGGGCTCCTTGGTGGTTTCTCGGATTCGCGATCTTGGGCACAACAGTGCTTTATGTTACAATCCTAATACTTACTTTCTTGTAACTGGAAGTTTGTACCTTTTCAGCACCTCCCTCCAGTTACCCCTGGAGTCTGTCATCCCAACCCTCATTTCTGCTAACCATAAGCCTGCTTTGTTTTTCTTTTTAAAAATTTTTATCATTTTTAATTGAGATATAATTGACGTACAACATTGTATACATTTGAGGGGTACCACATATTGGTTTGATTCATCTATATTGCAATATGATTACAACAGTAGTATTAGTTAACTTCTTTATCACATCACATATTTTTTTCTTTGTTGTGTTGAGAATGGTGAGGATTCAGTCTTCTGGCAAATTTGAAGTTTATAATATTGTTGACAATGATCACTATGCTGTGAATTAGCTCCTCAGAACTTATTTATGTAAATTTGTATCCTTCAACGTCTCCTCCACTGCCCAGTAACCATTGCTCTCAACCACTATTCCACTCTCTGTTTTTACAAGTTTTTTAGATTCTACCTGTAGGTGATACCATACAGCATTTGTCTTTTGCTGACTTACTTCACTTTGCATAATAACTTCAAGGTCCGTCCATGTTATTGAAAACAGCAGGATTTCCTTCCTTCTCATGGCCAAGTAATATCCCATTGTATACCACGTCTTTTTTTCATTCATCTGTTGACAGAAACTTAGATTGTTTCCAATGGCTTAGCTATTCTGACCAATGCATCAGTGAACATGAGTGTGCAGATTTTTCAAGACTGACTTTAACTCCTTTAGATCTATACCCAGGAGTAAGATTGCTGGATCCTCTGAAATGTGAGTATCTTGTGGTTACAGTTGTCATGACTAAAATCCTGTGAAATGCGAAGGAAATGAGAGATTCTGGACCCTGCGACTCGATAACTAAAGAGAGCATTAATTATGATACAGAATGTATGAGTAGGACTACTTTGGTAGGTATGGTTAAAGTTTGAAGACTACATGGAGATGTGTGGTAGACAACTAAAGCTAGAGGTGGGCACTGGGATTTAAGCTTTGGGGTATCAGTCTGCTGGCGTTGTCATAAGTAAGTACCACAAACTTGATGGCTTAAACAATAGAAATTTATTTCCTCTCAGGTCTGAAGGCTGGATATCCAAGATCAAGGAGTTGGTAGAACTGGTTTCTTGTGAGACCTCTCTCCTTGGCTTGCAGACATCCGCCTTCTGTGTCCTCACATAGCCCCCTTCCTCTGTGTCTCTTCCTTCTCCTATAAGGATGTCTGTCATAGAGGATTAGTACTTGCACCCCATCTAACCTCATTTAACCTTAATTACCTTCCTAAAGGTGCTACTTCCAAATGTAGGCCCATTGAGGGTTCGGGCTTCACCATGTGAATTTTGAGGGAACAAATTCAGTCCTTAACAGGGTGCCAGCAAGAACCTTAAGAATTGCAAGTTGCCCAGACTGAGTACTCCCTGAATATGGAACCCTGGGAACTTCCAGCCTTTGAAAGAGGAAGGGGATAAAGCAGCGGCAGTCCTCATAACTATCAGAACTAACAGATTTGAGCAAACATGAATTTCTCTGTACCTCTGTTGCTTCACCTGTAAAAAGGAACTGATTATTATCTTTGTTTATGGAGCTCTAGGAAAATAGCATGCAGTATTAGTCGGGGTCCAGTCAGGAGGCAGAAATCACACAATTTTCGCAAACACAGAGTTGAATATAAAGAACGGTTAACAGAGGACTGGAGTCATGGAGAGTTTTGTGTGGAGTGTTAAGGAAGGGCACATTTGCTCCAAGTATATTATGTATATGTATAGATCTTTTATTTCTATGCCATTACATATATAACATATATATGCCTCTAAACATCTATAATCAATTCATACATTAATATGATTTTCCATGGTCTACAAAGTATGTGTAACTACTGCTTCACTTTCACTATACGCTGTATCTCAGTATCTTACAAATGTATGGAAATGGCTTTTAAAACCTGCACTTTACTGAATCAAGATATAAACTAAAAACAAACAAACAAACAAACAAAACCTGAGAGATAAACTAATATGTTTTCCTGGCATGTTAAAGAGAGCTGTAGTTTTGTTGATCATCCTTCCATTGACAGGTGGGGCAGTTTTGCTTCCCCTTGAATCTGGACTGCCTGGGACTTTGTTGTACTCAGTGCAGAAGCAATGATGCTATTCCACCTCAGGACTTACCTTTAAAAGGACTGACAGCTTTCACCTCAATTTCCTGGAACTTGAGCTACTTTGTAAAAAGGCCATGTGGTATGTGGGTATGTGGGAGAAACTACATGGGACATCTTAAAAATACTTGGAAGAGAGGTTCAGCTGAGCCCAGGCTTCCAGAAGACTCCAGCAGGGTGGTGAGCATGGGAGTGAAGATATCTTGGAGTCTCTAGTAACCCATACTATCCAATACAGGAACTGCCAGCCATATGTGGGTATTGTGCACTTAAAATGTTGATCCTCCAAATTGAGATGTGCTCTAAAAATAAAGTATATATTGGATTTATATATAATAAATATATATTTTTATGTGTGTTTTAATATACATAAAAAATCCCATTGAAATTTTTAATATTGATTGTGTATTTTAGGTATATTGGGTTAAGTAAAATATACTATTAAAATTAATTATACTTATTTAAGCTTTTTAAAGGTGGCTATTAGAAAATTTAAAACTATATGCATATCTGTATAACTAGACAGCACAGCTCTAGACCATCCCAAGTGTTAGCTGAAAACTCCCATGTGATCCCAGTCAATGTCACATGAAGCTGAAGAAACACTCAACTGAGCTATTACTGAATTCTTAACCCACAACGTCTTAACCCACAACATCTATAAGATGTAATAAGGTATCCTTGTATTAAGCTATAAGTTTTAGCATATTTCATTACATAGCAATCGATGACTGAAGAAGTTATACTCAAAAATATTAAGTAACTCATAGGTATAATGTTCAATCTTTTAGAATTTAGAAGGGAGAAACGTGTTTGCTCCAAGTATCATTTTCAAAATTATGGTCAATACATTTTAACCTCTATTTTACTTTTTCTCTAAGTTAAATATTTGTAGCAAGTATGGAGACTTCAATTTATCAAGGGTTTTAAAATTTTCTCTTTGAGAAAAAGGGTCACAACTTTTTTTTTAACTACTGAGGAACACATAAAAGTAAAGAAAGTGCAGAAAATTAAAACCAATATTTTCATTAAGCATCTTCAAATGAACAGAGCCAAAGATCTCATGGCTTCATTTTTAGTTTCCTCATTTATATTAATATTTATAATAATCAATGGGGATGTCAAAAATAATCATTGTTTACAGTTTCTCTAAGTCAGATTGGGCCAGATTTAAAAGTTTACTATTTTCTACCTAGACTGTATGAAGCAAGTCATAGAACTTCTATGAATCTCAGTTTACTCAACTCAGCAATAGGAATGATTACAATTATCTGCTGGGATAGTCCTGAGGATTAAATGACCTCATGTATGTAAAGCACTGATCTCAGGGCCTGGCACAGAATGACACTCTAAAAAAGAGAGGTCTAATAATGATATACACAGAAATTATATATAAAATTCAAAATATTACATATTTGTTATGATATAATTATGATAACTCAAGTTATTATGAAAATGTCAGAAACTTGAGTACCTTTTACTCATCCCTCAAACAAGTGGAGCATCAGGCCTGATTCTCACATTGCTCAGTAGATGTGTGGCATGGGAAGCTATCAGACTTCTCAGACTACATCCCTTGGTCATGTAAAGATTGAGTTATGTAACCATGGAAATTTCTCTCTCTCTCTCTCTCTCTCAATCTCAAAACCCAGATGTTTGGCATGTTGTCAACATCATCCAAGACCTCTGGAGTGGGAACAAAATGAATATAGAGAAAGAGGAAGCAGTTTTAGTGAAAGCACCACAGGGAACAAACCAATAAAAAAGCAGGAAACTCAGCACAAGCCTGATTTATGTCACTGCCTTTCCCTGGCTCTCTGCTTCATTCTCCCAAACCCCTAATACATATGCACCCCTACTCCCATTAGCTTGCTTTTCTTTTCAAAATCGAGCATTTTGTAAACTCCCCTTGCTATTTCACTCTCTATCCCATCTCTCTGAAAGAGCTCCAGAAAGCATTCTTGAGGGCTCATGGATCATTTTTCCCTGATGGCCCTTTTCTTTTCTTAACAGTCAAGAAAATGTTGATTCCACCTCTGCTTTAGTATCTTTTTCTAGAGGGAGAAGGAAGGAAGGAAGGAAGGAAGGAAGGAAGGAAGGAAGGAAGGAAGGAAGGGAGGGAGAGAGGGAGGGAGGGAGAGAGGAAGTGAAGGAGGAAGGGAGGAAGGAAGGAAACCTAAAAACAAAAACATTATGGTCTTCCCTTATTCAACATCTGGGGAAATCATAGTGATTTTGTTAGTTTTGTTACTGTCAGGAGGCAGAATCATGTAGAAATGATGATGGGAACCCAGGAGAAGCACGTTGAGAATGGAGGCTTTGGGACATGAAAGGATGGGCTGGTCTGGCAATCAAAAACAGATTTTGATTAAACAGAGAGGAATTTCTTCTAAGAAATTACTTCCCCATTGTATTTTCATGGCAATCTAAAAGTTAACCAATGGTGTGCTGAAAACTGCCCTTTGAAAAGAAAGAACAGATTGTTCAAATCAACTCTTTCCCTGAAGCAGATTGTCAAAGGCTGTATAGCGGCCATGGGTATGGCCACCCCCAACCCCCACCCCCGCACCTGCCTTCCCCAGGAGCACATTCACTCAGGAGACTCAGTAGGTGCAGCCCTCACACTGCAGGTCCCAGTGCTGTGTGATGACAACGGAGGTCAACAGAATCTGTCTTAAAAGAGCATCTAACCCAGCCGGCAGTGAGCACACACAAGGGAATGTAGACCCATCAGGGCAAGTGACTACATATTAACCATGACACCAGCCATGCCACACGTTCACATATGCAAAGCAAGAAGCAGAAGAATCACACCAACAAGGTCTCACAGTAGATAATATGGCCAAGAAGGATTTTGTGGAAAAGGGGAAACTTCTCTAAGCCAAGGGGAAAAAAAGAAATTACTAGAAAGTAAATCTTGTGTGCAGCTGTTCAGTTCCACAGTTCTAAAATCTGCCTTTTCAGAAGTATACTTTACGGAGTGAAGGCCTAAAGCTGAGGGGACAGTTTGTTAGTTTTGCATTGTGTTTTTGATTGCTTTTTACCATGTCACTGGTTTCACCATAAAAGAACAATAGTAAATTAGAATCATTATGTATGTATTTATTATTTTTAAAATAAGGTACTTTTGGTCTGAGATTCACAGACCAGAGTTTTTACAACAATGTGTCAGGAGCAGCAACTTCCTCTTTGTGCACTATTAACAAATCGATTAGGGGGCACCTGGGTGGTTCAGTGGTTGAGCGTCTGCCTTTGGCTCTCAGGGTGTGATCCCAGGGTCCTGGGATGGGTCCCACATCCGGCTCCCCACAGGGAGCCTGCTTCTCCCTCTGTTTATGTCTCTGCCTCTCTCTCTGTGTCTCTCATGAATAAATAAGTAAAATCTTTAAAAAAAAAAAAAACAACCAAATCAATTAGTTATCTGCCTAACTGAGCTATGAGTAAACAATAGGTTCCTAACAAAGAATTATTGAATAAATGAGTAACTTGAATACATATATGTGACAGCAGCTACTGCACCACACTACAGATAGGAAGCAATTTTTCCCTTGAAGGCATGATAATTCCTGCCTCAGTGAGAAATGTTCTGTTTATATATTCTATGAGAGAAAACAAGCACTAGTTGGGTGTGTCCTAAGTGCCTGCAAGTTTGTCTTCTGAGATTCACTCTACAAACCCAATGCAAGATAGTGGAGCTGAAATGCTGTAGCAACTTGAGGAAGAATATGAATTTCAAATATATTTCCTATTTTGTGTCCTGTCCAAAAGGATGGAAATCCACTTGTTCAACCGATCGACTGAACATATTTAAATCAAATGTCATCTAGGTGGTTGAGAAGGGTTGGCCAGAAATCAAGTTCTGGGATGGAAGAGCTGCGTGAGCCACCTTGCTCGGGGCTCAGAGTCAAGGAGGCCCTGACCTAAGGATTGGATCTGTCTAGTCTAAATATCAGGCTCATCCACAGTGTGGCAAGCATTTTGTAATAACCTAATGCCAGCTACTATTCAGATCACATGGTCCCTCCCTTTGTACTGATCTGGGCCACTTGGGGTATGCTGTGGGTTAGATGTGGGTGTCTCCCAGGGCTCATCTATAGCTGGAGAAGGTGCAGGCTGGATAATCCAACTGTTCAATCTCCTTGGCATCAGTTTACCACTACATGAAATTGGTTGATGTGAAACTGTTTGGAGAAATAAATCCACTGTATGTGATGACAAAAATCACACAGTAATACTCAGGAGCAGACATGTCACAAGTGGGTTTCCCAGGGCAGGAAGCACCTTGCGTGCATTATTGGTGAGGAAACAACATCTTGGATTCAAAAAGGTCTGTACTTACAACCTAAATTAAAACTAAATATCAAAACTTTAACCAGCTAGTCATTTAAAAGTGATTACTGACCTAGCACTACTGGAACAAACAGGGCATAGTAGTTGAAAGCAAGATCTTTAGTTCTGGACTGAATGAAACTATGCTTCCATTTTTTTATTTCTAAAATGGGGTTACAAAGGTGATAAGCTATTAGGTTGTGAGGATGAAGTGATTTCATTTCTATTAGGCACCTAGAACACGTACCTGGCCTGCAGTAAGCATTATGCAAACATGTGCTCTTACCAATTGTTTTCTTTTTTCTAGTGAATTTTAGAAAAGAAAGGAACCAATAAATAAATAAAATATTTTAAAGGAAAACTTAAATGGGTTATAAGATTCAGAGATAGCATTAATTTAAATCCTGAAGAAAAGAATAAAGAAAGGAAAACTGAAAGAACTGAGTTGCTAAAGTTACCTATTCTCCTTAGAATTCTAAAATCAATTTCTTTCTTTTTTTTTTTCTTTAATTAACTAGGCTCTACTCCCAACATGGAGCTCAAGCTCACAACCCTGAGATCAAGAATTACATGTTCTACTGACTGAGCTAGCCAGGTGCCCCCTAAGATCAATTTCAAAAATCATTCACTAGGGGTGCCTGGGTGGCTCAGTGGTTGAGCGTCTGGCTTTGGCTCAGGTCATGATCCTGGGGTCCTGGGATCGAACCCTGCATCAGGTTCCCCATGGAAAGCCTGCTTTTCCCTCTGCCTATATCTCTGCCTCTGTGTGTCTCTCATGAATGGATAAATAAAATCTTTTAAAAATGGTTTGCCAAATGCTATAACAGGTCACAGATCACCTACCTAACAATGTGTTTGCCAAACTATGGGTTTCTCAGGTTGGTCCTTTAGCTATAGATTAATTTCAAATCTGTCAGCTTCTAATACATCTAAGATCTAAGGCATTATTAGTACCTTTTCATAGCAGTCAGATTTATCTGCAGAGTAGGAAAATAGCTCATACCTTGAACCTGTTGTCTAATGTAGGTTGGAAAAAAATTTTGTTGTAACCCATAATTTCCAGTTGTGCTGCTTTGCTGTTTTTCCATTTGAAAAGCAGAGAAAGTTCTGGTGCTGACAATGAAATCAAAATAACCTAGAGGGAAAGTTCCTAATTAGATTAGTTTTTCACATTGAGATTCCAATGGAGAAAATCACCTTTAGAGTTGAGTAGCTTATTAATAGAACTAACATGTGTGAAAGAGTGAGAGTGAGAGAGAGAGAGAGAGAGAGAGAGAGAAACAACTGGCTGAATTATCACCTGGTAATGAAGTGAAATGAAGGAAACTCAAGTCTGGATACAAGTTCTTGCTGATGAGAATCTGGTGAGTATGTTTATAGGCTGAGGGGGAAGGGAGAAAAAGCAGCAGGGTCTTAGCAGAGCCACACAGGATTTGCAGAAGCTTTCCAGCAGCAATAGAAAAAGAAAGCAAACTCTCATAAAACAGGGGTCAATCAAATTTTGCCAAGGTAGCATGCAGGCAAGGGAGAACTCAAATACTCTGGGCCAACCTTCCGCCATACCTGTTATACACGTTAGTATACGGTAGATAATCAGGGGTGTAGTAGTCAACTCAAAACAATGAGTGAAGGAAAATTAGACCTTATTGGAAACTGTGATCTGTTCTTCATTCCTACCAAACATTTTTTTAATAGAATAGAATTCTGGGTCCTGCTCCAGAGGGTAACTAAATAATGATAAAGGTCACAAGACTAAATATAATATCTTTGTTCAGTAGTGGAAAAATAGAGAAGCTTTTCATCTGAAATATTTTTTCTTTGTGAACTTGATATTAATTTAGGATTTAGGCCAATAATACACTCAATTGCAGCTTTTTTGGGTTCCTATAAATGGCAACATTCAGCTCCATAATACATTGTAAATACTGAAGCATCATTCAGTAGATGAGGGAAAATGCTTTCTACCAGAACCACAGAAAACCCATTATGTTTCCCCAAAACCACAAAAAAATCCCTAGCTACTATGAGTTATTACCATGTAGCAAGGGGTCTTAGTGATCAAAGCATCCCCACCGCACATTCCTGTGGGGTCCACCTGCCTTTTGCTTAGATTGGGGAGATCTCATGAGCTGGAGTGAAATTTTTCCTTTCACATGCAACCCTATCTAGCCCTCATTTCCTGATTTCTCTGATGCAGCCAGAATTGTTTGGAAATAGCCCTGACATACCACTCATTGGCTACTTAGAGAAGATCTCCCCACTACATAGATTCAAAAAGAAGGATCATCGGGGGCCCCTAGCACCCCATCCTACACCCATGTGAGTTGGCAAGTGCCCCTGGGCAAGTATTTGACATACAGTTTACACCAGGGGAGCTCTGGGCATATACCTCAACACAGCTCCAAATATGCAGGAAAAGGCTGAGAATATGCAGCATAAAACAAGCAGGAGGTCATTTTCAAATCTTTAAAAGAGAAAGTAGCTCTTTTTCTTTCCTTAAGGTTGCTATGCACAAAAATGCTATCATCTATAATGCAGCGCTATTTGCTTTTAATCACATACACACAGACACACAGACACAAAACACTTCCCATATCTAAATATGCATCTTGCCCACTCATACAAGCAACTGAGCTAAAATTTCTTTTTAGCAAATTTCAGGCTCTGGCTTTCTATGACTAAGTCCATCCAGAGGGATCATATTGCCATCTCCAGAGGCAGCTTTATGCCCTCTGCACACCAGCATATGGGTGGTATGTGCTGTGTGTACAGAAGCAACTCCTTTCATGCCATGAATACTAATCTCTGCACTCTGGCATCAGCATTGCTCCTCTGGTCTTGGTAGAGCTCCATGCCATATGGTGCGCTGCTCCCCTGGGCTCTGAGCACGGGGTTATGGTTATGACAAGGGAACATGTTAACAGGCATTGCAGGGTGATGACAAGTTTACAGAGGCACAGGGTGTGGAATGTGATAGTGACAGATGGTTGTCTAAAGGACCCTGAAGGAAACGAAGGCTATCCAGATCCCCCTGGGTCCTTGAGGTTTTCCCCCGATGGTCTTTGCTAACAGCTATTTTTTCTCACTCCTTCATTACCCACTTTTAATCTTACACTGTATTTGGCCATTCTCTTTTCTGGTGCTCACTTTTCAATAGAGGAGCCCCTCGCTACATGTGGCTATTTCAATTTAAGTTTAATGGGAATCAAATAAGATTTAAGGTCAGTTCGATCATGCTAACCATACTACAAATGTTTAATAGCTACACGTGTTAGTAACTACCGCATGGGACAAGAGAAATTAGCACTGCTCCAGAATATGACTCTCCATTTCCCCCCCAACTTGGATTACAGTGTGACTGGGATTGGATCACTACTGGGATGATCAGAGCCTGGCAGTTTTTGTGTTTTGGTTTGTTTGTTTGTTTGTTTTGTTTTTCAAAGATTTATTTATTTATTTTAGAGGGAAGGAGAGGGACAGAGGGAGAGGAAGAAAGAAATTCCAGCAGATTCTGAGCTGAGCATGGAGCCCAATGTGGGCCTCCATCTCAAGACCCTGAGATCACAACCTGGGCTGAAACCAAGAGTTGGACACTTAACCAACTTTGCCACCCAGGCACCCCAGAGCCTGGTGTTTTACAATGGCATTCCTGCTCTTCAGGCTATAACCTCTGCTTTTCTTCATTTTTACCCACCCCCACCCCCATACCCTCCACTGACCAATCCACTCCACACATTTTTTCTCAAGTTTTATTACTATTCAAAGCATTTCCTTTCAACATACTGCAGTGCCACTCAAGACCAAGTTCTTGGGCAATGATTCAAAAATCTATAGCTATTGCTTCAAAGACCATGATAGCCAGATTACTCAAGAATTCAAGAGCTGCTTTTATAGCAAGAAAAAATGATCACAGTCATTTAGTATCTTATAAAGAATCTACTTACTGCATTTAGATTCTGCAACATCAAATTATCTAAGGTCAATGTTCCTCTAATTTCCTTGTAGAAGTAATTAAAGCTTGTGGAGCACTGCCAGGAAGAAAGGAGCCCATATATACACTAATGATAGCGAATGTTTATTGAACACATAATAGATGGCAGGCATTGGGGTAACCACTGAGTTCTTACTTGGTTATCTCCATTAAATCCATAGCAATTTTTTGACATAGATAGTGCTTTACAATTTAAGAAACTAATGCTCAGAGAAATTATGTAACATGCTCAAAAAAAAAAATAGAGTTAAGTGCCAGAGACAATTTTCAAATATCCATCTTTCTCACTCTAGAGACAAAGTCCTTAAGTACTACGTAGTTTTTCTGCTTCAAGATAGTACACTCTGTGAAGTAGTTTAGGCTCATGTCAGTGCCTAACACACAGTGTTTACTGAATAAAAGTGTATCAATGCTATTTTTCAACTTGCAGATGAGCAAACGAAGCTCAGAGAGTTAAAGGCTCCCAGAAACATAGATGTTAACTGGTAGCATTGAAATGGACTTGAAATCTCCTGATTGCAGCAGTGCTGACATCTTTGTCACTATTCTCAAAAGTAAATAAAAGAATGTATAAAACAACAGTGGCTATTGTAGGCTGTTTCCTGAAGTCAACAAAGCTCTCTAGTTCTGGTGAAGAATGGTAAGCTTGCCATCAGCTGCTGGCTTTCTCTCCTGAACTCACTCTGGAAAGGCCACAAGAGTGGGGTGGTTGATCAATCTCTGAATGTAAAAACCAAGAGGCATTCTTGGAGAGAGAGAATTTTATTCCTGTTCAGAAGAGAAATAGTAACACAGGCAGAGAGAGCCTGTTGCCAAAGATAGGAGACTGGCTGCGAAGGGCCACCCTTGCTGTGTCCTTTACTCATTCATACCCTTATTCTACACGTAGGGTGGCCATGGTCTGCCCTGAGTATCCTGTGGAAAAGGGGAGCCACACATCATCCCAAGTCAGCGGAAGACAAGGTCCTGCATGAGGGTGCTGGGACCCCACACAGGGTAAAGCTCCAGTAGCAGGAGTTGCAGCTGAGATTGTCATTGTGGGGCATCCTCTCCTGTTTCAGTTCTTCTAACTGCACCTCATGGATGAAGAAATTCTCAGAGGATGGCGTGATAGAGAAGAACAGTAGAAGAGGTAGCTGTTGGAGTTCCTCCAGGGGGAAGGCTCATCATATGGAGAGGACAGGAAATGGGGATTTGCTCAGTTTAGATTGCAAGACCAGAAAGAAGCTCCTCTTCTGACACCCCACCCCCAAACCCAACTTCCTATGGGAGAGAACAGGCCGGGGTTTGGATGGTTTCCCTTCTTCCAGGCCCATATCATCATCCCTGGGTAGCAGAGAATTCCTAGGGAATAAGAACTCAAAGGGTCAAAGTAACTTTTGAGAAGGATCGGCATTTTAAAGAGCAAGAAAACTAAATCATCTAGCAGGGGTCCCAGGCTGAACAGGAATTTCAAAGAGGCATAAATAAATATCTTCAGGGATATGAGGAAGGACACAAGGACATGCGGCAAGTGCACAAAATAACAGAATTTTCAAGTGGGTTATTGAATGCTAAATATGTAACTATTAAAATAAGGGACACAATGGATGGGTTAACAGAACATCCAGAGAAAATAGCTTATTACCCTGCTGCAAGATATACCTGCAGAAGTCTTAGGATGGGAATCAGGAAAAGTATTAAGTGATAGAAAGAACACGGGAAACATCAAGAGAAAGGCAGATGTTCAAGTGTCCATAGGTATGTAATAGAAGCCCTAGAAGAAAAGAATTAACAAGTTGGAGGCGGGGGGAGATATATAAGAAAATATTTGCTTCCAATTTCCTACATTCAAACAAAAGATAGATAAGAAAACCAAAATAAGATAGATACGAAAACCTCAACTGCTAAACACGTTAGAGTAATATTTAAAAAATCAATGATGCAGAAAATTCTAAAATCTTCTGGAAAGAAATGGGGGATCATCACTTCAAAGAAGCAACAGATTTCACAATAGTAACTCTGGATAACAAGAAGCAATGGAGTCATAGTTTCAAAACACAAAAGACTTGAGTTTCTAAATGTGAAGATAAAATAAAGATATTATCAGGACCACTAAGCCCCACATGGTTGACTCTACAAAGACCCTCAGAGAGCAGAGTCCCTCAGAGAGCATGTTTTGAAGAGTTCAGAAAGAAGAGGAAGCAATGTATGATAACGTGTAAGAGTGACTTGAAATTTAATAAGTTCATGATTGTCTCAATAAACAGTGCAAGCAGATGTGCGCATATAAAACTCTAAAAAATTTTAATGTGCTAAGTGTGGGGGAGAGACTAGAAGAAAAATACTAACCAAGAACTGGTCTTGGTTGAAAGGAAGACATGGCTGATGGTGAGCTTCAGAAAATGTGACCCCCTCCCCCCAAAAACCCCACAAAAATAAACAAAAGTGTGGTCATTGGGAAATTGCCATGATAATAGCAGTAAAATTTGGAACTTTAAAAAGAAAAGAGGGAAACATCATAAATCCAATGGAAGGTCAGAAATTACAAGACAAATACAAAGATGTGTGGTAAATAGGGGTGCCTGGTGCCTTAGTCAGTGGAATATGTGACTCTTGATCCCAGGGTTATGAGTTCAAGGCCCATTTTGGATATAGAGATTACATACATACATAGATGTGTGGTAAATGGAAATAGGAAATAAAATAGTAGAAGAGTTTTTAAATGCCAGAAATTACCAAAAATGCTTAAATTAACAGTCAGATTGAATAAAAGTGAAAACTACCACTATGCTGTTTAAAAGAAACATTTATTTTAAAAAATGTGAGTTCAAAAATAAAAGTGGAGGAAAATATATACCCATGAAATATGACCCAAATTATATCCAGGGAAATAACCTTAACATAAGACAAAATAAATGGTTTTAAAAAAAATCAGAATAGAGGGACACCTGGGTGGCTCAGCGGTTGAGCTTCTACCTTGGGCTCAGGGCATGATTCTCAGGACTGGGGATCGAGTTCCACATCGGGCTCCCCACAGGGAGCCTGCTTATCCCTCTGCCTACATTTCTACGTCTCTCTGTGTCTCATGAATAAATAAATAAAATCTTAAAAAAAATAAAAGTAAAAAAATCAGAAAAGATAAAGGTTAATAAGAGTTAGGAACAGAAACAATAATGCAGAAGATGTCATGACCGTGAGCCTATATACACTTAGAAGTATAGTTTCAACAACTGACAGAATTGCGAGGGGAAAAACAGTTGAATTTACAACTAATGGGAACTCCAGTAAATTCGTCCTGAAGAGTAATTGGCCAACAATCAAAATAATTGAAAAAGACACAGAAGCTGATGTGCTTGGGCTATAGATGAGCAGAACTTTTTATGTGCTATAAACACAGACCACATATTCTTCTTGTGCTCATAAAAAAAAATCACAAAAATGGACTATGCACTAAGCTACAGAGAAAACCTGAATGAATGGAAAAGAGTCAATATCACATAGACTGTTTTTTTTTGATAATCTGGCAATCAATTTAAAAATAAACAAAAAATACAGAATTGAAATAACCATTGGTCACTGAATGATAATGAAGATAGTACATGTTTATTTGTGAGAAATAGTTTTAAAATGACTTACAAGGGAATATATAGCTTGATTGGAAAATAAGGAAGGGTGGCAGGAAAAAAAAAACAAGGCATATTTTAGAATACATAAAATATTTTATAGCTTCTAATTTGAGAAATATTTTGCATTCAGGTTTTAACAGATGCATTTGTGAATCAGTACAAGGATTTGGCACTTTCTTAATTTAAAACTTTTGAGAAACACATTGAGTTTCTTCCCTTAGATTGTCTACAACATCAGACTATCGGCCATTCTTCCTGAGTACTGGGCAGCAAGAGTCTTAGGGGAATCCAAACTGATTCTGACCTCTCCCCTGCCTTCATGCAGCCCAAATGCTCCCCACAGCTACTACACTGCTGGCTGTCTCTCAAGGGAATGATGGTGGAAATGTGTCAAGTGAAAGTTCTGTCTCTGATTTTTAGGGAGTTGAGCATTTTATCACAAACGTTAGCAAGTGCTGGCCAGGATGTGGGGAAAGAAACTTCTATGAACTGAGGGTAGAAAGATCAGTTGGTATAGCTCAGCTAAAGAGCAATATAAAAATACTTAAAGAAAGTAAGTAGGAATGGAACCTAGAAATCCCATCCCTAAGTCTATCCTAGCAAAATACCTGTTCAAATCCATCATGACACATATAGAAGAACAATCACCATTGCATTAGGCACAGGAGCAAGGAAGCAACATAAGTGTTCATCACCAGAGAAAACGATAATTAGTGTGATATGTGCATACTCTGGGCTGTCAGAAATAATGAACTCCTTATTTATAGCAACATGGCTAGATCAGAAGGATCTGAAATGGACAAGAAAAGGAAGCAAAACAAATGGAGATCCATGACACAATACAATTTATATAATTTTATTTTTTTTCAATTTATATAATTTTAAACACACACACACACACACACACACACACATGCAAATAACCTGACAGTTTTCCAGGATACAGTCACATGTGTTTGCATAAACACACAGTGTGAACTGGAGAGCAGTATGTTCAGTACATGAAGCTAGAGAGGGCAAAGGAGAAAAACAGAATATGATCACACAAGAGAAGTGCTTGCAGAAACATATGACAAAAATCCACCACATACTTAACTAATTCTGTGTCCCTGAGGACCCCAACAATAAAGATAAAAATAAAGTCAAGGGGCAGAGCAGATATTCCAAACTCAAGAAGGCACCCGTCTTTAAGATGGAGCCAAAATAGTCCAGGTTGCAACTCAGAGCAGAGAGTCTGGACCTGGAGCGGAGTGTTAGGTTTAAAAATGCATAGCAACGTTTACAGCCTTTGGTAACAGAACCACTGGTAGAGCTTCACAGTATTTTAAAGCAGTTATACAAATTCTTGCTGGAAACAGATTGCATTTCAGAGGAACAAAAAGCACATATACTGAAAAAAATGATTTATGTGATGCCCTTCTGAACCTTCAGGATAAAGGGAACTCAATTCGAGAAGGGAATTGACAGTGTGTTTCAATGAATCATCAACCAAATGCTTTTTTTTTTTTATAGTATCTAAGAAAAATATGTCAAAAATATTACCTAAATGAATCACTAACTAAGGTGTTTATAATTTATTATATCTACTTCTAAAAGAGCATGTCTGGTCTCACAACTTCTAATTAAATTGTAAATTTATTAACCATGGCCTTCAACCATCAATTCTTTATTTTTTATTTAAAGACTTGCTTCAGGTCTTTTTTTTTTTTTTAGAAGCTTACTTAGCTGGTTATATGTTTATTTTTCACTGGACAATTAACTGCTCTTATATTTCTAATAAATCTGAAAACCGGGATCCCTGGGTGGCGCAGCGGTTTGGCGCCTGCCTTTGGCCCAGGGCGCGATCCTGGAGACCCGGGATCGAATCCCACATCGGGCTCCCGGTGCATGGAGCCTGCTTCTCCCTCTGCCTATGTCTCTGCCTCTCTCTCTCTCTCTCTGTGACTATCATAAATAAATAGAATTTTAAAAAATAATAATAATAAATCTGAAAACCTGTACTTGTATTATCTTCACTTGCTTGCTTCCCAGCTGAGAGAGGCGGCTCCGAAAGGATTTAACTATTTCCCTCCAAAATGGCAACTGGCATAAAACAAATTCCCAGTTCTTGAAAGTATTTGGCAGGTTTGAAATGACTGAGCTTGTTTCACAAGGCAAAAGTTAATGCAATACTGGTGACACAATAAACTCAGGTTCTAGTTTGATAGACTTGTGAAACCCTTCTGGACTCCAAACAATGCATTTTTATCTTCCATCTTCACCATTTCTTGCACCATCTAGGAAATGGACTTGTGTTACTGTTCATCCTGTCTTTTTATGTTATATTCCTACATTAAGTAACATTCTAACAGAGACAAGAACCACTCATTAAATTTTATCTATAGGCCAGGCACAAAGAAAGACTTTAATCATTACTGTTGATTCAGACAACAATAATCCAAGGGAGGTATTGGTATTATTCTACATGGAGGTGAAGAAACTGAGTGTCAGAAAGGTGAAGCCACTCACTCAAGGCCACACAGCTGACTCCAAATTAACAGAATATTATCCACCACTGCTTAGAGCGGTTCTTCTTCTGCATCTCAGATAGGCACATGAGAGGGGCCCAAGAGTGACCAGCATGTTCTGAACCTGGGTTTCTCTTTGGATACATCTGTTGGCTCTTAGAGCAGAAATCAGCAAGATTCTGTTCCCTCACTGCCTGTTCTTCCTTTCTCTTGAGTGGCACTGCCTAGTCAAGATGTCAGGACACTACACCCAGTCTCTGGTTTGGAGCAACTGTTCCATTTTCCTTTTATGCAATTTAGACCCTTACATTGTGGTCAAAATCCTGTCTGAGGGGACTGCTGAATGCTGAGATGAGACCCTACTCTCTTGTGTGTGTTTATTGGGTAAGGACCTCTAGAGACAAGGCCATCCTACACATTTTGTCTTGTCTCTGCTTCTGGCTTTCATCTTCCTTAGACTTCCTGTCACTTCAGACTTTGTTCCTTCCTTTCATGTGTCACGTTGAACCTATTTTTAAGCTCAGCTTCTCTTAGGGTCCTACTAGGTTCCCACTGATATCCTCATCCTGTGACTAGCCATGCCTGGTAATCATTATTTGGGTGTTTAACAAAAGCTTTCATGCAGCTAGGATGTCACATTGTTCCCTCTGCCTTTTGTGTGGTTTGATTTTGCTATTTATGGAGGGACTATTGGTAAGAGAACCATACGGTTGTACATATCCTCTCCATCTTTCCTAAAATTAGAGTTCAAAATCATGCCCACCTCTTCTAATCAAGAACACTCACTCCACACACTCCCACCACTATTTTCCTGAGAGAACTGGCAGTGTGGTAGCTGTGGGCAGCATCTGGGCTACATGAAGGCAGGAGAGAGGTCAGAGAGTCCAGCTCCTCCTCCATTCCCCTCAGACTCCTGGTGCCTAATACTGGGGAATATGGTTGATGGTTTAATGTGGTAGATGTTCAGAGGGAACAAATGCAATAGATTTTTTTCTAAGTCTAAGAAAGTGTTGTATCATTGCACTAATTTGTAAATATAAGTTTTGAGACATTTATGTAAAATATTCTTTAATTTAGAATTTATGAAATATTTCAGACCCCATAGTCTGTATCCTTGCTATTCCAACCGTAGGCTTGAGCCTGGAGGCATAATCAACACTAGGGACATGTCAGAAAGGCAGACTTTCATGCTCCTTGCCTGACCTATGCAATCAGAATCTGTGGTTTTTCAACAAGTTCCCCAAGTGATAAGTGTGTATATTCATACCTTTGAGAAGTGCTGTCCTATTCTTTTATTTCCTCCTAAGAAGAGGTGTGAGAAGTGTGATAAACAGAAAAGATTTCATATTCATAAGCAACATTCAGACAAAATGAGTATGTATATGAGTTTTCTCTGCCTCACCCACACTCCCACAAAGAACATTCTGTCCCTTGCTTAGTGGGCTCCCTTGCACTCCAGGAGGATTGCTAACCTGGTCTGTTGATTTTGAAATGCAGAACTTGAAGAATGGCCTTTAAAGGTAGGAACAAAGACCAAGGAAGAAAAGAGAAAGCAGAATAGCTTCCCAGATAGAGGATTTGAGGAGAACTAGGGGTCAGAATAAAGGGTGAAGAGTGAGGATCACAGGTGATGAGACATTCTGGCCTTGGCTGCACTTGGATCAGCAAGAGCAGCAAAGGTTGACTGCATTAGAGTGTGGGGCAGATCATAGAAGCAGAAACTGGGCTGGAGAGGGGAATGAAAATGCATTTTCAGAGAAAGGCAGGCCTCAGTGGACAGGAGGAAAGTTTGAGGATAGCACTGGAAACACATATGAACCACCTTTGAGTACTTACTTCCTATATAAGAAGGAGGATGCAGAGAAGGAGCAGAGCCCACACCAATGTCATGAGCTGTGACATAGACCATACATAGAATGAACTCTGAGGGCAAAGAAAATCCCTGTAGGTCCCAACCCAGTCAGAGTAATTGTTGTGATTCTGTAACTTTTTTTTTTAAGATTTTATTTATTTATTCATGAGACACACACACACACACACACACACACACACACACGCGAGAAAGAGAGAGAGAGAGGAGGGAGGGAGGGAGAGAGAGAGAGAGGCAGAGACACAGGCAGAGGGAGAAGCAGGCTCCATGCAGGGAGCCCGACATCAGGCCCTGGGCTGAAGGCGGCGCTAAACCACTGAGCCACCGGACTGCCCTAAATCTGTAACTTTAATGCTAATCTTACCCCAGGCTAGGAATAACCTAATTGTAATTATGAAGAAATGATACTTAAAATGGTTTGGCATTGAACCAAAATTTAATCATTCTTATAATACCTGTAATATGTATGTATGCATATACATATGTATGCATAAATACACATTATATATAATATCAACATGTAACATATAATATCTACATATAGCATTAGGCACAGAGTATATGTGTCATATATATATGACTGTGCATGGATATGTATGTGTGTATATGTATATCTTCTATATATAGGTATACTTCTACATAGAAAAGGTGTACCATGTTTTTTTCCTCCAGAATTACCAGAACTTACAAAATTGTAGACTCCTAGTGGAGCCTATCTATCCTATAATTTACATTCTATGATATGTCCAAATTTTAGTTTGAGCCCCCCACTTGAGCTTTAGAGTGAGTGCTCTAACTATCTTAAAATATTTCCAATCCAACAATCAGAAGAGGAACGTTTTGCAAATAAATAGTACTAAGTGTAATCACCTTCCAGGAACAGATAAACAAAAACACTAAGATAAAAAATTGTCACATAACTAGAGGGCCATAAAGAGAATGATCTCTGCAAAATCTACACTTAAATGATCTTTAATTTGTTTTAAATTGAGGATCTCAGGTTAAAATCCAAATGACTTTACGTGGGAGCAAATTACGTGTATACTGCACTTGAATTGAGAAGTTTTCCAGATAATGGAAATCACTCTGCCTTGTGACCAGTTTTGGTCCAGTCTGTCTTCATTATTCAAGGACGCACCTTTTCCTCTTGCAGACTTCACAAGGCAGTCAGACAGGCATCTGGTTGCCAGGGGGACTGCAGGTGTTTTCCTCCTAATGCCATTTGGGTTTAACAGTTTCTATTTTACGTGTTTACAGGATTATCTTATATTGGAATTCTTTAGCATGACCCTTCCCGCTGTACTGGAGAAAGGATTGTCTTAAAATATGCAAGAACACTTCTATCATGTTCTCTGTGTCATCTTAAATCCCAAGTGGATTAATTTCCAGGTTATAAGGAAATTGGCTCATCACCTTTAAAAACTTGATTTCCCACCTTCTTACAGCATCTGGTGCTGAAAACACACACACACACACTCACTCACACACACACACACACAGTTGTCATTTTGCTATTATTCTGTGACTATTATTCTGTAGTAGGCTTCTTATGTAACCTTAGTGGATAACATAATGCACAGAATGTTATTAGTGCCCCAGAGAGACAAAAGGACAGTGAGTCTTTTTGTTACCACCTGTGATTCTGATGGGAGGGCTCAGTATAGTCCACTCTCAGTTTTCTGTGCAGCATGTAGAAAAAGGATTGTTGTAGGTCGATTCTTGTATTTTAAAATTCAATTCTCTTGGTGTTTAGTTTCAAAGAATTTGTCTCCATCAACCTTCCTATGAATACTTAATACCAAAAAACAATAGTTAAAACTTTAAGTAAACAAAATACTTAAACACTCAAAAATATTAAGTAGATGATACCAAGAATCAATATTATTCCTTGTTTAAGAGGGCACATGCATCTTTGAGAGGGTTTTTAGTCTTCCCACTTTTCCTAGGATGCAGTACATGTTCTGACTGACACCTGTCATCCACCCCAGATCTAAGTGGGTGCATCTTCCCTGACTTGAGTGACACCCGGGGATCCTTGCGTACAGTGCATACAGACTTTTGGAGATGAGCATGAAATCCTCTTTGACCCAGCCTCATAGAACATATCTCTCCCTCTCTCTCAATCTGTGTTTCTGTCTCTCTGTCTCTCTTCTCTGCTGTGCCCCCCCCCAAGTATCTATAAGCTGTGTTTTGTTGCAAATTGCTTATCCTGCTGTCACAATGTCACAATGGTGAGTCCATGCCAGGGCAGAGGCAGATTTGAGAAATATTTCTAATGATTAACAAATCTCTTCTGTTTTCATCCCTTATTAAACATCTAAAGTTTCTCTTTTCTCATATATCTCCAAAGATTTTTCTCTTCTTCAGTAGATCATGGTTGCCAACCAATAATCCTGGACTGTGTTGTAAACCAGATACGACTAAAAACCATGAACATCCTATTTCCATCAGATACTAACCTTGGAGCAGGATCCCATTCTTCTTTCTCTTCTTCTCCTTCTTCTTCCTCTTCCTCTCCCTTCCTCCCCCTTCCTCTTCCTCCTTCTTGATCTTCTTCTTCCTTTTCTCCTCTTTCTTCTTTTTTATTTTATTTTTTAAAGATTTATTTATTTATTTCTTTAGAGAGAGAGTAGAGAGAGAGAGGCAGAGACACAGGCAGAGGGAGAAGCAGGCTCCATGCAGGGAGCCCGACGTGGGACTCGATCCCGGGCCTCCAGGATCACACCCCAGGCTGCAGGCAGCACTAAACTGCTGCACCACCGGCGCTGCCCTTTCTTCTTTTTAAAAAGATTTATTTTAAACTTATTTTATTTGAGGAAGAGAGAGCACAAATGGCAGGGAGGCAGAGGGAGAGAGAGAAGCAGGCTCCCCACTGAGCAGGGACCCCTACAAGGTACTTGATCCCAGGACCCTGGGATCATGACTGGAGCCACAGGCAGATGCTTAACCAACTGAGCCACCCAGGTACCCCATTTTTCTCCTGTTCCACCTCCTTCTCTTCTTCCAATCCCCTGAATAAAATTCCATTTCATTTAGAACAACACATGTGTTCATTAGAAATCTTCACACTTGGCCTCACTTCTTGGCTTCTTGGCAGTTGAGTCCTTCCCATCCTCTCAAGACTTCTTTTCTACTCCCAAGTGGACTCTCTTTATTGCACAGACATTAAAGAGAAAATTTAACTCTCCCTTACTCTCTACTCTGCATAGACATATGCAATCACTGTCTTCAGATGAATAGATGTTACACATATCTATTCATGTTCCATACATGATGTGATCCCTGTTCTTAAAACATTTCCTCTTTTTCCTTCTTGAAACTACTAAAAGTAAGACGAACAATAAGAAAATCAAAAACTTTATTTTCAGTGAAACAAGAAAAAAGTTCAAGGTATGTATAAGAGCCAGGCAAAATAGTTTCATTTATGCATGGCCCAAAAAGAAAGAAGTTGAGTGAAGCCAAGGAGAGATATTACACTGGATCAAGAAACACCACATCACAGAAAGTCCCACCAAAAATATACTCACTAAAAGTGAGAGGAGCAATGTGAAGGGAAAAGCCTTGTCTGCAATAGCACTGGACCTACTGTTAACTGCAAAAAAACACTCCTAGATCCAAATTGTTTCAGAGGAACAGAGAAGACAGAACTTCCTGATTAATCACAAAAGTAAGCCATATTTCCAGCAAGCAGTCAGACTTTGGCATTTCAAGAGATGCCTTATGTATGGATCCTCCACATATATAGGACACTTTTGCAAATGGTTATGCCAAGAAGACCAATCTCATTCATGATGTATGATAAAGAAGAACTATGTAGCAAGTATGTAAGCAAAGTACAAGACCAAAAGGAAGAGTAGCAAGATTTCTTAAAAGATGAAGAATACTCATTAGGAAAACTTTTCCAGAGGGCAGGTAAAAATCGTGGACAAATATTTTGCCATGATTTTAAAATAAAACAATTTAGTGGAAGAACAATGTCTATGCCAAGAAGCTACCAGTCAGAAATGCAAGAATTCAAAGGGAAAATGATGAGAGAACAGCAGGTAGATGAAATGTGAATCTAAAGAGTTTACTTAATAAATAGGAGAAAACCAACACCATTAAATAAATGAAGTGAAATTAATAGGGTGAATAGATACTGCAGAATATACAATACATGTTATGAAGAGTAGAAATGAGAAGAAGGAATAAAACAAAAAATATACAAATGATATGAGTGCATATGACAAAGAAAAGCAAATGACATACAACATATGTGCAATTATATTTATAAAAGATATGAAAACACACAAAGCAATGGACTACAGCAAACATATAAAGTATAATTTAAGAAAACCCTTTGGGCAGCCTGTGTGGCTCAGCAGTTTAGCACAGCCTTCAGCCCAGCGTGGGATCCTGGAGACCCTGCATCGAGTCCCACGTTGGGCTCCCTGTGTGGAGCCTGCTTCTCCCTCTGCCTGTGTCTATGCTCTCTGTCTCTGTCTCTCTGTCTCTCTGTCTCTCTCTCTCATGAATAAATAATAAAAAAATCTTAAAATAAAAGAAAACTTTTTGACATGAAAGACTTTAATCTACAAAGCAAAGTGTCATAACATGTAGGAGAAAGTTAACTAGAACATGAAGAAATATCTGTAATATACTCTATTTATTTTTATTTTTAAAGATTTTGTTTATTTACTCATGAGAGACACACAAAGAGAGGCAGAGACATAGGCAGAGGAAGAAGCAAGCTCCTTGCTGGGAGCCCGATGGGGGACTTAATCCTAGATCCCTGGGATCAGGACCTGAGCCAAAGGCAGATGCTCAACCACTGAACCACCCAGGTGACCCTGTAACATACTTTAAAAGAGAGAACTAAGGATTTTGTAACAATTAAACTCTATTTTAAATAATAACGGTATAAAGGCTATGAATAGATGGTTGCAAGCATTTAAGAACTCAGGTTATATTGTTCCCAAGAGCCCTTGCAGAAACCGCCAAAGGAAGAACTCAGGCCAAATGATGATTAAGGATAGTCTGTCAGAAATACTTGAGGCAAACAGTAATCACATTTGATATTACAACTATCACTAAAATAATTTGATTGGCAGAATATAATAATATTGTTTACGTCCTAACACTGTAAAAGTAATAAAACTCATAAAATGTAGGAGAGAGGATTGGAAGTAGAAAGAAGAATATGTATGCTAAGTGCCTCATCTCTAATAGCTATGCTCAAAAACCTTCCATCAAGTAGAATTGAAATCACATTTAATAGTTCAAGGAAAATACTAGGAAGTATTGTAATGTGGTGATATTGAACTAGATGACAGATGATTGGAGAATAGCTCTACCATGAGAACTAGAGTAGCTGGAAAATATATTTAAAGGCAAGGAAACAAACAAACAAAAACCCTAAAAAACCTAGTTAGAAGGCAGCAGGACTTGAACTGCCAAGATCTGGATAAAGAAGCAAACAGAGGTGCCTGGATGGTCCTTTCTTTTCTTTCCTTTTTAAAGATTTTATTTATTTATTCATGAGAGACAGAGGAAGAGAGAGAGAGAGAGAGAGAGAGAGAGAGAGGCAGAGACATAGGCAGAGAGAGAAGCAGGCTCCATGCAGGGAGCCGGATGTGGGACTTGATCCCGAGACTCCAAGACCAAGCCCTGGGCCAAAAGCAGGTGCTAAACCACTGAGCCACCCAGGGATCCTGGTACTTTCTTTTCTTGAGCAATTTACTGATTAAAATATGGTAGATAAGAGGCAGATAAGAAGAGAAGAATATGGCATCTTGAATGAACAAGAAGCTGAGTAGAGTTACTAACAACCTTACAGATTTATTTAGTGTACAAAAATTGGACCCTAGAGTTCAAGGCTCACCAGGAAGAAGGCATGCTTCTGCTTCTTCTTCTTCTTCTTCTTCTTCTTCTTCTTCTTCTTCTTCTTCTTCTTTTTCTGCATCTTGGTGATAACATTTATTGAAAGAGTTGGAAAAAAATTAAAATGGCCTTTAGCTTAAGAATTTTTGAGTTATCTGCAAATCAACTCATTTCAGGAGTGGAAGAATCCCTTGGTCATTTCTTAATATCAAAATGAACGCAGGTTTCTCTTTTGGATGTCTTCTACATTTAAAGAGGCAATCATACAAAATCTCCTATATTCCATACACTATAAATTCTTTGTTTCAGCCAACTCTTAATGGAGGAGCAACTAGTACAACACCATCTCCCCGGAGAAAAAGCATCGGAATATTCCGTTTTGTTGATTTATATATCTCTGCATATTAACATCTTGAGTGTTCAGTTTAAACCCTCTCAAGGGCTACATTAGGAATAGGAATGAGCAAAATGTAGACCATTCCCCCAAACACTGAAGCCCTGGTTGGATTAAGAAAATCTGCCTCTAATATAATTTCCTCTGATGTAACTGAAAAAAAATTACTAACTAACTAAATAAATAAATTCCTCTCTAAAGGAAATTAACGTCAAGTGTCTTAAATTTTCTCTAAAATTCATCTAACAGAATGGAAGATATTCAATTAGAAGTTATCAAACAAACAGATGATAAGAGTACATGATCAAACACCAAGGGAAATCAGAGACAATAAAACAGACCCAACAGAGATCTCAATGACAGAGTTATAAGACAGAATCTTAAAAATAACTTTGATGAATCCATTCAAGAAATTAGATGTCAAGATGAAGTTGAGCACTATACTTGAAACTAAAAAATGGTAAATGGAAATTATTAAACTGAAGAATAAAGTAACTGAAACTAAGAATGTTTTTGCTAGCAAATTAGACATGGTATAGAGTAAATTCTTGAACTAGACCCTAAATAAGAAGAATGTATCCAGACCAAATTATTAAGAGGGAAATGAACAAAGGTTACAAAACAGAGTATTAAAGACATAAGGTATGTGGTAAAAAGTATGTTATATATGTAATTGGACTTGCAGAAGGAAAATAGAAAATAGCACAGAAAAAGATACTTAAAGGCAAAATGTCTTCTAATTTTTCCAAGGATATAAAAGGCATCAGACCACAGACTCAAGAAATACTTTGTGCCTCAATTAATTTATTCCAGAATTATCATACTAAAAGAGTTGAAAACAAAAGATAAAAAGCAAAAAATAAATAAATAAATAAATAAAGTACAACTCCTTAAAAATAACCATAAAAAGCCTAAAATCTTACTTCTCAACAGGTATGATGGAAGGCAGAAGATAATGAAATTGTATGCCTAGTAATGATATCTTTAACAAATGGAGGCAAAAATAAAGACTCTTCAGGAAAAAAAAAAAAAACACAAGGAAATCATCACCAGCAGATTTGTATGAAAAGAAACACTAACAGGAGTATTTTTAGGCAAATAGAAAATGATCTCATAGAGAATCCTGGAAACACAGAAAAGAATGAGTGAAGAGCAATGGGAATGGGAATTATATGGGTAAATGTAAATGATCATTTAGTGTATCAAGCCATAATGTCTTCATACATGTGTCTGTGTGTATATGTATAATGAGAAGAAATAGCATAAAATGTGAGGGGTTCAAATGGATTTAAAATATTCTAAGTTTTTTACAGTACTGGAAATGGTCAAATTACTGGGTAATATTGGGTTTCATAAGTTAAGGATACTTGCTGAAATCTCTAAGGCATCCACTAAAGAAATAGTCCAAAAATAATAGCCAAAGGCTCATAAAGGGAACACAATAGGATAATAAAAACAATCTAATTAATTCGAAAGAAATTTCAAAAGAACAAAACATAGAAAAAGAGAACAGAAGTGCATCTGTAAACAGGAAACAAATATTATAATGGTAGATTTAAGCTCAAATACATCACTAATTTCACTAAAAATGAAGATCAAAATTTTAGACATAGAAAAACAAAACTAAATTATAGTCTTACAAGAAACACTTTAAATAAAAGAATAGAAAGTTCTAAAGTTCCAAGCTGTAAAAAGATATACCATGAAAATGCTAATCAAAAGAAAACTGCTGTAGCTCTAGCAATATCAGATAGGCAAGAAGAATTTCTAGAGATAAAAAAGAATATTTTAAAACAATAACAGTGTCAAGTAGGAAAATATGATAATTCTAAATTTGTACACACCAAGTAATAAAGCTTCAAAATATATGAAGCTAAACTGAAAGAACTACAGAAGTGGAAATAAACAATCATCGCAAAATTTTTTTAAATACTTCAAAAAACAATTAGTTAAAGGAAAGGAGGATTTGAAAAATATACCTAATAATGAAAGCGTATTCTATTTTTAAAACATGAGACCAACAATTACAGAGTACCTATTTTTTTCAAGTGTGCAAGATAGGTTTGCTAAAATTGACATAAAACAAATGACAACAATTGTCAAAGAACTGAAATCATGTGTACTATTCTCTCTGGCCACACGGGTATTAAGCTAGAAGGCAATTTTTTTAAAGGTAAGAATCCACCTCCCCCCTTGCATCTGACTTGGAAATAAGCACTATGCTTCCATTTAACTCATGGGTTCAAATCCATTTAGAAATCACAATGGACTAAAGAATATACTCAACCAAATAATAATAAAAATTAAACATATCAAAATTTGTGAAATGCAGACAAAGCCATTTATAGGGAAATGAAGTCATATTGTAGATCAGATAAAAAGATAGCATAAATATCAAATATTTAAATACTTATAGCCATTTGTAAAAAAGCAGCTACTTTAATTACAATAAGCTAGAAGGAAATAAATAGTACAAATTAATAAAACAAAACAAATACAAACTACATATATACCTAGAAGCCAAATGTTATTTCTTTAAAAAGACAAATAAAATTGAGATGGTTCTATGAAGACTAACTCTCCCTTTCACCAAGAGAAGAAAAAAAGAGGGCAGGAAGACAGTCAAATATATCAATACCTGGAATGTCAAAGAGACCATTGCTAGAGGTCTTAAGAACATGAAAACACTTAAAAGAACATACCATAAAATTCCATATACATAAAATGCTAGGACAGGAAAAATTAGTTTGTGGTAAAAAGGAAAATGAAAACAATGTTTGGCTGTGGGAGGATTGAAAGGATGATTCACTGAGAAGGGCATAAAGAAACTTTCTAGGGTGATGGTGGCATCCTATATCTCAGTAGGGGTTTGGTTTGCAATGTCAAAACTACCCAGATGGTACATCTAAGACAGGACTAATTCAACATAGATTTTTACCTTCAAAGTAAAAGCAGTAAAAAAAAAAAAATAGACATAGATTAATACTATGCATTCTGAAGTAGTTGGCAGAAATTATACTGATATTTGCAACTTTGAAACTTACTAAAAAATAAGATGAATAGAAAGATTGGAAAACAAGTAGGTGAGTAGATATATAATAAAGCATAGTGAATATGCATTATAGAATATAAGTGGTATATATACAGGTATTCACTGTAAAATTCTTTACTTTCCTATGTGTTTGAGATTTACATAGTACAAGACAGGAAAAGAGAAGGTATAATGATCAGCTTTATTCCAATATTTTGAAAATTTAGCACAACAAATATAAAAAGAAATGGAAAATCTGTGTAATTTCCTATCTAAAAAAATTAATTTATATTTAAAATTTTTCCTACAATAGAAAACTCTAAGTTGATTGAGAACCCAGAAAAAGACTGATGCTTACAAAAACATTTGATTTCTTTCAATATTGACACCACAGAGCAATTGAAAAAGGAAAAAAATAATTTTCTCAATAAAGTGTTCTATGTAAATCAGATACACAGAGCATAAGAAACTACCTTAACCCTATCTCACTCCAACAAAATCTCAGTTCCACAGTTACAGTTCAAATGGGAATGGTAAAACAACAAAGCTTCTAAAATACAACATGGGAAAATATTTTATAACTTTTATATTTTATAACCTGTAGTAGGCAAAGATTTCTTGTACAACACAATAAAGTATTCCCCCAAATTGAAAAACATAACAAATAGGAGTAAACTAAAGCTAGGCATTTCTATTTATCAAAAGGTACCATTCAGGACTACAGCTCCACGTCACAGAGAGACTTATGCTATGGCTGACAGCTGACTGTCAGCATAAGACTACTGAGGAAAGTCACTCCATCCTTTAGCTTTTGGTGATCAGTTGATTGGTGCTGGTTTAAAACCAGTTCTATGATTATGTGCTTACAGTTTGTGACCATTCCCACTGAAACAAGTAAAATTAGAGACAAACATAACCAGTGTTAGCAAGGGAATGGACAACCAGAGTTCTCATTCAGTGGCACCTGGTGCAGTAACTTGGGAAAACTCTCTGACATCTAAAGCTGAGCACACACATACCTGGGGTGTATACTAAGGTTGCTCAGCTTAGTGCCTGAACCAGATTTCCAGGCCAAAGTGCAGGGAAGGAAAACCAGGCAGAGCCAGGCAGTCTCCCTGAGTTGAGACAGAGCTGGGAGTATAACACAAAATCCTGAAGTGATAATAGAAAAAAATATATATAAAGCTAAGGATATTGAGTAGTTCTGAAAGGCAAAAAACAAAATGAGAAAATATCTTTGAAACATATAATGCAGTCATAGAGCTAATCCCCTTCACATGTAAAGGGCCCTTAATAATCAAAAAGAAAAATAGGCAACCAAGAATGGATAATTCACAGAGAAGAAAATGAAAATGATTTTTAATAATGAAAAGAGGTTCGATCTCACCCATGCCAAGAAAAAAGGCACATGAAGACTATGTTAAGATGTTGATTTTTGCCTATCAGACTAGCAAATATCATGTGGGAAAGCAATACAGTTGGAGAAACCATGGGGAAACAGGCATCCCCACAGACCTGAGTGGGACTTTTCATGGTTAAAGCTCTTTGAAAGGCAAACTGACATCATCTATCCAATTCCCAAAAGCATGTGCCTTTGGTTTTATAATTCCTCCTGTCAGAATGCATTCTAGTTATGGCAACACATGAAAATAATGGCAGGGCAAGGTTACTCACCACAGCATCATTTGTAAACACAAAAGATTGGAAACAACATGAGTGTCCACGCACCGATAAGTGATGAGATATGTGCCTATGCAACCATAAGATACGATAATATATAGATAGTAAAAAAATGAGGGAAACTATTACTGGCTAGTGGGGAAAGACCCCCCCCCCAACACACACACCTGCAGGAGGATGATGCTATTGTTAGGTTAACAGAACAAAAATTGCAAGAAAGCATATATAGTGTATATAGTGTGCCGTCATTTGAATAAAAACTGAGGAGATAGAGGAATATTGATGTTGGCTTTAAATGCATGAAATATCTCCGTAAAGATGAAGGAAAAATATAATGCAGGAGAAATGCAGAATGGATGAGAAATAGGGGTGGGAAGGAGTCATATCACTCTGTTCCTTTATCACTGCATTCCTGATATTTGAACGATGTGTCTTCTGAATCTATATATCTACACAAAATGTAAATCATTCGAAAGGGCATTACACGAAGAATGACGAATATGTTTGTGTTCAGAAAAATAAATCCTCTCTACTTATCAGGGTGCACTCTTGTAATAGGACTGCCTGGAAATGATAATAAATGATTATGTATTTTTATCTCCTTAGCATATTACGTGATCTAGTACATGAGACACAAAACGTGGACAAAGAGTGCAAGGCACAAACTGGATTTTTGCCATATGCAAGATGCTGCTAGTTAACAAAAGCAGAGAGACAGGAACATGGGACGGAGACATGTTGGGGTATATCTGGAACACATGATGAATGAGTGTAACAGGCCTGGAAGAGTGGGGACAGCCAGGTCACAGGGGATCATGAATGTAAAACTTGGTGTGAATGGTATGGTTTTCCATGGAGCCATGGTAGGCAGCAAGACGTGTTTCCAAGACAAACCTCAGCTTGGCCCCTTTCTTCTGTCATTTTTACAACATTGCAATCTTTTCACCCCTTTGATAAACATCTCAGGATATCCCTGAAGTAGCTGCATAGCGTCACAAAATACTTTCAATAAACTGTGTGTTTTCAAGAGTGCTACTCAACAGGAAGAGACCTGGAAGTGTTGTCCGCCTGAAGCAGGTTAAAGATTTGGTGGTGAATAGAGCAGTCGAGGACACAAGCATGCTTGAGGAACGGATGTCAGCAACAGTCAGGGTCCTTCCTAACCCCTGTACTTCCTGGTGCTGGGCAGTGGTAGGATAAATAAATCAACATTTTAATACGGCAGAAGGACAACACAGAGCACCTGTCTTTTTCTTTGCATAACTATGGAGAAGAGCTTGGAAAGGTCCTCTTTGGCAGCTGGAAAAGCAAAAATGCAAGAGTCTCAGAAGCATCCTCATAGGCTTGTTCATACAGTGTCTAGCCTCTTCTGAAATTTTGACAGACACTGCTAACCACATGAAACAGTAAAATCATGGCTAAACGCTGTGAGATGTGCCTTGGTGAGACAAGAAAAGAAAAGGGAGCAGAGAGGGAACATTGAAGAAGAGTGGATCACACCAATTCAGGCCAAGGCCAGCCCGCGCTCCCCAGCCCATGGGCCAGCCAGCGCTGGGGGGCCCACCCACCCTAGCCACGGCCTCTGTACCCAGGAGAGAGGGAAGCAACAATATCCCAACTGGTAACATTTCCAGAAGCTGAGCCCCAGGGAAAATTCACATGCTGACATAGTATTGCATTATAAATGTGAGTTTTCTCACCAAGAAAGTGAGTGCCATCAGGCAGTATTTGGTAGAAAGTTCTGGCCTTCTCTGTGTCTAGCATCATGCTAGGTTATATCTTGAGGCATCTAGAGAACTAACCATATTTTCTAAATGACACATACTTATGCACCATGCCATGTCTCCCTGACACACATATAGCAGACACACACACGTGCACATCCTGGGGAGGCCACGTCAAGTATCTAGCTGTCTTCTCTGACCATACCCTCCGCATTTGATTTATCAGACTGACATGTGCCTAAGAACATGCAGAAACACAGACCGAGCTATTAATGGAAAATCACCTTCCTAACAGAGCGTTTTACAGTTAGGCACCTTAAAACTTATTTCCTTCCCTATTTCTAAATTCTGTAAGGAACACAATGACTGCATTAGCTACAAAGCTGGAGAGCTCCTGGGAGTGTGCAGAGCCACCGAGCCCCTCTCTTATACTCTGAGCAAGTCAGTGTTCTACTTGCCACAGCTGTGCTGGTGAAGGAGCCGATTGCACTATTCTTCCTTCTCAAGAAATTTGTACACAACATGCTGTCTACTGTGCTCCCTCATCAGACATGCCCTCCCCGTCCCACAGAGGAACCAGGAGGGATCCCTCCTGGGCATGTACAAGGAGCTAAATGAAGCCAACTTAGCAAGCAACCTGCTCTAAGAGCTTGCAGGGGGAGGCAAGGGTGAGTGTGTTGAATGGTGCTGATTCACACATCCATCCTCGGAGAAGAGAAAGATCTCAGTGTCCTTAGATATTTTTGCTCTCACCACTCAAACTACTCGGAATATTTGGACAACTTGAGAGGCATTTCTATGATAAGACCTGGTTGGGAACAGATCGTTTGGTTAGATTTTATTATCTATTTATTGACCTCATGGATTATTATTATGTTTGTTATTAGGTCTATTTATTAATAGCTGGAAATTATGCTAAATGCCTGATCTATGCTGTTTCATTTACTCTCCTGTCAACCTTGGGAGGTAGGTACATCATTATCCTCATTTTTTTTTTAGAGATAGGCAAAGCAAAATATCTTAGCAAATGTCACATAGCATGTGAGTAAAAAAACTGGGATTCAAATCCAGGTAATCAGACACCAGGGTCCACTATATTCACCACACACAGACCACCCTTCAAGACCTTGGAGTCAGTGATTTATCCAATCTGGGGCAGTAGGCTCACACACTGGTGAAGATGCACCACAGTGGGGGCTCATTTAAGGTCATGGCATTCCAGATCTCCCAGAGGAATGGCAGGCAGCAGCATTCAACTGAATTTTCTGTTCAAGAAACGTAGGCCTGGTAGCAGCGCAGTGAGGAAAACCACAAGGCCACCGGAACACTTGCTTCAAGATACAGAACAAAGACTACGGGGAATAGGAAGGCGCTGTCCTGCTCTGATGGTGGAGCTGAATTTGCAAGGGATTCCTGACGACATTCGATAACTGACTCCTGGGACTCCAGGCCTGATGCCTGGGTTCTTGTAGTGGTGCCACTGGCCCCTGAAAGACACCCCTATCACTGTCCTTTCCTGAGACTCAGCAGAGGCCTTCTGACCACCTTCCAGACCAGTTTTTCACACACAGAAATGGATCAGACATTTGTTCACCTATAATAGTTGTCTGAGGAGTTAATCCTTACAAAAAGAGGTCAGCATCTTTTCTCCTTATTTTAGGATTAATTCCACAGCAAATTAACTGGGGAAAGCCAAAGTGCTTTGTAGGCCCAAATGCACATCATTTCTGTCACACAAGCTTCTTTGTTAACGGATGCAATGGCCTGAGAATGTGTTTGGAGGGAAAAATTTTCATTTTGGCTTCTTCTTTACAATGAAGTAAATACTTCCTTGGCCTTTAGATAGATTACTCCTCTGGTCTTTACTTCACAACTCAAATTCTTAGTGGCAAAAATGAGCAGGGTGACACTACAGGCAGCTGAGGGAACATGTGGCCTTCCCAGATTTGCCACTGCCCATGCCATCAGTGAAGGCAAGGGCTGCACTGTTGTCTCCACCCGACAAAACCATACTTCAGGGACTCCTGACCTCAAAGGCTCCATGGACCGGGACCCTAGTGTCTCATCAGCAACACATTCAGCAATTTTGTCAGAAAATGTTTATTTTACATAAATCCTTTGGATTATAGACTTATTTCTTCTTCTTAGTTCTCTCTCCTCCTTTTCCTCCCTTTCCACCAACAAAAGCTCATCAGCCCTGAGGGACAGTCCTCCATGTGCTGAAAGGATAAGCAGAGAAGTGGTGGATGAGTCTAACAGGCAAAGGGAAGGGAGAGAGAAGCTTGGAGAAGCATTCTCACCACATATACTATTGTAATGTGCAGGGACGTGGATGTGGGAAGGACATAAGAGCCTTTCCTACACATGGGGAAAATGTGGCCATCTATCCACAAATACAAGCAAAGTTCAAAGTCAGCATCATGGTTGATATTCAGCTACACTTGAAAAATCAATTTAAGTGGTAAGTTGTTTGAAGAATAAATTCAAAGTAAAAGAGTCTAGAATTTTCACTTTCCAGATAAGATTTCTCTATTGCAGTGCTAAGATACAAAATTTTACAGAATTTAGAAACATATTAAAAACATCTATTACTGTATGATTAGTGGGCTTTTCCTTTATTTTTTTTAAGATTTATTTATTTATTTGAGAGAGAGAGAGCAGTGGGTGGGCAAAGGGAGAGAGAATTTCAAGCAGACTCCCCACAGAGCGTGGAGTCAGATCCAGGGCTCAATCTCACCACCCTGAGATTATGACCTGAGCTGATATCAAGAGTCGGACACTCAACATAAGCATGCCCTCCGTTTTATGAACCCTTAACCTGCTCTTAATCTGATATGAATAGTGAGCATTTTCTCAATGGCACAATAGTCATTTCATGGCACTTTAATAAAAATGTCCCTTAACTACCTTATATTTACCCAGGACCAAGTCATCCAAGAGCATAAGAACTATATGCAAGCATGAGACTTGGGGGGAGCAGAAGTGAACGTGGCAGCGTATAGGCAGTTATGAACTCTTCATTCTTCAATAGCAGATCCAATTCAAGCAGGACAAGCTTTTCCTATAGTATGAAATATATTTCAAATGTTTGCTTATATCAAGAGGTAAAAAAAAAAAAAAGATGAACACCAAACAAATGGCATTTAGCTTTTTAGGAAATTCAAGTTGGATTACAAAAAAAAACCACTAGTTAAATCAATAAATATGGCAACAGGAATCTTGGATGCCTTTCAAATTCATCCTGCAATGAACAGTAATGGCACAAGTTCCAATTGGATGCAAAACTGAAGAAAGAATATCAACTTTTTAAAATTACTTAAGAGATTTAGATGGTGCAACTTAGATTGGACGCTTGGCATTCAATACTATAAATTATTTCCATGTTTGTACTCCATTTTCATTTTTCCCCGAGTTCTTGATTATGACCAATTGCTGGTCAGTTCCCACAGATTGCTTTTTAGGGTGTAAGAAGGAGGCTTTTTCCATGTTGCTGCCTTCCAACTGTGCTATTCATTGTCTCTGTCCATGGCAATATCTCAAGTAGATTCCATAGCCTTTCTGATCACTTTCCTATTGCCAATAATAGGTAGTTCAGTTCCATTTCAAAAAAATCACAACTTCAAACTCTTCTAATTCAAGACTTCTCCCTTCCCCTCACTCAGGCCTGGAGTAGAGAAGGAAGAAGTGTCCATATCTTCACCATTTTCCACCTTCATCTTCCATCCCTCCTTCTCTACTCTCCCTTCTGCCTCTGGCTCCTTCAGGATTGGAGTGGTAGGAGACAGAAGAGGTGAAGAACAGAAAGGATTTAGTCTAGGGAAGCTGTGGCACTCTCAAGTATAACAGACACCTCAGTGCATGCTTGCATTTTTCATTATATGGTCCTGTTGTAGGTTCTTCAGATATATCGTCTGTGTGGACCTACAGATGAATCACTGATGGCAGGAACTCTCCCTCTGCCTGATGGCTTCTTCATCTTTGGTGAGCATCTCTCTCTTATGGTACATCTCCTCCCTTTGCTGCCTGTATCACTTCACCTATGTAGGAAATTCTCAGGATGACTCAAACTTGCCTATATTCATAGGGTCTCCTTGAGCCACAAAAACAACCTTGTTGTCCCATGATTCTGTTTACCTGCTCCACCAGCAAGATGATTCCAGAAGCTTCTCATCCACAGACTTCTTTGGGCAAGAGGCATACCCTGTTTCCTGTGTCTCTCAAACTCTTAGGACTAATGGGTGCTCTTCTACCTCTCTTTCTGGTCCTTGGCTACAGCTCAGCTAATTTTGGCAGCTCAGAACACATTTTTTGAAGCTAGAGGTTCAGCTTCACTTCTGGGGCACTCTCACTGTCTGTGAGTATTATCTGCCATCATCAGACTGGAAGCCAAGACCAAGAGCCATTCAGCATCTCTTTCCAAGGAAATCTTTTCTCCCCATTATCTTCAAATTAATCTCCTTAACTTCTTTTCTAAATTCAAGATGAATAATGGCTGACAGCCCCGATCACTGTGTGTGTGTGTAGGGCTGGGAGGTGGTCACCCTTAGCATGCTCTGCATAGGAGGTCTGGTACTTCTCTTTATAATGTGTGGTCACCTAATATCATTTGCTCTCAATTTTCCTGAAGAAAAAAATTTCCACTTACTATCTGCTATGTATCATTATATGTCCAACTAGATGTAAGGTCTGAATGGTGAGAGATCCCGTCACATAGCTTTTTATATTATCCCCAGTTTCTTGTGCAGTATACTCTGTACATTGCCTTGGGAACCCATCTACCATGTTACCAATGTGATTTACTTAAGATAGATGAGAAGAAATCCCAATCTATTACCTAGAGAAATTTGGATATCTTATGTTAAAGCATGATTGGTTATGTAACAATTCCCTGATTGTTAAAATAACAACTCAGAATAATTACCAGCTAGTTCTCATGGCACTAGAGAATACGGCTTCTACTACATTTTAAACAAATGTTTACAGAAATACAAATATTTTCTCTTAATCACTTTTGTACACTCACTTTCCTTACCAACCTGCCTTCTATTTTTTTTTTCATAGGTAATCAGTTTCCATAAGCTCCATAGTCAGTACACTATGTGGGTATCATCATTACACTTGCAGGAACAGCTACTAAGTTGCCCTTTTCAAGGGTGACTCATTGTAGCATATACTGCCAACAAATAGCACAGAACCCTAAACAATAGGAGTCCAGTTATTGATTTTTGTTCAAGATGAGAACAAAGATGGTGGTGCTGATTGATGTTGATAATGAAATCACGCTAAATCTAGGTTTTCCAACGTGAGAGAAACCAATTTTTTTTTTTTTAATTTTTATGATAGTCACACACAAAGAGAGAGAGAGAGGCAGAGACACAGGCAGAGGGAGAAGCAGGCTCCATGCAGGGAGCCCGACGTGGGATTCGATCCCCGGTCTCCAGGATCGCGCCCTGGGCCAAAGGCAGGCGCTGAACCGATTCGCCACCCAGGGATCCCGAGAAACCAATTTTCTGAGCCTGTTTTTCCCTCTGTGCTGTCCTTCAACACTGAGTATATTATATTCTTTTATTCACTAAGCTCTGCCCTCCAGTCTTTAAATTCTCTTTTCTAGTCATTTCTAGAAGTTTAGGCAATAGCCCGGATGCTAGGTTCTTCTTCCTTCTTTTCCCAAATGTCTATAAGGAGTGAATGATCACACATAAGAAAAGCATACATCCACTCCAAAAAATAGGAATGAGCACTAACCACATGAAAAAAACACCAAGAATTTCAGATAAATATAACGCTTAAGGGACCAGGCTCAGAAAGCAATAGAGGGGTGATAGAAAAAGCTTTCTTGGGAGAGTACAGTCTGTCTCAGAAGTCAACAAGAGACATTGCCACTTAACCTCTCTCTTGCCTCTGAGAACTAGTAGCATAGAAGTCCTAGCAGTATATACAAGAAGCCCATTGGGATTTCTTGGTATGGTAATTGCACTAATTAGACAATCACCTAGTTGTGTATGGGAAGAGCCCAAGAGTTATTTCTAGTATAAATAATCACATGAAGCAGAAAAATAACTTTTTGGAGGGTCAGGAAAGGGGGCTTTTCTCACCACAGTCTCCAAATTGCATCTTCCTGTAGCTCTAGCTTCTTTGAATTTCTCTTAGGAATAAGAAAGAGAGGAACTGACTTTGCACATTCATATTAGCTGCCTCCTTCTCAATGAAACACAAATGAAATGAATCAATGAAATATTGATTTGTGTTCTCAACTAAATTTAAAAGGGCCCTATATTTGACATTAGAATAAGCAGTTTTGAAGAGAAGAAAATGTAGACCAAAAATGATTTATTCTTGAGAAGTTGAATATGTCAGTGGGAATAGTAATACATTTGCAGTGGGCATTGTCAGTTGCTGTGCCCACCTCCTGCTTCTCAACTGAGTCCCAGCCAACCCCAGCTTCCCAAGTGGGTCCTGAGCCATCCTGTTCTCTGCAATGATAAAGAACAAAGGGGACAAAGGGGTAAGGTAGGGAACCAAGAGTTTTTGGACACACATACACACATATTCTCCTTTGAAAAGCAGTTATATTAATGTCATCTGGAAGCAAAATGTTAAGCCCCAAAGGAAAAAGATATAGAATCAAATAAGCTAGACAAGAACTACATAACCTTACATTTGAGTTGAAAATAATCATTATGTGCACAGGAAGTATTTTTATTTTAAAAAATTTCTTTGCTTCACATACTCAATATTCTAGAAGCAGTAACAAACCCAGTAACAACAACAACCATAGCCCAAATTTTGGTCTGTAAGAACAATTTGCCATGAAAAGAAGCCAGTTTTAATTGGAGAAATGATTAATTCCATAGATGGAGCAAGAAGTGTATTGAATGAGGTTGAAAGATCTTGTAACATCAAAATGGAAGGAAACTTGATGGCTACTAGATTCAGGTCAAAATACTAGAAAAAGCAAATTTGGATAGGCTTCTAGGGACCAAATGGAACAATATAAGCAATAAAAAATAAGGAATGAATTGAAGCATCAAATCTGTTTTTTTTAAAAAACATGAATTTGTAATAACTAGGGAAAGATCTTACTTAGCTTTGGAGATTGCTAGGCCAATTCTTTATTCTAAAACTTGCCAATAAAAGAAAACAATAAATACCTGTCTTAAACTATATTTTGGGATAACCAAAGAGTTGAAGAGGAAAATATTTTCTTTGTTGAAGATTTACAGCTAAGGAAAGCTGTAGGGATGACAGAATCAGAGTACCTCCATTTTACAGAACTAATGAAAGAAAGGGATCATGGGCCTTGACAGTAATAATCAATGGCTGCTAACACCATTGGGTGTAGGGATAATAGCAAAGTTTAGAAACGGATGTCCAAGGCAGATAATACCTAAACATGCTCAGCCATCTTCCGATGGCAAAAAGATGAATAATCCAGTGTCACATGCTCCTGACATCATGCAGTTATGTGCACAGCATCATCTAAGTCTTTTTGCCAAGGAACTAAAATTGATCAAGCTTCTGAACCCAGTGATATTTGAACTGCAGAGGATAAGAGGAACACATTGAAAGGCATCACAAGTGTGCAATCAACTAAAGACCTATAATGAGAAATTTTATAGGGCAAACACCTATATTCTTCAACATAGAAATTTGGGGAGCAGGGGAAGGAACTGGTATAGAGCTACAAAAGCTATCAACCAAATGCAGTGTGGATCTTTAAACTTGATTCGAATGAAGTAAGTATGCAGAGGCTTTTATGAGATAATTAAGAAAATTCAAACACCAACTTGACCTGAAATGATATTTTTTTAAATTACTATTATTTTTAGATGTCATGATGGCATTGTCATGTTTTAAAAAATCCCATCTCTTAGCAATATTTACAGGAGTATTTACAGATGGAATTATATGATTTTTGCAATTTGCTTTACATTATTAAATTTTATGGGTACGATAATGGTATTCTAGTTATGTTAAAAAACCTTTCGCCTAGAGATATGTGCTTAAGTATTGGCAAAATACATTATACGATTCTAGAATTTGCTTTAAAATAATTGTGTTGTGGTGTGTAGGGAAAAGTTTTGGGAGAAGGAACAGCAGCCGTATGTCGATCATTGTTGAAGCTAGGTATTGGATTGATTATATTATTAACTGATTTCTTTATATATACAAATATTTTATAATAAAAAGATTATAGAAATACTCATTAGTGTAAAAAATTAGGAGTATTTAACTTCCCTTTTAAGAATGCAAATTAACAAAAAAGAATGCAAATTGACTGAAATTCTTCGAGTAAAAAAAAAGATCTGAAATCTAGACTATCCAAAATTTATATTCTTTCTTTCTTAAAATAACTAAACGTTTTTATCCTTTGAATTCCATTTTATTCTGTATTTGCCTTTTTATTACTGTATTTATAAGGATTTAAAATTTCTTTGTATGCCATCACAGACTTTTATCTTTCCAAATAGACTTTCATGCTTTGAATAAGAAACACAGATTCTCCTTGGTCCATCTCCTATTGTAATATTTGACATATTTTAGGTAATAGTAAATATTTGACAACTGGATGACTGAATGGAAAAATCAGCGAATGCCTACATCTACTTAGAAAGAAAGAGAAGAAAATACTTAAAGGAGAAAATCAAATTTGATTTATTAAGAGAAAATGAATAAACAATACATAAGGATCATAAATATTCCAAAAAAATTTTAATTTCCTCGTTATATGTGTGTGTGTATCTAGTGCTGTATACAATGACAGAATAGAACACAGAAGAGCATCTAGTGATAGGAATAAAGATCAGATAAAATATTAATGAGAGCTATTTATTTTACCATCCTGCATAACAGTAAATGGAAATGCCTCTGTGTCTAAATGATAACATAAAGAGAGCAAATAAGGTAATATTGAAGGTGACTTTAAAGGTGAAGTCTTTTTGAAATTCCAATTCTGTAGGACTAGTGAATTCTCAAGGCGAAGTAAAATTGCTCTTTAGTTGGCCAGAGATTAAAGCTGAACCTCTGTCAGGGGTGGTTTAGTTCTGCCCAGTGAACGGGATGTACTGTCCCTGAGGCAATATAATTCAGTCTGTTCTTGCTTCAATTTGAGCACTAGTTAGCCAAGAGCTTATTCCCTGAAGCACAGTCTAGAATCCTGTACCATACATCCTAATTTATAAAGCCACTTGTCAAGCACTTCTCAAAATGCGAATTGCCCAGAAAGTAGTCTCAGAGCCAGAGCAGTCTTGGGAAATTGAAGTTGGCCTTTGGCTCTTCCACGTTCCACCTTAATAAGTACCTCACGATCATCCCTGCCTAAAGGTCTTTGCCTTTACCAAGCTCCCAGCCCCTCAGACTATATATCCTCCATCCCAATCCCCATCTCTGTCGCACCATCACCATCCCCATTCAAAGTTAACTCAGGCACGTCTTTCATAACATTCTTTAAAATGCATATTCTGTACCTAGACTGCTGACTTTTACACTAACACATTCTCCTTTCCCTTAAGATTTTATTTATTTATTCATGAGAGACACAGAGGGAGAGGCAGAGATATAGGCAGAGGGAGAAGCAGGCTCCCCGCTGAGTACGGAGTGTGATATGGGGCTAGATTCTAGGACCATGAGATCATGACCTGAGCTAGAGGTAGATGCTTAACTGGTAAGCCACCCCAGGTGTCCCCTCTTCTTCTCCTTCACCTTGATACTTGAGCCTGGATACCTAACTCACAATAATTTTAGCATGATCCCAAGTAGCACATATTCAACTTTAAAATGAGGTGATACCCAAAGTACTTTCAATGAGGCATCAAACCTTTGATCATTATCAGATCCCTAAAGAAGAGCTCCTTAATCATTCCGGCCTATTATCTTTATTAAGAAGTTCTGGGCACCATTACCTTCAAACAAGCTCTGAAAAATAGGCTCTGACTCCTAATGTCAGGAAATGTCAAACCGTTCCCTTTCTCCCAATCTTACCTACATGAGGATGATTTCATTATGAAATACATCTTGGGCTTTTCAGTCCAGATTCTTATATTTTACATGAATAACTGTTTACTTGTGCAAAAAAAGACATATAGCACAAAAATAGAAGAGATAAAATACATATGGGGAGTAAAACCATAAAAATTTCTGTTAGCCAATATACTAGTAGAAAAATGATCTCAGTACAGATTTTATTGTTGCTTTCTCATGTGTTGAAAGAAGAAAAGAAGAAAAGAAAGAAGGAAAGAAGACAGAGAAAGGGCGTCAAGTGGGCAGGCAGGAAACAACCACAAAGCAGAAAGGCTATTTTGTGAGATAAATATGTACACTTATTTTTATATAACAAACACAGAGACTTACTCTGTGTACTTTTAAAATGCTTATTTATAGATTCCTAAAACTCTAACAGGTACAAACTATTATCTTCTTTGTACAGATGAACAAACTGAGGCACACAGAGAATGAAAGATTGAAGTGCTTTGTCCAAGGTCATGCATTAAACACTGCAAATGGTAGCACATTAAACACAGTTTACCAGAAACAAATCACTTTCTTTATAATATAAGCAAAAGTACTAAATAAATATATTATTGAAGCTTATAATCTGGCACAAAAAGTGTGATGAAAAAGACAATATCCTTCTAATAAAAAGAAGTTTAGTAAATTTAAGCAAATGCTATATTTTGTCACAATCTGACATTTGAAAAACCTTTAATAAATTTTACCAAAGCCACCTTTTTGGCTACTTTACCTCCTAATTAGCATGACGCTAACATTGTTAAATGTTATCTGTAGCAATCCTTAAATGTATTCAATTTCTTTTTAAATCAGAGGAAAAATATTCTATTATAGTAAGGACTTGGAATTGCAAAGTCACAAGAAGAAAGAATAAGGAGGAGGAGGAGAAAATGAAGGAAGGAAGGAAAGAGAAAAAAAAATTAAAAAGAAAGAGGGAGGAGGAAATAAGAAAAAAGAATGAAGGGAGAAAGAATACTTTCAGAAAAACTTGCATTTATGCTTATTGCACATAATAATCACTTAGAAACTTTTTGGAAAGGTTTTATTTTATTTTTTTACTTTTGATAATCTTAGGCAAAACAGTAATTTCATTGCCACCTTATTTTGTAGCTCCTATGCTTTCATTCTACTGGTATTTTTATTCATCAAAATTGATTGGATATGATTGCACTAGACACCAGCACTTTGAAAACATGCTCAAAGCTTGAAGTCTTTTATCTCTCTAGCTACTCTTTAAGTTGCATGATCATAAATTATTATCTATAGGAGCACCTGGGTAGCACAGTTAGTTAAGTGTCAGACTGTTGATTTTAACTCGAGTCATGATCTCAGGGTGGTGAGATCTCCACGCTCAGCTGGGAATCTGCTTGGGATTCTCTCTCCCTCTGCCCCCTCCCAGCCTACTCTCTCTCTCTTTCTAAAACAAAGAAATAAATCTTTAAAAATAAAATGATGAATTATAAAGAAAAAATCAAAGATCAGAGAACTCTCTAATTGCCTCTAAGAATATTGACAAACTGCCCTAGATGAAGGAAAAATACTCCTAAATATTGTTAAGACACACTAAAAGTTTTGGCCAAGAAGATAGATCTTTTTGATGTAAGAAATGTGATTTGAAAACCCAGTTTGGGTGCTTTACATATTAATAAGCGATTCTAACAAAGATTTTCTCAGACATTCCATTGAGATAATATAAAAAATGTATCCATTGCTGGAAGCTGACAGGAGCTTCTGAAACAATCTTTTGGCTAAAAAGGCTCACAGAGACCACAGGAAGTTCTGACAAAGTAGTAAATTGGACATAAAGTCCTTTGTAATCTGCCAAAAACCATAGGTCCTCTAGTCTACTTCAAGGTTGCCACTGACAATAAATATGTGAAAAGTGTTATTTAATGAAGTGGAGAGAGTCTAATTTGCCCAGAGATTTCAGAAGTGTAGTGATCCACTGCACTGCTTTCACCAGACCTACGGTTACATTCCCTTTGATCTTGGATCTGCTTGGCCAACAAGGGGAGAGGGCAGGGAGGGCATGTAAATACTAAGACAAAATAATTTTCTCCATACAAATACATGTGTTCAAATATTTAAGAAATTTCATGCATCATCGCCCTAGAGGTTCAGTGTCAATTTACAGTCAAAACTGAATTTTACCCTAAAGCAATCTTTTTCATTTACCAATGATGCCAGCTGGTCTCTAAATGTGTCTGCCTATTCAGTGGTTATGAGCAGTGCCTTTGACCATAATTCACGAGGGCTTTTAGAAAGAAAGAGCCCTTCTGCAAAGTATCTACTGACGGTGCTTCTGTCTGACTCATCCCATGCCTTCATTAAACTGATCCATTTATGTTTAAAGTTGATTCTTTCCCATTGCCTAAGATGTGAAACAGAATTTGCTATTCCATGGTGCTCTGTACTTTGCAATCTGTGTTTATAATGATGTCCTGGAGGCAGTTCTGGCATTCTGCAGCTTCCTCACAATAATCAAAGAAAAAAGCAGGCTGTATCTACCAAACTCTGGAGCAGCATTATCAACAACTCTTGTCCAAATTGTACATTCTAGAAGGTGAGGGGAGCCAGAAGCCAGATCATAGTCAAACAGAACAGACAAGAAGCTTCCTCATGAACTTGAATCATAAGAAGAAAACTAGGTTCTTTTCATACCCTCCTATAAAACATGAAGTGCATAATGCAAACAAATTCAGAGATACAATGAACTGTATGCATTATAGATCTAGTTCCAAGAAATGTAACACGTGGTGGTTAAAGCAGAGACATTAACTGTCAAATTATACATTATTTTTCATATAGTCATGATATGTTTATGGAACACCAATAAAATCACTGGTTGAGGAAGACAAAAAAAAAATCAGTATCTCCCACATCAGGAGCTGTTTCTCTCAAAAATTTCCTTGGAAGAGCATTTGTCATGAAATTAGCATAGTCCTAAAGCACAGTCCTCTTATTACCAAGATTCTGTTCCCTTTCCCTGAAAGTACAATCTCACAAGCATCTTGGTAATGCCATTTAAACAATGGCCAGAAATCGGGGATCCCTGGGTGGCGCAGCGGTTTGGCGCCTGCCTTTGGCCCAGGACGCGATCCTGGGGACCTGGGATCGAATCCCACATCGGGCTCCCGGTGCATGGAGCCTGCTTCTCCCTCTGCCTGTGTCTCTGCCTGCCTCTCTCTCTCTCTCTGTGTGTGTGACTATCATAAATAAATAAAAAAAATTATAAAAAAAAAAAAAACAATGGCCAGAAATCAAAACCCAGCCACTGGCTGAGAATGGATTTTGCAGAATTTTACAACAAAACACTAGGATTAAATATGACACATTTTAATGCAAAAATGCATTTTATTTATTATTTTTCATATTGGTTGATATGTTCAGAGGTAACTGCCTAAATATCTGTCATAGTTCATAAATTCCTTGGACTACAGAAGAGATTTCTTTATTTTTCAGACATTTTATCCTTTAAAAAATCCTGAAGAAGTTTTTATTTATTTTTAAACCACTACTAAATATTCAATACAGGTGCTTAACTTTCAACAAATCTCCTACCAAAAAAACAAAATCCCATCTACTATTAAATAATTAAGTAAACAAAAGCAAAGAGCATGCTATAATTTTTTATTGCTATTTTAAGCAGCACAAAGAAAACAACACATTATTTCAATATCACTTTTTAGCCAAAGCATTTTAATGTCTTGGGATAATGTGATACCAGAAATAGCCCCTTGTATCAGCTTTTGTGTCTCTCTAGGCACTGGAAAATTCTTGGCACCTTTACAAATATTTTTGTCCTTCTAGCATAAGGGTAGAAATCCGGAATAGGCCAGTAAATAATAATAACACATAGAAGCTATTATTATTATTATAGAGACAAACATAACATTCAAAATGTGTATTGAAAAAAATGAGCTTCGTTAACATCAACCAGATTTATTTATTTATTTGTTGGTATTGTTCATCTCTTCTGGCATAAGCTTGCTTTAAACATGGAATTCTTTTAGGAAACAAAGCCCAGGAATAGGCGTTGACCCCTGACATTAATGAGAGTCCTGTTTTCTGAGAAAACGTACTACAGAGAGAAAGGGGACGAGAACTTGGCCATAGATCACGTCAACAAAGCTTAGCCAAACATGTATGCAAAGAAATCTTATTCCAGAGTTGGCAGGGCTCTATAGAGAAAGCACAAATCCTTGGTGTCCTGTTGTATGGGGAATCTGGCTTCTATCAAACTACAGAAACAGAGACACCAGCTTTCTTTACATTTTGAAAGGAAATAGCACTCATCCTGACAACAGGGGCATTATTTGAGTCCAGAGTTCATTTTAAATAAATATATATGGTTAAACAAAATGACCTGACATAAGCCAACTGATGGATACATTGCCCTGGGGAAGGCTGCACAACAAAACATGAGGTACAGCGGCCCATGTGGAGAGGAGGGACCCCTGTGAACGCAGATCCTTGACAGTTCACTGGCCCTCCACGTAATTCAGAAGAGAGTCCGCATAGCAAAAAGAGACTGGCAATAAATAACGACTTAGCAGTTCTGTAGTTAACAGAAGGGAGCATTCACTTACATTGTAAATACTACAGAATCCAGATTTGGCTTCGTATTAAACGTGGATTAAGTACTAGAGCATTGGGAACAAAGTGTGGGATATTAGGTATCTGTTTCCTTAAAGTTTATTTTTACCTTATAAATATTTTCTTCACTTGATGTAAAAGATATTAAGTAAATCTGGAATCCTATTTCGCCCTTTAACTGTGAATTCAGAAGTGCCCAGGAAATGGCCACATATTCCACAAATGTCCCTCCATTCCCAAGCTACTGTCCTAAGATGCCAACGTTTCAAGATCAGGATGAAACAGTCGCACTGCAGATGCTAAGAAACTCTGGCATTCTCATTAACTATAGCAAGTTTCAGAAAATGAGACATTTCCTACTAAATCAGCTCCAATTTATTTTCTGTCTTTTGTGGGATACTGCAACCCATTTAGCAAATTACTTTTGTTACTATAGTGATACACTCAACCCTTTTAAACTCACATCAAGGTTTTCTTCAGTTGGCTGTGTTTGGAGGATGCATCAGTGTTTGCTGAGGCAAAACTTTTAGAAGGATACTCAAATACAGGGTGCAGTCTAGAGGTCATGTAAGAGTTACAAGACATTTGAAAAATCACTTTTCCTGCAACATAGTTCATCACCCATCCAAGTGGTTCCCAGGAGAAAGATGGTGGACATTGGCTATTATGATGACCTATCCTGATCAGCTGCTGGGCATGGGGGAACCATGCTCCAACATTGTTGTCTAGAAATTCTATTTTGCAATCTCTTGACCCCATCACTGCCACATTGAACCCCTTCTTCTGATGGGATATCTCAGGTGGTCTAGTGTGAGGAAATAGGGGATAAGAAATAGTTTCGAGGGAAGGGCCAGGAGGCAAGCATGCAAGAAACCAACAAAGGGGACATGCCCTAGGGAGTGAACACTGGAGCAGGGGCTACATTGGCTGTTTGACTGAGGTTTGGAGGTGACAGACTTTTAACTGATTTTAAAGAGTGAAAACCAAGTACATGGTGTACTATTTTTTCATCCGACCTTGCTACATAGTATGTGGTTAGCACAAACTCAATTAATTTTCAATATCATTCAATATTCAATATTATTATTTCAATTTTAAACAGTGGAAACTTGGAGGAATGAAGGAAGAAGGGGAAAAGGGGAGTGTGAAAAGTGAAAATAAGCTCCAATTATACTCTGTGTTTGTATCACATTTCCCCTTCTAGGCACTTTTTCTCATTTCTCTCTGGTAAGGGCTTTCAGGCCCTGGCACATATTCAGCACCCTCTCCTGGTCTGTACCCTCCTCTGAAATCCTTCTTTTACCACCAAGCATTCTTTTTTTACATGCGCCCTTTAAATATTTTTATGACAAAATGTTAATTTTTCAAAAAGCCGCAGTAAGCATCCCACATGTTCATTTATGAAATTCTGGATTATGGCTGTCCACTGACACTGTCGTGATTATTTGTTAAGACCTTGAGGCAAGACCATGTTCATGTAGCTCATGATGTTATATAAAAGTAAAAATTGTAGAATCTGTACTCATGAATGCTTTTACTTTCAGATTTTCCTCCCCCAGTTTACCAAGATATAATTGACACAAGAACTTTCAGATTCTTATGCTACAGAGTTCTGTGCCTGAAATTGGCTTTTTATATCTTGAGGTAATTAAATTGCAAAAAATTCACTTTATATATATGTTCGTGTGTGTGTGTGTATATATTTTTGAGATTCCAATTTGTAAAAACCTACCTAGGGTTGTCTTCACTAGCAAGACATTGAAGAATCAAGAGTGGGCTTGAGGAATCCATAAAGACTGTATGAAATCTGAGATTTGACCAAAGTTCTTGAAAATTATTCTATAAACCTGGGGGAAAAGAAATCAGTACTTCCAAGAAACTACTAGAGAAAGGGAATCCGATTACAAAAAGCCTCAAATGACACAACCATTTATATACTACATGAAGAGAAAGGGCAAAATGTCAAGAGATTGTTTTTAAAAGTGAAAGAGAAACAGAAAAAATGAAAGAGAGAGAGAAGAGAATATATGGAAATACAGAGTCTGGACTGGGAAAAAGAAAGAGGCAAAGTAAAAAGACAGGCAGCAATGTGTGTAACCCAAACAAAGAGCAGCCTTGAGGAAGGGATCATCAGCACTTGGTGTCCTGTCATTGTCACATCCCAATGGTTTCATGCCAAGGAGTGTGACTCATGGACATAGTCCTTATTGTACAAGTGGTAATCTCTTCCTGGTCTGCCATTCAGAGACTCTGAGTGCTTCATCCCATAAAATCCTTTTCTTATACATTTGCAAAATTTAAAAAAAAAAAAACCTGATTGAATAGTTCTTCAATTCTGATTTATTTAGAATCACAGTTTAAGATTCTCATTCTTTTTATGAATAAATGGCCTAGTGATGAATAATATGATGCTGGAGGAGAAAAAAAAATGATAATTTTGTAGAGAAAAGTTGAAATTCAATCTCTTAGCTTATGTTCCCTAAAACAAAGAAAAGAGTTTGGATGCAGGTGGTGGCAAGAAAGACAAGAGAAGGAGCTGGAGCCAGATAAGGAAGGACGGGAAACCAGTAAAGTGTACATAGTTAAGGCTGCAGCTGTGAGAAACCTCCCAAAATTTTCCAGCTAGGCTGGGAGCACCAGGCATTTACCCACCAACTGCCATCCCCCATGGCTCTAGGGCTGTCCCTAGGAGTATTAACTCCTCTGCATTTCTCACTTGTGTCTGGATCTGCACTGAAAAGGCTTCTGTTTCTTAAGAAAACAAATAAGCTGAAAGGACTGAGGCAGAAAAGCAGAGATGGACAAGAGTGGTGGTGTGGAATGCACTGTGATGGGCACACAAACTGTTCACCACAGCTTCAGACAAAACCAGAAACACCTTAGCTCACTGTCACACAACTCAGACCTGTTCATAATCCCCCAATAAACTTTATCACTGACCAAGGTGACTTCAAGGTGGCAACCAGGACAAACGCTAACAAGCGCACAATAAGCAGTAAGACAATCTTCGATCCCCACTGATGCAGTTATTACCAACAATGGATTTACCACCCAACTCCACCTGACCGCAACCCCTAGATTTCTCTCACCCTCAGCCAACCCTCCAGCTGCCCTAGGTGGTCTGACTGACTAAAGGGTCCTGACTCCCATATCCTAGGGTCTGAGAGCCCTTGGTTGCTTTGCTTGGTTGTTAGGGTTGCCTGTTGGCTATTGTCATAGAGCATGGGCACACACTCACCAGTGATCCCGCTGGACCATCAAGTTCTAGATACACTCTTCCCTGCCCCTGTTATATAACAGCAACACCAGCTACTTACAATAAACATCATTAATTGTCCCAACCAATGACTCCTTTCTTTGACCGCTGATCTACCAGCATGAAGTTTCCAAAGCAACCAAAGTTACAATTGTAGCTATGTGCTAATAGATCTCTTACCCCGTCTCTTGGAAACTAAGACCTCAAACCCAGTAAAACCTAAAACTGTGCAGATAAGACTCAAAAATTCTGCAAGTAGGCTACTAAGAGTGATGATAATAGAAGCCAAATGTATTTCAATTCTTTGTTTCTGGACTTATGTACTTTAGTCACTGGGGGCACAGCTCTACAGGACCACATAATGCTATTGAATATTTAATGTGTGTGTGTGTGTGTGTGTGTGTGTGTGTGTGTGTGTGTGTGATTCTGGAGAACAAAGCCACCTCTATAAGTATGACATCTGAGCTGGCTTTTTAGCTGAGCCTTCAGTAAGTCAGTCCATATAAAATACCATAGAAGAGTGAGTGCCCTGGTCATCTGCCCTCTATCACACCTCTTCTACTATGAAGTGGGTCCCTTAGTGTAAGATGATGTTATGTAGAATCCCATATCAATAAATCAGGCATTCTCTAAACATTCAGATAATATTGCTATTCTATAGGGCATCCAGAAGGCTTTTTAGATGTCCTTGCAAGATCCCTGCAATCAATATTGCATCAGAAAGCAGGCAAACTAACCTTGCCCTGGAAGAAGAGTGACTGCTTATTGCTGCACTTCCCGTGCAAATGCCAACTACTTGTGGTAATCTTTGTTCTTAGGTATTGAAAGGAACACATTTGCCGAGACCGTGGCCTCATACCAGGTACCATAGGTTGCGTTCATCTCTTTCAGTAAAGAAGCCATGTGTACAGGGCAGCCTGGGTGGCTCAGTGGTTTGGTGCCGCCTTTGGCCCAGGGCATGATCCTGGAGACCCGGGATCGAGTCCCATGTCGGGCTCCCTGCATGGGGCCTGCTTCTCCCTCTGCCTCTCTCTGTCTCTCTCTCTCCTCTCTGTGTTTCTCATGAATAAATAAATAAAATCTTAAAAAAAAAAGAAGAAGAAGAAGAAGAAGAAGAAGCTGTCTGTACAGCGTATCTACTTGGGTTTGACATTTGGTCCAGTTTTTGTAGTTCACCACCATCTCTGTGGTTTTCACAGGGAATGTAGAAGTGAATGGAGTGAGAATCAGATGAGAACTACCACCTCCACATCCTCTGGTTCCCCGAGAGAGCCCTAATTTCTGCCATTAAACTCAAGCTGTGTTATTGCTCCTGATTTACTATCTTGGCTGGTAGAGGCAATCTCAGAAATCTTTTTGGCTTTTTCTACTCCATGGGATAAGGGACAAATGTGTGGGTTCTGCCAGCTGCTAAGTATATTTATCCCAGTCATGCATACAGAGAAGTAGCTGAGAAAATGACCACAGGGTGAATCTATGTACCCATTTGACCCTCTAGGAGATGGACATGGGCCACGGTCTCCACAAACTCCACCCTAACTGTGAGCCACACTGATGTTTCAGGTTTCCTGGTAGGAGTGTCAGCTCAAAACCTGTATCCAATAGCCCTCAAAGGCCTACACAGTCTTATTTACCTGGTATATGGTTACTCTAGTCAGTGACTAGAAGTCCCTTTGGAGGAGTGTGGAAATGTTTGTGTTAAATGCTAGTGGTAGCATCGTCCTTTGAGGTCCTTCCCCAAAGAGAGCTGGGTCCCCCTTTAATCTATGGGACCTGACTCTGAGAATAGCTCAGATCTAGAAACTGAGTAAAGGATTGCTATTTTTCAGTGCAATCACGAGTGCAAGTCACAAAGAATCCTAATTGGCTCTCTTGCCCCTAGGAACATGGTGATCTATTAGCTGTCACCTTAGATTCTTACAGGTCATGGAACTCTGGTTGGCACTTTGGCCTTGCTGCCTCTTACAGAAAACTACTGCAACACATTGTTTAATTACATTAATTAAAATGTATTTTTTATGTTGAAAGTAAACCCAACATCTTAAGGTGATTTCCCAATAAAAAGAACATAATGAAACAAGGGTGAAGGTGTTTTACTTGGGACACAATTCCAAGAAACATGAGTAAGAGAACAAAGAGAATGAGTCCTGGTCTAATTCATACAGAACACACCACAGAGTTTTTCCTCGAAGGCCATGTGTTTACCATCTCCTGTACCCCATTGGTTGACAGTTACCAAGCACATTAAGGCCTCTATATTTCTAAGCTTCTCTCTCTCTCCCCAGATAGAAATAAAAGAAATTTGATAAAATATTATATAACATGTAATTATTATATAATATGTAAAATTATGTATAATAAAGTTAAATCATGTAATATAGTTAATATAATATATGATTAATAATATAATATAGTATAGAATTATCTTATGTGTTATAAGAAATATCATACATAAAAGACTGCATCTGCAGTTGAGGGGATTGGTAGGAAACACTTCAAATTCAGTGCTACAATCTATAATCTGTTTTCTCTTTCTCTCTCTATGTATCTACATGTGTGTACATGTGTGTGCAGTACAAGTAAGAAATATTCCATCCCATATTGTTTTAAAACAATTTGACACAGTACATTGGATTAATGGAGTTTTTAAAAAAGATTTATTTATGTGAGAGAGAGTGTGCAGGGAGAGGGGCAGAGAGAGAGAGAGAATCCTGACACAGACTACCAACTGAGCAAGGAGCCCAACTCTGGGCTCCAACTCAGGACTCTGAGATCATGGCCTGAGCCAAAATCCAGAGTACGTCACTTAACGGAGGCACCCCCAAGTTAATGGAATTTTAAATCAAAACACAGATTTCAAGGTTGGGGAGTAAATAGTAAAAGATCCTGGTTAGCAGTGAACATCACAAATGGATAAAAACATTATCATGAGGTGTTACGTGAGTATGACAAAAGGATTCCTGTCTTAGTCCTTTTGAGCTGCATTGAAAAAATACCACAGACTGGGTAAAATATAAACAACAGAAATTTGTTTCACAGTTCTGAAGGCTGGAGGTCTGAGATAGAATGCTGGAAGGTTGGGCTCTGGTGAGATTCCTCTTCCCGGCTGCCTCCCACAGTCTTCTCCTTGTCACCTCCACTGGTAGAGAGCAGAGAGAGGAAGCAAGCTCTCTCATACTCTTGTAAGGGCCAAGACCTCATCTACTCCTAATTATCTCCCAAAGGCCCCACCTCCTAATACCATCTCAGGCTGGGGTAGGTTGCTGGGGACACACAAACACTTGGTCCAAAATAGTTAAGGAAAAAGTTTGGCCTTTTTTCTTGGTTGGGGGGAAAAGGAGGTGAATCTTTATTCAGTGTAAAGAAACCTGGGTTTAAATATGATTATTAATATAAGTTTGTAAGCACTGGCAAAAACATACACATAATGAAAATTACAATTTATCAGAATAGATAAAAGAAAGAAAAAAATTGTATCAATACAATTGTATTGTATTGAAAGTAAGAATCAAAAAGAGGGGGATCCCTGGGTAGCTCAGTGGTTTGGCGCCTGCCTTTGGCCCAGGGCATGATCCCGGCATCCTGGGATCGAGTCCTGCATCGGGCTCCCTGCATGGAGCCTGCTTCTCCCTCTGCCGTGTCTCTACCTCTCTCTCTGTGTGTGTGTGTGTGTGTGTGTGTGTCTCATGAATAAATAAATAAATAAATCTTAGAAAAAATTTTAAAAAAAGAATAAAAAAGAGGAACCAGTAAGAAATTAAAAACAAACATAAAGGAAGATGGAAGAAATATGACAATACAACACTAATTACAATTGATGGGAACATATTGAGTCATTTTTAAGGAAAACTGCACTCAGATTTGGTGTAAAAACAAAATCTAATTAACATACTTTTTATAATAAGCCTCAAAGAGAATAAAAGAGCAAATATATGTTTGACAATTTCAACCCACAATAAAGCCGAAACACAAATACCACTGAAAGAGAGATTTTTTTAAATGAGAAAAGATTCAAGTTACTGATGAGTTAAAATCATGAGCCTTTACTTATCAAATGACATGGTAGTAAAATAACTGTAAAAACACTTAGAACTATAAGAGAATTTGGTAAGGTCATTAACACAGGGGTAGGTTTTAATATTTTTATCTCAGACATGAAAAGAAATATAAGAAAACTAGGTAAGAATACAGATGATTGGAATAACTCTATTCAATGTCAACCCAGAATAGAGTTTATGTACCTTATTTCAAAGATTCTAACTCTAAAGTTTTTTAAGGAAAAAAATAAAAAAATATGATCAAAATTCACGTAGAAGATGTTCTTTGTATTATTTATGCAAGTTAATGTTGGCATGATCATAAGCTAACCTAAAGAATGAATCACTCCAGAGAACTTTTTTCATTCATTAGTGACCATAAATCAGAGTCTGCCCCAGACTATGAGCTGTCAATAAACAACTTCACATAATTTTGGTGCCAGTGGTCCATGGATCACCCTTAGAAATTTGCTGCGTGCTGTGTTGTCCAACAGCAAAAGAAACTAAGTTTTGTTGATTTTTTTGTTTTAGTTTTAGTTGTGATTGCCTATGTTTACTAATATTCATGCATTGAGCAAGTATTGCTTCTGTAATTGGGGAAGATGCTGCAATAGAAATGTTTGTCATTATGAATCTCTGTCTGCCGAAATGTAATTATTTCCCCATCTCCATTCTTAGATGAAGTGTTTCTTCAGAGATTTCTTTCAAAGATTAGAGAACATTAGTGTTCTGTTTATGTTAGCTGAGAACTCAGAACTGTGGAGCCTAGATTTGTTTTAATCAGGTCTGATTCTTTCTGGGGTGGTAGGAGTGGCTCACCTTGGGGAAAAAAAAAACATTTTATTCATTGCAATGTGGTCACAACTGGTAGAATGTAATGGAGTCCATTTTCTGGACAATTCTCCCTTCTCTCAATCACATTTCCCAATGTACCTGTTGATTTTCTTGTAAAGGGAAAAATCTTAAGAAAAATTTCATCAATTCTTTTGTGCAGTATATAAATAGCCCAGTTTGAAGATGCATGTGTGACACGCATGACAATAATTTTTTTTACATTTAACTAGTAATTTTACCACAAATGAATGTAATAGCATGCTACTCCAGGAATTTGAACAACACAAGATGATATAGCTAAACTTAATGCAAAATTTGGCACCTAATAAAAATAAAGAATACCAAGGATGCACAGACTTCTTGGCTTTATAATTTATTCCCAGGATATATAGAAAACTCCACTTCGGCTCTCTGCTCCTCCCCATTCGACGGACAGCGCATCTTCCAGTGCAGTGCCAGCTGAGTCCCCATGATGGTGAAGGTTGGAGTGAACGGATTTGGCCGTATTGGGCGCCTGGTCACCAGGGCTGCTTTTAACTCTGGCAAAGTGGATATTGTTGCCATAAATCACTTCTTCATTGACTTCAACTACATGGTGTACATGTTCCAGTATGATTCTACCCACAGCAAATTCCATGGCACAGTCAAGGCTGAGAATGGGAAACTTGTCAATTGGAAGTCCATCTCCATCTTCCAGGAGCAAGATCCCGCCAACATCAAATGGGGTGATGCTGGTGCTGAGTATGTTGTGGAGTCCACTGGGGTCTTTACCACCATGGAGAAGGCTGAGGCTCACTTGAAGGGTGGGGCCAAGAGAGTCATCATCTCTGCTCCTTCAGCTGATGCCTCCATGTTCGTGATGGGCGTGAACCACGAGAAGTATGACAACTCCCTCAAGATTGTCAGCAAGGCTTCCCCCACCACCAACTGCTTGGCTCCTCTGACCAAAATCATCCATGACCACTTTGGCATCGTGGAGGGCCTCATGACCACCATCCATGCCATCGCTGCCACCCAGAAGACCATCCATGGCCCCTCTGGGAAGCTGTGGCATGACGGCCAAGGAGCTGCCCAGAACATCATCCCTGCTTCCACTAGCACTGCCAAGGTTGTGGGCAAGGTCATCCCTGAGCTGAATGGGAAGCTCACTGGCATGGCATCCCGTGTCCCCACCCCCAACATGTCAGTTGTGGATCTGACCTGCTGCCTGGAAAAAGCTCCAAATATGATGACATCAAGAAGGTGGTGAAGCAGGCATTGGAGGCCCCCCCTCAAGGGCATCCTGGGCTACACTGAGGACCAGGTTGTCTCCTGTGACTTCAACAGTGACACCCACTCTTCCACTTTCAACGCCGGGGCTGGCATTGCCCTCAATGATCACTTCTTCAAGCTCATTTCCTGGTATGACAATGGAATTCGGCTATAGCAACTGGGTGGTGGACCTCATGGTCCACATGGCCTCCAAGAAGTAAGAGCCTCCTGGACCACCAGCCCCAGGGAGAACAAGAGGAAGAGAGAGGCCCTCAGCTTGGGGAGTCCCTGCCCCAACTTAATCTTCCAACACACTGAGACTCTCCTGATCTCCAATTTATATCCCAGACCCTGAGGAAGAGGAGGGGCTTGGGCAGCCCTACCTTGTCATGTACCATCAATAAAGTATACTGCCCCACCCCCACCCCCCAAAAAAGAAAAGAAAACTCCACTTCATGTTTGGTTGTTTGAGCTCTTCCCTGGCTTCAAGTCTGTTGTATAACTATTTCATAAAGTGGGAGAATGAAATATTTAACAGGATTTTTAGAACTCAGAGTACTGAAGCCAATTTCTGAGCTTAGTACCCTGTTTCATTTTTTGAGTGCTCTTCATTATTTTACATTTAATTATTTAAAAATCTAGCAGCAATATACAGCTGACTAATGTCACTACTTTCATTTAAATCATAGCATTGTTTTAGAGGGGATTCCTGTAGCACTGCCAATTCTAGCTCTTTGATGTGGGCTATAAATACAGTTTTTCAGCTCTAAATATGCCCAATCTCTTTTCTCTTTTAAGGATAAACATTCAGCAAATTGCATTTGAAGTGGTGATAGGGATAATTAAAAGAAATAATAGGGCACATTTGGCCAAATGTATAGGAATTGTAAACCAATTTAATTAGCTGTAAATAGTTACCTAAGCCAATGGATCAGAGGGGATAAGAAACAACTTGCTGAAAAAGCCATAATGAACTAGCAGGAAAAGATCTGAAGGTCACAAGTGACCACTAGCTTCCACATACCAATAGAGTTACATATTTTATTAAGATGGACATAAAAAAGAATATTACAAAACTGAAATCTGGAGACTAATAATCATGAAAAAATTAAAACCTTTTATAGAACTACCCTAAAATATTCTCCATGTACAGATGGTAAATTCTATCAAACCTCAAGGAACAGATAATTCTGATTTTTCTTAATATGTCCCAGAGTATAGAAAATGGTTTAAAGCTTCTGAATTTATTTAGGATATGTATGTTAAAATCTGACAAAAACAGACCCCAAAAAATACTGGCCAACTTTAACTTATGAATACGGATTTAAAAACTCTAAATTAATCATTGGTGAGTGAAGATATAAACATTTAGACTGATTAAAGATGGAAATGTAGTACTTTATCTTTACCCTTTCTTTGCCCTTCTAAAATGATGAATTATAAACATGTTTCAGCACTGATTGGAGGCAACTGAAGCAGAGCTCTGGCTGCTTTAAGGAAAGAGGAAGTCATCTTTTGGTTGCTCAAAACGGGCAGTGGGATTAATGGATCATAAATCTCTGTTACCTTGCAATCCTCCAGAGAGAAATAAATTCAAGGTGTGCCTACAGAGACAGGACCATTGACCTGATGTTCTCAGCTTGCAAATGTTCTGAAGTCCCAGGAGAGATGTGGCAGTAGCAGAGAGCCACTGGATCAGAAAAGATCATGGATTAGTAGGTATCTGACTATAACCTGTGTAGACAGCCAATCTGTGACTGTTGGCGCTTCCTTAAGCGGTGGAACCTTGACACATGTCTGGAGGAGGTATGATGAGCTGTCAAATGGTCACAGATCTGCCAGGATGAGGGTTCAAAGTCAGAATGAACACTGACTTACAAAAAAAATGGTATCAGAGTTTATGGACTCTGATTATACATACTGGATTAGTAAAATAAATCTATTAGTAGGAGTATAATACACCATAGTAGTCTAACTTTTATAAGACCAGCATTTAGAAATCAACTACTATAACTCTCCATATTAGTATTTTAAGAAAGATAATATGATTATTCAAAAAATACCAAAAAAAGTTATTGATTAAATCTACCTTTAATTTATGGCTAAAAATAAAGTCTTTTTTTTTTTTTAAGGAATGGCAGGATATTCTTTTATCATGATCAAAACCCTTCAACTACAACTATTATTTATTTATTTATTTATTTATTTATTTATTTATTTATTTATTTATTTATAGATTTTATTTATTTATTCATGAGAGACACACAGAGAGAGGCAGAGACATAGGCAGAGGGAGAAGCAGGCTCCCTGCAGGAAGCCAGATGAGGGACTTGATCCCAGGACCCCAGGATCATGACCTGAGCCAAAGGCAGATGCTCAACCACTGAGACACCTAGGTGTCCCTACAACCATATTTAATAGTGTAACACTAGGGCCAAATTCATTATTATAAGAATAAGACATGGACTGACAATAATTTTTTTCTGCAAATTTTAGCTAATGCAAAGCAACAAGAAAAATAAGCACAAGATGTAAATATTAAAAAAGAAAAACCAGGGATCCCTGGGTGGTTCAGAGGTTTGGCGCTTGCCTTTGGACCAGGGCCTGATCCTGGAGTCCCCGTCAAGTCCCGCATTGGGCTCCCTGCATGGAGCCTGCTTCTCCTGCCTGTGTCTCTGCCTCTCTCTCTGTGTGTCTCTTGTGAATAAATAAATACAATCTTTAAAAAAAAAAAAAGGAAAACCAAGATTACTATTATTATTTGCATGTGACAGACTGCTTAGAAGAGTTCAGAGTTAACTCTACATCTGTTAAAAATTAAAGACAAGAAAGTAGTCAGCCATAGATAACTAACTTGAAAAAATTCTACTTTTAATAATAATAACTAACTAGCACAGGCATATATGCAAGTAGTGGGTAGATTACCTTTAACATCATCATATTAAGGATAAGGAAATGGAGATTCAATGATATTAAGTAATTTTTTTGCACAGCTAGTCAGGAATTGAATCTAGGTAGACTGGCTCTAGGAGCCATCTTCTTAACCACCATGTCATGACATGTTTGAACACAATAATAATAATATTACTAGTGATATGCTTAACATATGGAAAAACAGTGATATGAAATAAAATTCTATAAAAGCATAAGACGTTTTTAATGGATTTTTTTAGTGGATGGACTTTCAAAAATATGTTTTCCAGAAATATGCAAAATATTATGTTTGTGCATATGCACTTTTTTCTGAGAAGTGAGGGTTATATGCTTCCAAAAAATTGTCAGGAAGGCTTATAGCTCCCTAAGCTTAACTTTGGTTAGAAAAATAAAAGATTTGAGTAACTTGAGAAACTAACATCTTTCCAGATGGGAAGACAATATGGTAAAAATGGCAGCATCCTCCCCTTCCCCAAAGAAACATGAGTTTAATGCATTTACAGTAAAAACACAGATCACATTTTTTGGAGGAAGAGAATAAGTTGCTGAGAAGATTTAAAATTTCATACAGAGGAATAAATGGGCAATAGTAGCTGGACAGCCTTGAAAAATAAAATGAAGTTACTCAAACATATTCTAAAGCTATTGTAACTGAAAATGTGACTCTTTTACAAGAAAATAAAGATTCTAGAAATGAAATCAAATACAGACACGTGCACAATACACACACAAACACACACGCACACACATATGTATGTATTTCATGATCTAGTAAAACTGTGTCCTTCAAATATATGGACAAACTGTAAGTTATTCATAAAAGGTAACTTGAAAATTAGCAACTCATTTTGAAATAAGAAGTTAAACCCTTATTTAATAGCTATACCAAAATTTGATTCCAGGTGGATTAAATTTATTTTATTTTATTTTTAAGATTTTATTTATGTATTCATGAGAGACACACAGAGAGAGGCAGAGACATAGGCAGAGGGAGAAGCAGGCTCCTCACAGGGAGTCTGATGTGGGACTCCACCCCAGGACCCCAGGATCACGCAGGATCACGACCCAAGTAGAAGGCAGACGCTCAACCACTGAGTCACCCAGGCAACTGATTCCAGGTGGATTAATTAATTAAATCTTTTAATGATTTACATTTTACACACTGTGAATACTCAAGAAGAAAATAGATTTTCCCAAGGGCCATGAAAGCAGAGGAAGTGTGCATTCAAAGTGAACAATTCAAAACTAATAAATTTGTCTACATAAAAATAAAATTTTTCTTATGACAGGAAAAAAACCTTATTAAATTTAAAGAATATATAAAAACAGGAAAAAGATTTGTAATATTTGTATAGCATGTACAAATTTTTAAAAGGTCCCACAGATTTAGGGATAAAACCTGATTCTTTCCTCACCAGAGTAGTAGCAGGGTAGTAACAAGAAATCACCAGAAGAACCAGTTTTACATCTGTTGGGCTCTTTAATGAAAAGTCCCCTCCCTGGTAGGCTTTTGCAAGCCAACCAATCAGTAAATCCCAGAGATTGTTACAGTTGGCCAATCACGGATCAACTTTCTAATAACACACTGCTGTGTGCAAACCAGTCAACACCATCTCACACTAGTTGTTGCTAGTAGATGTCAACCTACTTTGACCTCTGTTTATCTGTAAATCCCTGACCTCAAGGTTTTCCAATAATCGGCACTGTCTTTGGGAGAGACAGCCTCACTAGCATGGCTGTGCTCCATTACAGGAAACAATAATTACAGCTTTAAAAAATTTTTTTAAACTAAAATTCAATTAATTACCATAAAATGTATTATTGGCTTCAGAGGTAGAGGTCAGTAATCCATCAGTCTTATACAGTACTGTGTTCATTAGATCACCTGCCCTCCTCAATGTCCATCTTCAGCTTTTTATGTCAAATATTGAGTGATGCCTTAGCTTCATTTAACATATGTGGGATGCTAATTTCTATTACATACTAAGGTTCTTATCAATCATTAAAAAAAAAAAAAAACAACTGAATGGGAAAACAAAGGATATGAAAATACATTTTACAAAAGAAGAAAATAAGAATCCAGAAAAAATAGTTGAGGGCATAGCAATATTATTGGTGATGAAAATATTTAAGTTATAATAATATGTTTTTTTTTCACTTAGGGAAGCAGAAAGTAGCAGGAATTGGTAGTAACCATTTCTGAAAATACCACGAAAAAATAGGCAGTATTTTATTTTGCTGCTATGAATGAACAAAGTATACTTTTAAGAAGCAGGTAAATCCTTGGATGTATACATCATAACTACACACTCTATTCTAATAATTGCACATCTACCAATTTATCCCAAGAAAATGGTCAGAGAAATATGCCACCTAGATGAATTAATGTAAGTATTTATTTATTCAAAAATATTTATTGAGCTCCTCCTAGACTGTGTCTGGTAACATTATATTCAACCAAGCAAACATCCTACTCACAGATATCTTAACTACATACCCCCCACCCAAGGCCAAATCCTGCCTCCTGCCTGTTTTTGTAAATTAACATTCTTTAAAACGGTGGACTTTTGTTGTTTTGACAGGGATATTTACTATCTGGTCTTCTCCAGAAAAATCTTAAAAATATAAAGTTGAATTATTAAAAACAGAATTTGAAATTCAGAATATCATCATGATAGAGCACAAAACCAAGAAAAACTAAGCAATGTACTCTCCAGAAGAACATATGTGTGTGGTAAAGCTTTGCTTTTTTACATGGCCTCAGACTGATGAATAAAAAATCCAGGATTTTTACCAGGGGTAAATGGGATATAGCAAAGAAAATCACCAAGCATTTGCATGTTAGCAGCAGCTCTTACTTTAGCTCTTAAGGTTGACTTGTGGTTTTACTGGTGTTTGTTTTATTGTAATGCTTCATAACTTCCGTGTATGTCACCTATTCTCTTGTGCTTCAAAAATTACAAAAAGAAAGAAACAAACAAATGGGCAGCAGAAAACTGATTAAGAAGTCTGCATGTGGCCTGGACAGCTGCACTCCCTGGTTACTGGGAGTCATCCAGCCCATCTGCTGGGTGACCCAGAAATGCCAGGATTTGAAGGTCTTTTCTTTGATGGCACTAGAGCTTTCTAGAGAAGAATTCCTCTGGATTCCTCCCAGAGGCTGGCAGCAGGCCCTTACCTACTTACATGTTGTCAATGGAAACTGGGATGGCAAGTCATCTGTAGACTCCAGTTAATGCCGCTCTCTACTGAAGCTCCCTCCCCATTCTCTCTGTCATCTGAGGTTGTTGTTTTTTTCTTTCATTATAATTGTAATGGATAATTACATGTGGCTAATTCACCATGTTTTTTTAAAAGATTTTATTTATTTATTCATGACAGACCCAGAGAGAGAGAGAGAGAGAGAGAGAGAGAGAGAGGCAGAGAAACAGGCAGAGGGAGAAGCTGGCTCCATGCAGGGAGCCCAACATTGGACTTGATCCCAGGTCTTCTGGATCACACCCTGGGCTGAAGGCGGCGCTAAACCGCTGGGCCACGGGGGCTGCCCAATTCACCATGTTTAAGTGAAAATCTATTATAGACAGATTTATCAAGTTTAGTTGATATCTCATGCCTTTCCACGAGGAGAGATGAACATTTGCTCAGCTTTACAATTCTTCTAAGAATGTGTAATAACGATATCATCTTTAGTTATACCTTTCGTTACTTTTCTTCATTTAAGCAGTAGCTATATCTTCTTTTTCAGTTATGATCCTGATGATCACTGTATTAGCTGATATGTTCATCTTGCCTTTGGCTTTCCTATGATGTTCATATATGCTTAGTTTCTGATTAACTTATTTTCTTTCTTGACAAAAGAGTAATGTCCCTTCTCATATCCTCAAGATGTTCCCTCGTATCAGTTATGCTGATTGCTGCTTGGAATCTTCCTTTTTCTTGGGTGCCTGTCTAGCTGAGTCCCACATTTTCCCAGTCTAGCCTCTAGCAGCTGCTTCCAAAGCCTGGGGATTTTGTAAATGTCTTACTCCTTTGAATCTGAAAGTCATTTGTTCTTTTTAAGTTCTAGGAAATTGTTTCCTTTATTTTCTTGACAATTTCCTCTTCTCACTATCTTCCCTTTTTCTAAAACCATTAACTGTCTGATATTACACCTGCTGGTTTGACCTTAGAGGTTTTCTTCCTGCCCCATAGTTACCCTCCCTTGATTTTTAAATTTTTTTCCCTACATCTTGGAAAATTTTGTCATTTTGTTTTTCAAGTCTTCAAGTCATTTTTTGTTTTTGCAGTGATACTTTAAATTTTTGAAAGGGTTTTCAAATTCTTTGAGTATTTTCTTCATCCTATTGCCATTTTAGAAAAAAAAATGTCTTAAGATCTTCTGAGTATTCTAATTAGAGATTTTTAAAGTTCTCTCTGTTTTTCAAAATATGTTTCCTCCACTATTAGCTTTTCAAAAAAAATTGAGTTGTAATTGACATATAGCATTGCATAAGTTTAAGGTGTTCAAGGTGTTGTTTTGATATATTTAGATATTGCAATATGATTACCCCAGTAGGGTTAGTTCCCACTTCTATCACATCATCTAATTATTGTTTCTTCTTTGTGGTGAGAACAATTAAGATCTGGTTTCTTAGCAACTTTGAAGTTTATAATACAGTAGTGTTGACTATAATCACTATGCTGTACGTTAGATCTCCAGAATTCATTTATCTACTGGTTGCAAGTTTTTACTCTTAAACAATATCTCCTCAATTCATTTTGTTTGTTTTATCAGTTTTTTACAGTCTTCTGCAATCATCATCCATGATTCTCTCCTTCCACAGGATGTGGTGATCTTGGAGTATGTTCACATTTAATAATAAAATACAGGCCAGCTGGTGTAGTAGTTTTCTTTGCTATGTTCTAAGAAAAACTGTCTCCTCCTCTTTGGGTCTACCTCTTTGAAGGAAGTGTTTCTAGAGTCCTGCGTGTTACTTGGTGTCTTCTCTTGGACTTTATTTTAAAGCTTATGTGTTGGGGTGAGGGTGACCTGTGACTTGGCCATCAGTCCCTTAAATGTCAGAACAAAAAGTTTGGCTCTGGAAATAACAAATCTATACATTCATTTCCTGACTTATCAACTCTAGATACTAGTTCTTTACCTTACCAGGGAGAGAAGTGAAAAATAGGATCTCTTCCATTCTTTGTCTTTCTTTGCGCCATAACTCAAAGACCATTCTCACACTACTCCTAGTTTCCAAGCCTGCTTCTCTTGTTTTTCTCTTTTCCTATATCCCCATAACCCTCAGGCTGTTATTTCATCATTCAGAAGCCTGATGAAGTTCAAGTTTCTTCCTTTTCCTCTTTGCTACCTCATCCTTCACATAAAACCTTCTCTCTCCTGGATAAAATGATCTAGAGGAACTAGTTGAATTTAAGCTAATATGAACCACATGATACTAAGAGAAGCTGGAGTCAGCTTCCCTAGAAAATATTTGCATTTCATTAATTCAGATCCATGGTTCAATCCACAATGTGTCTATATGGCTGAAGATGTATTTGGTGATTTTCAGTTCCAAGCAAGTTTTCTAAGAGAAGTGTGTGATGAAATTGAGGGCTGAAAATAAAGAAGAATGAGGAATTTGGGATGTATTTAGGATGCTGAAATAAAAAATAAATAAACTAAGTGGCTTGGCTAATAAGGAAATTCTACTTTCTTATGAGAAGTCCTGGTGCTGGGCTCCTTCAAAGTCAGTGAATTCAACAGCTCAGTGATATCACCAGAGAGCAAGTTCTTGACATCTCCCTTCTCTGCCAAGCTCAAGCCAGCACCTTCATGATGACAAGGTGGACTACCCCAATTCTAGTAATAGAAATATCATTCTATTTCTTTCTCTATGTCTCTCTTTAAAAAAAAAGATTTATTTATTTCTTTATTTGAGAGTGTAGGAGTGAAAGTGTGTGAGCACATATATGTGCAAGTGGGGAGGGGCAGAGGGAGAGGGAGAGAGAATCCTTGAGCAGACTCCCCACTGAGCACAGAGCCCAACCTGGGTCTGCATCCCAGGACCCTGAGATCATGACTTGACCCTAAGTCAAGAGTCAGCTGCTTAACCAGTTGAGCCACCCTGGTGCCCTTCTGTATCTCTTTTTGATCGAGAAACCCTCAGAAGCTCTCTGGTTGACTTCCCTTCCTTTCCCATTAACCAGCACTGAGTCAGATTCTCCCCCAAGCTGGTCACTGGAAAAGGGAATAAAATCACTCTGATTGGCTTAAGTTAACCAGGATTTACTCTTTAGCCATGTGTGTTTGGTTGGGGACTGAAAAATCTTAACAAACTTGGAACTCCGTAGGAAAAAAGAAGCGAGAAATATCTTAGGGACAGCTGGCAGCCAGCAGTATCCTTTAGTCTTTAAACATGGAATTGTCAGAGAACTCTCAGGAAAGCAGCTTTCGTTTTTCTTTCAATGTCTAGACATGGTGTATTGTAAGCTGAGATGTGGATATGGAGAAGACATTAAGAATACTAACAACATATCATTGCTCAGAGTCAAAGGCAGACATTCTTCATAAAATTATTCATCAGTTTGAAAAGGGAATCAACAAGAATTGTCTTCCTGCAGCTATGAAATGAGTTTTCTCTCTTCCTCCCATCTTTTTTGTTTCACTGATGGTGAGTCCCAATTCATCATCTTATACCATAAAGATTGTAGGCAGCCTAAGATATGGTTCTTCCCCTGACATTTTATGAGTTCAGTATACCAGATGGTCACAATTTGAAGCTCCTTATTCAGTGCAGAGTTGACGGTACTCACTAGCAGCCCAGGCAGCCTGGTACAGCTTGATAAGGGTTGCCAAGGAGACAGGCAGCTGGTTTAATGATAGCTGATAACAGCCCTTTTAAAGGCTTCACACAGTCAAGGAGGAAAGGCAAAGTGAGGTAGAACTGAAGAGAGCTGAGCTGTGTAGATGCATTGGGAAGGTGCCTCTTCACTCGTGTTCCCCCCTCCCAACCCAATACTTAATGGTATGATGGTAATATCACTTGCATATCGCTGAATAGCTTATTGGCAGGTGCACAATGCTCCCTCACTAAGCTAATTTATGTTCTGCTCATGTCGGCCAGTGCACAATGCAATCAAAATTATATGGATTATGAAAAAGTGAAGTGAACTTTGGAGGGTCTCATTCAATTAGTTTCTCTACAGAAAACCATTTCATGTAACCATTCCATTGCCAGAGAAATGTATCCCTCTTCCCACCCACCTGGGAGCAAAGCCTCCAGTGAGTACAACCTCAGATTCTGCCTAAACTTGTTCTTTATGATGTGAGAAATTTAATTTTTATATTCTCATTTCTTTCCATTGCTTGTTTTTTTAAAGATATTTATTTATTTATTTATTTATTTATTTATTTATTTATTTATACATGAGAACACAGAGAGAGGCAGAGACACAGGCAGAGGGAGAAGCAGGCTCCATTCAGGGAGCTCAATGTGGGACCCAATCCTGTGACTCCAGATCACACCCTGGGCTGAAAGCAGACGCTCAACTGCTAAGCCACCCAGGCGTCCCTCCATTGCTTGTTACTGGCAATTTCTGAGTACAGCAAAAACTATTTAATTATCTAATTTTAAGTGTGGGTTGAGAAGAAAGACTCTGTGAGCTACATAATCTATCTGTTAATGCTGAAGTGAAATAAGTAAGACAAACTTAAAAATATTCACATACCCATATGGGGATTGGTTTTCTTTAAATCAGGAACTGAACTATTTGCATAAAAAAAGCTTAGCATTTACCTATATTTTTCTAATTAACTTTATTATTCTTTGCATTTAAATAAAATGATAAAATTCTTAAAAAATAACAAAGAAATAAAATGAAGAATCTGAGGTTCTTTTCAGTTTTTTTAATGGATAACTCATTTCACATTTAACATCCTGGGAGTTCTGGGTCTGGGACTATAAAATGCTTTTGACCTCCTTCCCCATAGTGAGGAGCTCAATACCTTGGATAACTTGAGATTCTTGATACCCTCATGGAATAAATGGATCTTCTAAGTTCTCTTGAAGAGTTTGAACTAATTTTTCCAGATTAAGTTTGTTGACACATGCAGTTTACCTTGAACATCTTTCTACTGGTAACAGCTGGATTTAGTGGTTAGTGGGAGAAAAGCTCTGAATCCATCTGTAGCCCATTCACAATTTAAAATAGAAAGTTATAATTCTCAAGAGTTGAAGGATTTTATTTCATTTGGTCTTAGAAATACAATAAAGAATATAATAAATGTGTTATGATCTGGTAACCAAGTTTCTGAAAAATAAAACCAAGTTTCTTAAAAATAACCATTCCATTTAAATGGATATGAAAGGTTATTTTTTTAAGTTTTATTTATTTATTTATTTGAGAAAGAGAGAGACAGAGAGAATGTGTGCAAAGTGGGAGTAGATGCAGAAGGAGAGAGAGAATGTGTGCAAAGTGGAAGTAGATGCAGAAGAACCTAGGGGGCCCGAAGGGGGGCTGGCCAAGGGGGGCTGACAAGCAAGTCTTGATCCCAGGACTCTGGGACCAGGACTGAGACGAAGGCAGAGGCTTAGCTGACTGATCCACCCAGGAACCCTGTCAATGGATATGAAAGATTAAAAGAAGAATTGCATTTCACTTAAAATATATACATGGTCAAAGGAAAAATTATGCACCATTTTCATAATTGTATCATAAAACTATGGCATGAGGAAATAGTTGGGGAAAAAAGAATACTGCCTTATCTGCCCTTCTATTTCCAGGAAGACTGTCCTTTTCCCCCAACTATATTTTTAATTTAAAACAGGAAGGAATGAAAACACAGCACTTTACAACAAATCACATCACAACTCATTGTGAATCTCAAATATTTATTTAAATATTCCACATTTTGTAAATCCTATTCAGTTAATTCATTTTTTAGTCTCTGTGTGTGTGTGTTTCGTATTTTCCTGTGACTGGAATTAGCTAGAATTATGGTAAGCTTACTTGCTTATTACATGCCTCACCAAATAAGATGTTAAATGTTAGCAAGGCACAGATTCTGTTTGGCTGACTGCCTTATCATAAGAGCCTATAACATTGCCAAAGACTCAATAATTTTTGTAGAATGAATTTAGTGAATATACAAATAATAGAAATGTTTGTGATCCAGACTGGCCTGATCCTATATTAAAAACCTTGGAAGCAAATTATTAATAAAATATTTTACCAAAATATTTTAAATTCGAGGTTGCTCAAATTCGGTGCCCTTCTAGGAATTAGCATTGTGTTAAATACAATGATTGATATGCAAACTCATACTTTTATTGAAAAATAATGCTTAAAAGAATTAGAGAACAACAAAAGATAGCATCTAATTAATTAATAAATCGTATTATAAATGATAACAGAAGAGTTTTGATCAATAATGCAGTGGAGTCAGAATGTTCAATAGGCCATTGGCATGTGTCATGGGTGAATTGTGTTCCATTAAAATTCATATACTGAACTCCTAAACCCCAGTACCTCAAAATGTGACTATGTTTGGAGATAAGGCCTTTAAAGAGGTAATTAAAGTAAAATGTGGTCATATGTTTGGGACTTGGTCCAATAACTGGTTTCCTCAGAGAAGATTAGGACCTGGCCATGCACAGAGGGAAGACTATAAGAGTAAACTGAGAAAAATCTGCCACCTACAAGCCAGGGAGAGGCCCCAGAAGAAACCAACCTGCTGACACCTTGATCCCGAACTTCTAGTCTTTAAAACTGTGGGGGAAATTAATCTCTGTTGTTAAGCCACCAAGTCTGTGGTACGTTGTTATGGTAGCCCTTGCAGATGAAAACAGATTTGAGTGTGGTGCTGTTGTAGCAAGTACCCCAAACTGCAAGTGGCTTTGGCAAACAGGTGCAGGCAGGAAGAACCTAGGATCAGAAAAATCCTAGATTGCCTGGGAGAGTCGGTTGATAGAAATATGGATGGTAAAGGTCCTTCTGGTGAGGTCTCAGATGGAAATTGGGAACATGTTATTGGAAACTGGAGAAAAGACCACCCTTGTTACAAAGTGGCCTGCAAAGAGACAATTGAGTTAAAATTAGATCATATAATTGGGACCTAATCCAATAGGACTGGTGTCTTTATGAGAATAGGTGATTAGGACACAGACATATACAGAAAGAAGACCAAATGGAGACCCAGGGAGAAGGCCAGCATCTACAAGCTAAGGGAGAGTAGCTTGAAACAACCTGCCAACGTTTTGGCCTCAGACTTCCAACCTTTGGAACTGTGAGGAAGTTCATGGCTGTTGCTGAAGTCACTCGGTCTGTGTTCCCTTGTTATGGCAGCCTTAGCAAACCAATACAGCTGGCGCGCTTTGGATGATCTTCTACAAGAGCTAGAAACTAATTTTACCCGCAGCAGCAGAATACACTTACTACACACTTTCTTTTTCATTTTCAAAAATATTTTATTTATTTATTCACGAGACAGACACACACACACACACACACACACACACACACACAGAGAGAGAGAGAGAGAGAGAGAGAGAGGGAGAAGCAGGCTCCATGCAGGGACCCCTATGTGGGACTTGATCCTAGGACTCCAGGATCATGCCCTGGGCTGAAGGCAGGCGCTAAACTGCTGAGCCACCCCGGGATCCCCTACTACACACTTTCATCTGGAATTTTGTTCATTAAACAACAACTGTGCTTTGTTGCCTTTCCAACAGATGATTTTGATTTTAATGTAAATGATTTAAATATTCTTCACTATTCTGAGTATTTAAAGAGCTGAAGATATCCTTTATCTCTTACAGACAAGATGGTAATGTGATGCTGAACCTCACATTGTAACATGGGTCTTAATAAGCAAGATCATGGCCAATAATAGAAATTTGAAGAAAAAAAAAAAAGGAAAGAACCAGAATTTAGGTGGGCTACTGGGATTCTCAGCCCTTGAAATTTTGCATGTTGAGTGTTGAGATCTGTAAAAATTTTAAAATGAACATACAGTGACACTGAAAGGCTTACAGTGACAGTAGTCTCCTGTCCCACAATCTCAGTCCTGATCTGACAAAGAAACTGTTTCTTAAATGTTTTAAGCTATTTATTTTAGTAAACATCTCCATATCTCCAAATGATATACTTTTATGGTTATGGAGACTCCTGCTGCTTCAGTTCTGATAAATATTCATGTATTATTATTTACATATTTTTTTTCTATTTTCTCATTTTATGACTTCTGAAACTGCTGTTAAGTAAGACATTGAGCCGCATGGATTGATCAGTTATCTAAAATTTAGAGAGAATCATTTGCCTTTACATTTTCTTAGCACTGTCTTGCAAATTATTGTTCTTGGTTTCCAGCTATCATATTTTAATTTCCAAAAGCTGTTTCTCGTCATTGATTTTTTTTATAATAAGCAGTTCTTATTTAAAAGATATGTTTTTGGTATTCGTTTACATTTGTTTAAACTTTTTTTTAAGTGAAAATTTACACAGAGTAATATACACAAATCCAAAGTATACAGTTCATAAGTTTTGGCAAATGCATACAGTCTTGTAGCCCACATCTTTATCAAGCTGTCAAACATTTCTATTACCCCAGAAAGTTCAGTTGGCACCTTGCCAGTTGACTCTCCTGATTGTTTACATAATAGATTATTTTTGCCTGTACTAGAATTCCACTTATATTTGTATTCTTTTGTGTCTGATTTCTTTGACTTAACAAAATGTCTCTGAAATTCATCCATGCTGTTGTATGAACCAAGTGGATTGTTTCTTTTAATTGCTCATAAATATTATAGTTTATCCATTCTTCTATTGCTAGACATCTGGGCTATTTCCAGTACTTGGCCATTATAAATGAAGCTGGTAAGACCACTCTTGTACAGGTATAATTGTGGATATATGTTTTCATTTGTCTTGGGCATATGCCTAGGAATGGAATTGCTGGTTATAGGAGAATTTTACTTTTAGATCTATGATCTTTAACTTTATCTTTAACTTCTGTGTATGACTGAGTTCAAGATTCCTTTTTACCATAAAGGTGTTCAGTTTTTCCAGCTTTATTTGTGCAAAAGATTTATTTTCCCATAGCATTACTTCAACACTTTGGTTGAAATCAATTGATTATGTAAATGTATCTATTTGGGGACTCTATTCTGCATCATGAATATATTTGAATATTCCTTCACCAATACCAATTTGTCTTGATTTTGGTAGCTTTGTAGTAAGTCTTCAAAACTGATAGTGTAAATTACCCACTTTTTGTCTCTTTTAGATTTCTTACCATTCTATATATATTTTTAAATCAGTTTGTTATTTTTTTATTTTAAAAAGCCTACTGTGATTATGATTGGCATTGCATTGAAACTATAGATCAATTTGGAGAGAATTAATATTTTAATAATAATGAGTCTTACATTCCATGAGCATGGTATATTTGGTCACTAATTTAGATTTTTCTTTTAAAATTTTTTCTCAGCAGCATTTTGCAGTTTTGCAGCATAGAAGTTTTGTTCTAAGTGTTATTTTGTTCTAAGTGGTACTAAGTATTTTGTACATTGGGAGACAATTTTTCATGTGTCTCTTATGTTTTTGCACATTTTGGGAACAGAGCCATGGACTGATCTTTGGTCCAGACTATCTCCTGAGGGATGTTGGTATAATGAGCAGCTTTGGAAGACACAAATAGTATCTACTTCCAGGGCAAATATCAGTGAGATTTACTACCCCTTATAAAAGATTCAGTTTCCACAATTCAGGGTTTCTCTCCTAGAATCTAACCCCCTGCATTTGACAAGTATCACCTAGTCCTCTCCATGTTGCCCTCTGGGAACTGAGACTTGAGAACTGGCACTAAAATAAAAACAACAGAATACTGACACTGAACTCTATTGTAGCTGTAATAAATTGTCTCTTATTTCTGACAGGAAGTTCATGTCTTTTACTGACATCCATGAGATTGTGAGGCTAGCTTGTTTACCTACAAACAGGGTGTTATCTCAGACTTCTTATAGTTCCTGACACTATGGATTTTTATGTTATTGCAATGGAAATTTTTAAATTATTTTATTTTCCAAATCGTGTGTTACACACACACACACACACACACACACACACACACAACTTAATATATGTATATTGATATTTTTGATCCCATCACTCTGCTAGTTCTGGTAGTCATTTTGCAGATTTTTTAGGATTTTTCATGTAAAAATTTTTGTTGTCTGTAAGAGATAATTTTACTTCTTTTTATCTAATCGTTATGATTTTTATTCCACTTATGAAGCCTCCAATATAATTAAAATATCCATGCTTTCTTTTCTGATTTTGTAGGGAGAAAGCTCTGGCTTTTTACCATTAAAAATGTGAGCAATTGGTTGTAGCAGCTATTCTTCATCAAGCTGAAAAAAAGTTTTCTATTCCTAATTTACCGCAAGATTTTATAAAAAATGGGCATTGAATTTTTTCCAAGTGCTTTTTCTGCATGTATTACGATGATCATAAGATTTTTCTCCACTTTTCTTCAATATGATGAATTATCTTAATTTTCTAATGTAAATCAACACTGCATCATTGCAAAAAATCATAGCGATCATTCTGTGTAATATTTTTTATTACAGTGCTGGATTTGATCTACTAATATTTTACTAGTGATTTTTTACTTAGGTTCCTGAGGATTATTGGTTTGTAGCTATCGTTTCTTGTAATGTATTTGTTAATTTTGAGTATGAGGGTTATTCTGGCTTCATAAAACTATATAGGAAGGGATTCCTTTTCTTCTATTTTCTAGAGGGGTCTACATAGGCTGGATATTTTTCCCCTAGATCTTTGGTAATTAAATGCTCCAGGTCTGGAAAGCTCATTGCAGGAAAATTTTGATAACAATTTGATTCCTTTAAAATATACAGATCTATTTGGATTTCCATTTTATCTTGTGTAAGTTTCAAAGTTGTATTTTATAAGAATCTTTTTTTTATTTTACCAAGTTGTTGAATAGTATAAAGTTGTCTAAAATATTCCTTTATTATCCTTTTATGTTTGCTGTATCTGTTGTGATATCTATTTCTTTCATTAGTGTTACTATTTTGTGATTTTTCCCATTTTTCCTTTGACTTTTTTTCTCCTTTGTTTTTTTCTTTTCATTTATTTTTAGGTAATTTACTCATCTTTTTTGTTTGTTAGTTTTTGTTCTTATCCATTTGAATTCTTGTTTTTTTCCTATATGCATTCCAAGCTATAAATTTCTAAGCACTCTAGATAAAGCCCACGGTTTTAAAATGTTTCTATTTTTTATTTTCATTAAAATTTAATTCAAAATAATTTTTAAGTTTTCTTACTTCTTTTTAACCTATGATTTCTTTGTAGTGTATTGTTTAATTTCCAAATATTTAGACTTTTAAAAACGTGTATTGTTATTGATTTATAATTAAAACCACTATGGTCAGAAAACATACTTTGTAAAACTTTGTGCTATTTCTGAACATTCCATGTTCAAAGAAAGTACATGAATTTTGTAGATATTATGTCTAGCATTCTCTAAATAGATGTTCATTAGGCCAGGATGCTGTTTTTTTTTTTAAGATTTTATTTATTTATTCATGAAAGATACAGAGAGAGGCAGAGACATAGGCAGAGGGAGAAGCAGGCTTCCTGTAGGGAACCCGATGTGGAACTTCATCCTGGACTGGGATCACGCCTTGAGGTGAAGGCAGATGTTCAACCTCTGAGCCACCCAGGCATCCCTCTAGTGTTGTTTAGAACTTTTATATTGTTTTAAATTTTCATCTAATTTTTCTATTAATTACCAAGGAAGGTATACTAAAATCTTTAATCATGATTATAGATTTATCTACTGTCTTGCTTTAGCTATGTGAACTTTACTTCATATGTTTTAAAACTGTTTCATTTGGTTCTTACACATTTATGATTAAGTTTTGGCTTCATGATTAACTAAATTGTATCATTAGGAAATATCCCTTTATCTTCAGTATTATTGTCTTGAAGTAGATTTGTTTGTTATTAGTATGGCCACCAAGCTTTCTTATAAGCAGTTGTTTCCAAGATATGTTTTTCCATATTTTTAAACTTATCTTTCTTTTTGTTTGTATTTAGACTGATTTTTTTAGACAGCATATAAATGGAGCTTGATTTTTCATACAGTCTGACAATTTTCCTGTTTAATTGGATTTTTAGTCCATTTACCTTTAATGAAATTATTGATATGGTATATTTCACTCTGTCATTTTAATTTTCTAAAATTGGCTTAAAAAAGATTTTCTTTATTTATTCATGAGAGACACAGAGACAGAGAGAGAGGCAGAGACATGAAGCGGGCTTCATCCAGGGAGTCCCATGTGGGACTCGATCCCTGGACTCTGGGATCATGCCCTGAGCTAAAGGCAGATGCTCAACCACTGAGCCACCCAAGCATCCCTAAAATGGGCTTTTTAGCTAAAGTAAATAGCAATATCTATAAGTGATCACTAGTGGAGTAAAATATATTTTCTTAACTTACCACACTCTCCTAAGATTTAATATTTTACAACTTCACAAGAACCCAGTCACAAAGATCACATTAAATGGTTCCATTAACATGAAAGTCCAGAAGGAAAATCTACAAACATAGAAATCATATTAATGTTCACTTGGGCTTTTCCATTTCTGCAAAAAAAAAAAAAAAAAGAAGAAGAAGAAGAAGAAGACTGTTGGAATTTTAATAGGGATTACATTTAATCTATAGATGACTTCGGGTGTTATTGACATCTTTACAATATTAAGTCTTTATACCCATGAACACTTTATACCCATGAACATTTGTTTAAGTCTTTTTTTCTCTAAACAATGCTTTGTATATTTCAGTATACAAGTCTTTCACTTTCTTGATTAAATGTATTCTTAGGTTTTTATATACTTTAGATGCTATTCTACATTATAATTTCTTAATTTCTTTTTTGAATTATTTATTCTGGGTAATAGAAACACAAATAAGTTTCGTATGTTAATGCAGTATCCTACGACTTGGTTGAATTTATTTTGCTAGTACTTTGTTGAGGATTTTGTATCTGTAATCATTAGGGAATACTCATCTCTATATTTTTTCTTATAATGTCTTTATCTGATTTAGTATCAGGGTAATACTGTTCTCATAAAGTTAGTTTTAAAAAGTATTCCTCTCTCTCAAAAAAAGGAAAGAAAGAAAGAAAGTATTCCTCTCTCCTATTTTTTTGGAAAAGTTTGAGAAGAATTGATGTTAAATATTCTTTAATATTTGGTAGGATTTATTATTGAAGTCATCGTGTCCTAGACATCTCTTTGTTAAGAGGATTTTGATGCCGATTCAATCTCTTTGTATATTATAGATCTATGGGGATTTTCTATTAACTACTGCATCAGTTTAGGTAATTTGTGTGTTTCTAAGAACTTGTGGATTTCATCGGGGTTATGATATTTGTTGACATACAGTTGTTCAGAGTATTCTCTTATAATCCTTTTTATTTCTGTAAGGTCACAACCAATGTCTCCATTTTCGTTTGTATTCTTACTTATCTGTATACTCCATTTCTTTGTCAATATAGCAAAATATCCATTTTGTTGATCTTTTCAAATAGCCAACTTTTGGTTTTGTTGAATCTCTCTATTGTTTTTCTACTCTCCCTTTTTTTTTTCTTCTTTAATCTTTATTGCTGCCTTCTGATAGCTTTGGGTTTAGCTTGTTCTTCCTTTTCTAGTTTTTCATGGTGTTAAGTTAGGTTATTGATTCGATATCTTCAGTGTAGACATTTCCAGCTATACATTTTCCTCTGAGCACTTCTTTCACTACAGCCAATAAGTTTTGGTATGTTGTAGTTTTGTTTTGGTGTGGGTTTTTTTTTTTTTCCTATCTTCGAAATCCCTGTGTAATTTCTTATTTGACCCACTGGTTGTTTAATTCCACAAGTTTAAATTTTTTTTAGTTTTCCTGTTAGTGATAGTTATCCAGCTTCATTTCACTGTGGTCAGAAAAGACACTTTGTATGACTTCAGTTTTTAAAATTTACTGAGACTTGTTTTGTGCCCTAATATATACTATATCATGGAGATGTGTTCCATATACACTTGAGAAGAATTATTTGCTTTGACTATCTTTTTCTATCCTTTCACTTTCTATCAGTTTGCTTTGGGTCTAAAATGAATCTCTTGTAAATAGCATATAGTTCAATTATGGTTTTTTTCTTTGCTTTTGGTTTGTTTATCCATTTTGCTAGTTTTTATCTTTTTATTGAAGAGTTTAATCTATTTAGAATTAAAGTTATTACTGATAAGGAAGAATTTATTTCTGCCACTTTACTGTTTTTTATATGTTTTATACTTATTTGGTCCCCAATTTCCTCCATCTTTTATATTTAAAAGTTGATTTTTAAGGGTTTTTTTTTTTTTTGGTAGCAAACCACTTTTATTCCCTTCTCATTGCCTTTTGCATGTGATTTATAGATATTTCTTTGTGTTTACCATGAAGATCACATTTAACAACCTCAATTTATGACATCTAGTTTGAATTGATACCAAACTTAAATAACATACAAATCTTTGCTCCTGTATGGCTTAATTCTCTTTCCTTTTATGTTATCAAAAATGGTAAGTTAACCCTGGAAATAAAAGTTTCTCCCTCTCCGAGATTTTGCTGGGGTTTTGATTATTAAAGGCTGTAATTGTCCATTTATTTGGTGACTTTACCAAATTATTGCAATAACTTTCTTATTTTATGTAGTCACTGAAGCCAAGATTTTGGAGAGCCCAAGGGGAAAGCTTAGAGTCTTCTTAAATAATTTCTAAGCATGTCTTACTCTAGGCATGCACATAGCCTTCTAAATTCCTCCATATACGTGAATGCTTTGGAGTGTCCAAATTTTTCAAAGAAATTCTCCCAGCTTTTGTTCCTTTAGCATCCTTAAGAAGCCTGTTGTATGTTTTAAGTGCAATATTTTGTTCTAGGAATTTGTTAGTTTGGTTTGCAGTGTTTTGCCCAATGCCTGCCACTTTTCCAGCCTGCATTACTAGTTAGGTGAACCAAAGATCAGTACTGCTTCAGACAGTCCCCAGACAGCTTAGAACAGACATTACCCAATAATGCACAAATCAAATCAGATCAGCTCTGCACTGTTTAGAACCTGAGACCAAGATTCCACTCTGGGAACATGGGCTTCTCTCTTCAAGACTACCATTGTGCCAGGTAGGGGTTGGGATAAGGGCAAGTAAAAATGCCATAAAGCTTTTCTAACATCTGGAAGTTGCCTTTTCCTTGACTCGGTGATTGACTACTGTAAACCTTTGACTCTTTCTCTAGCATTCTTACAAAGCGTGTTTTGACAGTTTCTGCTTATTTTTTTAATGTTTCAATGTGGGGACAAGAGCTTGGAACTCCCCAAATTTTGCAATTTTGCTGATATCACTTGTTTCTGTAACGAGCATTTACATTCGTCTTGTTTGCAATGCAATATGAAGACCTCTACTTTTATTAGAAGAAATTAACAGGGTAAATATGTTGACAGAAATAATATGCTGTCTTAAATCTCCTTAATTTTGTCATTTTAATGCTTCCTTGCCTTATTTTTGTTTTCAGGATTTTCCTGTATAAGTTTAGGCTGTCATTTCTTAGTTCTTTATTTTCTTGGTTTTAGAAATTACACATTTTATTTTAATACAACGATCTATTACTTTAGACTTCCCCAATTTAAGACATGTATATTTTTACCGTTTTTTCTTTATTTTCCCTAATACCTTGTCTTAGTTAGGGTAGCATGAAGCACAATACCCAGGTTAATGTTATTAACTTATTATAAAGTATATATCATTTTTCAATAGTTATTTGTACAGTTAGATTAATCTTTGTAACCATATTTTTAAAAAATATTTTATTTATTTATTCATGAGAGACACAGGAAGAGGCAGAGACATAGGCAGAGAAGCAGGCTCTCTGCAAGGAGCCTGATGTGGGCCTTGATCCCAGGACCCCAGGACCTGAGCCACTGGCAAACACTCAACCACTGAGCCACCCAGGCACCCTTGTAACTATATTTTGGGCTAATTACATTTGACTCTAGCCTGCAAAGTTTCCAATTCTCACCATCAACCTTTACAAAGTATTTTAGTCTGGGCTGCTATAACAAAATACTATAAACTGTGTGGTTTAAACAATAAACATTTTTTTCTCACAGTTCGAGAGGCTAGAAGTGTGAGATGAAGATGCTTGAAGATGCCAACACGATCAGGTCGTGAGAGCCATCTTCCTGGTTTATCAACAGCTGTCTCCCTGCTGTATCCTCACATGGAAAGCTTTGGTCTCTCCATTCCCTAACAAGGGCACCAATCCTCTCAAAGGGACACCATCTGCATGACCTGATCCAAACCCAGTTATGTCTCAATTGAATCTTACCTCCACATACCATCACACTGGGGATTAGGACAACATATGGATTTTAGGAGGACACAGCATTCAGTCCATAAAACATACCATTATATATGCACTTTTTGATTTTTGTTCTTATACAGCTCTCAGTTGGCTGAATTATGTCTGTAAGTAATTTTTTCTTAATATATGCAGGCAAATATTTGTATCTTCTTTTACAGTCATGTCTGTTCTCTCTATATATAAATAATAATTTAGCTGATTATTAAATCTCTGGTTCACAACATTGCTCCTTTAAAAATCTGTAGACAGGGCACCTGGGTGGCTCAGTGGTTGAGCTTCTGCCTTTGGCTCAGGTCGTGATCCTGGGTCCTGGAATCGCATACCACATAGGGCTCCCCACGGGGATCCTGTTTCTCCCTCTGCCTATGTCTCTGCCTCTCTCTCTCTCTGTGTGTGTGTCTCTCATGAAAAAATAAATAATTTCTTTTTTCAAAATAAAATAAAATTTGTAGATAATTCAGATTCCATTATTTTCTGAAAACCAATAATCTAGTCAGAATTATTTTTATTTTTCTGAAGATAGTCTATTTTTTTCTTTCTGAATAACTTTTGAATTTTTCTGTATGTTGATAATTGACAATTTTAGCTGGACATTATGTAGATATAGTTGTTTGTCATTAATAGTTCTTGGACCAAAAAGGACTTTGACCTAAATACACACTTTTTTTCTTCTTAATGTCTAGGAGGTATTTTCCAATTATGTACAATTATAGCTTCTATTCCCATTATTTTAGGAATACCTATAAGTATCTTAAAGACTTTATTTTTTATTTTGTTTATTTATTTTTAAAGATTTTATTTACTTATTCATGAGAGACACACACACGGGGGGGTGGCGGGTGGGGGGCGGCCCAAAGACACAGGCAGAGGGAGAAGCAGGCTCCATGCAGGAAGCACAACATGGGACTCAATCCCAAGTCTCCAGGATCACACCCCGGGCTGAAGGCGGCGCTAAACCGCCACCTGGGCTGCCCAAGACTTTATTTTTTTAGAGGGGTTTTAGATTCACAGCAAAATTGAGAGAAAAGTAGAGATTTCCTGGATACTTCCTTCCCCATTATCAACATCTCCCACCAGAGTGGTTCATTTGTTACAATTGATGAATTTACAATATAATCATCCATAGTCTGGAGTTTGCCGTAGGGTTTTCCTCTCCGTATTGTACATTCTATGGGTTTGAGCACATGTATAATAGCATGCATCCATCATTGCAGTGTCATGCAGAGTATTTTGACTGCCCTAAAAATCCACTGTGTTCTGTCTCTTCATCCATTCCTCACTCCAATACATGAAATCACTGATCATTTTACTGTCACTATAATTTTGCCTCTTCCAGAATGTAATATAGTCGGAGCCATACAGTATGTAGCCTTTTCAGATTGGCTTCTTTCACTTAGTAAAGCACATGTAAGGTTCCTCATGTCTTTTCATAGCTTGATAACTCATTTCTTCATGGTATTAAATAATATTCCACTGCTTGGATGTATCACAGGGTATTTACCCACTCACTTATTGAAGGGCATCTTAGTTGCTTCTACGATTTGGCGATTATGAATAAAGCTCCCGTAAACATCCATGTGCAGGTGTTTATATGGACATTAATTTTGAACACCTTGGTTACACACCAAGGAGCACAACTGCTGGATCATATGGTCAGGTATAGTTAATTTCATAAGAAACTGCCAGAGTGAGCCGAAATAGCTCAGTTGGGAGAGTGTTAGACTGAAGAAACTGCCAGAGTGTCTTCCAAAGTGGTTGCACTATTTTGGATTCCCACCAGCAGTGAATGAGAGTTCCTATTGCTCCACATCCTTGTCAGCACTTGCTGTTATTAATGTTCTAGATGTTGGCCTACTAGGTGTGTTGTATTATCTTATCGTCACTTTAATTAGTATTTCCCTGGTAACATGATATGGAGAAGTTCTTTCCCATCAATGTATCTTCTTCAGTGAGGTGTCTGTTAAGGTCTTTGACCTGTAATTAGTTGAGCCAACCATTTTCTTATTATTGAGTTTTCAGAGATCGTTTTATATTTTAGGTAATAGTCCTTTATCAGATATCTGGTTGATAAATATTTTCTGTAATTTTTAAATTGGATTTCTTTTCTCTGCCTTTTACAATTTTAGTTTCCTCTTTTCCTTTGCTCTCTGGAAGATTTTCTCAATGTTTTTCTCCCTGTGAAAATTTAATATTTGCACCATTTCATTTCTTCTTCTCTAATTAGTTCTTGTGCAGGTTTTGCTTCTGCTATTCTACTAATTCTTTGTGGTCATTATGTATTGCAATCGATTCTGTTTTAATTTTATATTTTTATGAATTTTATCATGCTATTTCATATTAATCTCACTCTAAGTAGTGGGTTTCTGCTGTTTGTCTTCCCAGTTTGATTTTACTATTCCAAGCAGAGGCTCCTGCTTTACCTTGGATATTCACTTTAGTTTTTGTGACCTGAAAAGTCTCAGGGTAAGGCAGGAGTCCTGGACAGAAGCCAGTCAGTGAATTCATCTTCAGCCCCAGCAACTGATTCCAGGAAGAGCACCTGACCGATCAGCCAATGATGTGACAAGAGAATGTGTTAGGCTAGAGGCACTGCACTGTTTCCATGGATACAGAACCTGAAAGGTGTAACTGGAGCTTTTGCAGCCATTCTTCTACAGAAAAGGAGCTTTTCTGAGGATAGAGTCTACAGAGAGAATGATGGTTCTTTTCTTAAAGATACAAACAGCAAGAAATCTTTTTGTGAAATCACTATTTGGGTCCCTCTATGCAGCAGCATCGAAAGTCTGTATATTCCTAGATGTTTCACTTTGGGGAGCTAGTTCATTACCTTTTCGTTAATGCTGCGTCTTATTAGGCTTTCTATCCATTGCAACAGAAAGAATCACAATTAGTACAACCTATTTTCTTCTTACTGTTTTTGGAACTTTTTCACAGAGGTCACTTTTTTCTTTCTTTCTATGGGTGGATATTCATTTAGGAGATATTCTAAATATTCTATGGTTCTCACAATAACACATTTAGGACGTTTGCTGTTCCACTGAGTTGCTTTCTATCCTTAGATGCCAGAAAAAGGTGAAGAATTATTTTTCTTACTGGAGAGATTTGGACAGTGTATAGATTTTCCTTGCCCCCCTGTGGGGGTTAATCTGTGCTATTTCCGCTGAGTTCATCCAGGAAGCTGGAAAAGGACCTCCACTCTTTCCATTTGGACCATTTGCCTTGGATGGTCTTGGAGTAGCTGCCACATCCCAGGAGTAGCTGCCACATCCCAGCTAGAACTTGTATTAATGTCTGTGCCTTCTGATTAGAGTGGTGTCACCATAGAAGGGTCACTACAGGGCAGCCCCAGTGGCTTAGTGGTTTAGCACTGCCTTCCACCCAGGGCATGATCCTGGGGACCCGGGATCGAGTCCCATGTCGGGCTCCCTGCATGGAGCCTGCTTCTCTCTCTCTCTCTCTCTCTCTCTCTCTCTGTCTAATAAATAAATTTAAAAATCAAAAAAAAAAAAAAAAAGAAGGGTCACTACATGAGTGTGGACTGCCAGGCCAATGAGAAGGGTCTTTTTTTTTTTTTTTTTTTTTTTTGGTAATTTACCTGTTATGCTACAATGTTCCAAATGCATGTGATGTTTTCAAGGTTTTTTGTTTCAGTGTGTTTTTTTTTTTAAGAGAAAAAGAATATCTTGAGGATAGTCTTTGTGATATTACTCTCTGGCAATGTTGAGAAATCTGTTGCTCTCCTAGTAATACCTCCATCACCTTTGTGGAAAACCCTCTCCATGCATCTCCTCCCTCTTACCATTTGCCACCACTGTTCACCATTCATCATGTATTCCATATCATGGAGGTTACAAGTAAATACCAAGATATTCTCATTGTCCCCTAGCTCTCAATGCAATCCCCTAGTCCTCTCATTTTTCACTATTTCTTATAGAAAATTGCATTGACATTCGTGCTCAAAGGTCACTGACACCTTTCTTAAAGAATAGATTCTTCGCATAGGCTTGCCTATACATGGGTGAAATATAGGAAAAAATTCACTTCCTTGCATATACTCCTACAGGCCAGGCTTTTCTTGAATCAGTCTTGCTACAGTTCTTGGCATGTGAGAACCCCAGTTCTCCAGTGATGGTACCCACCCATCTATTGTCCCAAATGTTCTATATGACTGAATCAGGGAGGATGACAAAAGCAGATGTGAGGTGGGAAGACGGGTGATAATGTTCTGCCCTCACTCACTCCGTACTTGATGGATATCATATTTGTTTTATTTTAATTAGTTTGTTGTTGTTGCTACTTATGTCCCCCAGACCCTGCCAGGGTATCTGAAGCAGAGGCAGTTATGAGGGAAGAGATGAATCATGTTTCTACTGATGTCGAGGAAGGCAAATCTTCTCTGGTTCATGAGGCTAAGTGTATAACACAGCCTGCTTTCCTTTTTTTAATTACCTGGCTCCATTTTCCTGATTGTTGAATGTTCTACCTGTCTTAATTTTTTATGGAACTCTGAGTTTTCATGTTATTTTATGTAAGTTCCTAAGCATTTTACTAGGAACTTGGAAGAGGGGAAGCCAGAAGTCATTTTCAAGCATTAGCCTAATTTACACCTTCAATATCAAAGATGGTCAGAAGTTTTGCTATAAAACAGAGAAAGATTAGTATCAGAAGCTGTTCTCTGAGACAGAGTGTCAACAGCTGTTCAGAGGTAAACTAAATGACATCCAGTAATAGAATGTCTGCTAGATAAGCATACCAGGCTTTCATTTCTGAGACAAAATCTCAGCAGAGGTCAAGAAACTGAGTTTTGGCATCTCTGTCCAGGCTTTGCGGGTTGAATTATTCATGTCGAGACCACTTCACCTGGGTCACTTCCACCTGCAGTGGAGCTGAGGGAAACCTGTGGCCCAGCCTGCAGAGCAACTTCCTTCCGGTCAGGCCAAGCACATCAGAGCAGTTTCTCCACTTGCCCTGGGAGGCTCGTGTTATTACATTGCCATCTTCCAAGCTTTGTAGCCACAAACCTTGAAAGTCTTAAAAGATTTGTTGAAGGAAAAGAAATGTCAGAAGTCTTTAAAACAAACAAAAACAAAACAAAACAAAACAAAAAAAACAAAAAACAAAAAGAAAACAAAAAAAAAGCCAAAACCCAAACAAAACAAAACAAAAAAAAGAAGTCTTTTTGAAGACTTCTTTTCAAATGGTTGAAAACCATTTGCAGGATCAAATAGTAACAACAGAAATGCTCTAATATTATAAGGTACGGTGATGAATGAAACTATTTACAGAAATGCCTAAATAACATTATAAGATTATACTAATAAATGAAGCCATACAAGTAGAGAAAATTAACTACCAACAGCTTCCAGAGAGTTAAAGGTTTATGAAAACGAATATTTCTATAGCCTCATAGTTCTGCCTGGCATTTTATTACATTTAGAAACTTCAACTGCTCTCACTTTAGGTTTTGGCATCTGAAAATAAAGACTAGTTTTATGGATAGTGCTCAAGTTTTAATGGTGATTATGAGTAATGAAAAGCATTAATGTTTAAAAATTTAGAAGTTATGCCAGGATCAACATTAGGATTTTCTATTAGCACAACTGAGGGAGATGTCATGTTCATAATTTAATTGAAACTCATTGCTCTAATTTCCTTTCCTACAAACTCATTGGAAACCTGATGCTGTCTGACATAATAAACAACTCCACATTATAGTGCTCTCCTGTTCCATAACTTGTATGCTATTTTAGTGTTTACTGAAGTTACATAAGGCTTTTCTGCCCCAGGACCGATTTTCTTATATTCCATAAACTTCACCTCTGAGAATCTCCAGTTGGTCCTCTGGGAAGGGTTAAAGAAATGGAAGTACTTCTCTTAGAATAGTAACTGAAAATGCTTCATTCTGCTAAAGATGATGCCTATATACAAAACCTCTAATATCACTGACAGATGAATGTAATGAAAATTAAGATTAGTATGAAAGTGTAGATGGTGGTGGAGGAAAAGAAAGAGGGGCATTTGTAGCATCGGATCTTTTCCTGTAACCTTTTTTCAACTGTCTGGGAGCTGAGGCAGGGGACAGGGCAAGGGATAAAGAACATATTAAGGTGAATAAAAAATGAAAGGTTAGGGTCACCTGGGTGGCTCAGTGGGTTAATCTTTGGACTCTTGATTTCTGCTCAGGTCATGATCTTGGGGTCATGAGATTGAGCCCCCGTGTTGAGCTCTGCTCTGGGTATGGAGTCTGCTTGAGATTCTCTTCCTCTTCCTCTGCCCCTCCCCCTCCAATGTGATTTCTCTCTCTCTCTCTCTCTCTCTCTCTCTCTCAGAAAAAAAAAAAGGTTAAAAATGGGGAAAAGCCATGGGATTTTGCATTCTTCAGACGACATGAGTTCAACTACAGCTCTAGACATGAGTTCAACTACAGCTCTAGCTCTACACTCATATGTGACTCTAGTCGAGTGGTGGCCAGACCATCTAATAACACCTGGAAGTAGCTGGCTTCTCCTTAGTAATAATAGTGTGCTATCTATGAGCGCTCACTATGAACCAGTTACTGTGCTGGCAAAACTATACACACATTCTCTCTGAGAATACCCATAATTTCCCAAGGCAGGTATTATTATTCTCCTTTTACAGATAGCATGTCTGGGTTTGGCAGAATTAACTACTTTCCCCATGTCACCCAGCTCATAGGTCTGAGAGTTGGAAATTGGATCTCAAGGCCTTCCTTTTTAACTAGCTCATCTATACCACCCTTTCAGCTTTTTGATGATTCTCCACTGCTGCCATGATCCGTGATAATCATGATAACAGTGCTAACCAAAATTTCCTCAATCCAATGATAAATTTTCAGGGACAAAACAAAGGGTTGGATAGACATCAGTTTTGTCAAGGAGCCCAGCCCTGTTCTGTCTAAAACAAACAGGGACACAGAAATCACAGATATTTTACTGTGAAATATTTATTAGATCAGAGCTGTGTATTCATCTCCATGCTAGACATTGTCGGAATATAGAAAAGATTCTGGTTACAATTGTCAAAGAGTAAACCCTTTCTGCATAAATTAGAGAGAGTGATGTATTTGTTTAAATGCTGTGCTCTAGGATGAATCAGTACACTTATTTCTCCTACCTGTCAAACAAGAGATGTGAAAAAGGGAGTAAAGTAGAAACTTATCCATTGTGAGTAGAAGTACATTTAATTGATCAATCACTTCTGGTTCAAACAAAACATCATGGAGTTAAGGAGATAAGATAAATGGACGGAACCATCAAATAATACAAAGCCACACATCATCAAGTGACACATGAAATGCCAAGGAAGTGGGAGGAAAGAGGACTAGAAGAGTCAGGCTTCCTTGTAGAAATATTTTATTTGGTTATTGAGTTATAGGCAGGGGGAGCAGAAGAATATCCCTGAAACATGATATTACTACTGAAAAGATATTCAAAAGTTTCTGTGGCACTGGCTCATTTGAAATTGGTATGAGGAACATGTGGGTGGCTCAGTGGGTTAAGCATCTACCTTTGGCTCAGGTCATGATCTCAGGGTCCTGGGATCAAACCCCACATGGGGGAGAGTCTGCTTGTCCCTCTCCCTCTGCCCCTCCTCCCTGCTCAAACTCTCTCTCCTAAATAGATAAAATCTCAAAGGAAATTGAGTTATGAGGGAGCTAATTGATATTAAGCATTTGTCAAATGAAGAAATGAAGGGATGAATGAACACATGATTGATTTGGCAGCTGAATTCTAATAAATACTAAGATCTGAAACCTCTTCATGAAATATTGGCTAGTGTCTTTTAGTCATAACATGTAAACATTGTATTAGATTCTTGGGTTTGCCTTAGCAAATACCATGGACTAGAAAGCTTAAAATAGCAGAAATGGGCCATAGTACTGGAGGCTGGATGTCTGAAATCGAGGTGTTAGCAGAGCCATTCTCCGTCTGAAGTCTATAGAGGGGGGGACTCTTCCCTGCTTCTTCCACCTTCTGTAAGCCCAGCCATGCCTTTTCTATAATAATTATTTCATATTGAAAGAATTATTCCAGTCTCCATGGCTCTCTGCTCCCTGGGTCTTCACACAGCCTTCCCTTGATGCCTATCTCTGTGTCCAAATGTCCTCCTTTAATAAGGACACGAGTCATAGTGAGTTAGGGCCCAGCCTAATGACCTCCTTCTAACTTCATTACCTCTAGGAAGATCCTATTTCCACATAAGGTCGCATTCAGAGTTCCTGGGGGCAGGACTGAAATGTGTCTTTGTTGGGGGCACACAAGTCAACCCATAATGAACACCTCCTTCCATTCTCCCATTGTCCTGACATTCCAGCAAGACTCAGGATAGCATGCTGAGCTAAGGAGGAACTGAAACATTGCAATTGACTGGGGAGAAGATTTTTTATTCTTGAAGACTAGAAATAATGATAGTACTAGTTCTTGGGAGACAGAATAGGATTGCCTCACTCCATCAATAAGACCATAGTGTCCACCCTCAGAATTTCCCTAACCCCACACTCCTGGGGGGACCCTCCTCATTTTCTGAACCAGTCTCTAATGGGGCTGAGTATGTATGTGTTCACATAAATGAGCATCAATTTGCAAGACAAACTAAAGCACATTCTTAGTTCTTGACTGTTTTATTCCACCATGCTAATAAAAAAAAAATCAAAATCTAAACTTAGTCAAACACAAAAATAATAGAATACAAAACATACACACAAAATCCACACATACAGTTAAGAAAGCTTTTTTAGGGGATCCCTGGGTGGCGCAGCGGTTTGGCGCCTGCCTTTGGCCCAGGGCGCGATCCTGGAGACCCGGGATCGAATCCCACATTGGGCTCCCGGTGCATGGAGCCTGCTTCTCCCTCTGCCTGTGTCTCTGCCTCTCTCTCTCTCTGTGTGACTATCATAAATAAATAAAAATTAAAAAAAAAAGAAAGCTTTTTTAGTCAGAACCAAAGAGAACATATCTGCTTAAACAGACTGATAAGTGGTAAAGCCTGATTAAAATAATAATTTCATGGTAGAAATGCAATCAAAGGTATACACAGAGGAGCCATACTCAGCATAATAGCAAAAAAGTAAAACCCAAATGACCAGCAATTAGGTATCGGTTAAATAAATTGTGGTATATTCTCCTTATGATGGGATCTTATGCATCCATAGTAGATTCATTGTCAATGAATATTTTATGTTGAGAGAAATACTGAGCCATGTTCATTAAAAGCTCAAAAACAGCACAGTTAAATAACTTAATTCTGCAAACATTTATTAAATACACATTCTTATTATTTACATGCCTATATAAAAAACTAGAAGAAAATATATTATGTATACTATATATCTCATATATATTGCATTATATATAAACATACATACATATATATCAAATTTTATGTTTAAGGTGCCTGGTGGCTCAGTCGTTTGGGCGTCTGTCTTCAGCTGAGGTCATGATCCCAGGGTCCTGGGATTGCGCCCCTTGTTGGGCTCCCTGCTCAGTGGGGAGTCTGCTTCTCCCTCTCCCTCTGCCCCTTCCCTTGGTTTATGCTCTCTCTCTTTCATTCTGCTCTCTCTCTCTCTCAAGTAAACAAATAAAATCTTTATATAGATAGATAGATAGATAGCATTATGCATATATAATATATATATATATATATTTATGCATAATGCTATCTAATTCACACAAAGGCACTTCTGAGCCTGCAGTGGTCAAGCAGGTCAGGTCATTGGGAGTCTGTTCATGGTAGCAAGGCCCTAAGCACTGGGCTGAGAAATGGGTCAGAGCCCCAGGCTCACAGGACTGGACCAGCAGAGAGGCCTTCTTCCAGACACCGGGTTTAACACAGAGCTATAATCCTCTACTGCTAAGTTAGCTGAATAATTAGTAGAACTCAGAAAAGTGCTGCCTGCGTTATGTCCGAAGACAGCCTATAGGGAATGGAGTGAGGATGGCAGGCAACAGCTGCCCATGTGACATTTTTGGAGTGATGGGCTCCCAAGTCTAACTGTGAGCAAAGAAGGTCAGGCTATAAATTTAGGGGTCCAGCAAGGAGGCCTAGGCCAGCTCAGTTCAGTGGAACAGGTTTTAGATGGAGGGAGGTAAGGTAAGAGAGAAGGTGGAGGCTGCTGATCCACTTCCCATCCAAGGCCGGCTGTGCTGAAGAATTGGAAGAGGACTCTTGAAATTGTACATGTGGTCCCTGCCGTGCCTCGCTGTGCTCTGGAGCTGTGGAGTTGGAAGCAGTCAAGCAGGGACGGGTCGTCACAGAGGGCAGAGCATCCCGTAGCAATTCCAACTTGGCCAATTAACAAAGCCAAAAGTGAAAATCACGACAACTAGTCAAGTTTAAGGCATGAAACTGAACCTAAAGTGGACCCTAGGAGGAGGACTGACAATGAAGCTCCACAGTGACTTTATGCAGTGTCACCACAAGGTATTTATCATCACCCACCAGAAGACTTCTCTAACAAATACACATATCAACTTTGTCTGATATCCTCCTAGAGTTTTTCAGTGCACAACCTCCTCAGCCTTATGAAGTAGCCCTGGCTGAGAGCAAGTCTTGACCTTGAGCTACATCTCCTACCCCTGCCCCTGCTGCTCTGAAGGAAACACAGTACTATTGCCAGAACTGAGCCCCAGGCAGGCCTCCTTGTCTGCTGGCTTTGCCCCACAGTCAGCTGGCCTCCTTCACCTGCCAAGGTGCACCCCTCTGCTGCTGCCCACACCCAAGTTATAGGAGTGAGCTTTTTCACTGGGAAATCCATTCATCCAATACCATTTAATGAGCATTTTCTGTTGCAAGCCTTGTTGGATGCTGAGCTTTGTGGAGATGGAGAGGACCTACTCCCTCCTTCTAGTTACATAGTTGGTTCATGGGCCTGTCATCATGTTACAAAGTCTCTATCCAGATGGCAGCTTATTCCCTGACAGGCCATCTGAAACATCTGAAACCCTAACCCTCCCTACCATTCTTAACCAACTGGATCTTCTTGTGTTACATTTCTCACCATCTGATATGTTCTGTTTGTTATCTGTCTCCTATGAGAATGTCTCTCCATAATGATGGGCAATATGTTTTCCACATTGTGGTATCCCTTGAATGCACAACAGAGCCCAATATGTAGGAGGCACTCAAGGAATATACTCAGAATGAGTGGATTTTATCAATGATATGATAGAAAGACAACAGACAGTGTGCTCTGGGCACAGATGTTGGTAGGGGATCTAGGGCAGGAACGAGGGAGAAAAGATTTTCTGAAAGATACCATGCTGAGTCTTGTTCTTCTATTGTATTTATCTCTCTGCCCCCTGAGATGCTTGAGGACAGAGACCATTTCTAATTAATCTTTGTAACTCCAGTGTTTATCTAGCCCAGGGTTTACCACTTAAATGAGATTCTAATGAATGTTAGTCACCTGCTTGGCCTTATTGTAGTTGGAGATAAACTAAAAAAAATAATAAGTTATTTAATCTATTTCATGAAGCCAATAATTTATGAATAGAAACTCTCTTCCAACTCACTGTTTAGAATGGAAAGGATTTTCAAGTATGTAAAGTCATGTTTCAAGATAAAAATAAAAAGCAAGAAATTTTAATGAATGTATAGTTCCTAGAAATTTTGATTTAGACTAATAGCTTCATATCACTTCCATTTTTTTTAATCCCTGCCCCTTTTCTCACGCAAAAAATGAAATTGCTGTTTCAAAAGACTACCTTGGCCCCAAAACTTGGCCTTGAAATGAGGCAACCATATTTAAGATGAAATCAGATGTCTGTTCCCACCCAGAAACCTGAAGATCTTCTAATTATCTGCTGATACAGATGTTGGCAAGCTATTAATAAAAGAATTATTAAGAATAGTGACAGCAGTTAGTAAATGCTGATATCAGGAAGTTCAAACCCGGCCATTCCAAACACATTCCTCCAAAGACAACTGTAAGTCAAGTGAATCTGACAGTCTTCAATCACAGTCAAATAGGTGTGTATCAGTATAATTCTCAATAGTTATCCATTTAATTACTATCCGCAGTCTGTATCATTTTTTGGTACTTTTCCTTTTTTATGCCTGTCTTAATCCCCAGAGGAAAACACAAAATTACTCCAGATGTCCCCGAATGAATAGGTATTCCATTCATTATTTATTTTCTTTGCAATCTTAATGAATAATCCTAATGATAACTGTGCTATTATGCAAAAATGTAATCTTATATGTATCAATCTTATATTCCTAAATTTGAAGAATCATCAGCAAGATTAGAAGCAAAAACTGTGTTTTGATTGAATAAATTATATATGCCAAATGGCTTACATTTTAAGTGGAAATTCAGACCTATTATTTTAAGTAAATTTAAACTATTCAACTTACATGACACTTAGGGTATTTTACTTCTACATTGACCACAATAGAACCAGAACAAAGAAAAAGCTGAACTATATCCCTGCCTCAAATTTAGGAATAACTTTATAGCTTCTTCTTGAGATTCTTTGATCTCCATTGATATGAGAAGCAATTTAACAAACACATGGGCAAACATTTAAAAATCAAATCATACAAATATGAGTACATGATTGGAGACTTTACTCGACACCTAATTTTCCACACAGCACCTGTTACGCTCCCCGCGCGATTCCAGCATGGGAGATGCAGCAAGGACAGAACTGACCAAGCCCTTGTTCTCATGAACTGGTTCTTCTAGTAGTTAAACTTTGTGGTTCATAACAGCTATTTGTTCTCAGTTATGCATTTAAAAAATACTGGCATGTTATTAACTCTATTAGCAAGGCAGATTCAATCATAAAACTGATTTTGAAAATAGGGTATTTCACAGCAAAAATTTTTCGCATTTTAACATCTCATTCCTTTTCCCCATTGCCTCCGGCCTGCATTGAGAAAATGGTATTTCCAAATGCCGTGAGTAACCAAGAGACAATTATTTTTATTATGCCTGTTGTTTAAAAAAAATAATTTATTATTCAACACAATCCATAATCTTGGCAAATATCAGGTAATTTAGACTATAAGCAAAAAAAAAGAACGTGGGTCCAGACTGCCAAGTCTCTCATTTGCATGAGCTTGTGTGCACATAACCTGGTCATGCTCGTGAAGTGAAGAGCTCCAAGACATGGTCCTATTTCCAAATTATGCACCTTTAATTCTGTTGTGAGCCAACTAAATCTCTGGCCGAGGTATGAGACCTCAGAAAATGAAATCAGTTGTAATTGTCTACAGGCTTGGTCAGTATACCTCCCTCACAGCTGCCTTCTCTGTTGGCGGTTGGCCGACAGACAATAACAAGTCTCAACATCTCACTCACTTGACCCCTTATTCCTACACACACTGCTAAAGTTCTGCTTCAAAGGCCTGGGTACCTCTCAGCTGCATTCTTACAATCGCTTGTTTTTTCAGTTTTGCGGGTGAAGGGATCCCATCGGGTTTCACACTGAGGAGACTGGGTTGAATGGTGACACCACAGAGCAAAGCAGAAAGTTTGGGCGAAGAGGCAGCTTGAGAGGCAAGATAATGAGTTCCTTGTGGTAGCTATGTTGGGTTGGATGTGTCTGGGGAGCACCCAGCTGGAAGTATCAGTTAGGCAGATGGGTGTGCCATGCTAGAGCTCTGGTGGTTAGGAAGTGGTCAACATAAAGGCACCAGGGGAGCCCACCAGGGAGAGACAGTAGACAGGAAGCCAAGGGGACCAGAGAGAGTGCAATGGGGAATGTGGGTCATTCTTTAAGGAAAAACATCCATGCCAGACGGTGTGTATCATCCATGCCAGAAGGCCGGGCAAAGGAGGTAGGAACAATCAGTTTTTAGAAACAAAGAAGGAAGAGTTTTAAGGAAAAGTAGGTAGTCTAAATAATGCGACAAAGAGTAAGAAGATGGCTAAAAAGTGGGGTTTCGGCTTGGTGTTGGGAAGTCCCTGGTGATGTTTCCCAGAAAAGCCCATTGAGAAGGAGATGGGAAAGCTTAGCCATAGAGGGTTACTGAAGGGGAGAAGAGAGGAAAGAAAGGCCGAGTAGACCATGCTTTCTTGGAGTTTAGCTATAAAAAGAAGGAGACAAATAGGCAGGCACCCAATAGAGTGAGGGATTTTTCTTTTTCATGGCATGAGAAACCTATTATGTTTAGACTGTGAAGAAAGAGCCAGAAGAGAGGAGACGCTGTAAGTAAAGAAGTCGTGGTGGATGGAGCAGGATCACACAAGTGGAAGGGGTGGGATTTAGTGGACGAGAGAGGAAATTGTCCTTGAATATGAGAGAAGAAGGGGAGGGAGCTGCAGATACAGGTAAGTCAGTGTGAGGGTCAGGACATGAGAGCATGTCTAATTTATCTCTTTATTCTCTTGACTACTTTATAGCTTCTTTCCAACTACAGAAAAATCATGGTCCAAGCCATCAGCTACCCTGCTTGGGAGAAGAAATTGGTTTCCCCTTCATTTTTACTGCCAACTTTGAGAGAGTTGTACAAACCCAGTTTTAAATGATCTCTAAAATGATATTTCACTTTAAGCTTAAAAATAAGAGATGTAATGACTAAAATAATTTGTAGTTTCTTGCTTCCTCAAGTAGGGATTTTATTAGCTACCTCGGTAGTAAGAATTTTTATTTATCCATTCAGTTACTCATTTAGTTAATGCATTAGTGTTTTAGTGATAATAAGTAGCTGAATTCTTTTAAAAGCTTTTTCCAGAAGTAGATGAGCATCAATTACACTGAAATGAAAGCTATTTTATTTGGCAGGCATATACAAACATTTGGACAGTCAACTTTGGCTTTCTATAGGTGTACTTAAAATTGGCAACTAGTGAATATTGGAAGGGCATTTTTCAAATCTAAAGTACAAAGGTTTTATTGATGTATTTTAAGAGAAGTATTTAAAGCTATTTAACTTGTTTTTTAAACGTTAGACTAGTCTCAGGCTCTGTTATAGGGTATAGACTACTTTGGTGGGTAAACCAGTTACTAGAATGACAGCTTAACATTCCAAAACTCCTCTTGCAAAAAGAAATAATTATATATGTCCTATCTCTAGGCACCCCAGCAGCTCCTGCTCTGCTGAGGGATGACTGCTGTCGGAACAAGACCCAAGTCACCTGCAAACACCCATGGCCAAACACAATTCTCTTTTCCTTATAACTAATAGCAAACTGGTCATTTCTTTCTTTTTTTTTTTAAAGAAAGTTTTTTATTTTTTATTTATTTTTTTATTTTTTTTTATGATAGTCACAGAGAGAGAGAGAGAGGCAGAGACACAGGCAGAGGGAGAAGCAGGCTCCATGCACTGGGAGCCGGATGTGGGATTCGATCCCGGGTCTCCAGCATCGAGCCCTGGGCCAAAGGCAGGCGCCAAACCGCTGCGCCACCCAGGGATCCCCAAACTGGTCATTTCAAGGCAATCGATCATGCAGTAAGATGTTTTTCACTGCTATCGTTCGATGACTTAAATGTGAACTGACTGAAATTCAGAATCTGTCCAAAGATTCAGAAGTTGTGTTATTATTAGAATTTTCTAGGCTCTTGCCCTGCATTTGAACTAAATTATAAGAACACAAAAACATTTGTTCTGGGCTAACACACACCCCCTCCCCAGGATTCCCTTTATTATGGTTTCATTCAATATTATGTTTTACTCCTATGAAAAGAGTAGGTGCAAATGTCCAACCAAATGTTTCTGTATTTTTCTTGGCAAAACTCGGTTTAGATCTTTAAACTAGGATCCTTTAAAATAGACCTATTTAAAATGTTGAAAATATTTTCTTCCAGGAATATAATCAGTGGATATATATGTATGCTCTCTAAAATCAAAAACAAAAACCACTTTATGTAATGTGTTTGGGTTTCTTTTTTTGCCATATTTGCCAAAAATCATAGAACTAATTTCAGTGTCCAAATAGAAGCCTGTGCTTTCATTATCTAAAACTCTTAGAAGTTTGAGGGTTTCAAATCTTAAAACACTCAAACATCCTTTTGCTTTTTAAAAATAAGTGACCGGCCCTCAATCAGGTGATTAGTCCAGTTATTTGCAGGGTCAGTTCATACCTTTCCTCCCTTCACCAGTGACAAGCAGGGACCCCTGCACACAGTGGTGCGAGCCTCACATCAATCCATTCTAGATCTCTCCCCAGACTCAGAATCCATAGCATTAAACAACACTCTAAACAACTTAGGACTGGGTGTGAAATTATGTCTAACACTTACTTATCTCTCAAAACATTGGAAGTACATGTGAAATAGATAAAAGAAAGATCTGCAACCAGCGGTTTTGCTTCAGTGGTTAGTAAGACCCTTTGGTCCTTACAGCCCTTCACAGCTTGACATGTCTGTATTCTGGAGCCCTGCATATTTAACTGTAAAAGTTCACATAAATCCATCAACTTTCTTCAGCCCCTGGTGGAGCTCACATCGAATGTAATGATCTATTTGGTGACAGCAGCCATCACTATGAAAATAGACAAAAAGGGAAGACCAGTAGAAGAACAAGCTAAAAATCTAGCTGTGTTTTGGATTGCTCTCATGGCTGCATCGCCACTAAAGTCTCTGCACACTGCTGCTGTGTGATGCTGTGGTCAGGTAAGAAGCAATCAGGCTCAAGGCCATGGACACAAGCTGTGGCATACTAAAATAAACAGTACGGCAAGCCAGTTTTGAGCTAGAATGGTGAAATTGTTGGGTAGTTGGGTTTTCTGGTGTGGAGCAGGCTTTTTGCTTCAAGTGTGAGAATAGCCTGTGACTATTATAGATCTCTGGATGATCCCACCTCTTAGAGGAGGTGACAGCTCATGTCAGCAGAGTGAAACACACTATTTATCCCTTTAGATTTGAGATAGCTGCTTTCTAGACCTTTATATCTCTCAGTAGAAATAAACCAAGCCTGGAGGTTCTCAAGGTCACCTTGGTTAAGCAAGACAGAATTTGAACTTCTCCTGAAAGCTGAAAGCTTGCTGGAAACATGATTTCCATTCCAGTGAAGGAGTAAAGATAAACAAACCAGTGTGATGGTGTATAAAGCACAGAAAAGAATATCAAGAACTAAGAGTTGATACTTACTCAGGTGGTCACTTCAAGTAAATGGGTTTCCTATTTCTTAGTCAAATATATACGAATTGTATCATATTTAAAAATCACAAATTTCTCTGGGTTTGGCTTCATGCTACCCTTCTTTGTTGATGAAGTAAAATAGCAAAGTAGACATTTTCTATCCAAGTGCCAAAAATATTATGGTGCTAAAAAAATAGATGTGATTTGACTACTTGTAAGTATGAAATCAGAAAAGAAAATAAAACCACAAATGACAAGTGTCTTGTGAAATCATATGAGTCTTCTTCTCTCAAGTCAGATGACTAACATTGGCCTAACTAACTAGAGCTCATTGTCCATTAAATGGGGTTGACAGCCATGGTGACAGGATATTCTTTGGCCTGCATTCTCAGGTGCCTGATGCTAACAATCAGAGCAGAGATGTATAAGTCAGCATATGGGGTGTATTTGTGGTATGTAGGTGGTGTGCATACATGTGTGTGTATGCATATGCATGTGGGGTGTGTATGGTGTGTGCTGTGTATGTGTGTGCATGTGTGCATAATGTTGGTCTAGCAAACACCACTGCTGCTGTGATGTATGTCTCTCAGAAAAGGGAAGGTAGGCACAGACCCAAAAGCAACGGCAGAAAAAAGAAACTCACTGAACAGTAGCAACAGAGGTAAGTACAATTTTGGACATAGGATTATCAGTGTATAGAGAAATGAACACTTCCTAAAATATACTCATATAACTTTCTGTTGTGGGCTGAAGTATGTCATATGTTGAAACCCTAATCCCCAGTTCCCAGAATGTGATTGTATTTAGAGATAGAGCTTTTATTTTTATCCCCCTGACACTCCCCTGCCTCCCACCAAGGTAGAGCTTTTAAAGAGGTAATTAAGGTAAAATGAAGGTATTAGGTTGGGTCCTAATCTAATGTGATCAATATCCCTATAAGAAGAAAAGATTAGGACACAGTCACACACAGAGGGGACAGCATGTAAAGACACAGCAAGAAGGCAGATACATCCAAGCCAAGGAGAGAGGTCTCACAAGAAACCAACCCTGCCACCATCTGGATTTCAGAATTCTAGTCTCCAGAACTGTAAGAAAATAAATTCCTGTTATTTAAGCCACCCAGTCTTTGGTCCTTTTTATAGCAGCCCCAGCAAATGAATTCACTCTTCTGACTTCCTTCCAGATGCCCCATGGATCCTTCCTCTGAATACAGTAAAGACCCTTTTGGTCTTAATATCAGTCACAGACGGTGGCCTGAGTAACTTCTAGAACAAGGAAGCGGTACTAGGAGTAGGTGGAGGGAGTGTCTTTTCCTTCTATGTCTTCCATAACTCATAGTTATTCTGGATGTGGAGAAAACAGAGACCAAGTTGTTTTTACAGAAATATCTCCTCTTCATTAGGCTTTTCTAAAATGCTCTACTATCGCAAGGGAATCAGGTTGTTTTTAGCCGTTCATGATTTTAACACTGGGGACACATTGATAACACACTCATTTCAAAACAAGGATGTGTTGTCTCTGCTGTTGAAAATGAGTCCTGACTTCTATGTAACATATTAGGCAAAACAATTATTTCTATTTTAGTAACATAAAAGAGTCCGCTTGAAAGAATTATGAATCATTTACAAATAAAAGCAAGTCAAATGAAAATAACAAATGTTTTTATTTACCTAAAATCTATCCTTCCATGTGATTTCATTACTGTGCTTCATTTTCCTCTCCTAGGGAATGTGTGACTTGCACATGTAAGATATTAGGTAAACAACAGTAACCTCCTTAATAACAAAATATACCTATATAAATTCTATAAGGCTGGATTGTTTGAGATATTTAACAGTAGTTTTAAGAAATTATGTGCCTAACAAATGAAAAGCCAATCAACTACACTAACAAAGGATGTAAATTTGCTTTTTGTTCCCAGTTGTAAACAATGACAAAAGTTCAGATTGAAACATCCATCCTATCTAATAATATTCTGTGGAAGGCAGTATTGATTGGCTAACTCAACTGATATTCAAGCCCCATTCTCCATCACCTGTCTTTGCTACAGTCTACAAACATTAAATATTTACTTTCTAGACTCCCTTGCAAGTTAGGGGAGCCAAGTCCTGCACAATGATGTGAAAGCAAATGTCTTTGGTGTCAGGAAAGCAAGTGTCTTCTACAAAACTGTTTGAATTCTTGACAAAAGAAATAGATTGGATTAGAATCATTTATTATTTTTTTTCTTTTGCTCTCCAATATGCATGTGATGCTTGGTACCATGCAGCCTGCTTGTGATTAAGAGGTAATGTGTATAAATGTGAATGACTAACACAAGAAGGGTGGTCTAATATAAAAGGAAAAAAAAGAAAGTGAGTCTTGGGGATCCCTGGGTGGCGCAGCGGTTTAGCACCTGCCTTTGGCCCAGGGTGCGATCCTGGAGACCCAGGATCGAATCCCACGTCGGGCTTCCGGTGCATGGAGCCTGCTTCTCCCTCTGCCTATGTCTCTGCCTCTCTCTCTCTGTGTGTGTGACTATCATAAATAAATAAAAATTTTAAAAAAATTGTTAAAAAAAAAGAAAGTGAGTCTTGATAGCATTGTTGAGAAGCTAAATCTAACACTAACAACTATTTGCTTTTAGACTTCCTTTTATATGAGAAAAATACATTCTAATCAGTTTAAAGCACTATTAGTTGGATATTCTGCTACTTTCAACTAAAATCATTCCCAATTAATTACTGTCCCCAATTGTTTACTGTCTCTATTGCCTATAAATGTATTATGCATCTTTACCTGTTGTCACATAACTGGTAATGTCTCCTCGGTGTGGAAGGCAAAACCATCCTCTTCCCACTGCTGTTGGATTAGTCCATATCATGGACTTTGGTCAAGTAGCATTAAGGGTTTCTTCCAATCATCTTGTACCCTTTTCTCTGCCCTGAGAATGGTAGGTCTGCCAGGAGAATGCCATGAGAATGGTTTGTCCATTAGCATTTATCACTAAATGAGAAGACCCATGGACAGCAGGCACACCAGTTGTTAATTCATGATAACTCATGTGAAACATGAGTAAGATTTGGGGGTTGCTTGTTACTGCAGCTCTTTACAAAGTGGACAAATACAAAATCAATCCCAGAAATGGATGCAGCCATGTGATATACTCTGGCCAATGGAATATGACCTAAAGTGATGTATAATTAAGCAAGCAACAGATCTTAGGCAATTACACTATCCTTCTGCTATTTTCCCTTTGCCAAAGGAATGGCTTGCCTGGGTCCCAGAATCAGAAGACATTTGAATAAAAACATGACAGGTAACCTGAAGCTGCTGGCAGGTAGCATGGGTGGGAAGTAATGTTACCATAATCAATGGGATTATTTTGGTTTAGATTATCACAGCAAAGGGAGATGATATATGTGTCTCTTAATTTTCTTTCTCCTTTTCATTAGTCTTTATTAAATCCCATATGTTATGTGCTTGTCCCATGAAAGCAAGCAGAGATCCTAATAGCACATAGCTGTGGGCTGACCTCTCCTGTACCACTTAGAAGCTACTTGTTGACCTGTCAAACAAATTTAGCAATAAGATAATGTTTCTCAGAGTATGTCCTGTATAACCTAATTTCTATAGAAAAGTATTACATGTTACATGAAAAAAAAAATGGCCTGTGATCAACTAAGTTTGAGAGATGTTGAACTAAACAAAATCAAGAAAGCTTATTACTTTAATGTTAATCAGAGCTTTCAATATGTCAATGGATGTTGCAAATCTTGCAGATAAGAATTTGGGTTGTAGGTCTCCTAGATTTCCTTTCATTTCAAGGCCATGTTTACTTTTGGAACATCTCTTAGAACCAAAGTTTTATACAAAATCATTTGGGACACAATGAGATAATGGATATGAAAGAACAGTTTGTACTACTTTGGCCTGGAAGTGCCTGCAGCAATGCTCACAAGCTTCCACTGTTGGGAGACTAACACATTTATACAAAAAGCATCATGGGCCGGCCCACAACACAGCTCCAGCGATGAGCAGCTCTTCCTGCCAAAGTATCTTTGAAAGGTCCCCAAAGCTCACAGAGAAAGCTGATCACACAAAGAGAATCCAATGTGCCAAATAACAGAGAATTCACATAGAAGCAAGAGACAGCACTAGAACTTTGAGATTTCCATAAACTAGTATAGGACAGCTAGCCTTGTGCAGATCCTGTTGGAGGGAATCGTGACTTTTATAAAAAATTTAACTATGCAAACTCAGTACTTAAAACTGGACTACAAGCAAGTACCTAATCAAAGACCAGGAGTTCTTGGGAATCAGTAGGGTCCTGAAGCAGAATAGGCAATATTACTAGATAAACCCATGATAAGAGGAACCCAGAAACTGGAAGATGACGAGGAGGCGTGTAGAAAGATAAAGAGGAAGAGACCCAAAGCAAATTGTAAGACTTGCTCAACAAGTCTAGAGATCCTTGGGAAAGAAGAGCTGGCAACTGACATAAGACCACATTTAATACTCTTTGTGGTAAATGTGTCGACTTCCTCATCAACGTGGGTTTGTTTTTTTTTTTTTTTTTTTTCCCTAGGCATCAAAGAATTTATTTTTTTTTTATAAATTAATTTTTATTGGTGTTCAATTTACCAACATACAGAATAACACCCAGTGCTCATCCCGTCAAGTGTCCCCCTCCGTGCCCGTCACCCATTCACCCCCACCCCCCGCCCTCCTCCCCTTCCACCACCCCTAGTTCATTTCCCAGAGTTAGAAGTCTTTATGTTCTGTGTCCCTTTCTGATATCTCCCACACATTTCTTCTCCCTTCCCTTATATTCCCCTTCACTATTATTCATATTCCCCAAATGAGTGAGAACATACACTGTTTGTCCTTCTCCGATTGACTTACTTCACTCAGCATAATACCCTCCAGTTCCATCCACGTTGAAGCAAATGGTGGGTATTTGTTGTTTCTAATGGCTGAGTAATATTCCATTGTATACATAAACCACATCTTCTTTATCCATTCATCTTTCGATGGGCACCGAGGCTCCTTCCACAGTTTGGCTATTGTGGACATGGCTGCTAGAAACATCGGGGTGCAGGTGCCCCGGCGTTTCATTGCATCTGAATCTTCGGGGTAAATCCCTAACAGTGCAATTGCTGGGTCGTAGGGCAGGTCTATTTTTAATTCTTTGAGGAACCTCCACACAGTTTTCCAGAGTGGCTGCACCAGTTCACATTCCCACCAACAGTGTAAGAGGGTTCCCTTTTCTCCGCATCCTCTCCAACATTTGTTGTTTCCTGCCTTATTAATTTTCCCCATTCTCACTGGTGTGAGGTGGTATCTCATTGTGGTTTTGATTTGTATTTCCCTGATGGCAAGTGATGCAGAGCATTTTCTCATGTGCATGTTGGCCATGTCTATGTCTTCCTCTGTGAGATTTCTCTTCATGTCTTTTGCCCATTTCATGATTGGATTGTTTGTTTCTTTGGTGTTGAGTTTAATAAGTTCTTTATAGATTTTGGAAACTAGCCCTTTATCTGATATGTTATTTGCAAATATCTTCTCCCATTCTGTAGGTTGTCTTTGAGTTTTGTTGACTGTATCCTTTGCTGTGCAAAAGCTTCTTATCTTGATGAAGTCCCAATAGTTCATTTTTGCTTTTGTTTCTTTTGTTTTCGTGGATGTATCTTGCAAGAAGTTACTGTGGCCAAGTTCAAAAAGGGTGTTGCCTGTGTTCTCCTCTAGGATTTTGATGGAATCTTGTCTCACATTTAAATCTTTCATCCATTTTGAGTTTATCTTTGTGTATGGTGCCAGAGAGTGGTCTAGTTTCATTCTTCTGCATGTGGATGACCAATTTTCCCAGCACCATTTATTGAAGAGACTGTCTTTCTTCCAGTGGATCGTCTTTCCTCCTTTGTCGAATATTAGTTGACCATAAAGTTCAGGGTCCATTTCTGGATTCTCTATTCTGTTCCATTGGTCTATGTGTCTGTTTTTGTGCCAGTACCACACTGTCTTGATGACCACAGCTTTGTAGTACAACCTGAAATCTGGCATTGTGATGCCCCCAGCTATGGTTTTCTTTTTTAAAATTCCCCTGGCTATTCGGGGTCTTTTCTGATTCCACACAAATCTTAAAATAATTTGTTCTAAGTCTCTGAAAAAAGTCCATGGTATTTTGATAGGGATTGCATTGAACGTGTAAATTGCCCTGGGTAGCATTGACATTTTCACAATATTAATTCTGCCAATCCATGAGCATGGAATATTTTTCCATCTCTTTGTGTCTTCCTCAATTTCTTTCAGAAGTTCAACGTGGGTTTAATCCCAAAGAGAGGAGAGAAGGGAGGAGTCCAGTTTATACTCTTGAATCTAGGAGATCCCAGTCTTGGTCAAACAGAATGGAGTGTTCACCTGTGCAGGCCTGTGGCAAGGTGCTGATGACACATCAGAATGATTTTCTCAAAAAAACTAAGGTCCTGGTGGAACTTAAGGTAAGGATAGACATGAGAGAGAGAATATGCTTGGATCACTAGCAAAGCATAGCAGAATCAGGATAAAATCAGACCAAGGGGCCCACAAAACTAGTGCAATTTGAAGGCTCTTTGAGGGAAGAGCATGCTAGACCTTCCTATTTGATACCTTTAGAGTGTGCTGTAGGGGAAGATTGGCCAGATTGTTTATATAAGATGTTTGGAGAGCATCTTTCACCTGTACTTGCACAGAAAAGCCCAGATTATTTTCATTCATTGGCCGTGTCTGTAGTGGAGGGAAAAGAAATCTTTTTCTACCCATTTTTGGTTCTCCATCTGAAGCCCTGCCAATTAGACTCAGGCAAGGAAGATTAACAAGAGAGCAACAAACAGAAGTTGATTGATGTGCATTGTGCATACACATGGGAGCACTCAGTGATGGATGACTCAAAGGAGTAGTTAAAACATGGCTTTATATAGCACATTAACAAAATAACTATAAATTGCCACAGAAAAAAATAGACAAGTGACGAGACAAAAGCAAAGGACTCAGCTTCCAGGGCTGGCAAATTACGGGAAGGCAAATATATGTGAAAAGACAGATAAGGGCCAGATGAAGCAAGGAATGTTACATAGATTCCTTTGGTACCATCTCTGGGATGATAGGGGTCTAGAGTGGTCTCTAGTGATCAACTTCTATTCTTCATGGTAGAGAGGGGAGGGGAGACATCTTTGAAAATTTATGACCTAATTTAGACAAGTAGGACAAGGGCAGAGAGCTTTTCTTTTATCCAGTTATTCTCAATTGTTCTCAGGTCAAAATAATCCTTATGTCAGAGCGACATATGTTGGGATGGTGTATTCTGCTACCTCTAATATCCAAAGAGAGTGAAAATGTCTGGCAGACTATGAGCAGCCTCCTGTGGGTGAAAGGCAAAATCAATCCCCCTCCGTCCAACATGTCACCTCACATGGTAAACCCTCTGAGGATTTTCATACTGATTTACATTTTAATAATGAAATGACTTGAAATGACTTCCCACCTGCCCTCACCATGTGAGGAAAAGTGAAAGCCTCAAACCCAGTCGTGGCCTACTTGCTGTCCACATCCTCTCCCAGCTCCTTCCCTGTGGAGGGACACTTTGTAAAAACCAAAGCAGAGCATCACCATCCTTGTTAGCATGAAAATACAAGGAGATTGTGTTGCAGTAGAGGAACTAAAGTGGCCAGAGAAAGGTTGCTTTGTTTGTAGCCACTCTACTCCACAGACTCACCAGGACCAGAGTCTCTGCAGTGATCACAAGAGATACTTCCCTTGTGGGAGAGGATGACAGGGACAGAAATGCCCTGGAGGTAATGCTGAGGAAAGAGCTGGAGACTTAGGGCCTAGGGCTTCAGGACATCTATCCAAAAAGCCTTTATAGAGTGTAAAGGCCAATCAATTGAAAGTCATTGTCTCTCTATTGTCACAGCACAGAAATCATTCTGAACAATGTCAGTGATAAACTACTTCTCTACAAAACATAATCTTTGGTCCAGATTCTAAATCACTGTTACACTTTTTTGAGTTTTTATTGTGATAAAATACATATAATATTTACCATCTTAACTTTTCTTTTAAGTGCACAGTTCGGTGGGCTATTAGGTACATTCATGGTGTACAACCATCACAACTGTCCATCTCTAGAAGTCTCTTATCTTACAAAACTGAAACTCTGTACTCATTAAACACTAACTCCCCAACCACCCTCTCCCTCCAGCCCATGGCAACCACCATTCCACTTTCTATTTCTGTGAGTTTGACTCTTTGAGTACTTCATATAAATGGAATCATACAGTATTTGTCCTTTTATGACTGGCTTATTTCAATTAGCATAATGTCCTCCAGGTTCATCCACATTGTAGCGTGTGTCAGAATTTCCTCCCTTTTTAAGGCTAAATACTATTCCATTGTATATGTATCCTGCATTTTGCTTATTCATTTATCTGTGGATGAGACACTTGAGTTGTTACCATTTTTGACTCTTGTCAATAATACTGTTGTGAACGTGGGTGTACAGTTGTCTCTTCAAGAACCAGCTTTTTAATTCTTTGAGGAATATATCTAGTAGTGGAATTGCCAAATAATATGGTAAATTTACTTTTAATTTTTTGAGGAACTACCATATTATTTTCCATTGCAGCCACATACCTTTTTATTCATATCAGCAATGCATAGAGTTCTAATTTCTCCACATCCTCATCAATACTTATTATTTTCTGTGGGGTTTTTTGGATAGTAGACATATTGATGGGTATGGGGTAATATCTTGTTGTGGTTTTGATTTGCATTTCCATAGTGATTAGTGATACTGAGCATCTTTTCATGTGTTTATTGGCTATTTGTGTACCTTCTGTGGAGAAACGTGTATGTCTTCACCCATTTTTGAAATTGGGTGGTTTCAGTTTTGGTATTGAGCTGATGAATTTTAATAAGAGATATGTAGGTGTCACGAGCACACTATGAAGGTGTGCACACGAGTTGTGTCTTTATGCAATGTCACCTTTATTCAGTCATAAACCAAGGTTAACATAATTGTTAAGCAGGTCCAGAATTCCAAAGTCGATGACATTTACCACATGTTCACTTGGCTTCATACATGTCACACAAAGCAGAGCAGAATATGAAGTCACACAACAAACAAGATGCAACAGGAGTAAGAAGTTAGTGAACAAAATGTGAAGTCAGTTGGTGAGCACACAGTTGAGATGAGGCCTGGTTTTGGTCGGGGTCAGCTCTCGGCACGTGCTGCTTCTGTTCAAGCAGCAGAGAATCTCTGTTATGTTCAGAAATCAATTGGGCAGAGCCTTAGGTGGCAGTTGTCTTCTTGATGAGCTAAGACATGAAAGGGTCAGCATCAGACGAGTCTGACAGTTTGCTGCAAAAAATCCTGCCTTTTTAAAGGAGTTTCACCAGTCTTGGATCTTTGCATATCTCCTCTGATTCTGCTGGTTATCAGTTCTGGGTGTCCTCAGCTTGTGCTGGTTTGGCAATATCTGGTCTTAGCTGCAACATCCTTGGTTACTCACATGCTTGACATGAATCCCTGCTTGACATAAGTGATTCCATCTTGCTCTATATGGTATGTTTCAAGTTGGTATCCTTTTATTACTTATCCTTTAATAAATATTCGCATTCCATAAGTTAACTCAGAAAACTCCTGACTATACAGTCAGCCCCCAACACAGGTAGATTCAACTATACACATTCATTTGAAGAATGCATTCTTTTATGTTTTAAAATTTTTATTTATTTATTTGAGAGAGAGAACAGGAGGGAGGGGCAAAGGGAGAAGAAGGAAAGGGTGAAGCAGACTGCTCTGAGCAGGAAGCCTGACGTATGTGGGGCTTGATCCCAGGACCCTGAGATCAGGACCTGAGCCAAAGGCGGACTCTTAATTGACTGAGCTACCCAGGTGCCCCTGAAGAATAATTCTCAATAGGAAGGTTCCAGATGACTTCATGTGCAGTTAACTTCTCTAACCCTTACAGACAATATATTCCTGCATTTAAATAACATAATCAAAACAATGATAAAACACTGATTATGAAAACAAAGAAACAGACCTTGAGTTAGTTCATTCTTGTCATCCTAAGTGACCAGTGGTATAAGTTTGTACTTATATTTAAAATATAAGTATAGGGATCCCTGGGTGGCGCAGCGGTTTGGCGCCTGCCTTTGGCCCAGGGCGCGATCCTGGAGACCCGGGATCGAATCCCATATCGGGCTCCCGGTGCATGGAGCCTGCTTCTCACTCTGCCTGTGTCTCTGCCTCTCTCTCTCTCTCTCTGTGACTATCATAAAATAAAAAAAAAAAATAAAAAAAAATAAAATATAAGTATAATTTTGTACTTATATTTAAAATTGAAAACTGAAAGGTGTAACATTTGTGTTTGGTGAGTACACATTTTAGTTTATGCATGAAAAATTTTACTATATTTGAATAATATGTTTAAATCTGAAATTTAGATTAATTGCTAAAGAACGAATCAAGAAAATAAAGTGTGATCCTTGTGATGGCTACCTAAACTGGACCTTTAGCAGATCTTCTGGTTTTATTATATTTTATTTAATATTATTGTTTTATCAACATGACTGGGAAATGCAATAAAATAATATGTTTATTGTCTCTATTTCTTTTCTGGCCCATATTATTATTTGTATCATTTCAAGATCATTACTGAAAATGGTTTTATCATAGAGAGAAAAGAGGTGTTAAAATTGATCCATATACTAAGTGTGCCACTTGCTTCCATATGCATTACCTGGTCCTTTACTGGATCAGGGGGCAGTGGGTGATGGTGACGTGGCCTGTACAGAGCTGTCCCTGTCACAGAAAAGAAGAGGCTAGTAGGGTTTCAGGTGTTCAAAAATCTCCCACTCCATGACCTTGGCACGATAAAAATTATTATTTTAGCAGAATGACGTTTTGAATTAGTTTAAATATTGCAAGGTGATGGGACACCTGGGTGGCTCAGTGGTTGAGTGTCTGCCTTTGGCTCAGATGATGATCCTGGGGTCCTGGGATCGAGTCCTGCATCAGGGTCCCTGCGGGGAGCCTGCCTCTCTCTTTCTCTGTCTCACATGGATAAATAAATAAAATCTTTAAAAAGATATATATGCAAGGGGACAAAGCAGATGAAAGAGGACCGAAAAGAGCTGAGACACAAATGTCTTCTGTCATCATGGTGCCTTCCCCAACGGCTCACACTGAATTTCCTTCACAAGTGAGGGCTTCTCACTTGAACTAGTTATAAAACTGCACAAAGTATGCTGAGTTCTGAGGTACTTAGTCTGGAAAGAGATCTGCAGAACCTGGCATGGCCAATGTCTCTCAGACTATCAGATATGAAAAGAAGAATGCAAAGACAGCTGCCAAATGTTTGGAGAATGGCATGAATCTGGCCAGACCATTCCTGGTGGAAGCTGCATGACAGTTGTTAAATGTCAAGCTCTGGCTGCCAGAGTCTACTCTCCTCATCCTTTCGCTTGCCTTTGGGGAATGAAAAAATCAGTGTGTTTCCCTAAATCCAGAGCTGCTGTAGGCCCCTATCCAAAATGGTCACTACCCTTTCTGTTCCACAGGAACCTTTACCACCAAGGGTCTTAAGCTCCCTTTCCTTCTAAAACAAAATATGATTCAACATTCCTCTATGTGGGGTAGATAGAATTTGTGTGTTATTTAGGAAAAAGACCAGACACTTTCTGATGAGACCAAATTCATATCTTAATTTTATACTGAGGTGTAATGTACAACAGAGTGCACATGCTCTAGAGTGAATAACCTGATGAATTTTCAAAAAGTAAACCCACTCTTGTAACCAACATCACATGAAGAGAGTACTTTATAGTTGTTCCCCCTTATCTATGGTTTTGCCTTCCACAGTTTCAGTTACTGGGGTCAGCCATGGTCTGGAAGTAGGTGATCCTTTTGATGTACTGTCAGAAAGTCAATAGCAGCCTAATATTATGTCACAATGCCCACGTCATTCACCTCACTGCATCACATCATGTGGGCATTTTATCATTTCATATCATCACAAGAAGCAGAGTGAATACAGTACCATGAGATATTTTGAGAGGGAGACAGAGACCATATTCACATAACTTTCATTACAATATGTTGTTATATTTGTTATATTTTATTATTAGTTATTAGTGTCAATATCTTACTGTCCCTAATTTATATATTAAACTTAACATAGGTCTATACGTATAAAAAAAAAACATAGTATTATATAGGGTTGGGTACTATCTGTGGTTTCAAACATCATCATCATTTCATTTCAAACATGAAATGCATCCCCTGCAGATGAGGAAGGCAACAGTGCTAGCATCTTGCAAAGTCCCCTGTAATCATTACTCCCCAGAGAGGTAGCCATGGCCTCTCTTCTATCATCAAAGATAAATTTTTCCTGCATCAAACTTTATGGTATTTTCTCATGTATATTCTCATATGTCTGGTTCCTTAAACGTAACATTCTGTACATAAAAATAATTTTGGGGAATCCCTGGGTGGCTCAGCGGTTGAGCGCCTGCCTTTGGCCCAGGGCGTGATCCTGGAGTCCCAGGATCGAGTCTCGCGTCGGGCGCCCGGCATGGAGCCTGCTTATCCCTCTGCCTGTGTCTCTGCCTCTCTCTCTCTCTATGTCTATCATGAATAAATAAATCTTTAAAAAATAATAATAATTTTGCTCTATGTATTCATTTATTCTCCTTACCATATATCATTCCATTGTAGGAATATAGCACCATTAATGTATCCATTCCACTGATGGGCATTTAGGATGTTTCGGTCTGAGGTTATTATATATGGTGCTGTTCTGGACATTCTTATACATGTTTTTTGGTTCAAAAATATACATATTTATCTAAACTATAGGTATCTATCTAAAAGTGAAATTGTTAGACAAAAGATATGCTATGTTCATCTTTCGTAGACTTATCATACAGTTTCCCAAACTTGTTTTATCTACTTACACTCCCATCAGTGGTATAGCTGTATGGTTTTTGCTCATTGGAAGTGAACAATAGTTTACATTTCCCCGATGACTAATAAAGTTGGAGTTATCTTCCTATGCTCATTGGTATTTTGGAAATCCTTTTTTAGTTAAATACCTGTTTGAGTCTTTTGTTCACTTTTCTGTTGGGTTCTCTGCCTTTTTCTTACCGGTTTTTATAGTAAGAAACAAAGATATAAATGAATCTTATCAGGTACATGTATTACAAATATCTTCTCATCTTCCATGGCTTGTCTTTTTACACTCTTAGTTATAGCTTTAATAAACAGAAGTTCTTAATTTCAGTGTAAACCAACTTAGCAATTTTTCTTTAGAGTTGGTCTTTTCTGTGTCCAGTCTATTAAATTTTTGACTTCTCTAAGAATCCAACCTACTATTGATACCCTATCCAAAATTAGGTCCTGTGGCTAAGTATCTTATATGGAAGCGACTGCTCCCTATTGTGATCTCAAAAATATTTAACACCATGGACAATGGCACTCAATTCCATGAATTTGACTATCTTGCTTTGTAAAGTACACAAAAATCTGTCAGCACTGATATAGTGATACACAATCTGCCATACTAAAAAGCCAATTGAATTTTTGTTGCATTTGTGGCAGAGACATCATATGGGATTAAGAATCAGAAAAATTTATACCAACCTGCATTTCTATCATTCGCTTTTCATTAGTTGTTGATAAGACCACACTACTTAAACTTCCTGGGCATCTGTTTCTGCATCTGTAAAAGGGGGATGGTAATGATTATTTTAGAGTCTGGGGGAGGCTTACATGAGATAATTTGTTTGAAAATAAGTTGCATGATCTAAAAACATACATGCATACAATAAAAATTGTCCATGTCTTAACTGCAATGACCAGGGATTTGAATATAAACTAATTAGATTGATAATAGCAACTGATATTTATTGAACTAACAATGTAGGAGGCACTGTTGTAGACATTTTCCATGCCTTAACTCATTCATTTCCCTCATAACCCACAAGGTCAGTTCTGTTAATAAACTCATTTCCAGATGAGGCAACAGAGGAGCAGAAAAACTCAGTGATTCATCAAAGGTCAAGCAGTGAGAAAGAGCAACAGAATGTTAGCCAAACAAATGGCTGCAAAGTTTACATACTTATGGGAATTATGTGATGCCATGGTCTTGGACTTGATTCATGGAGGGGCCTCCCAGCCAGACGGTGAATACAGTCAAAGAAATGAGGAATTTCTGTCAAAAGCCACTGTTAGACCACTCAAGTGAAGGATGGGGCTTCTACTAGACCTCGTAGAGGATGTTTTAGAGTAGGAAGGGAATTAATATACATTGGATAGTTGCACAAAGATACTGTCAGGTACTTTACAAAGACCTGAGGCAGAATTGTTATTCCTATTTTACAGATAAGAAACAAAGACTTACATAGATTCAATGATTTGCTCAGATTCACAGAGCTAGGGATAGCATCAAAATTCAAACTCATGTATAAGCAGCTCTTTCCCCTAAACCAAATTTGTCAGGACATTTAAAAACTCCCAGTTAGGGGGTGGTAGGACTTATCAGTATCTTGGAGGTCATAAAAATAAATTAATAAGCTGGTGCTACCACCACAATCCAATATTATGCAACGTTAATAGCGCTTAATATATCTCTAACAACTAGAATTTTTTCTTACATACATAATTGAAAATAGTTGGAAAGGGCAAGAAAAGGCATGGGATCCTCCCTATGAAGCAACAGCAATGACTAAACTGAGCAAGGATCATAACAATAAGGAAAGTTTTCTATACTAACAAGCGACCATTCACTCATGATTTCAACCAAATCAGTGAAAACCAACAATTGCCTCTGATTGTTCAATCTGCTTCTCTCTGGGCTGCCTCAGAGGGATCTTAGATTAGATATGAGACAAGTTAATACCCTTTATGAATGGTCCTTCTGTGGTAGCAACCATCTGAACAGATACCTAATAATGAAGTTCTGGAAAAATTTCAAGTGGCAACAATTGCCTTGAAAAAAGTAACATTGAAGAAAAATCTCTATAAACATTTTCTCTAGAATTATAAAACCTATCAGGAAAATTAGCAACAATGGCAGTGAATTGTTCTTTGATTTTATAGGATAAAATAATTGGAAAAGCAAATTTATTTTCTAGACTTTATATGCACCCACACATATGAGAATTCAAAAGCATATATCTAAAATCAGCCAAAAATATGTTTGTATGTCCACAGATCAGGAGGATGGGTCTGGTATTTTCTCCCCTTTAACAGGGAAGGAATGCTTACATGTGAAATTTTTAAGATTTATATTGAAGACAATATATATATAAAGTACAGAACTATACAACTTTAAGCTAACAATCATCTTAATGCCTTTAAAATAAAGCCTATATTAATCAACAAAAATAGTTTTTATTAAAATATATAATGACCCTAATTATGTCACTTGTAGGTTAAAGGTCAAGCTAAAAAGAAAACCATTTCACAAAGTTCTAGTAGAATTCATATCTTCATTCCTTAGGGAAAGCAAAAGAAATAAAAAAAATCAGTTCTTGGCTATCCAGATGTTATATTCTTTCTTCCTACAGCAAAAGAAGGAGAGAATTTGTGGGAAAGATTATTAGCCCTCAAATGCACAAATCTGAAACAAAATAAACCAGCGACTAGGCTTCTCTCTGACCAGGCTTCTGTGGATGTTCTAGGTGTAAGGATTAGGCTATGTTGGCCTCAAGTCTTTGATTCTTGTAGCCATTCTCTGCTCGGCAGCCACCATCATGCCTGGAGCTTCCTCCATCCTCCTTCCTCTTCAATTCAGGGATATCACAGGAGAAGGAGCAAGTAGTAAGCTGGTTCTCGTACTTTCTTAGTTCCTGTCTCATGGCCACCCTGGAGTAATACTGTGATTTATCATCTATACTGTCAGCTGCATAGGAGAGATGAGGGAAGTTCCCTATGGCTCAGACATCAGCCACCGAAACTTAAATATGTACTTCTTAAAATGGCACCAGTTAAATGAAATGAAATTACATTCCAGAAGTTACCTTCTATCGATGCAATTCACAGAGACATAAGCAAAAGAAAGATTTGAATTGAGTCAGATAATTTTTGGAAGTCCTTGGTGGTGGGGAAAGGAGAAATCGGAGAAAACCTTTTGGTACAAAGGCTCTAATACCAACACCTGTGGAGGTATCGGTTGAGGGGAACATGAGCAAACACTGGGTTAGGGAAGTGTTTTGCTGGGATAGATTGGGGGAAAGTGAGGAAATCTAGACCAGTGTTTTGATATTCTAGAATAATGTAATTGGAAAATAAGAAGAGAATAAATACAAAGTCAATAAATACATTAGGCTGCGTCTATGGTGAAGAGATTTGGTCCATTTTCTCTTTATTGATTTTCAGAGTCAGACCATTTCCCCTTAATGGATTTTGTTTTTTTCTGCTGACACGGTGATGTTTATTAGATTCTTTCTTTATTTTTTACTTTGTTACAACTCTTCAATAATAATATTAACCTCTGTTACATGAGAAAACACCCTTAGCAAGCACTACTCACTTTTTCTCTGCTCCCCACCCCTGATCCATAAGGATTATGTGGAAAGGGTGACGGGGTAATACAGTCCTATATTTCATTTCCTTTTTCCTCTTGTCTTAAAGTTGTCATAAAGTATAGTTCTTTATATTATACTTTACATTACATATAGTAAGGCACACATGGGCCTCCTTCTTTGTGGTACACAAAGAAAGCTCACATATACTTTCTATTCATTCCTTCAGTAAACAATTACTAGGACCACATTCTGCTCTAGCACTCTCCTGGTACTAATCGGGTAGACCAATCCCATTAGGTCCAGGCACTGTTATCTTCATACTTTTCGGTAGTAAAACTATACTCCAGATCTGTGACTGGAGGAGGAGAGCAAAAATGAGAAAAGCATGGGTAGAAGAGATCCACTCAGGACAGTTTCTAATCAAGGGACTCTGAGTTCACAGTTTAATCTCTGTGAGCCTCAGTTTTCTCATCTACAGCACAGAGACAATGATATTTACTTCATAGGCAATTCTGAAGATGAAATCAGACACTGAGCAAAATGCCTCCTGCGGTTGGCGGGTATAGTACACACTCTGCAAGGGACCATCATACTAGTAGCAGAGAGCCAAGCATGCTCATGGCAAGGAAAAAGAGAGGATCCCACAAACAATCTTTGCTCTGCCCCTGGGGAGACAAGTGGTTAAGATTCTGCCTCAGAGTCTCCATAGCTATTAAATGACATAATCATATTCTCTCCCTGAGAGGAGTATCAATAAAATTAAATGAAAAATAGCACATTTCCTTGGGAATCATATGCTCCGGGAGAGGTAATACTGCATTTATGCAGCAAACTTCTGTTGCCAAGCACCATGCTCTGCCCTGGGTTTACAGTTCTCGGGATCGCAGAGACCTTGGCTCATGGCACTGCTATGTACAGCAACAGCAGGAAAGGGAGAACGAACACTGAGGTCTTCGGAATCAAAGTCACGTTTTCTCTTCTTTAAACATCACTATTGTTTTGTGCCATAGGAGGAAGAGAATGACTCAAAACTGAAAGAGAGGGGGGCACCTGGGGGGCTCAGGGGTTGAGCATCTGCCTTCGGCTCAGGACGTGATCAAGTCCCACATCGGGCTCCCCGCAGGGAGCCTGCTTCTCCATCTGCCTCTGTCTCTGCCTCTCTCTGTGTCTCTCATGAATAAATACATAAATAATCTTTTTTAAAAATTGAAAGAGAGAGAGAAAGAAAAAAAAGGAAGGAAGGAAGGAAGGAAGGAAGGAAGGAAGGAAGGAAGGAAGGAAGGAAGGAAGGGACTTAGAGAAAAATACCTATATACAGCTCCAGAGAAAAATAACTAAAAGGAAATACACCCAAATGCCAGTAAGATTGGTAGAATTGCTGCTGATTTAATTTCCTTTTGAAATTTTTGTCAATTTTTCAAATCTTCACCAAAGAACATATATTGCTTTTATCATCTGAAAAAAAAAAAGCAAAGAAAAAAACATAAGAAAATAGAGATACTTTCCAAAACTGAATTGCGTTGCAATCATCCACCACAGCACACATGGAATAATCTGACCTCCCATCATCCTTTCTACAATATCACTTGGGGTAGGTCACAGTCTCATCAACTGGCCGACAGAAGTCTGCAGTCTCTTAACTGGTATGCAAGCTTGAAGGAGAAAGCAGATGGGCATTTTAAAGATCTAAAGATACTCTCTCCACAAGAGTCAGGGGAAAAGTGAGGCAGGGAGTTAAAATATTTTGAAGTCATTTGGGGGCAAAAATGGCAAGTCCACTTGGAAATTTTCTATCATTTCTGGTAGCAAAACTAGAAACAAGAAAATAAATGATTCGGATTGAGTTATGGGGTAATAGCCTTGGACAATCATTTTTAAAGTTTCTGCTGTAGATGTTTGCTGTAACGTCTTTAACTTCTACATGTAAATTAAGGAAGTAACAGTTTGTGTAAATGGGGAAATGCAGCCTGCTAGCTGTCTGTTTTTCCAGTCGAAGACAAGCAGTATCTGAATGCCCATGGCAGTGAGGGAATGTGCCAGCCACTCATCCGCGACCAGGAAGAGAGGACACATCAATCTCACCGAACATTTCATTTCCATGCTATGAAACAGTGTGCAATGCCACGGCCACATTTAATGGCCCAAAGTACAAAAGGAAACCTGTCATCCTGTTAAAACTATCAAGCACTGAAGAATGAAGCTGGGACCAGAACAGTGTGGAATGTGCTTTTAATACACTTCTGATTTCCCCAAACAAGCAGAGGTTGATTCACATGAGCTTCTCCTAGCTTACAAGCACAACCTTCTGCAGTATTATTTCAGAAATTGCCCTGAAATTGTTTCCTCTACTTTTTTTGAAAGCAAAACAGTGTCTAAAACTATCCCAAGTTTTTCATTCTATAGCACAGGAAATATTTTTATCTTAAAGAGAGCAATCACGTCCATTTTAAGTATTAAAATGGTTTTATTTGGCTGATCTTTTTTTTACAACATAATCTGCATGTTATTAAGAGCATGTAATTCTAATGTCCATTGGCTTTGTAGCCTCTACGTACACAGTAATAAGACCTTGTGATCAGTTTTTATCAACTGAGATAGTCTGTCTCCATTTATTTCTTCATAAGAGCCTGGATGCCTCATGGTGCTTCCAACCCAGGCAGGCAGCATCATCTTCTCTTTCTTCTACAGGGTCTCATACAAAGCTATGGGAAGTAGTCCCTTCCCAATCCGATGGAACCGCTGGTGAGTCTTACAAGATGTCTCTTGGATACTTCTATGAACTCCCAGTCTTTACTTAATGCCCAGAATAATACCACATTTGTCATGAAAATTCATTTCCAACATCCACTGTTATTGTGTGTCAACAAAATCTGCAGAAATCCAAGGAGAATAGCTGCTACAATATCCCATCCATATCCCACCCCTCTCAGCTAAAACCCCTCCCTGCTTCATCAATTACAGCAGTTCCCATGGATGTCTCAATAGATTCAAGTAGATATGGTTTGGGGAAGGAGGAGATGTGGGATGGGCGGGGGGATGTTTATATAGATGGTATCTTTGTCTCAGCTCAGCCAGACTAAAAGCCCCAGAAGTAAGATTAACACATATTATTTTTTACCTACACTCCAGGGTGAAAGATTTCACTGTTAGGCTCATTCATCACACATGACACTTGCCCTCTAGCTGAAAAGACATATTGTGGAATTTGGAGCTGTCGACCAAAAAGTAGGAAATTTGGATTCCAGTCCTCATCCTGCCCCTTTCTAGCCTTGAGTCCATGGACACACATGAAGGGACACACTTTGTCTTGCCCCGAGCTCTGTTCTCACAGCTGAACAACTGTTCAACCAACGTTCTTAGCTCAAATTCCTTTGAGCTCTCCCCTTGAATTGTCCATATAGTTGAAATGATAACAGCTATCTCATGTGCCAAATGGAGCTGTTAAATTAAGATATATTACATGTGAACATGTGCATTCAGTGTCTCCCTTCTCCTTATGAGTCAAAACACAATCCTAACAAAGTCTGATAAGCTGCAGATACTACTGTTATTCCCCATCCAGAAAAAGAAGCAGGGCCCAGCTTTTCAAATCCTTCCTGGAAGGTACTCAGACATCTTCTTCAGGGGCCTCTTCACCATCAGAACGTGTGAGCACTTCCTCCTCACAAACTCCTTTTATTCAAGCACTGGCACTCGAGAAGAATTTTTTTGATGCGTTTATTATTTTGTCTTAGCTCAAGAATCTTCTACTATTTTCACCATAAAATGCTAGTGCCATAGGAACCAAAAAGGCCATGCATGCCCAATAATGCAACTGCAAGGCAGCAGACCATCTATTCACCTGGATTCTCCAGAGGCTGCAGAGTCAGAGTTCCTGCCAATACTCACTGGACATGTATCAAAAGCAAGAAACAAACTTTCGTTGTGTCAGCCACAAGAATTTCAGGATTAATTTGGGGTCTCAGCATAACCTAGTCTATCCTGACAAATTCTGGCTAAGGATAAAAACCCATTTTTGTTGGGATTTTAAGATAATTTTTAACTATGGCATGAGTTAAGAACATGTTGCCAACCACAGTAAAAGCCTCCCACACAAGGTGTCGGAAGACCAGACTCCAGCCCCACCTGGACCGCTACCTTGTCATGTGGCTTGGTCATCTCTTTGTATTGTACAGGCTTCACTCTCTCTCTCTCTTGCTCTTTTTTTTTTTTTTTTAACAAATTAAGGGAGATGACTCAATTAGCTTTAAAGGTCTAGCAGTCTATAAACAAACTTCTGGTTGTTTGTTTAGGAACCTACCCGCTATCTGTAATCGTGTATAACTATGCTTGCTTCAAAAAGTTAAAAAAAAAAATACTGACAGTTGTTTGGAACGTGATCTATTTGTAAATGTAGGATTATGGTAAAGCCTGCATCTCATTTACTGTCAGGTTACTTATAAATCCTATATAGAAACAATTCTACCTTAATATTAAAACATAAATAAAAGAAGCCGTTCTACCCTATGAAGGAAGTTGCATATGTGTGTGTATGTGAGTGTGTGTGTCAGTTAGGCAATGAACACTTCTACAATTTACACAACTTGAGTGCACAAAAATTGAACTCAACAGAATCCAAGCTTAGGTGCCTTATCAGTGAAAAAGCTAACAAAATGATCGTTGTATTCAGAATAATAAAAGAGAAGGTGCTCTAGAAAGAGAGTTAAATGAAAAATTATAAAACTAAGCTCTTGTCAGAGAAAACTGAGCCAAGACTTTAGGAAATGTCCCATATGATGAGGAGGTAATACTTTTCAATCTGCAAGGTCCAGTTCTGGCTTTGGGTTCTTTGCCATGTAACTTTCAGAGGGCTTTAGAAAAATTGAATTACCATAAGAGATCGTGCACAAATGTTTCTGGAAGGGGCGTGGGAGACCCAAGGCTCTTTGTTTTGATATGAATTAAGTTTTCATCTCTGGTTCTGGACCTGCACTATTGGCTGCTGCTCCGGTTTTTTCCTCTAACATCTGCCTTGGCTGTGGTGCTAAGCTTCAACTGCATCAATTAACATCTCATGCTTTGCCCAATCCATGTCCTGCTTGTCACCTAACATTTTACTTGAGTCATTTTCAAATTCTCTCTTCTGAACAAACCTATACTTATCCCATGATTGGGCACTGACATAATCAAGTCATGTTTGTGCATTCATTCCTACTGCTTAGAACCGTGTTTAGGAAAATGAGTACCTTTTACTTTTGAATAGTGGATCAAGAATGCAAATTTGTGCAGGTTAATTTTGTCTTCAATCCTGATCGCTACTCCTTGGTTGAGTTACCTGATTTATAATTTATATATATATATATATATATATATATATATATATATATTACATATTGTGTGTGTGTATATATATATACATATGTATCTATTACTACATACAGAAAATAAAATCAAACGTGTGTCAGAGTTAAAACTAATAATAAAAACATATTACCTCCTTCGAGTTTATGGATCTATAAATACACATATATATTTACCTGCTGATAGTAATTTGTATTTTATAAGAATGTATGTAAAACAAAGAAAATAAGTATAAATGGAATAATATTTTGAAAATCGTTTATGAGTTTTCCTTTCTACCCTCCATGAGTTTGTGCATTGGCCAGCACAAAGCAACCACATGGCTGAGCAGAGATTAGGTTTTATGACAGTGGTTAAGGAGAAAGAATGAGGCAATAGCCCGCATCTGATGTTCATACGATTTCAAAACAGGACAAGAGACTTGAGGGCATTGCTGAAGGGAAAGGCTTTCCAATCTTTTTCTCCTCCCTTATCCTACCTGCCGCAAAGCCACAAGACCCATGCTCTATGAGTTCTTCTTCAGTTTTAAGAGTTTTTCTTTCTATGCAAGAGGTAAAGGCCATGAACTTGACCCTCTAAGATAAAAAGAAGAGGAAATGCAAGAAAAGCCTGATCCTTTCTGGTCCCAAGAAGTGTAAGAAGAGCAAAGAGAGAGAGAGGAATGAGTCAGCAAGAGGCCTGGAGCAGGTGAGGTAACGGTTAGACACAGAATTACCAATGACACAGACTTCAACCCTGGGGGCCAGCAGGACTCCAGCACCCAGATTCACACTCCACAGAAGCCAGAGGCCACCAGGTTCCAGAGGCCCCCAATGTCTCCTCTCTGCTTTATGGTCAGTTTTGCTTTAGATGCATCTTTTTTTTTAATAAATTAATTTTTATTGGTGTTCAATTTACCAACATACAGAATAACACCCAGTGCTCATCCCGTCAAGTGTCCCCCTCAGTGCCCGTCACCCATTCACCCCCACCCCCCGCCCTCCTCCCCTTCCACCACCCCTAGTTCATTTCCCAGAGTTAGGAGTCTTTATGTTCTGTCTCCCTTTCTGATATTTCCCACACATTTCTTCTCCCTTCCCTTATATTCCCTTTCACTATTATTCATATTCCCCAAATGAATGAGAACATATGCATCTTGAAAAGGAGCCAGAAGAGGGATGAAAGACTGAAAAATCAGAGACACAGCATATTTACAGAGGTGACTATCAAAATTAGTATCTCATTATTTGTATTCATGGACTGAAATGTTACTTTTTCCCACTGACCACTGTGGGAACTCATAAAGGAAACAAGATCACTTTAAATAAAACGAGTTACATTATCTTTACTAGTCTAAGCTGTCATGTGAGTTAAAACTTTCAACGCACCTCGCAAATTAAAAGGAGGTTACCCTAAAGTAGATTTGAAAGCAGAGTCTATTTGACTCAAAGTTGAAGACGTGCTATGCTATAAAAGCAATATAAAAAAAAATCATTGTCTGTTATTGTAATTATTCTTTTGCTCCCATCCAACTCCCATCCAACATCCAGGGGTATTAAATGCAATTAAAATATTTTTATGCAGCATGGATTCTTTTAATATCAATAAGTATTAGATGCCTTTTCTGCAGGAGATTTACTCACCTCATCCCACTGCACTGAGGTGTGGCCACATGATTTGCTTTGCCAATTAGAGGTGAGAAGTAACTCCTCTCACTTCCATGCAGATCCTTAAGAGCCATATTACAGTTCACCATGATTTCTTTCTCTCAACACTGGGTTGTGGAAGCACATGCCAAGGTGGAGCCTCCATCAACCTGAGCTCTTAAGCAGCTACAATGAGCAAAGCCCCCAGCTGACCCAAAGAAATAGGTAGCATGTGCAAAAGATAAACCTTTTTTAAAGGCACTGAATTGTTCAAGCTGCATGTTATCACAATAAAAGCTAGCCTACCCTCACTAATACACATTAAGAAGCACGGAATGTTAGACTGTCTAATGTTTATGTTTCTGCTTTTGGTGAATTTAAAGAAATATCACAGGATGGTAATTTAAAAGGTGTCTGTTTTATTCAAATGATTTTAAGATCTTGCCAAGACATGCTCATATTAAGAAGATAAATCAGTTAAAGAAAACTACTATGAATACAAAAGTGTTCATGAATAATATCAATGTTCTATGCAAAGTGGCTTTCAAAGAAATTCTGTGTTAAGGGAATAAATACCATTAAAGCAATTGAGCAGAAAATATCTCTCATCAAAAAATTAATCAAGGTCATGAACTTGTTCGGAGATTCAGTGAAATGAGGATGGGAAGAAAAGGGCACACTGCCTTGAGAAGCAAAAATCTTTGTAATGGATATCATCTTTCTTTTCAATCGTTTTTATCAAGATTCTTGCCTTTTTATCATGGAAATCTGAGAACATATATGAAGTAGGTGGTGTGAGACCCAGTGTACCCACCATCCAGCCTCAACATGGTCAACTCATGCCTAGCCTTCTTTACACACGTTCATTTCAATATACCCCAAATTATTTTAAGCAAATCCCAGACATCATTTTATATATATAAAATATATAAAATATATTTATAAAATATATAAAAATCATTATATATCTATATTTCATATATCATCCTATATATAGATTAAATATATATATGACTCCATATTAGATATAGTTATTTTTTGTATATGCCCATAAATGATGTCATTTAAACATAGGTAAAATTGACAACTGTAGTTTCCTAACATTATCAAAAGTCCAATCAGCTTTCTAATTTCCTTGAGTTTCCTTATTTTTATTAGCTATTTGTTTGCATTGGTCTTAATTCAAGGTCTATACAATGATTACAAATGATCCATATAGCTCATGTCTCTCTTCCATATAGGTTCTTCCTCAATTTTTTTTCTCTCCTTGCTATTGTATTATCATTGTTGAAAAGACAGAATGGTGAGTGCTAGAGATTTCTCATTACCTAGATTTTACTGATTCTAACACGCAGTGTAATTGAATATGTTCCTCTGACTCCGTATCTATCATATATCGATATTTAGATCAATAGTTAGATTAGGCTTGGTCACTTGATGGGCTTTAATCCATAAACTATTGTGCTTATTGGATTCTCAAATTGTCCGTTCTTTGGTCTGTGACAATCTTTCCAAGTTGGGTCCTAAATCTTTGTGCCATGGCCCTAGTAATCTTGGATGCCTTCCTTGTTCTAACAAGATGCTCAAGGGCCATCATTCATTTACTGTTCTGGACCTGGGCTCAGCCGTTTTCTAAGAAGCCTTCATTTCTTTAGGACAAATTGCCACCTGGGGGTTCTCATTGTAGCAGAGTTGTACATTTTCTTCTAAACTTTTTTTAATGGAAGAAGCTAGAAAAACATATTTTAAGATAGGAAATGTCATAAATTTATACTAAAATTTTAAATTCAAAATCAGCTCTACAAAGTTGTCTACATAATCTCATCCATCTTATATCTCTTCACACTCTGAAAATTCCAGTTCTTAATGTCAAAAAGCAAATTAGCTCATCTGCTCCATCACATGCTATACATACATGGTCTCAGAATAACAAACTAACATCACCATCAAACATTTAAGATTTGGGGAGGGAGCAATATTCCATCCTTAGGGTATATATTCCGCTAAGTACGTACAGCTAAATTACTGTGCTGTAAAGGACTTGGAATTATTACTAAGTAGTGATGATGTCAACCTAATACACAGTTAAGTTCATTTGTTTCATTTTACTTCTGGCTTCTAAGGACTGCTTTTTAAAATTTAATTTTCTTTTCTAATTATATGAAATAGCTACATTGTTTTAAAATGATAAAAGCAAATCTACAAAATAAGACATATGCCAAGAAATTTAGCTTCTAACCATGTCCCTTCCACTCCATTTTCTCCCTCCTACTTTGGTTAACTTTTAGAATTTCAATTTATGATTTATTCCTATATATTTTATAAAAATTAATATTCCTATATATATTTTATATATAGGAATATATATAAGAATTTAATATAAAAATATGTGTGAATATATATTCCCTTGCTAGATTGTAATATACACAAGTTTCTTCATCTTGCTATTTCTCATAAAAAATATATTTTAGAGCTTGATCTAAAGTAGTATATAGAGACATTCCTCATTTTGTTTAAAAAAATACATAATATTCTATGACTTGAATATGCCATATCTTATTCAATCAGACCCTTGTTAGGTCCAAACAAAAAAGAAAAATGGTCATATATTTTTACCAGAGATTGCCAAACTCTCTCCCATAGATATTGTACAGTTTTACAGTCCTATCAACACAGTATGAGTTTGCCTGTGTCTCCACCATCTACTGACAGATTATTTTAATCTTTCTGAGTTTTGCAATCTGATAAGTGAGAAACTGTATTCCATAGCTGTTTTAATTTGCATTTTTCCCATTATAAACAATGCTTTTTATACAGCTGAGAATCTTTCAAATCTTGTTTCCTCTAAATGGAGTGTCCATCTCTGTAGCCCATTTTTTTCATTATAGTTGCTGGCATTTTTTTCTCTATTTTGAAAATCTTTTCTCTGTTAGGAATACTAATATTTTGTGAGGGGTGCCTGGGTGGCTTAGTCAGTTAAGTGTCTGTCTTTGGCTCAAGTCATGATCTCAGGGTCTGGGATCTAGCCCTTCATCAGGCCCCACACTCAGCATGGAGTCAGCTTGAGATTCTTTCTCTCTCTCTCTACCCATCCTGTTCGTGCTCTCTCTTTCACTCACTTTCTCTCTCTGGAATAAATAAATAAAATATTTTTTTAAATTTTACTTAATATTTTGTTACTATGTTGCAAATATTTTTGCAGTGTGTTCCCTTTCTTACTTGGCTCATTTTTTTTTCTTTTTTTAATTTTTATATATTTATGATAGTAACAGAGAGAGAGAGAGAGAGAGAGAGAGAGAGAGAGATTGAGAGAGAGAGGCAGAGACACAGGCAAAGGGAGAAGCAGGCTCCATGCAGCTGGAGCCCGACGTGGGATTCGATCCCGGGTCTCCAGGATCGCGCCCTGGGCTAAAGGCAGATGCTAAACCACTGCGCCACCCAGGGATCCCTTGGCTCATGTTTTTATTACTGTTCAATTTCATTTTGACAAGGTGATGACTGTCACACAATAATGATCTTTTAATGTAATCAAATGTATCAATCTTTTCCCTTCTTGTTTCTGAGTTTTGAGTCATATTTAAGATTAAGTTTTCCTCACTACCAAGTTACTGAGAAATTCACCTATATATTTGCCTAGTACTTGCTTGATGGCGTATTTTTATATGTAAGTCTCTGATACAGTATAATTACTCTTGAGTTTAATATAAGGAATTGATCTTTTTTCATAGCATAGTTTTTTCAATAATCCCAGAGCCACTTATTAAAAGTCCATCTATTTCCCATTTATTTAAAATACTGTATTTGTGCTATTGCTAAATGCCATTATGCAATTGAATCTGTGACTAGATTTTCCATTTCATTCCATTGCTCAGTCTGCATAAACCAAAATCAAACTTTAATTACAGCAGCTTTATATTACCTTTCAATATTTTGTAGGGAATAGCCCAGTCTGTTCCTCTTCTTCCTCTACGGGGTTTTCCAACTGTTCTTGCTGATTTTCTTACAAAGGAAAGCCGCCCCCACAAAATATCTGATGGCATTTTTATACAGAGTATATTAAACATATACATTGTTTTTCACAATAACTGGCATCTTCATGATACCAAATGGTGTTATTCAGAAACATTGGTTCTCCCTTTATCTACTCAACTCTAATGTTGTGTCTTCCAGGGGAGTTATGGTTTTCCTCATAGAGAATTGTGAAATTGCCTATTAAGTTAAAGCCACAATATTTTGTCTATTTTGTTGTCATAAACATCATCTTTTATTCTATTATATTTTATACTGATTTGTACTTGAACATATGAATGCATGAAGCTTTTGGTAACCTGCTACTTTCTCTCTCTCTCTCTCTCTCTCTCTCTCTTTTTACTAAATAATCTGATTATTTAAGGTAACTTTCCTTTTACTCTTTCAGATTTTTAAGTATAGATAATCATATTGTCTACAAGTACAAACAGATTTACCTTTTTCTTCCCAATTCTTAGGCCTCTAATTGCTCTATTTTTATCTAATTGTGTTCAGTAGTTCTCTTAACATAATGTTAAATATAATCCTTTTCCCTACTCACTTTAACAAGAAAGCCTCTGGTATTTCTCCATAAGTAAGATGAAGGTTTTGGGGAATGAAGTACACACACACAGACAGATACACACACATAGCATGCATAGTGTAAGTTAAGGAACTATCCATTAATTTTTATTTCATTTATTCTTTTTTACATGAATGGGTATTGCATTTTGTCAAAAGCATTTTCTGTGTCTATGGAGACAAACATATTTTTCTTCCAAACTCTATTATTATGATGGATTATAAAAATGGATTGCCTAATATTGATCTACCTTTGCATTTCTGGAATAAAACCTACTTAGTCATAGATTCTTAATTTTAATGTACTGTTGAATTATATTTGCTAATAATGTATTTGAGATTTTTGCACCAATACTGATAAGTGATATTGGTTTGTAATTCCTTTTTGTTGCAAACTTCATCAGGTTTGGGGAGCAATGTTATACTTGCTATATAAAAAATGTTTAAATGTCCTATCTTCTATATACTCTGTTTTCAGTAGAACTGGGATTGTTTTCTTTTTAACAGTTTGACAGATATACCCTGAGAGGCCATATGGGCCATTTTGGTTGGAGAAGCTCTTTAATTTCTTTATTCTACTATAATTTGTCTGTTTAGACTTTCTCTCCCTACTGAGGTCAATTTGGGTAGGTTATATTTTTCTCTATAAATAATGCTCAATTTCACTTGTTTTTCATTTATTGATTTCATTTACTGTGAAATCTGTTTTGGTCAGCAAAGCTTTGAATACATGACACAGGCTGGGGCTCAAAGCTGTTGCATGTTGAAGCTCACTCCCTTGCTACAGTGGAAGTGCGAAGACCACCCTGTAATGAACCTGAGTTGGCCTAGGTGAGGAAGAAAGGCCACATGGAAAGGAACCAAGATGCCTTAGCCATCAGCCTACCAATCATCAGACATGTAAGTGATGCCATCCTAGACCATCCAGACTCCAGTTGGTCACAGAACTCAGCAGAGATTAGCCAGTTCAGGGCACTTGAGTGGCACAGATAGTTAAGAACCTGAATCCTGATTTCGGCTCAGGTCATGATCTGAAGGCCATGGGATCGAGTCCCACATGGGGCTTCCTACTCAGTGGGGAATCTGCTTCTCCTTCTGCCCCTCCTCCTGCTCATGCTCTCTTTCTCAAATAAATAAAATCTTAAAAAGAGAAAGAGAGATTAGCCAGTTTAGCTCAGAAAAACTATCCAGTCAAACCACAGGGAGAGAAAAGCAGTGATTATTTTAAGTTGCTTACACTGAGCTTGTTTGGGGTTGTTCATTATGCAGTATCAGCTTATTGATAAAAAAAAAAAAAAAACAACTCAAAAAGAATTAGGTAGACAGTCCCTGAAGAAGTGATATTTATATGGAGACCTGAAGGATAGGAAGAGCCAGGTTTTGAAGGGGGTGGAGATGAGGAGGATGGAGGAGCAAGAGAGGAACCAATAACATAAAGCAGGAAGGCTATGCACAGCATTATAAAACAGCAGGCAGAGTTTGGACTTCAGGGGCAATAAGAAAGCCTTGAAAAGGCTCTAGGGAGGAATGGGAGCTGATCAGGTTTTCAGGGTTTTATTTAAAGGCTTACAGATGATTCTAATGCACAGGCTGAGGTACAGAATCACTATAATGGTGAAATTATAGGAAAGGCCAACTAGGAGATCTCCGAAATAAACCACTACTTGCTTTAAACTCCTCTTTCAATCATTTTTTCCATTATTTGTGTAGCTTCTACAGTGTACCAGGCATAGTGCTAGCAGCTGATGAGACCAACAGAAATGATAAATGGGTTCAATTGAGGAGGACAGCAAAAAAAAGAAAATTATATTAAAACTAATTAAAATTAAATTGTGCATTTGCCTAAAGTCAATACCATAATTTATATGCTGAAATTATCTCACACTTTTATAATTTTAGTTATTCTCTTGATTTGTGAATACTGAATGAGAGTAGGAAAAGGGGGAGAAAAAAGGTGCCACAGAAAAATAGAAAAGAATGGAGGCTGTGGGTCAGGCATTACTGTAAAATGTGCAGGTTCAACGTGTGATGATGGAGGGAAGAAAGGAAAAAGAAACATGGCACCAGCATCTAGGGATCAACTCTAAAGCCAATATGTGATAGGAAGGGGTAAGCCCAGCTTGGTGCAGGCAGCCCAGGCTTCAACCTCCAAGCAAGAGTGATTTTGTTGGCAGCATCTCAAGCTTCCCAGGCCAGGACATCCCTGGTGCTGTTAGGAGAGTAACACTCTGGTGCCTGGGCATGATGGACTTCATCCAGCAACATGAACACCAGCACAGCACCCACTGGGCTTAGCATTTCCATTTCCAACTTACAAGCTGATATGAATGGTTGGCTCAGGAATTTGGTGGGAATATAAAGCAGGTTGTAGTCTGAAGGTTTATACTCTGCAGGATGGACAACCCAAATACCATTAAAAGTAGGAGTCCGGTAAGTAAAGTAAAAGAATAAAACAGGAGAGATTTTTTTAAAGGTGGAGCATTCTACTGTTACCCTACTGGTTTTGATTTTTCTGTATTTCAACTGTTTTGGAGACATTAGGGAGTGGTGGGGACTGTGGCAAACTGACCAAAGTGGCTTCCAAGGCTCCGATAACTTTTTAACTAAAGAATGCTGGCCCAGTGTTCCTATGCCTTTTTTTCCCACAAGAGCATCCAGGAGATAACTAAGTCTTCCAATTTTTATAAAAAAAAATACTATGACTTTTTTAAAAATCTTAATTGCTACCCACCCCCCAACAACAGCAACAGCAAGAGGAAAATTGGACAGACAATACATCTGTATGCTGAATTTGGTCCTTAAGTTCTCAGTTTAAGACTTGCAATCTATGAACATTTCATTGCATAGGCGAGAAAGGGGCAGGATCTGACACGTGAGGTTTTCAGCTAGGAAATGAGTTCCTGCTACTCCACGATGCAGACAGCAGTGGTGCAGAGCTCAAAAGAAAGTTGGTGAACAGATGGCAACTGTGTTTATAACAAGGGTTAACATTAGTCCCTGGGCATCATTAGAGATGAAAGCAGGCCTTCGATATAGGATGCTAAAGAAAAAAAAGTCGGGATGTCATAGACTTTAAGAATCTCTTTTACTCTATCCTCTTTTTCTGGCTTTCTTGAGCAAATTATGCCTTTCTGGCTTCAAATTTCTCCTGGTTCCCTAGTCAAATGAGTCTATTGTACTGTGTCCGCATTCCAGGATTTATTGTTTCAGGATTCTTCAAATGAACTATTTGCCGGACCTCAAAAGTGCATCTTATGGCAAATCATCACATTAAAAGATGTACAACACTATTAGCATTCAGAGAAATGCAAATTAAAACCACAGTGAGCTATCACTACACTCTCATCAGTATGGCTGTAGTAAGGAAGGGCAAAACCGCAAATGCTGCCCAGGACGCAGAGAAACTGAAACCGTCCCATCGTTTTAGTGGGAATTGAAAAACAGCACCACTGCTCTGGAAAACAATTTGACAGTTTCTTATGAAACTAAACACATAATTACTATGAGACCTAGTAATTTCACTCGTGGGCATTTATCCCAGAAAAGGAAAACTTACGTTCATTCAAAAACCTGCACACAAATGTTCATAACAGCTTTTTGTTCATGACATCCAAAAACTAGAAACAACTCAGACATCCTTCCTGACTTGAATAAAGTGTCTGCAAACTATTGGTAGGAATGACCTTATAATTCTGTTTTTCTTATTAAGTTCTTTTTTTTTAAGATTTTTTTTTATTTATTTGAAAGAGAGAGAGTGAGAGACAGAGAGAGAACACAATGGGGAGGATGAGGAGCAGAGGAAGAAGCAGATTCCTGGTCCTGGCTGAGAAGGGAGCCCAATGAGACATGGGGCTCTGGGTTGCATCACAGGACCCTGAAACCATGACCTGAGCCGAAGGCAGACACTTAACCCACTGATCCACCCAGGAGCCCCTTATTAAGATCTTTAATCCACCCAAAGATCTTTAATCTTTGTAAAGAGCGTAATAAAGAGGTATAATTTTATTTGTCCTAGTGAGTCCGTGTTCTCAATACAACCAATGAAAAACCTACCACTTCCCCAATGTTTTGAGGTGCCAACTTTATTATATATATTAAATTTCCAGAGACAAATTCTCTGGTCCATTTGCATGATCTCTCATCTGCCTCTGAGGTTTTTTATCAGTTTCTGGTGCATGTATACTTGTGGTATACATTCAGAGTTGATCTGGTGAGTCTCCCCTCTTTGTTCTTTTTGTTCATAGCTATCTTGCCATTTAAGGATATTGAATGTCTCGTGTACATTTTAACATCTCATGTACAATAAATCTGTCAAGCTCTGCAACAAATTCTGCCAGATGTCTTACAGAAAGAATATTTAATTTGTGGGTTTTTATATTTGCATCTGTATAGTCACACAAACACCGCTGAGTTGTACCACCCAAGAAAAAACTATATGTTTTAATATAATCAAGTGTTTACATCTTTTAATAATGCTTTAAATTTTTCCTATAAAGCTATTATTCATCTCTTGTTAGCTAAAGCCATAGATACTTTATTCTTCTTGGTTGGTTTTGTAAATAATATCTTATTCTCTATTATACTATTGATTCTTTTTTTAAAAAATAAATTTATTTTTTATTGGAGTTCAATTTGTCAACATATAGAATAACACCCAATGCTCATCCCATCAAGTGCCCCCCTCAGTGCCCATCACCCAGTCACCCCCACCCCACCCACCTCCCCTTCCAACACCCCTAGTTCGTTTCCCAGAGTTAGGAGTCTCTCATGTTCTGTCTCCCTCTCTGACATTTCCCACTCAATTTTTCTCCTTTCCCCTTTGATTCATTTTTGTAGTCTAGAAGAATACTGATGATTGGATACATTTCTCTTGAATATGCAAACTTGTATTTTATTAGCTTTTTATTATCTTTCTATTAATTCCATTGCTTTTTAATGTAGATAACCATATCATCTGTCAATTATGGCCTTTTACAAAATGTATCATGTTAGGACAGTTCCATATCTTTCTTCTTTTCTTGTCATACAGCATTAGTGTCACCCCACATTAATCAGTAGCAGTAACACTGAGCATCACTATCTTAATGGTACTGCCTGCCTAGCTTCCCCACAAAGTATGATGCTACTTTGGCTTTGGGCATAGCCCTTGTGCCAGACAGGAATTCATTTGCCCTCAAATCCACTCTCTGCCCCTCCCCTGTTCAGTAAGCCCTTTATTACAGACAAAAGATCCCCTATGGTTGCACATCCTGGTGTCCGTGTTGGATCATTCCCAACTAGGTCTAGCCAAAAAGCACTGGCAAAGAGATTAATTCGATCATAGGGAAAATAGAACTGGGGTATCTCTTCACTTTCCTCCTTGCTTCTCTCCTTGGCTCCCACTCAGCCATCTTTCTGTGATTCCCATTCTTCAGGGTGACCTCTGCCACTGGGCTCTGGTGACACCATCCTGGGACCCCCCAGTGTTGGGGTGCTACAGCCATCCCCTCCTTGTGACCCCTCCAGGGTTGGGGTACTAGTGGCTTCCAGCTCTCTAGTTTCCTCACTATCCCATGTTCAACATCCCACCGATTATCTGTGAAACAAATTTCCTGCATTAAACTTTCTTTGATGTAGATATTAAAGTCATTTCTGTTCTTCTGGTTCAACCCTTAGAGAGTTGGATAAAAGTTGGAGTCTTGTCAGGGTGATAAATCTCCTTCTATGGCTAGTTTCTGAAGGTGTTATTAAAATAATAAATAGGTATTTTATGTTATCAAATATTTCTTCTGTACCATTTGAGATAATCATCTATTTTTCCTCTTTTTGTTTATTAATGTGAAGATTATGCAAATTTTTTCTGCTATTGAATCATCAAACCATTTGGTTACCTACTGTTTCATTTAAAATGATTGGAATTCTCCTGCCACTCCTGATGACCTGAGTTAGGTCTAAGCTTGCTATGTTTCTTGTACAAGCTGCCCTGGACCGCTTAGCAGCCCTTTGTTATTAGCCTCTGTGGCCAAATCCAGCCTGGCAAAGGCTTCTCCTCTATCTTTAACCTTCCCTGCTTTCTACCACTGAGCCCACCAATTGACAGAAATCTACCCAGAAACAAACTTCCTTTTTTGTTGCCCTAAACCTCATGCCACCATCATGGCCTGATGTTCACATGCATTCCGTCCTTGTAAATCATCATGGAATAATTTGTGTCCCCTTCAAAATTCATATGTTGAAATCCTAACCTCCAGTATGTCAGAAAGGATGGTAGCTGAGGTAGAGTCTATAAAGAATTAATAAGTTAAAATGACATCATTAGAATGGGCCCTGATCCACTATAACTTGTGTTCTGATAAGAGGAGGGAATTAGGATGGAGAAATGCACCGAGGGAAGACCACGTGAGGACACAGGTAAAAGATGGCCAGCTATCAGCCAAGAAGAGAGTCTTCAGAAGAAACTATCCTGCTGACAACTTCACCTTGACTTCTAGCCTCCAGAGTGTAAAAAGTCATTATCTCATACCCAGTTTAAACCCAGTCTGTGACACCTCGTTATTGCAGCCAATGCAGACTGATATAGAGGTATGGGGAAAGTGTGTATGTCGAGGTGGGTGAAAGCAGAAGTGGGCAGTGTCCCTGCAGGACAATTTGTGCATTCACTTTCCTTCATCCGTACATGTACATGAAAAGTATTTATTGAAGAAAAGCCAATCCATGTAAAAATCATTTTCAATAATTAATGGTCAACAGCTTATGCTTTTTTTTGGAAACTGACATAAAAGAAATAGTACAAATAATAAGAAATAAGAGTAATTATAATATTTTAAAATATTAATAATAGAAATTGGATATTAAGCAGATTATTACTCAAACATTGTTTTACTTTTAATCCTCAGAACCCAATGAAGTGATTCTCATGAGCCCCATTTAACAGATGGGGAAATGGAGGCTCACCAAGGAGATAACATACCGAGGATAACTCAGTAAATGGCAAAAGCAGATTTTGACTGAAGGTCTGACTCCAAACTGTATTCTCTTTCTAATGCAGCATATGTGTTTTTAAAAATTATTCTATCTCAGGGATCCCTGGGTGGCGCAGCGGTTTGGCGCCTGCCTTTGGCCCAGGGCGCGATTCTGGAGACCCCAGATCGAGTCCCACGTCGGGCTCCCGGTGCATGGAGCCTGCTTCTCCCTCTGCCTATGTCTCTGCCTCTTTCTCTCTCTCTCTCTCTGTGACTATCATAAAATAAATAAATAAAAAAAATTTAAAAATTATTCTATCTCAGTAAATTTTCATCGGGAAGAATAAATGCAAACATTATTTCATTTAACACTGCTGATGAAGTTGGAAATGATTTTAAAGCTTGCCCTGAAAGGAAAGTAAACCTATAATCAGTGCAAAATAAATTATCTTTATCTTTCACAGAAATAACTATAATCAAAGCTGTTCTCATATCTCATTGATGCTGACCTCCTTTTTAATGGCTTGTGTTTCAAACAAGCTCAGACACAAATAGAAGGCAAAATGAAATATGAATACATCTGCATTAGCCAGAATTTTTGGATTACCTAGTCTTAAGAATTTTATACTCCAAAAATATAATCTGTTTTACCCATGTTAAAAAAGTATAAGAAAAAGTTTTAATTCAGAAATTTAAATATTATGCAGCTTTAATTGGATGTAAGGACTTTAAATCTCTATAGAACTTAATATAAAAAAATGGTTATAAATATATCCTAGTTGAAAAAAAATGAAGTGTAATTTGAATACACTATTGGCATGTTTCGAGGAGATTGTGTTTTTTCCTTGAATTATTTTCATGTATTCTTTATTTAATTTAAGAGGATTTATTCAATTTAACAGGATAATAAGAACACTTTATAATAGTTTTATCAAGCAGTATCTTGCTTTTCACCTTTTATATTTTATCCAAATTCACCTAATGGAAGAGATCTGTGTTTCACTTTGCTGTCATTAGGAATTGTGACTGAAATCTTTATTAAAGTATCATCTCACTTTCTGTTTGCCATGTGAGGAAAGCATTCGGCTGTAGGGGAAGTAGTAGAAAGAAAGGCCTCCATAACCTAACGCATGTGCTTCAGAAGACAAATGGAATTAAACATTTGGGAGAACATGTTGGCATCTTTTAACTATATCAGTAAAGATTTTGTCTTTGAACAAAGATGAGTTAATATATTATTGGTTAGGTCTGGTCTGAAGAGAATGTCTTATCTCTCTACCCATCCCTGCCTGCCCCTCCAAGATCACTATTGCCTGAGATTTTATTGGGCTGTTTGTCTGTTTTCCAGATAAATGGTAAGACTTTAGAATCTGAAGTAAAGAAGTAATTAAATAATGGTAGTTTTTAAGGAATTATGGAGAGATTTAAAATTGAGCAATCTCCTGTTTTCTTCCAAATACAACTTATTCAAATGAATTTCTTCTGAATGGCTGTTTTGGATGATGCTATATTTCTCCAGAAGGGTCCTATTTACATGGTGTGGATGAGATAAATTTTATTCTTACCCCCACTGTGCAGGTGAGGAAGCCAAAACACAATTTTCTGCCTACAGTTTCTGATTCATGAGTGAAGGGGTGTATTAGCTATCTACTGTTAAATAGCAAATTATCCTAAAATTTAGCTTAAAGCAACAAAAATGTATTATCTCACAATTTCTGAGGGTCGGGAGTTCTAGAACATCTAGCCAAGTGAATGTGAATGGAGGTCTTCAGTTGTAACATCAGCTAGGACTGTTACAGTCACCCACATGACTGAGGGAAATACATCCAAGATGGTTCACACACACTATGGGCAGGAGGGACTCAGTTTCTCCCTGGTCCAATGCTTTGCCATATGGGCCTCTCTACAGGGCTGACTGTGGGTCTTCTCAACATGGGAGCGAGCACCCCCAGAATGAAATACAAGTGACTGACCAAGAAGAAAGCCCCAGGGCTCTCTATAGCTTGGTCTCAGATGGACACACCTTCACTTCCACTACATCCTGTTCATTAGAAATAAGTCTCTTAAGGGGCAGGAAATTGAGATCTACCTTTTGAAGGAAGGGACACATAATTAATTTGTGGACATATTTGAAATCACTACTCAGAAAATCTGTCTTAACCAATTATTGCTGTCTTGAGGTATACATTGCTTCAGGGAACTGTGCCTTAGACACACAAATGGGCAAAGGACACCCAAAAATATATACTTCCACTTATAAAATAAGTAAGTCTAAGAGATGCAATGGTGACTAAAATACTCTAAGAGTCAACATGGTGACTAAAATATGTAATATTATTATATAGTATAACATAATAATTTATATTATATGTGTAGCAGAATAAATAATACATACGAAATATAATAAATAATACTGTATCGTATATTTGAGGGTTGCTAAGAGAGTAGATCTTTAAAGTTCTCATCACAAGAGACACCTGGGTAGCTCAGTAGTTGAGCATCTGCCTTCAGCTCAAGTCATGATCCTGGGTCCTGGGATCAAGTCCCACATCAGGCTCTCTGCAGGAAGCCTGCTTCTCCCTCTACTTATGTCTCTGCCTCTGTGTGTGTGTGTATGTCTCTCATGAATATATAAATAAAATCTTTAAAAAATTCATCTTCTGAAAAAAAGTTCGTATCATAAGAAAAACATTTGTAACTGTGTGTGGTCATAGATATTAACCACACTTATTGTGGTGATCATTTGCAGTATGTACAAATATTGAATCATTAAGTTGTAAACCTGAAATTAATGTTGTATGTCAGCTATAGCTCAATGTAGAAATCAAACAAAATAAACCCACTTTTGTGGACAGATAGTAGCCTCTCAGTTTTGTCTATGTTCCAATCCTCAGAACTTTGAGTATGCTACAAGGGACTTTTTTTTAGAGTTTGATATGCCAACATATAGCATAACACCCAGTGCTCATCCTGTCAAGTGCCCCCTTCAGTGCCCATCACCTAGTCACCCCAACCCCCCCCCACCTCTCTTTCCACCACCCCTTGTTCTTTTCCCAAAGTTAAGTGTCTTACAAGGGACTTTGTTAATGGGATTTAGTTAGGATCCAAGATGGAAAGATGATCCTACATTATCTGCATGAGCCCAGTGTAATCATAGGAATCTTTATAAGGGGTAGGCAAGAAGACCAAAGGCAGAACTAGAAGACAAGATCGTAACAGAAGAGGTTGGAGTGACACAAGGAAGAAGTCACAAGCCAGAGAGGCAGGTGGACTCTACATATTGAAAAAGGCAAGGAGCAGATTTTCCTCTTAGAGATTCTAGAAGGAACCAGCTCTGTCAATAATCCTGACTTTAGTCCAATGAAACTGACTTTGGAACTTCTCCAGAACTACAATATAATAAATGTGTGATGCTTTAAGCCAATACCTTTGTGATCCTTTGTTACAACAGCAACAGGAAACTAATACAATCATAGTGGGATATTATCACATACCAATGACAGTGGCAGAAATTAAATAGTGTGACAGTATTTGTGTGGCCAAGAGGATACAGCAGTAGGAATTCTCATACAGTGATAATACACAATGATCAGAGTGCAAAAGGATATGGCAACTTTGTGAAACAATTTGCCACAAGCCAGGAAAGTGAAAGTATCTGTATATTCTTCAAACCAACAATTTTCTTTTATAGGCATGTATTCTAGAGAAAATCTTGCATGAGATTGCCAGGAACACACGTGGAATGAGCTTTGCAGGAACACTGTTTGCAATACTAAAACTACTAAAGACATCCCAAATATCCACTGAAAATTGATTGGAGAGAAAAAAATATATGGCTTCATAGACTGGGAAGTTATACTGCAAGAAAATGGATGCGCTAGAGTCACACACCTCTTTCTAGATGCATGTGCAAAATAGCTGGCTGTGGAAGGACACACATAATAAGATTCCACTTAGATGAAGTTCGGAACACATAAAAAAGTAGGCATACAAAACTGTGTGTTGAAGAATAAAGGGGAGCAAGCTTTGAGATGATAGGTCTGGAGCAAGCAGGGCAAGGAGAGATTTCAAAGACACAGACTGCTAGTGTTACACTTGCTAAACTGTGTGGCAGGATTTCATCCTTCAAATTGTTTTTTATATTTACATTTCAGTTACATACACTCTGTTGTGCATATGACAGACTTCAAAATACAAAAGGATTATTCTCTGGTACCTTTCAGTGATCTTTTATAATGTTCTCAACTAACTTCTTTTACACATTTTTGTTAGGTTTGTTCCTACGTATCTTTCTTCCCTCTTCTTTCTTCTTTCTTCTTTCTTCTCTCTTTCTTCCTTCTTCTTCTTCTTCTTCTTCTTCTTCTTCTTCTTCTTCTTCTTCTTCTTTTTCTTGGCTGTTATGATAAACGATAAATTTTGGAATCTTTGCTTTAATTCTTTAAAAATTTTCCTTTGAGTATAATTGATACACAATGTTATATTAGTTCCAGAGGTACAACATAGCAATTCAACATCTCTATACTTTATACTTCCTTTATGCTGACCACAAGTGTGTAAATAGTAACTTTTGAAAACTGTGTTCATTGCTTGTTTGTTAAAATGCAACTGGCTTATGTATATTGTTCTTCCATCTGAGGACATTGTTAAACTCATACTGTCGATTATTTGGGTTTTCATTTGATAACCATGGCACCTGCAAACAATAATAACTTGTTCTTTCCCTTTCATCTTTATAGCTTTATTATTTTTCTGTGGGTCTTATTATTATTACAATGAATAAAAGTTTCAGAGCAGTGTTTAATAGATCCAGTGAGGGTGGCTGCCCTCTGTTTGTTCCGGACTTTAAAAATCTCATTACTGAGTAAGACATCACGCTAGGTTTTTCTAGACATCCTTCATCAGGTTTTAAAATTTCTCTTCCGACGTAGACATGGCCAACAAGCACGTGAGAAAATGCTCCGCATCCCTTGTCATCAGGAAAATACAAATCAAAACCACAATGAGATCCCACCTCACACCAGTGAGAATGGGGAAAATTAACAAGGCAGGAAACCACAAATGTTGGAGAGGATGCGGAGAAAAGGGAACCCTCTTGCACTGTTGGTGGGAATGTGAACTGGTGCAGCCACTCTGGAAAACTGTGTGGAGGTTCCTCAAAGAGTTAAAAATAGACCTGCCCTACAACCCAGCAATTGCACTGTTGGGGATTTACCCCAAATATTCAGATGCAATGAAACGCCGAGACACCTGCACCCCGATGTTTCTAGCAGCAATGTCCACAGTAGCCAAACTGTGGAAGGAGCCTCGGTGTCCATTGAAAGATGAATGGATAAAGAAGATGTGGTTTATGTATACAATGGAATATTCCTCAGCCATTAGAAACAACAAATACCCACCATTTGCTTCAACGTGGATGGAACTGGAGGGTATTATGCTGAGTGAAGTAAGTCAATCGGAGAAGGACAAACATTATATGGTCTCATTCATTTGGGGAATATAAAAAATAGTGAAAGGGAATAAAGAAGAAAAAATGAGTGGGAAATATCAGAAAGGGAGACAGAACATGAGAGACTCTTCACTCTGGGAAACGAACAAGAGGTGGTAGAAAGGGAGGTGGGCGGGACATGAGGGTGACTGGGTGATGGGCACTGAGGGGGGCACTTGATGGGATGAGCACTGGGTGTTATTCTGTATGTTGGCAAATTGGACACCAATAAATAAATAAATAAATAAATAAATAAATAAATAAATAAACAAACAAATATAAATAAATAAATAAATAAAATTTCTCTTCCACTCCTGTTTTGCAAAAAGTCTGTTAACTGAATGATTTCTCAATGTGAACAGTGCTTTTTCTGAACCTGAGGGGATCATATTATTTTTTTCTGATTAAATCACTTTTTTATAATTTTTTTATTTATTATTTATGCTAGTCACACACAGAGAGAGAGAGAGAGAGAGGCAGAGACACAGGCAGAGGGAGAAGCAGGCTCCATGCACCGGGAGCCCAACGTGGGATTCGATCCCGGGTCTCCAGGATCGCGCCCTGGGCCAAAGGCAGGCGCCAAACCACTGTGCCACCCAGGGATCCCTGTTTAAATCACTTTTTATAGTGATTCAGGTACTATAAGTAGTGAATTAGTTTTTAAATCACTTAACATAGTAAATTATAAATTAGTCCAATTTGGTAATAATCTCTGTAGTGTCCACAGTTGATGTCCCATTTTCTTTCTTTTTTTATAAAGTTTTTTTTCATTTATTCGTGAGAGACACACAGAGAGAGGCAGAGACACAGGGAGAGGGAGAAGCAGGCTCACTGTGCGGAGCCCAGTGAGGGACTCAATCCCAGGACCCGGAGATCACCCTGAGCCAAAGGTAGACACTCAACCAGAGAGCCACCCAGGTGCCCCAGTGATGGCCCATTTTCATTCCAAATAATGCCAAGTTTTATAGACAGAGACATACAGAAATCTAAATAGACACATTATATAGTAATATAATGTAGATTTCTGTATGTCTCTTTCTATAGAACATAGCTACCATTGGCCTGTAAGAGAAAAATTTTTAAATGATGGGATTTATCTTCACAGACTTAGCTTGTGTCCTTCACAAAGATACAGAATCTAAGATTCTATAAAATTATCACCAACTTCATTGCCTAGAAAGCCATCGCTGTGGTTATAGCAATAGTACATTGCATTCGAAAAATATCTGATGTACCATTAAAAATGCCAAGTGTTCAGTCCTCATCCTTCACTTATAAGCAAGGTCTTTCCTGGACTGCATTAATTTCCTCTCAAGGTTGGAGGTTAAGACTGTGCGTTATGTATTTTGACAAGCCAAGAAAAGGAAATTTGTCATTTTTTTCCTCTTGCTTTTCCACGCCTTATAACAGCAATGAGATTTGCAGTTACCCATCCATTGGCTGCGCACATCACCTGCACTCATCAGCTACACACTCAATTCTCTCCCAAATGCATCACAAGGAGGAAGGGCTTAGGAATCCTTCTACTGGATTTGTACTATGAGGGCATTAGAAACTGGGAAAGAAGGAAATTAATAGACTTAGGAGGGGAAAAACCGCTCACATTTGCATATGAGAAAACTCAGTTCCCAAAGCAATGGGAGGACTTACTCAAATGTGTTGCTAGCAGGTAGGAGCAGACCCAGAGCTCCAGTCCAAGCTGGGACTCCCAGTCCAGGGCTCAGCCCCTGACATCACTGAGGAACTTAGTGGTGCTTGACAGAGGGCCACCGATAGGCTGCTCTGGTGATACAACCTCCATCCCTCCTGGCAGGTCAGATGGCAAACATCATTAACTGTTCAGTTGAAATCAAAATGAAGTATATTGAAAGGGACCATTATTTACCAAGCTCTGCCCTCGAAACGTGTCAGCAGTCTTGGCTTGACTAAAAAAAAAAAAAGGCTTTTATTAAAGTGTAAATAAAAAGTGGACAGATGGCATTGAAGTTTTCCTGAGAGGTTTCAAAACCATATTCTTTAAAGAACCAGGACTTCCCTTGGAGCAAAGCAATAGGTTAGTAGGCTCTAGAGAGAAGAAATAAAATGGTCTGATGTTCATTTTTCATTCTCAGTAAAATATTGATGGAGTACTGCTGTCAAAATCTATTTGGCAAACTGCATACTGTGCCTGGAATTACCACCCTTTGTGTTTTCAGACACAAAGAACATTGTCTTTCAAAATGTTCTGAAATAATAGGCGTAGAAAAAAATATTGAATTCTGGTTTACATGCTTAATAATAAAACCATCAATATTGTATTTAAAGAAATTTGTATATGTTATGAAAACCATCAAAAGTCAATGTACCTTCTGACTGTGCTTATACATAAGTACTGAAAATTTATTTTTTCTTTCCATTAAATTTCAAAAAGATCATCTGTGTCACTAGTTTTACAGGCCATTATTAAGCATTTTAAACATTTTATTTCTAGCATCGGTAATCATGTGCCATGCCAGTTTAAATCCCACAGCAATTGGAGAATAACTCAAACCTAACATGTATTTATTTACCAAATATATAAAGAATATTCTGGGCTTATAGTAGATAAAAAGTTTTTATATGCAGGTACAATATTTTTTACAGCAGTAGTATAAAAACACTGGAGAAAGTATTTTGACTTTTTTTTTTAATGTACATTGTTCTCTTTAGTTTAGTTTCAGCCAACCTTTACTTTAGTTCTTATTACCTACAGAGAAAAAAAGCAGCCAGACATAGCTTTCAGCAGGTAATTAAGGGTTCTGTTCTCTTTGAATTTCTTGTACTTTACCAATTACACTGGAACAAAGCACATGAAAACAGGAAGAAGAATATCCATCTAAGTTTAACACAACTTCTGAATTACTTTTACAAGCTTTAATTGAATTTATAATTTTAATCACGTTTTTATTTTAGAACAGTTCTCGATTTACAGAAACATTGCAAAGATATTATAAAGTTCCTGTAAACCCCACATCCAGTTTTCCCTTGTTGTTCACATCTTGTATTAGCCTGGTACATTTGTTACAATTAACAAACCAATACTGGTAAACTATTATTAACTAAAATTCTTACTTTATTCAGATTTCCTTAGGTTCTTTTCGCCTAATGTCCTTTTTCAGGTCTAGAGGCCACTCCAGTGTATTTAGTGGTTGTGCCTCCTTAGGCTCCTTTGGGCTGTGACAGTTTCTCAGACTTTGCTTGTTTTTGATGACCTTGGCAGTTGTCAGGTACACTGCTCAAGTATTTTGTAGAATGTCTCTCAGTTTGGATTGGTCTGATGTTTTTTCTCATGATTTGATCAGGGTTATATATTTTGGAGAGGAAGATCACACAGACAAAGTGCCATTTTTTATAAAAAATCACATGGTATCAATGACACCATTGACGTGATTTACCAAATGTTTAATTTGGTTATGTGGCTAAGGTAATGTTTGTCCTGTTTATTACTGTAAAGTTACCCTAGTTTTCCCCTTTTTCATACTGTACTCTTTAGGAAAAAAGTCATCAGGGGACGCCAGGGTGGCTCAGTGGTTGAGCATCTGCCTTTGGCCCAGGTCATGACCCCGGGGTCCTGGGATCGATTCCTGCCTCGGCCTCCCCACGGGGAGCCTGCTTCTCCCTCTGCCTATGTCTCTGCTCCTCTCTCCCCATCTCTCATGAATAAATAAAAATTAAAAATCTAAAAAAAAAAAAAAAGATACCAGGCATAGCTCACATTTCAGGAGTAGAGGATTATATTCTCCTTCCTTGAGGACAAATCATCTGCATCAATTATTTTAGATTCTTCTCCATAGGAGATTTGTCTATTCTCACCCATCTGTTTATTTATTCTTTTCTTTATTTCAATATAGACTTATGGATATTTATTTTAAACTTTGGGTTATAATCCAATGCTACTTCATTTATTTTGTTGTTCAAATTGCTCTGGCTTGACCAGCTGGAAGTCTTTCATCTGGCTCATGTCCCTTTGATATACCTATATCATTAAGTGTCTCTGGGGTCTTTTTGTTTTGTCTTGCTTTTTAACACTGTCTCACTTTCTGGCACTGTGAGATGCTCCAGGATCATCTTGTGTAGTTCCTGGCTCAGTCCTAGAATCAGCCATTTCTCCGCAGAGCACCAATTCCTTTTATTAGAGAATGGTTTGAGAAACCGAGATCTGGGTACTAGGTCTGCTTGTTGCTACTAGGGTACCATTTCTTTTAGGCATTCTCCACTAACAGGGCAAGGAAATATATGTGTGTTTACTAGTCTGCATATAGATGCATGGCTCTAAGCATTTCTTTCTTTTTTTAAAAAGATTTTATTTATTCAGAGAGAGAGAGAGAGGCAGAGTCACAGGCAGAGGGAGAAGCAGGCTCTACGCAGGGAGCCCGACGTGGGACTCGATCCCGGGTCTCCAGGATCCCACCCCGGGCTGCAGGCGGCGCTAAACCACTGTGCCACTGGGGCTGCCCCTCTGAGTATTTCTTATATGCAGCCGTGTATATGTATGTTACCATCACTATCTATATTAAGCCAAACCATGAGTTCATATAGATTTCTCCAATTCCTATCCATTAAAGCATGGATCATTCTAGCTTCCCCTTCTTACATACAGGAACCCCCCACTCCAACAGTGAGAGAACCATCCATCATCCACTTAATGCTATTGCTCAATTCAGGTACGCATGCATGGAGGTGTCAGAATTGCTAACCCATCTCTCCATGGGAAACCTTTATCAAAGAGAGTACAGTGCTTGTGTACGGGTTCATTTGCCTGGGCGTACAGGCTATACGCATCTCTGAAGTTCCTTAGGTCAGCACCTGCCTCCTCTCCACCCCCAACTGGCTTTACTTTTGAAAGAGAAAGGAAGCAGGAAATCATCAGCTAGTAAACTTTGGTGCGTTGGTGTTTCCACTTACAAATTAGAATATTGCAGCAGGATGAAGAACTCACCGTGCAGATCACAATTCTAATATTTTTATGTAAAAAAAAAATATTTTAGAGCAAGAATTAGACCAGCAGGCTCTGGAAGGAAACTCTGGGTGTGTGTGTATGTGTGTGTGTCTATTTTTCAAAGAGAAATTGAAAACACAGCAGTTCAGAATATTGATTTTGCTTAAGCTTAACTATCCAGCTGGCACTTTGTGTCAATAGCCCGGCTACGTAAACAAAAACAAAGCACAGGACAAGACATAAGAAAGTATCCTTATGATGGAAGCATTTTGCAAGACTCAGACTTCCCTGGATAGAGAGCCCAGCTGTGTAATCTACCTTTCAGTCTCAATAAAGTCTCATATTCAAATATATTCTTTTAAGGTGCTGTTGGTTTTTTGTCATTGGATTGTGAAATAATAGCTTAAAGAAGTTTTAGGAATCAAACTTTAGGGAATCAAACTTTAAGGAAATATTGTCTCTGTTAAGCTTGACCCTCAAACTAACCCTAAATATTTGAGCACAGCACTGATTGGAAGTGATGTTTCTTAGTACTGGAAAATAAAGACAGATAATGATGGACTAATTTCTAACATCTCTTTAATCACTGGGCGACCGCCTCAGCTCTGTGGCACTTACTTTAAATAGTGCTTTCTCCGTATTAATTTTTCTTTCTTTTTATTGTGTGACATCTAACGACCTAACAGCCTATTTTGAACAAAGATGAATAAATTAGTCATTTGTGGAGCTGAATGTACTTATCATGATTATGGAGTGAATATATTAAATACATTAGTTTATACTATATATATTGTCCTAGTTCAAGGTATAATACTGACCAAGGGCAACAACACAATCTACTTTCTATGCTTTCCCCTCCGAAGGTTATATAATGAAGACAGAATTCTATGACCATTTTGGAGAACTTCGTTTGGAATCTTAGTAAGATTTTAAAACTCTTCCCTTAATTTGGAATTAAGTTTGAGGATGCTAAAATTGACATTGAGGAAAAAAAAATCTCGTCTGCCTTCTCCCTCTCATCTTCAAATTTCATCCACTTTTTAACATACAGAAGGGGCAAAAGATAATTAGCTATTTTTCTACATTTCATTCTAAACAACGAGGCCGAGCTTTTTCACTGAATTGATTTCTGTTGAAAGAACAAAGGCATAACAACTGCTTAAAAAGTGATCAATTTAGTCCTTGCCTACAGTGACTTTGTCAGAGAGTAAGTCAGTCTAGCTGATGCTAGGTGCTGCCTAGGTCCTGAGTTGAAGAGGGGATTGAAAATCCAAGCTTGGGGGTGCCTGGGTGGCTCAGTGGGTTAAGCATCTGCCTTTGGCCCATGATCTCAGGGTCCTGGGATCAAGCCCCACATCAGGCTCCCTGCTCAAGGGGTAGTCTGCTTGTCCTTCCCCCTCTGCTGCTCTCCCTGTTCTCTCTTCCTCTCTCAAATAAATAAATAAAACTTTTATTAAAAATGCAAGTGTAAAAAAATGTAAGTGTGATCAGAGGAGAAGCATGCTGTGGGTTATAAGCAGTGCCTGTCCTCAGTGAGGAAATGAGAAAGAGTGGCAGACGTGCTGTATAAATATTTATCTTTTCTAGCTTATAATATTGACTGTTTGTGATGACATTAACTCCGTTTTAGAATCTAATTAATAAAATCAGCGTTGGCTTTTCTGATAAACATTTATTATATTTTTGCTTTACACTAAACTGAATCCATTTTGGGGTTCTAACTATATCAATTTTTCCTGCTCTCAAGAACCAAAGATCATAAAATATATTACATAAAGTCTCAAAAGATGTCATTTTCTTAAGTAATTCTTTCTAAATCCACATTACAGTATTATCATCTATGAGGAAAGAAAGAATGCCTGTTCAGCTCTCAAACTTTCTGCAATGCCCTAACTCATAATTTAAAGTCATGACTCCATTGCATAAACCTGGCTTTCCACCCCACTTATAAGTAAGTCCAAAGTTCTTACCATGATTTCTCACTCCCTACCCAACTTGGCTCTGAACCACTTCTCTGACCTCCCACACCCTCTCACTCACTTCAATCCAGCCATTCTGACCTCCATGCAGAGTTCCTTGGAGGATGAACCCAGTCATGCTCAAGAATCTAAGAATTCACTGATTCTTCTGACTGCAACTCCTGTCCCAGGGCAACTGCATGGCCCACGTCCTCACTCACTGCATTTCATCTGCTCCAGCACCATTGCTTCAGGGAGGAATATCCTGCCAGAGTGCCCCATCCACCCTGTCCCCTTCTGCTTTCTTTTCCTCCAGCACTCATCACTATCTTGCATTATAGTGAATACTTAGGTGCCATTTCATCTTTCTACCACCAGAAGGGATGGGGCACTGTGGCAGGATATTCTTCACTGAAGCAATGGTGCTGGAGCAGATGAAATGGCAGTGAGTGAGAAGTTCTTTCTGACAGTGCTTTATTTATCAATGAATCTATTTATTGAGCATTTACATGTTTCATCTAGGGCTCAAGGTATTGGGGCTCTAGCAGTGAATAAGATAACATTTCCTGCTTCTCCCAGAACCCAAGCCCCAAGTCACAGACTCTGCCCAGACCCCAGAGACATCAATATTGAGGGAAAGCGCTAAATTCCCACCCTTGAAAACCTGGGTTGAGTGGTTTCCATTTAAACTTTGTGTACAACAAAACCCTCTTCTATATGCTCAGACACACAATATGGAATTCTAAATATATAAAATAGAGCCTTCCTTTTCCTCCTGGAAGATCACTGTCAAGGCACTTCTCCAACACCAGGGGCTGTGCTGGCTTTACCCAGCTGCTGCCTGCTGAGTCTGTCTGCATATTGTCTGTGCATTGTCTGGACACAATTTGCTGTTCACAGCAGCAACTTAGGTCGTTTACACTCTCTTATTCTTGAGCCTTGAAATACAGAGCAGCAGACTCAAAGCATAGCGTTAGTTTTTATGAGGACATTGTAGATAGCACTTCAGTGTATCAAGCGTCTTGGGTGCAGGATGTTGAATATCATTCCTTTCTCAAGCTGGCATGCTAAAATGTGTGTGTGCCTCTTAATAAGAATGTAATTATTTTCACCAAGAATTATATACATTCTAAATTTATTTGTACTTGAGATAGGAATTCTTTCAGGATGTGATTGATACAGAGCACTTACAGAGGCAATATGTAATTTTCGCAAAAATATGGTGCTGTCTGCTACTTTTTCAGCTAAAAATAAACCATTAATAATCCATTTCCACCTTTTGAGAATGCAGCGAACAAGGAGACTGCAAAGTTGGAATGTGTATGTTTAATTGGAAGCTCAAGAAAACGACTTTGATGATGAATGTCCAGCAATAGAAAATGTACAGCTCTAAAATGGATTAAATTTTAGTGGTTTCAGAAGTTAAAATCTGAATAGTGAATAGTAGAAATAAATGCAATGAGTGGGATGGAGGGAATGTAAGCAAGCACAAGAGGGAAGTAACATCTTTCCTTACCTTAAAATTTGTAATTGATGCAACTTCACATGCCTCTCCTCCAAGCCTGCCAGCTAATTTAAAAATAAGACTTCATTTTAATCTCCAGCTTTCAGTTGGAAGTAACGAAGAAATGGAAGTTAAGTGCTCGATCCAAATTGCCCGAGCCTCCAAATTCTTCCCAGCCCTCATCTCCCACTCACAGATAGAAATAGGCAAATCTTTAAATGATATCGCGTATTGTCTATCCTTTTCTAATGGCTTTAAAAATCTTCCACATGGGCAATAACTTAAGAAGGGAGCTATGGAAAATCTACTACAGCCCCAGCTCAAGGGAATTCTGTCCTCTTCACTGCTCCTTTGTTATGCGTGAAGCTCTCACTCGAGATTTCCTGTGCCTGTCACTTTGCCAGCTGACAGTGAGTGAGCTGGCATTTTCTACACATGTATCAGTACTTTTTCACCATGTGGACAAAATCCAATTTAGGAACAGGTTATATCATCAATAAACTGATGTGTTAAGGCAGTAATTTGGATCTGGAACAGGTTCCCTCATAGAAACAGTGTAACATATGGTAGCTAGGTTTTAAGACAAGACCACAAAGACCGTCTAATCTGTAAATAAATAAAAATTAGCATATTAATGCATGGTTTTGATGATGCCGAGGCCCATTTTCAACTTTTTGTCTTTAGAAAAATGCACTCTGAAACCCAAATGGGCCCCTCAGGAACATGTGTTTTCAGAGCAGGTGACACTGGGGGACAGAACTCCATATGGAATGCAGGGTAAATGGGTCAGGCAAGCGTATTACAAACACAGTGATTTATGAATCTCTTCACCACTCAGAAAGGAAGGTGGCGAGTCAATCAGACTCTGAATGCTTTAATTCAAAAACCAAGGTGAGGTTACTTCTGAGAAGTAGACAAATCAGTTCTGGGATGCACCTGCCAGACATTTTGTATTTGGGGTTCTTTGTAGGGCAAATGACTATACATTGTACACAGATGAAGATGTGTTGTTAATGAGGCAAGCTCTGCCAGTAGGCTCCACAGGTGGTTGTCAGACAAGGAGTGTGCCATGAAGGGCCCTGAATGATCCAGTTTCCCGAAACTACTCCTGTTATCAGCTTTCTTTCTTCTCTAGTGTAACACTCCCATCTTAGCGTAACTCAAGGATTTGCAACTTACACGTCAACAGGTCTGCAATTGCAATTTCCACATTAAAAATAAAAGGGTGAGACTCTTCTACCTTCTTCTAAGATATCAGAAAACAATCAGGACAAAGAGAGAAAAAATTGTAAATGTCACCATTGATGAAGTAAGTAGAAATCTCCCTTAGCCTCGTTTGACACCACGGGGAAAGCAAAGGACCCAAGACCAAACAGGGCAGGGTTTGACCTTCCATCTCAGCACCCAGGGTCTGTGGCAGCCCTGCACCTGCCACCCTAGGTCACATGTGGAGAAGGAAACATCGAAGTCCCTTGCACATAAGACCCAACCTATATTGTGCTTGGCTTCACAGAGGCTTTGCTAAGTTGCCTAGTCAGAACACATCTCTTTCAGAGATGATAAGGAAAGAGCAGGCTGGCCTCAGTCTTCTCCATAGGAGCTAGAAGTGCTAGAAGACAGTAGCATCATGCTTGATCAAGGGGAGAAAGCAGGATCCAGAAAGTGCATGTCGAGTTGAAGACAACCTCAGACAAATGCAGATGGAAAGAATTTTATGAAATAATAGATCACTGCTCTTCCACAATATTAAGGTTATGAGAAACTGTCCCACACCATGGAGGGACAAGAAGTAAATACAATTTGAGATCCTGGATAGGATCCTGGAGCAGGAAAAAAAAAAGATATTCTTTTAAAAACTGATGAAATTCACATAAGATTATGTGAATTCACATAATTCACAATATCACACCAAAGCTAATTTTCTGGTGTTGGTAGTTGTTCTAGAGTTATGCAAAATGTTTATACAGAGAAATCCAATGTTACTTTTGCAACTTTCCTGTAAGTCTCAAGTGAATTCAAAGTAAAAAGTTTAAAAAGTAAGGCAGTAGATGATTATATTTAACATGCAAGACCTTAAGGAGTATAGTTCCTGTGAGTTCTTCTTAATAAGCATTAGAAGATGGATTTAAGCCAACGACTAAATGAAGGGAAATTATGACAAAAGAATGGCTAGTACTTGAGCACTGGATCCCTTAAACATAGGATTGAATTCAAACCAGCTTGGCTATAAGGTAAAGTGTGAGCAGTTTTTAAATTATACATTGCAATGATGTATTAAGAAATATTGCTATTAAAAGATGGCACTAGTGGTCAGAGATGAGAAGTGGGAGAAATATAATGAAGTATTTATGTATTAAAGTTAAGTCTTCAAAGGATGGGTAAATTAATTAGAGGTATAAGTACTTTAAAATACACTTGAAAAACAATGATAATGACCCAATCAGTCAAAATTGGGAAGCAGAAGAAACAAAGCAGTAAGAGGTGAAAAGGCATTAATCTCGTCATTGTTTACAGTGGGCAACAAATGGATGCTGTCCAAAAAAGAGCCAACTGTCTTATAAAAGGCATTCTTAATGGTACCACTGAAAGATTTAAAACCAGACTTTCTAAATTATAATAATGAACACAACTAAAATAAGGGGAATGTTTTAAATATTAAGAGGAATCATAACATAATAAGTTTATAAAATGGCAGCATAGTTTTATAATAAATAGTAAGAGACTAGAAACTACCTATAAAACTATCACTGAGGAGTGAGTTAAATCAATTATGATAAGAATACAATATATTTATTACCAATAAAAAGACAGTAGCTCTATATATTGATACGGAATGATCTCTAAGATGTCTTAAGAAGAAAAAGAAAGTTCAGTACCATTTGTGTAGCAAAGAAAAAAATGAAAGAAAAAAAATCCCTGAATTTGTGTTTGTGTGCTTATATCTTAGACGGATATACAGAAACTAATAGTCGTGTTTTCTTTGGGATTTAAGTGGTGAATTGTAGGAGCTGGATGAAAGGAAAACTTTCATTTCGCTCTAGATAACTTTATGTGCCTTATATACATTACGCATTATATAAATCTATTGCCTATTGAAAACATAGATTGCTAGATCAATAGATGGATGATGGAAAAAACCATTCACCAGAAACAGTGTTTAGAATAAAGCACAAGGAAATGCTGATTCCCAGTGTCTCCACATTACCTACAAAATTGTGCCAACAGTGGAGGCTTTCACAGTTAAAAAACTTTGGCTCTTAGAGAGAGGGGCATGGCTCACATGGTAGGTGAGAATGACCCAATAGAAGGGCTTTTGACTATGTCCATGCTCCTATTAAGCAACTAGGAAACTGTTTCAGCAAACAGAAGAGGCCCCTTGGTCTTCTAACCATTCCTAGGGCTCATGGTTTCATGACCAAGAATGGGTGTAAGAAGTAACAAGGAACGAAAGATGTCATCCAGAGTTCCAGCTTAAGAAAGGTTGAATGTGGCTCCATTCACAAGATAAAAGACAGAAGAGGAATGGTGGTTTTCCTAATAGAGGGGCAGGGAGAGGATGGAAGTGGAGGAGGGATTATTACTCTTTGCAGTAGAAGGTCAAGTGAACGTCAGGTAAATTAGGTTTGTGCCTGGAGCACAGACATCCACATGTAGATGCTCATTAACTAGTTAGAGTTAGTCTGTGTCTCAGAAGAGAGATCTGCCCAGGAGATAATTATGTAGACATCAATGTGTGGCTTTAATTTCAGCCTTGAGAAAGGACACAATTGATAGCCAGATATACCGACTGAGGAGGGAAGAGCAGATGGAAAAGGAAAAAAAAAAATCAAAAGGAACCTCAAATGGAAGGATGGGCAGAGGAGGAAGAGCTAGGAAGGAAACTAAGACGAAGAAGCCAGAGAACTCACAGATTTTACAGCATCCAAGAAAAAAAGAACATTTTAGTTCTTTCAAAAAGGAGAGCTGCATCCAGGAGATATGCAGCGCAGAAGCTGGAGGATGAAGCAGAGTCCAAAGAGAACTTTTTTAAGACAAGAGGCTTCAGATATTCAAATGCCAATGGGAGGGTCCACTGGACAGGGAGAGGCTTAAGATGTGGAAGTAAGAAGATTGGTGGTGCTCCTGATGAGGGTGAGGTGAGGGATTCGGAGCCTACAAGGAGGGTAAAGCCTTGGACAAGATGAGGACCACCTCTTCTGTCACAACCAAGAGGAGGAAGAAAAAGAAAGGTACAGGTGCAAACACACTGTGCATCAGCTGGGAGCAGGGGGAGTTCTGACCACGAATCTGAAGACAGCTCTTTCCTCATTGCAGTGAAAGGTGAGTCATCTCCTCAAATTGTGGGGTGAAGTGGTGAGGCTAGGAGATATTTTAAGGAGTAGACATGTTATTATTGCAGCACCTTGGCAGGAAAAGAGAAATTGCCTACTATAAAAGATAGGTGGAAGAAGTAGGAATCCATACATTTGCAGAGGCAAGAGTTGGCAGGGTCATGTGGGCTTTGTTCTGATTGGTTGGTTTGTTTTTAGCATCATTCAGCAGATGAAATGTGAATGCAAGCAAAAGGAAATTGGCTGGATTGATCCAGAGGGGGTTCAGAGAAAGAGCTGCGGGGGAAGGTGTTGGATGATATGAAAAGACGGTTGAACTAACAGACGATGAGTTAAAGACCAGACAGAAGAGACACACAGAAAGGAGTGAGCTGATGAATAGGAGTGGAGGGCCTGAAGTTCTGGAAGTCTCAGTCAGGTAGAGAAACACATGCATAGACTGAGGTGAAAACACTGGAGATTGAAGAACAGGTTTCAGTTTTCAATACATAGCTAATAAAACTCTAAAAGATGCTTCTGCATAATTTTATTTTATTTTGTAAAAAGACTTTATTCATAAGAGACACAGAAAGAGAGGCAGAGACACAGGCAGAGGGAGAAGCAGGTTCCCCATGGGCAGCCTAATGCAGGATTCGATCCCAGAACCCTGGGATCACGACCTGAGCCAAACGCATATGCTCAACCACTGAGCCACCCACATGCCCTGCTTCTACATAATCTTAAATGCAAATCAAAACCTTTTTATTGGTCAGATTGGCAAAAAAACAGAATAATAAGCTTGATATTGAAGTACAAAGTGTGGTGAAGATAGGAGGAAATGAACATCCTCCCACACTATCAGTAAGACTATAATTTGGCAATATCTACGAAAATGCCCAGTGGCCATCGTGCCCGAGCAGGCAGTTCTGTGGCTAGGAAGTTAAGCCAAGGACATACTCAGACAAGTTTTCCCAAAATGCATGTGAGGGATATTCTCTGCATTGTGTACTCACTCATTCAGCGATTATTTACTGGGCACCTACCATGTTCAGAGGACAACTGTCAAAATGTAATTTTCGAAAATGAAAAACATGACACTCAGACAAATACAGAATGAATTCATGTCACCAATTTTATTCAACTCATTAATTATTGAGGCCAACAGTAATGCAGCAAAGCTGGTTTAAAGGAGACTCTGAAGAAAGGGGAATTATATGGTCCTTTAAAAAGAGAATGTTAGAATAAGGTTGTTGGGGGTTATACAAATGGGTTAAATCTTACAGAGAAATAAGCTGCAATCTTTGAAGTTATCTTTCCTACGAGACAGAAATTATTTGCTCCTTGACTAGACATGAATCAATAAGTTAATGTGTGTCTTTATGGAGTCTAAGCCCTTAATTAATAGTAAATAGCGGTCAAACAACATATTCTCTTGGAAAAATAAATAATTTGAGAATGGACTTGTTGAATGATGCCCTAGAATGACACTGAAAGACTATTCTGCACTGTTTTGCATTTACTTCCAAATGCAGATAATTTTTCTTAGTGTGACCTTGTGCTTGGGAAGCAACAATGAACAAAGCAAACAAGTTCCTTGCCTTCCTGGAGGGAACCCCCACAGTGCCAAGGGGTGGTTATGGATGATATGGTATGTACGATATGATGAATTAGATGTAGCCTCTAGAAAGACTAAAGTTGATCTGTAACTATTGTTAGCCAGAGGCCAGAGGAAAGGTGTTTGCTTGTTTGTTTTCCATTAGAATGAATGACTTTGTATATTGGGGTAGACAGAGAACTCAGAATCTAGAAGCACTGTGTCTTCATTTCATCCCAAGGAAAGTAGGATGTCAGGAGGTAGAGAGGGGGCTGTGGAGCACCAATCCTGTATCAGGGTTGCCAAGAAAGCTGGATAGAATGAAACAGTCCATCTAGCTGGAAACAGAAATTTGAAAGAGTACACTGAAAACACTTGGCAGGAAGGGGAAGAGAAAAGGGGAGAAATACGAGTTTGAGTTTTAGAGCAAAAAGCTTAAAGCATGTAGAAATTAAGAGGAGGGCAGAGCCTACTGGGGCCACCCAGGATTGACACTGATGGGAGTGACCAAGGATAATGGTGCACGATGAGGTGATCTGACCCCATTTCTCAAAAGAATTAATCAAATTTCAATTTCAGCTTCAAAACATAAAGACCCTGGACATTGTCAATAACTGTCCAACAACTTCTCACAGCAAGATGGAAAAATTAAAAATCGGTGACTTTTCTTGGACCTGTCAGGGAACTCAAGTCATTGGGCAAATCATCACCCTGGAATCCAAAGCTATTTGCTTCTAGGGAGGTACAGAAACCAAGATCTACTTTCATGGAGCAAATGCCACAAGAGACATCAACTTGTAGGAACAGTGAAATGGTAATGTTGACCAATTGCTGGGGCCTAGTTGTGGACTATCATGAAGCTGTGACACTCCTAGATGTCACAGTCTTAGAGACACTCCCTCACTTTCATGGGTTTTTCTCTCCAGAACCCCCAAGAGGTGCTCCCAGTGAGAATCCAAAAAAAGGATCCCCTGTGACTCTGGTCAGGGCAGGGGAACTCTCCAGACAGAAAGAATTTGCAAGATCTCAAATCTTTTTTTTTTAAGATGTTATTTATTTATTCATGAGAGATACGCAGAGAGGGGCAGAGATATAGGCAGAAGGAGAAGCAGGCTCTGCTGGGAGCCCAATGCAGGACTCAATCCCAGGACCCCAGGATCACAACCTGAGCCGAAGGCAGGCACTCAACCACTGAGCCACCCAGGAATCTCTGCAAGATCTCAATTCTAAAACCCCATCTCCATTGGGAGAAGAGAATTCCTTCCAACACCAGTTCCCTCCAACCTTCCTGTTTCATTTAAGATGAAACACACACACACACACACACACACACACGCAGAATCAATAAGAGTCAGGACTTCAAGAAAATAGATTAGAAATTCTGTAGTCAGGGAAGAAAATAGGGTGGCACAGGGTAGATAAAGAACCACTTATGAAGGTCACAGGCCAGAGACCCAGGACCTCAAAAAGACTAAGGTTTTATTAAGAGGTTATAAGATGCTCTTTTCCCCCACACCTCACCACCACACCAACGGGGCCAAGTATAATAACAGAAGATCTACCTGTAAGAGCTACCAGATGCACTCTCTGAGGAACAGTACTTAAGTAAGCCTAACATGAAGAGAGGAGGCAAAAAACAGGATACCAAAGGAATTTGATGCCTCTGGTACCTATAGCTATAGTAAAGATTAACACAACCCAACATCTGATCAGATTAATATAAATATTCACACTAAAGCTCTATTTATTTCAGTCCTTTTACCCAATAAAACATACTTGAATTTCAGCAAAAAAATACAAGACGTGCTAAAAAGGCAGAAAAAGGAGAAACACACACACACACACACACACACACACACGTAGTTTGAAGAGATATAGCAAGCATCAGAACCCAACACAGATATGACACAGCTGTTGAAACTCTCAAGCCAGAAATTTAAAATAACAATGACTAATATGCTAACGGCATTAATGGAAAAAGTAGATAACATGCAAGAATAACTGGTTAATGCAACATAAGCAGAGAGATTAAAAGGCTAAGAAAATTTCAAAAACACCATCATAGAAATAAAGAATGACTTAGATGAGCTCATCAGTAGACTGGACATGGCTGTGGAAAGAATCTGTGAACATTCAGAAAAGTCCACTAGAAACTTCTGGAAGCATCATGCAAAGAGAAAAAAAGAATGAGGAACAAAAACCAGAACAGAAGATCCAAGAACTGATGGATATCAGTAAGTATAAGATATACATAATTGGAATAACTGACAAAGAAGACAAGGAGAAGGGAATGGAAGAAATATTTGAAGTCATAATGGTTGAGAATATCTCAAAATTAGTGACAGACAACAAACCAAAATACAGATCCAAGAAGCTCAGAGAACCAGGCAAGAAAAATACCACGAAAGACTCCACCTGGGCATATCATAGTCAAAAGAATCCACCCCAGCACTCATCTATAAGTGGGTAGGTGGTGGGAATTAAAGAAGCATTTCTTGAAGGCATTTCAAACTTGGACAATTCAACCCCTCCCTCTTTTCCACCTTCCACATCGAATTGCTCACAAAATGCTGCCAATTCTCCAAGAAATGTCTCTCAGATCCAGCATCTCCTTTATCTTCCTATTGCCACTGCCTGAGTTGAGGGCTTCATCTGTTACTTGGAATTATCACAACATTTTTTTAATCTGTCACCAGTTTCTTTCCCACAGGCATAAGCCAGAGTTATTATCCAAAAAAATTCAGCTGGCTCTTTGGTACCTACAAACTGAAACCCAAAATTCTGTTGAAAACCTGGCTACTGATTCATTTCCACTCCCCATCTCCATGCACCCAGACTGAGTTTAGTCCCTTGCCTTCCAGGCCCTGACACATGCTAGTCACTATTCCAAGATCACATTCACACCACTCTTCATCTGTCAACTCCCTCATCTTTTCATATCTAGCTAAAATATTACCTTCTCAGTGAAGTGGTCCCATATATATCCCTGTTGTTAAATTAGTTGCTCTATAATACTGTGCCTTCGGGACTTTTTTTTTTTTTTTAATTAGAGTGGTGGGGGCAGAGGGAGAGGGAGAGAATCTTAAGCAGGCTCCATTTCTAAGCATGGTTAGAAAATGCTTCGAAATGGAGCCTGCTGAGCATGGAACCCAACATGAGGTTCGATCTCATGACCCTGAGATCATGACCTGAGCAGAAATCCAGAGTCGGATGCTTAACTGACTGAGCCTCCCAGGCACTCTGCATTAGTGGAATTTTATTAAACTTGTTGAAGCACTTATATTGCAATGTATTTGTTGACACACTAATCTATAATCCTAGAATGAGAGCTCACCTAGGCCGGAGGCATTTGCACATAGTAGTCAATACATGTGTTTGAATAAAATGAAATGAAATGATGAGATAATTTTTGGAAAGGTGTTGATAATAATGGGCACTCGTGATAAAGACAAAGGGATATTTTCTGAATGAAAAGGAAACCTTATCTTGGCATTTGCAGCATGGCTTGGCATTTGATTTAACAATTTGGAAACCAGAAGCTGTTTTTGGACTTGTCTGCAAAGTGAGGTGGTCATGGCCTTCTTATACTTCAACATTCAGGTACCTAATAGACAATCTCATATCAGGGATGTCTTTAATACAGCAAAGTCTAGGCACTCTCTTGGTGGTGGTGTTCCATCTTCCTCATTCTCTCTGTCTGGGCTCCTATAACAAAACGTTACACACTGAGTAGCTTAAAAATAGGAAATATTTGGTTCTCACAGTTCTGGAGGCTAGGAGGTCCAGATCAAGGCATTAGCAGTTTGTGAGGGCCCTCTTCCTGGTTCATAACTATGACCACACCTGGTAAAAGGGGAAAGGTCTCTCTGTGGGACCTATTTTATAAGAAGCTCCACCCTCATGACCTGATCACCTTCCAAAGGCCCCACCTCCTCATTCCACCACCTTTGTGGGTTAGGATTTCAACTCTTGAATTTGGGGACAATCCAAACATTCAGACCATGGCATCCATGGTCTATCCTCACTACCCATCTTTGTCATTACTGGAAAGGTATGCCCTATATTCAAATTTTTGATAACCATGACTTATCAGAAAACTCTGGTAATACATAATAATAAAATAATAGATTTTTAGGAAGTATTTCCATTAAAAACTTTAAATATTTTTTGAAATGTTAGCAACCAGGTGACTTCATTTTCTAATGTTCTTATCTCTTTCATTTTTTTTTTTTTTTGGCCCAAATTCAGGGTCTGAACTAAATTATAGTCATTTAGTGTTTAGTATTTAGTATACTTACTGTTATATAGTATTTTCTGGAGAGGTTCCAAGAAGACCTGACTGCTTCTGGCTTGGACCTTTCTAGACTTCCCTAAAACTTGTCCACAGTTCCAATCACTACCAGTATGGCACCCCAGAGAACAGGCTATGGGTCAGGATAGTAAGGAGCAGGGGAATGACCTCACTAGCTGGACCCAGAGCTTAGTCAAGAGTGAGGCAGGAATCCTAGGAAGACTGAGGACCTGGGCTCTCAACTACTCCCTTCTCTTACTACAGGGCTTCTGGACTCAGTGTTCCAGATGCTCGTGTGATCTGCAGATAGAACTGTACTTCAACATCATTGATTTCCTTTGTAATTCTATGGATTTTACTTTATGGCTTAAAAACCTCATCTTGGGAAGAGTTCCATGGCATGAAAAGCGTACAAATGCCTGTAAGGCTTCTTTATCAAAGGATCATATTTCAGGGAGATATGAATCCCCTGAAAGAGAAAGACAACTTTTATGATCTATGCCTTTTCTTTGAGAATGCCCAGAGCTTTCACTTGTAACAAAACAGGATCCAGGGAGCCAAAAAGGTCTGAGTTGAGATTTCTTTAGTTTAGCAGGTTTTGGGGTGGCTTTTATAGGGATTCCAGAACTTTCTCCACCCTATTTCTAAAAGCAAGCACTATTTCTTTTCATTGCTTGTAGGTTTGGTGAAAGAGTGACTGATAAATGATGTGCATGCCAAGTGATCTTGCCTTTTACTTAAATCCACTAATCCAGACCAGGGCTTTAATTTTCAGTGCTTCAAGCAGCCATATCTATGTGACATCCCTGGAATCAGAATGAGTTCTTTTGGTTAGGACATTTTACTATTTACCAATCTTTCCCCAAATGCCATATAATTTTATTTTATTTTTAGTAAGGAAACTTGTATAGTACAAAGTAGTTTATTATAGTGCAGTAGTGTAAGTGTAAGTAGGTATAAGTAAGGAAGTATAGTCAGCCTATAATTTTAATTCTTACCTCTTCTAAACTGGGGTACTAATTCCTAAGAATTAGGGGTAGAATCCAAAAATGGTGTGATTTCAAGCAAAGTCACAGACTTAGCCTGATTCAGCAGGAGAGCTCTGCAAGAGAACAGGCTTCTGTATCCTTCCACTACCTATACCCTATTTCTTTGTTGTTGGTCATTGGTGGCAAGCTGCCCCAATGCAATGAGAGGATGGGGAATGCAGATTCCCAGGATCTTTGAACTCTCTGACATAGAGCAAACTGGGTCCAGGAACCTGAGAACAGTTCTATAAAAGAGTCACAGGTACCAACCATTAGAGGCAAAATCACACCAAAGTCAGAGATGGGTGCAGAGATAAAGGGATTCCAAGGGATTTGGATGGAGTGTTGACAGTATTGGCTGCAAAGAGTTTGAGTGATTTTTTTCAAGCAAATCTAAAATGAAATATAGGTCTTCAAACTTAAAATATCACTATTACATCGAGTCTCCTATTGTCTAGAAATCATACTTTTCAGAACATTTCTTATATTCCTGCTATGGGATATAGCTAAGACCTAATTGCCCCTCACTCTTGCAGACTCTATTACAAAGCTACCAAAGTCACTTAATAAATCCCAAATGATAAAATAACAGGTCTTGGCTAACTTGATTGCCAAAAAAATCAGTAACATATTTTGTCAGGTCCCTGTGATGACTGTGGCTTCCCTCAACAAAAAACAGGCTGGGACAGAAGTAGAGAGACCAATCACTGCTGAAAGAAGGGTCTGAATTGAATATCTCCAGTAAGATGAATTCACAGGAAATGAAGCTTCATTAGCTCAGATGCCTCCATATGGAACTACTTGTTGGGTCAAGAGCTTTCCAGAAAACCATATGAAACCCTGGGAAATGTCTGTTTTGGATACAAGAAGTCTCAAGAGGTTTTATGGATTCAGATCTTTGTTATGGAAAAAGGAACTTCGACTTTTGCTTGGGAAGTTTGCTTCTGGGAGACATGCCAAACTCAAAGCTGACGTGATTTGCAATAACCTAGTTAATCAGCCATAAAAATCAAGGCTTTATCATTTTTTAGAGATAATCACACACTGTAATTTCAAATCGTAAGACTTACTGTGAGAAAACCATGTGCTTTAGCTAGGGTATATGTTTGTTTAAAAGATAACTAAATGTAAAAATCTCAGCCAAAAGCTTGCCTTGTACATAAATATCCAATATACTAATGTTTTCACATACCACTTGCCCATATTTTTAAAAGATAGAGTGACATCAGAGGCCTTTCATGACTTAAACTTGGCTTTAGTAATTATAGAATCATTTTTTAAGCAAAAGAAATTGGCTTTCACTGACAAAAGTCAGAAATTCATTCATTACTTATGAGTAGTGTGAAGCTGAATTTTTATGTAAACAAATCAGAATTTTGAAACCAGGACACAGACACATGCATTCTTACTAGCATGACTCTATCTGAGACTGTTATTTCTTTTAGATAATTAGAATTTATACCCGCTTTAAATATATATATTTATATGTATAGACTCAGATAGACATAGACTATCTGAGATTGTAGGCTGAAATTTTATAGAAGGCCTAGAAAAGCAGTTTTGAGAGTCTGGCAGGAAGAGGGTGAAATTGAACAGAGAAGCAGATCAGACATATCCAGCCCAAGAGAAAGAGTGAAGAAAGCAAAATTGAGCTTTCTGTCTCCCACTTCAAGCCCCTTCCCTTTCAAAAGTGCTTTGAAGCCTCTCAGGATCCCACAGTAGGTCTCAGCCAGACATCTACAGTAGCATGACCTACAGACTTTTTTTTAAAAAAGTACAATTTTCTAAAACTTCAGTTTCCCAGAGTGTGTTCTCATTACTCCTGGGGATCCCTGCAACAGTATCAGAAGGCAACCAGGTCAAAACTATTTTTATAATAATGCAAAGATGCTTTTTACCTTTTTACTTTTATTTTCCTTTTCAGTAAGCAGTGGCATTTTCCATAGACTACTTGATAAGTGATGTCATAATAGATTGAAAGCATGTTAAAAAATAGCTAGAATAACAACTACATAGGCAGAAAGCATATACTTGCCCAAAAGGTGTCAATTTTAAAATAAAAACAGTTAATTTGGTTTCAGCTCAGGTAGTAATCTCAGGGTTGTGAGGTTGAACTCCACATTGGGTTCCATTTTCAGCATGGAGTCCGTTTGGGACTCTCTCTCCCTTTCCCTGCCCCTCTCTAAAATAAATAAATAGATCTTTAAAAAAAAAAAGTTTAAAAAGGGCAATCAAATAAATGGCAAAGAGGTAGTAAGTAGGGCAGCAGAAAAGAGAAGAAACAAAAAATATGGAATAATAGAAAATAAACTTGAGAAATCACAATAAAAGTAAATGGGCTAAACCATTCAGGTAAAGAAGAAAAATTAATCTGACAAATATTTTTAAAATAAATACTGTTATTTATAAGTAAGACTAAAACAGAGTTGGCAAACTGCAGCCCATAGGCTATGTCTAGCCCATATATATTTATATATGGTCTTAGGCAAATGATGGTGTTTGCAATTTAAAGTGATTGGGTAAAAAGAAGAAGAATATATGACAGAGACCACATATGACACGGAAAAGCTAAGATATTTAGTATCTGTATCTTTACAGAAAAACTGTATGAACCCCTGTATTAAAATATAAAATGATAAGATCCAGAGTTGAGACAGAATGGAGACAGATTTAGAACACAGTCTGGTTTCCCTCCACTATTCAGATATTACCTGGATACATGAATGCCCTCGCACGTTTATTAGCCTCCCTTGTAGTTAGATATGGCCAACAGGAAATGAGCTGCAGTGACTTATACAATTTCCAAGTCAAGTCTTCATAAAGCATACATATGTCTCCAACTCTACTTTCCCTCCTTCCTATAGAATAAAGAAAAAGGATGGATGGAACAAGTCAACTTTGAATTTTTGATTATGTGGATAAAGCCATCACTTGGAACCCAGCAAAGCAATGATATAGGAGTCTAAGTCCCTAGACAATTTATGAAAACAGAAGTTTGCAATAATCCCTGTTCTGCCCACCCCCAAATCATTATAGATTAGAAAGAAATGGACTTCTCTCTTACTTCAGCCATTGTTGGGTAGAGATCTTTGTCACTGTAACTTGGCCTGTATCCCAACTAATACACCAAGGAGACATGAACTAAGAAAAACCTATGCTGTTATAATGTCAGACAAAATACACCTTAAAGCAAAAAAAAAAAAAGATTAAAAGTATCATAATGGATGGTGCATGTGGGTGGCTCAGTTCATTAAGCCTCTACCTTCCACTCAGGTCATGGTCTCAGGGTCCTGGGATTGAGTCCCACATGGCGCTCTCTGCTCAGTGGGGAGCCTGCTTCTCCTTCTCCCTTTGCCTCTCTCCTGCTCATGCTGTCTCTCTCTCTCAAATAAATAAATAAAATTTTTAAAAAAACTGTCATAATGGAAAAGCTGATTTTACAGGAAGATTCAATCATTTTAAACCAGAATTTAACTCTATGATGTTATGTATCATCACAGACCCACAGAAAATTAACAAATCTCTCTAGTGAAATATTTAACACCTCTCAGAAATCAATGGATAAAGCAGAAAATTAGAAATAAAAGATTGAGGCAGAAAAGTGAATATGCTTTATCTAGTAGGTATATAGAGAACATTACATCCAATAATTGAGTAAGTTATAGTCTTTTAAAGCACAAATAGAACAATTTTGAAAACTGATCCCATTCTAAGTCATAAGGTTAGTTTTAACAAATTTCAAAGGATGATAAGGTATAGCATGTAGTCTCTGAGTACAAGGTAAATAACTTAGAATTTAGTAACAAAATCAAGCAAGAGAAATATTTACAAATTTTATAACATTCTAAATAACTCAGAAGTCAAAGAAGAGGGAATAATGCAAATTATAAAATATTTGTAAATGAGCAGTAACTAGAATACTATGTAACAAAACTTGTGGAATAGAGCGAAAGCCCTGCCTAATGACAAATGCATAACCGTGTTAAGTCTCATTGAAAGGTAAAATCATGACTCTCATACAGATGTAAAAGTGAACAAATGCTAAAAACTTTACCCTATTTGTTAATCAACAAGGGAATCAAGCATATGTCATAACTGCTCAAAAGAGAATCCAAAGAATAGACACATTTATAGATACAGGATATTGAAAAGAATACGCAAATGGAAGTAAAACTGGGTTTTCCACAGGGGACAAGGGAAGTCAGATGAACTTCTCTACCAGAATCTGCAGGTTTCTAGATAAGAATGATTCTGTGCTGCTAGCAGTTACTGGCAGTGTCATAACATAGCTCAAAGATAATGACAACAGTAGAATCAAGTAACTCAGAAGGTAGACAATGCATAGTTTTCCATGGAAGCACAAGTTTTTCCTTACAGTTGCCCTCCATATGATCAAAAAATATTATCACAGAAGGATTATTCATAACCACAGTGTAAAGCTGGTCTCATTACTGCTCGAGGCTCTGCAAGAGTAGTAATCTATCATATAGACCTCTTTGAGATTGTTTTCTTGCAATGAACCAAGCAGGTAGCTTTTGAAATATGGGAGGGGGGGAACAAATAATAACACAGCAAAATAAACCTAGAGGAAAAAAGATATGGTGCATAAAGATAAGTGGGAAAAACATGAAAAGCAAAAAGTTCCCGCATCTGCCCCAGGAGGCAGAGCGCTGGAAGAGCCTCACTCCCACCCTTATAACAAAGTCAGCCGTTCTCACTTCAGATTCATGAATGGGTTTAATTAAGCCCATTGGAGAACTGAAGTAGCAAAGCAACAAATGGCCTAAAATCAAAGGAGACATGGTACATGCAGAGAGAGAGGAGATGAACACCCAGCTGGGTGTGGCAGATGCAACCAGATGCCATTTAAATCATTAGACTAGAAGAGCTGAAAAACTGGTGAAAGTCAAGTGTGGACCATCCAGTGTGAAGCCCCACCCCCAGCGGTTGCAGAAATTGAGTTTGCCCCAGACTCTTTCTGTACAAACCCCATTGGCTGCTCATAGAAGAGACCAGAAAGGGCCCTATGAAGGAAGCACCCACACATCTCAAGTGAAGAAGGAAAGGAGAATTCCAGATGAGGTAAGAAACGACTGGTGTCTTCGAGGCACTACTAAAATTTCCAGGCAGCTGGCGAGGGAAACAGAGGAAAATACCTGGAGAAGGAGCAGGATTACACGGACCTCACAGCTACAGCCAGCGGTGGGGAAGGAGTTCACGTACCCCAAACCCAGATAAATACCGCAAGCCTAAATCGGTGGAGTAATCAAAACAAGAGACCAACAACCCCAGCCCCAAGCTAAGAAGCTTGAGATAATAAGGACCAACAGCAGAATATTAACGGTGGGAACAGGAGAACAAGAGCACTCAAGTGATCTTTGAGGCACAATTGCAGAGGGAAGACCTAAAACCCAAAATTTAGCTGAGTCTCCCCACAACCCCCTGCACTAAACAAAAAGTATCTCTTAGAGCATGTTGAAGCCTGCCGTATACTGACAGTTGCCATAGCAACCACAAAGCTCCAACCCAGGCAATCTCAGACTCGGCCATGAAGCAAGCTCAAATTTTAAAAAATAGAAATCGCACAAAATATGTGTTCAGACCCTAACGGAAAGAACTCTACAGATGTTACAGTAAGAAAACAAGTGACCCGTAAAAGGGGGAGAGGAGGAGAGGAGGAAAGATCTGAGCTGATACTTTGTCAGGGAAGATGTCTGTAGAGAAAAAAAGCACATACAAAGATGCTAAACATCACAAATGAGTCAGAAAATGCTAATCAGAACAAAAATAAGACACCGCTACATGCCCAGTGAGGATCTTAACAAAACAAAACAAAACTAGAAATATCAAGGCTTCACAAGGATGTGGAGCGACTGGAACTCCCATGGCAATGTGAGACAGTGCAACCACTTTAGAATCGACAAAGCTAAAATTAGTTGTTGGAAACCCATAGTGAAACAAACATAGTTCCCTTCCCTCAAGGCAAACAGAGAAAAGGCACTAAAAAATATGGTACCTATCCCTAATATCTTCCCTCAATTCCAATGCCAGGTTAGTAGGTTTGGGATATACCCCTGGACCCAGACACCAGTAGACTTTCAAAGATCAAAGTGTTTCCGAGAATCACTAAGGCACTCTTATTTTGAGCCTCACCATTGTACTTCATCTCAGTATCTACAAATACCATTTAGGTTAAGTCTTTCCTTGTTTCTCTTTGGCCTTTCCTGTCAAAGTCACATTTGATGAACAACCAGATTCAACTCAGGCCATCTATGACTTTTTGGCTACCCTCTTCCAGTGTCCTTAACTCTATGGGGTAATATGAGAAGAAGACATCAAGGCCTTTGGGGAAACCCAAAAAGGTTTGCCTAATTCCTGAATTCATAAGATGGGCTGAAAGGTCAATGATGGCAACATTCAGTTTTGGTACTAGGAAGATAGATGAAATGAGAAAGGAAACAGGTGACTGAATTTCTTTTTTTAAAGACTTTATGTATTTATTCTCAAAAGACACACACAGAGAGGCAGAGACATAGGCAGAGGGAGAAAGAAGCAAGCCTGATGTGGGACTCGATCCCAGGACCCCGGGATCATGACCTGACCTGAAGACAGATGCTCAACTGCTGAACCATCAAGGTGCTCCAATGATTGAACTTTAATCAGACTTTGCTAAAGCACAGATTCTAGATCCTGGGGTCATGGAGCTAACATGATCCAGACACTCGGCTGTACTTGTTTCATGTTCTCCTCACAATAACCCCCCAAAAGAAAGTAGGTTTATCCTCCTTTTACTTAGGAGAATACATTCACTCAGCAAACTTAAGTAAACAGCTTAGAGTCACACAGCTACTTAATTGGCAAACAGAGGGTTTGAAGCCAGATTCTTCCAACACGTAAGCCCTTATTAATTCTACTGTAACCGCATATCAGCCAATATGATACTTCATTTAAGTTTACAGTCAGGTGACTGAAGTGATTTTTTTTATTCGTTTTATTTGCTCCCAAACTGGCGTCACGTTCTTTATTTCTCCATGATGAGCCTTTCTCTTTAAAGCTAAAGAATGAGCCTCAACCTCCCATAAGATTTTCATGTTACAAAAGAAACTTTCATAAATCCTGTCTTGATTGACTCATCCTAGGGTGTGGAATAAGACAAGAGGCTTTTCATATCTGTGTAAAACTAGCCCTGTTCAGTGGTATTATGTATGAGCCCTACCAGCAATTCTTTCTTTTCAAAGTGATGGTGTACCTTGAATTCATTTGGCATAGCAAGGCATTCTAGTCTGAGCCTCACTGATGAATTACGTCCCCAGTGGGATTTTTTTTTTCTAAATAATGTTGAATTAAATTTAATCTGAGAACTTCTCCATCCGGCTTATTTTCTTATAGCAAGTATTGAACTGAATCTCTCTTCTGACTCCCTTGGTTCTTTTCAGATGAGAATAGCCCATCTAATCAGGTCTACATCATTCTTGGATTTGAATAAAACCTTCAAAGCCTGTGGGACTTAGCATAGTAATAAATACCACAAACGTAGATAGAAGACGCAAAGGTAGAACAAGCTGCCAGCACTAAAGAAAGGGAAAGAGTAGGCAGGAATTCTTTTAGTTAATTGCAAATTAAGTCTATCTGACAAGAAAGGAACTCTTCCTGATTCATATTTTCTCTCTTGGGATCTTAACACTAGGTTATGAAACATCTCTTGACAGTAACTGCCAATGGATATTGCCATTGTTTTGATGTATGTTATTTGAAAATTGATGTATGGAAGTAACATTCCAGAATAACTTTTTATTTGGATGTTTACTCATCACACCAAACGAAATTTGCCAGCTCCTTTCCTCCTATTTTTGCCTGATGTACATACTATTATACGTACATGAATATTGTTCAGTATATTACACATACTATATTAATGGCTCAAGTCTTCTTTCTCTTCTTGGCTTACCTCTCCCTGGCAATGGCCTCACCATTCCCATATTGAACATGGAATCAGCTCTAATTTTGTACCTTCTTTAAGTGGGAGTATAAGGCACAGAGGGAATGGCTTTGCAGCCAGATGAACCTGGGTTCAAATCCTGATTCCACCCCCTATTGGTATGTGCCATTGACTAAGTCATCTTAACTGATTTGAGACTCAGTTTATTCATCTGTAATGTAGGGATCATAAAGTCAGCCCTCCCCCATTATTGTCAGGATTAAATGAGATAAAGCATACAGAATATTCAGCACAGGGCCTGATGTATGTTAGGAGTTCAAAGTACTTACATTCTTACTATTAAAAATAGAACTGAAGCGATCTTGAGAAAAAATTGCCTGCTTTTTTACCCAAGCCTTGGAGTTAATAAGTTCATTTGAAATTGCACAATAAGCTGCCACAAAACAATGACAGTCTATTTCAAAGAAAACATTCAGTGGAAACATTCATTAAGAAGAAAACATTTTGGTTTATATATCCACTACTTTAAAGCTAACCAGGCTGAGAGGATAATGGACAACATTATCTAGAGCAGAACTCACACAGTAGGACATGTGGTGGCAACTAGTTGGCCACTGGTGAGTGGTGGAAGGTTCCAGATCTACGGTCCTTTCCTTGGCTCTCAGGGGAGTGCAATGTCCATTTCCACAGTATTTCTAACTTCACATTTGACTAAAGGTTAAGTGTTGGTAACCTACTTCATGAGTGATTAAAGGTTAATTTTGATTGATATTCATAAATTCATTTACTTGTTTAATAATGACTTTAATTCAGCATTCTACTAAAAAGTACCACCCAAACTTAGCAAACTGTAACCTACATGTTTTGCACACTCAGAGTTAACATGCTTACAATTTTCAAAAAAGCTGCATTCAGCTTTTGACAGATACTTATATAAAGGACATTTCTTTCATGTAATATCTCCCACATAGTAAGTGCTAATAGGTAGTAATTATTCATGTTACTTAATTCCCCACAACCATTCACTGGCCAACTCCTTCTATTCCTCTGAAAAATTTCCCCTCTCCATTTCTGTCACAACCACCTTAATTCAGGAAGGAATCATCGCACGGCCAGAGAATTTAATACTTGCCTCTAATACTTTCCTGTCTCCCTGACCTTTCTGCTAAACCACCCTACAGCTAAATCGAAATGCATGTATGTGTCTGATTTTTAAAACCACCCCCCAAAACATGCCCTTCCTGTCCAGCCATCCTTGATTCCCACAGTCTATCAATAAAAATCCTCCATGCCTTGCAAAGGAAGCATTTCACAGATTCACAGGGGCCTTTGGGAACTCAAGATTTATATTCTGAGTAGGGGATAGGTGGAGATTTAATAGTAGATGACTGGAGATTTGTGCTACACCTATCCCAATCTGCCAGTCATCAAGATCCACACTGATGCCTTTTTCAAACATTCTTTCCAAACCACTCTAACCACATTAATTTCCCCACTACCAAACCTCAGAGCACTTAAATACCGTGCCAACCAATCCAACACTTAATTATGCATTGTCTCACAAAGTTCTTTAACCACTCCATATACACTTCCTATATATTATCCTTTCCTGTCCAATAGATAATTTCCCCAAAGATAGAAACTATGTTTTATTCATCTCCTACATTTTTTTCATCTCCTACATTTTAAAATAGTGATGGGTGTGTAATATACATTACCACATAGCATACAATTATTACTACCAGGCATATTGCTAGGCATTTTAGCCAAATTATTTAATTCAATACACGCAACAATCTTATCTGGTAGATGTTTATCATTCTCCCCTGCAAAGATGAGTATTCTGAGATTTAAAAGCAAAGTTACTTGTCCAAAGTCAGAGAGCTAGAAGACAAGCAAAACCACAGGTTGATTCCAGGAATGTCTGATCTCTAGGTTTTAACTATAGCTGGTATCCAACACAAAGTTAATTGCTGATAGGTGTTTAACACCAACTTGCTCCAAGACAACCTCAGTAACTCAGTAACTCCTACACCTCTAAATGGAGAGTGGAGTCTCAAGTCTCAATAAATACTTGTTGGCTGATTTACTGGAGGCAAATGTCATGCAATTAGCCAAATAAGCTTTCAGTATTTTAGTGAATAATACAGCAAATGTCTACATTTTACAAGATGACTGAGAATTTTTTCAGCTTATTTTCAAAAACTTAGAATTCTACTACCCTTGAAATACACAAACAGAAGCTGTTCATTCAGATCTCGTTACAGCATGGGAGTCAACCACTATCACTTGGATTTGGCAGAGGCTTGAGGCAGGCAGGAGAGTGGGCATGCATTATAGTGGACAAAGGAGAAGTCTCTGGGCATGTCCTGATTAAAGATTGTTGGTCTGTGGTGGCTGGAGGTGGGCTAATAATAATAATATTTTGTATATCTCTGGTTGGCTCTGAGTTGAAATGGGGGTGGGAGTGACAAAAAATAGGGAAGCTGGCAGTCTGACCAAGTCCTGGCCTTTCTGGGCCAGTTGCTACAGATGCTGTGGGTCAGAGTTCTATTGTCCTGTATGGTCTGGCCATTGTCCATTGGTATGTTCATTTTCTCATACTTAGCTGGAAGCCACTTTTTATCCTAATTTACCTTTGGTAGATATTTGGAATGCTGTTTCTATTTGTTTGTTTGTTTTTTCTTATTATAAAGATATCTATTTATTTCCAATGACTTAAGTTTAGTGGGTTAACAAATTGCTTTCTTAGGAAATGCAGTTTTCTACAGAGGTTGCTCATGTCTTAAAAAATAATAATAATAAGGTTTTCCCTCCAAGAAAGGATGAAGAAGGAATTAAATTAAAAGATGATGATAAATGTCACTTTCTCTACATAAAACAGTGAAATTCTAGTAGTGACAAAGAATGTATTTCAAAGACTGGAGATTATAAACAATGGTATTGGTCTGGTTTCCATGTATACCACAATGAACCCTCTCCCATAACTACACTCAATACTATCTTAAATCTCTGAAGATTTTGACATGTGTAAAGTCATTGGATGTCTTTCCCCATTTTTACAAAGTTCTGTCCAGCTTGTATTTGGCAGTAGGAAAAATATAAAAAGGGGAAATCTTATAAGGTAATGCTGGACAGGGAGCAAAGGGAATTTGGGAAATCTCTGCACCTTCCTCTCAATTTTGCTGTGAACCTAAAACTGCTCTAAAAATCAGGTCTTGGGGGATCCCTGGGTGGCGCAGTGGTTTAGCGCCTGCCTTTGGCCCAGGGCGCGATCCTGGAGACCTGGGATCGAGTCCCACGTTGGGCTCCCGGTGCATGGAGCCTGCTTCTCCCTCTGCCTGTGTCTCTGCCTCTCTCTCTCTCTCTCTCTGTGTGTGACTATCATAAATAAATAAAAATCAAAAAAATAAAATAAAAATCAGGTCTTGCTGTAAATTAAATGTACTACAACTCTCTTCATGCTGCTTGCATCAAGTTAGAAATCATAACTGGTTTTAGTTTTTAGGTCCAAGAGAGTACAGTACTCCATTATTTAGAAGTGTTGTTATCTCTTGGAAATAAGGGAAAAGTCAGCCTATTCTTATCAAAACTATAAACAATTTTCTCAGGAAAATAGTAAAATAAGTATGTTCTTTAAAATTAGGATTCTTAAAAATGAGAGCATACAATGCTTTGTGCTAGTGAGTAGATCAAAGAAAATGGAAGCTTGTTTTCAAGAAATTCTGATCTAGTCAAGCATTATACTCTCAGGTAGGCACTGAAACCACAAGCCCAGGCCCTGAGTAGAAAGAGGGAAAGACAAAATATTGGAATGAGGGCAGCCCTGGTGGCTCAGCGGTTGAGCACCACCTTCAGTCCAGGGCCTGATCCTGAAGACCTGGAATCGAGTCCCATGTTGGGCTCCCCGCAGGCGGCCTGCTTCTCCCCCTGCCTGTGTCTCTGCCCCTCTCTCTCTCTGTGTGTGTGTGTGTCTCTCATGAATAAATAAATAAAAATCTTTAAAAAAATATTGGAATGAGACATAAAATGTATGCCTATGGGGGGAGGAGAATACTAATGATTAAGGCTTCCTGGAGGAGGTCAATCTTTAGCCAATTCTTGAAACATTTATGATAATAATATATATTGTAGAACACTTAAAATATATTATTAAAATATACATTATAGGTGGGCCTGACAAACACCTGGTCACTTCTACTTAGCTTGACTTCAACTTCCAAGCTGTAATTTCTGCCACTATCAAACCATAAGCCTAATTCAGTCCCTAAATGGGGTAACATAAGGGAAATTTGTTCAGAATTCAGCATTACATCAGCCCAGCTGCCAGTTAGAATATTATGCCCAAGGAAATAATTTGCTATACTCTCTCCCAAATGTGCCTGCAGAACACAATTTTCCCCTCTTCCCTTTTTCTGCTGCCATGAAAAATAAAAATAAGAAAGTCCCATATGTATGGTGTCAGAAAGGCAAGAGTAAATGAAGCAACATTAATGCACACATACTCACACACACATCTTGACTCCCAGAAGAGTGTACCCTTTTCAATCCAGTTGAATGAGTAAGTGGTATGGTCCAGGTATAGTTTGAAATTCTATCTCCATCTGCTTCTGGTTTTACTATCCACTGAGTCACATGCATTTAGAGTTAGTCTTGAGGGAGAAAGAGAAGCTTTGTCTGTGGCCCTGGGCCTTCTAGGGAAGGAGAAATGCTTTCTCATTACAATCTCATGGCAGCCATGTCTTCACATCTGTTTTCTCCACAATGGACATAATTCCTTCAGGATAGGGGCTGAATTCCCCACCAGGAAATAAAAAAATGACAATAGCAGGGGGCAAAGATTCCTGCCCTGCATATCTTCCCACCTGCATCTCTTTCTTCTTATTGGTAAAATCACCCTTCAAGCTTCGAAAATGTTGAGTTTCAGTTATCATGGAAGCCATAGTGGAATCACTTCTGGTTTGGCAATTGCTTCATGTGCTTCACCTCTGAAACCAGCAAAGCAGCTCTAACAATTTCCCATGTGTTTGGCAGTGCTATTACTGAGCACAGCGCAGTTAGTTTGTGATCTTTAAATAGCACCAAGTCTGACATTTCCAGTTGACAAGCATTTTAGGGAATAAGGTAAGCACCCTTGACAGCTGCATTTGAGTTCTGTTTTGATGAACTAGACTAGAAGGAGCCTGCCTCTAGAGAAGGGTGTGTGGGCCCATCTGTTTAAGGCTGATTATGAGTAATTGATAATGAGTGACCAGACTGAAGTGATGCCCTGATAACAAGACTGTTTGGACCAGCAAATACCACTCTTTAAAAAATATTAGAGATAAATGCTATCTCTTTGAATGCCTGGTCTGGTAGTTAGGAGCCAGGTTACATTTTTCCAATTAAAGTGATTCATTTGGGGTTGTGTTAGTGGCAAGAAAAGAAGGAACACTTTGGAACGAAAAGCGAATTGCTAGGGCAAAGGTATTTTAAATATGAATAAATGATTTGGGGAGCACTAGTAGCTATTTAACCACTTTCTCTTTAACTTCAATACCAACACACTGATGATCATTAAATGCAGTTAAGTGGGGAGGAAGGAAGAGAAGGGAGAGAGGGAAAGAAGGAGAGAGCTTTTGGACATATTTCAGATTTACCTGCCAGTTTTGTTCCTCCTAACACCATAGCTGTACTATTAAAAATATACAATGAAAACCTATACGAATTAACACACACTCATTATACCCACAGCAACCCAGATTAGGAGAGAATAAAATGAGAATTAGAAATCCAAGTTCTTTTGGTGATAAATCATATTTTTATCAACCTTAGAAACTGAAAAAGAATAATACAAAACCAACCAAACCAGTCACTGATGGAAATGTCTTTTAACACGGGAGTAACGAATGTAAGCTTCCTGCGCAAGGTTTTACTGGTAGTTCTGTTTTTCACCACCATTCCCATAATCCATAGCTCTGAGCCTGGCCCCATGCTGTCAGTCCACTTGAACACATTTCGATGAAGGGAAAATGGAAAACATTGTTCTCTAAGCTGCATCACAGTAATTTCTAACAGTGCCTGAATGTGCACTGAGTATCTTGGTGTTCACACTTGATTTAGAAACCACTTTGAAGCTTTGAATTAGAGACATCAATATAATAATTTGACAGCATTAATTCCACTTGGTAATAAAAAGTGCTTCTTTTTTGGAATCTCTTAGCATTACAAAGAAACAAGGGCATTCAAATCTCTCCAACACACAAATTCTAGCTCAAGGGCACTTGGGTTCTAATGTATATCCCTAGTGCATATTTTTGTTTAAAAATATTAATATCCATTTGCCTCTTCTAAGTCTCACCCTTATAATTTCACTTATCTTTATTGTTAAGGTCACATGAATACTGAAGATTAAGGAATTGAAGTATGATTCACTTTGAGACATTCTGTGTCAACAAAATCCCAGCTCAAACCAGTTAAATATGATTTTTAGTTTTCTAAAGAGGGCATGGAGTGTGAGAAATAAATTAGTCATTAAGATATCTAAGATGCCGGGGTGAGGGAAAATGCTCCAACCGAAAAATTCCAATAAATGGGAGCTTAACTAATGACACTGTCTGTTCCGCAACATGGATAAAGAGGAACAAGTGGATTACGACAGGACCTACCACCCTGATCCATGACACCAGGGCATTAGTAACAACATTCCCACATACATTTCCAAGACAGCTTCTGCAGTGCAGAAGACACCACATTTTTTTTTCTGTTTGCTTCTTAACATACATGCATTGTGAAAATTTTACTCACAAGGTAGTAACGCAAAAAGCAAACCTGACTATCAAAACAGGTGCAAGCAGATTTCTTAGAATAATAAAATTAGGCAGCTGTAAAAACTACTGAAAGTGGGTTCAGTGATTTCTTAAATCACTGATACTGTCAGTGAATAATAATAACACCATATGAGTCCAAATTAGGACTGGTGGGCCCCAGGTAGGTTTTGAGACAGACTGCTTTGTTGTTAACTGCTTGCTCAAAGTTAAGGAAATCAGAATTTGTGGGCTCTCAGTCAGATTCTAGGAAGCCAAGAGGTCTGTCTGTGTATCATGCTGACTGTCTTTCTAGTCCAACCTTCCTGTGTCTCTTAGAGAATACTGCCTATGTAAAAGTCCAGCTAAAATGCTACTTCCTCCAGGAAGACTTCCCTGAGCTTCCCCTACTCTGAAAGTTCACTGTTCTTTTTCCTATATGTTGTGGCACACATCACAGAAGCCTTGTCCATACAGAACAAAGACTCTTTATGTTTGAGCTCCCACACCATTAAGAAGCTAAAACAATAGGAGTTGCCTGGTAACCCATACTCAAACTATGTGCCAGGCACTGTTCTAGGCACCATGTAGCTATTAATGCACGTCTTTCTGAGAACATCCCACAGATTAGGTAGTCCTTTGATCTCCATTTTTCAAGTAAGGAATCTGAAACAGCAGTTAGGTAGGGTGCCCCAGAACACAGAGTTGGCACATGCTAAACTACCCTGTTTGTCACACACCAGACAATTGAACGCTGTGAACATGCCTAGATTTTATATTTGATTGACCAACCAACCAAAATTAGCCATGAAGAGCTAACTAAAGTCTGTGCATCCTTAATAATATATTCTGTGCATGTGTAGGAAATCTAAACCTACTTAGCCTCATAAATTGTAAATTTGTTTCCAAAGTGTTAAGACTTAGCACCATACTAATTAAGCTCTGGCACAGTCTCCCACAGCCCAGAATAGAAGTTCGGGATGGCCTGGGTGATGCCTGGCTGTACAGTGCTGACTAATCAAAAGTACTGGTCGGCTCCAGTCCTAACAGAAAGGTTGCCATTCCGTAAGGCTATGTATATGTGCTTTCAGGAAAAAGGAACATTTAGGTCTTTGTCTTTTCCCTCATTTTTTCTCCTTTTAGTATATTGGTTCTTTCTATTTACATAGTAGTGAAACAGTTATTATTGTTTGTAGTCTGTATTCTCTTTCTATTGTTGTAAGAACAAATCACCACAAGCCCAAAAAACAACCGTATTATCTCACAGTTGGTAGGTCAGAAATCCATGTGTGCTCAGCTGGTTTCTCTGCTTCAGGTTTCACAAAGATGAAGTCCAGGTGTCAGAAGCACTGTGTTACCATTTGGAGGCTCTGGGGATGAATCTGCTTCCAGGCCTAGTCAGGTGTTGGCTAAATTCTGGGTCCTTGCTGCTGCAGCACTGAGCAGATTGTTTGCTTGCTGGCTGTCAGCAAGGGCCCCTCTCATCTTCTAGAGGCCTCTATTCACTCCTTAGCTCACTGCCCCTACCTCCCTCCTCCTCTGTGTGATAGCCAGCAACCAGCAACCAAGAGGGTGATGAGGGGGCTGGTGGGGGGGGGATCTCTCTCCTACTTAGAATCTCTCTGTCCTCCCTTTGTCCTCATCACCACCACCCTCTCCTGCCTTCCTTTTTGTCATTTAAGGTCTCATGGGATTATACCGGATTCATTCCAATAATCCAGCAGGATAATCTCCCTGTTTTAAGGTTGGCTGATTAGTAACTTAATTCCATTTGAAAAGTCCCTTCACAGCAGTATATAGATTAGCGTTGGCTCAAAGAACCAGAGGACAGAAATCCTAGGGGCATCTTTAGAATCCTGCCAACCACACATGTTGACCCTCAAAATGTAAACACAACAATGTTTTCTTAATCAGAAGTTAAGAATTTTGGTGCATTTTAATTTTGTTACGCTACATTCTGTGGTTTCCCACCTAACAGCTCTTCTACCTATTACAAACAATTATAATGAAACAAGAATTTAGATAACATCCCTTTATGATTTGTAAGCATACTGATTGAATTGAATAATATAAAATATATGAACGTTATTAACTTTTGGGTTTTTTAAAACTACCAATAAAACGGTCTATAAAATAATTTCAACACCATGATTAAATTTTGCTTTGGATTTTGCATGCAGCATAATGATGCAAGCTTGCACAAATAGTAAGCTGGGCTTACTGGGAAGGGATAAAAATCTCTTTCCTAGATATAAGCTAAATTATGTCAAATAGATGATTGGTCACGATTATATCATACTAGTGGACTCAAGGACTTATGAGAATTTTATGTATTGTGAAGATGAAATCAATCATCCTCAAGATCCTTTGTGACACTATGGGGCACATGATAGTGTTCAGTTTATACTGTGGAAGAATGAATAAATGTGATTTGGTGGTGGTAGAAAGTTTACTGATGTGTTTATGAAATGCTCCATGCTTCTCATCCATGGAAAAAGGTTACAATTGCAAGTTATCTAATATCCCTCCAGCTTCATATCCTATAATCATGATTTGTGATAATTTTCCTTCTGAATTCTGTTTATTCCGCTCAAGATATTCACACATGTTCCAGGATAGAAAAAAAAGTAAGTAGAATTTTTCCTAAGGAAAATTTAGAAAGCAATTAAAAATAGGATTGCCATAAGATTGTATCAAGTGCATAGAGATGCAACTTGTTTTCAGTGATAGCTGTCCAAAATCTATGGATGCTCAAGATATTAGTCAATGGCCCTAACTGGGGAGACAGAGGCAATATGATGAGGAAGAAAGGCTCTGGTATTTCTTCCTGCAACCCCCGCCCCCACTCCCTGCCACAGTAAATTGAAGGCAGGACTTAGGCAAAGCACTTAAGTTTTCTAGATTCCACTTTCTTAATCTGTAAGAGAAACAAGACTTGCCAAATGAGGGGATATTTAATCTAAACAATTAATCTCTACTGGTGGATGAGGCTGCTTCTAGTGACTAGAGTTTTATGGGAGGTGGAGCTGCAGCCTACACCAAGTTGTTAGGAATGGCAGTAGGCATTGGCTCTTAATATTATTAAAAAAAAAAATCTTTGCAAGTTTAAAATCTGGCCTCTATACATTGAATGGCATTGTGTGCCTAGATCATTAGAGAAAGACATGTGTCAATCTTTTAAAAATCTCTAGCGATGATTCTCCTGTGCTGGGCTCTCACTGTTCATGTTTCCTCTCCTCTGACATTTCCACTGCTGCAACCAAAGGCCATTTCCTTTTTGGTCTGTCAACAGTGGAAATTGCAAACAGCTGCTTGCCAATCCCTTGGATAATAGGTTCACTGTGCACATCATGTTATCAGATCTTTAAAGTCACCTCCAATATCTGAAGAGGTCACAGAGGAGAATTTTGAAGTTGAAAGGGGCCTTAGTAAACATCTAATCCAACTTCTACCGAAGGCAGGAGTTCCATCTGTACCTTCTGTCTTTGAGGCATCCCTTGGCCTCTGCACAAAAACTTCCAACAACAGAGGATTCATGACCCCAAGGCAGCATACTTCTTGTTCAGATGACTTAAATTGTTAGAAATATTATTCTTATATTTAAGTGGAATCAGATGGTAGTTTCTACAGGATCTTATTCTGCTATCTAGAATCAAACAGAATGTGTTCATGTATTGTTTTTATCAGGTAGTTCACCTATAAGAAGAAAGATCTGTTCCCCCAAAAGGTTTATTCCAGTCTGAACTTTACCATTTCTTCATGTGAAAGGGTTTACATTCATCTTACTTCCTTTTTATTCGTTTCTACATGTTCTTTATTTTGTGAATGTCCCTCTCTTATAAAGTTATTTGAATAACAAAATTTGCTACAGTTCAGTAAAAAGAAATGATCTATAGTCACAGGCAAAGATGTGGCTGAAACTCAAAAACAGAATATTCAATAAAGGGACACCAGGGTGGCTCAGTGGGTTCAGTGTCTGCCTTTGATTCAGGTCATGATCTCCGGATCCTGGGAGTCAGGCTCCCTGCTCAGTGAAGAGTCTGCTTCTCCCTCTCCCTTTGCCCCTCCCCTGCACTCATGTGCTCGATCTCTCTCTCTCTCTCTCTCAAGTAAAAAAAATTAAAAATCTTGAAAAAAAAAGAATATTCAAAAAAATAAGTAGGACACAAAAGAATGGAGTATGTTTCCATTCATATAAAATCAAAGTCTAATAAGATTGCATATATAGATAATATAACCACAAAGAAAAACCAGCTAATGATGATTATGAAAGTCATAATAATGCTTACCTCTAGAGGAAGAACGAAGGTGAGATCACAGAGGGACATGTAGCTAGGTTTGGGGGATGTTTTGGAATGTCAGTAATGTTTCATTCTTTGACCTGAGTGGTGATTTCATGATATCTACTTTATAGTTTCATCAGTTTACATATATATATTTTTTTCTGAATGTATATTTTGCATTTGTGCTCATTTAGCATTTTACTCTAAAAATTTGCATGCATACATTTTGACCCCAAAATTCAGTTTCCAGAAAATTATCACAAGCAAATAATTAAGGATATACACAAAACTTTTAGTTCAAGGTATGTATAATGCAACAATGATTATAATAGAAGGACAAAAAAGCCCAGCATAAGTTAAATATTCGAAGTTAGACTGCATGTCTTGATATAAAAGTGTATTCATGATTTTTTCTGAAAAAAATAAAATAAAAGAAGATACAATCTGTAAGATTACATTCTTGAAAAAATATGAAAAGGATTTCAATTAAATATTAATAAGCACTTCTCAGAGGCTTACTAAAGTTCATTTTTGTTTTCCTTCCTCTTTTTCATCTATACTTTTAGAGTATTCTATGATGATATGTACATTGTACTCTTTTGTAATAAAATTATTAAAAATAAAAATAAAAATAATGGATCTGGTGGGCATAATACTCTAAATGAGGCATGGATCATGGCCACTTGGGTCCTACAGAGTCTATTTTTCAGTGCAGTGAAATTTTTTTTTTTGGCATCATACATTTATTAGCTCTCTCTCTCTCTTTTTTTATTGGTGTTCAATTTGCCAACATATAGAATAACACCCAGTGCTCATCCCATCAAGTGACCCCCTCAGCGCCCGTCACCCAGTTATCCCAACCCCCCACTCACCTCCCTTTCCACCACCCCTCGTTCGTTTCCCAGAGTTAGGAGTCTCTCATGTTCTGTCTCCCTTTCTGATATTTCCCACTCATTTTCTCTCCTTTCCCTTTATTCCCTTTCACTATTTTTAATATTCCCCAAATGAATGAGACCATAAAATGTTTGTCCTTCTCTGATTGACTTACTTCACTCAGCATAATACCCTCCAGTTCCATCCACGTTGAAGCAAATGGTGGGTATTTGTCGTTTCTAATGGCTGAGTAATATTCCATTGGATACATAAACCACATCTTCTTTATCCATTCATCTTTCCATGGACACCGAGGCTCCTTCCACAGTTTGGCTATTGTGGACATTGCTGCTATAAACATTGGGGTGCACGTGTTCCAGCGTTTCACTATGTAGTGAAATTTTGAACAAACTCCATAGGAGCAACTATAGGACACCGAAAAAAGAAATGGGGAATAGTCAAGTTAAATACAAGATCAACCGAATTCAATCCATATCTTTTTAAATTTAGTTTTATTAAAAGCAATGTTGTTCAATGGCATAAAGTCAAAGCCTTGTTAGAAAAAAAAGCAACACATCATGCCTTGTCCTTTCCCTATTTCCTACCTCCCAGACAATTTCAACTGTTTCCCCTTATTCTTTCAGTATATGCCTGTCTGTTTTATTAAACAACATGTTTACGATGCTTCATTCTGTAGCTTTAAACATAATCTATTGACTTCCCATGGCAGAAGGTAAAGATTTTTCTCTTTTTCAATATACCATGCACATGCATATTCCTGTCTTTGCAACCTCCCAGTATCACAAGTTTGATTATACATATTTAGTGTTTACATCATCATGACAGGAATGCAATACTCATAACTAAGTCAGGTGCCATCCATCACTGAAAACCTTCTCACTTTCCCTGGAGTTAACAATTATTTTTGTTTGTTCATTTGCTTGGGTTGCAATGTGCTTATCTTCCCCAGTTGTATAAACCCCAACTTATCCCCCTGTTGTAACCTCTCAATTCAACCAATGTGTCTTATATTTATCAGGTTAATAAATTTTTTTAACAGTTTCATTTATTTATTCATGAGAGATGCACACAGAGAGAGAGAGAGAGAGAGAGAGAGAGAGAGAGGCAGAGGGAGAAGCAGGCTCCATGCAGGGGACCCGACGTGGGACTCGATCCCGGGTCTCCAGGATCAGGCCCTCGACCGAAGGCAGGCGCTAAACCGCTGAGTCACCCGGGCTGCCAGATTAATAAAGTTTTTAAGAAATCTTTCCCAGAACTTCTGACTGTCTCTAATCACACCTGGGTGCTCACTCAGGACCTTTTTTATCTTTCTACTTAACTCTTTCACCTCTCTCGTTTGTTGACCTTCTGTTTCCTGGATCCCATGACTTCCCTCTTGGTATACTCTCTTTGTTTGTTTGTTTTAAGATTTATTTTTTTATTTGAGAGGGAGCACCAGCGGGAGGGACAGAGGGAGAGGAAGAGAAAATCTCAAGCAGACTCTGAGCTAAGCATGGAGCCCTACGCAGGGCTGTATCTCATGATCCTGAGATCCCCACCTGAGCCAAAACCAAAAGTCAGATGCTTAACTGAGCCACCCAGGCACCCGCGTGAACTCCCCTGTTTTGATGAGATGCATTCTTTTATAGCTTCCTAACAAGGGGGGCATGGAAAGTAATTTTTTGAGATTTTGAATGCTTCAAGATGTCTTTATTCTAACTTCTCACTTAGTTGATGGTTTTTGCAAATACAGAATTCTTTTTTTTTTTAAATTTTTTTTTTTTTTTTTTTTTATTTATGATAGTCACACACAGAGAGAGAGAGGGAGAGAGAGGCAGAGACACAGGCAGAGGGAGAAGCAGGCTCCATGCACCGGGAGCCCGACGTGGGATTCGATCCCGGGTCTCCAGGATCGCGCCCTGGGCCAAAGGCAGGCGCCAAACCGCTGCGCCACCCAGGGATCCCCAGAATTCTATGCTAGAGTCATTTCCCTTCAGAATTTTGAAAGCATTGCTCTACTATCTTCCACTTCCCAGTGTTGCTATTGATAACTCTGAGCTCAATTAGATTTCCAGCTTTCACATATGGGCTTATCATATCTCTCTGAAAAATCTTGGGGTCATCTCTTTGTGAAAATTCATCTATTCCTCTCTGTGTCTGGATACTTTGTGAAATGTTGAGTCTGTCAATTCTGGGACCTTGTCTTGAGTTCCTTCTTTAACAATTAATTCACCTCTGTTTTCATGCTCCTTTCTTTCTGAGTCTTCTATTATTCAGATGTTGAAATTTCTGGAAAGTCTTGATTTTCTTATTTTTTCTCTCCTCTTCCCATACTTTGCCTTTTGTTCTGCTTGCTGAGAGTATTACATCAAATAATTAGTCTCTACCAGAGTCTGAAGCTGTTTCCACTAAATCGAGTCACTGAAAACTATAGCTCCTGATCATTCCATTGAGGTTTCTCTTTCTACTATTACACTTTTAATTTTAAGACCACTTATTTTAATCTGTGAATGCTCTTTTCTTGATGACATTCTATTTTTATCTCATCAATGGAATAGCTTCCCTTATCTCTCTAATAATAGTTTTCCTTTTCATTTTTTAAGTTATCTTCTTTCTGTATTGTCTGTTTCCTCCAAATTGCTCTTGTTTTTCTCTTCTTGTTTTGGTCTTTTTCATATTTTACAGTTCTTGGTTAGGCACCAAAAAGCTGCTTGGGAGCTCTACAAAAGAGAATAGGGCTTGTCAATTATGGATGTCACTGTGGGGTCATCTGGCTGAGCCCACTCGTTGGAGAACCTCCAATGTTCATATCTTTAGATCTTTTTCCCTGGGGTTATTTGGCTGACAGAATTTTCTAGTGTCTACCTGGAGTGAAGAAGCCAGCATCCTAGGTCAAGCTGAGGGAAGAAGTCTGGAAGTGATGATAAGGAAGTCTCAGTATTTAATATGCATATATTTTCATATAATCCCCCATTTTCAGTGAAGAACACCAGCTTTCAGCTCCACCAGAAGTCCTCCAGTTCAGTCAGAGAGCCACTATTTTGCCCTCCCCAGAGACATATATCCAGTCTTCTATCAGAGCAAGAAGGGAACCTGGGAGCTTCCAGCTTCTTAAACATGATTTCATAATGACTTCCAGGCTCCAGGCCCACTTTCAGCCATCTTCCAGGGGTACTTGGCACTGCCAATCCCTAGCTTTGAGGAGTTTCTTGTAAATCAGATGCTTCTCAGCTTTACCAGAGCCAGCTGAGATTCAACTTTCTCAAGTGTGCTAAATTAGTAATCATTCCTTCATCTGCTTTTTAGCTTTCTCGTTATCTTCTCTTAGAGTCTCTTTGTGCACACTATGTATATATACATATTTTAAATAATCCAATTTATTAGGGATTTGGCAAGATGCACATGTAAACATGTGCATCTTAATTGGAAACTACCTATCTATTTTGCCCCATGAACTTCTTTTATGACAAGTTTTTCCAACTTTTATATGTTTCAATCTATTTCTTGGGGGTGGAAAAAGTTGGCATATATACTTCTAAATTTGAATCTTGTACTTTTTGCCCATGTTTCACCTTTTTGATGTAATTTGGAAACCCAATCATGTGATAGGAATGATAGTAATAATAAAGAGAGCTACTAATTTATATGCTTCTGACACTATACTAGATCAAAGTTATATATATGTATCCTTCATAATTTTGTATTATCTGCACATCTGATAACCACATTCTTTGCCTTCCTTTAAGTCATGGGTTGGCAAGCTACAGCCCATGATCCAAACCTGGCCTGCTGCCTGATTTTGTAAACAGTTTTACTGGAGCACAGCCATGTCCATTTGTCCACATACTGTCTATGGCTACTTTTGTGCTACAGTGGCAGAGGTGAGTAGATACAGCAGAGACTATATGACTTGCAAAGCCTAAAATATTTATTTACTCTTTGGTCTTTTATAGATACAGTTTGCCAATGCATGCTTTAAGTATTGATAAAACATAGGTAAGTATGATAAGGTTAGATCTAATCTCATTGGTGAGTCACCAGACCTTTCCAATGGCTGACATTGGTTTATTAACCAGTACAGTTAAACAACTAGCAATAAACCTGTTTAACTCCATGTCTTTCAGATTTTACGGATCAAGTACATAAAAGGTTAAAAAAATTACAAAAATTAATGCTAACCTCACATTGAATGAATTGTCTTATAAGATAAGAAGTCCCCTGTCAGTGTGTGTTTAAAGAGCGATAACATGCAAATACAAAAGAATCACCATAGATGATATTCATGATCCTGTGCATCAGATTCTGGGGAAGTATGGAATTCTAAGAATTCACAAAATGACTTCTAAAAAATTTTACATCGGTGGAAGGGAGAAAAAGTTTAAGGCTACATCAAGTTAGTGAAATATTATTTACTACATTCTCCTTCCTGGAGATTTATAATATATTAGCACATGAGAGATCCAGAAAATTTCTGCAAAAGAAAAATATAAACACCTTTGTTTATGCAAATATTACCCTTTAGAAATTATCTCTTCCAATCCTAAAACTATGATTTCATCATATCTGCATTTATATCATTAGAAACATTGTTAAACCCTTTGCTGACTGAGATGAATAACCATGTTTTCCAGAAACTCAAACAACTTTATGGTTCTGTGTCTATTAGAGCAGTGTTTTACCTGGAAGCTAGTTTGAAAGAAGCTGACAGTTAATCAAGACAGAATCAGAGCACTAAGATAAATGGTGTTTATCATTCATTGCTTCCCTTTTCCTTATTCTGAAGCCACCAGAAAGGAATGAGGGGAAGGTAAAAGCAATAACTATTGGGCTAAGGACAAATGGGATCATTTGGCACTGCTGGAAGCAACTGGAATGTTCTGCATTCCACAACCAACAGGCAAGAGAGCCCCTCAGCAGATTTCATCTGGAGTTTGTCTGATCTTGGACAGTAATGGCCACTGCTTTTATGCTCTATTGGTATAGATCTGCTGAGGACCACTGATAGATGATGGTTCAGTCATCTCTCTGGCCATTGAAATCCTCTGTATTGCTCCAGCATTTTCATTACTCTTTTCCCTATCAGAGGTGATTCTAATCATTAATAAGAGTAATTTATTTGAACTCTATCTGAGGCTTTAACTAACATAGAAATAACAAAATATAAACTTAGTACTACACACCAGGTACACATTCAGGAAAAGCTACCCTTACAAGTTATTTCTTTTCACACAAAGTATAAAATGGAAAGGGTCCCAAAGGAGTGAGAGGTTTTTCTCCACTTTCAGCAACTTAAAATGATTTATTTCCTGATACATTATGCCATCGAAGAATCAAGCTGCATTACCATTCCTGTTTTACAAATAAATAAAACAAAGCTTCGAATGATTAAATAACTTGCCAAAGGTCTCAGAAAAGAGCCCAGGATTCACACTGAGAACTTCTATCTACAAATTCCAAGCTCTTTCTAACAAACCATGCTGTCTGACCAAATACTTTTTGTTTTTCTCATTCTCCAACTCTGTTAGCCTAGTAGTTCTATTTAAAAAAGCAAAAAGCAAAACCAAAACTACAACTAAAAATGGTATGTGGTTCACATCATATTTCTGTTGAACAGCACTATCTCAGATTTGATGCAATCCCAATAAAAATCCCAGCAGGCCTTATTATAGAAATTGACAAGCTCATCCTAAAATGTATATGGAGGTACAAAGAATTTGGAAATGGCTAAACAAATTTGAAAAAGAACAAAGCTGTAGAACATATACTCTCTGATTTCAAGAGTTACTAGAAAGTTATAGTAATTAAGACAGTATAATATTAGCATAAAGATATGCATAGAGATTAATAGGGAAATGTAAGACTACAGAAGTAGATCTATACTTGTATAGGCAACAGATTTTTAACAAGTACCAAGGTATTTCAGTGGGGAAAGGATGGTATTTTTTCATGTATGATGCTGGAATGATTATATATCTGTCTGCAAAAATGAAAATAAAATAAAAATGAATTTGACCCTTACTTCACACCAAATATAAGCATTAATTTGAAATGAATTACAGACTAAAACTCAAAAATAAACTTTTAAACTGCCAGAAGAAAAACATGGTAAGCTATATTCATGAAGTTGAGGTAAAAATAAAATTCTTGGATAGAACACCAAAAAAGCATAAATCATTGAATTTAAAAAATGATAAATTGGACTTTATCAAAATAAAAAAAAATCTGCTTTTTGAAAGATACTGTTAAGAAAACGAAAAAACAAGCCACAGACTAGGACATAGCCACAATATGTAAATCTCACCAAAGGACCTGTATCCAGAAGGTATAAGGAACTCTTATAATTTAATAATAAGAAAATGAAAAACTTAATAAATAATGATTTGAACAGTTCCACTGCAAAAAATACATTTAGATATATACATATTATATATGTTATATATTATATATACATATACATATTATATATGTTATATATTATATATTACATATATTATATATATAATATGTGCATATTACATAATATGTATATATTTACATTATATATATATATATAAAATGGTATACCAATAAGCAGATGCATGAAAAAAATGCTCAGCATCATTAACTATCAGGGGAAATCAAACTAAAGTCACAAGGAAATACCACTATGCACCCACTACAATGGCTGAAATTAAAAAGAGTGACTCTACTAAGTGTTCACAAAGATGTAGAGCCACTAGGACTGTTTATATATTCCCATTAGGACTTGGTGGGATTGTTACAGAAGGCAAAAGGGGGAACCAGACAAAAAATGGTACAGATACTTCAGAGAACAGTTTGACAGTTCCTTATAAAATGTCAATTGGATAAAAAATCCAATTGCTAAATCACCATGACCTAGCAATTGGATTCCCAGGTATTTACCCAGAGAAATAAAAATGTGTGTTGCCACAAAGACTTGGCCTTGAACGTTCAGCACCTTATTCAGAAGAGCTAAAAACTCTTCAATAATAGCTGAATGGACAGATTATGGTACAATTATGTAATGGAATGCAATCTGGCAATGACAACAAATGAACTAGGATACATGTAACAACGTGGTTGAAGCTAAAGTAAGATCCGAGCAAAAGCAGTCAGACACCAAAGGGTGAATGCTGTATAATCACATTTTATGAAATTCTAGAACAGAGAAAACGGTGTAGAGTAACAAAAAGTAGATCAGTGCATGCCCCAGATTTTCAGTACAGATGGGAGGATTGACTCTATATGGGCAAGAGGGAACTTTTGGGGGCAATATTCTATATCTTAATACTGGTAGAAATTACATGGTTGTGTATATTTGTCAAAACTTATCCCATTGCACATTTGAAATGGGTGTGCTTTGTACACCTGAAACTAGTAGAACACTGTATGTTAATTACACTGGAACTTTTAAAAAATTAATTAATTAATTAGTCACATGTGTGTGCTTTATTGTTGTAAACTATACCTCAATAGAGTTGATTTATTTAAAGTATATGTACAGAAACAGAAAAAAAATCCCAGAGTACATATGTCATCATAGTAATGCCTAGATGGTAGAACTGTGGTTGATTTTTACTTCCTTTATCTTCCCTTCCTGTGTAAACTAGCATTTCTATTATTATATCTAATGTTAGTGATAAAAAAGATAAAAGTAGAAATAATATCCCTTCATTTAAAAAGAAAAAAAGTCATGTATGTGTTTTTCTCACCCCGGTAGTAATTTTCTTATCTAATCATGAGAGAGTGGATAGGCTTATTCATCCCTGAACCAGCTCCTGGCCCCCAGTAATATCTAGTGAATTGAACTGAAATGTTGGATTCACTGTAGTCATCACCAATACTTAGACTACCAGTCTATTGCCTCTTGGGAATCACTCAGAACATTTTCCACCCAATGCTCTTTTTCTGAGCTTTACCTACTGTCTTCCATCTAATTTTATCACCCTATAGGGTGTGTCAGAGAGAATCCAGAGATGGACAGTAGTTAAAAAGGTAAAAACAGATTTATCCAAAAACTATTGCAATAGGGGGGAAAAAAATGTCAGTGTAGAACTACGCTCAACTCCAGATACAGCAAGGAAAAGTGAGTCTTTATAGCCAAGGAGCAGCACGAAAAGTAGTAAAAGGAATCAAGAGGATGGGGAAAAGGGAGTGTCTGGCTAACCCAATTTGGTGGGATTGTTGCAGAAGGCAAACAGGGGGATCAGATAATCCCCTGGGTGGGGGAGCGGGGTGGACAGTGGGAATTTGATCAGATATGAAGGGCTATCAGGCATTGAGGGCAGAGGATTCTCACCAAACTGACTTAGCAGGATTCTTCTTGCTCTTGAGGTCAAGGCCCAACGATGGGGCCCAGTCCAAATAGGGCTTAGAGGAGCCTGACAAAAGTTGAGTCTTTGTCGGGTGCCTTTTCTCTTCCCACTTCAAATTGCCTGCACTGGGTTGGCCGGCTCTCCTTCCCTAAAAGACCCAGGCTGGTAACAACCCCTGGAGGGGGTCATGGGTTGTGATGACAACTTCTTCTCCCAGAATTGGGCTGCTGCCCTTTCTCGGGCCCTGTATGTGCTCCTTGCTGGTGAGAGAGCTTCTCCTTCTTTGCAAGGTACTTCAATTATGGGGGGCCCCTTTGTGTGATTATCCCTCCTGTTCCATTCGCTCCTTGAAATCTTTCTTTCTTGGCTAGCTTCTGCTATTGGATTTTGATCCTAGGAGGTATTCCTTCCCCTGCCTAGAAAGTCAGAGGATACAGGAGCATTATTTAATCCTTGTCACTTCCTCATTCCTCTGGCATCGTAGGCCTTTGGTGTGTGCCTTCTCCAAGACAGATAAAGAAAATATCTAGTCTATCCGGTATAGCATAGGAGGTTCTTCTGGGCCAAGGTGACAGGACTGATAAATGGAATCAGGGACCATGGATGTATTCCTGGGCAGAGAAAGGAAACTTCTTCTACCCCAGGAAGCTAGCCAGTAGCAGGCAGCAAACTGGCAAAGGTTCCCTGTATGTCTTACCATCTTGCTTTACAGTGCCTCCTCCAAAGCTATTTTTCATCAGAGTCTTTTACCCACCATGTCAATGGATCATAAGGAATCGCCCAGAAAGTGCACTTTCAGAGACTGTAGTCAAGAGACTTGCACTCCTGTCTAGCTGTCCTGTTCCCAAAGCAGGGTTGGGGACATCACAGAGAAGCCAAACTCTTGGTGGCATGAGCTCCTGGTGCAGGCAGTACTGGCATTTGTGACAACTTCTGGGCCGTAGAAACAGTGGTCCAGGTCCCTGAGAAGTCTTGCAGACACGTTTAACTGGAGGAATATAGTTAAATTGATTCCATGTCTCCCCCAATACGGCGCACTTCCTTCTTGATCTCGAGTACATACTTGCCTGTAGAAGAAAGATAAGGGAGTATAGTGATCTCTATAGGACTCATATAGCTGCGTATAGATCGGTTGCCAAACGATATTAAATTACTTTAGTTCTTGTAGAAAGGAAGAACCTGAATTTCATTCTAATGGGCAAATCTGTGGTACTTGAAAGATTGCAAGCCTTGCAAGGACACTGTCATATTCAATATTTGAAAAGAGCATTTGTAAATGATGCACAGGCCCTTTAAATGAGGGGGAAACACACCCTCTAGGCTGCCCTAGGTATTCTCCATGAATGAGTGTTCGGTGCTGAAGAGAGGGCTCAGGGCTACCATACAGCACAAAGTATTATGCCAAGTTCAAATCTGAACAAGCTTGAAAATACAAGCTTCCCCTCTTTCCCTGTGTCTTTCCTATTACATTTAAAGGGAGGGCTTTGAACATGCCCTACTATCAGTAGAACATGCAAGACAAGGAGCATACAACTTTAACAGTTGCTCACTAGAACCCTGAGAATCTATGTGAGCTCTTCCCCTTCCAACTTAATGCTCTTTTGTTTGCATGAAAGGCGCAGGCACCTTAATTAAGCGTGATCAATGAGATTACCCTGTGTAAGATCTTAATTAGGTATAAGATTGAAGAATAGATTAATCCATATGAAAGTTGCCTTTTTGCCTGCAATATATGGTGTTAGTCATTGAATAAAATGTTTTTGAGCCCAATCTTCAGTTACATAAAAACAGGAAATTCATTTATTCTAAAAAAAGACAGAAATGTAGAGTCATAAATTTTAAAATTCAGAAAAAAAAATTGAAATGCATGTTTGCTGACAGAAAGTTTTCTTAGCATTCCAGTAAAGCGGACTCACAATAAAGTTGGTTCTCCAGATAGATAGGAATGTTGTTACATGAAAGTAAAATCAAAATCAAGATATATGTATAATTTACCAACTTTCCTATTTTGGTCTGAATTTATTTATCTGGGAGAAAGGGTAAAAAATACAGTAAGGTGTTCTTTAGCAGTCTTCTCTAAAAAATAAAAACAAAATTGTGCTTTTGAAATATACTTCATGTACTTCTGAAAATACTGAAGAATATTTGCATTTGTTCATTAAAATAATGAGATAAATAGGTTTGATATGTTGACAACTTAAACGTGTAATTTTCATTTTCATCAAATTTATGTCTTCATTCTGAGTGTATAATAAGTAGCTATTTTGGGATTGATTGGCACTCATTATTAGGAAGGGGAAGGCAGGATAGGGCTAAGGAATCTTAGGACTATGACAATCTGTTATCTATGCCCAGAAAAAAAGTTATCATCATTGGTCTAAGCCTTAAATAATACTACTTTGTGCGGATTTTTTCCCTGAAGGATCTGTCCAGCTCCAGGATTCTGTAATTTTACAAGCCAATTAAATTATACTTATTGGTGGAACAGAACAATTATTTTAAATGTTCTGTGTTATTCTCCACAGTTCATACTCTTCTGCTTATTGGGATTTTAAAGTTAGTACAATAGTGAGCAACACTGATTTCACCAAATTTCTAAACAACTGAGAAATAAGATAATGGAAAAAGGCAGTTGAAGAATAGGGCATGATTGGAGAATGTGGCTCAGACTAAAGGATTCCTTAATAGTGAACCTAAAAATTTATCCAGGGCAGCTTGGGACAAAGAACAGTGTGGGACCAGGAGAAGCCTGCCCTCACCCCTACCCTACATTTCTCTTTCCCACAGAGCCTTCCCCTAGAGGGATAGTTGAGGAGAATGCTTATTTCTTATAGGCAACAAATCCCAAATGAAAGTAGCTAGGCTAACATCCTCAGATTCTCCTTCCAAAATCACCACATGGGTCGCTCCAGGTCTCCAGAAATAGAATGATTAAGATGCATAGAGATGCACAGATGTTTTTTTTCCATCTAGAAAGGCACATCAGGATGGAATCATCTTTTAACCCTCTTGTTCTTTGGCAATGGCTGGGGGTTTTATGACTGTAGCATTTTCATTGTCCAACCCAAGAAAGGCAAGTTAGGTTTTATCCTGCATGACACATCCAAATACTGTGACAATCTTCTTGGAGTAGTGGTTGGCCAGGACAGTGAGGACATATGTATCCTCTGTGGCAAATAATATCATAATGGATTTGTATCATCTGCTATGGACAGGCACAGGAAAGTGAGTGACTGAATATATGCAACCAAATTCCTAATCCTATACCCTGGGGTCTATGAATGCAGCTCTTTGGAATCAGGAATAATACAAGTAGATAATAACATTTTTGTGACACTAAAACACTCATAGGCACCCCTCTTGCCTCCAGGACAAGGTTCAAGTTCTCTTCTTCTACACCAGCATTTTCTCCCATATTCCTCTCATGACTCTTCTGTGTCAGTCAACAAGAACTCTGTCTCTACTAACATAAAAATAGACGAAGCCAACCTGGCAGAAACTTCCAGCTCTTACTGATGCTCAAGAATCAAGCAATTGGGTGGCTCAGTGGCTGAGCATCTGCCTTCAGCTCAGATTCTGATCTCGGGGTCCTGGGATTCACGGAAGCCTACCTCTCCCTCTGCCTCGCTCTGTGTGTCTCTCATGAATAAATAAGTAAAATCTTAAAAAAAAAAAAGAATCAAGCAATGTGTACTATGATCTGAAGGTTAACATACCCTCAAAATTCATATGCTGGTGTTAGGAGGTGGGGCCTTTGAAATGTGATTGGATCATGAAGGAGGAGCCCTCATGAATGGGATTCTTAATTTTCTATAAGAGACCCCCACTGAGATCTACTGACAATTCCACTGTGTGAGGACACAGCAAGGAGCCTGACAATGAACCAGGAGAAGGGCTCTCACTAGAATGTAACCATGGCAGTGCCTTGATCTTGTACTTCCAGCTTCCAGAACTGTGAGAAATAAATTTCTGTTATTTATAAGCCACCCCCTGGTATTTTTGTTATAGCAGCTCAGATGGTCTAAGACACTGTGAATCCTTTGAAATTGCATGAATACATGTGCAGTTTTCTTGGGAGAGGATCCACGGCTTTCATTAGACTTTTCAAAAGATCTGGACCCAAAAGAGAAACACTCTGCTCTTCACAGTCCCTGGCACAGATCATGGACAGAGAACAGCATGCTTTTCTAAAATACCCTCCTTGTCATAAATCCCTTCACCAGGACCACTTTTCCTTATAGAAACATGTCAAAAGTGTCATGTCACAAGAGGAGCAGGGAGATATTTTGCATCTTCTGATAGCTTGGTTACAATCCTTGCTTCACTATCATCATCCATCACTACTATAATGATAGATCCAATTCTGCTCACATTCCTACCAACACCACAAATTCCAGGGCCTGGCTTTTGGAAATATCTAGTGGCCCTGTTCACTGAGAATTTCTTAATTCTGCTTTTATGTCAATCAACCTAATTGAGCACTTTTCCCGGTAGGGACTGGGTGAATTAGGGCACTACTGTATTTCCCCCAGAACTGTTCAAGTGCTGGGCATGGAGTAGACAAAGAAGAGAATTTTGGCTGAGGAGGAATCTACCTCAAGTTCATAGTACCTTCAGGTAGGTTTGAAATGCCTGCTCTGCAGGTATTTGCCATTGCTCATGGATGCCATTTTTAACAAAGGGAAGAAAGTAAACCACTGTTTATGCAGGTTCTCCACTAGTTTGGAACTGCAAAAAAATTCTCAGACTGGCTGTCTACTGGGGTCCTTTTTCCAAACATCTTTTCAAAGCTTGATCTGTAAAAGCAGTAACCATGTTCTCAGAGAGAGCTTAAATCTGTCCTTTTCTCTTCCTAAGTTTCTAAGATTTCCTATTTTCTACTGAGATAGACGAGTTGCTGGAAGAACTCTTACTATAATGTTTTTCACTTCTTTATATACAATCCAATCTTGAAAGTGGAAGAGAGCTGTTTGTGGGAAGTTAAAAACAAAAGAAGACAAAACAAATCCCCAGTTTCTTAAGTCTCCAGTTGGTGAAGCCCAGACCTTGTCAACTTTCTTTGATATGCCATTTTAAAAAGAACTTAATTGTGGAAAAAATAATGAAAAAAAATTTCATTCAATTTGAATTTAAGAGAAATGTTGGTAAAAATAAGAAGAGTATATAAATTTGAAAGTTGGTTCAAACTGCTCTCCTAGATTCTCTTCTTCCTCTTACTTTCCTACTGAAGTGAGAGATTTATTTATTTTCATTGAGAGCCAAAACTCAGTTTACAAGGGGCATATGCTGAAATGGTCATTCATGGTTTTCTTCTCCATTTGTCTTTCTTCTATCTTTTCCTCCTTCTTGCCTTTGGTTCCCCTCTGACCAATTCCACCCATATCTAAATTATTTAGTTGCTAAATTATTTAGTCATTATGATTTTTCCTCGATGCCCAGGAGTTTTACAAGTATTCTAGAGGTGCTCACCAAGCCTCCTCCAGCCTCATCCAAAGAGAAGGACAATGGATTCCTCTCTCATCCACCTCATGGACAGGGAAAAAATTGCTCTCATCCACTCTCCAGAAGAACATGGCTGTTTCTATGCTTATTCTGAGAAAGGTGCGAGGAACTTACTCTAGTCAAAGGTGAGAGAGACAAACTCAATCTTGTTGCCCAGAAGAACTGGTAGCTTCCAAGGAGGTTTCTCTTCACTCAAAGCCACCCTTTCTCCACACACAACCCCCCTGGGCAAACCTCCACCCCCACTTGGACTCACAATTTAAGATTTGGAGGTGCTGAGGAAGTATCACCTACAATCCATGCTCAGGGACGCACCTAGTAATAACTTCTTCACCTCAAGGAAGCAAGTCAGGCACAGTTGAACTTGGAAAGTTTTCAAATCAGAATTCCTTTGCTCTAAAATGAAGTCTCCAAAACTACCCTGAATCAACTTCATGAATTTTTACCTACAGATGCAGCAGATTCTCTTGTCTCAAGTCATGGCATTGATTAAAGTAATCTGTATTTCTTAGTTAGGTAGAGTAGGTAATAAATTAATTTGCTTGATTACAAATGTTATATCAGTTTGCTTAGTTATGCTAAAAAATGCTATTCATATCAGTAGGTTAAAGAAATGCCTCTCTTCTGTTTTCATTTCAGTGGTTTAGTAGAAAAGAAAAATCAGTTGAGAGATCTTGAATTACGCTTAAATAACAGGAAAAAAAAAACATTTTCAAGGGATTTCTTAGTAGAAATGTTGATGTTCTGGTTCTCAGCTAAGAAGAATCCATTTATGAAAATATTTTTAACAGTCTATGAAACATCATTAAATTTAGAGGAACCCTCTTGGGTGAGATCGAAGTATCAGATTGCAACAACTAGCTTCATTTATATGATAGTTATTGTGCTAATCTTCAAATCAATATTTCTACAAAAAAGAGGAAAGAAGTTTCCCTGAGTTATGATATGTTCTTAGGACTTACTCTGTATTTTCTTCTCTGGATGCCATTTCTAAAACCATGTAAAGCAGTTAATGACAAAGTTAGTCATGAGATTTCCTATTACTATGCATGTTGTTTGAGGTTACAGTTTTAAATTCCTCTTCCAAAGTTACTTTGTACTAATCCTGAATTTGATGTATTTAAAGATGATCCGATTTTTAAAGTGGATCCAAACAATTTGGCCTAATATCTCACCAAATGACATTTTTCAATGTACAGAGACATTTCCATAGTCTGATGAAATTCTGTTATTGAAATATAAGGATATGCCCTAAGTGTGATCTTATTATGAGGATACTACAAACACACTCTGCAGATGTCCACTTTAAATGTAAAAAACTTTCCCAGGAAACTTTGGATAGTTTACTGTAATTCTGGAGCTTCTATGGTTCTCTGACCTACAGCCTAAGTTTAACTTAAGGAAAGTCTTTAAAAAATGTTCCCTTTGAGAAAATGAGTAGGAAATATCAGAGAGGGTGACAGAACATGAGAGACACCTAACTCTGGGAAACAAACAAGGGGTAGTGGAAGGAGAGGTGGGCGGGGGGTTGGGGTGACTGGGTGACGGACACTGAGTCGGGGCACTTGACAGGATGAGCACTGGGTGTTATGCTATACGTTGGCAAATCGAACTCCAATTAAAAAAATATACAAAATAAATAAATAAATAAAAATGCTCCTTTTTAGAACTGTTTCTAGGAAACAGGGTAATAATGAATGACCTCCAAGTAGACTGGCCACTAGGATAGTCCTCACAATATACAGAACTCAGACACAGTTGTAGGGAATTTTTCAAATAAATAATTATAAATCCACCACCATGAAGATCCAACATGCTAGGTTAAATCAAAGAATAATAATAGATAAAAGCCTGCAGTTGTGCATATATATTCTTTTCATTTACAAACTGAATCAAAAAGTAACTTGATTTTGTGGGTCATTATTGTTTGCTGTCCATTCTTTAAGAGGACACTCAGTGGTTTCTTAAATACTTTGATACAGTTATCGTATTTAATGGCAAGATTGTGTAGGCATATGGGGTTGCTTTGTAAATCTGTAGAAGTTTCTCTGGTTAAAAAAAACTAATAAATCTTGTTCTGTTCAATATCAACATTGACGTCATGGTGTTGAAAAGCTTTATTCTTTAAAATCATAGACCCTCAGAACTTAGTGTTTGCAATCATATCAGGAACTAGAGCAGAATAAACAAACTGTACACTGAGCTAAATTAGAATGCTGAGCATGGTAACATAGCCCCACTTTAAGTCTGGGAGCAATGGAATTCTTTTTCTTCTCTGATAGAGCCAGTCATAATCTTCCTGCTTCTATTAGAACTAGTCGAAACCCTATTAATTTACCCAACATGATATAGGTAAGATCCAGTGAGAGACTGCTGAGACCCTGCTTCCACGTGCAGGTCTTTCTTGCCCAGCAAGTGTAATAAATTCAATTTTGTCTTATAGTTGCTTTCAGATCCTTGTTAACACTTGTTCTGTGAAATATATTTATCTGGTCAAACGTGGATGTGTTTCTATTTGTCATGCAGACAAACACTTGGAGCACAAAAACATCTTAATACTGCTTTGCTCTTAAGCCAGTCTCTTAGACCTGTCTGAACCATTGCTCAAATATGAATAAAAGTTAATGTTTACATGATTGTTGTTATGACTAAATGGATTTTTTAAAAAGCAAAACCACTTTGCAAATTAATGTTTACAAACATTATTATAATAATATTTAGATGCATTTATTATACACTTCCTTAGATCTTATCACAAAGAGAAAGAAAAATTAATACTGCACTAAAAGACTTTGTGAAAATACTTAGGGATTTAACATGCATTCTTAACATTTTTGAAGTAGATGCTGTTTTTCAAGACCCTGAAATTCATTAACTTGGAAAAAAGGATTAAAAAAAATATGTAACCTTTGAAAACTAGCAATTTAAAAGCATTATTCACTATCTACATTACCTGTCCATATCATACTAGATGTTGGAGTGGATATATAAATATGCATTCGAAGACAGCTCCTAATCTCAAATAATATACAATTGATTTAAGCAGATAAAACCAATGCATACAAAGTAGAGAATAAGTAATACTAAATGCCATGATCCAGATTAAAATACAATGTCAGTTTTAATAAATAAAACTATTAAAAGTTAATATATATATATATATATATATGTATTCCTTGGCACTATTTTAAAAAAGAGAATCTTAGTAAGAAAGAAAGAAATCCATCAGACTAAAAGAAAGAAGTCATGAATCAGCCTGAAGGTATTATGAGCCTGAAGCTTTATCAGTTACATAACCATAGGAAATTACAATCTCGTGGTTTATTTTATAATTATTTTTGTCTCTAAAAAAAACCATTAAGGGATCCCTGGGTGGCGCAGCGGTTTGGCGCCTGCCTTTGGCCCAGGGCGCGATCCTGGAGACCCAGGATCGAATCCCACGTCGGGCTCCCGGTGCATGGAGCCTGCTTCTCCCTCTGCCTGTGTCTCTGCCTCTCTCTCTCTCTCTCTCTCTCGTGGTGTGTAACTATCATAAATAAATAAAAATAAAAAATACTATAAAAAACCATTAATATAGGGGAGCCTGGATGGCTGTCAGTTAAGCATCTGCCTTCAGCTCTGGTCATGATCTCAGGGTCTTGGGATTGAGCCCCACATAGTGGGGGGAGGTCCCTGCTCAGTAGGAGGGGAATCTCTGCTCAGTGGGGAGTCTGCTTCATCCTCTCCCTCTGCCCCTCCCCCTCCTCATGATTTCTCTCTCATCTCAAATAAATAAATAAAATCGAAAAAAAAAATAATTGATAGAGCTCATAAAGTACTCTTTGAGGAAGAAAATCTAACTGATTTGTTGAGCAAAAGAGGTTGATTAAACAAGGGAAACATATTGAGACTAACAGTATTAAATCATTACATCCCAGTGGACTACTTTCTATAGTTACCTTAAAAATTGTGTCAAGTGTAGATTCCTTGTCTAGAACCTAGAACTATAAAGAATCAAAAATTTTGGGGAGACAGGGAGTAGTTCCCATCTACCTGAAGATTTAGCAAGCACTCCAAAGGTTCTGATGCAGTTACTCTAGGGAAAACCATAGAGAAACACACCCTAAAAAGTAAAATTGTTTATTGAGGACATGGTCTCTTATCACTTAAAACATTCTGAGTTTAAAGTTAGAAAAAATGTTTTATTTAGTGAGTATAATTAGAAAGAGACTATATACATACCTTTCTTAGACACATACGTAACATTTATAAATGTTCACCACATTCAGTATAATATGGGCTACAGCATAGGTCTATAACAAAAATGAAAAGAAAACTTAAAAAAATTTAAACTATGTTTGGAAAATTTAAATTACACTTTTAAATAATTAATTTATTAAAGGTTATATTTTAAGAAGAAGTAGAAAGTACCTGGAACTGAATGAAAACACTGTATGTTGAGACTTGCGGGACATAGCTTAAGCAGTACGTAAAAATAGAAATTTATAGCCATAAGTTCTTACCTTACAAACAGGGAAAGTTAAAATTCAATGAGCTAATTGTCAAAACTAAGACACAGAAAAACATAACTTATTGGTACCAGAAAAATGAAAGTAATCAGATGATAAAAATAAAAACAGAAACTAAAGAACACAGCAACTGTACCATAATGATAATCAAGACAGCCAAAATTTTTTTGAAAAGACTACAATAAAATAGACAAAAATCTCTGCTGAAACTGATCAAGACAAAAAGAGATGGTATACACATAGACGCAAAAATGTTAACAGCGAAGATGGGATATAGCACAAATAAATCATAGATTGAAAAGATAATGAGCCAAAAATATGGATGACTTTATACCTATTATATTTTAAAACTTGGTTAAAATACATTATGGAAAAGACCATTATACAAAATTCATTGAAGGAGAAATACACATTCTAAACAAGCCTATAATATGTAAATAAATTGAATTTAACAATTCTCTACCCACGATAATATAGAATTTGGTTGTTTTGTGAAATATTTCAATATTTTATAAAATCATCCAAGTAAGAGAAAATAAAGAGCACTCTGAAGCTCATTTCATAAAACTAAAAGTACCTTGATGCTAAAATTATATAAGAAAAAACAAATAAAAATTAAATTATAAACCAATTCATTCATGTGCATAGGCTCAGAAATATCTCTTAGCTAAATTAATCCTAGCAATATATGTAAAAATGTAATCAATCATATCAAAGTGCTATCTTTCAGGAATTCAAGGTTAGTTTAACATTAGAAAATTTATTCAAATAATTCAGCACATTAGTAGATTAAGAGAGCAGAAACATAACATTCTCAATAGATTCAGAAAAAAATATTTGATAAAACTCAAAATCTGTTTATGATGAAAATTTAAACTCTTAGCAAATTAGAAATAGCAAATAATATTCACTAGCAATTTACAACAAATCTTATACTTAATGATCAAATGATAGCAATCAGGAACAAGACAGTGATGCTTTATATCACCATTTCTAACAGACATTGTTCTGGAAACCCTAAAATTCAGGTCTGCATACATTGTACACAAGACTTCCAAATGTCACCACAGCCATATTGCCAGACACCAAATGTCACCTGGTACAGAGTTGGCACTTCACACACCTGTCTTCTGTTAGAGATGCTTTTCATACCACAGCCTCCTAGATAGTCACCCAAGTCTATAAGCATTTAATGGCAAGCATCATTTCAAAAATATCTCTGTGGGTCTAAGCTGGACCAAGTCCTTGCAGAATCAAGGACACCTGAGGCATGACATCATTCTTCAACTGAAGTTAGAGGGTGACCTGCAGTCATTGATCAAGGTACAGGCTCATAAAACCCCAAAATCTGTAAAATCTGTGATGTCCAAATGATTCCAACTGAGGAAATTCTTTATTCATTGTGCTTATCTAAGAAACTCTTCATCAGCTGCCTCTCTCATCTCTCTATTTCTGATTTCTGAAGATAAGAAGTGATCACCAATATGGCGAATTAAAACAATAGAAATTTTTCATAGTTCTAGAGTCCAGAAGTCTGAAATCATCTTTACTGGGCCAAAATCAAGATGTCAGCAAAAATTTGCTCCCTTCAGAGGCTCAAGGGAAGTATTCTCCGGTTCTGGTGGCTGCTATCATTCCTGCTTGTGCGGTATCACTCTCATCTTTGCCTCATCGTCACATTGCTTCATATCTTCTGGGTATGTCATTTGCCTCTGCTTGTCTCTTAGAAAGACACTTGAATTTAGGGCCCACCTGGATAGTCTAGGATAATTTCCCCCATGTCAGGATCCTTAACTTAATCATATGTGCAAAGACTCTTTTTTCATATAAGGTAATATTTGCACATTCCAGGAATTAGGGCCTGATATCTCTGGGTGGCCATTATTTAGCCCATGACACAAAGTGACCCAACATCATAAAGAGCAGCTGAAGATCTTGACTGGTAGCAGTCTCTATATATCCTGGCAGGGTTCTACTGGGCTTTATCTAGGATGGCTACCTTCAAACAGGTGACAATATTAGGTTCTGCCTTTGCAGGACAAAAAGTGATAATGCCTGTAGCTGCCAGCATAGTAATATGTAGCCACAAGCTTGCAATTGCTGCTGGAATATATAGAAGATACTTATTTTAATTTAACAGCACATCGGTATGCTCAAAATGAAGAGACACTTGCCCACTGAGTAGCACATACCTTGATGTATATGACAAAAAGCCACTAAGTTAGTGTTTAGTTGAGCCAAAAAATTCCATAAAGATATTTGTCAAGGAGATTAGATTTGGAGAAAGTGTTCCTAGTTTACTTCATTACAATAAAAGCTATAGAAAGTGTACCAGAATATTTGTGCTTTAGCGAGGGGTTTTGGGCTGCAAGGGACAGAGATCTACACAAGAAAAGAGGGCTGGGGGCAGCCCGGGTGGCTCAGTGGTTTAGCACTGCCTTCAGCCCTGGGCCTGATCTTGGAGACCCAGGATCGAGTCCCGTCAGGCTCCCTTAGTGGAGCCTGCTTCTCCCTCTGCCTGTGTCTCTGCCTCTCTCTCTCTCTCATAAATAAATAAAAATAAAATCTTAAAAAAAAAGAGGACTGGGATGAGGTTATTGTTAGAATGTACACAGTGTACACAATTAGACCCAAAGCTGTTCCTCTTTATCTCTTTCTCAGACCCTTTGCATTTGCCTCTGCTTCTTTACACTCACTGTGCTTTTCTCCAGATATACCCACTTACTGATGACTTCAGTCTGAGAGGGACCCATGATGGTTACCCCACTCAGCTTGTCTCTCAATAGCTTTTGGCAATTTCTTTCTGAGTGACTTACTTCAAAAGATGAAATGTCTGATTTCTCCAGCTTTTGTGGAACTAGAGCTATGGTCAGATGTTATGGATTGGTTGACTTTGAATTCCTTGTCAGTTCCCATCCAAACACAGAGCAGGGAGAGGATTAAGACAGGGTCGTGCTCTAAAAAACACAGCCCCAGGGATAGAAGGGGCTATACAAGGATACATTTTCCCAACCTAAACTTTAGGCACCCTAAACAGTATCAACCACACTCTTCTGTTGGAAATCTAGATCGTTAAAATTCAAATGACTCCTCATAAAGCCAGCACAAATGTAAAGGTTAAAAATCTTAAAAAGCAAAATACACCATCTGGCTGTTATATTATAGGCATTTACTGGGGAATGGATTTTTTAAATATAAGTATGCTCAAAATCTAATGTCACATTCACAGTATTTCACTACTCTCTCTCTCTCTCTATCTCTACTGTTTCTAAACCTTCAATGAATTTTCTAAAATTGTGGTCTTACCTTCCAACTTCTCTGTATTTCCCCTCTGTTCTCACTGACCTCTTGGACTAAAAGGATGGCTGAGATCTGTAGGGCTTAAATCCCAAAGAAGGGACACTCTTTGTCCCTTACCTAGCCATTTCTAAGATGCCTTGCTTTCTGCTTTATGGGAAGACTATTCTTAAATACTGAAGAAATGAGAAAAAAGAGAAATCAGTATAGAGTTAAAAATCCCAAACCAGGCCAGCAGCAAAGAGCTTGCCCAGCTAGTTAGTTCCAGAAAAATGTGATGTCAATTGTAGTGAAGATCTACTTAGACATGTCCAGCTTTATATGTTGAGTACCACTATGAATTGAGAATGGGGCAAGGCACTGAGTTAGGTAGGGCAGGACAGCCCCTGGACTTGAAGATCTCCCCCTAACAATTAAAAGAGTCATGAACCAAATGATCACAATCTAACATTCAAGCAGAAAAAGAGGTCTGTACATAGTGCAGTGACAGCTAGCAGGATCTGGAAGGATCTGGAAACACAGTTGGGTATTCAGGAAAGGTTTCACCAAGCTACTATCATGTTTAGCATATGAAGGATGTGGAAAAATTCCTCAGGCAAAAGACAAGGTAGCTGGGGGGTGGGAGGAGCGTACAAAGATAAATATGTGCGGAAGTATCTATTTGTATAAATATACTGAAGCCTAGTGGTTCAGAAGACAGTGGTTGGAATTTTCAGAATGCATGACAAGGGAAGGGTAAGGAAGTGAGACAAGAAGCATAAACTGAAGCCACATGGTGAAGGACCTAGATAGTCTGCAAAAGAATATGGATTTATCCCTAGGTCGTGGAGACACAGAAGGGTCTGAGATGAAGAGAAAGATGATCAGATTTGGGTTTGGCAAGACAAGGTCAAGAGTAGATTAAAACAGAGAAGGAGCTGCTGGTGAGAAATCATTTGGGACACCTTCATAACAATCAGAGTGAGGAAGTAGGGAGGCCTGAAACAAGGCTCAGAAATGACAGGAAGGGAGACATTTCAAAGATGGGGTCAAGTGGAGTGTTCACACTGAGTGAGGAGAGAACCCAGACATTTTCAACCAGGCTTCAACTGGGCTTGCTAGCTTGATTCAGAGATGTGGAAAATGCCGTTAACTGAACTACTGCTGCAAGAAAGAAGAGTTGGAATGAGTTTGGAAAATTTGAGTTGAGAAAGGGGCTAGATGGGGACAGGGACAGGAAAGCACCAATGGTGAACTCCAAAGGATTGGGTATCATTTAAATCAGGCAAAACAACTCAGTGATTATACTAACAACCAATGAATTGTACCCTTTAAAAGGGTGAGTTTTATGGTTTTTGAATGACTTCTCAGTAAAGCTGTTAAAGCACATGAAGTCAGGCCAGGGAGAAAGAATTCACAAAAATGACAGAGCAAAGGTAACAAAATTTCAAGGAGTATAAGGTAAATACCCTTCAGATTTTACTTTTCTTATTCTGTTATTTTTTAATTCTCATTTTACCATTCCTTATTCTGCTTCCAATCTCAAGTTGCCTGTTTTGTAATCCCCACCAGAAAGGGCCTACCATTCCATTTTAATGGACCCAAATTCTAACGACTCTGAGTCAGTAGTAAATTCACACATGCTAGTAGTAAATTCACATATTCACATTTCTTATAAAGGGAACTTGTGGCTAGAAAGAAATTGTAATTTTTATTTGAGCACGTGCAGAATGTCACAAGAATTTAAAGCTCTATAATAAAGTGAAATGTTCTCTTTGCTAAATTTTTGTAAATGATTTTGAACAACCGTATCAGGGGAACTTGAGGGAAAATTTTAATTGGAAAAAAAAGAGAAAATTTTAATTGGATAAACTGTAACCATACATAAATTTATATGTGCTAGAAGCTGACAACCACAAGTTTTCTGAAAAAAAAAAAAAAAGAATGAGATTGACACCAAAATATAACTATAATTTAAAATTGGGGGTGAAGGGTGCAAAAAGAAGCCCATTCAGTGATCCTGTTAAAATGTAAGTCAGGTCATGATTATGTTGCCCCTTCTGCTCCAAACATTCCCAAATTTTCCCATCTCACCTGCAATAAAAGCCAAGGCTTCCCCCTGTCCTATCAGACCCTGAGCTTCTTGGACTTTCCCCACTCCTTACTTTCCTGACTTGGTCTCCTATTCTCTGCTCCCATGTCACATGCCCCTGGGCCTCTGGGCCTCCATGTGTCTTGAACATGCCACTCCCATGATATGGCCCTGACTCTTGCTCTGCCCACTGCCCAGAAAGCTCTTGAGCTGGATAGCCTCATGGTCAGCTCTCTCACCTCCTTTAGACCTTCCTAGCCTCTGTCCTGGACCTCCCCCTCTTCCACCCCTGCTGTATATCTCCCTATAGCACCTGTCCCCAAAATGACCACAATACTTTTTATTTGGTTTTCCTGCCCCCTTTTCTACACTTCACAATGGCTCCACAGAAACAGAGATGTTTGTCTGTCTTGGTCGCTCATGTGTCATCAGAACCCATAAGAATGCCTGGCACATAATAAGCAGTCTGTATATATTTTTGAATGAATGAAAGAATCTATTCCTTTAAGTTTTGGCAATACATTCTCACCCAGTAAGCATTATAGAAATCAACACATTCTGGATAGTGATAGAAGATTTTTCTCATTACCACATATTAAGAAGTATAAGGTATTTCCAATTAGGATTTCACCTTTTTGAAGTGCTGAGAATCTAGTGTGAATCTTAAGTACTTAAAAAATAATACGCATCCTCTAAAGGAAATCGGTATATGCAAACATGTGTTTAGCCCAGGCTACAGTTCACTGCTGTTAACATCTGGTTATGTATCATGAATCTATAAGAAGCTAACTCATACAGTGAGCGAGGTGAAGTTCTGTGTATATTTCTTTATCGAAAATAAGTTTTAGAAAAATAATCTTAGTGAAGTCTCTTGAATTCTTTTGCATGTGTATATATGCTTTCTTTACATATATTTTTATGTTTATTCCTTTGTGTTATACTTTCTGTATTGGTTGATTGTGAACTCTGGATGCAGAGATTATTTATCATTTTTTTCTTAGTATCATTTGCACAAATTTTACCAAATAGATTAAAGAGAACTTATGATCTATGTTGCTGAATGGTTGAAAGCACAAAAAGGTGAGACTAAGAAAGTACCATATACCAATACTGTTGGCATAGTTCCCAGACTATCAGCTTGATTTTCTTACACTTGTTTTGTCCAGGGCTAACTCTTCATAGAGCTCTGCCTTGATTAAATAAATAAGAGAAAAATAATTGGGAATCTTTGGCATTTATACTGTTTGAAAAAATAACTCTCATGAGATATCAGAAAACATACACATGCACATTTTAATGAGATCTTCTATTTCAGAGTCTAAAGAACATCTGGTTCATTTGGGGACATATATCATAATGTTGAGAACATGGAGTGGCTAAAACCCAAGAGAATAAAGTGCAGGGAAAGTATATTCAGCATTATTGGAAATGCGTTTTATTGCAAAACAGTAAAGATTTATGACTGAGTCAGGAGGATTAGCAGTACAGTTTCCTCATTTTCTTTAATATATAAATTATGTTAATAATGGCTTTAAAAAACATCAGCAAGGTACACTATAATTTTTAAGTTACATAATAAATAGTGACTAGAAACATTACTAGACCAATTAAAATTTATATTTAAAATTCCCTCCTAAATGTATCTATAATTCTTTTTAGAGGTCTGTAAGGGTTTCCGTCTTGCTGACCTGAATTTAATTACTGCTTAATGTGTTTTATGCACACGTGTTCAAAATTTTAAAATGCTTTCTACAGACTATTAATCAATATGTCCCATTCCAGGTCCAGTTGAAAGGCATATGAAGATAAGGTGCACTAACAAGGAGTATAAGTTAGCTGTGCATTATTTCATGTTCTGAAATTTCATTTAACAGAGTACAAATATTATTCTTTTAGAAATTCATTCTTCGAGGATGGTTTCTTTGAGCATAAATAAAAGAGATTCATAATGTTATAAAGACAAAGCTAATTGGCCAATGTTGAGGTAATTAGCTAAATGTCCCCTATGGAAAATAAACTTTCTGACAAAAGATAATGAAGAAATACTTCAGGATTTGTAATAACTATTCTGATGTCAAATTTATAATATTACTTCTTTCTTCATGAGTTTGAAGAACATGAGTGGGATTATCATGAAATTCTCAGAGCCCTGGGGTTAGTATGGTGTCAGCAAGCAAGTTTTTCAGAGCCAGATCCTACTTGCCTTTTACCCAGGTGAGCTCCGTAAACACCATCTGTAGGACCCTTTCCCTCTAAATAAAGGAATATCTAAATATTCCCTTATCTAATAATATTCCCTTCTAAATATTACTAGATATTTAGAATAATTGCTTCTTTGGGGGAGGTATATATTGCAAGACTTTTGCAGAAATATGGTAAAAGAAATCATAGGCAATGCTCCTCCAACAATTTTACATTTAGATAAGAATATTCTCTTACAGTAAGTTTCAAATTTTAAAACCTAGAACTTCTGGGGGAAAAAAAACACGTTAAGCCGTCTAATAACAAATACCCCAGGAATAAATGACCTCTTCCACGACATTTCTCCCAACTTCTCAGTCCCTGTCTGACTATATAACTAGCATCTATCATGGAGCTAACTAGAAGAAAGCATCTGAGGAACAAATTTGAGGGAACCTCTAAGCCTAGTTTGAGGATGTCTCCATAGATTTTCTGTTGCCCAGATGTGCGCTCTTACTTCCAGAGGCTCCTCAAATATTCTTCTTGCTCTATACTCTGCTTTCTGGCCTTTTGGAGGCAGGGCCAACTTTACAGTTAGTAGTAGCCGAAGCACACAATGTCCCTTGAGGAGCGTTGGGCTTTTTCTCCAGAAATCCTTCTCCTTTATCCCCTTAAGACAACTGACATTTCACCATCAAAGAAAACTTCACACCTTTGGTTTTCCATACCTGAGAGACACCAATGGAGGGCTGTTTCCAGACTTAGAAGTCTAATGGAAACAATGAATAATTCTCATGTTAAAAGACCAACTTGCCCGGTTTCCCATTTAACAAGGAAAGGTCCAAATACCACTTGGTTCAGTTTTTCCCAAACATCCATTAATATTCTGAGATAATATTTTTTAAAAATATGAAAGCTTACATTTGTATTGTAAACTAAGAATGACAGTAAATGATACTCCAAGACTCTAGGGCAAATTTTTACTAACTACTACATGCATAGGGCTCAAAGCAGAAAAAGAATCATAGGTTACCCCACACTCAAACCAGTATAGTGTGGCTGGGAAGAAGGAATTAGGAAAACATGTTGATTTCTGATACATCATTCATTCATTTCAACTTCCACCCCTACCACCCACCAGAGACTGAAACTGCCAGTAAAAAATACAGCCTGCATCCTAAAGGCAAACAAAACAAAACAAAACACACACACACACACACACACACACACACACACCCCTTAAGAAAAAAAACATTACAGGCGAGAGGAGAGAGAAAAGTCCTCAAAGAAATGCATACTAAGAGATCTTGTCTTTCATGTACCTAACCTGGACCAAAGAAGCTACTTTCTAAGCAATGAGAATGCAGGTAAAAGAGAATAATACAAATGCTACCTCTCACTTCAGTCTAAGAGAATGGCACTGAATAAATATTGTATCAGTCAAGAAACTTTCTGTGGGAAATGACAGAAACCTAAATCACCTTGTGCCAAAGAGGGAATATTTTTTTTTGAAGATTTTATTTACTTATTCATGAGAGACACACAGAGAGAGGCCAAGACATAGGCAGAGGGAGAAGTAGGCTCCCCTTGGGGAGCCTGATGAGAGACTTGATCCCAGGACCCCAGGGTCATGCCCTGAGCCAAAGGCAGATGCTCAATGACTGAGCTGCCCCGGTGTCCCAAGAGGAAAGTTAATTGGCTCAGATATCTCCATGTATGGGTGGGTGGAAAGGACAGAGGTGAAGTTGGCCTTGGAGAAAGCCAGATACTACATCCAAATATCTCTCTTGCCTCTCTCCCTTTCTTCCTCCCTCTCTCCTTCCTTTCTTCTCTTTCTTCCTTTTTCACTCACCTTTCCTCCCTCTCTTCCTGTCTCCTTGGCTGCAGACCTTCCTGTCTCTGTCCCTTCCTTCTTCTTTCCTTCCTCTATGTCAGCTTTATTTGAAGTGCTACACCTTCCCCATGGGAAGGAAACAGGCTCCCAGAAGTCCTGTTCTCATATCCAAAAGGCTCTAACAGCAGCAAGAAAAGAAGTCTTCTCTGCCAGTCTAATCTTGAAGGACATTGAGAGGTTTGGCTTGGGTTACATGCCCATCTCCGTGACAGGGGAGAAAGTAACATAACCAGCATGGCCCGAGTCATGTGTCCCTGTCACTGTGGTTGTAGTGAGAGCACAGGGTAGCTCAAAGGAAGGGAGAAATGTTTTAGGAGAAAAGGTGAAAAAATCCTGTTTGTGCTTACTGCAAACGCCTGCAGAGCATCAGAGCTTTGGCTAGGTCAGTATTAACCTCCTCTTCAGATATGGATTTTTTGTTTTTACAGCTTTATTGTGGTATCATTAAAGTACATTAAACCTCATGTGTTAAAACGTACAATTTGGGCAGCCTGGGTGGCTCAGCGGTTTAGTGCCGCCTTCAGCCAGGGCGTGATCCTGGAGACCCAGGATTGAGTCCCAAGTCATGCTCCCTGCATGGAGCCTGCTTCTCCCTCTGCCTGTGTCCCTGCCTCTCTCTCTATCTCGTGTGTGTGTGTGTGTGTGTGTGTGTGTGTGTGTGTGTGTCTCAGAAATAAAAAAATAAATAAATAAATAAATAAAATCTTTAAAAAATAAAATAAAATGTACAATTTGATCAGCTTTGACATATGTATACTCTTGAAATCATCACCACAATCAAGATGACAAACATTTCCATCACCCACAAAATTTCCTCATGTTTCATTGCAATTCATCCTCCTATACTCCACTTACCTAGGCAGCCACAGAGCCTCTCACTGTTACTACAGATTAGTTAGTATGTTCTAGAATTTTGTATAAGCAGACTCATGCAATAAAGAATCTTTTTTGCCCTGACTCTTCTGACTCAGAATAATGTGTTTGAGAATCATCAATGTTGTGCCCATCAATTGGTATGTTCCTTCTTAGGGTTGAGTGGTACTCCATTATATGAAGGCACTATAATTTATTTACTCATTCCACTGTTGATAAACATTTGTTATTTTCACTTTAGGCTATTATAAATAAAGTTGTTATGGGTTTTTGTGTATAAGTCTTTGTGTAAGCAGTTGGTGTATCTTTAATTCTTTAAGAAACATGCGAATCTTTCCAGTGTAGGTGTACCATTTCACTTTCCCATCAGCAGTGTGTGAGAGATCCAATTGTTCCACATCCTCACCAACACTTGGTATGACCAGTCTTTTAAATTTTAGCCATTCTATTGAGTGGGTAGTCGTATTTAAGGGTTTTTATGTTTTGTTTTGTTTTGTTTTGTTTTTTGCATTTTCCTCATCATTAATGATGGTGAGAATCTCTTAATGTGTATATCATCCATTTTTAGACTATACATTCAAATTTTTTTAGTTGTTTCTCTTGTCGTTAGTCATAAGAGATCTCTATATGTTTTTGTTATAAATTCTTTGTCAAATATATATGTTATAAATATTTTCTTCCAGTCTGTGAATTGCTGAGGTATAATTTTTTTAAAAATGAATATTTGGTGTTTGTATACTGTCCCCAGCACAGAGCTCCTAAAGCCTTTGGAATTTCCTGAATCAAATCATTCATTTGTCATGAATGACAATCATTCAAAAAGTAATGAATGCTTTTTTTTTTTTGAGCACAGTCCACACACACTATTACATTCCTTTCAAGTGTACAGCATAGTGATTCAATAACTCTATAAATTATGCTATCACAAGAGTAGCTACTATCTGCCATCATATGTTATTGCAATACTATTGACTATATTCCCTATGCTATTCCTTTCATCCCGGTGCCTTATTCAGAACTATCTTTTGTTATTCATAATAAACCTCTTTCAACCACATTTGAGTATAGGCTAATGAAGTGACTTAGGATAAGGCCACTAGAAAGCCTCAGAATGGAATAATCACCAGAAAGACCAAGTGATGAGATGATTGGAACTTTAAGCCCCACCCATCTACCTGAAGGGAGGAGGTCAACTGGAAATTGAGCCCTATAAAAATTTCTGAACAAAGAGATTTGGAAAACTTCCCAATCCATGTCCTGGGAGGGTAGCATGCTCCAACTTCACTAGAACAAAACTTCTGCATTTTGGATCTTTCCAGACCTCACTTTATGTATGTTTTTATCTAGCTATTCATTTGTATCCTTCACAAAAACTAGCAAACATAAATAAAGGATCTTTTTGAGTTCTGTGAGCCGTTCTAGAAAATTATCAAACCTTCAGAAGGTGTCCTTAGGACCCCCAGTTTATAGCCAGGTGGTCAGAAGTATGGGAGGTCTGGTGCCTGCAGCTGTCATCTGAAGTGGGGGGGGGCAATCCTATAGGACTGAGCCTTTAAGTTATGGAATGTGTGTTAACTCTGAGTAGCCAGCGTCAGAATTGAATTGAATTGTTGAATACCCAACTGAGTATCTGGAAAGTTGGAGAACTGGTTGTTTGTATTGAAGAACACCTCAAACTTGCCTTTTCATTTTTCTTAATGGTGTCTTTCAAAGAATAAAGGTTTTGCCTTTGTTATAGTCCAGCTTATCAATTCTTTCTTTTGTTTTTCATGCTTTTGGTGATCTAACAAATGTTCGCCTATTCTGAAATCTCAAAGATTTTTTTCCTATGTTTTCTTCTTAAGATTTTAGAATTTAGGTTCATATTTAGCTCTATATCTATTTTGAGTTGACTTTTGTTTATGATGTGAAGAGATGAGGATTTTTTCTTTTTTATTATTATTTTTTAATTTTTTATTTATTTATGATAGTCACAGAGAGAGGGAGAGGGAGAGAGAGGCAGAGACATAGGCAGAGGGAGAAGCAGGATCCATGCACCAGGAGCCCGACGTGGGATTCGATCCTGGGTCTCCAGGATCACGCCCTGGGCCAAAGGCAGGTGCTAAACTGTTGTGCCAACCAGGGATCCCAGATGAGGATTTTTTTTCTAAACAAATATACAATTAGTTCATCACTATTTGATTAAAAGTCTTACCTTTTCCACATTTAATTTTCTTAGGACCTTTGCCTAAAATAAATTGATTTATATGTGTGGATTAAGTCACAGCACATGGGAGTAATAAGTGCCTCAGCATACCTCCAACATTCCAGACATACTTTTTACTCTGTTCCATTCATCTGTATGTTCATCTTTTCACTAATACCAAACAGTTTCAATTACTGTAAAGTAAGCTTAAAATCAAATAAGGTAAGTCATACTTGTGAGAGATTATTTCTTTCAAAACTGTGTCATCTATCACAGGTCCATTGCATTTTAACACATGTTTTTCAATTGGCTTTTAAAGTTTATAAGAGAAAAGTCAACTGGAATATGGATTAGGATTGCATCAGATTGATACATCACTTTGGGGATACTTGTATTTTCACAATACTGAGTCTTTTAATCCATGAACATTGTATACATGTTCAATTTGTTTGTTTCAAACAATTTGTTTGAATTTGTTTAGGTAATGTTTAAATTCCTCTATGCAATGTTTTGTAGCTTAGTGTGAGGGTCTTAAATTTCTTTTGTTAGATTTATTCCTACATTTTTGTCTCTGTCAGAATTTTACATATCTATCCATTTATAATAGGAATTTGATCTAATGCAATTGTAATGCAATTCTCTAAGGCTGTTGTTTTCTGTTTAATGCTGGAACAGAGCAGTTAATTCTGAATGGAAGATAGACATAAAGTGAGGAACAGCAAAGACAAGCTAAAAGCCATAAATATAAACTTAAACTGAAAAGTATCATTTGTCTGAAACCCATGAGGACATACTCACTGGACCCTTATCAGTTCTTATTGCCTCCACCATGGTGAATTGCATGTCCTACAGGAGAAGCTGACACCCTGAAGAATGGAATTAAATCATATCTAGTCATCAGTAAGAGCAGAAAGAGGATTTAAGGGTAAGTGGAAGAGTTGCAAACCTAGTTGTTGCCCTACACCAAAGAGATAAACAAGCAGGTGGACACAAACATGAATGAGGTGCAGAAGCTGTTTGCCCCAACCTCTCAAGCAAATACACAAAAGAGCTACTACTTCACTTCTGTATTCCAAATCTTGAATGAAAATATGACTATGATTTGTCTGAACTGGAAATATTCTAAGAAGGAAACCCCAGGAAATATTCCATCTCAGGTGAGTTTGACACATTACAAAACCACACCAGTTCACTCCTTATCAACCTGCCATCCATACTTATGTCTTCAAACCATACTCAATGTCCAAATACAAATAATAGCAAAGTCACATTTCTACCAAACATGAAGCAAACAATAAAAACAGGGTAAGACATTCCCCCAAGATGCAAAGAACTTCCTGAGTCTTGGATTGATGTTCATTCTTCTTCCAGATGATTTACAGTCCTCATTTGACATTTTGTAACTTAAATATTGAAATATAAGATAAACTATTATTAACATATCTTATGTTAACTAGGAGACTAGGAAAGATTAAGAAAACAAAAATGTTGGTTAATATAAGCACTCATATCAAGACAAGAAAAAATACTCAACTATTACAGTACTTAGTTCTTTAAATGTTTACATGGTAATAGCTGGTAATTACAACTAAATTATTCTGCTATCCATTCAAAATTCCCTTTGCTTTCAGAAAGTACATCAGCTGGTAGTGGTTGGACACTCTTGAGTGACCCAAACCTTCATTCTTGAATGCTCTGGTTATTAGCAATCCTGCCTGAATTGGGTTTTTGTAATTTCCAATGACTTTAAATTCAGGACATGAAAGTACTAAGAAGTGCCCCCAAGGGATCTCTTACATTCCAAGCATGCTGTTCCCTACCCCCACTGTGGAGTAACTACTCGATTGTTCCTTAATGGTCATGATCAATCAATCATCCCAGCCAATTTAGTAACAACTTTCTTTCCCTGTTAGTTTACTGGCTAAAGCATCCCAAAGTGGCCAGGTAACAGTATTAACTCCTAGTTTAGTGGAATTATTGTTGTTCTCACTGGTGGAAGCATTCATCTTCTGGAATTAAGATCTCCAAATAAGCAGTATCTATAGTTGCAGAAACAGGAAGTACAAATTTTTCTTGTAGATCACCAAGAGACAGAGTAAGACATTTCCAATCCCTCATTCCTAGATGCCTGAATCCTGAGTATGGAAGAAACAATTGATTTGAAGTACATACTACATCCTGGAGGAGGTTTTCCTACTTATCCTACGTACTGCCACCTAACTGATGCTATAAACAAGTCTTCAAAAGGCCAGTTTGCCTGTTGCTTCAGGATAGTGGGAAACATGCTAAGACCAGTTAATTTCATGAGACTGGACCCATGTCTGCTCTGCATCTGCTATAAAGTGAGTTCCAACGATCAGAAGCAATGATAAATGGAATAGTATGATGGCAGATAAGGCATCAATAAGTCCATGGGTGATGGATGGTGTTGACAGAAGTGTTACAGTCAGGGAAGGGAAATTCATATTCAGGGTAATTGTCTATTGAAGTGAGAACAAAGTGTCTCCCCTTCCAAGATGAAGTAGTTTAAAGTAATCAACTTGCCACCGGGTAACTGGCTGATCACTCTGGGGAGTAGTGCCATAGCTGGTACTCAGTGCTAATCTCTGTTACAGGTTGGACATTCAGTAGTGAGTGGTTGCAGTCAGGTCAGCCTTGGTGAGTGGCAGGCCATGTTGCTGAGCTCATGCATACCTTTCATCCTTGCCACTAGGGCCATTTTGTTCATGAACCCTTTGGGCAGTGACAGGAGCAGCCAGGAATGAAGGTGCCTGGTATCCACAGAATGGGTCATCCTCTTCACTTGATCATTAAAATTCTTCTTTGCTGATATCACTCTTTAGTAAGCATTCACATGGAACACAAATAGATTGACATTCTTCACCCATTATATCAGGTCTACCCACTGTCCCCTTCCCCTGGTCACTGTCGCTAGTACTACTGTGAGTGAGAGCCTCCTTAAATTGTGTGTGCTAGGGACCTCAGTTGTCTCACTCACCCTAGTCCTGGCCAGGGTCTATATCTCCATGTCCAAACTACTTAAAAGACCAAGAAAATTCTGTCTACAAACTTCTACCATTTATTTTTAGAAATTGAGGAAAATGGGAAAGATACCAGAAGCCTGAAGAGGATTAACTATTGAGAAATTCTGCCCAGAAATTTCAGAAACCATTCATTCATGCATCCCTTTACATGACATTGATAGCATGCCAGACTGGGCAATTTGGACTTTATGCTGAAGACAGCAGGGAATCATTGAAGAGATTTAAGTTTATGGGAAAAGGCTGATGTCATTAGATTTATAGTATTCATAGAAGTCTCTCTGATTGCAGTATAGACTATGGAACAAAAGGGGAAGGGATCGAAAACAGAGAGGACCTATTTTTTTCCTGAATGAACGAGAGAGAAGTGATAGCCATTGTACCTCAATAAAGCTTCTATGAAAAGAAAGAGTGGTCAGTTTTTCTCAAGCTACCCAGGAAGATACTCAAGGGCTGAGGATATTGAAGTGGGAGCCAAAGAGAAGTTTCAAGGATGGGATAATAGTTGCAGAGTCATAGAAAAATATGTAGATAACTAATAGATGAAAAAAAGGGTAAGGTGTATTCTAGATAAAAACCACCTGATGATAGAGGGTCTAGTTTAGGAGTTGACTGAGTATGGAAAACAACTTTTTTCACCAAACCATGAAAAATTCTAGTGCATTCCGTGGGACTCACATTTATGTCTGAGTTCTAACTGTTCTATTTCCTATTTGTTGTAATTAATTCACCCATCAGGCAATTAATTCACCCATCCACTCCCAGGCCCAGGTAATTTTAAGGCACAATAACTGTGAAAGTTGTTTAGACAATTATGTAAAATTCAATTTTAAGCCCTCACATATTAAGTGCTCATAAACAGCAGTTTTTGTTACAATTATTAAAAATGGTACCTTGAAGAATTGTGTAGTTATGTAAATTTGTGAATCCCTCTCTAAAACAGATAATTAATGAATGTTACCCTCAAGTAGAATCTTGAATGACACTCTTTTGGGGTTTCTCTCGATTTAGATTTATTCAAAGTATTATCAATTATTTCAATAAATCCTAGAATATAAGCTTATTAAATTTACAAATAACATCAAGGCTGGAGAAAAAGTATATTTGATAGCAAATCAGAATTCAAAAAGGAAGCAAAAATGGTAGAAGCCTAAATCATTAGGTACGGTTAACAGAGTTTTAAAAATAGTAAGAATATACCTACATTAACTTTATTTCTGCTTTTCAAACACAGTGGGTTGACTCTTGCATTGCAGCCTTTGCACTAGTTTTTTCCCTGCCAGGAATGTTCCACTCGCTTGGCTGGCTACACTGTGTCATTCAGATGGCAGCTCAAAGTGTCTTTTCTGCAGTGGCTTCCTTGCGCACCCCATCTTATATAGCACTATCTTCCTACCTAGCAGCAAGTTATCATATCACTTTCTATCATTGTTTTCACTACATTTATCAAAGTCTAACGGATTTTCATTTCATAAAGCTCATTTGGAATGCGGCAGGTGTTTCCTTTGCCTAACGAATATTTCTCTGATAAGATTCTTTGATAACATTCACAAACCCCACATACACTGTTAACTGGACTCTGTTTAGACTCTGCTGGTCCCATACTCAGTTTTCTTCCTTAATTTCTAGAAGTAGCCATCTCCAAGCTAGAGACGCAGCTCTTGGTGAAAGCAGAGAGAACAAATAGGGAGGTCATTGTCTCCATTGTCTGTTCTCTGAATGGTACAGACTCTTGTTTTCTCCTTTGGCTGGCAGGAAGTGAGGGAGAAATTGCTGGATTCCAACCATTATTCCTGCCAGTGGCATCCCTCCATTTCATCTGACCAAATAGCTTCAGGCTAGCAACTGTAATTCTTCATTCAACTCCACTGATCCTTTATGATACCTTCTGGAAAACTGTCTCAGAAAATGGTCTAATTGTTGCAGTAGGTTGACTGACAGTTTGGGTCTTTTCATTCTATTTTCAGGATCTTTCTTTCTTTCTTTCTTTCTTTTTTTTTTTTTTTTTTTAAAAGCTAATGGGAGTCACATAGGGGCTACTATCCAGACTACTTTTTAACCACTTCAATCTCCTCACTAATATCCCTTGTATTTCTTTTATGTGTATTGTTGGCTACTTCAGAGTAGGCTATTTGTTGTTCTTTTAAACACACAAGAATCACTTTATACTTAGACCTCTTTAGTTTCACCTTGGAGATTTGGTTTATTGTCCGAACCTGATGTGTGATCTCTTTAAAATCTGTTTCATAGTTTTCCTTTAATTCTATGCAACTTTGTGCTGCTTGAGATGTAATAGACTATGTTCATATTTAGACATTTTGCAGTGTTAATTTAACTCCTTTCTTTGTATGTTTTAATACAATTTTAATTGAAATATAACTGGCATTCCAGCATATATTTACATATATTTAATTAAAATGTAACATGTAAAGATTTATATGCTTATATATATTTCATTAAGGTATAATTGAATCTACAAATCTTGAGTGGAAGCTTGGTGGATGAGCACAAAGTGAACTTCTATGTAGTCACCATTTATTAAAGAAACATCAAATTGCTAGCACCTCTTAAGCCCTCAATGCTGCTTTCTGATTACTAATACTACCCCGTTCCCCCCAAAGAAATCCCTTCTATCCAGACGTGTAAAGGCATAGATTAAAGACCCTATTATTAAACATTATATAAGTGGAATCATAGTACACATTCTTTTTTATCTTTTGCTTCTTTTGCATTTGAGTTTCACCCTTGTGGTTGCACATATCGGCAGCTTATTTGTTTTTATGCTGTAGAGTATTCTATTGTATGGTATGAATATACCACAGTTACCTGTCCATGCGACTATTGAGAATATTGGTTTTTGCCAGTGTTTGACTCTTATAAGTACTGCTCCTTTGAGCATTCCTGTGAATGTCTTTTGGTTCATGTATCTACACATTTCTTTGGGGCATATATGGAGAAGTAGAATTGCATTTGTTAATCCAATGACCTACTTCTGATTCCCTAAGAAATTATGTTTGCTATTTTTAAAATGTGATAATAAAAATGAGGCAAAACAGAAAGCAAGGGAAAGCCTATTTCTCAGACTTTGAAGTGGAGCTTTTTACAAATATACCTACCATTCCAGTATCATATTGACTTTCATGAAATAAAAAGAATCAAAACTATCTCATATTCAGCTTATGAACTGCTGAATGAGGTGGGCCCTCATTAGTAAAATAATGGTTTGCCGGGGTGTTTTCATCACTACAGTGCCTAAGCAGAGGCCATCAGCCCATGATGAAGTAGGCACTTTGAATATGTGATTGGACGACACATCCTCTCAGATCAAAGGCTGAGATTATCTGACCCTCCGGACTTTTCCTTTTAGTACTTCTTTAGCCTACATTATGTTGCATTTTCTGTTGTCAGTATTTATCAGTAGGGTTATCATTTTTCCTTATTTTATATCATCCTATCTCTAATATACAATCCATTTTCAAGTCCTATTGGCTCTGCTTCAGAAATACAACTCAAATTTATTAAATATTCCAGCATCTTAATTATTACCACCATGGTGCAAGCCACCATCTGCTTCCCTAGACCACTGTGAAATTTCCAAGCTGGTCACCCAGCTTTCATTCTTAACTATCCCACCACCTCTTGCAAATTTGTCACATCTCAGCTAGAATAGTCTTGCAGGAACATAAGGCAGATTATACAGCTTTCAGGAGGCATGCAGAATAAAATGTAAATTCCTTACCAAGGCCTTATCTCTTCCCCAGCCTCACCTCCAACTTTTCCTTGATCACTAATATCTAGTTGTGCAGGTCATCCTGGACGTAGACCATGGGGTATGTCCCAATTAACTCATTGTAAGTTGAAAATATAAGAAGTCAAAAATGTGTATAATACACCTAACTTACTAAACATCATAGTTTAGCCTCACCTACCTTAAGGGTGCTTAGAACACTTATATTAGCCTACAGTTAGGCAAAATCATTGAACACAAAGTCTATTTTATAATAAAGTATTATTTCTCTCATGTAATTTACTGTACAGTGTACTGAAAGAAAGTACACTGGTTGCATGGGGACAGAATGGTTACAAGCGTGGCCCTTATGATCACGTGACTGCCTGGAAGCTGTGGCTCTTTGCCCCTGCCCACCATCACAACAGAGGAACCTACTGCGTATCACTAGCCCAGGAAGAGCCAAATTCAGAATTAAAGTACGGTTTCCACTGAAATTGGATATGGCTTTTAAACCATTGTAAAGTTGAAAATTCATAAGTTAGACCATTGTTAAGTCGGGATCCAATGTACTTGTCTTCCTTTTTCTCAAATACACCTAGCTCATTCCTCCCTCAGGGTATTTGCATAGCCATTCCCTCTGCTTGGAATACACTATCCCCTCATTTTTGCATGGGTGGTTCCTCAGACATCATCTTCTGAAGGAGACTTTCCTGACCACCTGATCTAACTCAGCCCCACCCCTCTGCAGTCACTGGCTTTCTATAGCATCATTCTGTGGAAAACAAGAACAGTCATTATCATATAAAATGATTTTATACATTTTTATTATTTGATTGCTTCTGCTCTCCTACCATGAGAACACAGTACAAGAACCTGGTCTGCTTGTTTCCTGTTGTATCACTGTAGAGAAACTTTGCAGTGTATGTTGCTTGAGTGATTGAGTAATTTGTCAAACTACTGAATTAGTAAATTCACTATGATATGATATGCTCATTTTTTTTTATGATATACTCATTCTTTCTGCATTCTTCCTCTAGTGTCATCCTCCTAATTCTGACTTGTTATTGTAAAAACCTTACATGTAATTTATGCTTGTAGTATGCTGAGTACATAACTGCTGAGGTCTCATCTTTCTTCATGAAATCTATTTATACACAATCATATAAACATTATCTTCATCATATCAATATTTTACATTTCTTAAAAAATGTTTTGTATTCTTTAATCTTGGATCAGTTAAATTGTTATAAATGATCTGCCTGTCATTTGGTGAAGCACCAACAATATACTATTGCTGCCACCCAATTCATCTTTTCAAACACCTGGAATTTCTCTGCTATAAAATATAATTCTTAGATTCACTTTTAAGTGTTCTGAAGCTTTTCTTATCAGTGCAGAGGAAAGAAATCCAAGTGAAATGACCAGAAGCTGGAACTCTGCAGGCATATTTCTGGCTGGGTTTATCCTACTACTTGTACATTATGTGGTTTATCTCAACATGTGGAAAAATCCAGTAAGTCCTTCATTGCTCAGGGTGTAGTTAGTGTCTCATGTAACTTAGATGCTTTATTCTTTTTACAAATATCTCACGATAAACACACAATATGTTGAAATCCATTTTCATGTCTATTTGCTTAAAGAAACAGAATGTTATCTATAAAAACTTTTAAATAAGCATGTTTCCACGTCCCTTTTACCTCTACTAAGAGTGTTCCAATCCCATAAATGTGGGGAAAATGCCTTTAGGTTTATTGAAGTCATTTATTCATGGGAGTATGCAGAATGAATCAGACCTATCTATCAGGAAAGACAAAAAGAAAGAATTCTGAGTTGTGACTATACCAGATTTGCTTACAACAGGAAATGTACAACTTTTCTACTCCAGGTAACATAATTTCTCTACTATCGGGGTGATAAATTAATGTGTACAGTGCACCCAGAGTTTATGCCTCACTTATTACATTTTTAAAAAAATAGCTCTAAGAAGTCATCAAAATATTTGTTTTAGTTTTCCTGACACTTTCAATGACCTCTTCAATTTCACTAATAAGAAAAAGAATTCTTTTTGTATTTAGTCTTGAGAATTAAGAGGATCTTAAAGATATATTGGTTTATTTTCTTTGGGATCTTGAGGATTCATGAGGGCTTACTACTATTTTGCTATATCTATAGTAATATTAGACATACTAATCTGAATATAAAATTAAGATGATCTTAAAAATAGGCTAAAACTTTTCCTTACTCCAAAATCTCAAAGTTGTTTTTTATGTACAATTTAAAAACATCTGTTTTATATAAAAATTTGTTGAACATTAAATCACATAATTATGATTCATATTACTGTATATTTCTATTAATCCTGCCTATTCCTACATTTAAAAATCTTATTTTACCATTTAATTATGCCCATCAATAGAGGTCAAAAAGGGGGCACCTGAGTGGCTCAGTGATTGAGTATTTGCCTTTGGCTCAGGTCATGATCCCGGGTCCTGGGATTGAGTCAGGTATCAGGCTCCCTGCAGAGAGCCTGCTTCTCTCTCTGCCTGTGTCTCTGCCTCTCTCTCTGTGTCTCTCATGAATAAATAAATAAAATATTTAAAAAACAGAGGTCAAAAGTACTCAGCAACAATATTTTATATTCAAGTTAGTACTAAAAGATCAGTGACTCTCTTATGACCATCTAGAATCTTTGGAAACATTGTTTAGAAGCAGTCATCCAACTGGCTGGTGTGTCATTTACTGATGATTCTTATTCTCGTCATTTCTGAAGTTAACTTCCTGTTTTAAATATTTGTTCACCATAGACCCTTAGAGCAGTTATCAGTTCTTTATTTTATTTGCAATTATAATTTCTCTAACAGAAAAATGCTATGCTCCTCTTTTTAACCCTCTCTTTTTATAAAGTCATATTAAAATTTCATTTCCTCAAGGAAATTTTATAATCAGCCTCCATCTGACTTCTCCATACAGCATCTGTTTGGTACTTATTTGAAACTGATCTTGCATTATATTTATTTGGCCTTGTTATCCAGTTTTTTCATGTGTATATTCTATTACTTAAGGAAATAAAAAATTACCCATGGATTGAAATGACATCTTATAATTTGCTGATAACTCTGACTCCTTCCAGCCCTTTTGCATTAGATGCACAATGTGCTCTCTACAATTTCAGTAGATCATTGGAAAATCTCTCATATGACCAAACTCATAATAGAAGGGCACATCTCCATAAATTATGCAATCGCTTTACTCTAGCATTGCAGTTAGGGCAGAAGATTGCAACCTACATGGCCCAATCTATTCCTCATGCAATAATTTATTAAAACAGTCTCTTAAATATAATAAGCTTCTCCATTTAAATAGTTTTGTCCTTTAAAAGATTCAATCATTAAGAACAGCAAGGGCTTTCCCATGTAATTATTAATACGTGTTCATACATAGAGATAGGCAGATAGAAGCTTACGAACAACAGTTATTTACTCATGTCTTATAACATTTTGCAAAGTGATTTATAGTACACTTAGAGTTAGAGCATTAGATCTATTGCACCAGAGAGAAAAGCAGAGTCTGTGTGAAGAAAGATAAGGGGAAAATCGCAAAATAAAAATTTCTAGCACCAGGGTTGCTGTGTGCACTTCTCCAGGCAGTGCCACCTGTGGAGTTGGGCACTGGAGGCCATTTGGTTTTGTGTGGCATCCTTGCAGAAACCAGAGTGTAGAGAGAGATATAAAATAATTTTAAGCTTCGGTGCCAGTCCTTAGTTAAATAGTCTTGAAACTTTTATGGATGTCTTGTAAATCTATTATAACCCATTCTATCAAAATATACAATGGTCCTTACCAATCATTTTTCTTAGTTGAGAATAAAAATAAATATAACAATAAAAAAGTAAATTATGTATTTAAGATACATGTGAATAAAATAGAAGTGAGGGAGAAAGCACAAAATATAATATTACCAGCATCAAAAATTAAATACTTTTATAGTCAAAACTGTCTGCAAATAAACCATAAGCATTAAAAATTTATACTGCTTATATGAGTCTTATGTCTCAAAATAAGAGAAGATTTTGTAGTGACATTTCAGTCTCTAAAAAAAATCATCATTCAGGAAAGCTAAAATTATTTTATGCTAAATTAGTAGCATAAAAGCTTTCATAATAACATATGATCTTTCATGTGAATTATATGTCCTCTGTTATTTCTCAGTCATATAACGGTATCTTTTAAACATTATTCAACCACATTAAAAATTGAAACATTGAAATTTGTTACCTGACATATCAGAAAAAATATGTATACTTTTGAACTTAAATCTTTTTTTAGAAGCAGAGGCACAGGAAAACAGATTTATTATCTATTACATCAACAAATTAGCTCAATGCAAGTTAAGGAGTAGGTTGTTTATATAAGATAATCTTTCTGTATTTATAAAGCTATGTGGAAAGTGCAACATATCAGATGGGCTATATACTGGTAGGAAATGAGTGTGTATGGGTACATATTCATTTTAATTAGTCGATTTTAACTAACCAAGAATATAAATCATATACTGTGTATATAGCTGCCTAGATGGAGCTACAGATAGCCCATACCATGGAGGAAAACATCTTTCAGGATTTTACAAGCTCATTACTTCCTCTGCATATGTCCTGTTGTCCTGACATCTAAAATTATGACTTAAGAAAATATTATTGGAAAAACTGTCTTTCCTCTGGTAAGAATGAATCCTTTTCCAAATATTAATTGACCAGATATGCATGAGTTGATTTCTGAGCAGTCAATTCTGCTCCATCCATGGGTCAAGGTGTCTGTTTTTATGCCAGTACCATACTGTTTGGATTACTATAGCTTTTTGATATAGTTCAAAAATCAAAGAGTGGGATGTTTCCAGTTCCATTCTTCTTTCTCAGGATTTCTTTGACTATTCCGGTGTTTGTGGTTCCTAGTGAATTTTAGGTTACTCAATAGAGAAAAGAGTTTCATCAGTAAGTCTTGCTGGGAAAATTGGATATTCACATGAAAAAAGGAAAAGAAAGAAAGAAAGAAAGAAAGAAAGAAAGAAAGAAAGAAAGAAAGAAAGGAAGAAAGAAAGAAAGAAAGAAAGAAAGAAAGAAAGAAAGAAAGAAAGAAAGAAGAAAGAAAGAAAGAAAGAAAGAAAGAAAGAAAGAAAGAAAGAAACTAGATTCTATCTTAAACCACTTGCAAAAATTAACTCAAAATAGATGTAAGACTTAAATGTAAGACCTGAAATTACCAAACTCCCAGAACAAAACATAAGGAAAACTCCTTGACATTGGACTTGGCAATGTTTTTTACTTTTTTGTTTTTGGCTATGACACCTAAAGCATAAGCAACACAAAAAGAAATTAGTGAGACTACATAAAACTAAAAACCTTCTGCATACCAAAATAAATGATCAGCAGAATAAAGAGACAATCCATGGAATGCAAGAAAATATTTGTAAACCATTTATCTATGATAAGGGGTTACTATCCATAGTATATAAAGAATTCATACAACTCAACAACAACAAAACATACACACAAATAATCCAATTTAAAAATTGGCAAAGAACCTGAATAGACATTTTTCCTAAGAAGATATTCAAATGGCCAGCAAATACATGAGAAGATGCTCAACAACATCACTATTCTCAGGGAAATACAAATCAAAACCAAAAGAAGCCATCACCTCACATCTATCAGAATGGCTATCATCAAAAAGACAAGAAATACGTGTTGGAGAGACTGGGGAAAAAAGAAAACCCTTGTGCATTGTTGGTAGGAATGTAAATTGGTGCAGCCACTATGGAAAACAGTATGGAGTGGCCCCAAGAAATTACAAATAGAAATACCACATCATCAAGCAATTGCACTTCTGAGTATTTATCCAAAGGAAATAAGAACACTAACTCAAAAAGATGGGATCCCTGGGTGGTGCAGCGGTTTAGTGCCTGCCTTTGGTCCAGGGCGTGATCCTGGAGACCCAGGATCGAATCCCACGTCGGGTTCCCGGTGCATGGAGCCTGCTTCTCCCTCTGCCTATGTCTCTGCCTCTTTCTCTCTCTCTCTCTCTGTGACTATCATAAATAAATAAAAAAATTTAAAAAAAACAAAGGAAATAAGAACACTAACTCAAAAAGATATGTGCACCCATTCGTTGCAGCATTAGTTACAATAGCCGAGACATGGAAACAATCTAAGCGTCCATCACAAAAGAATGGCCAAAGGAAATGCAGTATATATACACAAAGGAATATTATTCAACCAAAAAAAGGAAAGAAAATCCTGCCCTTTGCAATAACACAGATGATCTATGAGTGCATTATATTAGATGAAATAAGTGAGACAGAGAAAGACAATAATGTGTGCTGTCACTTATATGAGAAATCTTAAAAACTGAAACTCTTATCAACAGAGAACAGACTGGTTGTTGCCAGGGGGCAGGGCAGAAGAGTGGGTGGTCAAAAGGAACAAACTTCCAGTTAGAATATAAATATGTTCTGGGATGTAATATACAGCCTGGTAACTACAGTTAACAATATTGTATTGTGTATTTGAGAGTTCCTAAGAGAGGTTCTTAAAGGCCCTCATCATAAGACAAAAAATTTGCAACTATGTGAGGTGATGGATGTTAACTGAACTTAGTGTGGGAATCATTTCATAGTATGGTCATGTATCAGATCATTATGTTGTACAGTTTAAATTTATACAATGTTATATGTCAATTACATCTGAATAAAATTGGTGGGTTGGGGGGTAGAAAATATTAGCAAGGCCTGTACTACTGGGAGAAGAAAGCAGAGTCAGCTGTTAAGTATGCCCAAAGAACCGCTCTGCTTCCAGCTTTCCAGTATTCTGAAAAGCCCATTTTACTGTGACTCCCTACCACCCCCACCATTCTTCTGGGTGATTCACATCTTCTTTGCTACTAAAACTGTCATCACAACTCTATTTTCTCAAATATAATATTTTCATTTAGAGAAAAAATAACACCTTGCACATGGGAAATTAACAAGAATATTTTGCTATTCATATCCTTAACAATGTGGCTTTATGAATCTTTTCAAATCCAAAAAGAGCTAGATCTTCCTGTAATTCCCCATTTTCATTCTCTCCTGGATTCTGATGTGCATTGCCAGGTGGGAAAAGTGCCCTGCTGACTGTTGGGAGCTGCATGCAGATTAGGGACTTCTCCAGCCTGATAGCACTTTCTGTTCTCCACTTGCTCATGCAAGAAATGCTGCAGTATAGAACTTTAGACCAGTTCCTAGGCATTGAAAGTTGACAAATATAAAGTGACATAATAATTACACCACTATCAGAGCATGGATTTATCTCAGTGACTATCTGATGAAATGTTGTCAGGTGCTCTGATTTTGCTAAGTAGTGTGAGAAATTTCACAAGAGGAGTTATCTGCATCCCCTGTTCTCATATAGCTTACAGTCTTAATGAGGTTAATGAGGAGACACCCGAATGCATAGTAAGGACTAAGTTCTGAGAAATAGGCAATCTAATCAAATGTAACATAGGAAGACCTTCTAAGAACACCATGATTAAGATATTTACTAAGAGTTTGGGAACCCAGCCAATCCAAAATTCAGAGGATTATCATGGTTGATGATCATGAGAAAATTACGCTAGTATTTAAATTTTCTCTTGCTACTTTGCATAAAACTCCCAACTCACAGCTAAGTAGAAAGCAGAGAGTGTCACGGGAGATGTGCATATTGATAAATGCCATTAATTACATATCAACATTTTTGTAGCCTGTGTTGACCATGCGTATCCATACTTCTATCAGCAACAGCAAATTGGCAACATATGCTGATTTGTTTTTTTCCCAAAAGATTTAGACATACTATGATTTAGTCTTCCTGTATATTCTCTGGTGGAGTTTGGACAAAGAATTTTGATTGCTTGGAATAGTGAGCTGAGCAATAGAGGTATTCTCTTTATCACTCCATTTTGTCTTTTACTAACCTTTCTCCTTCTGTTCCTCTACCTCATTCCTCTTCTATGACAAACTAGCTGGCAACTTGCAAATGCTGATTGCTAAAGTAATATCTACTTAGGAGTCTTGACTGCTGGTGGTGAATCTAGTGGAAAATTTAAAGTATGTGTAGTTCGTGAATAAATAAAATGAATTAGTCATTGAAGTACTGCTCAGAAGATTGATTTTTACGAATTTGGGGAACGGAAGAATAATATAGAAGAGGTAACAAAGAATGTGTTTGACTGGTTTGTGTGATTACACAACGAACCAGGAAAGCTATTGTACTAAGCCCAGGTAAGATGTGAATGACTAGATGCATGAGTGAAAACATTGAAAATGAGAGATTTGGTGACAGAATAAGTGAGGGAGGAATGAGTGGGTGAATGAGCTAAAATTCACATCTAAACCAAAAGCACTCTGACATTTTGTTAAAAGTTCCTAATAATTTACAGATGATTTTTGCAAATGTCAGAAATACCATTTCTCATCCTTCAGATTAATACCAGGTGACTAAAAAATAAAATGCCTACACAAAATTCTGAATATATTTTTACCAACATTTAGAAGCCATAACATACACTTTAAAAATGAGCTCACAGGGAAAAAACACTCATTGAACCCTTAGACTCATGTCTGTATACCTACTTTAAGCATTTTTTCTATTTTTAAATAGAACAAAATAGCTATTATGTATCAGTACCATCTGTGGCTCAGATACCTAATAGTCTCTCACTTGTCCTTTTCTCCTTGTTCTCTCCTGCTTATTTCCTATTTTTGCTTGTTAGCATCTTTACTATATAATGGTAAAAAGGAGGAGAAAGTTCAAATTAGTTCATTTTTCTGGCTACTAATGAACTGGTTTAATATTTGATTAGGACAAGGTTTGAATGAAATTAGAGATTTCAGTTATTCATGCCACTTCTGATTTTTGTTCCAGGGAAAATAAGAATTAGTGAGCTGTGCACGAAATGGATTATATTTCTATTAAGTAAGTAGCTTAATGTTCTAAGCTTACCTTGCCACAAATAGTTTAAAAATGTTCCATATATTTGGTATATTATTCCATATCATGAGAGTACAGAAGGTATATATACATATTTTTTAGAGATTTATTTATTTATTTGAGAGAGAGAGAGAACATGAGCAGGAGGAGCAAAAGGAGAGGAAGAGGGAGAGAGAATTCCAAGCAGACTCCATGCTGAGTGTGCAGCCTGAAATGGGGCTCCATCCCATGACCCTAAGGTCACGACCTGAGCCAAATTGAGTTGGATGCACAACTGACTGTGCCACCCATGTGCCCCAGAAGGTGTATATATTAACCTAGTATTCCATATACCATGCAAACAAATTCTGGCAGCTTAATCCTTTCAAGTTTTGAAAATATGGAAGCAAGCAAAAGTTCTGAGCCAAATGATAACAAGAGTTGGTGTATTGATTTTGTAAAAGCAGACACACTACATCTCAGTTTTGAAGCATAGATCAGTTTTATGGCTGGGAAGGACCTGCAGAGTTTCGAACTCCTCTGCATAATTAATTCATTATACACAATATTTGGCAATCTAGACTTTCTCAGGACATTTTCTATTGTGTTTGGTGTCAATAACAGACTAGGAAAATCATCAGTTCATCTGTGTGTTCTCCATGGTCTTAGCATCCAGGGGGCATTTCATCATCAGCTCCAGCTCCTGGGTGCCAACGATATCAGCTTGTCCTTTATCTGTGTTCTTTGTAGTAGCATTTCTGGCTCCTGCTAACATCTAGACTGACTCCCTTTTCTTGTTTGTCTTTCAGCTTCTTGAGAACTTTTGTAAGGATAACCTTAGTTATTAACAGGTGGTAGATGAGCATTAGGGGTGTAGGAGATAGCCAGATGGAGTCAGGTACAGCATTTGGGTTTGTTGCTTTGTTTTTAATCTCTGATCCATTGCAGTCCATTATTTGCATACATACTATACCATACAATGCAATATAATGTTCCAACAATGGCAAATTGCTATAAAACTTCTTGAATCCCAGCTTCCACTTTCTAACCTCATCTTGTCCCAGAATAATAGTCAACTCACAGAGTACTGCTGGTCTACAGACAGCACTCTGAGTAGCACTAGTCAAATAGAGGGCAGGAAAAAGAAAAAAAAAAAAACCCTGCTCTGAAGGTTAGAAAATGATCTGGAAGTTGGGGATCAAAATTCTGGAGTCCCTGGTGAATTAGTGGTGGCTGGGGACATGGAATTGGAAGACAACGCATAGGAAGAATGCGTTGGGAAATAGAAATAAAAACAGGTTGGGGCAGAACATCAATGAGCCCTGTAATGTGGCAGACAGAGAAACAAGAAGTAAAGATGGGCAGAGAGATGCCAGAAGAGGAAAGAGAAGCAGAAGCTCCACAGCATGCCATTTGGGTCCACTGAGGTATTAAATAGGCATTCCATTCTGTGTGCCCTACTGACAAAGACAGGCTGCGATTCACGTTGCCTACCCCAAAAGTCAAACGTTGAAATCCTAAACTCCCCAAGTGATGTTATCAGTAGGCATGGCCTTTGGAGGTGATTAGGTCAAGGGCGTGGAGCCCTTATAAGTGGGATTAGTGCCCACATAAAAGAGACCCCAGAGAGCCCTCTGCTCCCTTCTCCTTTCTGACACTTAAGGACAGAGTGAGATGTCCATCGGTGAACAAGTAAGCTCTCGCCAAACACTGAATCTTTAGTATGTTGATCTCTGACTTCACAACCTGCAAACTATGAGAAATGAACTTCTACTATTTATGAGCCACACAATCCATGGTATTTTTGTTATAGCAGTTCAAAAGGATTAAGACACAGGAACATAAATGTATTACATATTTTAGAAAGAAATCCATCAAAACAGTTGGAGCAATTTACTTGAAAAATTCAATCACAGAGAACAGTGCCTTTCTTCATTAGTGATACAAATATGTGAAGCATCAGAGCAAATAGAACTTTCTGCAATAATGATGGAAATATTTTTTATCTGTGCTAATGGGGTAGCCATCGGCTATACATGGCTATTGGACACTTGAAAAGTGCCTCGTGTGACTGAGAAACTGAAGTCTTCATCCAATTCAACTTTTTAGAAAAGATTTTATTTATTCATTCATGAGAGACACACAGAGAGAGGCAGAGACATAGGCAGAGGGAGAAGCAGGCTCCCTGTAGGGTGCCCGATGCGGGACTTGATCCTCGAACCCTAGGATCACAACTTGAGCCAAAGGCAGATGCTCAACCGCTGAGCCACTCAGGTGCCCCTCATCTAATTCAATTTTAATTAATTTAAATTTAAATAGTCACATGTGGCCAGGCAGTATTTATTAAATAGATGATTTGTATGACTCAGAGGCAAGTTTGGTTTAGAATAAAAATATATAGGCTTTGAGGTCACATGGACCAGCCTTTGAATCCTTTGATTACTAACTCAGTGACCTTGGATACACCACCGACTTTCCCTGGGCCTGAATGAAATGAGGGTTATAATATTTACGTTTAGAGCCAGTGCTACAATTAAAAATGAGGCATGTAAATTGCCTAGCACAGACCAAATATTCAATAAATGATAGCTGTTAGTAATCTTAAATGATGCAGGTCAATATTCGTGAACATAATTCAATTGTTTTGATTTCTCTGATCATCAGTATGAACATGTAACAAACTGTGAAATATGCAGTAAGAGATAACGCTAGGGGCTGTTGCCTCTGGTGGAGTAGTCTGTTCCGGTGATAACTGACAATGCTTTTCTAGTTAGTGATTCTCTTATCTCTGCCTTGCTGTGAGCTGTCCTTTTACAGTGTGATTGCTTCTGGCAAACCCACCCTGCTCCTCCAGAGAAACATTCCTCACTGCTTTTTCTATAACCTCGGAAGAGCTAGGGGCTGTTCAGGAAAAAAAGACAAATGGAGTTTGTTCAATCAATACCTTTAGTTTTACAAACAGTTCTAAGTCAATGGAGTCTGATCAGATGGCCTCTCAAGTTTTTTTCTGTGGAATGCAAAGCACAAATTCAGAGACATTTACCTTAACCCCGGCTGATGTCAAACTCTTGGGAGAACTTCTAAAAACTAGATACATGACCATCCCTCCCCCCTAACCTGGTGCTGTTAGGAGCACTCCAGGAGATTGTTTCATGGTTTGAATATTATTGGTGTATCCGTTTTTCCAGGAGAGGGCTGTGGACAGATGAAAGCCCAGGTTAAATGAGAGATTTTTGGACCACTCGAGGGCAAGGACATGGCACAGACATTACGTGGATCCAGCACAAGGATGTGGAGCAACCCTGAACATTGGGCTGAAAATTTCCCTTGGAGGATCAGAGCCAATCATTTTAAACAAGTGTCACTCAGAGCTGGGCCTGGATTCCAGAACTAACTTTTCTTTTTCTTCTAAGCTACGCTGTCAGGTTTTTGGAGATGGTTCAACTACTTGTGCTTTTAGAGGGGCTCTAGTCTATTTATGATCTACTACTATTCAGCTCACGGGCTTTCACGAATGAAATTTCACTAGTTGTGGTACCCCCATCTGAAGAAAAACTAGTGAAAAAACTTTTCCCTTTATTTGTTTTTAAAGATGTACTTGTTTAGAGAGAGAGAGAGAGAGAGAGAGAGAGAGAGAGAGCTCAGAGTGCGGGGGCGGGGGGGAAGTCTATCCTCAAATAGACTCCCCTGCTGAGCAAGAAGCCAGATCCCAGGCCTCTGACAGATCCGGACCTGTGCTGCTTAACCAACTGAGCCACCCAGGCGCCCCTCTTTTTCCTTTAGAAAACACTCCTGCAATCAGAAGCTCAGGGCAATGTCTTCATGTCTGTCTGACCCACTCCCTTGCTACCCGAACTCTTACTGCTCACAGTGACCTGGGAGTAACGCAACATACTGATTAGTGTACGGATGCTTGTTAGGGTACTAGCCAAATATTGTTACATACTTGTGGAGACTTTCTGTGGAACAAAAGAATTCCAAGCATAGGCCAATGGCCCACTTCTCCTGAACAATATGCAACACAATAAAATTCCAGCACAACAAACCGATTTCAACAGTCCCTGAAAGTCTGTTTCAGGCCCTAAAATTTTCAGTCCAGAAAAGAGGAAAATGTCCTATATCACTAAATATTGGGGATTATGAAGGCACGTTTCATTGGAGTAATGGACAAGACAAAAAATTTACTGAAATGTAATGGTTTAGACATATTATTGTTTTCTCTCTGGTTTTCTAACCACATCTTTTATTAATTTTTGGTTCTAATGGTGGGGGGCAACGTGAAAGTTTTAAACGTATACTGGGCAATAGTAACACCTTGAATGAGAACCTTAGACCTATTAATAATTAAGGTTTCCAGGGCACATGGTTGGCTCAGTGGTTGAGCATCTGTCTTTGGCTCAGGTAGTGATCCTGGGGTCCTGGAATCAAGTCTTGCATTGGGCTTCCTGTAGGGATCCTGCTTCTCCCTCTGACTATGTCTCTGTCTTTTTCTCTGTGTCTCTCATGAAAAAATAAATAAAATCCTTTTTTTCATGAGAGACACAAAGAGAGAGAGAGAGAGAGAGAGACACCGCTGTGCCACCGGGGCTGCCCAATAAAATATATATATATATATAAAAACAAAACAAAACAAAACAGTAGTTAAGGCTTCGTACTAAGTGACCTTCTTGGCACATATTTTATTATGAAGAAACCATTTAGGTGACAGAAAAACTAGGACTCATTGATTATATCCCTGATTTTCAGAGCCTGGATCCTGTAAGAATCTTTCATGGCTTTTAAGTGAGTATTTTGGAAAGAAATCTAACTTCCAATAAGCTAAAAAGACAATTTATTGGTGCATTTCTTTAGAAATCCAGGGGTTTTGACTGGTTTCAGAGATGGCTTCCTGGAAGGGCTTATTAATGCCATTGGGACTCTTCCTGTCTAGTGCTCAGTTGGCTTTCATCTGGTTTGCCCTTTATCTTTTTTTTTTTTAATTAATTTATTTATTCATGAGAGGCACAGAGAGAGAGAGAGGCTCCAGAGGGAGCCTGCTTCTCCTTCTGGGGAGCCAGCCCATGTAGGACTCCATCCCAGAATCCTGGGATCACTACCTGAGCTAAAGGCAGATGCTCAACCACTGAGCCACCCAGGTGCCCGGCTCTTACTTCCTTATGGGCTACCTCCAACTGCTACAGGCTTTCATGACACCCTCTCAGAAACTGCAACATCAGCTGGCGAAAAGGACCCCTATTCACCCAAGTCGGGTCATGTACGTCTCCCCTCCTCCCTGCCTATGCAGGGGCTGAGAGGCACTCTGACTGGCAGGCCTGGGTCACATGTCCTGTAGTGGCAGGGAAAGTGTGCCTACATGCTGTGACCAAGTAATTCCCAAAAGTAAGGGGTTGGGACAAAGAAGTTAATTTTTTTAATAGCTTACTTTGGGGTGAGAGAACTTAGTTCCAATTTGCTATGCGAACGGTGAAAAATAACTTCATTCTACCATCACACGACTTTTGGATTTAGTGAAGACCACAACATAATGGGTGATCATCACATGGAATGCATTCCATCACATGGAATGCAAAGGAAAGTTCCATTCAGAACCCTGTCACTTTCTTAAAATGGTTCTCTTGTAAATAGCCAGAAATTTACTGTGGAAGTCTGAGTTTTATTTATTTGACAATCTCTGAACTGGAATGAAACAAGGCACACCATTCAAATACAGATGATCCGAGAAAATGGGATGAATGCAATCTTATTTCAAATGTACAAAAGGTATAAAGAAATCTCTGCTAAATATTTCGGAGAAGTAATTATGTTGTGAGTTTGTGTCTCATTCATTCGTTTTGATAAATATGGATTTCATCCACTAGAGTTCCCAATGGTGAAAAACTAAAGTGGAATGTGCTCCGCATTCCTAAAACAACAAATCCCTGGAAAAACCGACCGGGTGATTAAGCAAATCTAAAGAAAAAGCATGACGAAACCACACATCACGACATGAATGATGATGTACCCCCAAAACATTTAGTTAATTCGGAAACATCAGCCGGCCCATACCGTAGGGGCCGCACACCGTGCTTGAGGTATTTTTCTATATTCTTTTCTGTTTTCTCCACACCGCTTTGGAGTCTTAAAAATGCCTTCAGAAATGAGGTGTAGAAATGCTAAGCAGGGTGCACTGGGTGTGCAGAAGCGAGTCCGTAGGAAACGTCAGGCGCCACGATCATCTGGGTGGGGGGACTGCCAGGTGCGGTTATCGCAGCCACAACACGGACTCCAGGTGCCCCGCCCGCAGGGGTCGGGTCTGGGGCTTCCGGGCGGGCGGTCGAGGTCCTGGGGATGCTTGCACCGGGCGGGGGCGGCCGCCGAGTCTGGAAGGGGTTGGAAGGTGGGAGCGGGGGCGGGCGCGCGGGAGGGGCTTGGGGTGGGCGGGGCCGGGGGCGGGGCCGGGCGGCGGGGGCGGGGCCGGGGCCGGGGCGGGGCGCCCGATGGGGGCGTGCACGCTCCGCGGGGACACGCGCTCTGGGCCGCGGCAACTCGCTCCAAGTTCCCTCCCTCGCGCTCCGCGAAGCCCGCCCGAGCCCTCCCCTCGGCGCGGACCTAGCCCTCGCGGCCGCCGCCCGCCGGCCCTCCACGGCCTCGCGCCCCCGCGCCCCCGCGCCCCCGGCCCGCCGGCTCGGCTCCCCCCGTGGCCCCGCGGGGCGGCGCGAGGACTTGGCGGCGGCCCCCTCCCCGCGGGCCCCGGGAGCCTGGCGCCGGCAGGGGCCGCACCTCCGGGACCGGGCAGCGCGGCCGAGGTAAGGCTGCGCCGGGGGCGGGCGGGCGGGCGGGCGGCCGCGGACAATGCCCGAGCGGCGCGCGGCCGGAGCGGGGGGTCCGCCTCGGAGCCTCGGCCCCGGCCCGGAGCCGCACTGGCCCGCACGGCCCCGGCGGCGGCGCGGGGGGGGGGGGGGCGCCGGGCTGCGCGCGCGGGCTGGGCGCGGAGGCCGGGCAGGGGCCGCGGCGCGGGGCGAGGCTCGGGAAGCGCGGAGGGACCCGGGCTGCGCTCCGCCCTCCTCCTCCTCCTCCTCCTCCTCCGCCTCCTCCTCCTCCTCCTCGCCGGGGCTCGGGCCGCGGGGCTGCGTGCGGGGCCGGGCGGGGCGGGGCGGGGGGTCCCAGCATCTCCTAATCGCGGCCGGGAATTCTGCGGGAGGTGCAGATCGGAGGCTCCGAAAGTTCGCCGGCGGTTACCCCCTGCGGCGCCCCGCGGCCTCGGTGGTCTCGGTGGTCTCCGCCTGCTTTGAAAGCGGGCGGGTCGGACGTAAGCGGGACTGTGCGGGGCTCCCCCGCGCTGCGCTCGCCCGGCGCCCGGGGGCATCCGCCGGTGCCTGCCGGCCGGCCCATGCCCTCGGCGTCGCCGCGCGGGAGGTGCGTGGAGGCGGCGGCGGGGGCAGGTCCCGCGCTGCGCGGGCTGCTGGGGCGGCCGCGGAGCCAACTTCGCCGAGCGCTTCGGTTACTTGGGAAAGTGGAAACAAGACACCTGGGGCCCGGCTGTTCGACCCTTGGAGTTGTGACTCAGATTTCCTGAGCCCCAAAAATGAACAGGCTTTCTTCGCTGCCTAGGATGCAGGCGGACTCTGGGTTTTTCCTCACCCCCGTGTCCTGTGCAAAATCTGCCCACATCTGTGACAAGGCTGCACGGCTGGTTTGTTTTGGAGAAGGGGACTGTGACAGCAGAAGAGGCCTTTTTGCAGCGTAAATAGCACGACTTTCATTTTTCTCCTCTCCCCTGTTGGTGTGGAAGACCCACGTTCAGCATCGTCTCCCCAAATTGCAGTGGAGTCACTCCACGGAAAATACCTGCACTGACCTGTGACGTCACACCCCCGGTCTTCCGGAGGAGCTATTGATTAAGCATAATTATTTTAACGTACGGGCGAGGTCACGATAAGCCAGACTCCTTTGTCCGTAGCATCCCATCGACTTATCCTATGGTATTTATGGTGCTGCTGCGGACCTTCCAACAGTAAAGTCACTAATTGAGCGGGGAGGTGGCCTTGCTCTGTCAGCCTGATAATCTGTAAAGTGCTTTGAGCAGTGCCTGGAACACAGTGCTACATAAGTGTCACCTAGTCTTATTTTCGATTTTTGTTATCAGTCCATGTGTTTTTCTGTTTGGAAAACAGTTGTTTTGTTTTTCAGATCCCAGCTCTTTTCAAGTCATGGTCTATTTTAAGTCTGTGGCTTATTTTTAGATCAGAATTGAGGTTGGGTGGTTGTTTAGCTTATGACTGACAATCTGCTCAGTATATTCTTATGCACAATGTATAGCAGATCTGTAAGGACAAGAGAACACAGTCCTGAGCAGTCCTATCCCACCCAGTACATTTCATACTAAAGAGACTTAGTTATCCTCAAGGGCCTAAATGTCTAAGGAGAAGCCTAGACATTAGGGGAAATGTGGGCTCTGGACCCCACTATGACCCATCCTCATTGTTGAGGTTGACAATAATACTTGCGATTCCTACTTGAAATTCCACCATGGTGACACAACATTTAGGTGACTCCCACTGGGTCCACAGGTGGTGAAACAGAAACAGGCGTGTTGTATATACATCGACCAGATCCTATAATTCTTGTGCTTTAAAATCATTAGAGCAGCGCAATTAGCTAACGTAAGAAAAATGAAAACCACTTACTTGGCCATGTAACCAAATGATTATGTTTGCTGCCTGGATATTTTAAGAGATTGTCAGAGGTTTACTTTTATTTTGAATTTCCTCCTCCACCCACTTTTAACTTTCAAATGATACCTCTTTCATCCCTAAACAGTTTACTTGGCTAATCAAAGTCATGGCTAATTCTTGGGGCCCTGCGGTACCAAAGCTGCTGTAGGCACAGTGTGGCAGTAGGTGGTGCTGTGGATAATGCTGGTGGACAAGGTGCATTTGTGTTCCCGTAGAGCTGGAGGGGTTAATTTAGTGATCCCACTGCTTGCCCTCTCCCCAAAATAATGCTCTCACCACACGGATACTGTCTAACAATCTTTTTAAGGAATAAACACTCTTAAAAGTCTCTCTTTTGTATTTCTACCTTTTTTGGACTATTTCCTTGGGCAGATTTTTCTTTCTGGAAACCATAGTGTTCAGGTGTTAAGACAAACACTGCTTGAAAATCTTACTTAATCAGCTGTACTCTTTACTCTTAGTTTTTCATGATAGAATAAGTTTGACCATTCTGGGCCTCGGGGGGTCTCCAACTAAGCTGGACTTTTTTTTTTTTCAGTACTTTTAAGAGAGAAACAAATGCTGAGAAACCCAGTTGCATCAGGACTCTAAGAAAATAGCTTCTCACTTATTCTGATTTTTGCCATTTTTCTGACTCCCAGTATGATGCAATGAGCATTGATATTCAGGATGAAGACTCTGAAGCTCTGCAAAGCCATGACTCATCCAAGAAAAATATATTCATTCTATTTCGTACAGTACCAAGGGTAGGGCATGAATAAGAAGGCTTAGAACAAGGGCTTTCTGGACTGTAATCCGAGTTATCTCTATGGGCTGGCTCAGGGCCTGGCCTCGTCCTGGGTAGTTGACAGTGCATCCTCTTTATTCCAACACAGGATAGCTGTCGTTATCTTCTTTCTTTGGGTGACATGAAGTGACTGGCTGAGTCACGTAGCTAATAAGTAGCAAAGCTGCGATTTTTAAGCTGGGGTGTGTGTGCCTCGGGAGCCCATGGATCTTTCCACTGCACTGTGTGGAATAACCTCTGCATATTCAAGAGGTGCTCACTAGTTTCTTTTGGGATTTGTTACCAAAAAAACTCTTCTTTGTAACTTAGTGACATGTTTTGAATTGCCTGGGTAGCATTTGGAGTCTAAAACAGGAGAAATTAAGCCAATTTTAATGTTCGGTGACCTCCTCAGATTTCACACTACTTATTAAAGATTGCTTGTTTTAGAAGGAGGTAGGTGAAGGATGGCAGGTTTAACTTCTTGGAAATAATGTAATGGCCACTGCAAATGGTTTAGATTATGAAGTAACGTTGGGTCTGTTTTTGGCTTTCTTGCTCAGGTCATCTGATAAAAGTCCTAGACTCCCCAAACCTCCATTGACTTTCCTTCCCTTGCGTTATAGGAACTATATTCTTTTTAATCACTTAAATACATCAAATAATTAAATATGTTATGATTAATAAGACATTAGACCAAACCCTCCTTTCGATGTATTCATTTTTTTAAATTTTACACTTTAACCAGAGCATAATCTATTTTTTAACGGTCATTTTTTTTTGTTGAAAGTATTATAAAAATACAAAAAAGTAGTATTAGAGAATTGTTCAGAAATGAACACAAATTTTGTCTAAAATGTTCACCAAAGAAGCTAAGGGTAGCTTTGATTCTACAGTTTGAAAGGGTAAGTTACGGGATCGTCCACATGGAAATTTGGGAAAGAAAGTAGTAAGAAATAGCAGTTTTTCATCGTTTGTGGATGTCATCACCCACACAATAAACTACAGATAATGAAGGTATGGGCAATGCTTCAAAATGTTTGCAGAATACGTTTTCTTCCTGTTTTTAAGATTAGGTTTGTTTCTAGATGATCTCTTGTGATACAAAATTAATGACCTTAAATCATGCATATTCCTATTATGACACATTAGGTTTTCCTCCTTTTTGTGAGAAGGGAGTGTGTGTGATGTTTATGTTTTTAACATTTTGAGTCTCATAAGGAGAGTCACATAAGAAGATAACATCCAAAGACATGAATAGTTTGGTTTGTTTTTGTTTTGAAACTTTAGTATTTAGTAGATGAAGCAAGTTATTTCTTCTTTCCAGTGTGTTTGGTGATAAAAATAGTGAATGTGGATGATTAAACAATTTTAAACTGGGAACTAGAGCTAAAGCTGGGATTTTAAAATTGTAAACACTGTAGAGGGAAGTTCAAAGGTGAACACTAAGCAAAAGGAAACAATATGTCATTTGGCAGACAGGTTTCTAGAAGAATTATAAGAATTCTGTGGTATGTTTTATACTTCATTGCAAGATCAATGGGTTTTGAAATTGTCCAGTTCCAGATAAAGCTTTTAAAGATACAATTTAGAAGCATATGGGAAATTTTTGAGTGGTTATGTTGTAAGGCAAAGCATTTGCTCCTCAGAAACCCCACTGGAAGTTTGTTTCTTTTTTAAAATTTTTGTCTTTTTGAGGAGGAATCACAAATACACTTCAAAATAATCATTGCCAGCAATTTTTTTGGTTTCATTAGCTGGAAGTTAATGAAAGAAAGTAACTATGAGAAAGAATGTAGTTTAGCAATTTCTTCTATTTTGGTTCTTGTGTTAAATGGATATTTGTAGAGGATTCATTGTGTACCTAGGACCTGGGGATAAGCAGTGCTCAAGAAAGACAAGGTTCTTGACCCTTTGAGGCTTTATGGTATCAAGGAAGAAAAAGGTAATAAAATAAATAAATGTAAAGCTAGTTCTTTTTTAAGATTTATTTATTTAAAAAAAGATTTATTTATTTTAGAGAGAGAATGGGTGCACTTGAGAGAAGGGAGGGGCATAGGGCAAGGGAGAGCTAGAATCCTCAAGCAGACTCCACGGTGAGCACAGAGCTTGACAGGGGGCCGATCCCACAACCTAGAGATCATGATCTGAGCTGAAATCAAGAGACAGACACCTAACCAACTGAGTCACCCAGGTGCCCCGTGAAAAGCTAGTTTCAAGCATTTAGTAACTGCAGTCAGGAATGAGGGTGGCATTCCCAGCTGCGTTGGGTGGTCTAGGAGGGCTCCATAGAGGATGTTTGAGCTGAGACCTAAGTGAAAAGAAAAGAAAGGAAAGGAAAGGGGAAGAGGAAGGGGTAGGGGAAGGAAAGGAAAGGAAAAAGGAAAGGAAAGGAAAAAGGAAAGGGAAGGGAAGAAAAGGAAAGGAAAGGAGGCAACCTCCACAAAGCCTTTGGGCACAGAGGGCAGCTTGTGCAAAGGTCCTGAGGCAGGCTGAACCTGGCCTTTGTGAAGAACAGGAGAGAGCATCAGAGATACCAGGTCAGCAGGGCCTTGTAGTGGAGGATTGCTGTTATTCTAAAGTAGTGGGAGCTGTTGGAGGGTCTGACACAAGGAGAGCCAGGCTCTAGTGTGCAGATTTGGCAGCTCACATGGCCTGCCTTATGGAAATGGATTGTCAGACAAGAGTGGAAATGGGGAGGCAGTTAGGAAGCTGTCATGGTGACCAGCCAGTTGGACAGGAAGGAAAGAAAGGAAATGGGAGAGAACCCGCTGTTTCCACAATTTTGAATTTCTCCTAAACCGCTATTGATCTTAAGATCCATCATTCTTGTATGTAACGTCAGAAAGAAAACATAGGCCAGTTAAGCTGCAACATACTTGGTTTCAGGTACTATAGTGGAGAAAATAGATGTGTCTGAGAATTGGTGAAATACAGTATATTCTGGAGCTCAAGCTGAGAGGGCTTGCCTGTTCGTATTTTATTTTTATTTGTGTATCAGTGATACAAGTGGAATCCTGTTATTTGGAAGGATCTGGGGGTCATAAGTAATGGAATCCCCTACCTCAAGGATTGGGAGCTGGTGTAAACAATTGCAATCCATGTAAGTAGTCTTTCTGAGACTTTAAAAATGTGTAGAGAAGGCATTCACGGGTTCTGTTGCCCCAGATGCACTACAGACCATTGGTGTCAGAGATCAAGGAGACCTAGACAGCCCAAATTTGTCAGATTCAAGGGGAATCATAGACACTGTGTGTGCATTCAGAGTGGGTGACAGAGCCCTTAGGGATTACAGGCTTTATTTCTGTGACACCAGGAGCAGGGCAGGGGGTGGGCAGGGGGAGGGCTCCGTCAGGGCCATGAGGACTCCAGGTCGAACACTAGGCCATTACCGAGAGACGAGAGACGGATAGAACGTTTTCTGGTTGAGTCTGTGTGGGTGCAAAGATTGGCACTGTGTGAACTTGAGTGAGTTACGGAGGCTTCTGGAGCTTCCATTTCATCCTGTAAAATGGGGATAATCTTTGTGTAGTACCTACTTCATAGGATTGCTGAGAGGGTTCAGCAAGATGGTGTTTGCAAAATGCAGAGCACCCTGCCAAGGCTAGTTGCTGTTACGAGGTAACTGCGTCACGGTTTTCAGGGGCATCTGTCTTGAATGCTCTCCTCATACAGGTCATGGGACGAAAGTCACTGTTTCAGAGACTCACCCTGACCACAGGAGCCAAGGTAGCCCCTTCTCCAGCCACCCTCTTTCCTGTCATCCTGCTTTATTTTCTTCACAGTCCCACTGTCAAACTAGAACAGTGTTACCGGTTTACATGTTGAAAGCACCTTCTCCAGGTTGAAAGGGATGTTGTCACGTAAGAGGCCAAGTCCAGATTGCCTACAGCCGTGCCAGGCACCTTGCAGGCCTTCCTATGTACTTACCAAATGGAGCCCGAGGGTGACCTGCTGGTTATGAGGTCCTTGCCTGTGGCACCTTAAAAGCACAGCAGAAAGGGCCAGAACTCAAGCAAAGTTGTGTTCTCACCTTTGCTTTGGTGCTGTGAGATGGCTGGCTTTCCAGTGAGGTGGATGGATGTACCTGAGGTTCAGTGGGCAGGTTTCAGGCAGCCCTCTGTTGCCCATTTTAGGGACAGAGAGAGGCGAAGGAGGATTTACATATTAAGAAACAAGGATTTTTCTGGGGGTGGGACATGCTAGTTGTTTGAGCCTGGCCTTTCAGAGAGTGTCACTTGCTTCATCATCAAGCCAAATATCACCCAGGGCCTACTCTGGCAACCAGTCCTTCTGTAAAAACCACAAGGGGAAACATGGTAGAGAAGTGTACCCCCTGTAAAAAGCAGCCCTGGCCGTGCCAGAAGCTGGACCTGAAATTGGGGCCGCAGTGACAGCCTGATGGACCTGCCAGGTCAGCAGTCTGGACTGCGGACTATCTCCCCTGCCCCTGAGCTGAATTATGTTCCTTATGATGCCACATCTCATGATAATGGCTTTGGTTGGGGGCGTTTTGATGCTATCTGTATTTTGTAAAACGCAATCATACTCATTTTAGAAATAAGAATATTTTATATTCTCGTCCAGGCTTTTTAGCTTTCACAGTGCTTGCTTGTGGGCCACAGTGTTTGGGTGAAGTTAGTGAATACCGTGTAAGGACTTCTCTTTTTATTTTTTTCCCCTTTTATTTATTTTTTTGGGTAAGGACTTATTTTCAAATCCCTGTGCAGACGCACTCCACAATCATAGGTATATGCTCGTATTTATTCACACACACCTGCACACTATTCGTCTGCTTTCCTTCCCTGGCTGCCATGGGGCCATTGCTCTCACGGTTGGTCAGAAATAGACAGAAACAGAACTCAGAAGTGTTGAGAAATACCAGTGAATCTGACAGCACTTCCTGACTCTGTGGTTAGAGCAAGGAGAAATGGGAGGCTCATTGTGCTCTTGACTATGAATTGGGGATTTAAAAAAATCCGTTTAATCTATCCCTGGCCTGTGCTCATTCAAATGATCATTAATTGGAATGTTGTGATTTTTAAGCATCAGATGTTGTTCTTCCCAATAAATTCTGTTCTTGTTCAGTGACCATGAGAGAAGGGGAATCTTTGTGTTGGTGCTGAATATGATTGGTCATGGATGTTCTTAGCTTCGGGCTTTGTTCTAACCTGCAGCATGAATCGGGTGTGTAACCATATAAACCTTTTTAAAATGTTTTGGTCAAAGTGGCCACCATCTTTGAGGGGATGAGACGGCTATCTAGCAACTCAGTTATTAAATTTAACGAAGATTTTCTTTTTTTCTAATTCCTGTTAGCGATTTTATAGTTACGGCTCTTGTACGGGGAGAGTATTACAATCATATAAATCTACATTTTCTGGAAAGTTGAAATAAGGTTCTATTAGTATCGTTTGGAAATTGATTTTAAGTGAATTTTCCACAGAAGTGGTGGGAGTCCCATGCATATCATGTAAGTTTTGCATGCACATGCAGGGGTGTGTGTGTGTGTGTGTGTGTGTGTAAACGTCTAGTTTACAAAATGAACTTTGCAGTGGCCACATTTCCCAGTTAGAAGTGGCTCTGCCCTCTCCCCAGGGTCACATGTTCCAGCTCATATGGCCTACTTTGCTTATCTGATTTCTCCTTCAGGTATTTTTTCCTTTCAGAATGCACCAGCACAGGACCAAACTGCTTTAGTTGTTAATCCCCATTGCTATTTCCACATGCCTTTTCCAGAGTCATTTCAGTGTGAGGCATTCAGCTGTTGAAAAGCTCTGTCTGCCCTTCGGACCTTTCCCAAAAGGTGTTTAGATACTGTGAGTTAATGATAAAGAGACTGCATCACCAGGACCTTTTGATTCAGGATACTAAGACATAATCAAACAGCTTTATACACTCTGTGTCTGAAATATTTAAATATCCTCATTTTAATATAGACTTTTTATTTTAGCAGATAGTATTCATTGGTCGTAGATACCTCGTGTTAGGGTTCTCCAGAGAAACAGAACCAGTAGAGCTCTGTCTCTGTCTCCATCTTTTTTAAAAAGAGATTTGTTATAAGGAAGTGGCTGGTGAGGTTATGGGGGCTGGGAACGCCCAGATCCATCATCTGGGGGCAAAGCATCCGACTCTTGATTTCAGCTCGAGTCTTGATCTCTGGGCCATGGGATCGAGACCCAGGGGAGCCCATGGTGTAAGTTCCAGAGTAAGGGGAGGGGAAGATGAATGTCTCCGCTCATGGAATCAGGCAGAGATCAGATCTTCCCTTCTACCTTTTTATTGTATTCAGGCCTTCGACAGACCACCCACATAGTGGGGGAGGGTGATCTGCTTTACTCCATCTGCCCATTTGAACATCAGTCTCATCCAGAAACATTCTTGCAGGCACATACTTGCTCAACTAAGTATCTGGGCATTTTGTGTCCCAGTCAAGTTGATGCATAGGCCTCTCTAGTCCTAGAGTACCACGTTACTGCCTGTTGTAGGGGAATAGAGGTGACCTTGGTGGCACTTCTCACCTTGTCCATCCTCTGAAGGGCTGTTGCCCTTGTTGAAAATGTCAGGGTGCATTGTGAATGGGGTCACGTGCACCTCACTGGTGCCTACTTGATGTGGAGGGTGCGGCATCGAGGAAGCAAAGATTCATCTTTTTTTCTTTTTAGAGAAGAAGAAAGCTTTGTTCCTTTTTCTATTTTCTCTGTTTTCGGCCCCTCTATCCCCTCTTGGCATAGAAAGTTATATAAAAGGAATATGATGCCAGCAGGTGTTTTTTTTTTCCCTTGCATTTTGATACATAAAGAACCTAAACTCCTGTAAGCAGCTTCCTTCCACCAACAGAAGGATAAATTCCTCAAACCTAAAATAGCAAACATACTGTCAAGCAAGCCCGCTTTTGTCTGTGCTCGTAGATTTTTAATCGATTCGTTGATGCTTTGTGGTCTAATGAAATGACATTGCAGGGATCATGGAAAGCTTGCATTTGGAGAGGGGTGAATTCTTCCCCTTGCAACTGAACCTTCTTCCCTTCCCTGCTCCTACTCTACTGTCTCCAAAATTAGTTGAGGTATTGGTCTATCACAATGCTTACCTGCTCCAAGCCTGGACCCCATGTTCAAAACAAAGTCTTTTTAACATACCCTTCCAGTTCTTCCCAGTGTGGCTTCCGTGCCTCTCTGGCTCCTTCCCGTGGGCGTCACCCTGTATTACACCTGCTGTTTGCTCTGTCCCGAGTGGCGGCTCACCTCGCTCTGCTTCGTGCAATCCCAGTCACCCAAAAGGCTTCTAGCATGCATCCTCTCTAATTATTTTTCTTGAGCATATATGGTCTAAATAAAAAAGCAGAAGAGGGGGCAAAGCATCCGACTCTTGATTTCAGCTTGAGTCTTGATCTCTGGGCCATGGGATCGAGCCCTGCCTCAGCATAGAGGCTGCTTGTTTCTCTCTCTGTACCTCCCTTTCTCTCTCTTTCTTTCAAATAAACAAACAAACAAATAAATAAATGAAATCTTAAAAAAAAAAAAGAGTAGAAGAAACAAACATGTCTTTTATGATGTTTGATTAATTTGAATGCCAGGGCATGAAAGCATGTCTCTGCCTTATGACTACTGTATGACTTGACAGAGAGCATAAATCATATTCAAACCAGCAGCTTCTTGTGAATATCTGCTTCAGTCTTAAGCCACTCTGCTACGTGAGTAGTTTGTGTCTCAAGATTGAGGTGAATGATCCCTCAGATGCTGAAGGAGTTTGCAGCTGGGACCAAGCCATCCCTGTTGATAATACCCTGAGAGAGCGTGGAGAAGACGAGAGGTGCCAGAAACTAGTCAAATGCCCTGATTTTTCAGAAAGGGACAAGATCCTAGACCTGCACTGTCCAGTATGGTGGCCCCTGAGCACTGTCTGTGTGGCTAGCCTGAATTGAGGTATCCTGTAGGTGTAGAGTACCAGATTTTGCAGATTTAGTTTGAAAATAGAATGTAAAAGAACTCATTAATATTTTTTGGATATTTTGGATTGATTGGGTTGAATAAAGTATATTATCAAAAATAATTTCATCTTTCTCTTTTTAAGTTTTAATATACTGATTTGAAATAACATATGGTTCACCTTTGCGGCTTGCATTGTATTTCCATGGGAGGATGCTCTTCTAGATTCTACAATTCAGTTATTTTACTCCCTATCCTTGACAGCCTTCTAAAACAGTGTTAAGCAGATGGTTGTGTACTTGTAGAAAAGAAAGTAGTAATAACTAAAATCAAGAATAGTTTCAGTATGAACAAATCATGCCAAGCTAACCTCATTTTGTTTGCATAAGGTTACTAGCCAGAATATCAGAACAATTCTGTATATTTCTCTTTGGATTTCTGTGAAACATTTGGAACATCTCTTATAAACTCAAGAAAATTTCGAGTATACAGAGTTGTGGTGATTGCGTTGCTGTGTCCATAGCTGGTTGGACTTGGTTCTCAGAGTATCTTGTATTGATTGTTGTGATTGTTGTGTCAGGAACAGGCTGGGGATGCTCTCAAGCTTCCCATAAAGCCTGTTCCATTTTAGTAACGTGAGGGAATGTAAATTAAGTTCATTTATGAAGAAGTCAAGTTTGACCAGGTTTCGGTGGTCTGAAAGGTATTCCACACCAGCCATGTTCTGCCGAATGGTCTGTAGCTCATTCGTTGATCACATTTATTGGATTCGTATGTGCTCACGCACTACTACTTTGGGTGCTGAGCAGAAAGATTAATAATACATTGTCCCTACCTTCCCAGTTTCATAACGATTGGTATGTAGGCTGCCTGGCAGTGTAGAGAATATCACCTCACCTCTGCTGCCACAAAGGATGGCTTAGTATTAATTGGTCTGAAACTAAAATCATAATCTTTAATGGTTCATATCTAACAACTTAATGCATAGCAAATTAATACATGAGAGTTTTTTTTCCTAATTGGTTTTATTTGTATTTTTCAGCTTTATTGAAGTATAATTGACAACTAAAAATTGTTTAGTGTGTTTTGGTGTATGTATGCATTGTGAAATAGTGACCACAGTTAAATTATCAACACACGTACTACCTTACAAAGTGTGTGTGTGTGGGGGGGGTGGTTGGTGAGAACATTTAAGATCTGACGCTCTTAGCAAATTTCAAAGAGAATAGGGTATTATTAACTATTAACTATAGTCATCATGTTGTACATGAAGTCTCCAGAACTTACTAGTCTTATAACTAGAAGTTTATTTTCTTTAAGTATGTTTTCTCTCTCTCTTGCTCTCTTTTTAAAAATTTGTTCTCCTTGACCAATATCTCCCCATTTCTCCCACCCCCTACCTCCTGACAATGACCATTGTACTCTCTGCTTCTGTTGGACTTTTTTAGATTCTGCGTGTAATAAATATGTGAGATTTTTTTTTTCTGTAGCTGTGGTAGAAAGCTTGGTAATATCCACTTTGAACCATTTCTAGAACAAAATCACCTTGATAATATACTTTTGGGGGTTTATTGAACCTATGACCTAGACTGAGTCCTTCAAACTATTACTTCTCAGAGAACGTTTGGCTTTGCCCCCTAGGTACCTATATGGCTGCATCTGTTCAGAAGCAGATAGTTCTACATTCTGGTCAGGCTTTTGGAACTTTTTTTGAAAATTACAAATTTACTGAGCTCTTAACAATCTAAGAGGCCTATTTATTGTGGATGATTCTTTCAAGAGTCTACAGAGCCCTTTCACTGCTTTGATTTTGTCAAGTTTGATCTTCCAAGTAGAAAGCTCTAGGCAACACTCAGGTGGCAATGAGTTATCTTAGACCCTTCCAGAGTTATCTTCCTGATTGAGTAGCCCTCTTACCCATTCTGCTCTTTGATTTGGTTGAAGGAAATTCCAGAGGTGGCCACGTGATATCGCCTGTATTTTGGTGGAGATGTCAGTAAGTATCTCTTGTGTTGTTATCATCCAGTGTGCTCTACACTTTACACACTTAAAAATTTGTCAGAAATATGCAAGGCAAAGAATTAGATTATAAATAATAAACTTGAAGCAGAATTGAAGCTCAACTGTAGCAACTTAGTAGGAAATTATGACTAGTCTCTTTTCTATCTTGAGCTGTTTCTGGGTTTAATTTTCTCTAGGTCCTGAAACTTTATGTTTCCTCTGATTTTATTTTATATTTTTTTTCTTCAAAGTATCTCGCATCTTTTTGGGAAAGAAGGCAGGGTTAAAAGTAAAACCAGAGGCTTTCTTAATATAATTTTTGGTCTGTGAATTGGTTGTTTAGACTTTTTATATTGGGAAGGCATGAATTATATATTTGACCTTGTTGAAACTTTAATACTAAATATTTTAATCAGTGGTGGTCAGCTTTTTAATTATTTATTTTTTGTAGTTGGGAAAATATTTAGAGGTCATTTCCTTTTCTATCTCATATCACAAGTTCTGTTGAGCCCTGTGGCAGAAACATTCTTACAATTTAATGATCTCTTGCGCAAAAACATCTCAAAGGGGGATCTGGTGATGTTTCTGGGCCACAAACAGTGCGTTCCCCGCGGGGGACTGTTGGTGGTGGCAGTGTGAGGCAGGCATACCTTTGGGTTCCTATGAGGGAAAGTGATATGAAGTTAGATTTCAACTTAATGAAGGTGACCCAGACCAGAATGGGCTGCCATATAAAATGGACTCTATTGTTGGGATTGGAGTGGGGGTTCGGAGGAGGCTGGACAGTTGCCTTTCCATCCCCTATGCTGAGACCAAGACTGTTTTTATCCTGACACATATCAGCTTGACCACAACCCTGATGGCTGTCACCATTTCTAACAGTATCATTTTGACTTCTCATTTTGGGTTTATTTCATCATGCCTTGGAAGCTGAGTCTGCTCCACAGTAGACCTTTAACAGAATCTTACTCAGGGCACTCTCTCCAGGGGCACAGTGTTGGAGAATAAGGTCATGTTTCTCTTTAACACCGAAATAAACTGATAAATACTTGTAAGCAGAGTAGGAGAGGAGTCAGATGGCTAGCCTTCAGTTTGGGGGCATTTGTTACCATGCTGGAAAGGAGACTGGGACTTGTGCTTCCCGGGAACGGGGATTTTCTGTGCATCAAGGTCCTGGCATCTACATGTGCAGAGTTAAGCTTTTGCCTTCCGTTCTCTCTGGCTTGGCAAACACCCAAGCAAAATGGGAACTATGGGGGCTGACTCGGTGAGACAGATTCAGTTCTTCCTCGAAGGGCCCTTCTAGATTGCCTGCTCCAGTGGTCCACACTGTCAACTGGATAAGAGCATCTGGGATTCTGCTGTGCCAGGCAGGGGCATGGGGGGTGAGGAGCTTCCCTGAACAGGAATTTGGGGGCACTGTGGAGGTTACCTGTGACCCTGCTGTACAGATGGCTTTGGGAACCTTGGATCTGGGTCAGTGGTTCACACACTGTAGCCCAGCAATCACCTGGATGCAAATTGCCTGTCTGTTCCCAGAGTTCCTGATTAACAGGTCCAAGGAGGACATGAGAATTTGCATTTCTGACAGGTTCCCTGTTGATGTGGAACTGCTGATATGGGTGAAGTTCTCATTTAGGGGTGCATGGTGCTAAAGTGAGAACCCCCAGCAGCAGTAAACTTTGTAGGAGCCTGGGCAGGAGGGAAGGAGGGAGGGTAATTGAAAATGGATGTCTTGCAGGAAAATGCTGGGGAGGGCAGAAAGGGTTACAGACATTCTCCCAGAGAAGATCTGCCTTGGGTCATAGGCTTTAACTTCTCATCCAGAATCTGAAACAAAGTCCGTAACTTTTAATAAGCCAGGTGTATGCATGCTTTTCCCTAACCATTTTGAATTCGTTTTTTATAATCTGTGTGGCTATTCATGTTTAAAGTATCAGTTAAGATTTGCTTTCTGGAGTACCATTTATTAAACATTTTTAGACATTTGGAAGCAAGACTATGATGAAACTATGTTTTATTTAAAAATTTAATGGAAATCTGTTTTGGAGCATGTTCAGCTTTCATAAAATATTTTTAAATGTAGTCATTCTAAGATGTTTTTGTTAACATCAAAACTTTGGGGCCATGAAAATGTACTTACTTCCCTAGGTTTAAAAAACGTTTTTATGAAATGATATCTTTTTGGGAGTTTCTGGTTTTTTTGTTTTTGTTTTTGTTTTTTAAGCTGAGGAATTTGATGTTCTTTGAGAGAGCTAGCCCCCCCCCTTTTTTTGTCTTAGAGTGTGTAACATTTATATTCTTGGAACAATTTTTCTTCTTTCTTTTAATTTTTTTTTTTTATTTTTGATAGTCACAGAGAGAGAGAGAGAGGCAGAGACACAGGCAGAGGGAGAAGCAGGCTCCATGCACCGGGAGCCTGATGTGGGATTCGATCCCGGGTCTCCAGGATCGCGCCCTGGGCCAAAGGCAGGCGCCAAACCGCTGCGCCACCCAGGGATCCCCAATTTTTCTTCTTTCGACAAAATTATTGTAGATATTGTTAAATTGATTAAATTTGGAGGAATAAATATAGCAAAGGTGATTTCTAAATTTAGTCTTAGGTGCTTAAGTAAAAATGTCTTCAGTGAACTGAAACCTGTTTTTAAAACGTTACAGGGGCTTACAGTAATATCTAATGAAATGTGTATTCTATAATAAGTCCTATTTGGAAACAAATTTAACTCAAAGAATATTGAACTATTTCTTCTTATATTATTCCACTCATTCTTTTTTTGTGGTTTAATTATATAGTCGACCCACTTAATCTGAATACTTCACAAAACCGAAACTAGGGTATCTTTTAAACAATTTTAGAATCTGAGAAATCTGATGTCTCTTTGGTGAAGGTGGCCAGAGGGAACTAGAACATGTATTCTCTATGGCTCTTTGATGATTTTTTTTTTTTATCTATGAAATAGATACTTTAAGATAAGTGATTATACTGAGCAAAAAGGAAGCTAGGAGTTGAAGTAAAATCTGTATTATCTCTGTTACATAAGAAGTAACCCTAAAACTTAGTGGCTCAAAAAAACGATAAGCGTCCCATCCTGACATTTCTGTGGGGATTCGGGGTGTCTCAGGAGGCTGCAATCAAGGTATTGTTGCGGCTGTGGTCACCTGGAGGCTGGATGGGACCTGGAACAGCTGCATCCAAGGGGGCTCAGCGAGGTGGCTGGTGGGTTGAGGCTGGCCGTTGGTTGGGGAGTAGAGCTCAGTTCCTCCCCACCTAGGGCCTTTAGTACTGCTGTTTGAACTGTTTCGGTTATAGGTCCAATTCTTGGCCCCGGAAAGCACCAGAGAATGATTTTTCACAATGTCTAAGGCCGTGCTCCTTACCTAACTCCATACATTCACCAAGTTTTTTTCTGAGATGCTTCTTTGCTCTGGCAAGTGCCCTGGGTAGATACCTGCCTTTTTTTTTTTTTTTTTGCCTCCAGATACCCCCCAAAATGGTGTGGTGATCAGAATGTGCTAGCCTAAAAGGTAGGGAGGGAATAGGCCAAGGAGGTCTCCCTGAGGAAGGTCAGATATGAGCTGAGTCACATCTACCTACCCAAGGAAATGTAGGTGTTAGCCAGGGGTGGGCTAGGGGTGGGTGTTGGGGGAGAAATTAAAGAGGGAGATTCCAGCCATATGGAACAGACCCAGTCAAGGGACTGAGGCATGAAACAGCACGGCCAGTCTAGGATGCTCCATGCAATTTTGTTTTGCAGTGTAAGGTGAAATATTTGAATGGGGGAGATTCGAGGAGTAGAGAAACCTAGTGTGGCAGGTAGTGGCGTTTGGATTTCCGCCTGTAAGTCTGTGCTTTTGAACCATGCAGCTTGGGCACATGGTCACCTTGCCTCTCAGGCATATTTTTTCATTCATTCCTTCAACAAAGAATTTGAGCACTGATTAGATTTAAGGCATTATACTGCTTTGCTTACTCCTAAAAGGTGGAGATGTCTTCATTTTATAGATGAGAGAGGAGTCAAGGGGGAGTAATTGACTTGCCATGGTTATGTGGCTGGTGATGCAGGGCTGAGCATCTTTGCATCTGTTTGAAAACCTGAAGGTTTTTGGTAAGAATTGCCAAAGACACATATTTAAAATAAAGATTTCAGGGCCCCACCTTAGACTTTTTTATTTTTAGGTGATGCTATTGGTGAAGTCCAGAATGTAGCTTTTTTGCTTTAGGCTTGAACTTTGAACAGCGTGGGTTGGGAAATTGAGGGAGATGAGATGCACTCTCTTTTTTGTATGGGATGAGGGGCATGAAGACCAAGAGATGATTTCTCTCTAAGAGAAATTACAGTGGACATTAAAGAAATATCTTCTGCTAAGAGATTTCCAGAGTCTCTCAAAAATAAATTGTGAAGGAAGACACCCATCATCTTCCTTATCTTGGAAAGCAACACAGAGTTTGATTTTTGATAGTTGATTTTATTGATATTTGTTATTTGGTTTGATTTAATATTTCACTTGAGTTAGTAGCTGATAGGTGCTAATGAGGTATTTATTAATACTTGTACTGGAACCAAAAGTTGAGAAATATGTGAATATAAGAGCCTATACCAGTATTAATGTTCTGCGGTTTCCTAGGACTTAAAGAAAACCAAAAAAGAGTGGAATTCCTAAGAATTTCTTAAAAAGGATACTTTCATGTTCAGGATTCCTTTGTATTTTATAATGTACTGTTCTAAACATTTCACATGTTTTGGATCATTTTGTTATCAAACCCCAAAAAACTAGGCTTCTATTTCCATTTCACGTGGCTATAGAATTTGAAGTTTATTAGAAAATGTATAGGGATACCTGGGTCCCTCAGTTGGTTAAGCATCTGCCTTCAGCTTAGGTCATGATCTTGGGGTCCAGAGATTGAGCCCCACATGAAACTCCCTGCTTAACTGCTTTCCGTCTCCCTCTGCCACTCCTCACCACCCGCCTTTGTTCATTCTTCCTTTCCCTCTCTCTCAAATAAATAAATAATATCCTTAAAAAACAAACAGAAGAACATATATGCAGGTAATCTTCAACTATGATTGTGGATTTTTCTATTTCTTTAGTTTGGTAAATTTTTGTTTCATTTAGTTTGAGATTCTGTAGTTAGGTGCGTACATTTAGAACTCTTAATGTCTTTGTGCTGAATTGACTCTTTTATCATTATCTAATATACCTCCTTATCTTTAGGGATAGTCCTTACCTTGGAGTCTACTTTATCTGATGGTAATGTAACCACACCAGGTTTTTATGACTGGTGTATGTATACACACACATACACACATACACCATGATATACGTATGCATATATTATATGTATATATATGTGTGTGTGTATATATAAATAAAATTTGTTTTTAACCTATCTAGACTTTATACTTAAAGTGTTTTTTTTATAAATGGCATATAGTTATGCATTGCTTTTTATCCAGTCTTGAACGTTATCCCCTCTTCATTGAGGGTTTTGTCCATTTATATTTATTGTAATTATTGATATTACATAAATTGATAATTTTAAGTCTGCTCTCTTATTATTTGTATTGTACTTATTTGCTGTATTAGTCTGCCTAATTTTGGATTACTCAAGTAGTTTTTGGTATTTTACTTAATCTCCTTGGCTTTTTAGCCACGGTTTGGTTTTAATTTTTAATGGTTGTTTTAGGGATTCATCTATGTTAAATTCATATTACAACTTTGAATTTAATCTAAAAATCTTAGAACTGTACATTTCCATGTACTCTCCTCTCATCTGTTGTGCTGTTGTTATATATTTTACTTCTAAGTTATAAACTCCATAATATAATAGTCTATTTTACTCTATGGCTAATTATCATTTTTAAAAACTTTGAAATATTTATCCACACTTTTACCATGTCTTTGTTGTTTATTCCTTCTTGTAAATCTGATTTTTTCTGCTTGGTATTATTTCCATCAACCTGAAGAACTTCCACTATAATTTACTGTAATGTGGATCTGCTAGTGACAAATTTTCTCAGCTTTCATTTAGCTGAAAACATCTTTAACTTTGCCTTCATTTTTTGAGGAGTATTTTGCTAAGCACAGGATTGTAGTTTGACAGTTTTTTATTTTTTCCTTTTAGCACTTTAGGTAGGTTGTTCCATTCTGGATTCTGTTGCTTCTAATGAGAAGTTGGCCATTATTATTATCTTTGTTCCCCTGTACGTAATGTCTTTTTTCCTCCTCTTGCTTTTTGTTTTTTTTTTCTTTTTATTGTTTGTTTTTAGAAATTAGGCCATGATATGCCTAGGTGTGATTTTGCTTGTATTTTTCTGTTTGGGATTCATTGAACATCTTGGGTTAATGGTTTCATGTTTTTCAAAATTTGATATATTTCAGTCACATTCCTTGAAATATTTTAAATCCCATTGTTCTCTGTTTTTTAAATTATTCATATTTTGGGTAATTTGCTGTTATTTCTCAGGTCACTGCTACTTAGTTCATTTTTTTTTCCTGTTCTTTTTCTCTGTTTATTTTGGAAAATGTCAGATTTACTGACTTGTCTTTTGTGATGTCCAATTAGCAGGTCCATCCAATAAACTTTTTTTTCCAGATTTTTACTTTTTAAATTAAGTTTTCATTTTAATTTCAATATAATTAATATACCATGTTATATTCGTTTCTGGTGTGAAGTATAGTGATTCAGCAATTCTATACCTTCTTCAGTACTTATCATGAAAAGTGTGCTCTTTAATCCCTATCACTTATCCCCCCACCCCTCTGGCAACCATCACTTTGTCCTCAAGAGTCTAGTTTTATTGATTTCTCTCTTTTTTTTCCTTTGCTCATTTGTTTTGTTTTTTAAATTCCACATATGAGTAAAGTCACAAGGTATCTGTCCTTCTCTGACTGGCTTATTTCACTTAGCTTTATATTCTCTAGTTCCATCTATGTTGTTGCAAATGACAAGACTTCATTTTTATGACTAAATACTATACCATTGTGTGTGTGTGTGTGTGTGTGTGTGTGTGTGTGTGTGTATTCTTTATCCATTCATCTATCAATGAACACTTAGGCTGTTTACATAGTTTAGGTATTGAATATCGTGCTATTATAAACACAGGGCTGCATGTATCCCTTTGAGTTAGTGTTTTTCTACTTTTTTGGTAACTACCTCGGAGTGTGATTACTGGATGGTAAGTACTCTATTTTTAATTTTTGCGGAATTTCATACTGTTTTCCGAAGTGGCTGCACCAGTTTGCATTCCTACCGGTAGTGCACAAGTGTTCCCCTTTCTCCACATCCTTGCCAACACTTATTGTTTCTTGTGGTTTTGATTTTGGCCATTCTGATGTGATCTCTCGTTGTAGTTTTGATTTGCGTTTTTCTGATGATGAGTGATGCTGAGCATCTTTTCATGTGTCTGTTGGATGTCGTCTTTGGAAAAACGTCTGTTTATGTCTTCTGCCCATTTTTAATCAGACTATTTGGGTTTTCTTGGCATTGTATAAGTTCCTTATATATTTTGGATACTAATCTTTTGTCAGATATGTCATTTGCCAGTATCATCTTCCCATTCAGCAGACGGCCTTTGAATATTGTTGATTGTTGTTTTTGCTGTGCAGAAGCTTTTTATTTGGATATAGTCCCAATAGCCCATCTTTGCTTTTATTTGCCATACCTCAAGATATATCCCATCCAATAAACTTTATCCCAGGTGGTGTAAATAAAATAGTAAAGACTGAAGTATAATATTTTGTTTGTTTCAAATCTCAGAGCATGCATGCTTTTTCTTCATGGAGATTAGGGTAAGGAGCTGAATATTCAGATCCTTTAGAATTTTTTTTTTAAGACTTTATTTATTTATTCATGACGGATACACAGAGAGAGGCAAAGAAATAGGTAGAGGGGGAAGCAGGCTCTATGCAGGGAGTCTGATGTGGGACTCGATCCCAGGACTCCAGGATCATGCCCTGGGCCAAAGGCAGGCGCTAAACCACTGAGCCACCAGGATCCTCCCCACCTTAGAATTTAACTAAACTCTTGAGTTGCACTTTTTTTTTTTAAAGATTTATTTATTTATTTATTCATGATAGAGAGACAGAGAGACAGAGACACAGAAGGAGGGAGAAGCAGACTCCATGCTGGGAACCCGACATGGGACTTGATCCCGGGACTCCAGGATTGTGCCCTGGGCCAAAGGCAGGCGCCAAACTACTGAGCCACCCAGGGATCCCCCTGAGTTGCACGTTTAATCAGACTGAATTCACCTGATCTTCCCTTTTTTTTTTTTCCTTTTTTTTTTTCTTTTTTTACTCTGTCAGTATGTCAGCTGGGAGAGTTGGACTCCCATTTTAGATATTTTGATTCTTCTTTGCATTCAGAGATTGAAGTACCATGAGAATATATGGGCTGTGTGTCTTCTCTTGGCTTTCTAACCTCTTCTCTGTTGCTCTCTTGCCTGGTTTTTGGGATGATGGTTATGGGGGTAAATTCTAGTAAGTGATTTGTTGTTGCATTTCTTATTCTTTCAGATTCCAGTCTTTCTGTCCTACCTGTTCACACTGTCCTGTAAGGCTGGTCTCTCTCTCCGTGTTCCTGGCAGGTCAGGTCCTGTCTGTGGGATTTCCTCCCTCTCTGCAGGCTAGCCAGGCACACACAGCCTTCAGAAATGTAGCCTACACTGGCTTTCAGCTTGCCTTTGAAGGACTTGTTTCTTGTTGAAATTAGGTCATCAAGGCTTCTATGTTATTATTACTCTTTGCTATACTGACCCACAGAAAAGTATGTTTTTATTTTGCCCAGGTGAAATTTCTTTTTACCATGAGATCAAAGACCTTTCTACATGCTCTGTATCCTAATTGGAAATGGAACTCGTATTAAAGCAAATACCCAAAAGTTTGAAATCCATCAGTGAGTTCTCTGGATTCTGGTTAGGTTTGACCAGTGGAAAACATTGGCAGATAATCAGTGCAAGTTGAAAGTGCTGAGTGACATCCTTCTACTTTTTCCTTTTTCCAAGACCAAAATCTGGTACCTATACAGTTCTAATGAGCCATCCCTAGTTACTGATACCTGACAATAAAATAAGATATCTGAAAGAGAATAAAAGTAAAATCAAGTCCTCTTGCACTTGCCCTTTTCAATTCAAGTCAGAAAACAGGAAAAGTTAAAGATACATAAAGTGAATCCATAGCTGTCTTAGTCTTTTTAGGCTACTGTAACAAACTACTATAGACTGGACAGCTTAAATAATAAACATTTATTTCTTACAGTTCTGGAGACTGGCAAGTCCAAGATCACAATTCAGGCAGATTCCGTGTATCATGAAGGCCCATTTCCCATTTCATGGACAACTTTTTAGTCTTCTGTCCTTACATGGCAGAAGAGATAAGGAAGCTCTCCTGTGTCTCTTTTATAAGAGCACTAATCCTATTTATGAGGTCTCTATCCTCATGACCTAACCATCTTGTAGTGGTACTACTGCCGAATATTATCACAAGAGGTCTATTGCAACAACATTACTACCACTAATGGTGGAAATGTAATGGATTATTTACTCTATTTCACATTTCAATCCGGTGGTATTGAATATGTTGTTATGTAATTCAGAGTAACTCTTGAGTAAAACTGCGATTTAAATTGGGAAGTGCTTGACCACAAAACAAACAACTTTAACCACTAAGCTATAAATACTGCCTTGTTTAACTACTTTTTTTAGTGATCAATCAGTCCATTTATTTTTTATGTGTTAGATGATCAACCAGTAGCATTTTATCCAATACCTAGTTTTGTGTGAACATTGATGTGAGATGGATATAAAAGAATTCAAAGACTATGTTTTTGAAATATATAATTTAATTAGGGAAATAAGGCTTACATAAAATAGCCACACAGCCAAAAAGTGCTACAAAAGATAATATAATAAATGCTATATTTTATGAAGCAAGTTGTATTTTTTATCGTGCAATTTGGTATAAACCTCAAGATAGCAAAATTGGTAAATGTAATGTAGCTATTAATTTGATGTTTACTAACAGTGTCGCTCTTTCCCAGCCTGTCATTTATATCAACATTAATTTCCCCAAAGCCCTAAAGATCCAGTATGACAGACATTAAAAATGAAAAGTTCAATCCTCAGTGAAACCATACCCTAACTTACTTTACAGACATGCCAGGTGGCCTGGCTCACACACCCTACCTGCTCACTTGCTGGAAGCAGCATCCTGTGGTGCTGTGGATGCTAGTCTTCCTGGATCCTGCCAGTGCAGTCAGACTCTTGCTTTAATAAACACAGTAATTTATTTGTGTATTTATTTCAAGTTGTCTTTTTTTAAAGATTTTATTTATTCATGAGAGACACACAGAGAGAGAGAGAGAGAGGCAGAGACACAGGCAGAGGGAGAAGCAGGCTCCATGCAGGGAGCTGGATGTGGGACTCGATCCCGGGTCTCCAGGATCAGGCCCTGGGCTGAAGGTGGCGCTAAACTGCGGAGCCACCCTGGAATCCCAACACAGTAATTTATATTGGGACTCTCCATTCACAAGGGCTTCATGGATGGAGATGCATCTGGCTCTACATTTCTGTTCTGAAGATAAATGTTTTCCTGTGGTACATGAGGTAAGAAGTGCCCAGTAGACACATGCTTCAACATGGATGAACCTGGAAGACTTAGGCTCAATGAAATAAGCCAGTCACAAAAGGACACATGCTATAATTCCACTTACATGGAGTACTTAAAGTCACATTCATGGAGACAGAATCAGTGTTTGCCAAATATTGTGTGTGGGGTGGGGTAGGGGTGGGTGTAGGGTACAGAGTCTATTAACTTCTATTTAATGGGTACGGAATTCCAGTTTTTGAAGGTGAAAAGAGTTCTGTAGATGGATGGTGGTGATGATTGGACAAAAATAGGAATATATTTAATGCCACTGAAGTGTACTTAAAAATGGTTGAGATGAAAAAAAATGGTTGAGATGGTGAATTTTTTATGTGTATTATACCACTAAGAAATGTATTAATACAAAACATGATGTCTCAGTAAGTGTGTATTGAAACATTAAAAAAAGAAGTGCCTAGTAGATTGTATTACATTTCATTAACATTATGCTTCATTTCTATAGGATAGCAGAAAATGCCAGTGTTATTGTTCTATACTTATTAATGACACTTATTAATGAGACAAATAGCTTTTTTTAGAGAAAGCTAAAAGTAAAGATTCTTTGCCCTGAAGTCATTGCCACCTACTCTGGAAAGTACTTGAAAGGGACTCCAGTAATACTTCTAACCTAGACAAAGAACCCCAGAACTCAATGTTGTTAAATAGAGATCCCTCCCCTGAGGACCAACTAAAAAACAACAATGTGGGAAAGCTGCAGTGCCTGCATGTTTGATGAGCATAACAAGTGTGTGTGTGTGTCTTACAAACAGTTAATTGATTGTTAGAGTCCCTGCGGTCCGGCACTGAATATATCATGGAGACTAATCTTTTAGGCAAAAAAAAAAAAAAGTAAAAGGTGGAGGGTAGCTAGCATCTCATCAGCACTCTTTTTTTTTTTTTTTTGTATTTGGACATGTGGACATGCCTGGTAGGATGGGACATTGCCAGCTTATAATAATAGCAGAAAACAGAATTTTGTTGACATAATGTCTTGGAATGATGGTGTTATTTAAGTACTATTACATAATCTTTGTATTTGAGGAACATAATGATTGATTTAATTACTCATTGACTGAATATACTCATCCAAAAATTATAACTTGTAAAAGTAGATTTATCGTATGACTCGGCAATTCCACTTCTGGGTATACATCCAGAAGAATCGAAAGCAGGGTCTTAAAGAGATATTTGTATTCCCATGTTCATAGTGGTATCATTTATGGTAACTAAAATGTACATGTAACACAAGTGTCCATCAGTAGATGAATGAGTAAGCAAAATGTGGTATGTCCATAGAACGCAATAGTATTCAGCCTTCAAAACAAAGGAAATTCTGACACATGCTACAACATGGATGAGCCTTGAAGACATTATACTAAGTGAAGTAAGCCAATCACAAAAGGACAGATACCATATGATTCCACTTTATGAAATACTTAGAATAATCAAAATCATAGAGATGGAAAGTAGTTGCCAGGGGTCACAGTGAGTGGGAATGGGATTTGTTATTCAATCGGTACAGAGTTTCAGTTCTACAAGATAAAAAGAGTTCTGGAAATGGATGTTGGTGATGGTTGCATAACATTAGGAACATATTTAATACAACTGAACTGTACATCTAAAAACAGCTTAAGATGGTAAATTTTGTGTTGGGAATTTTACCACAATGAAAAATTTAAAAAATAATAATTTAGGGGGTTAATAATATATATTTGTTATTTACATATAGTAAATAATATATATTTGTTATTTACATATAGTAATATACTTTATACATTAATAAATTACATATGTAAATTAATATATTAATATATAAAGAATAAGTAAATATTATCAGGTTCCAGATAAGATAAATGCTTTTTGCCTTAGGTTAGTAAGTTCTTTACTCCTATGTTTTTTCTTGAAAGAAATGTTTTCCCATAATGTAGATTAATCAGAGATTTTTGTACATAAAAATTTGAGTAGCTACAAAATACATGTTTTTTTTTTAATACATGTTTTCTATAACAGTTTCTGCTGGACAAAGAGATAGTTACTTGACTTTGGAAGAACCATTCTGACAAAAAATGAGTATCTCAATATATTTTGCATTTAGGAAATCTGTGGTGGTGTACAAGTTTAAAAGTAATTCTTTTTAAAGTTTTATTTATTTAAGCAATCGCCATACCCAGCATGGGGCTTGAACTCACAACCCCAAGATCAAGAATCGCATGATCTTCCTCCCCAAGCCAGCCAGGCACCCCCACAAGGTTGAAAAAAAAAATTTTTTTTAAGATTTATTTAGTTATTTGAGAGAGAGAGAAAGAATGAGCAAGGTGGAGGGCCGAGGGAGAGGGAAAGAGAGAGAATCCATAAGCAGACTTCCTGCTGAGGATGGAACCCCACACATGGGACTCTATTCCAGGACCCCGAGATCATGACCTGAGCCAACATCAAGAGTTAGAGGCTCAACCGGTTGAGCCACCCAGGTGCCCCACAAGTTTGAAAATTTTAGTGGAAGGAAGCCCCTCTATTCTTTATTTCCGAAGTACCATATTAGTCCTACAGGATATATCAACATTATTCTTGCTTATATTCATGTTTTTGCATCTGAATAGCTGTCCCACCCAGCTGCTGCTGGCATGTAGGTTGAGAGCTACTTACCATAAACTGTTTGCCTTGTAGTTTTATTCATCTTTTCTAAATGAGATATTATTTTAGCTACTGACTCAGAATCATTAAAACCTTAGAAAATGACAATATTAGTAATTGGATCATAGCCAGTCAATAAGGTGCTAGGTTTATAAACATTTATTTGTATAATAGGCTCTGTGCTGAGTGTTAAAAATGAACTTTTGAAATGTGCAACACTGTACAAAATGTCTTGTTTGGAACCAGGTGCATTTATCCCTAAGATAAATTTGTGAAATAGACACTGTACTTAGTATTTTATGGATTTTGCCATTATGACATTTTCCAGAAACTTCTCTCTTGGATATAACACTTCTTTGACCAAATGCAGTTTGAAGCTAAATGTTATTGTTTATAGAGAATTGATGAACAAAAGTGATGGGATACATTTGAGTGAATTTAATGAAACTTTTGAGTGTGCCTTTTTTTTTTTTTGTCAAATATAGAGAAATACCGGGATCTGTTTAAATTCTGTCTAAACAAATTAATTATTGGAATACATAAAAAGCTTCTTTTTAAGGGATCTTCACAGCATGTAAGGAGTATTATGTGAGGTGATTATGGTCTTTGTGCTTTGAACCTCATGAAGATTCTCTAGTTGTATAATCCTGGAAAGAAAAAGTAATTTTCTTTTTTTTTTAAATGTTTATTTATTTATGATAGTTACACACAGAGAGAGAGAGGGAGAGGCAGAGACATAGGCAGAGGGAGAAGCAGGCTCCATGCACCGGGAGCCCGACGTGGGATTCGATCCCGGGTCTCCAGGATCGCGCCCTGGGCCAAAGGCAGGCGCCAAACTGCTGCGCCACCCAGGGATCCCGAAAAAGTAATTTTCTAAGTGTAGAAATGAGTGATTCATGGACGCCTGGGTGGCTCAGTGGTTGAGCATCTGCCTTTGGCTCAGGGTATGGTCCTGGGGTCATGGAATTGAGTCCCACATTGGGCTCCCTGCATAGAGTCTGCTTTCCCCCATGCTCATGTGTCTTCCTCTCTCTCTGTGTCTTTCATGGATAAATAAATAAAATATTTAAAAAAAAAGAAATCAGTGATTCATAATCCAGTGACTCCTATGTACCCAGCATTTTTACACATTTAGTTGAAACACCTTATTCCAGAGTAGGTAGTATTTCCAATCGTTAATGGAAAAGCAGGCAGGACAAGGTTGCTGAGCCATCAGACATTTAGTGAGCGTTTTCCATGTCCTGATTCCTTCACTACCTGCTTTATAACACATTGGCATGCAGTCCTCACAGTGACCCTTTGAGGTAAGGGCTATAATTATCTTTATGCTGTAGACCAGGGAACCTGGGCTTTGAGACCTTAAGTTAATTACTCAAGGTCACATAGATAATGAAGATTTGATAGGAAGCAAGATTTGAACCCAGCTGATTTCACAATGGCCAAGAGCGTCTGTGAGGTACTCATTTTGGTTCTAATCCTCTATCCTGACTAAGGCTGCCTGGATTGTTCAGAGTTGCCCCAAGATGACAACATTTGCCTGGGCTCACTCTGTACTTCCTCCATCACCCCAGTGGATACACTGCTGGTGGGTGTAAGGTCAGCCAGGACATACAGAACTGGGCTGTCTTGGAATCCCTGACTCGTCAAAAATATCTATGAAGTATTACAACCTGAGCTAAATCCTAGGGATCAAAGGAATCAGGCAAGGGTTTAAGATTTAGCAGGGAGATACAGCTGTAACTTGGTATCTGGGGTGAATGTTTTCATGGAGACCAGTAAGGCACCATGGGCATGGAGAGGAGGAAGTGGTAACGCGTGGGATGCTTCTCGGAGGAGGGATTGTATGAACAATGTGAAGGCCGAGTGGGCTGAAGCCTCCAGACACCCATCAGGAGGTGTAGGCTGTTTCACACAGTGAATGGCAGGCACACAGTGAACGGCCAAGCAAAAGCAAGGCCCCACGAGAGTGTTGTGCAGTGATTTGGAATTGCTGGATACAGCATGTAAGGGAGCGTGGCCAAAGAGGCAAATTTGACAGGGGACTCTGTCTGCCAGCATGACAAGTGTTTGGCTTTGATCCTGTAGGTGATAAGAGAGCCATTGAAAGAGTGTCAGAATTGTAGGCACGGGGGTGTGTAGTCATGGGCCTAACCAGATAGGAGAAAGATCGATTTTGTTGCTGTTGTGGAAGGTTGAAAATCTGGGCGTTGGGAGACAGGTTGTGGGATGACAGGTATCCCTACCTCATGAGGCAGCCTCTTTAAATTTGCAGTTGTTCAGTGCTGGAATGCTCATATCGTGAGCCATATATGCCCCTCTACTTTCTGCCACTCAGAATGAAGTCTCTTCCCTCATATGGTGGTCCACCTTCCACCTACACTTCCCTAGTTGATTTAAATATTTCTGGGTCCTTTTGCTATCTGCCCATGCCTCGGTTTGTCAAGATCTGACCTTAACTAACACTCTTCTCAGCCTGGATCGTATAGGAGGTACAGGGTAATTCCAGGCTTGTGCGTCATGTTAGGGACTTTAGTGGTGGGGGGATGGCCACATGTAGCAGATTCAGGCATCCAAGCTGGGCTTTAGAATGGACCTGGAATGAGGACATCCTGAGCATAATCAAGAATTATCCACACCCTACATGGTTGGCCATTTAAAGCAGAGTAGTACTTGTGTTTATTTGCCTTGAATCTGATACTTCTGTTACTTCAGCCAGTAAGTTCACTAGTATTTATGCCATAGGTAAGAGCTGAGTGATAAACTCAAGCTCGTAGGTCTTTTTCAGATTAAGTAGTTAATAACTCCTACCTTGGAGCACATTACTTACATTTTTTGGTTGATAAACTTTGTGAGGGCAAGGGCTCCTTTTTAGTTTTGGTATCTTTTTCCATCTGTTACCAATACATGGTAGAGAATATTTGTTGAATAATGAAATGTTTTTCCTCCGTATTTGACAATAACACTATCATATTGTTCCATCTTTATACATTTAGAATCATAGTTCTGTTATATTAAATTTTAGCCGTTTTTATTTTTACTTTTTAAAGATTTCTTATTTATCTTATTATCTTACTTATTATCTTTCTTATTTGAGAGAGAGAGCACAGAAGGAGAGGGAGAGGAGGAAGCAGAGTCCCCGCAGAGCAGAACCCAGTGCAGAACTCAATCCCAGGACCCTGAGATCACGACCTGAGCCGAAGGCAGATGCTTAGCCCACTGGGCCACCCAGGTGCCCCTATTTTAGCCATTTTTAACCTCTGAGTCAGCTATACCTTTGATAAGCCTATCTTACATCTTTATTTATATCCTAGATAAGCATGTCCAGTAGACCAGGTCAAAGCTTTGTGAGTGCTTAAGAGGTGTCTCCCAATTAACACATCAAAGAGTTTTAAAGAATAATTTTGGAGTTGATTTATAAACTGACCCATATTTCTTCATGTTTCTGTACTTGTTGGTTTTCTTCTACACATTTCTTGGTAATTCTTCAGACTCATATATATATTGCCCTACATGAATCACCAATAGCTTTAGGAAGATTATTCTTTTACAACGAGGAGGTTTATTTTATTTATTATTTGTTTTTATTTATTTTTTTAACTGAATTTTCTTAAAAAAAATTTTTTTAAATTTATTTATTCATGAGAGACACAGAGAGAGAGGCAGAGACACAGGCAGAGGGAGAAGCAGGCTCCATGTAGGGAGCCCGATGTGGGACTCAATCCCGGGTCTCCAGGATCAGGCCCTGGGCTGCAGGCGACGCTAAACCGCTGAGCCACCCAGGCTGCCCTATTATTTGTTTTTAAAGATTTTATTTAGTTGAGAGAGAGAGCATGAACGAAGGGGTGGGTAGGGAAGAGAGGGGGAGAAGCCGATTTCCCACTGAGGGAGCCTGATGCGGGGCTCAATCCCAGGGTCCTGGGATCATGACCTGAGCTGAAGGCAAACGTTTATCCAACTGAGCCACGGAGGTACCCCAAGGAGGTTTATTTTAGACTAAGTATTATTAGCCCACTTTATGGAAATCTATTATAAAAGTAAAATCTATTGGAAGTTGTAGAAAAGTGGCATAATTTAGTTTCCCTATAAAGTTAATTTGACTATTGGTTTTTTTCTTTTTCTCTTTTGGTGGTCTCTAGCTACTTACCCATCACAGATTGTTAAGTATTTAAAGATGGAAAGTACCGTCTGCTGAAGGATTTTCAGATCTTAGTGATGAGGTTACTCATTTCCAGGTTAAATGATGGTGGCCCTGAGTTTCGTTTTGTTTTTAACCAGTTTAGTTGGAGTATACTTGAATATACAATTAACTTCACTGGTTAAGGCTACATTTCAGTGACTTTTCACAAATATGAGCAAGCATGTAGCACTACTACAATCATGATGTAGACTATTTCCATCCCCCCCACTAAGTCCTCTTTGCCCCCCTTTCTCTCCACACCCTGGCCTCTGGCAGTAATTGATCTGCTTCCTATTGTTACAGTTTTGCTTTCTGATTTTAGTATTGTGAATGATTATGAGGGATTATGAAGAAATATGTGGAAGGTATTTTGTTGCTGACTTATTTTCAAGAAAGGAGTCCCTTTCAAAGGATATTTGTTTTGTTTTGTTTTTTTTTTTTTTTTTTTTGCTGTTTGGGGCATGGTTAGAGGGATTCTTCTGCTTTCTGTTGGTTTATTCTAATTTATCTTACCCTGCTTCTGTACATATGTAGTTGGCCCTTGACCAATGCAGGTGTTAGGGTGATGATCCCCCACCTGTCGTAAAAAAAAAAAAATCCACATATAACATTTAACTCTCCCAAAACTTAACTACTAGTAGCCTGCTGTTGACCAGAAGCCTCACCTGTAACATGAAGCGTCAATTAACATATGTTGTGTATGTTATCTGTATTATATACTGTACTCTTAGAGTAAATTAAGAGAAAACAATGTTACTAAGAAAATCATAAGGAAGAGAAAATATATTTACAGTACTGTACTGCCTTTACAGAGAAAAAATAATCTGGGTATAAGTGAGCCTCAAAGTTCAAACCCACACTGGTCAAGGACCAGCTGTACTGTTTACTAAATCTGTCAAGTCATGTTCCCTGAGAAAAACCCAAGTAGTTCTATTAACTGCCCCTCCAAGTGCACATTCACAGATATACATTCATCACGTGCACACCTTGACTCGGTCAGATGCCACTATGAAAGCCTCCTTAATTATCTCCCTCATCAGCCCCCAGTGAGCAAGGACAGCATCTCCTGCTTTTGGGTTTCTGTGCACCTGGCACTGGCAGTGCAGATTGTTGAGGAGTCAACAAATGATTGTTGAAGATAATAAGTTTCTGAGCTAGGTAAATTAAGTGCTCTTGAGTTTTAGAGAATAAGAGTTCTGTCTGCACTGATGGATCTAATGGTAAATTATCTTTAAAATTCTCACTTTAAAAACTGCTTATATAAGCTTTTACTGTAGTATACCTACATTTTGCTTGCTAGCTATCTATAAAACCTTCTTGAAAATATGTTTAGCAAAGCTATGATTATGATTTGACTGTGAATAAGAGGGAAATTCTATTTTTAGAGTAGACGTATCTAGGTTAGACAACCTAAAAGTATCCCAAATTTTATTTCAGATTTCTCCTGGGCATTGGTGGTTTAATCTTTTCAGTGGAGCGAAAGGCAGAGTTATGTTTTTGATCATTTTGAATAGTGTTTCATATTAATAGAAAGTTAAGTTGACTCATCAAGTGGTGTTCATGCTGTGTGGAGTAATAGATACATAGAAAATAGATGAAATTGTAAGCTCTGAAGAGCTTGTTTATGGAAATTAAAGATCAGTTATGATCTAATAGAGCACTAGATTGGCACCTATGAAATCTGAGCTCTAGAACCAGCTGAGCTGTATGACTTTGGAGAGGTCAGTTGACCACTCCAGGCTTTCATTTCCTTAGATGTAAAAGGAGTGGGTTACAAGCCCTTGGCTTTAAACTATGTGATATGAATTCTTTTTTATTAGAATGGTTTTGATGTCACATGGCGACTTTGAAGATAAACCCAATCCTGAAATTCATTTATGGTGTTATTCTCCATCCCAATCATAATGGTGTGACTGGCATTTCTCAATCATTAGAGGAAGGATTGACCTCTTTGTTGTTTTCTCTCTTCATAAGTGAAAGAAAGGAGAGCAAAAATAATGATAAAGATGAAAAGGATTTTTTAAAGGCATTTTTGATATAATTTAGGGCAAGACAAAAAAATACTATTTGGAAAAATAGTTAAATATAAAACTTTTTACTGTGTTATGAGTCACCATCAATCTCAAATAGCTCTGGGTCCAATTTCAATAAAAATTTCTCCAATACTTTGTTAAATGTGTATGATTTTATTCATTTGAATTCTGGAATCATATATTTCAGCAGGCGAATAAAACCTTAAATTGCAAAGAGTAAACAATAAAAAAGATCTGAAGGACATAGAGTTCATATTTCTATTTGAATCTGGTACTAATTTTTACCTAATGTTCTTGTTGAACATTGTCAGATACAGGGATGGGGGAAAGTAGATGATTTTGAAAGTTTTAAATGTGGGTGTGGGAAGTATCAGTCTTAGTTGTTATTTAAATAGACATTTTCAGGCTCTGTTTTTTTATTTTTATTTTTTGAAGCTATGCAAAATCTAGGTCAAGATTTGCAGCCTTGTTAATAAACTTCTGGCATACTGTTCAGTACACATTACTCCAGAAAGAACGTAATGATGGTTGGGACGTTGGCATTGAAGTGGTTCTTAGCCATTGCCTGTCGAAGTCCCCAGTGCCTCCTTAAAAATTTTACTATTGATTACTCCTGTATCCATGGGGAAAATACAGTGCATCTGAATAAAAAAAAGATATCTTTTGCAGTCTGCGCATCTTCCTTCCCTGTCTCTAGCTCTCACTTTCAAGTAAAGAAAGATGTAGTTATTTGGATTGATGGCATCCAAGGAAAGCAGATGCTGAAGGGGGAAGGTGTTTAAATTTTCCACCACTGCATCGTCTTGCGAGTTGCCAGGTATTTAGATAACAATCACTTTCATGATTGATCCAAGTCTAATAAAAGCATTGATGTGTCAGACCTGTGGTATCCATCAACTTTCCTCAAAAAAGCCTCAGTTTTTCCCCTTTGTAAAATGGTATCTCATTGTTTCTGGGCCTGAGTAAGTGCTGTCAGTGTTCATTGTTTCCTTTCTGAAAGATGAAACATTGTGTGCTCGCAATTTGGGACAATGTTGCCTCCAAGCTCTGCTGTCCTGGCTCCAAGAGAAAGAAGCCCCTGGACAACTGGGCATGTGTGTGTGAGTTCATGCATAGCGGCATTTGGAGAATGAGACTGGCTAAAATGCCTATTTTATAATATTTTATTCGCTTACAATCATTAGCAAAGTTCCTAAAGTCTCTCAAATTCCTTCTGCAGTGATGCAGCTGTTGGTGAGGGGCTACCTTGTTTCCTGCATGGTTTAGTGACCTAGAAGGACTGACCAGGTGGGCGGAGGTGTTGTGTTCAGAGTGGCACAGGGCACCGCGGCGGGGGCTATAGGCAATAGCAGTACACAGGCTCCTTGTTTGGTTTGTTTTCCAATAAATGCACAAACAAAGCCCACCCTACGATTGATGTTTGTTTTCTTCTAGAATCAACTTCAAGTTTGCTAGAGCAGCTGTATTTATTTGCAAGAGGCTTTGGGCATGAATTTTTTTCCCCAGGTATATTAGGAAATACACTGTCTCTTCAGTGAAAATCGGTCTCTTTTTAACGATACTTGAAAAATTAATCACTTTTGTTCTCCAAATTGATTTTTAAATCTTTCCCTTTAGAAATCGCTGGCTGGACATCCAGAGCACCTAGCCTGTTTTTTTCTGCGTCTTGAATTGAGCATTAACAGGACTCTTGAAGGTATGAAAGGGGAATCAAAGGTAATTCTGTATTAAAACGTCTATTATTAAATGTATGTGTAACACTGACGATCGTAAAGTAAAAACGATCTTTTATTTGTTGAGCAGAATTTAGATGTCCACTGTTTCCATTCCGATTTACCTTCTATTCCTCCCTTCTGTTCCCTCCTTTCTCTTCTCGCCTCCTCCGCTCCTTCCTCCTCTCCTTTCTTGCCATGAATTCGTCCAGCACGCCTTTGGGAAGTCCGCCCTGTGCTGCGCACAGTCCTGGGCACACATACTCCGTCCCTGTCTCTTGGCCCGTGGCAGGAATGCGAGGGCTCTCCTGGCCCTTTCTCAAGTTGCCCGAGTGTTTACCTGCAGTGGCTTTTTGTGAATCCTGTGGATATGTATAACCTCCCCGGTGTGGACTGTTAGAGTCACAGTCGCTTTCAGGGATGAGTAAAAAGCACAGCAGGTGTACTGTCTCCCGACGAGTGATTTTCTAAGTATTCTCACTTGGCATGAGATTTGCTATATTTTTTTTGCGACCACTAACACAGTACCTAGATTGCACAAAAATGAGATGTCGCAGGTCTATAACATAGAATGTGGCTGTCTACACTAAAGCCGCTCTCCAGAGATGCTTCATTCGAGGTGTAGACATGTTACATTCCTCTCCATGAGTAGACTCCTGTTAATAAAGGTGTGCAGTCTGTACTGAGTGCCTTCATCTAGTTGGTAAACGTGGTTTCATAATTTCTGCCAAATATACCTTATTTTTTTAGCACCTTATTTATTTATTTTTGTTCTTGGTCTTTGCTAATTGAAAGGGCAGTTTCTATGGTGTGGGGTGGCTGCTGGCACTCCCATGTGCTTTTAGTTCACGTTGGTGTTTTGAGGTTCCTTTGTGGTTAAGCTGTCACAGGCCAAATGGCATTAAGAATGCGTTAGTCATTGCAGTATTCCTTGGGATGCCTGGACTTAGGTCAAGGTGAGCACCCTAGTTTTGGGTGCTGGGTGGGAATGGAGAACTTCTTCCTAAGCCGAAAACATCTTCCGTAGTGAACACATACTACTCTGTGATTCTTGGGACATTAGTCTCATTTTCCCAGTGCCTCTGTCTGTCCTTAGGTCAGTGGTTGTGAGTCAGCTCATGGCCAGCACAGGTGTCTTCCTCCCAGCGGGACTGCTGCTCACCGTGGCTTCTTGCCTTCCTCCTGGAGTAAGGCTTCCTGGCCTTACTTCCAAGACTCGGCTCCCTACTACCCTTCCCTTTAGGCTTTGTTAACCTCCATGCACACTATTAGAATCAATGCCCTCCCTCCTTGATGCTCCCTGCTGCAAGAACTTTGCCATGATTCCAACAGCTTTTGTTTCCATGTTGTTGGTCTCCCTACACTGTAGGTTGTTGAGGTTGGCCTCTGGCTTATTTAGCTCAGTAAGCAGGAGCCTAGTGTGGATGGGCACATAGTAGGTCATAATAAGTAAGCAGTTGGTGACCATTGAATGGACATAGGGCACCTATTCAGAACAAGGCTCTTTATTGGGTCACACATACCTGGGACCACTGAGCTGTGCCAGCTATGAGGCCGGATTTCAGTTTCCTGGTTGTAAGTTTCTTCAGGGAACCTTGGGGCATAGGTCCCAACCCGATTTAAGAGTTGGCTTGTGGATTAGGGGTTCAGCTCTGGCCACACCAGCCCTGGCCCCTTTCCTATCTGTTCTTCTAGCCCTTATTGTAGATGGGATGGAGGGCAGACATGGAGAGCCACATTCCTTGGGGACGGTGGATAAGATCGTGGCTTTGGCATCCCAAAGATCTGTGTGCTCTGTCACATGATGTATGTGATGTTGGGAAGACTGGTGGCTCTGTGCCCTGGTGTCTTCATCTGTCAAGGATTATGGTGAGCATTAAATGAGTGAGCTGCAACATAGAAGTAGCTTTTGTTGCACTTTCTGAAGAGCAGAGATAATAACATTTACTTCTCATGGTTTTAAACAGGCTGGTCCTATACAGTTGATCCTTGTGCAACATGGGTCTGAACTGTGTGGATTCACTTATATGAAGGTTTTTTTTTTTTCAATAAATAAATGTACAGTATTGTAAATGTATTTTCTATTTCTTATGGTTTTAACATGTTCTTTCCTCTAGCTTACATTGTTGTAATAAGCTGTATAGAACACATGTTACATACGAAATACAGTAAATCGATTATGTTATCATTAAGGCTTCTGTCTGCAGTAAGCTATCAGTAGGTAAGTTTTGGGGGAGACAGAAGTTATATGTGGATTTTTGACTGCATGGGGGTTAGTGCCCCTAACATGGGGGTTGGTGCCAGGCACATAGCACTCAACAAATGGTAGCCCTTAGGGGTAATGGTAACCTAACAATAGCATTATCAGCAAAGGTATTTAGAATGGGACAGATATGGTGACCCTGAGTGCTGGCTAATATCTAATAGTAGTATGTGAGAATGGCTACAAATTCATGGGGCACCTGAGAGGCTCAGTCAGATAAGCGTCTGCCTTTAGCTCAGGTCAGAATCCTGGGGTCCTGGGATTGAACCCCTGCCTTAAGCTCCTTGCTCAGCAGGGAGTCTGCTTCTCCTTCTGCCTTTGCCCCTCCCCCTGCCCCTGCTTGCTTACTGTCTCTCTCTCTCTCTCTCTTAAGTAAATAAATAAATAAAATCTTTTTAAAAAAAGGAAAAAAAGAATGGCCACGAATTCAGTTTGTCAATCAGACAGTATGTATTTATTGAAACATTTTTGTACAATCTCATCATTAGCTTTATTAAATCACTGTCTACTTAGGACACAAAAGTTAACTCCAAAAGGCTTTGTTTATGATTAACTATTGGAGTGAATAATTAAGAGTTATATACTACTATAATCTTTTTGTTCCTATTAGCGTCCACTTTTTAAATAGGAAGGACAGCCTTCTGTTGGATTTTTATGAAATTGTAAAACTACTGTATGAATAAAGATATTAGATCTTGAATGACTTTAGAATACCTTAGCCTACCTATATATGTCTTTAATCACAATATATATGTGTAAATATTTTGGTCTTTCTCATTAGACAGTGCCTTTCTTTCATCATTCTTAAGTATTAAGTATATTGAAGTATTATCACCCATGTTATATGGTTCCAAAACTATAAAAGGGGAAGCGAACTGAACTCTAATAACATTTGATTCTACTATACCTAAATGAAGTGGAGCTTCTAGGAAAAACTTTGACATTCTTTTTTTTCCTATACTTTGAACCAAAACACATTTGAGTCTTTGGTATATTAGAGAATTTCTTACTATTTTTTAAAAGATGTTATCCATTTATTTGAGAGAGATATTGTTGGGAGGCAGGGGCAGAGGGAGAGAAAGAAGCAGACTCCCTGCTGAGCAGGGAGCCTGATGTGGGACTCGATCCCAGGACCCTGAGATCATGACCTGAGCCAAAGGCAGATGCTTAACCCACAGCCATCCGGGCACCAGTCTCCCTATTTTTTTTTTTTTTTTACACATTTACTTTTGGTACACTTGAAACAAATGACATTCCATGGCTCAAGAATGTCTCTTAAAGAAAAAAGTATGTAATTCAAGTGACCGTGAGTCACCTGAGGATGCAAGTATGTTTGAGCCCTTCTGGTGGTAGAAGCCTGTCTTGTGATCCTTGCACCTGGGCCTGGCAGAGAGCATGCTCAGTGAAGATGGGAACTGAATTAAAGACACAGCAAGGCAATTGGAGAACTGAAAATGCCCTTGTTAGAATACTGAGAATATGATGATTTTTCAAATTTGCCTTTAGTATTACTATAATTGAGTTTAAACTATAAATAAAGACCTTTCAGTGGGAGTGACATTTTGTGTGTATTTGAAAGCAGTGAAACTAGTTCTTTGTTCTGTCCTTAGTTTAGGATGCTTATGGCCTGGGGATCTGTCTCCTCCGCCCCTCTGCCCTTCTGCCCTCCCTTGGAAGCTTCTACTTCTTTCTTTTCTTGCCCCCTCTCCCTCCTGCCCTCCTGCCCCTCCCTACCCACCTCCTGCTTGGTTTTAAGAAGGACCTTGAACCAGGCCTATCTGGCCCTGCTCTCCTATTCCCGGGCAGTGGCCTCAGGTGTCTTCTTCAGAGGTCCTGAGGAGAATTCAAACTAACAGCAGCAACCACCCTTGAGTAATAATGCAGCCACCCCTGCCCTTCTGCTGACTTGGGGCACCACCCCCCCCCCAGCCTCTCTGTTAGAATCCGAGGTAGTACATCTCTGACATGGAGTTAAATCCAACTCTTTGAGTAGTTTTGTCAATGTCCTTTGCTACATCTTTCCTCAGCTAACTTGGGAAGAAAACATTTCTGCTTCTATTAGCATCACTGTTTTCTGGCAGAGAACAGTATTCTGGTTGCATTTCACAGGAAAGACCCAGGTTCAGCCAGAAGTGCACAGTTCTGTTTGAAATCAGACTTACTCTTCTCTTATCTGCCAGCATTTCTTCCTCATGATAGTCCTCACTGTAACTCCTGAACTGGCTTATTAGCATTTTTTCCAGCAACAGATATTCACCTCTTTTCATCACAATCTTTAAAGATTTTTGCATTTGAATGAACTGACACACAATCATTATGGGTTTATTATTATTATTTGGATATTTGCACAACTTAAAAAATTTGACTTTGTTACCTGGTTGCACATAGATTATGGTTTGCCCTGAGATTAAACAAGTAAAAAAAGTGCGGCTACTTAAGATTTGTAGCACCACAAGTGAAAGTTTCTGGAAACCAGGGAGTAGTTTAATTCCTGTTCTGAATGGGATGTTAGTGAGCTCCTCCCCTCCGTGCCCCTGGCCCCTGCCAGAATAACCTTTGGTTTAAAACTCTCATGGAGACTTCTTTGCTTTTGGTTTAGATCTGACCTGAGTACCATCAAAGAACAAACCATTTAAGCGGGAATTTATTTGTATATGTAATATACATACAGTTCTTCAAATCATAGGAACATTTGAGTTTTTCTTTTCCAAGTACTGTTTTTATTTTTCTTTTTTGAATTTCTGTAATATAAACTCAGATTTTCCTAGACTGTGTTTATCTGATTAATAATCAATCCTCCTTCCTTCCTTTTCTCCTTCCTTCTTTCCTTGCTCCCTTCCATCCTTGTGTTATTGTTTAGTTGAAGAAAGAGAAACATCTGATGGTATGTTTTAGTTTTTCAGACTTTTTTAGACACCAGTAAGTTATTGATAGATCTTTCATATATGAATGACATTAAGTACGTGTTAATTTTTTGTGCCAACTTGGTTTTCTAATCCTAGGCTCTGATGAACCTGCAAAACCTGTTATTTACATTACATAAATTCTAATTGTTACTACATACGATTCTTTAAAAAAAAAAAAATACTTACTGCTTTTCCAGGGTTCCATACCCAAATGTGAAATTTGGCTTTCCTTCTCTGAAAGGAAATTTGCCTGTTGTACTGATTTAAAATGTTCCCAATTTAAGTTGCACACTCGATCATGTAGATGAAGCTCTGTTTTAACAAGGAGTACTGTGTATAATCTTTAAAGTTTTTCTAGTAGCATCCCTTTTCAATGAGTACCATTCTTGGCTACGTTTTGTGACTTGTTTCCTGAGTTAATTAGAACCAGAGAGCAAATATTTCCTCTCTCTCTCATTGTTGTTCAGGGTCACCTTTCCACCCACCCTGGTTAGCATTCCACTTCAGAGGCTGCTCTTCTCTCTTTGTCTGCTGAACAGATAGGCATCACCAAAACATGACACAAACAGGGACTGTCTGGGTTTGAAATGCAGAATGTAGGGGCCAAATGAATTCTAGATTGTTCTGACCTAGGAACTCACCCAATTTTTGTTTCTTAATCTTCAAAAGGTACGACTAGGAGGATCATTGCACCTCTTGAATAAGCCAGCTGGCAGGGCACCTGGTTGGCTTAGTGGTTGAGCATCTGCCTTAGTCTCAGGGCGTGATCCCTGGGTCCTGGGATCTAGTCGCACATTGGGCTCCCTGCAGGGAGCCCGCTTCTCCCTCTGCCAGTGTGTCTGCCTCTCTCTGTGTCTCCCTCTGGTTGTGTCTCTGCCTGTCTCTCTGTGTCTCTCATGAATAAATAAAATCTTAGAAAAGAAAAGAAAAAGCCAGCTGGCCTTTTCTCCTTGAGTGATTGCTAATACACATATAAATGTGTGTTAGCCTCTTTTTGCTTACATTTTAAGTCTCAGATATTACTCATTCTGGATCAGGTGGCAAAGCTGCCATCATGCCTCCCCATCAATCCTGGGAACATTATTGATGACTGTTCTCTGTACTAGAAGCTATATTGTATTTGCATGTGAAATCATGGCATGCTTAAGATAGAGATGCAGATTTCACTCCAGCTTCTTGATTTTACAGAGGAGAAAATTGAGACTATTTTATAGTTGCCGTCACTTAAAATATTTATAAGAATTCAGCAAAGATAAAATTTTCCATTGTTATTCTTTTTTTTTAATAAATTAATTTTTATTGGTGTTCAATTTACCAACATGCCCCTCCTTCCCAATTGTTATGTTATTCTTAATATAAGTATTTTATGTAATTAAAATATTTATGGGAAGTAACTAGTACCTTAAGTCATATTGAAAGTGATTAAGTACCTACTCCAGCAAGGGACAGACTTCTTTTATCTGGGACCCATAGGAGGAGAGCTGGTATTGGGTTTCCTAAATAGTCATGTGTTTCTATTTGTGCATCTAATAGTTCACGTAACAACATGTCTTGGGCAGCCACTGGACTGACCTTTTGGAAAGTCTGGGCTCCTGCCTTTGGAAACAACAGACTTAATTTGCCAAATCGATTTCACCTAATCCTGGGCTTCTGTAAATTTCGCATTCTCCTGGGCCACAGAGATTTTTTTTGTTTTAAGATTTTATTTATTTATTCATGAGAGACACAGAGAGTAGAGAGAGAGACAGAGAGGTAGAGGCACAGGCAGAGGGAGAAGCAGACTCCATGCAGGGAGCCTGATGTGGGACTGGATCCCAGGACTCTAGGATCACGCCCTGGGCTGAAGGCTGCGCTAAACCACTAAGCCACCCGGGCTGCCCCAAAGAGATTTTTTGATAGAAATTTCCTGAGGGAGCTGAAGAAAGCATATCACCACTGTGTTAATTCAGGCAAATGCATTTCCCCCTTGTCCCTGAGGTAATTCTGCACAGTATCACCTTCAGTGCCTGGGATTAGGGTACAGTTATCCTGGCTGGCTGGCAATCCCCAGGCCTTCTTACTGGCCCTGCTATAGGGAGGTAAACTGATCCTTGAGTCATCCTCACACTAAGAGAACTGGGAGACTGTCCTTGTGAGAGCCTTCTATGTAGGGGTCATGTTAAAAATGCAGAGAGCTTAGATGATTCTTAATGTGATTCAAAAACTGAACTCGAGGCTCCTGGGTGGCCCAGAGGTTGAGCATCTACCTTCAGCTCAGGGCGCGATCCTGGGGTCCTGGGATCGAGTCCCACATTGGGCTCCCTGCAGGGAGCCTTCTTCTCTCTCTGCCTGTGTCTCTGACTCTCTCTTTGTGTGTCTCATGAAAAAAATAAATAAAATCTTTCAAGAAAAACCCACAGAAAAGACAAAGACTGAACCCATTTCCCTCAGAATGCATGAAATGTGTTTAATACCTATTAGATCCCATGCTGCTTGGCAGAGGCGTGGCGGCAACCTAAAGCACCATGGGCTTTGTGTTCTACAGAAGGTGATCCTTGTCACCAGCTCCCTGTGGAACTTCTCACCATCCGTGTAGAAAGTCTTATCAATGTGGGATCGCACACAGTCTTGGAATTTTACTCCCTAGTACTCTTTTCACACGATTTTTAAAATAGTAATTATATAAATTTAATAAATTTATTAAATAAGTTTAATAAATTGTTTCCATTTCATAGGCTGTGTTAGGAGCCGGGCAGGTCTGTTGGGTACTGGGAAGGGCACCAGGAATTTCACAGCTGAGTCCTGCTCTGTCCTCTCGCCACCGTGGTTTGTGTCACCTAGAGAGGTCATGTGACCTCCTTCTCTGAAGGTCACCTCTTTTTTGACAAACCATACCTGCCTCCACTCTCTGTTCTTTTTCTTTTGCTCTTGCAAAACATTTACTTTTTCCTGCTTTGGGGCACAAATTATTCTATCCCCAAAGCTAATGCATCAGCATTCTGTGACAATTTTTTTGAACATAAAAGCAAAAGCAGTTTGTTTTTCTCTAAGCATTTCATTTTTACCAGTATCTGAAATAATACTCATGAAGAGAAGTTGATATACCCACAGAGACCCAGGTGCTCCTGGATGGTCACCCCCTAGATCAGGACAAGCATTTTTAAACTCATTTTCAATGAGGCTTAAAATGTCCACCCATGATGCTTTTCCTTTCTCTACTGCCCTTCTTTTTTTTCCAGCTGCCTTGTTGGCCTGTGGTAGTTTATCAGTAAAATAAATTTTAGTGGCAAATGCACACAGTTTTTTGTTTGAAGCAGGGGGCTAGGAATAGGGAAGTCTTAGGGTACAGCACAGTAACTTAATCATGTGAATAAACATTAAGTGGAAATGTTTTTTCCAGCAGGAAGTAGAACCAAACTTTTAATGTAAAACATGATATGGGACACCTGGGTGGCCCAGCGGTTGAGTGTCTGCCTCTGGCTCACAGGATCCAGGATCGAGTCCCACGTCCAGCTCCCTGCATGGATCCTGCATCTCCCTCTGCCTATGTCTCTGTGTCTCTCTCTGTATCTCTCATAAATAAATAAACAAATCTTTTAAAAAAAAATATGGTGATGTTTCCCACTCTTCTCCTAATCTCCCCTTTTACCAAAACTGAAAACAGACTGCCATGATTAGATATTTGGTGGACCCCATCACTTAATAGGTGGTAGTGTCTCAGCCACCATGTTAGCAAATGTTCTTTCATGACGCTCTGTCCCCTCCCCCCCAATTTGGATTGGTCAGTGTCCTGTAGCTTCTGCCTACTTAGGGAAGCTACAACCGGAAGAACTCGCAGCAGGTGCACCTGTAAACTGGGGAGTGTTGCAGCCAGATAGGGAAAGTGAGGGCGTTACACTGAATGGTGCAGTTCGCTCACCATAGTGGTCGCCAACTGTCACCAACATGTGACCTTGAGGTTCTGGGCTGCAGTGGTTGGTGGAGGAACAACTTGGGATGCACAGGACTTCCTGGCATGAACCATCTGGTAAGTGAGGATGTTCCCTAAACATTCTCCATTTTAGCTACAGGACTTGGTAATCCCACAGTGATCTTATCACCAGATGGTTGGCAGACGGCTAACTTCTGCTTTAAGTCTGGAAGTGGCGCTGAGAATTACCCATATTTCCTTGTCCCTGAGTCCGTCTGGTAGGGAATAAGCATGGGGGTGGGAGGGTGCCTAGCTTCAGGTCTTGGTAGGATTTGACCTCAAACACTGTGTAAATTTTCCAAGCCTTAGCCTCCTTGTGTTTACCACGCAGAGAAGTAGATTCTTGCTTTCTTTGCTTCCGTAAGACATGTAATTTATGATTTGACCCTTACAATCAGGTGGCAAATTAGAACAAGTAATGTTATTGGGCTGAAAATAATGTTATTCCTTCTTCCTAGACACCATGCTCTATCCTCAATCCATGTTATTACACTAATTGCATTTATGATGAAGACATTTTAAAATCACAGATGTTAATTGGTTTAAAAATAGAACATATGCATTTTTATTAAGCTGTTGAGAAACAGGGTTTGGGTGCTTTTTCCTGATTTTCTAGCCCAAAGCAACTGTAATGAGAATGGTGGGTAAAATGTCAATGTCACGCAGAGACAGATATTGTGTGACCTATTTGGGATTTGGCTGCTTTGTACACAGATTGTTTCACACAGCAGGTCTGTTTCTAGTTCATTCACCCTTCTAGTTTACCTGGATATTTGGCTATGCACATTTTAATTCTTCCCACTGAGCTCTCCCTGTCTCATTTCGCAAGTGAGGGGAACTGGTTAGGTGATGCTAGTACAGCGGCCTCTCTGGAATGGTTTAAGAGGTACTCTGAACGGCTGTGGCATGCCTACGTAATGTGTGCACCCCCGTGTGCCAGAGTTGATGGGGTGGGACGGCACTTTGCAGTACACTAGGTCGAGATGGGGGTAAGGAACTTGTTTCCTGTGTGTCCTATTGTTTTCCACTATCTAAAAGCTACAATCTACGTCAAAACCAGTTACCAAATCTCCCTGGATCCTTGTAGGAGAATTGAAATAGAGAAAAAGCAGCTGTTCATTAGCATGCCAGGCCTTTTTATGATTTCTGGCTGCCCCACTTCACACTGTGGAAATGGGCCTGGCTCTTTTCGGCTCCTGAGACTTTGAGTGATGCTTTCATCTTCAGAATACACCCCTCTCCCTCAGGGCACCCGGAACAGACACTGTTTGCACTGAAATGGATGACATGATTTTCCAGGGTACGAGCGTAGCACACCAGGGATCGGCTGATATTTAAAGAACATGAATGAAAGCAGTAGACACCTCGCTGGGGCAGGGCAAGAGAGCTTTCAGACCATTATTCCCATCTAGGATTGGAAGTCTTATTGACGGCTGATTGTGTAAACTGGAGTTATTTGTCTACTAGGTGAGAAGGGGTGGCTGGTAAATAAATGTCAGCCCCCGGCACATGGCTTTGGAATGCCCTGTGTATCAGCCCTGGTGGCCTGTGAAGGATGACCCGTGTCAAAGCACTCAGGTGCATGGGAGTTTGCTTTTCAGGTATCAGAATTACTTCAAGTTATGGGTTTTACCTTCATCAGAAAGTTGGGATGTAGAACACTGTGGTCTCATGAAGACTCTTTCCTGTAAATCAAGAGGTGTTATTTCCATTCTGGAATAAATCACTGGCTAATTCTGAAACCCATGACAAGTTATCTAATCTTTCTCTGCTTTGATTTTCTCACCCAATGATACTCATTCTAAATCTGAACACTTAAACAGTGTTTATGTTGGTCAGGCACTATTAATAATAGTGAAAAAGGATTTGCACATAATCAGACTGATTCTAGAATTCCATTCTCTTAAATGCTATGCTGGTGGACTGTCTCTCTGAAAAATTAATATAATGGTCCCTGATTTCTTCTTTATGTGGTTTGATCGTGTGAATATACATTTACTCTTTGACAAGAGGTATTTGACCCAATGACTATGACGACTATTTGTCTGGTACTTCTATAGCTTTTCGAGGTGGTAGGGGCTTGCCTAAAGCACTATGCTACCTGGAAATTACTTTCTGTAGCAGCCTGGACTCATACCTAGACATTTAAGTGCTCAGAGGTACCATATACACTTGTACAGATGAATCATATGGTCCTAGGGTGCCACTCACAGAGACCACCATGGTCATGACATTCCTCTGCATCATCTACAGTCTATACAGCTGTATGCCCAGCCCTTTATAAGCTAACCAATAGCTTATTGGTTATTTAGAAAACTTCTGTGGACATACAGAAAATATATTGTACCTATGATAATAGTTTATGCTTTATAAGCTCACCTTAGTGTATCAAAGCTACCTTTGAATTAAGTGAAAAAAATAAATATTTTACACAGCAAACCCCAAGTGCTAAAATCCCCTGGTAGCAGTGGCTACCAGGCAAATAAAGAAGCTGTTAGGATTGCAACAAAAGAATGAAAGTAAATCCCTGTACTAATTTCTCAATTGGATGGACATTAGTTGGCCAGACTGTGGGTATTAGAATTGCAAACTAATCAGCTTAGTAATTTTGCAAATTATAGACCTCACCCAACAGAGTCACAAAATAAAAGCCAATTTGAAATATTTCAGCTGTCGCTTAGCTTCAAGCCAACACAACTCACTCCCCCATCAGATTTTAGAGATTCATGGATATTTGTTAGAGGAGTACCAGTTCTAGTTAAAGTCAGGTAGCACTTGGAAATTCTCATGAGACAAGGGCAAAATACTATGTGAATGAATTGAAACAAGGTCCTCAAACTGTTGTATCCATTAAATATGCTGAGTAGTAAAGAGGTTATATAACACTTAGACCATTTAATTTTAGGAAATAATGAGTTAACTGGGTGAAATAAAACTCTCCTTTTAAGCAGCTTTAATTAGTTAGAAGTTGAAGCTTAATAGTCTGTTAAAAAGTTATTTTAAAAATTAGTGAAGTGAATTAATTGTAATCTGACAGTAAGTCAGTGTGGTGTACGTCTGTGCAATTAGAATAGTTATTACCACGTTTATTACAGGGGGAGGCATAGCCCTGAGCCTGCCATCTTGTGTGGTTCAGAGCACACTAGAATTGCATTCTCTAGCCGCCCAAAGCAATTCTGGGTACATCAGCAGTAATTAGGGCTGCACAGCGCTGTCCCCTCTCTCATAGCATGATCAACTCTCCCTTGCTGCTGCGTGGCTCTTCGGTGAGAATGTTTTCTAGTTGAGGTGCATGGTAAGCTCCATGAGGGCAGGAAGGTCTGTCTGTTGACTGCTCTATCCCCAGGGCCTAGAGAGCAGTGCCTGACACCCAGTGGGTACTCTATAAATATATAGTCACCAAATCAACGAATTGAACTGTTTTCCTGATCTAACCCATACTATATTTATAAGTATTTTATAAGTATTTTATAAGCCTTATTGTAAAATCTTAATAATCCAGTCTCCTAGGACTTCCACATTTTCAGAAATTATTTGCATGTTTCTGTGGCAATTCTGAAGAGGGCCCACTTCATAGATAAAGAAACTGAGGCACAGAGAGGTTGTAGGAGTTAATGTATCTGACATTAACTTTCAGATATAAAATGAAGTCTTGTACTTCCATGCACATGTATTTCTTCTGTTAAGAATACAAATGAAGCGTGTGGTCACTGGTTAACAAACCCAAGATAATCAGAATGGCTTCCTTACCATTTCAACTTTAGGAACCCACTTAGAGCAGAGATTTGAAGAAGGAAATCATACCCACATCTTACTGTAGAACACACGGACTTGTGTTCACATTTCTTAATCTTCAACTTGTATCATGTGCAGATTCACTTTTGTGAGAACATGACTTATGTCAAGTCAGGCAACCACTGCTTGGGCAGTTCAAAATACTGCATCTCCTGTCTTACACTAGACTGCACCATTCTGCCAAATGATGGCTGTGGAGGTCCGATTTATTATAGTGACCAATGTCCAACTGAATGTGCAATGCTTTGTGGCTTCACAAATGCTGGAGAGAATTTGTTAAATTTACAGTCCATAGGGTCTTCAGGTCTTACAGCTTGAACTGAGGAGACTGGTGTGTACACACATTTGACACATTTCAAAGGCTGTCAACAAACATGGACAACCATAATGCTAACGCACTTTAAAAGTCGAAGAAGGTTGGGTGGAAGAGTTACAAAGAGAAAATACTGGTGACGGTAGGGAGCATTTTCAAACAACACTGAAATGATATTCCAGGAGTGAACCTAAGTGAGTGGGAAATGGAAACTGTCAGTAGAATTCTTTTCTTTGAAAACGGTGAAGACTATAGAAGAATGAGATACCCTACATCTTTTGGAAGCATGAGCATTCTGGAAGGTTTCAAATGGTGAAGGAATTCTCATCCCCTCTAGTCCAGCAGTTGTTGCCTGTCTGGGGAAGAGGTAAGTACTAGTTCCCTGAGCTTTGACATCATGGTCTGTGTTTGGTAGGATTCTTGTTGTGAGGTTTGAGGGCTAGGGTGTATAACTGCGGCTGTACCTGGGGTGTACTTGGAGGGCACCATGTTTGCTTCCTCCTCTGGTGTCCTCAGCATTGTCCCTGGAGGCCATGGGGCCAGGGCTATGGTTCTAGCCACTGAGGCAGGGCAGCTGACCAACCAGGGGCACCAGAGACCTCCTGAGATTGTAATTAATCTGTGTTCTCCTTTTCCCTCTCTCTCTTTTCTTCAAACTGATTTTAATCAAGCAATGATACTTTGTAAATCTTCGAAGAGGTCATTTCCCATCAAACAGTAATAGAGGAATTCTCTCTTTGTACATTTTATACTTGTTTCGGTAAATGATTGCTCACTTGTAATACTTGAGAGGCTATTTCATGTGTGTAATGAATATTGAGATTTTAGTGTTTTGTTTTGTTTTTTTTTTTTAAATAGCTTCCTCCTGTAGGAGGTTAGTGTGCTTGGTCACCAATTTGAGAATTTTGGGAGAAAAACGTTAATGTCAAAGTAGGACTTAATTTCTTTAAACTCTCTTTCAGCTTCTCCAGAACAGTTATTAGCATATGAGCGTAATAGATTCACACTCCCTGGGTTATATATGTGCTGCTGAAATTCAGTATTTGGTTCTAAATACTTGCTTAATAATCCCGAAACCCAGCCTGAAACACTAGTGGGCTTAAGCATAGTTCATTATTACAGAGCCAGTAATATTTTGAGGATAAAAATAGAAGCATTGAATGTTCTTTTGTTGAAGGGTTGGGGAAGAATATTTTGGTGCTGCTGAATATTTTTCATTTTAAAAGGATGTTAACATTGATCTCACTGTTGTTCTTACCCTGCTGAACCCTGACTCCCTCATCTCCACTGTGGAGTCCCCTCTTTGCCTTGTACCTCACAACATATCTGTGTGTTGCTGTCCTGCCTGTGCTCACCCTGGACTCTCCTTCCCTTCCGCCTTCCCTCAGCACCACCTCTCTTTGGTACTTCCTGGAGGTTCGCCATCCTGATCTACAAATCTGCGACACTTTCATTCCTTTTTTCCCTGGCCTCAGGTCCTTGGGACTTGCTGCTCTGTTTTCTGTTGACTTGCTAGATCAGAGGTGCTCATCTCCCCCACTTCCTATCCTCTTTGTCCCCTCACTTCCTGTGGCTGCCATGTGCACCTGCACCAGGGCACATGGCTCAGCCATTTGGTCATTCTGCATCCGGGACATCACGCCCATGCCTGATTCCACCTATTCTTTGCACATTGATGATCTCAACCTTTATGTCACTTGCTCGATTCACTTAATGGATCAGCTACTCAGAACTCAATTCACGTGGTCACAAATGGATCTCTGGATCTTCCTGCTAAACCAGCATCCTTTGCTAGCTTTTCTGCTAGAATATCACTGAGCTCCTGTTACTAAGGAACTGTCTTTGGAAAGCCGTGGAAAATCACCTGAACCCCACAGCATTCATTCATTCATTATCATGGTTCCTTGACTTTTTTACATGTGCTCTTTTCTCTGTCTTTCCCGAGTTTCAAGTCAAGTGCCCGTCTTCTTTCATCACATACCATCATCGCTGAAGCTGTCTCTAGTTGGTGACTCTGCCTCAGGTGTTCTCTTTCTAGTCTACCTGGTGTGTTGTCTACAGGTGCATCTTGATAAAATTGTCTTCATGTCACCTTTATTCTTACAAAGCTTTTACTAACTCCCGTAGACTTGGGGGCTAAAAGGTACAGGTAAAGTATGGTGGATGCTCACCTCTTGCCATCGGTGAGCTCTGATTTACCTGACCAGCCATTTCTGTTCTCCAGCTTGGAATCCTCTTCCTCAGCCCTATTGATTTACTTGAGATCTTGAATGTTTTTTTGCAAACCCTGCTCATTGCCTCTGCTCTCACCCTGGCGTAGAGTCCCCGCCCCCTTTCTTCACTTGGCTAAGTAACGGTAATGCATGTTGTAGTCAGCAAAACTGGAGGCGCATCTGGTGCCTCCTTTAAAGACAAAACTCTCACTTGAATTTATAGCACATATTGTTTTGTGATCTCACAGTTAGTTTTGAATTACTGGGTTTTTTCTTGTTTTATTTTCAACTGTAGTAAAAAAAAAAAAACCCACATCGCATGAAATTTGCCATCTTAATATCTAAGGGTACTGTTCTCTGTGATGATGTTATTTTTTATAAAATTATATCTGCTTAATCACTTTTAGATTTTCCATGAGTTTATTAGCCACATCTCTACAGCTTATATATAAACTCAGGGCTTGGGTTAGGTATTGTTTGCTTCATTGCCTTCACTCATGCACTCATTATGTGCCGACTGTTTTCTAAACACTATGTTCTACATCCCTGACTTTGTCTAGCTCAGACAGCAGATGTGAAACATCTGACAACCAAGTTTAAGAAATTTCTTTTAGGAATAATTTTTAATGGTGGAATTTGAAAACAGCTTGTGTGAAGAGTCATAGCACATTCTTTTTGAAAAATAAATGCCAAATAAGATAAGCATTATCCTGGGGGGAAATTTCTCACTTAAGAAAAATCTTTGTACAGTAATAGGAATTAAGATTTTTATTTCCTCCCAACAAGACTGGTATGATAGATATTCAGGGTGTGTGTGTGTTCCAAAATTGTAACGTTCAGTATTTTCTATTATAATCACTCTGTCTCTTCAGTTACATAGTTATTGTCATTTTCATTGCTGGGTAAAGAATGAAAGGTTTAGTATGTTTGATTTAGGTCCCAAACTCTCATATGCTCTACTCTGTTTCTAGGAAGTCAGTTTGATTTTAATATAAATTTCTATTTGGAGAATTTTAGAAGTTCGTGAACTAAGTCGTATTCTGTTCCCATGGATCAGACACTATTTTGTGGTACTCAGACTATTGTTTTAAACATGGGAGAACTTGATTGTGGCAGGTTAAGAACTGTCAACTACCTTTCATATGTAAGCAGATGACAGCAGATAGAAGTATTTCATGAAAAGCTAGTTTTCTTTAATAATAATAAAAAAAGGCCACTGGTCACAATCCTTAGGCATACAACAAATGTCAGAACTGCCCTGAATTACATGCTTCCGTGTTTCTGTGTAACTCTTTAATAATCTTGGATGGGGGCATCCCTGGTGGTGCAGCGGTTTAGCGCTGCCTGCGGCCCAGGGCATGATCCTGGAGACCCTGGATCGAGTCCCATGTCAGGCTCCCTGCGTGGAGCCTGCTTCTCCCTCTGCCTGTGTCTCTGCCCCTCTCTATATATGTCTCTCAAGCATAAATAAATAAAATCTTTAAAAAAAAATCTTGGATGGATGGAGATACACACTTTTTTCAAAATTCTGACTTTATTTTACTCTTTTTTTCTTTTATTTCATTCAATTTTTTAAATTGAAATACAGTTGACACAATGTTACTTTAGTTTACTGCGTACAGCATAGTGAGTTAACAATTCTGTGCATTATGCTATGCTCATCACAAGTGTAGCTACCATTTATCACTATACAACTCCATTACAGTAACAATGATTATATTCCTTATGCTGTGCCTTTATCCTCCTGTCTTATTTATTCCATAACTGGAAGCCTGTAGTACCCACTCTCTATCACCCATTTTACCCATTGAGAAAGTACTATGAGGTTCCTCAAAAATTTAAAAATAGAAATACATATGATCCAGTAAATCAACTACTGAGTACTTCTGCAAAGAAAACAGCCCCCGTGGCGCAGCAGTTTAGCACCGCCTTCACCCCAGGGTGTGATCCTGGAGACCCGGGATCGAGTCCCACCATCCAGCTCCCCGCATGGAGCCTGCTTCTCCCTCTGCCTGTGTCTCTGCCTCTCTCTCTCTCTCTCTCTCTCTCTCTCTCTGTGTGTGTCTCGATGAATAAATAAATAAATAAATCTTAAAAAAAACTTGAAAAAAAGAAAAAAGAAAACAAAAACACTAATTCAAAAAGATAGGCACCCCATGTTTATTGCAGTATCCTTATTGGCCATTGTAAATAAGCAAAGATATGGTAGCAACCCAAATAGCCATCTAGATGAATGGATATAGAAGTGGTACACACACACACACACACACACACACACACACACACACTCACTCTTACATATGCATGCACACAATGGAATATTACTTGGCCATGAAAAAGAATGAGATCTTCCCATTTCTGACAACATGGATGGACCTAGAGAATATTATGCTAAGTACAGTCAGTCAAAGAAAAATACCATATGATTTCATTCATTTGTGAAATCTAAAAAACCCAAACAAATAAACAAATGAAATATACACTTTCTTAATTGATCACTCACCACCATCACATCAAACATTGTGTAATTCCCAGACTATACTACATCTTATGTATCACACATACCGGTAAATAATATTGTATTGATTGAAATTGTTTTAATTCTTTAAAAAAAAATTTTTTTTTTTTTTGAGAAAGCGTGTGCTTGTGAGCAAGAGTGAGGAGCGGCAGAGGGAGGGGGAGAGAGAATCTTAAGCAGGCTCCACTTCCACCCTTAAAGATCCCCAGGCAGGGTTCAATCTCACACCCTCAGATCATGAATTGAGCTGAAATCAAGAGTCAGACATTTAACCAACTGAGCCACCCTTTGTTTTAATTCTTAATAGACTTTTTTTTCCCTCTCTCCTAAGAGTTTGAGGGTTACTGGAAAGCAGGGGCTGACTTACTTATCTGTTTTTGGTGGCTAGCACAGAGCCTCATATGGAGTAGAAACAAATGTGTATAAATTGAAATAACAGCCGACTGTTTATAAAAGCAAAAGGAAATGCTAAATGTTTATATTTTAACAATACCTATCTAAGAAATACATATCTTTTTCTTAAGAAAAGCAATGGGCAAACATCCTCTGATATTTACTTTTTCTTACACTATGTGGATGGCATGTGTATCTTACCATTCCTTGGAATTCATCAATAAGCACTTACAAAGGATATAGTAGATAATCAATTACCATTTTGATGAATAAAAGATGAACGCTTTTCCTAATATATATCATAGAAACCTAAATAAGTTATAATGTTGATGTTACTCTTATTGATGTGAACATTAGTAAAATATTGCAGAAGGGCTGATTCCTATTTTAACATTTCTGAGAAGTCACTATCATTAAAGATGTGTATGTCCTGCTCGTCCTCCGATTTCATGGTTTCATAGGAAGGATAGAGATTTCCTTTAACGCTTCTTATACTTTTCTTTCTTTTTCACTCATTCAGTACACATTTAGCCCATGAGGACAATTGACAATCCTGGAATTGATGGGAGGTACTTTCAGGGTGATGTTATTTTTATGTGATGTTATTTTATGTTATTTCTATGGCTGGCTTACAAGAAAGCGTATTAGTTTTCTGTTGCTGTGTAACAAATTTTCACAAGCAACTGTTTCTTAGTTCATGATGGTATTGCTCAAAAGTTTATCATGGATCAACTGGGTTCTCTGCTCCCACACAGTCTGACACTCAGGGTGCTGGCTGGACTGTGTTCTTGGTTGAGACTTTGGGGAAAATCAGTTTCTTTCTTTTTTTTTTTAAGATTTTATTTATTTATTCATGAGAGACACACAGAGAGAGGCAGACACATAGGCAGAGGAAGAAGCAGGCCTCCTGCAGGGATCCTGATGCAGGACTTGATCCCAGGACCCTGGGTCACGACCTGAGCCAAAGGCAGACGCTCAACCACTGAGACACGCAGGTGCCCCAGAAAATTGGTTTCTAAGCTTATTCATGGTTTTGGGCAGGATTGAGGTCCATATGTCTTGGCTATCAGCCAAGGGCTGCCATCAGTTCCTAGAAGTTTTTATAAGCCACTGGCATTTCCTTGCCCTAGGCCTTCTCAAGTGCCCTCTCACCAGCTCCAGCAGAATCTCGTATCAGATCCCTCTTACTTCTGATCTCTTTAGTTTCTCTTCTGTGACCAGCCAAAGAAAACTCTCTGCTTTTAAAGGATTCATGAGATCAGGAGAAGTCCATCCAGGTAATCTTCCTATCTTAAAATTAAGGCACTGTATAACATTACCTAAGCATAGCAGTAAAATCCATTATATTTACTGTCCTGGGATTTATGCAGGGTGTGTACGGGGTTGGGAATTCCTGGGGACTGTGTTAGAATTCTCCCTCCACAGAAGGTTCAGTTAAGATCCTTGGGAAATGCCAAATGTACCTCCACACTTTTTACTTTGAGAGGCTGAAGACTATGTTTGATAGGCTTTCTCCTTCTCAACCCTACTGTATTTCTATAGGAAAGAGCAGTAGTCTCTTCTTCATATAAAGAGATGTTACTACAGTCAGTAGGTAGGGCTTACGGTTTACTGTTTGTGGTTTTCATTCATTGATTTGTATTCTTTGAGCCAGTTGCTCCAGGGCCAGTAGTGACCAGATGAGGACTGGAGTCAAGTGTGCAGAGTCTTGGCAATTAACATGGAAACCAAACTGACCCAGGGTTAAGTAAAGACTTAATCCAGGAGAAGAACTTGACAGGTGAGGCTATGGGGAAGGCTATGAACTTGGTGTGCTAGACCATAGGGAGCTGCCCTCGCTTTGTGACCAGATGAATTACTTGCCAGAATCACTGTTCTTAGCAGATTAACCTGGAAACTGTATTATGGTTAAAGCTGAGAAGCCAGAAGCAGGAACGAGCCAGGAAGTCAGAAGTGAATGTTTATTGATCAGTGGCAAGGGAGATTTAGAAATGAATTGAGTTCCTTGAGTTACATTAATAGTAGTGGTGCTAGTACAATAAGCAAGAGTGGGGAACCTTGAACATGATTAAAGAGAAAATCAGGCTGCTTTGTATGATCTGTGATCACCTGAGTAGAGTTTGGTTCATTTTAATGGAGACTATGGAACCACTGTTTTAGGCTGCATGTCAGGTAAGTAATCAATTTGGTATTAACTTGCTGTTGCAAGTTTATAAGTTTTGCTTTAAGTGCCTATACATTTTTCTTATCATCCAAACAGCTTTGCTAACTAGAGGCACATGGGGCAAAATGGATACCCAATGTGTATTTTACATGGAGTTGTATTTCACGTTTATAGCATTTGGCTTTGCCCATTCACCTACCTCTTGCAAAAAGCAATACTCCCTTTAAATGAGATGGATAATGGATCTGTCACATTTACTACTGTAGTGATAGGTTGTTCATTGCTTCTGAATACCTTACTTCCTTGTTTAAATCACATGCTCCTGGTTTTCTCAGTCAGTATTCAAAGGGAGTTTGGCTTTTACTTCCTATTTCCTCCATTCATTTTTTTTTTTTGACTGAAGAATTTTTTTAAGATTCAAACAAACAAACAAACATAAAAGCCATCTCTGAGCCTGGGAACCAGACAGTGAACAGATCTGTTTTCACATAAGTATAGAAATGCTGGTTTTGGAGATATTCACTGTGGAGTTCTTGCCACATAGTTGGCTGATAAAACTATAAATAAGCTAAAACTACAGAGCTTCATACCATGAGAAGAAGAGCGTTTAGCTTCATCTTCTGTGACTGAAAGACGCAATGCAACCACAGTAAGAAGAGGACATGGTAATTTGCAGGGTAGCGGTGGAACCAGAGATGTTGACATGCTGATGGTTTTAAAGCAAACCTACAGAGTAAATCATTTATTCATGCCATAAATATTTATTGGTAACCTGCTCTGAGCCTATTCTTCTACAGCTGGGGTTATGGTAGGAAACAAAAACAGTGAGTTCTGTCCTTGAGAGCCTTCTATTTCCATGAGATGGAGCAGAAATACAGAAGATAAATAATATATATTTGATATTTTGAGTGGTTAAAAGTAGTATTCAGGAAACTGAAGGCTAAGGGATAGACGTGTGTTATAGGATGAGGCAGTAGCGTTTTAGAGGGTATGCTAGGCAGGGCTGGAGGATGACCCTTGTATTGGGTGGTGAGGCTCACAGAGCATGGTGAAAGTGGTATCCTGCTGGAACTATTAGATGATGTTATCTAAGACTGCATCTCTGCAGACTGGGGTTAGAGAGTCTCCTGCTGGCTGTGAGAAGGCCACGTGGCCTCTGGTGGATGAGAGTGGCCCCAGCCTGCAGCCAGCAGGAAACCTGGGACCTCCGTCCTGCAGCCCCAGGGACTGAATTTTGCCAACAGCCACAGGAACTCAAAGGGGAACCCCAAGCTTCTCAAGGAAAGTTGTCCAGAGGACACCGTGGTGGCAGCCTTATGAGACCTGGAACCAAGGATGGAGGTAAGCCACACTTGGGCCTTGACAGATACTGTGAGATGTTAACTGGGGCTGTTTTAAGCCACAGAGTTCATAGTAATTTGTTACACAGCAACAGAGAACTGGTCAAGCCTGTACCTGGGAGAGTATGAGCCAGCCAGTACAGCTTTCTATGGGAAAGGGCACTGGGCAGAGGAAGCGACCAGGAGGGCAGCATTTATGGGATGGAGGGGGAGTCCCAAGCTATCAGAAGTGAGGTCAGAGAGTAGAGTGGGCTGTTGGGCTGTTAGAATTTGGGCTATTGCCCTGAAGGCAATGGAAAGTCATTAGAGGGGTAGGGACAAGGGTGACAGAGTCTGACCTTCATTTTAACAGGGTCTCCCAGGCTGCTGTGTGAGACTGGTTGAGACCAGTAAGACACAGTAATTCAGAGCACAGGTTTGGCAGCTTGGGCCAAGGTCCAGCTGTATGGAGGTTGAGGGTGGTGAGTAGTAAGGAAAGGTCAGGTTCTGGAAGTATCCTGAAATTGAGTGTATGGGATTTAATAACATCTTGGATGCACAGTATGATAGAGAAAGGAGCATGAAGGATGACTCCAGAGTTTCTGGCCAAGACACCTGGAAGGAAGATGCTGCCAATGATTGAGAAGTTCAGGGTGGGCATAGGATCAGGAGGGGGTTCGGGAGGTCCCTTAAGATTAAGCTCCTAGAACGCCTGGGTAGCTCAGTGGTTGGGCATCTGCCTTTAGCTCAGGGCATGATCCCGGGTCTGGGTATCGAGTCCTTCATCGGGCTCCTTGTGAGGAGCCTGCTTCTCCCTCTGTCTCTGCCTCTCCTCTGTGTGTCTCTCATGAATAAATAAATAAACTCTTTAAAAAAAAAAAAAAGATTAAGCTCCTGACAATATACAAAGGAAGGCGCTGAATTGCTACTGGTGGTACCCGTCTGGAGTTCCAGAGAGAAGATGGACTGAACATATACATGGGGAAGTAGTTAGCACATATATGGCACCTAAGGCCACGAGGACCCTAAGACAGTCACCATAGAAAAGGCAAACAAAAAATTGGAGGCCGAATATTGGTGAAATATTTTCAGTTGTTTTACCTCAATGGTAAAGTGTTTCTCTATTTTTCTCCAGCACTTCAACTCACTCTTAACATTTCAGTTTGCTTTCAACATATGGTACTATATGTTGGACTCTGGTGGGTAGGGAAGTGAAGCTGGGTATGAAATCCCTGTTGCCACCTCCTGCTGGGAAGGTTCTAGCAGGTCTAGGGGCAGATCTCTTCTTCCTAAGGGCAAATAGATGTGTAAGCCTAGGGCCTCCTTCCAACCCCAGCTGAACAAGAGTAAGTGAAGCATTCATGTATCTCATCCTAGACCTCAACTTCATTCCCAAAGAATCGATAAGCAGTCAGTGTGGCTTTCAAGATGGGGTTTGCAAGAAGTCCCATAGTTTGCTGTATAGTTTACTTTTTAAAAAATTTCTAAAAATTATTTATTTATTTATTTATTTATTTATTTATTTATTTATTTATTTTAGAGAGAGAGAGAGAGGGAGCAAGCACAAGTGGGGAGGGGCAGAGGGAGAAGGAAAGAGGATCTTTCCTTCAGTGCGGAGCCTGATATGGGACTTGATTGCATGACCCTGAGATCAGGACCTGGGCCAAAACTGAGTTGGATGCTTAACCAACTGAGCCACCCAGGCACTTCTACTTTGCTATATTTCTTCAGTTAGATAGCTAAACTGATAGGCAAAAATAGGAGGGTACCTTCTGGGACTTTAGGGGATAGGGAAGATGGAGTCTCCAAAGAGGGCAGTTGAGAGGAGGTGAGAGTAGGCTCTGGACCACTGTGTAATCTGCATTTACTGAGAGCCCCAGCACTGGTGTATATAGCTCAAGCCTCATTGGAGTTGGTGGGAGTGGGGAGAGCTGTGCCTCTCACAAGCAAAAGACCTCTTCCTATGGACACATCCATTTTTATATAAGTAATCTCTTTAGTTCATAAATTTCTTTTTCAGGCAAGTTACCTATTTATTCCTGAATCTTACAAATTAACAATTACTATATAGTACTTTCTCTTCTTTTTTTCCTTTCTCCATTTTCCATCATATTATCAGATGGGCTATTTAATCTAGTATCGAATTGCTACATTGTCACAGTAGTACCTTTTTAAAAACGAGACACACAGGTGGTGATATAAAGTCTTTGGGAACTGAGATCATTATTCATACCCTCTCGTGCTCCAGAAAGAGCTCGAGCAGCAAACCTTGAGAGTTTGAGTTTCATCTGGTTGACCTTCTGGAATGAGGATAGCATGCTGGCCTTGTCACCCAGGACAGTGAGCAGTGAGGCCAAACAGTGTTTTGAATGTACGCATCCTGATATATGTGTTAAAAGTCCAGCGCACCTGTCCTTTCTACCTGCCTTGAGCATTTGCTCAGACCTGACTGCACACCTCTGACTTCATTTGCACAGGCTCACCCTTCTCCTACCCCTGTATGGCATCTTTCTTTTTTTTTTCATTTCAGGTTATATTCCCTTTTGACATTTAAATAGTTACCATTCCTGATCTAAAGATTACATTTCAATTAATTTTCCTTCAACCTGTGAAAGCAAAAATTCTTTTGCATCATTTGAGAAAAATATATCCTGCTTTTCCCCCACTCCCTTACTGTTATGTGTGCACAGCATTTTCAAGTGCCCTTTTCAAGTTGAGCGAATCAATTGTGCTCTTAAGTAGCAGTGGTGACCTTTTTTTTTTTTTTTTAGGTGCTTTGGGCCTGTGGAGATCCATTCCTGGCCAAATGAATCCATTCCTTCCCTTGTAAGAACACTTTCTCTAGCCATCTTGAGTCACGCATGGGACGTGGCTCGTGGCTCGGTTTCCAGCTGTGCTCAGCATTAACACCTGCTAATATGTTGTGTGCAAGAAAGGATAAACACCCTCAAGTCTTCTGCTTCTTGATAAAGATTAGCAACTTCCAGAAACTCTAGAAACATTTGCCACATCTAACATTATCCACTTGGATACAAAGAATTGCTTATTTAGAGGTCTTTTTTCTTTTTTGCTCTGAAGTATCCGTTTCCAATATATATATATATATATAAACAACACAGATTCCCACGTTGTTTTTAGTCTAGTCTAGGTCAGAGGTTGACAAATGATGTCCCATGGACCAAACCAGCCCACTGTCAGGTTTTGTAAATACAGTGTTATTGGAACACAGCCACGACCATCCGTTCATGTGTTGACTGTGACTGTTCCATGCTCCAGTAGCAGAGTTGAGAAGTCATGACAGAGACTGCATGGCTTGCAGAGCCTAAAATACTCACTATCTGGCGCTTGACCAAAACGTTTGCCAACTGTGGTCTAAAATACATAACTTTTTTTAAGACTAAAAATTTTCAGTCATAACGTAATTTTGGAATCATTGATATCTCTGGCTTTTTAAAGGTGTCAGGAAGAGTCCCTTGAGAAAAGAGTTCCAGTGGTTTAAAATAAATAAAAATTCAGCATTGTTTGGTTTTCTGATAGCACTTCCATTTCCACGGGTCATCAAAATGTATTTAACTTAAGCACAATGTGTGGAAATGTAAAATATAAAACATTTCAGGTCACACTGAAAGGGAACATTGGCATTTCTATATAACCTAAGTATTAGATTGCATTTTCACAGGGCTCAATAACATTTAAAATTAAAATCTTTGTGAAGGCATAATTCACACGTCTCCAGAGGTCTCCCTTATAAGCCACCCAGTTTGACATATGTATAGCCTCAGGTGAAGGCCGAATTGGTTTTACTAAAATCAAACGAGTGCTTGGTTTGCATAGGCTTCCGTGTGCGCGTGCGTCTGTGAAGATTTCACTGCTTTTCTGGTAGGTTAATTACATTTTCATACTAAAGCGTAATTTCTTTGAACTGCTGTTCTATTTTCCATAGGCTTTGGGTTGTTAGCATGTGTTCCAATATGATAAGGACAGATCCCCTCTCTCCCCGTGTCCTTTCCATCCCCATCACTGGCATAATGGCAGGGTATTGTCATACAGCCCGGACCCCGAGAGAACGTTCTCTCCGTGGCTGTCTTGTGCTTTGAGGGCCAAGGCAGGACACAATGCTCAAAGCAAAGAAGTCTTGTTTTTTCAGTGGGAGTGCTCTGCCTTTCTTATGCATCCAGGCCTGGCAAATGAGGGCAACAGAGGGGTTGCGTTCAATGTGGCAAAATCTAATTAGTGCTTGATTGATAGCCACATGCACACTAGAGCCGAGGGGCGAGCTCACTGCCATGAAGCACACTCAGCCGGTTATGGGCTGCCTGAAGGGCTCTGCTCTCCTCTGCTGGCCCCTGCAGTGGGTGCCTGCCCTCCTCGGGGAGGTCAGCAGCCCTGGGGAAATCCGGCCAGGGCTGCTAGGGCACATGATGCTGGCACAGGTCAGGTGCTGCTGGCGTGCTGGATATGCACACGTGCGCATGCGTGCGCACACACACACATGGTACGTTGAATCAGCTACCTGAAGTAATTTTGGCAGGCTGCTTGCTCATCCCCATTTCTTGGATCCTGGGAAATGAGACTAGTTTATTTTCCTAAGGAATATAACCAGATGCTCTTGCCCTCTAAATGGCTTTTTCTTGTGCTGTTGTGAATCAGGCCTGAGGATCCAAATTCTCCAAGATGACTCTCTTCCATCGAGAGACCCCCACCTTTTCTGCTCCATCCTCCTCCCCTCCCAGTCACCCCGAGAAGGCTCTGAAGCTCAGAAGCTGTAGTGTGGCTTCACGGTGGCAAGAGTGCGTGTCAGGGTCATGGCCAGCATGCCCCTGATTCGACAAGTACCTGCTGGCAGCCCCCAGGTGACACCTGACTACAGAACGGTGACAGTAGTTAGTACCTGCTTCATAGAACTGTGGTAAGGAGGAAGTGACTAATGTGTTTCCTCCTGGGGCCAGGCACAGAGAAAATATTCAGTGAAGGTTAGCTGTTCCTGGACCAGAAGTGAATAGAAGACTCAACCCATCCTGTGTTCTCCTGCTCCTTCCCTTCACCCTTGCAGGTGGGCAGACTACGCTGCTTTCATTTCTTTTGCATTGTCCCTGGGGACAGGCAGTTTATCACTGATACATTTTGAAATTGTCTGCATGGGGCTGGGCTATTTTTTAAAATTTTCTACAGACCGTACACCCCCTTATTAGTTTCAGGGAGCCAGCTCCCACCTTTCCTTCTCTCCTGTCCCCTCTCAAAGTTGTGAAAGAGTTATCCATACAACTGTTTTTATTTAAGAAGAAACTGAGTCTTAAGGAAGTTCAATCATTTTACCTAAATCCATGTAACTAGTAAGGAATAACATAGATACTCAAGCCCAACACTGTCTAAAAGCCTCCTATGACCTTGAGATGCTTAACTGAGTTCATTTCTGTGACATACAAGTCAAAAGAAAGGTAAATGGATATAGTATTTTCCTGTAAGATGTGTTTTCATTTCTTCCAGAAAACTGCTTTATTACAAACGAGACAAAAGAGAAAAAAATGGTCAGGTAAAAGCAGAAAAGGTGAAAATAACTTACAAGAAAGGTGTTTTAAATGGGTGCTAACTGGTTAACTGTTGCAAATAAGCTTTCCTGGGGCCTATAAATAGAAAAAAAATTCTCAGGTCCTGATAGAGTAATCTAAACATAAAGGTGCAACATGACCTTCAAATGAGTAAACTATAACTGACATGAATTATGTGGGACCAAGTCATTGTTTCTTCTTTATATATAAATATGGCATACTACACATAAATACGGGGTTGGCAAGTTCAGAAGAATTTAAAATAAAAATAGTTTTAGGAAGATGTCAAATCAGCAACAAAACCTTGAAAACTTTGTAATGCCGACTGTGTTGGTAATTTCTTTTAAAAACTACGGGATTTCTTTTGAGGTAAGAATTACAAATCTTAGGTGTACAGTTTGATAAGGAAGGTCTAGCAAACAAATACTCTCCTAGAATGAGCCTAATAAAAATGTAGATCATTTCCATCACCCAAACAAATTCTCTCTTGCCATTTTTCAGTTTCCCCAGACAAAATCATTATTCTGCTATCATCATAAATTATTTTATCTGTTTTTAAGTAAATATAAATGGAATCACAGTAAATACCCTTTGTGCTGATGCCTTTCATTTGATAGCATGTCTTTGAGATTCGTCCATAGTGTTGTTTCAGGAGCTGGTTTCTTTTATTGCTGAGTAGTAGTATCCCATTGTGTGTATCTAGTGCAGTTGCTTTTTCTCCGATCTTCTGCTAATGGATATTCGGCTTGTTTCCAGTTTGGCATTTTGAATAAAATTACTATGGACATCACTGAACAAGTTTTTTTGTGGATGTGGGCTTTCCTGTGCCTTGGATAATACCTCTGAGTGGAATTGCTGGGTCATAGGCCAAATGTTTGACTGACTTCAGACTTTCCCATTAGCAGTGTGTGGAAGTTCCAGTTATTCCACATCTCTGCCAACATTAGGTGTCATCTTTTATGTTTGGTGATTTGAGTGGCTGCGAACTAGTGTTTTATTGGGTTTAAATTTGGATCTCCTTCACAACTAATGATGAGTCCCTCCTCACATGCCTACACATCTTTTATATATCTTCTTTTGCGACGTGCTATTCAAGTCCTTTTCCCTTTTTAAGAAGTTGGCTTGTTAGTCTTTCTGTTATTGATTTGTCGCTCTTTATTTTTTCTGTCTAAAAGTTCTTTTCAGACATATGTATTAGGTATGTTTTCTCCCATGTAGTATTTGCCTTTTCATTTTTCTGACAGTGTCATTTGATAGGCAGAGGTTTTTAATTTTTTTAAAAAACAATTTGTCAACTTTTTAACAGTGTTTTCTTGACTCTAAGAAATTTTTACCTGCTTTAAGTTTGCAAAAATATTCTCGTCTGTTTTTTCTAGAAACTTCACAGTTTAGATTTTAATTTGTAGGTCTGTTATCTGTTTCAAGTTGATCATTTTGGTGTGAGGTAGGGGGTCAATGAATATTCAGCTGTTCTATCTATCATCATTTATTGAGATTACTCTTTATTCTCCATTGAATTGTCGGAGTTACTTTGTCAAAAGTCAGTTGTGTATTTGTGGATCTATTTCTAGACTCTTCTGGTTCATTGATCTAGCAGTTGATTCTTATTAATGCCACAATGTTGGAATTTCATTGTCTTTATGGAATAGATTATGGTCCTTTTCTAGGAGGAAGATGCTTTCTTATCAGTGGAAGCACAGATGACCCAGCATGCAGGTTCCTCACAATGGACACATTTCCACAAAATGTAAAACATCACTAATACTTGACTCTGACATGGAATTTTGCAGGTGGAATTTGTTTTGCAGTTGGATTACTTCGGTTTATTCAGATATGAAAAATTTGGTGTAATAGATTCCATTTCATTGCAATTTAGGTCCAAGAATAATGCTGAAAAGAAATATGTATGAAGGCCTGAGTGAACATAGACTATAGAACAGCCCAAAACTAGTATATCAAAAAGGAAGATAGGTTAATTGAAATTCCAATTAATTTCACACAACTGAGTCCAACCAGTGTTTGAAATGACAGTACTTTAGTACTGCTCTTTCTTGGTTATCAGTGGAGTATTTTTTTCCCTGTAAAATACATCCTATCCAAAAGCATTAACACAGCATTAACACCCAGCATTAACATTTTGGGCATCTTTTGGGAGGACAGAGATTACGTTTTTCCAAAAGAAAAACATAATAGAAGAAATTCTGTTTAAGTTCCATTTGCTGAAAATGATGAAATTTTAAGAAAAGTAGTAATTACAAATCAAAAAAGATCTTCTTTCTCTGCCCTTCCTCCCTTGTCCTATCCTAGGTTGGGTTTGAGGCAAGTGCTCTGGCCCACCTTTGCAGGGCCCTGACTCTTTCACCTGGAGCATCAAAAAGAGTAGGAATATTGATTTTCACCAAGTGGACCACCCATCACTACTGATGGAGAATCAGGACCTTTAGGAATTTCTAATTACTTCATCCAAAACCCAGGATCTGCTCTTTTGTGTGGATAAGCTGTGGTCATTGTAGGCAAAATGAAATTAACTAAGAACCACCTCCTGCACCCCCAACTCACTTTCAAGATAATGGAACATGGGGTACTATCTTTTTAAAGCCTGGCCTTGACTCACATCACATATTCAAATTGTATTTGTTCTCAAATAACATTAAAAACAAATGTAAAGATTATGCTTTTGAAAGAAGATGATTAAAACTGCAAATGCTTCTTTAGTCTATAAAATGTGCCAAATACCATCAAAGTGTATCAAGTGGGCAGTTTCTGTTGCCGCCCTCTGGGTTCCTCTAGTGCTTTTCCTCCAGCCTGTTAGGGACTTTATGCCATTTATTACTATTACAGAACATTTCTGTGATGTTAATTTTTTTTTAATTTATTGATTTTTATTTATGATAGTCACAGAGAGAGAGAGAGAGAGACAGAGACACAGGCAGAGGGAGAAGCAGGCTCCATGCACTGGGAGCCCGATATGGGATTCGATCCTGGGTCTCCAGGATCGCGCCCTAGGCCAAAGGCAGGCGCCAAACCGCTGCGCCACCCAGGGATCCCCTGTGATGTTAATTTAAAAGCCTTCTCTATAATTTAGTACACAGGCCACTTGTGTAGGCTTGACTCAGACTTATGTTATGATAAAAAAACATTTATCATGTGCTATTCCATGTAAGAAGAATCTAAACTCTCCTCTTCATTAGAAGACCTGCCTGCAGTAGAACTAAAATAGCTTTTCCCTGAATGGAAGCACTGATTTGGCAAAGATCGTGAGCAGTCAATTCAAGAGGAATGTAATCGAATACTTGAAATGTAAATTAGCTTGTAATCTGACTTTGAAAATAAAGCAAAAGAAAAGCCCAAGAAAGTTTCCTAAAGGTGAATTAATGTCCTTCAAACTGCTTCTAGTTTCAAAGTTAATAACATACAGACGATAAAAATAATATGCAGTGAAGCTTATCTTTTCCTATGCTTGTTCCCTCTGATACACTGGCACCATACTTAGAGAACATTCCCTGCAGAGAGAACCCACATCCACAGAAATGATGTTCAGATATCACTAGAGATTTACAAACTGTCTCAGTAATGTTTGGTGGACTAACTTTGTTCCTTATTGTGTCCATAAAGCATGAAGTGATAACCCAAGATAGAACCTTAAATAAAATAACACATATTTTCTTGCTTCTCTAGTCAAATGTTCCTATTTTCAGAGAATTCTTTTTCTTCGAATAACTTCTTCCTCATTCTTGAAGGACACATTATTTCTCCCCTTAAATCACTGAGCGGGGACCCCTGGGTGGCTCAGTGGTTGAGCATCTGCCTTCAGCTCAGGGCATGTTCCCAGGGTCCTGGGATGGGGTTCTGCATTGGGGTCTCCACAACGAGCCTGCTTCTCTCTCTGTGTATGTCTCTGCCCCTCTCTCTGTCTCTCTCAGGAATAAATAAATTTAAAAAATAAGTAAAAATAAAATCACTGAGCACTAAATGCTCCAAAAGAACACTAGTTAAATGAAGGTCCCATAATTATTGTCATTGCCTATAACAGGTTTACATAATGCAAAATTGTTTCTTTGCTCTAAAAGAAACCATGAAAAAGAATGTTTACATGTGGAAATAGGAACAGGAGAAATATAGGGAATCCAGATTCAGAAATGAGTCACCTGGTATGAAAAACTTAACATTCAAAAAAGAAACTGGGTGGGATGGGGTGGGGAGAGTGATTATTTTCAGTAGGAAAAAAAAAAGTCTTGCTTTACAGGTAATTACATACCTAACAGTATAGATGGAGTAGAGCTCAGGTTACTTCAAAGCAAATTTCTTTTAAGTAACTCCCACTTGCACACTAATTTCTATTGTGGCACTTAAAAATTGGTCCCTAGATATAATAAAATTACCTTTAAAATATACACAGATAAATGGAAACACCTTTCTGACAAAACCTTTGAACCATTATCTATTAATGATACTGAGCCGGGGTTCACAAGACTTTTTTCACCTGTGAATGTAAAAAAAGTCTGTAGAGGCAGATACTGAAAGGTGATTGTTTTGCTTTACTGTATTTTAAACTCACTTCCTACTGTAGTAACAATCCATGAGGCTTCAGAAACCTGCCACGGTCCACAGTCAATCTTGAAGCATGCTAATGTTCCTAACTTTATATCCAGAGAAATTATTTTCCATTTCCTTCATCACTTAAACTTACTGGCTTCTTTCCAGGCATTTGAACTTGGCCATGTCTTCCAAGTGTGTAAGAATGCTTTTAGGTAAAAGGAGAGAATTATCCAAATAACTAAGGCAAGGAATAGTTGAGCTGCACTTGGCAATGAGGGCTTACACCGGAGCCAGCAGAGGCTTGCTCTGATGTCTAATCAGCAAAGTGACTGACAGTCCAGTCTGAACTTTTGATTCCCACTCTAATGGTTTGACTTATGGCTGGGAGCAGTTAGCTCATCAAAATCCTTTTTTGCTGGGGCTGCTACTTACTAGCCAGTTACTTACCTGCTGGTGAGCAAAGCTAAGTTGCACCATGAAGACAGGCTGTAGGCTAGATCTGTTGACCAGGACATGGGGCAGCAAGAATCTCCAAGCCTGAGACATTGGAGGGGCTATACTCATTAAAAACTTGCCACCTCAGGTTTTTCTTTTCCTTGGGTGGGAGTGGGGAAAAACACAAAGTTTAAATAAATAATTTATGTTCCATGTTAGTAATAGCACAGTAGAAAAGTTTAAAAATTCAGACAAGCCAACCATGCAGGGATAAAAACGATTCACATCATGGTATTTGCTCCTAGACTTTTTCTCTGTATGTATTCAGACATATATGTGTACGTACACAGAGAGGTAATTTTAACAAAAATGGAATCATAATATATGTTGATTTAGGACTCTCACTTAATATTTAGCTGATAGTCTCATTTAATAAATCCCCTTCTAAAATATCACTTTTGAATAACTGTATAATGTTCCATTCATCTTATTTATACACCATAATTTATGTAACCCATTGGCTGTTATTGAATATGATTTTCTCTCTTTCTTTTTTGCTCTATAAGGGATACTGTGATATGACAAATACCATAATTTTTGGTATTTTTTGTATATATCCTCAATTATTTCTAATTTATTTTTGCTCATATTCCTTAGAATGATTTTCCCATAGTGGATGGCTATGGGTAAAGGTGTATACATTTGTAAAGTTTTCAATATGCTTTCCCAAATTGCACCTCCCCCCCAAAAAAAAGCCATGTTTATTTAAGTCCCAGAATTTCTAGATGTTATTAACAACCTCTTAACAGTGTAACATTTCCCATGTGGGTTGTGCTCAGGGCATGATGATTATATATTAATATTATACACTTCTTTTTCTAGGAGAGGGTCTGTTTTTCTAATACTATTAATGCCATCTAGCCTGGGTGTTTAATTTTGCAGTCAGCCAAGTGTGGAGAACTTAGATAATGTTTACAAAATGCTAGGTACTCTCTAAATGCTTTCTGTATATATTAACTCATTTAATCCACATAATTTCATCATCCTCATGTTACTGATGAGAAAATTCAAGCATGGAAAAGTTCAGTAATTTACCCAAGGTTACCAGCTGGAAGGTAGCTAGATTGGGACAAAACATAATGGGATAGGAGGTGAGAAGTACATGATGATGTTCTAGCAACATAATTTCTCCCAAAGAGCATCATTCAGGAGGTTATAACGTCCAAAATTTTGATATGACCCTTCTCAGGACACCTATCCTTTGGCTTCTACTGATTTCGAAAGTTTCAGAAAGACCCCAGATGAATTTCATAACAAATTATGTTTTGTAGTTTCATATTTGTTTGGATGAAAGTAATCTTTCAAAGTTAGTACATTAAAACATAATTATGAGCATTCATACCATGCATAGTTGAAGTTCTTCCATGAAGCTTTTGCTTAAAATAGCAGCATGCATTACTCATGCAAGAGGATACGCCTTGATTTTGGACAATAATTGTAGAGATAGACTCAAGCACCAGTGCTGATGCTATACAGAACTATTTATAATTATAGGAAATGTCATTTAACTGAAATCTGAAATGTTTATGCATTCCACTTAGAAGACAAAGCTACAATTTAGGATGTTAATCCATTTATTGGAATTATCCATGGTCAGTAGAGAAAGAGTCCAATCCGGAGCCTTTCCAGTAGAACGGAGATTATTGATAAGGTAAACACTTTCACATCTTAGAAGATGCCTGTCAAGGTCCATAAAACATGGTATGCTTTGAGAACAGAAGGGAAGGTAATAAGCTCAGGATAATTACTACAAATTAATTCATAGCTTAGTATATTATAAAAAGATCATTTATATAACGTGTATGTTATGTGTGCTATATTTATATTATCTATCATTATATATAATATATGATATATAAGATTAGTAATATTTAATTATTACACCCATGGGGTAACTAATTTTTTGAGTGTAAGAACAAAAATAGTTTTCATGAGAAAAGGAACAAAATAGAAACAAAATGAGTCTGGAGTCCCTGAGCAAGTCCTAGTTTGTGGCTCTCCTTCCTGAATTCCACACCCCACCCTCCCCACCCCCCAGGAAGCAAAACTCCCAGGTGCCTACTGCCTCTCTCACCTGTAAATTCTATCGAAGGAGAGGATATATTCTCGATCCATGATCACATAATAGGGGCTTAGTATACATTTCTTGAACTACTGAAGCAATGTTGCCATAGTATTTTAGATTCTGAAATAACCCTCTCTTCTTTGTTCTTAACTTCCATATCTTAAAAGCTGCAAGTCAGAATGCCGAGGATTAGTGTTATTGGTTACTTAAAATCATTCCTGTTAAGGTTTAAATCGCTGATGTCTTAATCCACCCCTTTGTTGTTGTTAAAGAAAGTTCCTCTTTTAAAAGATTTTATTTATTTATTCATGAAAGAGAGAGGCAGAGACATAGGCAGAGGGAGAAGCAGGCTCCCTGTTTGGAGCCCCATGTGGTACTCGATCCCAGGACCCTGGGATCAAGACCTGAGCCAAAGGCAGATGCTCAACCACTGAGCTACCCGTGTGCCCCAAGAGTTTCTTAGTGATGTTAATTTTTAATTCCTGAATGCCCATTCATGCAGGGCTCTCTGTTGTCCATTGCCATTTGGACATGTGGGTTCTGATACCAATATGTACTTAGCCGTGTATAGAAATGTCCTTGTACATTTTATCTCATCAGCTGAATAAACCCATGTTTGACTTGTAGATGTATGTAAGTATAAATGAAAGAAAGGGAAAAAATAAATGAAAAAAAGGAGTTTTGATTTCTGGAGAATATAGAAGTTCTTTTATTATGCAGTGCTTAAAGTTGTGTGCAATGAGAGACTTTTAAAATTCCCTCTAATTGACTATTTGACTTTATAATTAAGAAACAATCATTTGGGTAAAACTGGGCTGCTCTAGAAAACAGGTGAATCAAAATGATGCTTTCCTAAGAATATTGTTTGTGAGTTAGAATCCTGAGATATAAAACACTCTTAATGAAGTTTTTCTTAAGCTATGTTCATGTAACTGTGCTTTTTGCATCAAAATTTCAAAACTTCCTTATGTTACCCTAATCATTTAGTTTCTCAGATTTTGGGGGCAGGAGAGTCCCTTTTGCACTATCCTAGCTCTCTCCTTAACCCTATCGACCTGCACAGAAGTCCCTCTGTGGGTCCTTAATTTGAGCCACCTTATGCTGAATGTTGAAGTTACCATTCTTTTAACAAGTTGGAGAGCTCACCTCCAGGGCAGGAGTCTTGTGTACTTCTTCTGCAAAGTTAACTAAGTGGGAACAGGAGTCCAGCTTTGTGTTTTCCTATAGGAGGATGAGGGACTGGCTGGTTAGTTTTAAGACTTGAGGAGTGTGGGGGCTGAGCAGACTGATGCAGTCGGCTAAGTTTGTAGGCACTTAGTACTTTTTGGTCAGGGTGCTAAGTGTTAGAGAAGGATACAGAGGGTATGGGACATAGATACGAATTTTGTCTCTATAGACTTTTTTGACAGTCCCATACCTAAGAAATTCTTTGTTTGCTTCTTTTATCAAGTGATTTCTTGCCTTCTAGGCCTAAGAAGCCAGGTACATTCCTGGTTAAATAGGCATAATGGGGCTAATCCCAGTGCAATATTGACATATGATTAAGCCATTTTAAAATCCAAAGTCCTAACCTCAGTGGTCCATGGATTGAATAGGGTGGCAAACTGTAAGAGAGGCTGAGAGCCTCTAGGATTTCATAGGTTTATCATAGGGGGCTACAGCAGGAAAGCGGCCTGAGGAAATGGGGAAAGGGGACCCCTGGGAAATGACCTGTCCAAACACTGTGGTCAAGGCCCCCTGATTTGTGCTGTCCAGAAACATACCTGTGGGTCCTGTGAAGTCCCTCAACCAAGGTGTTCAGGCTGCGCTGGATCTTCACTGTGCTAGCAGCTGCTGGCCATTCAGAGCAAGCCTCCGTGACAGTCTCTCCTGAGCCAGCCACCCCTCAAATTCATAACTCCTCAGCTGTCTCATTGTTCCTATCCTTCCGTCTCTCCTCCTTGATACTATAAAATATGAATCATTAAAAGAAAAAAGGCGATGGCATAGGCAAGGCTTTGAGAAGACACTACAAGACACAACTGAATTGTAAACCGAGCCCCTGCCTCCTGAGAAGACTCATGCAGTCTGCTCTGTGAGGCCTGGCAAGATGATCATCCACACATAATTATCTTTTTCAGCAGACAGCTTCCCAGGCGGCCCCAAGAACTGACTCCCAAGAACGGTATCCTGCACTGATGTGTAAAGGAACTTTTGAGGTCCTATTCACACGGGGGGGGGGGGTCACTTCATGGTAAACAGGGCAGCATGGTAAGTGTCTGAATGAAGAGGGGCCTGAGAGCTAAAAGTGGCCTTGGAAGCAGCTGGGGTAACTTCCAGCAACCCCATTTCGTCTTTCCCATCCTGTCACCTTTACACCTGCATTGAGCACCCTGTATGCTGCATTCTTTTTTTTTTTTTTTTTTTTTTTTTTTTTTTTTTTTTTTATGATAGTCACAGAGAGAGAGAGAAAGGCAGAGACACAAGCAGAGGGAGAAGCAGGCTCCATGCACCGGGAGCCCGATGTGGGATTCCATCCCGGGTCTCCAGGATCGCGCCCTGGGCCAAAGGCAGGCGCCAAACCACTGCGCCACCCAGGGATCCCTGTATGCTGCATTCTGAGGAAGGAAGGAAGGAAGGAAGGAAGGAAGGAAGGAAGGAAGGAAGGAAGGAAGGAAGGAAGGAAGGAAAGAAGGAAGGAAAGAAGGAAGGAAAGAAGGAAGGAAGGAAAGAAGGAAGGAGAAAAGAAAGAAGAAAAAGAAAGAAGGAGGGGGGAAGAGAAAGGAGGGAAGGAATGGATGAAGAGCCAGGGTTTAGGTGTTATGAACAGAGAAAGAAGGAGCACTATACCTCCTACCTACTCCTATGCTGTTCCACCAGTTGGCCTACCCCTTGTAGCCAGAAGAGACTCTCACAACCTGGGCATGCTTTTCTTTTCCTTGGAGTTGGGAGTAGGTGGTATGCTAAAGCCACCCCTTGCATGATCTGAGGGGAGCTGATTGTTAGCATCTCTGCCCAATTCCATGTACGGTGACTTCACTTCATGTCAGTTGGTGGCTTGAAATCCCATAATGGAAATACTACTGGTCAGGGCCACACCATCCCAGGCTGGCTGTTCTGACACTTGCTAACCCATACTCTACAAGAGTTGGGATCCATGGCACGTCCTGGACTGTGGCTCGACTGCTGGTCCTTGCTCTTTCCCCTGGCAGTGTGGTGGGAAATAGAGCTGGGCTGGGGCTCCCCAAATAGAAGGATCATAGGTCCTGGAGGTCCAGCTTTTGAGCAGCCCACCCTACACACTGATCCTGTTCTTCAGAGCAGAAACAGCCCTCCTGGATCCCTTTTCAGCAAGTTGGGAGTTTGGCAACCAACCAAAACTGAGACACTTCTGATCAGTCTAAAGTTATCTAGAAGCCATAGGCTTAAAGGGAATAATTTTTAGTATGTGAACCCTGGTTTCTGTACCAAGGAAAGAAAACTTTGACAAAACTCTACATGGAAATTCTTGACACATAGGCTTTCTCCTTCTCCTTGTTCTCGAAGCTTAGAGAATCAAAGCAGAACTTGAGGAAATCCATTCCCAGAGGTAAACGGTGTCTCTGGTGAGTGACTGTCTTCCTTGCCCAGTGTAGCAAATGTGAAATGCACACATTTTTGTTCTTTGTACAAGGAAGGGTATGTGAAGGTTTTGACTTGGAAGATAGTGGGAACCTGTTAATTTTGGAAAGAACTGAAGAGGAATCAGCAGTCAGATTTTCAGAGGGGTTGAACCAAAATCCCTTCCCCTTTGGTGTATGCTGTTTGCAGCTGTGTCTGCGTGTCCTTGCTCTGTCCTCGGGCCCCAACAGCCTCTCCAGGACCTTCACACACTCTTGGCCCTCACCCACGCTCCAGCCAGAAACCTTCAGCCACAGACCAGGCAGTCCACCCCCACTTCACAGCAGTCTACCCCATCGTAATTACTTATTTGTTAATGAATCACTTAATGTTTATCTACCTCATTAGCTTGGAAGCTCCATTAGGAATCAGAACACTCTGGCTCTCTCCCTGCACTATTCTCAATGTCCAGCAATGTCTTTGCACACAGTAGGTGCCACAAAGTGTTCATTGAGGGAATGAATGTTTTTGCAGAATCAAGGATGAGTTGACAAAAGGTCAAAGACAAAAAGTGCTCCTTCCTGAGGTCAAAAGAATATGTAGGCTCACCTCGCAGAGTGACAGATGACCAATTAACTGTTACTCAGTTTCAAACAAATATTAGTTCCAAACATGTTGAAAGATAAGACCAAAGAAAGGACGGTGGCTTCTGTTTCTTTGAAAGGGTCTGTTTAATTCTTATACAAAACAGGCATGAGAGAAATTAATCAAACGGCTTTTAAAGTGCCTTTTTTGAGCTAGCAGCCTGTTAAATGAAGGGGAAGGCAGAGCTGTTCGATGTTTCCTAGATAAATGCCTGGAAGTGTTGCTAGTCTGTATCCTGGCAGCCTCTGGGGAGCTGTGCCTTAGGCCAAATCACTGAAGCCAATTCCTCTTGGAGATTTAGCTCCTGATGATACTGATTGCACTTTGATAATTCAATGGTCGATGCTTCCGGGTAGCGCACCCAGCAATCATTCTTTTTAGCAGGCTTGTCTCCATCATATTTTCCCAGAGTTTTTGTCTCTGTGTACATTTCTCCATACTTCTCCACTCTTGAGCTTATGCATCCTGAGTTTCTGTGCTCTCTGTTGAAGTTTATGGGCCATGCCTTCCCATTCTGTAGCTTATTTCCCAAACAGGTTGTGGGACACAAAGACTAGAGGATGAAAAATGATCCTTAGGCATGATTCCTTTTCCATGGCTACTGATTAATCTCTGGGGATATTTGGTTCCTCGGAGCAAATCATAATGCCTTTTGAGAACGGCCGCTTTCTATGAAGGTTTTCAAATGAAAATCAGAGCAAAACAAAACTACAGAAGTGAAAGGTTTGCATAGTATCATTGGATTAGAACTTGACTGGTAAAACATACCAATTTCTGGGAATTACTGAAGGAAAGCTTAAGATATTAACAGATCTGATTAATATCACCCCAGGATTGTTAATTTTGTAAAACATACCAAGAAGAGAGAAATGACTCTAAGGGAGAACAAATATATAAACAGGCTATAGGGATGAAAAATTGTGTTTGACTAGCTGACTTCTCTTAAATCTGTCATTTTAAATTTTATCAAACTTCTCATTATCAACTTTCCCCAATTTATTCAATAGAAAACATTTTTAAAATGTATATCATAATCGATATTGCAAATCATTAATGAAATACTATTATATGCCTATAATTTCCTGAAAATACCTTTTAAGATTGGTTTACGTAGAGTCAAGTGAAACTGTAGGAATTACATAGACAAAAAGGGGGTATAATTATTTTTGTTACTAGAGTGAATACCAATAATGATTCTCTGTGATTATTCAAGTCTGCCATTAGCTTGTCACTGTTAATTCTAAATGATGTTTCTGACAAAACCCAACGGTGGAGAAGTATTTAGATAATTTTTTATAGTATGATGCTGGAAAAGAAGGTAGACAATACGATGTAGCAAGAAGATTGCTGCTATTAATAATTGCTTGATTGGAACTCACTGTGTGCCAGGCCCCGTGCTAAGTGCTAATAGATCATTGACAATAATCCTGCAAGGTGTCTCCCATTATTGCCTCGGAGACACAGAGAAATCCAGTCACTTGCTGAGTCACAAAGGTAGGAAATAGCTGATCCAGAACTTAAACCCAGCCAGTCTGATGGTTAGATGCGTGCCTTTTGCCTGCGCATCAAAACACCTCTCACAGGAATTGGCTTCTAGAACTAATTTTACCATTACATTGTGAGTTGGGCAAATTTATTTAATTTTTGCTTTTATAATAACCTCTGATACCCTTTTTCCATCTCTTGTAGCTTGGAATTATCACCATAGTCAAGGTTATGACTTTTGACCCCTTCGTTAGCCCTTTTCCACTATGGATGGAAATGTGCGCAGTATTTCCAGTGATATTGATTGATTAATTAGCACTTTAGGACAAATGAGTGGCAAATTGCTAACCAGGGTAAATAAAGTGAGGCTCACAGTCTTACAGCACTCAGATTTTAATATCCGGCTAGTATCGATTTTATTATTTCTCAGTGCTGGCATCTGTTAAGTTTAAGTAAGCTGGTAGTACTGTACATTGATTTAACCACTCTTTGTTTCTCTACGTTGGAGAAAAAAACAAGAATGCACTTTTAAAAATCAGTTATAGTTCATAAGGTGATGCATTAATCTCCAAAATGACGGGAAATCAAGGTGATTTTTGTCTGTGGGGTTTAATTTATTAAAATTTAATTTGCTCCTGTGCTTCGCTCCAAGAGCTCTGTGCTAGCAAACTAGCTATAATTAGATTAGCAGCCTGCTAAGCGCTGGTGACAGCCTGCGCCTCAGAGAGCATGTGCTGGATTCTGCATGAGCCTCTCCTCATTGGTTGCTAGCACTGCTGCTCGCCAGTTTGATAGGTTTCCACAGCACTCTTTATGCTGCATTGGAGACATAGATACAGAGATACTCTTCGGTGTTCTTGCAACGGTGGAGGTGCTTAGCTGGTGACGGGAAAGAAGGAGCAGGGCACCCGGGAGAAGGTGTCTGCCTTTGTTGTAGCGCATCGGGGGCACCGGCTGCCGGGGACAGTGAAGAAGTTTCAGTTCATGGTAACTACTTTGAGGCTTTCTCTCGCAGGAAAAACAGGGCCATGCATGAAATGAAGCGTGTTCATCATGTCATCTGTTTAATTTCATCTCGCTTTTGTTAATATCACGCGTACTCCAGTGTCCCCGGACTATAATATATTCTCCTGGAGAAGGCTCGGCTGCTAAACAGCTACCCTGGTCATGAAGGAATATTGTTTTTACCTGGATTCAAGAGTGCATGTAGTGGGGAATGATGCTTATTGGTTCTCCTCTGTTTTGGAAAGTCTGATGTTGCATCAATTTATGTGTCTTTGGAGGTGCGTTTCAGCAGCCGGTTGACTTTGTTTGCATGGAGTCCGGACTCATGAATAATGAGCAATCAAGGAGAGTTCGGTGAGACACACTTTAATTAGGACAGGGCAGCGATTCTCCTGGTGTCGGCACAGGGTCTTAGCAGAAGTAATGTGCTATTGTTTCTTCACAGATGTGTGCAGCCTTCATTTTGGACGATTTCCTTTGTTTCACCTTTTGTAGTTTTCATTAAGCCTTTTTAACATGGAGAATATTAGCAAATCCCATTGTGCCCAAAATATGCCTAGGTGTGTATTCAGCCATTACAAAGAGAGAATTTGTCACTCGGGGCTTTGTTTTACAGAGACGGTGCTTTCGGAGTTGAAATGAAATTGCGGAAAAGGTGGGGTTCTTCCCACTTTGACTGAGGTCTGACAACATTTAAAAATTTCCATTAACGATGGCCTGGATTATTTTCCAGATCAAACCATAAGTAATCTTAAATTCTGTAATAAAGATGGTATGTTCTGGGGTGGGGGTGGGGGGCATCTAAATGGCCAAGGCTGAGCTGAAAGAAACCCAGACAAGCGCATTGTGAGTTTCTGTTTCTGTGTACCTTCGCCATAGGGTGGTTTTATACCAGGAGAACCCCTTGGTGTCATTTAGTCCTCAAACTTAAAAATTGATATCCTTACCGTGTCAGACTGTGGAGACCACAGAAACTTGTGTATTGACTCACCAGTCACACGGCTGGCTGGCTGCCACCATGCGTCTGCTATCAGTGGAGAGCCCTGCTGCTCTCTGAGGCTGTCAGGAATTATTTCCCTGCTCCTGAGAAGCCAAACCTTGCCATTTAACTGTTTTGTTAAAATCACTGCTTTGATTTGGAGCTATAAGCTGGCTGAAGGGGTTCCGTATATTCTTTAGCAGAGGAAAACTTCAGAATACGAACTGTGTTTCGCTCCCCCACCCCAACTCAGAGTCCCCCACCCCAACTCAGAGTCCCCCTCCCTGGCTTATCCTAGGGTGTAATAAGTCATCCAATGTAATATGTTTCTCAAGTCACAGTTTTAAGAAAAATAAAGAATACTGTGAAAGGCTGCCATTTATCATGATAGAGCCTCATCTGTAATAACAAAGTTTGCTAGTTGCTCACTGTGATGCAGGGTCTCTATGACTCTGGGCAGTCTGCAGCAGTTTGGTTTTAAGGTAGCACGTGTGATGGGTTGAATGTGAGAAGGGTCCCTCTCCTGAGAGCACTTCCTTCCTGTTTGGCCTCCCGCGGACACCAGCCGCACCTGCTTCAGACTTCAGAAGGTTGGGTGGCCCAGGCAGAGGAGGCACCATTTGTTCCGGTGATCTTGCTCTCCATGCCCCCCCATCTCGCTCTCCATGCCCCCCGACCCCGCTCTCCCTCTTCAGCCGTCCATTCTGCCCCTGACAACGCTTCCTGCCCCCAGGCTTGGAAAATAACCTGCACCTGACACTCAGGCTTGGCCGCTCATTGGGGGAGGAAGGAATTGATGCATTCCCATGACTGTCTCTCCCTCTCCTCCTCTTAATCTCCTGAAATACTTCCTAAATTGCCTTGGTCTTACAGAATTTCCAAGAAGTAGGGCTGCCTTAAGAGTAAATTGTTGCTCTCCTCCTCTGTAAACATTGTAAACCACCTTTTGTGAGCACAGCTCCATTAGGCTGTGTGTCATAGGAAGCTGCGGGGAAATACTTCTAAGTGACGTTGACTTTCAAGGGCTGGATCCTAAAAGACTTGCTGCGTCTAGAAGGAACTCCTTAAAAATGTGATGTAAATATAAATCTGTGTGGATATTGCATAATGTGCTATGATAGCCCAAAGGGCCTTTCAACATATACTAAATGGGCATTTTTCAGATAGTGCTAAATAAAATGTTATTTATCTTTTTGCAAAGAAACAGAATCTGTACTTTTATCCTCAGATGAATTACAGCTCTCTCTCTCTCTCTCTCTCTCTCTCTCTTTTAATGACATTCAGGGAAATCTTTATGTGTTTCAGAGATAAGACAGTAAAAATAAATTTCTGAGACACTTTAAAATTTTGTTCTCTCCCCTCTTGTAATTCTGTAGCTCTTTACCGATGAGGGAATGGCATTCCTAACCAATCAAAATTAGGTCCGTTAGCGTGAACTAAAATATAAAATGTATAATTTTTTAAATTAAAACTTTAAGTGATACTTTCTAATTTTTTCTCTTGGGGGCTCATAATCACAGCAGGAAAGATGGTCATCAGTTTAAAAATAAAAAGTCATTCCATGTAGAATTCCATGTAGAATATGATGCACCACAAAGCAACTGGGCTGAACATAGCCTGAAAATAATTGTAGAAAAGAAGGAGCATTGTGCACTACATGCTCTTGGATGTAAGGTTGCAGTATAATACGTGTAGGTGGCTTTCTGGCTGGATACTTGGGCATCTATGATACCAAAGGAACTGAGGGACATCTGTCATTAGCAATTGATTACTATCTCAGGAATGACCCTCCAAAATATGCCTGGGTTGGGAAAATATTTGAAGAGACATTGGGTCTTTTATCTAAGTGTATTTCTTTTCTTTTTTTTTTTTTTTTCGTTATTTTATCCTGTAGTTACGTGCACCTACCATGTGCTAGGTTCTGTGCTAAGCCTGAGTGAGAGAAAGATAGATGGCACAGCCTTCTCTGTAAGAAGTGGCCCTTTTGAAGAGAAAAGAGAGTGAAATGATAATAATACGGGGCACAAGGAGAACAGAGGCATTTAGTGATACCAAAGAGGGGTAACCAGTTCTTAAGAAAAGATACGGAGGGAGAGCTTCAGAAGAGAGATAGTAGCACCCAGTCTCCAATCCAGAACTCTCTAATTGCCACTCATCTTACACCGCATCCACTACTGCTAATGTCTACTACGAGTTGGTGTGGGCCACAAATCTGTTCCGTATTTTATATTGACCTTCAGTTTCACTATGTGGTGTCACTTGTTATCTGTAATAAATGTAGTAAATAGTACTATAGTAAATAGTACTATCATTTTTTTTCCTCCTGCTAAGCCTTTTCAGAATACACAGTGGATTGTTGCATGGAAGTATTTTTGTTTTAATAGATTTACATAGCATGGGACTTTAAAAAGATTTTTTAATATCTCCAATAATTTTTTAAAGATTTTATTTATTTATTCATGAGAGACAGAGAAAGGCAGAGGGAGAAGCAGGCACTCCACAGGGAACCTGATACAAGACTGCATCCCAGGACCCTGGGATCAGGACCTGAGCTGAAGGCAGATGCTCAACCACTGAGCCACCCAGGTGTCCCATTGTCTCCAGTAATTTCAATGTATCCAGTAGTTTTATCTTAAAGGAATCACAAATACTCTCATCATTGTTGTACTCCTAAGTAATTTAGTGATTACTTTTGGAACTGTTTGCATTGCCAGGAATTATCATTTGCTATTGAATGCCTGTTGACTCCTTTATTTAAGTCATTTATTTTGTACATGCTCATTAAAGACCAGCTTGTAAAACCAGGGCTTGGATTCTAAGGCCAGCATTTAACCTTACTTATGATTAAGGCCTTCTGCTTTCCTTATACGTTTAATTGAATTTAGACCTATCTTAAATCTCGCCAAATTTGGTGGGAGGATCCGCTTTAAGGATCATGTGTTTGCATTAGATCTCGCCAGCAGTGAAACGTCCAGGTGGAAACTGCATTTCCAGTATGCAGAGCCTGCAGGCAGGGAACCCTCCAAACTCTGCGGTGTTTTGCCCTAGTCAGGCTTGCACATTCCTTTCTCACAACTGGGCATATAGCAGCCTTTACTTCTCTCTGGCTTCACCCACCCCTGCTCCCTGTGTTGCAAATATTCACTTTCAGTTCTGATGGCCAGAGCCTGCAGCTCGCCCACCTGCTGGCCTCTGGGGAGACAGCTCCCTCCAGTTTTTCTCCTGTTTCTTCCCAATCTCCTCCTTTCCTGCCTGCCTTTTAAGTAGATACTCTCCAGAGTTCTGTGCATCATCAGTTTCCCATCGATTGGATCCTCCAGTGCCGAGGGCTTGGCCACTTCCGTGTCCCCGTGCATCCCCTGCAGCTGTGCCACCAGACCTCCTGTGCTTTCTGTGTCTCGGGGTCCTCGCTGCCCCTTCTGCCTAGAATGTGCTCCCCCAGTAGACTGGTGGCTTGCTCCCTCACTGCCTCCCCATGTCTCCAGCCACCATTGCAGCAGGACCATTCTGAGATAGTACTTACTGGATTTAGTCTCCCCTCTCTGGAACAGAAACTCTGAGAGCTTTTTCTCTTAACCCACAGAGCCTAGGACAGGACTTGGTCCATAGAAAGTACTGAGTCAGTACTTGAGAATGAATGAATGAATGAATGCTGGCATGGGAGCATGATTGCAGGGGAAGGGTGCTCCTGTGGCTCTCAGGAGCTCTGTCCCAGCCAGCTGAGTGGTCTGTGCCAAGCACCTCCGCTGAGTGGGCCTGTTTCCTGTTCTGAAATGGGGGTGGCGCACCAGATGAACCCTCAGGCCCTTTGAAATGTTAACACCCTATCACACCTTGTGTAGACTCAGACTTGGGATATGCAGGGCAGCCATTCAGGAGTGAGATGACATCCTGTAAACCTTTATGTGACTTCTCAACACCTGCTATTTATATGTATAATTGCTATGTATGGTTAAATGTCTCCTTAAAAAAAAAAACAAGGGATCCCTGGGTGGCGCAGCGGTTTGGCGCCTGCCTTTGGCCCAGGGCACGATCCTGGAGACCCCGGATCGAGTCCCACATCGGGCTCCTGGTGCATGGAGCCTGCTTCTCCCTCTGCCTGTGTCTCTGCCTCTCTCTCTCTGTGACTATCAAAAATGAATAAAAATTAAAAAAAAAAAAAAAAACAGTTGAAGTGAGCAAAACCCTTAGCTTCTAAATGAAGTATGTACGAGTGAACACATTTCTGTGTACTTACATGTTTATCTGTTTTTTCTGATTTATTCACCAGATTTTAAAAGAATTACCGTTTTCTGTTGCTATGTGTATTTAGCAGTCTACCTGTTTGTGTCAAGTAAAAAAGCAATAGCAATTTTTTTTCTGTATTTTCAGAATACATCCTGCAGAAAGTAGCTTAAGCTAGAAAGGACTGCCTGTGACACCTGCCTACTATCTATAAAGCACTCATTCCTCTTTCAAGTAAGTACATTGCTTTATTTTGGCCCATTCTAAGCAGAAGGTATTGATTCTCTCTGAAAACGTGTGACATTATTACATTAAGACAAAGAGGCTGAGAGGCTGAGGTTTCAGATATTTTGCTCTCTGGCCAAAAAGAAAAAGAAAAAATAAAGAAGAAAAGAAAAAGGAGTCCCTGTCTTCAAGGTCTCTGCTAGGACTGAAATAACAGTATCCATGATTTACTTTTGTTTTTGCAGGGTTTCCATGATATGTCTTCTATGTATTTGCTCAGTAGTTGTGGGTTTTTTTCAAAGGCCATGTTATATTTACCAATAATCATTAATCGGGTATTTGGAAGTGTATGGATTTGAAGACAGTATAAAAATGAACATCTTTGCACTTTAATGAGAAGTACACTGTCTGTGGTTGGAGAATGAAATGGTGTTTTCTGACAAGCCAAATAGTGTAGTGCCAGCAAGGAGCTCCCTGGAAGTTTTGGGGAGAGCTTTGCAGGATGGCCTCCCAAAGGAGGCCATACCACGAGGGCGGTGTGTGCTTCATGGAAGGTACTATGGAAGGGTTCTTTGCCACATGTCCACAACACCCCAGAGCTGATGGAGAGCCAGGACACATCTAGAACCAGACCCATCTTCCCATGAAGGAGCCAAGGAAGTGAATGAATAGTGGTCAAAGTCCAGATGGTTCCTCCTGTTGCCAGAGAAGAGTTCAGTATCACCAAATGAGGACACTGGGAATGGTTAGAAAGTTGGAGACAGCTCTCCAGTTGACTGATGTCTGCAGTGACATAAGAAGTGGTAAAGAGCAGCTCTCATGAGAACACAGTCTTAACCTCAGTGCCATATTCCCAAGTGACCATATGCTTCGAGTTTATTGATAGCCTTCCTTGAGCCTCCTTTCCGGCATCCATAAGTAATGGGCCATTGCCTATAGAGCATGTAATGCACTTTATAGTTTATTATTATTGGATTATGCATGACCTTTGTTGGGTAGATGTTACCACTCTCCAGGAACCTCAGAACCTAATTTAGGCCGGCGGATAAGAACCAGCCTACGCCAGGTAGAATCCTGCAATCCATGGACAGAGAGGCATTACAGAAAAACCAACAATGCCCGTCAATAATACACCCTGATATCCATCACTCGTCACCATATGACCTTATCTTCTGATCCCAATATAAGAAGTTCTGCGATGACAGCCCTGGGTTCCTGTTGGCTGGAGGGTACTCACGTCTCCCATCCCTAGGTCTGAGATTGCAGAACTGCACCTGGGCACAGGTGGATTTAATGGGGAATGCTTCAGTAGCGCTGGCGTTCTCCACTTCGCCTCCTTCTAGGAGCCCACCCATCCCCATTTGCCCACAAGTGAGTAGTTTTCTGGGACATGTGCTAAAAGCAGGAGAAGTCCCCAGCAAATGGGCCTGTTGGTTGCCCAGCATGACTGCTCTCTCATACACAGCCATGTGATGTGAATGCTTACTGATGCCCACCGAGCTGGCTCCTAATGGCAGGTAAATTTGCAGCCCTAGTGGCCGAGAAAGACCTGAGAAGTTGAGTGGACATGACTGTGACCTCAGCTCCACTGCTTACGGACTTCACTTGTCTGAGCCTCAGTTTCCCCCTGCCAACTAAGGATACCAGCAAATTAGTAGAGATTTGAGGAAGGCTAGGGACATAGCATAGTTATAGCATAGCATATAGGATGAGAAGTGAAGGACCCTCTTTTCTCCCTTCCAGACAAATTCTGGTGAAGACAGTCAGTTACCTTCTCAGGCATAACCGTCTTGAGTTTGTCAGTATTTGTCAATATTCTTATTTAGCTAGATCTCGAATTGGGGAGATTAGGAAGGATTCAACCACATGACTCCATAGTGCAGTGTCACTAATTCTTGGCCCTGTATTGAATTCTCAAATAAAGTCAGGTCATTGTGTACAAGTTGATTTTAGGTGTTTTTATATCAGTTTTCCCATAAATAAAATGGAAACATTTATTTTAAAAAGTGCTCTAAAGATTGCTGTGAAAAGCATCATTTTTGTCTTACCATCCAAATATTTTTAGCTGTTTTTTGGCGACTTTTACATTTAAAGTTCATTATAACTTCATTCTTTTCTGAGCTCTTACATTACAGATGAGTAGCCTTATGAAGACATATGTACTAATCTTGTCATTACTGCTTCTCACTACTTCTCTATATGTGCATTTAAGATTACTTTGCTGTCAAAATACAAAATGTGTCTTTTTACAACAGGGTTCCATACTTAAGGAAACTAGAAAAGAAAGGTATAAAATGACCTTGTAATGTTCTTTTGGTTAAACTTTTTAAGTTTTTTCAACCTATAATATGAGACCTCCTATATGATGATGTATATTTGAGTCCTCTGTAAAGGAATCCACAAACACCGATTTCTGTGCATTATCCATGTGATTGCAATTTCAGAGAATAAGTTGCAATGTTCACTTTGTCTTTTAGTTTCTTGTTATTTGAGTCAGACTTAAGTCACTGATAAGGCCAGTTTCTCCTAGAAAGTTTTCTTCTTCAAAACTTCCCTGGGATTGATTTTTTTATTCTCTTAGAGTGTAAGTGCTAGGTAATGAAGAAGTTGCTGGGAGTAGAAACAACCTTTGCAGGCTGTTTTTGTGGGTTAAATGGTCTTGACCAAAAATACAAATTAGTTTTCCCCAAACAGCTCTTTTTTTTTTTTTCCATGTCAGTGTTTCCCAAAGCTGGTCCTCTATAACGAAAGATTTGTTCCTTGCCCATGACTCATCTACCTTTCATGCCAGCATCTCTGACTTTTGCCTTTTCCCAGAACAGCTCTCTGCCAAGCAAATGACTCAGAGCTCAGGTTCCGTAGGTACAGCCAGGTGTGGCTCCTCTGAAGCTGGCTCAGCTGACCTTGAGCAAGTTCTCCCCAGGAGCCAGAGAAGCCAGCCACAGTAATGAGAGCCACCGTGCAGCCAAACGGAGCCAGGTTTTGACCTTGCTCACACTGCTTTTTAAAAAAGAAGAAGAAGGTGAGGGGCCTTCTCTGGAAAAAATAGCCAGGATTTTACTTGTTTTTTTCTCCTTCTTCACAAAAATGATCCAGGCTTCTGTAAGGATAGACATAGGGATATTCTCCTCTCTGATGCAAAATACTCCTGTACTCAGGTAGAAAGTATCATTCTGTTTTTGAGGATTGAGCACATAGTTAGTATGGTGTTCAAGAGGCCACTACTGATTGCAATTTAAATTGTTTAATTGCCAATTAGGTTATCTGGTATATGTAAAAATGCTGCTTTTTAATCAAATGAAAGAAATTCTATAAGTTACTGTGTATGCACAGTTTTTTGTTGATGTTAGTGATTAATGGCTGCTATGGTACAGATCAGTTTGTTGTCAATGTAGTCACTGTTTTTCTACAAAGATCAGCGGAAGAGTTAAGCTCCTAGTCTGTGGAAGGCCTACTCGAGGCATCATGTCCCTGATCTGAAGGCTACACACTTGCCCTGCAGAGAAGGTATTAGAATTTTCATTGTGTGGATGAGGATACAAGAATTGAAGATTCTTACACCTGATTAACCTAAGGTCAACCATGTGAAAAGATACACTGGGTATAAAACCCAAGTGTACTCTAGGTTCTTCTTTCAGAGTTTTACCAGACTTGTCATATCAATTGATTTGTTTGTAGTGATGGGTTCATAAGTGGAGTGGGAAAAAAGATGATAGAGGATAATTGGACAGTGGGAAAGTCAAAAGAAAACATGGATGTCTGGTGGAATATTAGATCAACTCCCTAGAAACCATAGGAAGTCTTCAATTAATTAGAGAAAGGATGAGACCAAAAAGTTAATGAGAGAAACGACCATAAGAGCACACCCATGAGAGAGAGAAAGACACACATGGAGTGATTGCGGTTGTGGTGGGTGAAACGCTAGACTATCATGACCTTACTTTTTATTCTCCAACCTGTTGAGTTTCTACTCCATCATTAGGTGTGGATTGAAAAAGTGTTCATGCAGCCCTACTACTCCGAGAAGTTCAGAGAGATGGAGGCTCATCTCTCTAGTCATCTCTCAGGTGACTAGTGAGCATTGGAGTGTTGTTTCCACACACTGGTCTCTCTCTTCCATAGCCTGGTGCTGTGGTCTGAATGTGTCCCCTACCCGATTCATACTGGAATCCTAATGCCCAGTGTGATAGTTCATGGGGTCTTTGGGAGATACTTCAGTCATGAGGGTAGAGCCTTCGTGATTGGATAGTACCCTGGTAAGAGAGGTCCAGAGAGATCCCTTGCCCTTTCTGCCATGGAAGGACACCATAAGAAGCCTGAAACCCAGAAGAGGGCCTTTACCAGAACCAATCATGCTGGCACCTTGATCTTAGACTTCCAGCCTCCAAAGCTGTGAGAAAGAAATGTTTGCTATCTATAAGCCACCCAGTCTGCATATGGGTTGCAGCATTGTGTTGTAACTGCCCTCTATAGAGATTAAGGCACCTTGGATGAAGTTGGTCTGTGCACATGGCTTTGGGTAGTGTTTGGACATACCTATTCTTTAGCTTCGCATAGCAGTGGTCTGTCATTGTCTTGAAATATCTCTCTTGCTCTTACTCGATTCTCATGGTTCTGACTTCTCTAAAAGGCACATTTAAAGCAGAGCTCAGCTCAGCAGCATCCTCAGACAAAGAGATCCAGTTTTTACCACGACAGTCAACAGAAGGAGCTTCCTCTGGAAGGAAGCCCCACTGAGGAACTGCTGGCTCTTTACCATGCATTCCCAGGAAGGCATCAAGCCCTGCTGGCTTTTCCTCATGCATCATACGTTGGCATCACCATCTCAACACCAGGCAGCTCCATTACTGACTTAGCCTTATTACATCAGCCAGCCTGCCTCTGGTCTCTGCTCCCAGACCAGTTCATTTAGCAAGCAGAAAATTATTTTACAGGCACTATGTTCATCTTGTTACCTCCCTGCTCCAAAACCCTGATTTCTCCCAGTTACCTGTCAATCAGATTTAAAGTCCAGAGCCATGCCCCAGGGTTAAAGCCACCTCTTACCTGGACTCCCCACACTCCTCCAAAGTCAGCATCCATTACCCTTCTCCTGTTCCCTACACACCTGGTTCATCAGAATGTGTGCTGCTTCTTGCCCGGAATTCCTTATCAGTTCCTCATTCTCCAGAGCCCAGGAGTTCCTTGAGGAAAAGTTTCTGACAAGAAAAGTTTCTTTTTCCTTTATTTAAAAAAAGAAAGAAAGAAAGCTTTTTCTGAGCAAAATCCAGGAACATCTAGTCATTCATTCAACAGATTTCTTCACAGTTCAGTATATAGCATGTACCTTTGCAGGTAGTCTTGAAATTATACTTTGCTCTAAGCATTTATAGGATTCTCAAATTTCATGATGAGTTTATTTAAGACTTTTCTTTTACCATAAGGAACACAGACTCTTGGTGGTGTACGAGCCCCTGCGGGCATCCATCTGGCACCTGCCCTGAGGGAGCACGGGCTGGGCTGAAATTCTTAAAGACTTGCGGATGCTCTGCAGTCTTTAAGACAGTTCTGTGGTCTCATTAACTTCCTGAAGAGGAATGAAGTTCTTTACCAGCACTGCAGCCCCTTCATGAAGATAACCATTTCGTTCAGCAGCACAGATTGGAAAGCTATTATCAGTTCTTAAATCTTCAGGATACAGTGACATCTAAATAGACTTAGAGAAAACAAAGTTGAGAGGAAAACACAGCATCTCCTCTGGAAAGTAAAATGGACCCACTGACAGCAAGAAACACAAGTAGAAACTCAGTTAGAATCCCATCCATTTGGGGGCTCCTGGGTGGCTCAGTGGGTTAAGCATCTGCCTTTGAATCAGGTCATGATCCTGGGGTCCTGAGATTGAGTGCCACATCAGGCTCCCTACTCGGCTGGGAGCCTGCTTCTCCCTCTCCCTCGGTCCCTCCCCGTTGCTCATACTCCTTCTCTCTCAAGTAAGTGAGTAAATAAATAAATAAATAAATAAATAAATAAATAAAATCTTTTTAAAAAAGAGTCCCACCCATTGGTGAGGCCCTCATTTGGGTTTTCTCTCCTATGTGGAAAACCTCACTTTTCCCCAAATCTTCATTTATTCAGAAGGGGCATTATGAGTACTCAGTCCCTTGTGACTCTGAGTGCACGTCATGTACTTTCTTCACTCTGTGAGTACGTACAGTGCACTTACTCATTAAGTTGCTTCTGCCTCTTGCTGGAGCTTTACAAGTAATTGGAGGGTAGGAATTATGTTTGAACCCGATGGCTTTGGAATCCACCACGAACCCTAGCAAACTACATTAAGATTAAGAACAGTTTGTGGACTTTAATAGGGAAGGAAGGACCTTCTCTACATGGAGAGAAAAGTCACTGTAGGTTGCTCATCTGCCTCTGATGGCAGCCTCTGCAGATACAAGACACGGCAGCACCAGGGAGTAACAGGACCAGGGATATCATTTCACTGAAAGGGAAAGACACGGTCTACTCTTGGGAAAGGGAAGGAGAAAATGAGGTCAGAAAACAGGAAGAAAAACAGAAAAATTTGAGTTATTTGTAAGTGGGTTATTGTGGATGAACATTATGGAATAGAATTATAAGAACTGGAGCTTCAGCTTTAAACTAGGCAAAGTAGAGAATAATTAGGGCATGATTAGCTTTATCATAAAGCTCTTTAAATCTGGACTTCTCAGCTGTATTTAAATATGGTTTTGTTTACAACATTTAGTTTAGATACAGTCTGTTTTTTTAGCTCAAATTCAGTGTTCCCTAGGGACTCATAGATTCAACATTCAAAAGCTCAATTATTGATGCTTGACCCCAAGTTCAATAGTTGCCTTAATTCGCAATTTGAGGGAGGTACCACCTCAAAAGACACACATCAGCGCTGATGAAAAACAAGGAGTGAGCGCGGCCATGCCTGCTGTTCACACCCCAGCTTCGAGTTCTGCCTGTGTGTTAATCCATTCATCTCTTCCATTACAAAAATATATGTGTGTGTGTGTGTGTGTGTGTGTGTATGTATATGTATATACACATTATAGGCAGAACAGAAGCTCTGCTTACATGCAAGAAGAGTGCAACTAATTCCTGGTTAGATTAGATTTATGACATAGGAAAGATTTGAATCCTAATGAGCTGTGGATTTGAATCTTTGGTCTCTTCTCATAGATCATAGTCTTTGAATGCCAAGGGTCTATTCTCTGCGTCCTCTGAAGCCTCCGGCTGTGTTTCCTGAGAGGTGTGCTTGTGACCAAGACCTTGCTGGCTGGCATTCATCTCATATAGTGGAGGTACTAAGGAGGTGGCGCGGTGTATCGATGGGGTGCCCCCCCACTTAAGAGACAAACACACTGTTTTCAAGTATCATTTAAATGGCAGTTGGCCTATAAATAGTGTCAGAGTTTCAGACATTTAAGTGGTTTTATCACATTCTCATGGTTGCTTTCCATCCAGTTAGCAGTGGACTTGAAATCTTTTCTTTAAAAAAAAAAAAAAAAAACAAGACTTTTCACTGAAAAGCTTAACCCTTTCCTACCCTACCACCCTCCATCTCCCAGGTAGAGAGGGGGCTGTGAAGCTATTTTCTTCACCTGTTAATGTGGATTACTTCCCAGGAGGCCCCACCGAGGCGCCGGTGGGGTTTTTATACGTCATCACTAGAATCATGGTAAATACCCCAGCCAGCAGCGTTAGATCCTAAGTAAGCAAGGTGCTAGCTCTCATCCTGTGTTCCCAAGAGCCCCTCTGCCACCGCCTCGCAGGGTATGTCAGAGTGGTGGTCATCCCTGGTCAGTCAGAGTGGGGATTGATACGTGACTGTCTTCCCCTGTCCCATTGCCTATCCTGCGTCAGCCTCAGGCTCTGTCTCCTTGCTACAGATCTATCAGCAGACCGAAAAAATAAGGGGAGAAGCCAAGGGCTTCATTTTCTCTTATTCTCCTGGTTTCATTTGTAGTTCATTTCATGTTGTCCTTTTAACTAAAAAAAAAAAAAAAAAAAAAAAAAAAAAAAACCTCCCTTTTTTTTCTCATACCATCTAATCAACAGGAAATATTAGAAAGTTGATAGATACCCTTATAGATTTAAGATTTTGACCATCAGATTTTTGCAAGCCAGAAAGATGCATGCATTTGTTGAACTTGAGCCCGAGAAGGTTTTACATTAGTAGTTTTTAGAGAATGTAATCAATTATCTCAGAATACACCTGGTATATTTATTTATAAGGCATTTGAAGACTGTGTTCATCTTCTCTCCCACCGATGTGTATTTCTCCACTTTGAACCTTCCCTGAGACTTGTCCCTGTTATGCAATGTGCTGCATTCTGCTTTTGATTATTCTGTACCGCATTCCTTGATGCTGCCCGTTTGCAGATGAGGCATTGCCCACTACCCTGCTGTTCATCTGCTGTGTACAGCGCTCACATCTTCATAACTGACTCTCCAGCCATACTGAGCTGGTCTCCAGGAGCACCAGACCAACACAAATAGCCTCATTTGGAGCCTTTGAGAGCATCTCTTATTCTTAACATCCTTTGGCCACTAAGTATTCGATTAAGAGAGGCTAAAGTACAATTAAGAAAAATCATGCGAATATGTGACTTGAAGTCTCTTAGTAAGAAACAGAAAGTTAAGAGATTACTAGAAGATATTTTATGCCAAATCTGCAATCTTTGGGGGTTTCTCATTGTACTTTATTAATGACACTTGATATCATGCATTAATCTGAAATAAAACAACTGTATTTCAAACCACTTTATAATTATTAGACTTTTGCATCCAATTGATCTCATATTTTTAATTTTTATTTATTTTATTTATTTTTTTTATTTATTTATGATAGTCACACAGAGAGAGAGAGAGGCAGAGACATAGGCAGAGGGAGAAGCAGGCTCCATGCACCAGGACCCCGACGTGGGATTCCATCCCGGGTCTCCAGGATCGCGCCCTGGGCCAAAGGCAGGCACTAAACCACTGCACCAGCCAGGGATCCCTATCTCATATTTTTTAAAGATTTTACTTATTTATTCATGAGACACACAGAGAGAGAGGCAGAGACATAGGCAAAGGGAGAAGCAGGCTCCCTGCATGGTGCCTGATGCAGGACTTCATTCTAGGACCCTGGGATTACTCCCTGAGCCAAAGGCAGGTAGGTGCTCAACCACTGAGCCACCCACATGCCCTAAATCTTATATTTTTAAGACTGTAGAAACCTGGCTTTGAAGTGCTGTCAAGACATTCTCATATTTTCAAGTAAGAAGTAGCCACATCTTTGGCACTTAGTCCCGTTCATAAGTAAGACTTCTCACTGTGCACTTCTTAGAATATTTTGTAGAGAATGTGACGTCTGTTTTAAACTTATGCATTATTGCTGTGATGTGTAAAATACTCTACAGACTGCCCCCTTGACTTCCAGTCTTCACACTGGTTAGTAATGGATAGTGATACTCTAAGAGTACTTATTAATACTGGTATGTTTCCCGGTGAAAACAGTGCAATGTTAATGGACAAACAGCCACATAGCGTAGTGATTTACATAATGTGGCTAAGCAGAAGATTGTGGAGCTAGTGTTTGGCTTAGCATTTACTGGGCCCTTTTCAGGGGGCCAGTTAGGGTGGGAAAGCCTTTATGTGCATCAGTCATCTCCCTTAATTCTCCTAACAGGTAGTTATTGAAAGAAAGCAGGTAATGAGGGGGTAAGGTACAAGCTCACGTTTGTCTGTCTGCAGGTGCAGATTTCTTATACACCTTGCCAAAGTGTATCAAGAATGATGGTTCATGTGCCAGATGTTTCTCAGACTTGAGAGCTAAAATGTTTTCTTCCTATTTAGAAACCATCATCTTTTGGCAGATTAGATTTTTGAAAGGATTCTCTGAACCAAGAAACTTGGCTATAGATGCCAACAAGAGTTCCACTTCAGACTGTTTATTAAACAGTGGCCTCAAAGAGACTCATGTCCTCCATCATCTCCATACTCATCAGGGAGGTGGGGGTTGGGTTGGGGACTTGGATGGGTCACCTGGCTGTCTGGGATGCAGGTCATTGGACTTGGCTGTCAGCTCTCTGGTTTGAAGCTGGCAATTTGTTTTTTGTTTTTTTTCCCCATAGATTTACACATTTTATAAAGCACTTTGCCTTGAACAGCCTTGAGGGGTTGGGGGGGGGGCACTGTCACCTTAGCTTTATAGATGAGGCAAGAGAAGTATAGGAGAAAAGTGACTCCTCGAAGTAACATGGCTCATAACTGGAAGGCTGGCTTACGAACCCATCTATCTCCTTCTGTATCACAGCTCTAAGACAAGACCTGTGCCGAGGGGACCTCATTTGCTCATCAGTAGAATGAATGCACTGAACTTCATCAATGGTTTTTGCTACTGTTCCCCGGAGTACAGAGGTTTCCAGGCTGATGGGGCACTGAGATTTGAGGCTCTGCTTCAGCCAAAACCGCTGTGTGTCTGTGTGTTTTACACACCAATGTTCCACATAACCTTTACTTAGAGACAATTTCTGTAGCTAAAAAATGCTCTAAAGGCTAATGAACGTCAAGGTTCTTATTACATTCTAAGCTCTACCCTTTAGAGTCCAGTGCCAACTGAAAAACCAATGAAATTAGCATAAACATGAGTAAATGGTCAATGGGAAAATGGGAGTTGGCTTACCAAATCAATTTGCAGCTTTCCAAAGACGTTTCTCTTGGGGAAGCCTGAAAGAGCTCTCCAGAAGTAAGACTCCCTGATAGCTAGCTCAATACCAGCCACTCCCTTCAAGTCCTAGTCCTACCTTCCCTAAAGTTGTGCTGCTCCCCTTGTCTGCTCAGATCCACCTGAATGCTCCAAATAGCATCAGTGATTTTAAGTATCAGGTTGCTCCCTGCTCACCACCAGTCACTGGCTCCCATCACCTGCAAGGTCAAGCTCAGGCCCCTTCACTTCAGATTCAAGATTCTCCTTGACGGTCCTCTATTCACCTTCTCTGCTTTGTCTGCCCCCACCCACCCACATACACGTGATTTCCCTGTAGGATCCTGAAACGATCCACAGCCTCTGAATACCTGGTTCTCGATGCCTCTGGGCTTGAGTTTAGACTGTTCCTGGCCTGGCACTCAGCTTCAGGTGTCTGCTTACACGTCATTTCTTCCAGAATGGCTTCTCATCACCCTTGGCTCCGTGATTTACCTCCACATGCTCTTCTCGGGTGGTTTTGTGGCTTCTCATACACTTCCATTTCTGCACTGAGTTCGATCCTTTGAATTCCAGTGGTATCTCTTTTCCTCCCTAATCTGATCTTGTTGATGACAGAGCACAAGATGCCAGTCATGGTTAGGATAGCACCTAGTTCAAGAGAGGGGCCCAATAAATGTTTGCTAAGGTGAAATTCAATGAAAAAATAAATTATAGTATATATCTTAATGCACATAATATCAAAACTTTACTTATTTTATACCTGTTATAGTATGCAAGGATTATAAATAATTTCATAATTAATTTTAAAGGATAATCCCATTTTTCAATTTTTCCATTAAATCTTATTTTACTATGTGCATACATATATTTAGTGAATTTGTGTGCAACAGTGAATTTCCCGGGACACCTGGGTGGCTCCATGGTTGAGTGTCTGCCTTCAGCTCAGGGCATGGCCCCAGGGTCCTGGGATCAAGTCCAACATGGGGCTCCCTGCAGGGAACCTGCTTCTCCATCTGTCTATGTCTCTGCCTCTCTGTGTGTTTCTCATGAATAAATAAATAAAATCTTTAAAAAAAAAAAAAAGAATTTCCCCACTTACCCAGTCACTCTATAGCTGTCTTCATTGTTTTACTGATTTGATGAATTTCCAGTTCCATCAATGTCCAAATGTTTTCAAGTCACATACTTAGTTTAGAACTCCTGTAATAAGATGACATTTCCAGACAAAATTCTCCATGTTTTGTCGTTAAGTTTTGAATTCAATGAAATGTTCCTTTTTCTTTCCATAATCCATTGTCTGTATCATCTTCATTCCTGGAGGAGATTTGAGTAGAGGGATTGTATATGCTTCTTTTTATGGGATGCCATGAACACTTAGTTTAATACACCAAATTCTGTTTTCCGCATTTTCCAAACTTCAGAAGGGTTTCTGATTGTCAGATGATTGCATGCACTAGAATTTCTGTGAAAGTCCCAAGAACACTGAATACTGCTTCGAGTTATGCCTTCTGCTTGGCGCAGCCCCATCTTGAATGTGAGGAGGGCCAAGAGTTATGACCACATCCCAAGGGAAAGTGATAATTTATCTGAAAACCATCAAGGATAGTTTTTTTTTGTGTGTTTCATGCTACCTTTTTGATCGGAGGGTTTACAAGATGAAACCCATGCACCTCAACTTGCTGCCTTGTAAATTTGATCCCTTGTAAATCTGTGACATTTTTCCTTGTAACAACAGTTTTATATTCCTTTGTACATAAATACTGCCTTTGACAGGATCAGAGCTAGTGCCATGAATATTCCTTTAGCAGTGGTGAAAACTCTGCAATAAAGCATTGAAGTTTTAGGATGACGATCAAACAGTCCAACAAAGGGCAGGGAGAAGCTAAAATAAAACCTTCACAGATGAGTGGTTTTATTTCACATCAACTATGTGGTCTTAATACTGTCTATCAATTGCTGCCTTTGTGCATGATCCACGTGAATCGGTGAACTTAGTGTACGAGAATCATAAAGTATTTTGTCACTTGAAGGTCATCTGTGACTAATCTATAATCTCTACGGTTCTGAGAACATTCCAGATCTCTGTCAGCCTCATCTCACTGGGGATCTGTTTTGATGTTTACTGCTTCTATTTTGACTGCTGCTTCCCTCAGTGCTTAAAACATGGTGCCTTAAATTCACAGTAATTTAATTTCATGGTTTGATCTATTTGTGGGTGCCTTAGTTTTATGAGTTTTGCTTTCCATAAATATATCTATATAATATATACATAATAGAATCTGAGTCCAAAGCCATTACCTTCTACTACCCAAAGTACATTTCTTTCCCTGGTCGTTTTTTACAGATTAGCATGGTTTTACTTTGCTGTTACTCTGTTCAGTGTGATAAACGGATTATGACCAAAATAAAGATGAAAATAATTATGACAATTTGAAAACACGTTATCTGGGTGGCAGGAAGCCATAAACATCCTAACACTGTAATGATTTGATACAGAGAACCTGAGAAATAGATATAATATGAATGCATTGATAAGTTTTACTTCTCATCTAGTTATTCATGGTAAAAGTTAACATAGTCTCCATTTATTTTTAGATCAGGGAATCATCTTTTTGAAGAAAACATTTCATAAAAGTAAAATACCACTAAAACTGATTTTTACTTTAAAAACATATTTTTGCCATGATAGCATTTCTTAGAAAGTTTTATTCTTTTATACATCTGAAGTCTGATTTCTGTACTTCTCCCCAAATGTGTCCCATATTAGCAAGACTCGAGGGCAAACCTTCAAATAATTAGTTTTATTCAAAATAAAGCCTGATGTGTCCATATACTCTTTTTTTTTAAGATTTTATTTATTTATTCATGAGAGACACAGAAAGAGGCAGAGGGATAAGCAGACTCTCAGCGGGGAGCCTGATGTGGGACTCAATCCCAGGACCCCGGGATCATGACCTGAGCCAAAGGCAGATGCTCAACCACTGAGCCACCTAGGTGCTCAGGTGTCCATATACTCTCTTGGAGAGTTCCTCTGAGAATCTCAGTGTTGCCATCTCATCATTTATAAGGGTTGACCTGAGGTTTTCCCCACAAGATCTCGCGAAGGACACTGCCTCATTTTTGATAGTCATAATACAAATAACATCCACAGTAATAATACATAGCAGCTGACATTTGTTGGATGCTTGCTGTGCTCTTTGCCCCCTTTTAAGCATTTACCTGGATTTTTTCACTTCATCCTCACAGCATCTCCTTGGTACAGATGAGGAGCCTGAAGTGCACAAGCTCCAACCTTGTGGAAGCACTTTCTGCTTGCGGTCAGCTGTGCATTGCAGGTGTGGCCCAGCTGTGCCTCGCAGGTGCAGCCTTGCCTTCACCAATCTAGTGAATCATTGGGACTATACAGTCTCTTAATGGACCAAAAGTTAGGGCCACTCCAAAGGTGAGCATTGAGAGACAAAAGAGAAGGGCATTTCCGTGCTTGTCTCTCCAGCTGGAATTCTATTAGAAGTAAAGCAGAATGAAAACATTTCCTTAAAAAAAAAATCTCTAATGAAGACTCCCTGACTTAGGGATCTGTGACTTCTCTTTTCTGGGTTATGGAGCATCTATTGTGCTCCTTGTTTTCATTTGAGGCATATGCCTCTGTCCTTATAGAAACCATGCTTCCAGCCTGATCCTTCTAATGGCCCCTTGGTCATTTGTCCCAACTCAGTTGTCCAGCTGTGTTCATGAAGCCCCTCCTGGACAGCAGCCGCTGGCTGTGCTTCCTCTGCATGAAGGGTGTTGTAATGTCTAGCTTTTTGTTTTTTAAGATTTTATTTATTTATTCAGGAGAGACACACAGAGAGAGGCAGAGACATAGATAGAGGGAGAAGCAGGCTCCCTGCAGGGAACCCAATCGGAACTCGATCCCAGGACCCCAGGATTACACCCTGAGCCAAAGGCGGACGCCTAACCACTGAGCCACCGAGGTGCCCATGTCTAGCTAGCCACCCATGTCTAGCTTTTTGGCTCAGCCCCTCGCCCATCAGGATTCTGCTTCAGACTTTTGTAACCAGGTGTGCTATAACCTACAGGATAAATTAAAGTGAAATCTGTGGGTGACTTCCTTACCACCATGCCTCCCTCAGAGCACATGCCCAGTGGTCGTGGACACTGAAGAGTAGAGAAAAACATGAAGCTCGCGTAACTTATAAACATTAATGCCATGTGCATTCTCATAAAAATTAATATGCTAGCAAAAATCATAATCCTGAAAACCCCAAATACAGGTCTCCCCCTTCCCCATGTGGTCGCTGGGTTATAGGGAATGTGTGAACTGATCTCTCCTTGGCAGAGCAGCCTGTTACCATGGAAACATGCTTACTAGTTTCTAAACCCTTCTGGCTAGTTCCAGAAACATTAACTCTGTACTAGTACTAAAAAAAATAAATCTAACATTCATATCTGGCTCTTGAATATGTATAATTATTGAAAGGAGCGTTCATTTCAAATTACAAATAGACTCTGCTCATCTGAAAAGTAATACATTTGCTATTATTAATAATAGTGCTTCATTTATGTGGAGTAACTGCTAGTAGACTGACGTTCTCTTGCCACTAAGTAAGCCCTTTCCCCCCCGTATCATAGTTTCGGGTTTGGCGCTGTAATCATCTGGGAGAACATAATTTTATTTAGTCATACTTTGCTGTTTATGTACTATTTTTGTCTTTTAAACCTCAGCTTCCTTATGGAGACATGCTGTATTTACCAAGCCTACTGTCCCTGCACAGACAGGATGAGTAAGTGTTCACTTTTCCCCCTTAACAGTAGATTTTAGGCACAGTGTCTATACTCCTGCTAATTTCTTAGTTTAAAAGTAGGAATAGCAGGCAGCCCCAGTGGCTCAGCGGTTTAGCACCTGCCTTCAGCCCAGGGCGTGATGCTGGAGACCCAGGATCAAGTCCCACGTCAGGGTCCCTGCATGGAGCCTGCTTCTCCCTCTGCCTGTGTCTCTGCATCTCTGTGTGTGTGTGTGTGTGTGTGTGTGCCTGTCATGAATAAATAAATAAAATCTTTTAAAAAATAAAAATAAAAGTAGGAATAGCATCTAAAGTAAGGTGCCAGGGATGCCTGGGTGGCTTAGCAGTTGAGCATCTGCCTTCAGCCCAGGGCACGATCCTGGGTCCGGGGATTGAGCCCCGCATCAGGCTCCCTGCATGGAGCCTGCTTCTCCCTCTGCCTGTGCCTCTGCTTCTCTCTCTGTGTCTCTCATGAATAAATAAATAAATCTTAAAAAAAATAAATACAGGAAAGTGTCAAAATACTCCAGGCTATATAGTAATTGATGGTGATATAGTAAATATTTAAATGAAGTTTTCAGAAATGAATATTTACTTTTAAAAAATTGAACATGCGTCATTTTCAGTATTTAAATGTATTTTGTAAACTCCAAGGAAAGTTAAGTTCGTTTATTCATTCCAGCTGTTAAGTTCTTGCTTGTAATTTAGGTCTGATCCTCTGTTCTCCCTGGGCGTATTCAGTGCTCCCATGTAGACATTAATTTGCAGACATTTACATAGATGTTGAGACGTTTAAATGTATATAAATGTGAATGCTGTACATATATACATACACACACACACATATGTATCCAACCATACTATCCTTTACTTTCAGAGTAGATCTCGTCTACTCCTGTAATTTTTATAATCTTTCTTAATACGTGGTTTCTTTTCACCCATGTAGCCTGTGGCCATATACACATAGGTGTGCTTAATGAAGGCTGTGTGTTTTATGTGCTTCATTTTCATTTTTGAAAATTTTCACTGATTTCTGTCCATCCTTTTATTTTCTTTCCCAATACCCAATTGCTGAGCATTCAAAAATATCATCCTTTTGTTCCAGTGTCCTAGTCACACTTTGTGAACTTATCTATGCTTTTGCTTTTGCCTCTCTAGAGTGCTCTGTCAATACTGGCTACTAAACTTTTCCTGGCCCCAATCCCTGATCCTTGCCCCTTTCTTTTCTCTAGTATTGTAGATTCTAGGAAATCTTTTGGAAGTCAGGGATGATAAACTCTGTGCTTCTAATTCATCATAATACTCAGCACATAGACATTCACAAGTTGCAAATACTGAAATGACACTTCCTAAATTTCCTTGGTGCTTCCTCCTGTACTTTGGACAAAACAGCTATTAATTCAACCTTGGGTACTTGAAGTTATTCCCAAAAGATGCATTCTGAAGGCTCCTTCAGAGAGCAGCATGCAAGTGGTTATGTTTTGGTGCCATTCTCCTTTGAATACATTTCACATTGGCCTGCTAGCACTGCCATAACAACTTACCTCAGCCTGAGTGGCTTCAGAGGCAGAAACGTATTGCCTTTCTGTCCTGGAAACAGAGAAATCTGAATCAAAGTGTCCAGGCTTCATTCCTTGTTTCCTGCCTTTCCCCAATGTTCTGGTGGTCTGCCGTCTTTGCAGTTTCTGGTGGTCTTCTTTAGTATTCCTTGCTTGTAGAAGCATCACCCTGATTTCTGCCTATATTTTCATATGATGTTTTTCCCTGTGTGCATGTCTGTGTCCAAATTTCCCCTTCTCATAAGGACCCCAGTCCTATTGCAGTAGAGGCCACCCTTCTCCAGTATCACTTCATCTTAAGTATTACATCTGCAAAACTGTATTTCCCAACAAAGTCACATTCCTTGTTACTGAGGAGTAGGAGGGACTTCAACGTGTGGGTTTTAGAAGGACAAAATTCAACTCATAATTCATATTATTACTATAAAATTCATTTTGTATCCTAAGCCTATTCAGTAATTTACGACCAGTAGATCTTGTGTTTGGATCACATTACAAACGAAACATAGCTGGTGCAGGTGCTTTTAACAAATGAAGTCTTGAGCGTTTACGTGTTGGCCAGCTCCACGAGGCACTCTGATTGTTCCTGTACTCGGAGGGTCCATTTATGCCTAATCATACTAGCTTAACTTCCTTTGAAAAATAAATTCATGTGTCTAAACTTGTGCCAGCAGTTGTTACTTCCAATGACAATGAAATCTCCAACATCTTTGTAACCTTCTCATCAAATGATAATTTCATTTTAATCCAAAAATAACCATGACTATATGAATATTTAGGCCGAAAAAAAAAACACAGTATATTATTAATTAGAGCTGTATTGATTTCCAATCTAGATTAACTGACTTCCTCCAAAATCTAATATTTTTTTCCTGTTTCAAGAATTAATTTCTTGGTGGTGCTCTATGACATTGTCATTTAATCATAGTGGTTGTAAGACACCAGCCAATAAGAGCACCAAGGCATCTGTGAGGCAGATGGCATCTAGTACCTTGCTCAACACTGTAACTCTTTGTACCCATTTCTTTGAAGCTACAGGGCTGTGACCTCCAGCCATGAGTCAGTAGAAACTACCAGTTCAATTCCCAGGGCATAGGCTTCCTTTATCCCCAAGGGGAGGCACAAAAGCAGTAAGCTAAAGCTATAACTTTTTAGCATAAAGTTATATTTATTCTGTTTAAACGGTGCTCCATTATAATATAGGTGCTCCCTATATCTAAAACTTGAACAGAAAGGAAATCTTCAGTATCAGTGCTACTTTTCATTATTTTCTGGACCATCACTTCTTACTTTTCCTTTCATTCAGTGATGCTGACTTATTCACCAACACTTTCCAAGAATGTGTTTACATTAAAGCAGAGCCAGGATGTTAAGAGTCCCAGATTGCAGATTACTTTGCCATTGCTTCAGTGGCATCCAGAGTGAGTCACCCTGCCTCAGTTACAGCAAGAGGAGCTCTGATTGACAGAACTTGGAAAAGATGACACAGAGCAACAAATGGATATTTCCACAAATCACTTTTCTTCTATTTCAGAGCCTGAAATTGGGAAATGATCTATTTGCACTGTACCAGTTTCTTATTATGCAATTTGATTTTCATGCTAGAGGCTTACTGTTGTTTATAGAATTTGATCTACAATAAAATACATCATTCTCATGTCTGACTCTTGGTTCAGATCATATCTAAGTCAACTGTTCAAGATGTTTTTTTAGGGCCACCTGGGTGGCTTAGTGGTTAAGCGTCTGCCTTTCGCTCAGGACATGATCCCAGTCCTGGGATCAAGTCCCACATCGAGCTCCCAGTGGGGAGCCTGCTTCTCCCTGTGCCTATGTCTCTGCCTCTGTCTGTGTCTCTCATGATTAAATAAATAAAATATTTTACATATATATATATATATATAATGTATGTATTTGTAAGTGCAGCAAACTACTTTAAACCAGAATCCACAAGTTCTAATTGTGGGAAGGAATTTATTTGGGAAAGTGTTAGTGTAAAGCTAATTATATTTGTTGCATAAACAAGTTGATTTCCACCAAAGTCATAACAACATATTTCCCTTTGCAGCCCCCAAGTGGGGTTCACATCTTAACTGCACACAAGCTCACTGCCTTCTTGCGTATATGACTCCTCATACCTTAGCCATGCCATTTCCCAGGATGGACATTGATCACTCAGTCTAGAAATTTCAAAACTTGAGGTTTTGAAGAAGTTCAAGAGAAGAGTGACATGATCACACTTGTGCTTTAGAAAACTCCATCATCTCATCTTTCCATATGCAGTATTATATAGTGTGGTGCCTATTACAAAAAGACCTATTGAATGAAGCAACTCTTCAAAGCAATAAAAAGAATATGTACCAAGGGGTTTTAAACCTTAATTTTTAAAAAAATTTTATTTTGTTGAAGGAAAGATTCAGTTCTCAAAATTTTTTTTAATTTTTTTTTATTTATTTATGATAGTTACACACAGAGAGAGAGAGAGAGAGAGAGAGAGGCAGAGACATAGGCAGAGGGAGAAGCAGGCTCCATGTACTGGGAGCCCAATGTGGGATTCGATCCTGGGTCTCCAGGATCGTGCCCTGGGCCAAAGGCAGGCGCCAAACCGCTGCGCCACCCAGGGATCCCTAGTTCTCAAAATTAATTAAACTTTGGAAAGAAGACACAGAGAGAGGTTTATGCTGTTGACCCAATTAATGCAATATGTAGAGTATGACATGTATTTCTACAAGCAAATACCCGTAACCTGTCAATCAGTCTTGATAATAAATTGCACATGTGCAGTACCCCTGTGTTCCCATCATTTTCACTACTTTGACTCATTCCAGGAGACATAAAGGTACAAAAATGAGTCCTAATAGTTTTATTTTCCCAACACATTCTATCTCCTTATTTTCCCCTTGCCAGCCTTTCCTTGAAGCTCCCCTAGTGCTCTGTCCAGAATTCTAATAGACTGTACATGACGCTCTGATGTAGCCATCTGGTTGCCTTGGCCAGCTAGAGCGCACTGTCAGAGCTGGAGCCATGTTATTCTATGACTCGCTGCTCATCATCCAGCACCGGGCTTATTACTCAGCCTACTCAATATGTATTTGCAAAATGAACGAATAAAAGATGAAGACAGAGCTGTCTTGACTCTACAACCCTTTTTTTAACCTTTGCTTCTCTGCACACTTTGATTTCAAGCTTTGATTTTTCCCAGGGCTAGACTTTCGAGGTTTACCAGTCATCCTAAGAAGCACATTAATTGGCTAAGATGTTTCTTGGAAGTGTAAGATGGAATCCTGTGGTTAGAGGGGGACACTGTAATCCACCTGTTCTTCTCCCAGAATGGCAGCGAAGCCTTCACAATCTCATGAGCATGCCGCTGATGCTAAGGAAGCCTAATGAAGGAGACTGCAGAACACCGGAGAGCGGGCCCTTGGACGAAGTAGAAATCCTCTGTTGAAACTGCAAATAAAAAGGAAATGTAAACACATCTCTCTATGTAGGGACCATTTTCTTCCTCACTTTGCACCAAAAGGAAGGACCACAGGGCAGAGTGAGACTAGATTAAAAGACCGTAGACCTTTTTATAACGTAAAATTGATTCTAATTGTTAAAAGTCAGCCTGCTGCAGTAACTGGCTTGCAGCCTTCCATGCGGCCATGCAGGATTTAATTTCTTTTGCAGTAATTATTTCCCTTAGTTTTTCTACTGATATTCTTTATTTTTATGTTATTGTTACATATTTTCAGAAATTTGTGTTCGATTACCTTTTTCACTGTTGTTTAAATATTTGAAATTGTGCTTTTATACGCAAATGCAGCCAATCAGAATAAAAGCGCATTGTGTGAAATTATATTCCAAAAAGTTTCTCAAATGACATGGTTCAGTGATTTCTTAAAGGATAGAAGAACAATTTGTTAATGGAGAAAACCAGAGTCTATCTTCTCATTGGGAATATAGGTTCCATTTTAACTGAGTAACTGTTAGCCGCTTCATATTATCAACATATATTAGGCAGTGGATTTCTATGCCAGCAGTTCTTTACAGAAAAAGAAGCCTTTCTTCTTGACTTTCCCAAGAGAGAAGAGCTTCCTCAGATGGGTAACCATCAACTCCGCAGCCCGAGAGCTGTAACCAGTAGTGGAATTAGGTGTTCTGGGCCGGTGTTGTGTGGGCATAGTATCAAAGACTTTTGCCATTCTCCTAAAATTGCTTTGGGCTCCATGTTGCTGAAGGTTGAAGAACAAGTTCTGGAGCTGGAAACACCTGGATTTCATTATAGCTCTACCATCTAATAAGGGAGGTGATCTTGGCAAGCTAGTTAACTTCTAAAAGCCTGTTTCCTTGGGTCCTATGCATGAAATGAGAACTTAGATATGAGGAACTTAGTATGTAGTACTAACAACACATAGTGTCGTTTTCTTATTATTTTGATGGTCCAATTTTCATTACATTAAAAAGGACAGTTGAATTATTTTTCACAGTGTTTCATTTTTTACAGTTTTCAGGTGTCACTTCCACTCTGTGTAGGCAAAGCTGAGGAATTTGGTTATTGCCCCCAGCTAAACAAATAAATAGTTCCAGGCCTTGGAGTTAGAACGAAAATGTCTAGTGGTTTTATATTCCACCCAATCATTTCTCTTTCCTTTACGTGGTTCTGATCTACATGAATTTCAGCCACACAGTTTAGTTAATAAAACCAGTTGCCCAACACCACAAGTCAGATTTCAGTTACCAAAGTATATTAACCGTAATTGCATAAAGTGGAGATGTCATAGCCAGCTCCTCAGTCCACAAATCAGTACATAAATAGCAGGTGCTCATCATGATGAATGAGCAGTCATGTCACTTCTTTCAAAGTCTGTCAGGGATGGGTCACTGCCCATCTAGGGTCCAGGTCATCCACAGATGTGTGTGTAGTTGCATTGTCCCCTTGTCTTCCCGTAATAACTCGCAACATTTTATAAAAAGGGAATTGGCCAACCAACATGGAAGTGCTGCAGAGGAATGAAATTGGAGTTGAAGGTAAACAGAAGAAATGACTTCCTGGAGAATGTTGACCCTGTGTCATTTGAAAGACTCCAGATATGCAGTAGGAGCCAAGTGAGAGATGCTGATCTCATCGGTGAGGAAAAGGGTAGTGCCCAAAAGGATGAAGATGTTCCAGAGGAAGTGACACTTTCAAAGGCTTCGTGTTAAAGGGGTTTTCGAGGATAGTCATGGCATTGAAAGCATAAAGGATTAAATGTTGGAAGAGGAGAATGACAGTTCACCAAGACAAAAAAGATACTTGCCTCATTCCTGTAGGATGAAGTGGGGAAGGCAAGCATCGATCATTTGAACTACTCTTGCTTGTTCTCACAAGAAATTAAAAATTCTCGATGTGTTTATGTTGTCAATTATAGGGTTTTAAATTACAGTGTTCTGTTCACTACACATTGATAACCAACAATAAGAGAGTTTTAAAGTTCTGACAAGAAATTTTAAAAGCCACAGAAGCTTCATAATTCTTGGCATGCATTAGTAAGTACCTATTGCATAGTTTTAGCTTTTGTGGTTCTTTTTCTAGTCATAACCTTGGAAAGCAAGGCCCATCTGTAGTGAAAAATAGTCAAAACAAATACTGTTGCCATTTGAATTTTCTATTACTGAAAACTTAGTTCACACATCCTCTTCAATATTGTCATTATTCTCCCTTTAAAAGGACGTTACTTCTTTTTCCTTTTATTTATAGCCTTTTAAAGGCAGTTCATCCAGTAACAGATGCCTTATTGATCATAGAACTTCCCTGACTTTCAATGTTTGCTATTTTTAATTTTTAAAAAGTCCAGAAATTAAATATTCAAAGACTCCTATTTTTGTGGTACTTTTAGTAAAATATTTTTGCACTAGGAAAGTTGTCTGTTATTTCTTTTCATCATAAAAGAAGGCCACGCTGGCATGTTTCATAGGGAAACAGCCTGATCACTGTATTGGACATAGCAAGTTTTAGTGATAGTTCTATAGTGATTACCAGATTTACTTTTCATATCTGCAGCCTCTTGAGGGGTGAGAAATGTAATCTTGTTTGCTAGCTTAAGTCAACAAGCTGAGGGGATCCATTGTGCATCTTGTAGTATGTGTGCACAGTTTTGATGTTAAGACCTCTGAAATAATTAAAACTGTCTTGTATCATTCAACCTTACAATAATTACCTATAATTTAAAACCTCCAAATAGGTTGGTTTTGAAAGATGTTCATCTAATGAATAATACTAAGGGCCCCTGGGTTATCTTTAACGTCTTGTGCTATGGTCTGTGCAAGAGAGAGGAACCTTGATTACAATTCTGGAGAGCGTCCCCAGTGCCACCAGCATGTCCATGTCGCCTTGCCCTTCCCTGCAGGGACTCACGCTAATGGCAGGCTTGGTCACATACAGTAATGAAAAGCCTTGTCCGGAGAATGTTGTGCTTTCAGATTGCTTTAATCATGTTCAGAGAGTGAAGTTGATTTAAACAGAGCTCAGAGTAATTCTTGAGAGTAGAAAGGTTGACTTTTCTGCCTGCTTTTCCCATTCTTCCTGAGGGGAAGGAATTCTTTCTCCTAGTCAGTCACATGGCAAGGAAGCCAATTGTTTTTGTTCTTTTCAGGATCTGCCCCCTTTGTATACATGAGTTAGCATACCATTTTTCAGGTAATTTATTTTATCATATTCATCAGCTTTATAAAGAGGAAATATATATATTATATATGTTAATTATATATGATATATAATTATATATATATTAATTATATATACATATAATATTTTTTTTTACTCTGAAACATTGTTTTGTGAATCTGAGGTGGAGATTCCCATGAGGCATGATGAGGAGGTGACAGACACAATCAAGAAAGGGGTCGGAAATGGTGATTTTGAAGATCCTTCACCAGTTCTCAGATTCTAGTTATTTTATTTCTTTACTTTCATCCATAAAAAGGACAGTTTCAGGAATAGGAAAATGAGGAATGCATAGACCCGAGCCAGCACGGATGCAGGTGAGACCTTCAGAATCACTGGCCCACAGCAGGTGATCCTGAGCCCCTGCAGACAGGCCTTCACCTCAGGCTTGGTCTACAATGTGACGGGAAGCTTCGCCTTTGGCTTGAGTCCAGTGGGAAGCTTTCTAGCACATTCAGGATAATGGGCAACTTGGATTTGTGCTGTTTCTTATTGGCCTCCTGGCCAGTGGTGTGCCCTGCTCAGGGGTGCTGGGGGACTTCCTGACTGCGGCCTGCTGCTTCTGATGGCCAGGAGGACGGCCTGTGCACAACAGCCCTCTAGGCTCCAGCCTATCCTCCCCATCCTTCAGGAGCAGCAAATTCCCACCCCACCCCCTCATTAGGCCCCTGGTGGCTCATGACCTCCTTGGGACCATTCCTTCTGCAGGAGTGCCTGCCTCTCTCCGGCTCTCTCTTTGTGAACACCAGATGCTGTTAAAGAATTCTTTCCCACCTTTCCCAAGAGCTTCATTACTTGTCTACCTTCATTACTTCTTCTTCCAGGAGTAATTTATTCTTGACCCCCATGATACCTCCTGTTGGGGGCGAGGAGGGTACCTGTCATACACTGAGACACTTCACATGCATGATGTGGATCCACCCACCAGCCCGCTTCAGCCCCATGACAGACTTTCATAGATGAAGGAATAACTGCCCCACTCAGGAAGTTCCTAGTAAACAGTGGAATTGGGATTCAAACACTTGTCCACTTGTACAGCACATCACACGTTACTGTGTGGTTACCTTGTGTCTCTTCATTTTTCTCTTCCCCAATAGACTATAAAGTCCTCTGTCTTACCTGCTTATCATTTCTACCTCCATCCTAAACATCCAGCACCACCCTTGGCCCATGGCCCTCATTCCATAAAGTTTATTGGAGGACCAGATGAGTGACTGAAAAGTTTGAACCAACTCCCAAGAAGCTACAAAGTAAGAATAAAGACTAAAATCTTATTTTATAGGAACACCTGGGTGGCTCAGTGGTTGAGTGTCTGCCTTTGGCCCAGGTCGTGAGCCCAGGGTCCTAGGATTGAGCCCCACATAAGGCTCCCTGCAGGGAACCTGCCTCTCCCTTTGCCTATGTCTCTGCCTCTCTGTGTCCCTTGTGAGTAAATAAATAAAATCTTTTAAAATAATAATAAAATCCAATTTTATAAAATTAACATAATATTTGCAGGAATATTTTTCGGCTTTATCTGTTCGGCCATGTTGAGAATCTATGGAAATAGCACTCTTAAAGACTCTAGTGCTAAATTTACCCACTGGCCATGAACATAGACATAGCCTGTATGTCTACTAAGCGTACTGAGAAGTGACAGTTTAGTTTTTCCACAGTACTCATCCTGCGTAGGTCCCTTTTCTGGTTACTGGCCAGGTGGCGTGTGAGGGTATTTTGGGGAGGCCATTATTGTCTAGAGTCTCTTATACTCCAGCCCAAATGTGTGTTCCATGGCCACAGTGGAAGGGCAGACAGGAAAATGAGGTCGACGATCCTGGTTGGTGGCGAGGTGCCCAGGACACTGATGGACAATCCCGAGGGCCAGCAGGCATGCCACTGCCATCAGAAAAAAGAAGGTGGTGAGCTTGCCAGAGTGGCCCTTTGAGCCAGTACAGTGCCACCTGCTGTGATCGGTGACCCTTCAACTAAATAACACCCTAGTGCCCTTGAGTCATTAATCTGCCCTTCTTTGCAACTAATTTATTATGGAAGTGAGTGCGGCCTAGAGAAAGCAGTCTACTGACTTATTAATTTTATTTATCCAAAGGCTGTAGTGACTGGCTCAGAGAGAGACAGGGCCAAATAGAAAATTTGGAACATTCTACTGCCCATGTTTATTCTGACAATTCTTCTCTTTCATTGCTAACAACTATACCATGCAAGGGGCAGGAGTCCCTGAAAAACTGAGCTGCGGAGTTCCATCTAACAGAAGTAATCTGTGATTTGGGGCTAGCAAGAATTAAACTCGCTACCAATTTCCTATCCATCGTCCACATTTAGGCTGCATAGAATGATTTATTCAAAAAACCCTGCAGAGGCAAATGATTATATTGTTATAACTGTTTGTTTGGAGGAGGAAATGTACTTACTAGTCTATTTTCCCTACACCAGAAAGTACTACTAACTGCTTTGATCAAAAAAAGGAAAAATAAATCTATGTTTATTTATGACATGACTTGTGTGCATTATAATTAGTAGAAAAAAAAGGAACTGGGTGAGATGCTTAAAACTCAGTTTTTTCTTTGGGGAATTAGTGACTCAAGAAATGGCTCAGAAAGTGGTCATAGTTGCAAATGTTACCCTGATTGATTGATTGATTTTTTAAATTTTTTTAAAAAGATTTTATTTATTTATTCATGATAGAGAGATAGAGAGAGAGAGAGAGAGAGAGGCAGAGACACAGGCAGAGGGAGAAGCAGGCTCCATGCAGGGAGCCTGACGTGGGACTCGATCCCGGGTCTCCAGGATCCTACCCTGGGCCAAAGGCAGGCGCCAAACCGCTGTGCCACCCAGGGATCCCCTGTTACCCTGATTTATGTGTAATGAAAAGTTAATTCCATTTTAAGTAAAGGTAACAGTATTTCAAGTATATTTTACTTGGTAGCATTATCTTTCTAATCATTTTTTTCTGTCCCTAAATCAGAGTCCCTGACCGAAGAGTCTTTTTCTTTTAGAAAAAAATTATCCAAAACTTGATTTGGAAAAAAAAAAAAAAAAAAACTTGATTTGGACTGTGATATTGGCCAAATATTACACTTTCTTTTTTATTTCAAATGCAGACCAACATGGGTTAGAAAATCAGATTAATACACACATTTTGGGGGGCTTTTTTCCTTTCTTGAGAAAATTTCCATGCGAAGTCAATTATATATTAGGCATTTGAATGTGTCACTTGAACAATAGTGTAAAATTGTCCCAAACACTTTGAGTGACACAGAGGGGGAAAACACTGATGGTGATTATTTCTCAAATAAAAGGTTAGTCTTTAAATAGCTATAAAAGATGCTACAGGAAAATAGATTCCAGATTATAGTAGGCCAAATATAAAATCCTTAAAATGTTATTTTAGAACATCACTTTTCAGAAGATAGCATAATTTCTTAATTGTATAAAATGGATTTGATTAAATACTGTTACTTGATTATAACAATTCACAAATTTTATGTTCTAAAAAATATTGGACTTGTGAATAATATGAATTAATTAATCTTATGAAAATAATTTTAGGTTTTATATTTATTTACAATTCTGTGAATCTCTTTTGGCAAAGAGAAAGCAATGTTCTAAATACACATGTTCATTTTGCACCAGACCCAGCATTCATCTACTAATAAGTTTAAAATACAATGCTGTGCTCATAAATGGGCTATATCAATGTCATGGCACAAAAATATGCTCCTCACCCCTAGGTTGTCTATTCAGTGCCTTACTGTCTTATATTTAATGCAAATTTTAAAAAAATTAGTTTACTGGGTTTTGAACTCAGTAGATTAGAAGCGGGAATTGTTTGAGGGGCTGGGAAACTTTTGGACACAACGAATAATGACAAGACAATTGGAACTAGCAGCCTGGTTCCATGAAGAACACCAGAAATCTAAAAAGCTGACCTCTCCATGCAGTGTTTCTATGTACTGTTGTTCCATAATAACCACGAATGATCAATAAACAGATAGTATAGAAGCGGCTTTTAAAAGATAAAATATTCCGTCACAAATGCTCATTTAAACAAACTGTTTGAATCCTTCATACACATGTGGTGAGTTAGTGTAAAGACATAAGCCTCTGATTTCTCGGTCTCCCCAAGTGTGTATGAGCCCTTCATGCACTGACAGTGGGAAACAGCTTGTGTCCGGCAGAGTGCTAGGCACTTTCCTTCTCTTATTTAGCTGAGAGAAGGAAACCGATTCACCCTCGGATATCCAGATATCCATCCTTCAGATCAGTTACACGTAAAGAAAGCAAAGGCCATCAGTAAAAAACAAATCTGTTTTGAGTTGGTTTTAGTACTGTTTAAATTGTAATGATATTTAAAATCAGCATCTTCTTGGGGTGCCTGGGTGGCTTAGTCAGTTGGGTGGCTGTCTTAGTCTCGGGTTGTGATCCTGGAGACCCAGGATCAAGCCCCACATCGGGCTCCCTGCTCAGTGGGGAGTCTGCCCCTCACCCGACCTGTGCGCGCTCTCTCTCTCTCTCTCTCTCTCTCTCTCTCTCTCTCTCTCTTTCTCTCAAATAAATAAATAAAAATCTTTTAAAAAAAATCGACATCTTCTCATTGACAGTCCACCAAGTAATTTTTACAAGTAAATTCTAATTTGTTTTTGCTTGAAAAATCATGAATATATCCTTGTAAAAAGCTAGACTTCCAGAGTCTGGATATCCAAATCTGTACCTTGAGCATTTGTTCGTTGCGCTAGTAACGACCCCCACTCATCCTGCAGCAGAATGTCACCTGGCTCTGACTCCCCTGTGCTGTACAGAGAGCTGCTGAGGGCTGGGCCTGGTCCGTGGGTCCCCCTGGTGGGCTTGTGGCCCTACCTCATGGTTACGTAGCCCTGACCTGATCCAACTTTATTCCAGATGAGTGCTGATTCCCATGAAACCTGGGAGCGATTTCTAGATGTGTCTTCCCAAGAACACTCCCATACGAAATATCATCTGGCTTTATGGTTTTAAGGGATCTTCTAGTTTCCTGCAAAAGAAGAAAACACATCTCTGACTGTGGGTGATTCATTAATAAACAAGGGTCTCCTGGGTGCAGATCTTTAATGGTATTTTATAGGTATCGGCGCATGCAAATGCTTTGGATTCATGTCTTGGCTCAAACTTGGTAAGCACAGATGATAAATGTCAGAGGAGAGTGTAAGTGACTTCATCATTTTTTAAGAGGCTCATGTGCACTCACAGCCCCTTGTCCCTTTCCTTTGGTATTCTGTGTTTTAAAGTAACTCACATCCTGCCCTGCCATTAATGTCATCTGCAAACTTAGTAAGTTTGTGCTAGCTTCCCCTCTGGGTCTTTAATAAGCATGCCCTGTCCCTTGCGAAGGGAAAGACTCACTAATAACTCAAAGGCTAATATTTGTAGAGGGAGCCAGTATTTCCCCAGATTATCATTATGATATGAGACAGCATCAAAAGTCCCAATAGGTTCCATCTATGACTTGTCCACTTTCCAAGACAAGAGATTGTAACAATCTGAGAGAATGATTCCTAGGACCATAATTGCTGTTCCTCAATTCAGATATATTTCTATTCCATATTACTTATTCTAGGAATGACACAATAATAAATATTTCCATGGATTCTCAGAACTTCCTTTGAAAGCTGTGATTATGAATAATATTTGTGGGTATTCTCTGCGAGTGTTTTCCTCCTCAGGCCCTATGGCCCCCACCGTCACAGCCAGCCTCACACTGACCTCAGTGACCTGACATTCTTGATAATCAGACTCCAGGTTCATCTCTTTCGAACCCCAGGCACAGGACACCAGGTTTTGTCCTTCTGGACTCAAACATCATAAAGGGATTCCTTTTCTTAGTTACCTGGATGAGTTGGCAGTAGGGGTGGGGTTGGAGATGGTAATTTAAGTGCCTTTTGTGGCACCAAGGCGAACCCTCTAGGGGAAGTAGTGTTCATTCAGTAAGGGCCAACTATCAGTGGGAGCCGGCACTGTTCTAAATGTTTTGCCTGTGTTAATATAGTTAGTCCTGACTGAATATCCTAGGAGATGGGTAATATTTTATCTCTTTATACAGATGAGGAGATTGAGAAACAAAGAATTCAAGAATGTTGCCCAAGGATATTTAGCTAGTCAGGGAGAGGCGATATCTCAACCCAGCAGGTGCCTCTCCAGACTTGATGCTGTGCTGTCCTCTGATTAAGGGCACCAGGAGAGAGGCTTAATTGGCATCAGACCTCTAGAGCAGCTGAGTGCTCTCGGGTTACCTGTTTCTCTCCATTGGAAAGTTTGTTGTCGTTTTCATTTGTAGCTGAATCACTAGAAGTTCTAGGAAGATCCATTTTCCTCAGAATCTGTGACTTAGGGCAGCCCTGGTGGCGCAGCGGTTTGGCGCCGCCTGCAGCCTGGGGTGTGATCCTGGGGACCCGGGATCAAGTCCCACATCGGGCTCCCTGCATGGAGCCTGCTTCTCCCTCTCCCTGTGTCTCTGCCTCTCTCTCTGTCTATGAATAAATAAATAAAATCTTTAAAAAAAAAAAAAGAATCTGTGACTTATCCTCACTAGCACTTTTTTTTTTAAATATTCCCTTGCTGACCTACCTGTGCCCACCCTGATGCCCCACTCCATTCAGGTTCTTAAAGACTGCTTCCCTGGCTCATTTTCCATTTTCATTAGAACTGCAAGAAGGAATTTCCCTTGTATATCTTTTGTGTAGCTATCGAGCGCTATTAATAGAGTATCTTTACCAGAAAGGAAATTCTATACACACACACACACAGACACACACACACACACGCACACACACACACACACTCCAACCAGGGCTGTGTTAGGGTCATGTTAGAGTATGTAGGAGCTTCTTAGGACCTTTCCTTGTTTCTGACCCTTATCTTCCAGATGTCAATACTGTGCACAGATGGCTAATGATACCTTGTGCCTTATAGAGAGATGTTGAGGAGTGCATTGCCCTGAGTATACCTTAGTGTGTGTGTGGGAGTGGGGGGACCTTTTATTCCTGGTAAAAAGTTACGCGAGTAGAAGCAGAATAGCATAGTGACTATAAACTGAAACTTGGGAGTGAGAAATCCCTGGATTGGAATCCTAGCTTAGCCTCTTGACTGCTTTTCAAACTCTGGCAGGTTCATTTATGTATTGCGGATATTTGCAGAGTTGTTATGTGCCAGGCACTGTTCTGGGCTCTGGGGACACAGAAAACAAAACAAACCAAGACTGCTCTGGTGCAACTTAATACTAGTGTGGGAGACAAACAGTAAATAAATAAATACAAGATCACCCTGTTGGCTGCTCCTTCAGTGTATTTCCAGAGAATGGCCGTACTGTATTCCAGTAGAATTCCAGAGAATGACTCATGACTATACTGCTGTTATGGAGGTGGGAAGCCCTGGGATCATGGAAGTAGTTTTTTCACTTATCCCTGCTTCCATCCTGCCCTGAGCTCCAGCTAACTCATGAATCCGAGTTCTCATTCCTGGGCTTAGAACACTACAGTGGCACTCATTCCCTGTGGAGGTGGCCGTGGTCTTTATAGCATCCCATAGCATTGGACAGTTGTGCCTGTCCCTTAGGTGGCCCCCTTCCTTCCTTCCTCCCATGCCCACCATACGTGAACCTCCAGGCCTCTACACTTGTCTTTTCACATCTCTGTGATCACTCCCTCACCTCCTTCAAAACTTTGTTCAGAGGTCCCTTCTTCAGTGAGGCCCTCCCTGTTTGACATATAGAATATCGTCTAAATGTGGAAAGAGCTACCATTTGTTGCGCAGACAAATATGCTAACCCTAAAATTCAGACCACACGTGTTCCTTAATACCTTTAATAATTCAGTAACCCACCAGTGGAATCGAGGCCTGTTCTGAAAGCCTTGGGTGTCCCCTTCCTTACAGACACTGATATGTGGATGTGTCATGATAGCAACCAGAAATCATGATGAGGGAACATTTAGCCATATTGGGAAGAGATGAGTAAAAGGAAATAAATTATTTGTTCCTTTCCTGAATGTCTTACATTTCAGGCTTGTAATTCTGGGTTCTGGAGGCTGGGGGATAAAACTGACTGTAGAGCATCAGGAATGGTTTGTTAGCCACAAACCATTTCAAGCTTCTCCTGAGTGCAAGCTTCTTCTCTCCTCATGCATCATGAGGGGGCTGCCTCTGGGATTGGAAGCCTGGCAGCTCCCTCAAGACCTAAAGAAAAGGGAGTGAGAAGGCCAGAAAGCCCATGGCTGAGGACCCCGTGGGATGGCTTAAAGCAAAGAGCCTCTATTGTGGCAGGTTTATTTTATAGCATGTTTGTGCTCGCCCTGTCCAGAATCCCTTAAGCAGAGGGGGAAAGATCGATAGTAGGTAAACCAATTAGGGAACCTAAGTGAAGTGGTGTCTGTGAGTCTAATAAAGCAGAAGGCAAGCTGAGCTACATGAGAAGAGCTGATAGGATTCTGGGCAGTGCTTTCATGATGGCAGCTGGACACAGATACAGGAACAAAGAGAAGTTTCTTCATGTTTACTCCCCAGTGGGGCGATCCATGAACCAACATTCAGGAAAAGAGCCAGAGAAAACTTAGAAAGGGGAGATCTGCAGAGGCCTCGGTTTGCATGTAGAGGCCCAGAGCCACAGAACCGTTGCCAAAAGTGGGGATGGCTGATAAGGGGGGTGGGGGGAAGTGGGGCCTTGCCTCTCAGGGCTGCCATTTCTTTGTTGGCCAAATGAGATGGTGAGAAGCATCTGGCCTGGAGCCAGATTGCCTCCTTTGCATTCTGGCCTCACTTCTTTCTAGCTGTGGTCGGCAGGGCGCTTTCTTGAGCAAATTCTTGAACATCGTTAACATCTTAGGGCCTCAGGTTCTAAACTTGTAACGTGAAGGATAGTAATGGCCCCTCCTAAGTGCCCTAAAGAGTTAATCTGTTAATATTCATGAAGCACCTCAGAAGAGTTCTGGCACACAGTAAGTACCACTTTGGAGTTATCTCTGTAGTCATTCCTACTATTTATTAGGCACCTAACGAATATGTATATCAATAAACATAGTCTATAACCAAAAGGCATTTTTGCAATTTCCTTATTTAATCTGCATTAAACTTACTAGATACTTAGGTCCCCTAAGTATGTATTCTGCATGGGATTTTCTCCTTCTCCCTCTGCCCCTCCTCCACTTGGTCTCTCTCTCTCTCTCTCTCTCTCTCTCTCTCAAATAAATAAAATCTTAAAAAAAAATTTTAAATCAAAAAGTCTATCTATCTCTATGAACACTTATACAATACTGTGAAATCTCTAGACCTCCAAAAAAGTGCTGGCAAGATTCTAGAGTAAGATCCTTATATATGAAAAAGATATTTCCTATGTGTACAAATGTCATTAACCTTAAATTTAAAAAAAGATGTTTACCCAGTTATTAATTTCTATATTGATAATAATGCCATTTCCATAATCCCAAGAGACTTAATCTGATATATTCCTTTTCTCTTTCCCTTTCTCCCTTCCGACCTTGTTCCATGACATCATTTTTCATACATTTGATGGATGAGCATGTACTGTCCTGGAAATGCCAATCCCTGCTACTCCAGACAGTGTGGGTTGATACAGTCAAGAAGCAAGCATCATTCCCATCTCGAGAGCCAGAAAACGTCTTCCTGACAATGAAAAGGGAACTAGCCATACATTCCAGGGCATTCAGATTTCAACCGCTTCCCATTCCAAAACTGGTCATGTATTTTTGCAGGTTGTGGGGGGAACCAAACGTCAGGTCAGAGTGCTGTTATCAGATCAGTGCAGGGAAGTTTAGCTAAGTGGCTAGTGGGAAGTTTCATTGCCAATGATTACTTCTAAGCAGAGCCTTCTCTGCTTAGGGGAAAGCATGGCCATGGTATGGGTTGCCAAGATGCTTCTGTAGAGACTGCGTAAGGAGGGTGCTTTTTACTCAACACACTCAGATTTTCAGTTGCAAAACAGCAGAATCTCTAGTACCTTCTGTTGTGACCATCTTCCATGCTTAGGTTAAAAAGTCCAAAAATTCCTCTTTGAACCTTACAAATGTGGTTAGCAAAGTCCCTCTCTTTTACAGATAGAACTTCAGAAGTTAGTTTGATGCACGCTGCCAAAAACTGTTTACCTTTGCTACTCTAAAACACGTGGTGATAATAGTAATGATGATGATAATAATACATCTACAAAAGCCACTCAACCGTGTTTGTGCTTCTGGCCTTATAACCTCTTTTTTAGATTCTCATTTTAACATTGGCTGCAGACATTATTCCTACATTTTATTTTGAACATTCAGAATTAGTATTATTCATGATTCTTTTGAGCAAGAAGGATAACGGCATGCTCTAGTAGCCAAGTAAACTCTGATAAGTGCCCATCCCCATGCCCACGATCTCAGGATGGTTGAACTGAAATTCAGGATGGAGCAAATAAAAACCAAGTGCCATCTCTGAAGAAAGAATGCCTGCTGTCTATTGTCTTAATTTGTTTTTCTCTTCATCTGGGTTTGGGGAAATGGTGGTATGTAAATTTCTCATTGTGATAGAAGATTTAACACTTCACATAACTTGCTTCTTGTCGGCAAGGTTTTGAGAAATCGATTGCAATAAAGGCTTTTCCTTGTGGGTCCTTGTAGGTCTGTTGCAATTGCCATAATTTCTATTCAGACAACTCTAATGGCTTTAGTTCCTCCCACTGACCTGTTTTCAGACATTCTTTGGGACTGTACCACTTCTCACATGGCCCGTGGAGGAGAGTGGCCGATGGCCGCTACTGGTGTGCCCTCTGCTGTTCACTGTGCCTGGCAGCGTGCTAAGTGCTTTGTACATGTTGGGTCCTTTTAAGCCCATGTCCATCTGGTAAGATAGGTTATATGTGTCCTCCCTTACTGTCAAGAAAGCCATAATCTGCTTCAGGATCATGCAGCCAGTAAGCCACGGAGCCTAAAGTTAAGCCAAGATCTGTCTGATGTCCAAGTTCATAACCTTTAGTCACATTCATACCGTCACTGAACAAGTGAACAAAACATTCTGCCTCTCGGACATGTGTCCCAGACTCAGTGATTCCAAGGGCACCTTCCACTAAGGCATGTGATTTCTGAATGAATGAGGGCTGAGGAAGGGCACATCGCCTGAGCATCCTTTTTAATATATATATATATATATATATATATATATATATATATATATATATTCATGAGAGACACACAGAGAGAGGCAGAGACACAGGCCGAGGGAGAAGCAAGCTCCCTGTGGGGAGCCCGATGTGGGACTCGATCCCGGGACCCCAGGATCACGCCCTGGGCCAAAGGCAGATGCTCAACCACTGAGCCACCCAGGTGCCCCTCACCTGAGCAACTTTAGGAAGATAGACAAAATGCATTTGTTCAAAGATACTTATTATGTGAGATACCCTGTACATTTGACGTTGCTTTCTTACTGTGATTGCCTTGGGAAATCACTTTTTCCAGGTGGTCTCCTTTTGAAATTCCTGATCTGACCTTTCTTGTGTGGGATGCCCTATAAATTATTTAATAGTGAAGAATGATGGGGGATGTAGGAATAAGAGAACAAGCCCACTGATACCTCTTCTCTGTCAGGAGGAATTCCAGGCAGGCTACCTCAAGGAGTTACCCCTGGAATTTCAACAGGTGAACTTCTTTCTGTGTAGTTTATTTTTGCATCAGAATACTAGCTTGTAGACTGCTGGATCCCACCCCAGAGCAGCTGCCCCTTTGCTGTACATGAAGATAATCCACAGCGAAGGAGCTGCTCGGGAACTTAAAGGGAGGGAATACCTCACCCATACTGTTGAGGTTTGGATTTCTCTGCCCAAGAGCCATGTTATAAAGAATCTAGCATTTTAAGAAGATGCCTCTGTGGGATCCATGAGGTTCCCACAGTGAGGAAACAGGAATGGATGTAATGGAGCCGTGAGACTGGGAGGAGAGGGGGTTGTGATTTTCCCGGAGGGAGCAGCCCAGGTGGCTCAGCAGTTTAGCGCCGCCTTCAGCCCCAGGGCCTGATCCTGGAGACCAGGATCGAGTCCCACATCAGGCTCCCTGCATGGAGCCTGCTTCTCCCTCTGCCTGTGTCTCTGCCTCTCCTTCTCTTGTGAATAAATAAATAAAATCTTTTTTTTTAATTTAAAAAATAAATAAATAAAAAAGTAAAATCCCGGAGGGGTGACTGGAATTAGAATCAGCTGAGAACCTTGTTCAACAGACACATCCCTTACCTATCCAGACAACGTCCACATGGGGTGGAGTTTAAAAGTTAGTGATTCAGGGTGTCCCCCCTGAGAGGCACTAGTTCAGGGGATGCTCAGAGAAAGCTGCTTTGGAGGCACAGGAGAAGCATGTTTCTCTCCTCTCCTTACCCTTTGCTCCTCTAATCCCTTTAACACTCATGGTGCTCCCCAGGGATGTAGAGGTGAGTACCAGATGCCATGATGTCCTCATGGGGCTTACATTCTGGTGCAGGAGACAGAAAAACAAGATTTCCATTAGTGGCAGAAAACTAAGCATTTAATAGGTTGAGGAGTGGTGGAGTGCACAGGCTGTGTGGCTTCTGGTCTGAGGAAGTGACATCTGAGCAGAGGCCCTGGGAAGAAACCAGAAGGGCACTGATCTCCTTTGTCCATGTGCATAACAACAGCAGCTTCAGTCATCTCACTGATAGAACCAGTGCAACAAAACCTTCGGTTTATTGTAATGTGGGTCTGAGAAATCTGGTTAGGGTTCAGTGAACTTAGTAAAAGCCATTTGGAGGGATCCCTGGGTGGCGCAGCAGTTTGGCGCCTGCCTTTGGCCCAGGGGCGCGATCCTGGAGACCCGGGATCGAATCCCACGTCGGGCTCCCAGTGCATGGAGCCTGCTTCTCCCTCTGCCTGTGTCTCTGCCTCTCTCTCTCTCTCTCTCTCTGTCCCTCTCTGTGACTATCATAAATAAATAAATTTAAAAAAAATTAAAAAAAAAAAAAGCCATTTGGTTTTTGGTCAGTATTAGGGTCCCAGATTCCAGACATCCATCTGAGAATGCTCCATACTGAAAGTGTTAAAGGTAAAATTTTACTCTCTCTGTGCTATAATGATTTCAACTCATTTTTTATTGTTTTCCTCTTCATGAATTTAAAGTAAAGGTAAAAAAAATTGTTATTAATGGTAAAAAATTTAATCTGTGCTGTAATGATTTCAACTCATTTTTTTATTTTCTTCTTCATGATTTGCCCAGGGAATATGCCAGACAGCAGAACTATATTAAGGTTAGAGTCTTCCTAGTTTATTCTTTAGTTAATTTGATCATAAACAACATAACATAGCTACACATCCCACATAGTGTACTAGAAGCATACCTCCGTTCTTTTAGAAAACTGCCCTACTTCATAGAGTTGTTCATGGCCTCCTCTTGTCTTAATGCCTTCTTTCCTGATATACCTAGAGTCCCTCTTTCCCCCAAATGTTCCAACATTTCTGCCATATGTCTTTGAATAATATTTCACAAATACTCAAACTTGCCTCCCTCCTGGAGCTCAGGAGGGATACTTCAGGGTCATTTCCAGGCCGGTTCCTCTCTAAGCTGCTCCACAGCTGCTGTGCTGTGACTTCTCAACACAGTGTTAAAACCTCCCTTGACCCTTGGAGGTGCTGGAGGGGGGATGTTGGGAGATCTCTCTTCTTGGATTCCTGTATCTTTCCTTTCTAGGTTTATTCTCCCATCTGACAAAGCACACCCTCTGTGAGTTCCCTAAATAAAGTTTGCCTGGGAGGTGTGCTTTTGAATCCCTGCATGCCTGAAAAGTGTCTTTATTCCCTCTGTGCTTGAAGAAAGATGGCCTGAGCATACCACTGTAGGTTAAACAAGCATCTTCCCTCAATTTTGAAGACATGGCACTCCTGTTTTCTGGAATCTAGAGCTGCTCTGAAGAAGTGCAGTGCCATTCTGGTTCCTGTATGTGTCTTGTTTTTCTCTCAAAGTATTTTGTAAAAAAGATCTTCTGTTTATCCTGATGTTTTGAGATTTCACAGTAATGTGACTTTCTGTATTTGCTTCTTTGTTCTTTTTTTTTTTTTTTTTTAGACTGCTCTTCCCAGCTCTGGATGCCCGTGACTAAGTTTTTAGTATTCTTTCTTAAATAATTTCTCCCCTGCTTTAACCTCTGTTCTCTTTGCCTAGAATGTTTGTTTATTACTTGAACATTGGACCTTCTGGATGGAACCTCTCCTTTTTATCACTTTTTTCATAATTATTTCCTAATTCTGTTGTTTGATTTTTGCTCTACCTTCTGGGAGAGTTCCTTGATTTTCCTTCAAATCCTCCTATGGAATCTTTGTTTCGATTAAATATTTAATTTTCAACTCTTATTTTGCCTTTTTTTTTAAGGAGCATTTGGTTTTTATTTTAGGGCTACAATAGCTTTACTTACTTCGCTAGACAGTTTCCTAGGCCTTTTGAAGTTTTTGAAGAAAAATGTCCTTTGGATATCTTGTTTTCCTCCAGGTTCCTTTTTTCTGTTTGATTTTTTTGGGTCTCTGGCTTTCAAGTTAGATGCTTGTCTGCCCATTAACATTTAAAAGGGAGTTACTGAGAAATCTGATCAAGATCTCAGTATGAGAAGGTGAGACCTGTGGATGGTGGAATGTACTGTATATGAATCCTATGCTGAGCTAGCTTTCTCCAAATTGGAACCCCCTGAAGTTCCAGGAGGTGCCCCCTTTCCCTCTGTCCCAGGGTATATGTGCATGCATGTGCATGGATGCACCCCTACCTGGGCTGATGAGTTTCTGCCAACTTCATAGAGTTGTTCGTGGCCTCCTCTTGTCTTAATGCCTTCTTTCCTGAAGCATTCTGTGTCTGGCTGCTGGCATTGACAGCTAGGCAGAGGGAGTAAAAGACAAAGACCCCAACACTTGGCACCTTGGCTGCCAGTCAGTCTTGCTTTTGGCTCATGCTGTCCACCTGGAGTCCTGTGGGTGCTGGCAGAGGTAGGGTGGGGGTGGGGGCCTCCATGCCCTATCAGGGTGAGGGTCTCAGGGGCCCAGCAGTACTGCGTTTGGAGTTTCACAGGCTCTCTATTTTCAGCTTGGTTTCTAGCCCTGCCCACCACCACCACCCCCAGCCCAGGCTCCCATCCTGCTCCAGGGGCCTGTCTCTTTGGGGGCATTGCTAGGAAAATCCACTCCCTTATCACTGGGATCTTCCAGCACACACTTAGATGTAATTTCTACTGTCCTGTTAGGGTAGCTACTGCTCATTCCTCTGCTTTGTCTCTCTCTCTTGTTCTTCTGGCCATTTTTATTATCTTATTCTCATTTTAACAAGATTTGGGTAAAGAAAGGAGATAAAAGAAGTCATGCTACCATTTGGAACCAAAAGTAACATTTGGGATTTTTTTTCTCCATTTTCTTTATATATATTTCACATTATTCAAATTATAGCAGTTGCTCTAGCTATATTCTCCATATGATGCTTCCATCTTTAGAAACCATTGTGCAGAAAATGCTAACATTTTCTGTAACATATCAACATGATATGGCAAAGATTTTGTACACTGATACTAATTATAGGTTATTTAATTAACATGACTTATGCTTTATAAAGATCAATGGAGAAAGAATTTGTCAGCTGTGCCAGACTTGTTTCTATAGCTGTCCTGATTGTAGATGCTGGGATATAGTTTCTTCCTATACAGACTCGCTTTGGAAGACAGAATAAAAGCAGATTTCTAAGTTAATGAATAGTGTTTGTAACAGAGATGCAGTTTTGTTCTATTTATATGGAAAATGTGTTATTTGAAAACGTGTTCAAAATCAGGAGGATATGATATCCGTATAGGAAAAAGGTCTTTTTAATTTAATATGCTGGTTTTTTAAAATATTTTTGTTTATTTATTTATGAGAGACTCAGAGAAAGAGGCAGAGATATAGGCAGAAGGAGAAGCAGACTCTTCAAGGGGAGCCCTATGTGAGACTCGATAGCAGGACCCCAGGATCACGACCTGAGCCAAAGGGGGACACTCAACCACTGAGCTACCCAGACATCCCATTAATTTGGTATGCTCTTTTACATCTCTGCTAACCTGCCTTGCTTTATCTCTCTTTTATCCTTTTTAACATCTTATTCTGGGGAGAGGATCCCTGGTGTCAATCTATGGAAGATAATAATGGAAATATTCAGCTCTAAAAGGGAAGTCAGGGTTCCCAAGTAACATCCCAGCCACTAGATCTAATGATTAAGCTTGGTCTCTCTTCTACAAAGTAGAGGCCATAATATAGATACTGACGGAACCTTTAGTATTAGATTAATTAGGATACTCTGTCATCCTGAAATAAAATGAATTGGACCAGATGGGTCTCATAAGTCCCTTCTGATGATAAAACCCACTGTGAAACTCCTCTTTCTTGGTAGCAAAGCATAGTGGATCATTGCTCCCAAAAGTTCTATTGGATCCATTCTTGGGTTGTACTATCTACCAAAAGTTTCATTCCCAAGGCCAAACAAATCTAATAGAGTAGCTGTATGTAGAAATTGGGATTTCATATTACACTGCACACTTAACTTTTTCATTATCTTTGCTTTCAATCCCAGAAGTGCCATAACAGCCTGTACCCTAGTGACACATGTAGAGAAAGGCAAGAAGGGGAAGATATCCTAAATTGGCCTGGTATATTCTGGGATAGGCCAGAGGGTAGGAAAGTTACTTTTTTTGCATCACCAACTCTAGAACAGCTTTCCATACTTAAACAGAACTTAAATTTGCAAGACACGCGTTTTTAATACTTTGCCACTGACTTAACTCACTTCTCTGTTAGAATGGTCATTTAAAATATAGAATGAATGAGGAACACTTAGGAAGTGTCAAATATGAGATCACAGAATCATGTTCTTCTAAGTCAGTTACATAGAAACTGGGGAACTTAAAAAGAAAAAATGATTCATTCCTTTTAAGTTCGGTAGATCAAGAAGTCAGTTCTGCCCCAAATCCTTTTTCTTTGATGCTAATTTTATTCTTTTAATTTCTTGTTAAAATAAGTTTAAAGCACTTCAATCTGGAGTAGGAAATCATTAAAATTCTGGAATTGTTCCATTTGAGTTATATGCAATTTTTCCTTGAAAATAGTTTTGAGAAACAGTTTCAGAGAACACTATGAATGTATTAAAATGTCTTTTTAATTTCTAATCTCATACACTTCCTTGGTATCTTCATGAGCATGAGTAAGTTCATATGTTAATGCCTTATTGTCTCCAGTACTATTTTAAAAACATATTCAATCCATGCAAGATTCTGAACCATAAAAAAGAAAAATTTTTTTTCAAAACAAAGTTTAATTTTAGAATCTTATAGCAACTCAGAAAACATAGTCCCTATGTTTATGATGTTGAGGCCAAAGTTTGAGTCTTCAGTTATTTTCTCAATATTAATATATGAGAAATGTTAAAGCCTATTTCTCCACATTAAATATCTCCTAATCTGACGAACATGTTGATTTCTATTGTAGTTTCACCTGTTAGTTTTTAAATCTGTGTTATTTTTAAAATAATTTTTTACTTATTTGGGAAACAAATTGTGTGTTCCCCCCACATCCTGGACAAAGCTTTTTTATTTTTCACTTTTTAATCTGAAATTATAGATTCATAGGAATTTACAAAGGTAACAGAAATGCCATATACTGTCTCCCAGCACCCCTACCCCCATGGTTATGTCCTATAATTATAGTACAGTATCAAACCCAGGAAGTAAACATTGTGACAATGTGTGTGTGTAATGACATATATATGTTACTTTATCTCGGGAGTAGTTTCATGTAACTACCACCACAGTCAGGATACCATTCCATATCACAAAGTCTCCCTTTCCATACTTCTTTACACACACATATACAAACACACCTCCCTAACCCCTAACGACTATCTGTGTGTTTTCCGTCTTTGTAGTTATGTATTTTTGAGAATGTTATATAAATGGAATCATTCAGTATATGACTTTTGGATATTGGCTTTTTTCACTCAGTATAATGCCTTTGAGATCCATTCAACTTGTTGCATGGATCAGTAGTTCTTTTTTATTTCTGAGTAGCATTCCATGGTCTGAATATGCTGAAGTGTAATTAACCATTCACCCATTAAAGGACATTTTGGTTGTTCCGAGTTTTTGACTGTTACAAATTAAGCTACTGTGATCAAGCGTGGATAAGTCCTATGTGGATATAGTTTTCATTTCCCTTGAATAAATGCCCAGGAGTGCGATTTTTGAGCTTATATAAGTTATCACTTAGCTTAAAAGAAAAAAAAACCTGCTAACTATTTTCCAGAGTGTCTCTACCATGTAATATTCCTACTCCATGCATACAGTGATCCAGTTTCTCTGCATCCTCACCAGAATGATTTTGGTGGTGTCACTTTTTTATTGTAGTTGTTCTAACAAGTATATAGAGATAACTATTTGTCATCTTAAGGGTTAGTGATGTGGAACATCTTTTCCACGTGTTTGTCTGTCCTTCATATGTCCTGTTTGTTGAAGTGTCTCTTCATATCTTTTGTACATTTTCCAGTTGGACTGTCTGTTTTTTCTTAAAGATGAGTTTCACGTTTCTTATATATTCTAGATATGAGTCTTTTGTCAGATACATATCTTGCAAGTGTTTTTTGAGTGTGTAGCTTATCTTTTCATCCCAGTAACACAGTCTTTCAAAGAGCAAAAGTTTTCTAATTTTAGTAAGTCAAATTTATCTATTTTTCCTTGTATGGATCTTGCTTTTGTTGTCATATCTAGGAACCAAGCCCCAGTATCCCAGAGATTTTCTCCTTATTAGCTCCTTAAAAGTCTATGGTTTCATGTATTCCAAGTAAACCTGTAATCCTTTCTGAATTTTTGCATAAGGTATGAAGTTTAGGTCAAGATTCTTTAGCCTACAGTTGTCCAGTTGTTCCACCACCTTTTGTTGAAAAGACCATTCTTCCTTCATTGAATCGCTTCTGAACCTTTGTCAGAATAAGCTGACTGTACTTGTGTGTGACAATATTTGTACTGTATTTGGGTTCTCATTCAGTTCCATTGAGCTGTATTTCTATCCCTCCATAATATCACACAGTCTTTATTACTATAGCTATTTAAGAGTGATTCCTCCAACTTTGTTCCTTTTCAGAATTGTTTTACCTATTATAGTTCCTCTGCCTTTCCACATAAATTTTAAAGAATGTGTTTGTTTGCATGTAACTGATAGAAGGATTTCCTTGATACACTTGCTCTAAGTTTCATTTAACCTACTTTGCTTCTCTCTGCTTCTTCTTTGTTGTCTGTATTGTCTATGACTGTCTACTTGGAAAATATCAAGGAGTCTAAAAGTTAAAAAAAAGTTAAAAAAAACTATAATTAAAAAACAGATTCAGCAGGTTGCAGGGTACAAGATCAACATACCAAAGTTAATTATATTTCTATATTAATAACGAGCACATGGAAATTAAAATAAAAATCCACTATTACTTACAATGGCTAAAAAAAAAATACTTACGGGTGAATCTAACAAAATATGTATCAGACTTGTATTCTGAAAACTATAAAACTGACAAATCTGAGAAGACTTAAATAAATAAAGAAATATGCTGTATTGGGACACCTGGGTGGCTCAGCGGTTAAGTATCTGCCTTTGGCTTAGGGCGTGATCCTGGATCCGGGATCAAGTCCCACATCAGACTCCCTGCAGGGAGCCTGCTTCTCCCTCTGCCTGTGTCTCTGCCTCTCTGTGTCTCTCATAAATGAATAAATAAAATCTTAAAAAAAGAGAGAGATGCCGTATTAATAAACTGGAAAACTCAATTTAGTAAAGATGTCAGTTGTCCAAATTGCTAAGCAGGTTTAATGTCTGTCAAAATCGCATAAAATATTTTTTTTATAAATTCAGTTTGCAATTTTTTTTAACAGGACCCTCTAGAATTTTCACGTTTTGAAAATGATGACTTGACTAGGGAAATGACTTTCCAACACTACCAAGTACTTTTTTAATACTTTAAATTAAAGTGGCACCTGGGTGACTCAGTCAGTTAGGCATCCGGCTCTTGGTTTCAGTGCAAGACATGATCTCAGAGTCATGGGATCAAGCCCCTTGTCAGACTCCACCTCAGCAGAGTCTGCTTGAGATTCTGTCTCTCTCCTCTCCTCACTAGTGCACACGCATGCACTCTCTCTCTCTCTCTCTCCCCCCTCTCTCAAATAAATAAATCTTTTAAAAAATAATTTCAGTTAGAAATAACACCTTTACTATAAAACTTGAACATAATAGCTTCTGTATGCCAGGGCCCATGCTGAGTGCCTTCCATCCATCACGTCATCCTTCACAGCCACCCTGCAAAGGTGCTGTTGTCATCTCCATTTAACAGACAGAAAAGTGAAAGCACATGGAGGGAATCTACCCACCCAAGATCACGGAACTAGAGCATACAGAAGCAGGATTAAGAATATATACCAACCTCAGTCCAGAGTCTGCCCTTAATTCAGAGGTCTTGCTGTCTTCCTCAGTGTCAGCAAGGGACTCACACCAGCTTCTTTCTCAGAAAATCCTACTTTTTGAAAATCACCGTAATCCTTATATCATTTTGATTCCTAGTTTCCTGCAAGGTTGGTGTTTGTTTTGTTTTGTTTTGTTTTGGGTTTTGGGTTTTTTTAGAAAGAGTACGTGAGCCGACAGTGGGAGGGTTTGAGGGGTGGGGTAGAGAGAGATAAAATCTGAAGCAAGCACCATGCTCAGTGCAGAGCCTGACTCTGGGCTCAGTCTCATAATCCTGAGATCATGACCCGAGCTGAAATCAAGAGTCCTGATGCTTAACTGACTGAGCCACCCAGGCACACACCCCCACACACCGAAAGGCTATATTTTGAATATTCCCAGTGTACCATAGCATTCCAGTTCTAGCTAGAGAACTAGACCCAAGGATAAAATTAAATTGTCCAGCTATAGGGCAACATTTAATAGATACTTTTCAGGATGACTTTTTTTGGGAGGGTGGGGCGACTCCTCTAAAAGAACCTTTCCCATCTATCAGAGAAGGATGACTTACAGAAGTGTTGTCTTTTGCCCTGCAATTGGAAGAAATGGATTTTGGAATGACACATTACTTTTCATGGGTGTCAGGGGAAGTAGGTCACTTTATAGTATTTATCATAATATTTGAAAAAGCTGACATTGAAAAATGAGAAGTTGAATATTGAGTAGCTCTTTGTCCAAAGACTGGAAATGGATTACTGAGATATTTTCTTCTGAGATAGACAATAGCTTTTTTTAGATAGTTTCCTGTCTCCTGTTTCTCCCTAAGATAAATTCAATTTAATGGTCAATTGTAGCTTCATAAAAGGAGTCATTTTGTCTTTATTTATATATATATATATTTGGCTTCATTTATTGAAATATTTTCCTAGATATACTTGTATACTTGTAAGAAAGCTCTAACCAACTTGTGCTCCAGAAACAATTGGAGAGATCCAGAGACTTAGTAAGTAAAAGAGGTGAACGCTTAAAAGCCTCCATCTATCTTTAAAGCTATTAAACAAAAGAGAAATATTCAGTGCCCTCCCTCTAGAAATCGATAAAGAATATCACAGAAGAGTTAGATTCCCTCTAAGCTAATGGAGGGGGAAATTACATGAATCAAAATGTTCATTTAGGAGACGTGGGCATTGCGTCCAGTGGATTTCCTAGTGATATCTCTCAGTTCAGAGCCAGTGGCCTCCTGTTGCATGTGTACCAAGTCCTGACTACGGGATTTAATGGCTCCATTTCTAAACTGCAGTTGTGGATAAATGTTTTCTTTCTTTCTTTTTTTTTTTTCTTTTTTTTTTTGATAAATGTTTTCTAAAGAATTTGGGATGACATGATATCAAAAATAAGCTGACACATCATATGCAAATGTAACGCTCTGTTAGCGCGGTACATCATTGTTAGCCACCCAGCTCTTGATCACAGTAGAGGCTATTTCTGACCTCCAGGTATCAACCATGCCTTCCTTGCCCCTGTAATCATTTCTGAACCCAATACATGGCTCCTCCATGGTTATTAACTTGGTCAGTCCATAAACTCATGGGGCATCTTCAGGGCCTGTGCACTGCTTAACATATATAATACCATATACAGCCTGTATATGGAAACACACTGTGTAAGAAGTATGAGAATTTCAGAGGCATAAAAAAACGTAAGAGATCAACTATGGTGCAGATCCAGAACTACTAGAACAGTATGGGAAGAAAAGTGGTCTGCTTGCAAAGCACAGGTGGGTCTCCATGGCCATGATTGACAAGATGTCCTGCCCCCTCTTCCTTCCCCTCTCATTCATCCAGCCCTCTTCATCCATACATACCTTCCTTTTCTTTACTATTCCCTGGAGGATTTAAAGTGCTTATCAGAAATACTCTTGCCACTGTCTTGGGGCACCTGGGTTCCTCAGTCGGTTACTGAGGTTGTCTGACTCTTGATTTCAGCTCAGATCATGATCTTGGTTGTGAGATCCAGCTCCATGTCAGGCTCTACACTCAGCAAGGAGTCTAATTGAGAGAGTTTTCTCTCTCACTTTCCCTCTACCAGCCCCCCAAAATGTTCTTGCCACTTTCTTGACAGTGTATTCAGTTATTCTCTCAGCCCTTAATAACTTAGGACAATTTATCTTTAAATGTTTCTGCTAACTTCATGTTATGTCTTTGCGTTTTCTCTGTCCTCCTGTTCCTGTCTTCTTCCTTTGAGCATGGCATATTAAATCTGGGCAATGAGGACATTTCAGAGAAACAGACCTATTGGGAAGGCACTGGACATGCACCTGTCATACCCTCTCTCCCAGGGCAGGAACCCCCTCTGTAATTTCTTAGACAGATGGTAAGCCTTTGTCTGCACAAACCCTTCCTGGGAGAAAGACCTCACTCTTTACAAAGGAGTTAGTTCTAGTTCGGGCTAGTTTTAATTGTTCAAAAACTCTTCAATCAATGTGCAAATTGCCTCTGCAGTGTCTGATGTTCCGTGGTAATATTTCTGCAGCTCATTAAAAAGAGCAGTGGCTAACACGTATTGCCCCTTGCGCTGAGGTAGATCCTAGGGCCATCTGCATGGCACAGGTAAGGAACAAGAAGACCAGGGAGATGCGGTGGCAGAGGGTGGAGCTGGGGTGGGAACCCCAGAACCATGGAGGACGCAGCCGCGTGAGCCCTGTCTCCTCATGGGCGCTGGCCTCCGGGATCACACATGCCCGGTCTGGGCACCTTCTTTCCTCAGTGCATTTGGGCCTCTCTGACGTCTTCGCCTCACTCGCCGCTGGAATGGGTTACTAGTATTCCCTCCCTTTCGGTCTTTGGCTCTGCTCCCCGGCTATTCTTCCTTAAGATGCAGACATCAGATCTCACTTTACTCTGAATTGTGCAGTCCGCTCGCTGGGATGCTGTGAACGCCACACTCAGCGCCGGCATCTCGGGCACCGGGCACCTGCGGCAGCGGCTGGCGCGTGGTAGACACTCAGTCGCTATTTGTCGGATGATTGAATTCCTGCCTTAGTTACTATATACTCTGTAGGTTCCGAGCTCTTTCTCCCTGGGGTCTCTGATTTCCCACTGGTAAACTCCAAACTCACGGCAGCAGTATGTTCTTCCTCTGTCGGTTAGGAGATGGAATTGTGATTGAGCAGATGATCTGCTTTTGGCCGAAGGAGCGGCAAATGGAGAGTTGTCGCTTCCTGTCACTCTTCCTCGGTGGCGGTTTGTAATCTGTGCTGGAGGGGAGCTGCTGACTCGCTGGGGTCCAGTAACAGCCCCTCGGCAGCATCCCTGGTTTCCTGTGCATCTCGCAGCGTGCCCCCCTGGCGCTCTTTGAGAGCCCTTACCATTTAGAACGGTCTCCTCCAGGGTCCCAGGCCACTGACAAGACGTCCCATACGGCCTTCTGGCCCCTCGAAGCCATCACTCACCACCTGTGTTAAAGTTTGGGGTTCTCGTGGTTATTCGCTTGTTCTCAGCACTTTTGTGTGATGTCTCTCTCCTGCATCTACTGGATCATATTGTCAATATACACACGTGCTGTCATTGCTAGTGTCTTAAAGAAAAAACCCCCTCTCTCTATCCTGCTCATCCTCCAGCTGTCACCTCCTCTCAAAGCTCCTGAAACAAGCCACCAACACCATTCCATTTCTCTCCCCAGTAGACACTTTACCACACTCTTTTGACTAAAGTCAGCGGGTAATTTCCACCTTTCAACATCTTTGCTCTCCTCTAATTTTCAGCAACTATACCTAACCAGACTGTGTACTTTCTTTATTTCTCTAGCTTATTGCCACACCGGTGAGCTCCATATATGCTGTTCGTTTTGCTCATTGCCTGGCGTATAGTAGATGCTCAGTAAACATTTACTGAATGAACCAGGATGCTGCTGGTGCTTCCTGCATTCTAGAACTTCTGTGTATATAAACTTGCTTAAACATGTCCCCTTAAGGGTCTGCTCCCTTGAGAGCAGGGAGGTTATAGAACGCTGTCTTTGTCCTATCGAGTGAGTCTCTTTGGTCTGAAGGATTCGTGCCCTTTTATGGGCAAGCCCAGAGATGGGCTCAGGCTTCATCAAGACAGAGTTTGGTGTTTATCTCATCAGGTGGTGGCTAAATTATTTTTTTCTCTGTTGTTAAGAAGTCTGATTTCCTTAGCAAGATATTGGTATCATCATTTTCCACTAAGGAGAGTGAAGTGAAATTTTGAGATCCCTTTAGAGAGTCTTACCAAAACGAGTTTTTATTGTCACTGACACAAATTGGATTTATTGGGCCTATCTTTTGTATTTTATGAATGCCTTCTCACAAAGTTTTAAGAACATCTTCCTGTCTCTTATTCCCCCTTACTGTGTTATCCTCTAGCACAACCAACACTGCTAACTGCAGTTTCCCCCGACAGATTCTGCTACCACAGCAGGAAGGAGGTTTTGTTATGAAAGCAGCCTGAGGCCTGGCATCATATGGTTGGGGGTGGTGACTTGGGAGCCTGCTCTGTTCTTTTGCCTCCCTTCCTTTCTGGCTCATGTCCAGATCCAGCCCCTCTTCACTCCTCACAGGGACAGATGTTTCCATGACTGTTCAGAGCAGTGCAAGGGCACAAGCTTAGAATACAGACAGACCTCAGGTTGATAACAAGCTTCTTCCAACTGACCAGCTTCAGGCAAGTCCCTTAAACTTTCTAAGCCTCAGTTTCCCCATCTGCTAACTAGGACAGATGATACCTGTTGGGCAAGGCTGACAAATATAAGGCATCCATCCCATCTGGCCTGAGGTCTGGCAGAGGAAAGGGAGTCCTCCCCACCACCACCACCACACCACCACACACACACAAATGGTTGCTGCTCTATTTCTCTTTTTAGACTTAGTGACTATGCCGCAGATCAAAAACTTGAGAGATCATGAAGCACGAAAGAAAACAGCCACCACGTTTTGGCACAAGCAAAATAATTCTTGTTAAAAAATAATGGAAAACTCCCGTTTCTTACTAAATGAACCAAAAAATGCTAGGGACTGAGGAAAAAAAACCTATTTCAAAAAGCCTCCCCCCTTTTACCACTTTGAACGAGTCAGTTTTCTTTTGTAAACAGGAGTGAGAAGCTTAAAATTAATCAGGATGGAGGCAGGTAGCATCATTTTAAAGTGAAAGCATGGGATCCCTGGGTGGCGCAGCGGTTTGGCGCCTGCCTTTGGCCCAGGGCGCGATCCTGGAGACCCGGGATCGAGTCCCACATCGGGCTCCCGGTGCACGGAGCCTGCTTCTCCCTCTGCCTGTGTCTCTGCCTCTCTCTCTCTCTCTCTCTCTCTGTGACTATCATAAATAAATAATAAAAAAAAAATTAAAAAAAAAATATTAAAAACCTTTAAAAAAAAAATAAAGTGAAAGCATGAAGGAAGGGAGTAAAAAAAAGTTCATTGTATGCGAGTATATTTTTAAGGCAGAGTGTTCAGAGCTCATGGAAGATGCGTTTTGTCCATCCAGCAGTGTCTGTAGTTCTTTAGGTTTTTATCAGATTACTTTTACTATAGATTTGCATTATTGTAATCCTTAGAGAGCGCCTTAAGCGAGCAGCTGTGGTTTGTTTTGTTTGTTTTGGCAGCAGGAGCAGGGAGATGGGGAAGGAAGCAAAGCCTTTTTGATAGTTTTAGCTTTTGTTCTTTTACACTGAGGCGGAGTCACATCCTGAACTGGACACATGTGAGACAGGGTCCCTGCAAGAGATTCTGAACTCTGTTGTCACCTGTGTGAAGTGTGGTGCAGGGTGGATGAGAGTCAGGCAGCCTGTCCTCAGGTGTGTGTGGTGGGAGAGGAGAGGGTGGCAAGGAGGGCTGGGGGGTTCCAGGGCAGGGGGAAGACTATGGAAGCGGGCATCAGAGAGTGTGGCCAGGAAGAGGGGATCCTGGCAGTAGGTGAGGATGGCCAGGTGGGAGAGGGCTGTGGCCACACACCCAGATGTATCCTGGTCACCAGTATCTCCCCCTCCCTCCTAATGGCAGCCTGCCTCCAGACACATCTCGACTGAACTGCCTACCAGAGCCAACAGTTTGGCCTTCTGCCTGCTGCTGTAGTTGCTGGGAGCTCAGAAGCAAGAGCTGGAATGGGCCTGGGCATGTCAAATGAACTTACTAGTCATTCCTGAGTTCCTTGTTACCTGGACCCAAAAATAATATTTCAAGTGCAAATTGTGGTGAAGCCTTCCTTTGTGCCATTCTAGGTTTGAAAATGATTGGTGTAAGATGCGTTACGTGCTAACAATTAAAATACGTGCTGCAAAACTAGACGTCTATCTACTTACATATCTTACTTTGAGAATTATTAGTTGTGCCACATTTCACCCTGAACCCTTAAAAATGAACAAATACGGTTGTCGTTTCTGAGTACACTTGAGGCAAAGAACTAGTTGTTCTAACAGCTGCCATACTAAGAGTGATTCAAGAAATAGAAAGTAATTCTGGGTGCTCCTTGGCAAATGAGAGCAACAGTATGTGTTGGTTTGCTTTAAGTGAACTTAGTTGGTATACTTTAAAATTCTACCTTGTACTTATTTCCCTTTGGGCCATATTTGTGCTCTAAGCAGAATTCAGTGCTAATCTGATCAGAAGGTTGTAAATGAACAGTTTCTGTGCATTTGTGTGCTCTTGCCCCGTACCCTCCAATCAAAAGGAGGTACTTTGAGTGTTTCAGAATTCTCAACAATTTAGTCCAAGTTTTACTTCCCAAGCTTTTCATCTAACATCTTCTTTGAGTTTTTACAATATAAAATGTTGTGCTAGATCTTCTCCTGGGTATTTAGCATTTTACATCAGCCTACTATGTGCGTGGCTGGCAGCTTTTCTAGAAATAGCAATAAAATGTGTGTGATTCCTGCTCCCCAGTGCTGTGTAGTAAGAAGAGTATGAAATTGCAGTCTTACCTTGCTTTTGTTGTTCTTTTTAATATGGTTCTCATGATTTTCATCAAAGTTCAGTTAACTTTGACAGATCTGCAGTCAGTGGTATCAAGAAAATTAATGAATGGAACCCAATTTATAAACACTTTACTTTCTCTGCTTGTGCATTTAAGCTGTTAGCAAATAGCATGGTTATTTGATTTAACAAAAGTTAGGAAGGTAAACAGTAAGTAGTAAATACCTATTTGCTAAACAGTAAATAGCCAAAAGAGTAGATTTTAGGAACTAAAATATAATTAGTGTGAGTTCCTTAGCCATATTACTTAAACATAAGACATTTAAAATGCATCATACATATCTTTTTTAAGAGCAGTGACAGTGGGACCTTGTGAGGTGGGCCAAGGTGTACTATACAGACTTGGGTGTGGATCATTCACCTGCTCAGTAGCTGAGTATCTTACTTAGCTTTCACCATCCGGACATCAGTTTCTTCATCTGGGGACATAACATGGGGACATATAACACTTGCTTTAGAGACATTGGCAGGATTGAATTTAAAAACCTGCAAGATGCATTAGAACAGTCCTGGGAACATCCTATGTGCTTACTAAGAAATAGTCATCGTTAGCAGGTTAAGTTTTAAACATAATACATAGGAATTTACCTAATCCATTTACAGTGCACTTTGTCCACTGCCCAAAAAGATGATGCTTTGCTTTCTCTCCCTTCAAGTTGAAAAATGTTTCATGATTTTAACTTAACACACTTTCATGTGTATTTGAGAGCAAATATCCTTTGCCCCAAAGGCTGATCCCTAGAAATGAAAAATATTTTCGGAAACAAAGGTTCGGTCTGAATTGCCATCCTTAATCTTTGTTACTGTACGTATGTGCCACCGTTGCTGTAGAATACAAGTTGACACAGCTAAAGGACAAGGCAATTCGCATAGTGCAAATGCTTAAAATTGATGTTGGGGGAAGAGCTGGGTACAGGGCCCCCAGATCTGCACAGTGGTGGATAATTCTGGTCAGGGCTCTCAGAGGCCATTCACAAGTACTTAGCCTCCATGCCAGGGGGGATCAAACAGCCCTGAGGGAGTAATCGTGAGGATGGATGAGGTGGCACTCTTAGCAGTATCTTCCTGAACAACACACGTTGCTGTTAAGAGTTCATAATCTGTGAGATCGTTGAGCCCTGCAAGATCCTTGGGCTCCTGGTCTGCCTAACTAGGGAATCCAGCTAACAGTGAGACCCACGGTAACTAGTGAGTCTTCTAAAGCCTGTGATTTGAGTGTACTAGTCTGTAGAAAAGGACAGTGGTCTCTCGAACTCAACATTCACTTGGAATTTGGCCATGGCCTCCCACATTCTCACAGCTGAGCATAAAGCCACATAAAACTCTCTAGGAGAGGATAAAAGCTTTCGAAATTGGGATCACGATATGTTTGTTTGGAGAAGGCAGGCAGTCCTATTGGGTTTTCATTAGGAATTCCAGTAGCTCTGCTTTTTAATTACTTGTAGTTATTTTCATTAAGCAAGCCATTTTACTGGCCAGTGATTTTTGGCGCCAGCTACACGCTACACCTATAGATTGATTTCTATAATCTCAGGTGAAAGGGCAGGTCTCCCCCACACTGGAACAAGTTAGTGGCCCTCTTGTAGCAACATTTTCTTTACCTTTGGCCAAGGAAGAATGTTGAACCAGAAATGTGATTTTTTTTTTCCCCCGCTGATGCACCGTTCTGTTTTCTTTTCTTTGTCTTAGATAGGAGAAAGGCATTTTAAAAGAAACCCATAAGATTTCTTATAATGGATTGCCTTCGAAATGAAAATGAAGCATATGAATACATTTTCTAAATGACCTTGGAGAATGACATTGAAGAATCCATCATGGATTGAGATTTGACCTGCTATTTTTCTCCTACCAATTTTAGGTTTGATTTCATTTTTAATAATGGCTTTATTATTTACTCTAGCCTGGTTCACTCATAACTGTTTGCTTTGAAATGCGAAACCACATATTTTCTCTGTAACTCAAATAAAAATGGGGTCATGCGAATGACCTTTCAGACAGAAACGGCATAGTCCATCCACTTTGACAGAAATAGCACGCGCACACACACTGTCGCTCCAGAGTAATGGAATCATTTTAAGACAAAAGATCATTCAGTCACCGTAAAGCCTGAAATCTAATGACCGTGATTATCAGTGCCAAGTTGTGGACACTGGGGACGAAATTTAATAACTGCTCACATTTACTGAGCAAACGTGGTGCCGAATTCCACGCTGAGCACTTGCAGTGTATTACCTCCCGGAATTCCCACATCAGCCCTAGGAAGTATAGGAATCATTATCCATAAATGAGGAAACTGAGGTTCCCTGAGCTTGAGTAAAACTTACAGGTAATCTGTGACCCTGGGAAGTGGCCAGGCTGTGGAGGAAGCACAGTTGACCTTGACCCTAGGACCTGGGCTCTGAACCAAAGAGGGGCAGGAATCCAAAGGCCAAAAGGCCACCTGAAGGATACTCTCCTGTAGAACCCTTTTTTGTTTTCTGCCCAGGATTCATGATGGGTAAACAGGAAGTGGGTTACTCTCCCCCACCCCCACCCCCACTCTGTGCCCTGAGAGGTCACCCTGCCGAGTTCTCCTTTCCACCCCTGGGATGAAATCTCAGATGGGACCTGTAGCCTCTTCAGTTCATCTTGAATAATTGAAAGTTCTCAGATCAGTTGCAGGATGAAAGAGCCCAGTCCAGCATTTGTCAGGACGAAAACTCCAGCCTCTCCTCCAGTTGAAATTAGCTTCTCCCTCTTCCAGCTCAGGCCCGTGTGGGCTTGGAAGGGGAGGAGGAAAATCTGCTGGGCAAAGGGGATGAAATAAACAGGGTGGGCTTTCCCCCCCTCCTTCTTGCTCCAGCTCCTTTCCCACTTGTGATTAGGTGTCACATCTGACCTCTCCCAGTAGGTCCTGGGACACTGTGCGAATATGCAGGGCAGGCAGGGTGCAAAGGGGAAAGCCACAAGGCTCCCCTCCTTGGCTCTTGACACCTGGGATCTGGTGACCTGGGGGCTTTCAGAGCGGGCTCTTTGGGGCTTCCCGGGGACAGCCACATCCCTCCCACTGCTAAGGGGGGCTCACAGCCTTCCCCTCGGTGCAGGGCCGCTGGCTTTTTTGGGGGTGAATCTCTGGGGGAATTCCTTTACCATAACCTCAGACCACCTTTTCCCAAGTACGTATGTGGACCTAGGAAACTCCCACGCCTGTACTCATGGAAACACAGCTTCCTCTCCCTGTTTGAGACCAGGGTAAGCATACGGAGCCGCTGCCCTCCATCACATCAACAGCAGAGAGCTGGAGCCTGCCCTTGCTCCTGCTCTCCTAAAGCAAAGTTGTCTCCCCTTCCGCCTTCGTTTGCCACCTGACATGAGGAAACACCGTGGGTGCCGGTTTGCACCCCTCCGCTCTTCCCTCCAGCCTTGCTCAGCTCACGGTGCCACCTGGAGGATGTTTCCATAGCGCAGTGCCTCCTCCACCGGGAGAATAATTCTCGCACGTGTATCGGAAGGCAGGCCCAGGCGTCGTGCCCCAGCACATTGTAGGGGAGCCAGCGAGACCGACTCCCTTCTGCGTCCGTATCTGTGAAGTCATCAGAAGCTGAGAGTTGGCCTCTCCCGCCTCTGCGCGCTCACTGCAACATCCGTCTCTGTCCCGCAGATGTGGAGGATGCACGTGGCAGGGGACAGTGCTGAGACGTGGGGAGGTGGTTTGCCCAACGTGTGGAAAATTAAAACAAAGCAATGGAAACCTAGGGCAAATCCGAAGACCTCCTGTAGCCCACTGAAAAACTAAACTGCAAAAACGACGAGGCTACCAGAATCAAAAGTCGAAATGTTAGTAGGAAAAGCCCCTGGCTTCCAAGAATACACAGAGTGATCCTGTGGCCGGCCAGAAGATTGTGTCACTTGCAGCCCGGGAGCTGATGCTGACAGCAACTCCGAGGTCACAAAAGGGAAGAAGATTCAGTCGTCAGAGTTACAGATGAGCGGGATTCACGGGACGATAAGAAAGCACGAGGCACGTCATCCAGTAATTGAGAAAGTACAGCCCCTGCAAGGGCAGTGGTTTTGACTTAATGCTTCCAGATGGTTGGCCCTCTGGTTTCTTAGTTTCTGTTCAGTCAGTACTGTGAGAATTCTGCCTGGGTTTGTTTGTTTTTGTTTTTGTGGGTGTTTTTTTGTTTTTTTTTTCTTTTTGGTGACTTCCCCATTTACTTTTCTCATTTCACTCCTTTGCTTTTGCCTTGTTTGCAAGTTACTCTGCAGCATTAAAAGAAACGAGTACAAATGAGTATGCGCTCGGAAGGGAAATATGAAAACATGGCATATTAGCTAAAATGGATAAATGAGTGTCTTCCAAGTGGAATGGCATTGCTTCCTTTAGCCCACAGAACTAAACATCATTTATGAATACATTTTGCTTCTAAATGGAATTTTTTTGTGATAACCACGGGATTGTTCACTTGGTGCAGTGTGTATGAAGGTGACAAATTTTGTGAGGCCCTGCTGCTTCAAAAAACATCAGAGGCAGAGGTACGGGCAGATGCGTGCGAGCACACAGCTGGTCTGGAGGAGCTGCCATCGATGGGTTTGGCTCAGGCCTGACATGCAGAGGACAAAGGAGAGTGTGTAGCTCGCCACAAACCGCTCCTCGGTAGTCAGACTGGAAGCCCAGAGTCGGCCTCAGCACACCCCCTCGCCTTCCACACCCCGTCCATCTCCCAAGTGTGGCACCTCACCAGCATCTCTTGAAATTGTTCACACTTCTCTCCATCCCCAGAGACACCGTCCTCATCATTGTTTAGTGAATGAAAAGCGTCTGTGCCCATATTCAGCCTTCTCCAATCCCGTAAAGAGGTGGGAACTATCATCATCCCATTTTGGGGATGGAAAATTTGAGGCAGAAAAGGATAGTAACCTGCCCAAGGTTACTCAGACTTTACGGGGCTGAGGCAGGATCCAGACCCAAAGGCAGCTGCTCTGAGCCCGGCCACAGTCTCCCTCCCCTACAGTACTGACTGGCCTCTCTGCAGTCCCTCTGGCTCCCCTCTCCTGCCACCCATGCTCTGCCACCAGGGGGATTTCTTAAAAATACAGATCTGACCCTGTCACTGATGCTTCACTCCCCTCCAGCGTGCTCCCTGTACTCTGCCTCTACCCCCACCACCTCCACTGGTGGGTCTCTGATCCCTGTCCCCCTAGCACTCCACACCAGCTACTGGCTGTCTTTGAAGTTTCTGGAATGTACCATGAACTCAGTAGACAGCCTCTTTGAGAGTGGATGCCTCCGCCTCCCGTGCCTTTACTCCAGATCCTCACCGCCCTTCATCTGACTTCTGAGAAGTGGTTTGTAGGGAAGGACACCTTTGGGACAGTCCTGCCACATTTGTCACCAGCATTATTCAGCTCATACTTGTCATATGCATGCTGGATCTTTTTTTCTAAATTGTCATGACTTTCTGTTTCTTTACACCTGACACTTAATTGCTCCATCAACAAGTACTAACTGACCACAGCCCATCATTCAGTGAGCACTCATATATTGTGACGGCATTTCTCTTACATTTGTAAAGAATTCCAAAGTTAACATTGTCAGTGAAACTCTGGAATTTTACTTCATTGACGAGGATGTTTCTCTGTCCTTAAGTGGGATTCAAAAATAGAGCTGCGAGAGTGACCCTCCCAGCAAGTTCAAAGCAGTGGCACAAATAGTATTACAAAGAAAAAAAAAATCAGAAAGCAACACGGCACAACTTTATACATATCGTCAGTGTTCTGTGAGCAGACATATTAGGAAATTAGATCTTTTTTTTCAAGAACCCTTCTTAACCTCAAAGGTCAGCTGCTTTTTTTTGTCATTTGCCGCCAAGAACGTTTGACCTGAAGACGTGTTCAAGCTCACCAAATTCAACACATTCGATTGTCACAGACAAGGTCACGACGCGGAGAGGTTTGATGATTGGAAGTTGAATTAGACTCCCAGTGGACAGCGACATTACCACCATTTCTGTGTCGTGACACACGTGGGAAATGGCCAGTCTTCACATACTTAAGAAACTTCTGTGGGTGGATCTGGGACTCTGTTCAATCCCAGGGTCCCCACTCTAACTGCAGTGCTTTCTTCCTATTTAAGATTTAATGGCCAATTAAGCATCAACTAGCTCTTGCTTTTTACTTACCAGAAGCACTCGGCCCACAGTGTTTCATAAATGAATCTTAAAATCAGGAGAGTTTCTGCAGACATCTGGGTTTGCCACTTCCACGGTGAGCGGCAGTCCCTATGGCAACCCTAAGCTGGGGGTCCCTTCGGAAGGCCACTGTCACCCGTGATCAGCCTGACTGCAGAAGCATTTGAGGCGCCTTGTGCCTGGTGCCTAGATTCCAGGAACTTTGCCTTTAAGTATTTTTCATATAAAGTATATGCTTTGAGGCTCATTTTCTCTCTCTGACGGCCTTCAGGGTTGCAAATGCTCCTGGTCCTAGAGCGCTGGGTCTTCCCAACATTACATGTTACCTAGCAGCCCCTGTGAGCAGCTGGCAAGTTTGGAGTTGGAAAGATTCAGGCCACTTTGGTTTTTAAAGTTTTGAACTCTCTAGTTGCTATGTCCCCAAAGCCCCAGACTTGAATTCATTTAAGAGGCAAGAAAGCTTGCCTTGTTTTCTCCGGTGCCAGAGGCGTTTCGGTTCTAACCTGATGCTCATCAGTACAGCAGGGGGCTGTTGTCCCCTTCCCCTGGCCACTCAAGGGCTGGACCAGCTTCCTGGGCGTCACCTGGGATCTTCGAGATACCCAGAAGCCCAGGCCCCACCCCAAATCCACTTCAAGACCCTGCCTTTCAAGGACATCCCCAGGGATGCTCAGGCACATTCAGGTTTGAGAAACTGCTAGTGTGAGTGGGAGTCACTGTCTGTGGCCCCCACTGTCCCTGGCCACTGGGCCCCTTCAGCCTCCCCACCCGGAGCAGGACTCCTGCACAGGTAACCGTGACCCCTGGAGCCCCACTTCACCATCGGAAAGGAGCTGGCGGGGCTCTGCCCCCCCGTCACCCTAAGCCAGATTGCTGTGGAGTTCGTGGCGGGCCCTGATTCAGTGGAGGTACCATTTTGTACCTCAGTTCACCAAGCTTCATTCTCCAGTTCGTTTTATTAGTCTATGAAATTTTCAAATGGATATTAAATGGGGTAGAATGTAGCCAGATAGTTTGTGAGTGAAAGTTTCTCCCTCTTTCCAGCTTATGTTCCCCCTTCTTAGGGATCAAGCAGGACTGTATAATTACTGTTGTTTATGAATCCTATGCAGCTGAGATCTAATTCTGCTTCCCTGGAAGAAGATGAGGAAACACAAGCCTCTCCTGGCCTGTTCTCATCAGAGCCTTAGCCGCACCTGGGGGGGTGTCAGAGGCTGGTGAAAGGGCTGCAACAGTGATGGGGTGGGGGGCCGGGGATAGGGGGAGACCATGTGCCACAGTGCTCCCTGAGCATAGTTCCTGGCTGTCACATTAATGGCGTCAAGATGTAGCCCCAGGTATCCAGCCAGGTGTGTCATCTACCCTTTGACCAGCCTTTTCAAACGTACTTGGTCTACATCGTAACAAAGTGTATACTCCGGAACTCTGGGAATATACAGCTCTGTCCCAGCAGCACCGTGTAAGCATTGAAAAAATAAAAAACAAAAAAAACGAGAAGTTAGAGATGATACAAGCATTAGAAAAAGAAGCAGCCTAAGCCACCTTCATTATTTTTGAAGTAGGTAGTTTGCTGGCTAAAACAGATCCTCTGGCACCCAACTTGTTCCTCTTTAGCATTGTCTTACGCTTTCCATTCTTCCAGGAAGATGATTTTTCTTGTCCTTCTCCAAAGGGTCCAGATTAAAACTTTTAAACTCTGAACACAGTCATCTGTAAATATAAGTGTGCTGAAAATTATTAGGGAAATTGGGAATGACAGACAAAAGAGAGAGGGAAGGAGCGGAACGAAAAGGAAATGAAGTGGAAAGTGGTTACAGTCACTACCTTTCCAACATAATCCTTTCATACTGGTTTTGTTCTAGAAACTGCTCCCTAAGGTTAGATGGCTTGGAGCGGTTGGGAGTTCCTGCAGGAGCCCTCCTGGGGGCATCTGCCTCTGTTTACCCATTTTCACGCCCTTTTTTCCATGAAGAAGGCAAACAGCGTGAAAGCAGGACTGTCAGCTTCCTGACACATGCACCTGCCTGGTAAAAAGACTAGTGTCCATCAATCCTGTGGGTTGAGAGGAACGATTTTTATTAAGTGTTCCGATAGTCTCAGAGCCCATCTTAACAGACAGGGCATGCTGGGAAGTTGTGTCAGTGGTGGGGGATTCTTGGACTTCTGGTCCTAGCAGGATGGAATTGGAAGGGAAGACAGTCATACAGGCCACCGTGGGCATCAGTGCCAGTTCACCTTATATGAAGGACAACTCATCATTCAGGAAATGTTTTCCGAAGAAGAGTAAATGCAGGAACCTGTGTGCAGTCACGTGCCAATAGTCCCATGTACCATTTTGACATTGGAAAAAGTCCACTCATTCTTAGCTCCTCAGAACCACATGATTTAGAGGGAGAAGGGGTCTGGGGAAGCTCATCCAAAACGTGGCCCTTCCTGGGGAGGGCAACCCTCTCTCCAGCACTGTGGATGTGATCCAGTGGGGTTGCCTCTGAGCCCAGGCTCTGCCACCTGCTCTGGCTCTGAGCTCCTCAGTGAAGGGGGGACCCCATTTCACCTTCCCGGTCAGGTGGGCCCCGGGTGGTGGCTGAAGAAATGCAGAAGGTTCCGCAGAGAAATTGCTGCTCCCCTCCGGCATCTCATTCAAAATTTGTTCAAAGAAACGATCTCGCTTAATCTTCATGGGGGGGGGGGTGGCTTTTTCAACTAAATTGAAGTATCATAAGTATGAGCTGCACAATTAAAGGAAGTCATTATGTAGGAATTGCCTTGGGCTTTCTCAAGGCTCACATAGGAAAATATTTTTATTAGAACAAATCCTTTTGCAGATTACCGGAATTGTCTCTTAGCAAAACATGGTGATGGGTGTATTTGGAGATTAAGTTTTAAAAGATGTTAAGGGAGAACTATCAGGCTTCCTTTCCCCCACCTCCAAGCTTGTTATTAATAGACTCTCCATTTTCTTACCATGAGAGCAGATGATTTTATAGTAAAGCCACTATATTTATTTTGTAAATTAGTTATTTGATGTTGGTTGAAAATATTACCCTTAATATTCCTAATTCTAACCAAAGATGCTGAAAAGGTCTGTAACCAGTTACCCTCTGGGATGCTGATGTGTTCACAAGTTCACAAATGTTCTCCATCGGCAGTAATAGGCAGAGGAGTCACTCTTAGAAAAATGCTACATATTATTATTATGCACTAAGTAGAAAGACAGCCTATAAATTTATACTAGGAGGATCCATAAATGTTTCCCTTAGACTGGTTTTGGTTGAGGGAGGGGGTGGTCAAATTGTTCAGAAAGCCATGGCTAGTAAGGCCATGAATAATTAACTATTAAACCAGTTTTCTGTAAAGTAACATATTTAGGTGTGATTGACGTCTTAAGATTTTTTCCCCTGGGGGGGGGGGGGGTCTGGGGAACTACACACCACAAAGAAAACTTTTGATTTCTGCTCGTTAAGTGTAAAAAAAAAAAAAAAAAAAAACTATGGAGCACTTTTATAATCAAATTATCTAGGTACAAGGTTAATCCGGAGGTATCTCTTAAGTTTTCTTGTTTAGTTCAAAACTAACCTTGTAGTTAGGGGGAAGAAGTCCATGCCTAGTCTTGGTCTTCGGGAGAAGGCGTTCTCAGACACACTGGTTGGCAAAAGTGGAAGGGCTCAAACGTGCGTTTGCGGAGTTGTTTCATCTTGGCCGCCAGTCCCATCTCTTGCCGAATTTCTCAGTTTTTGGAGAGTCACAGAAGTGCTCGTTTCAGATGTTGGCGAGAGATTGGGCAGCAAGAAATCGGAAGTCGTGCTTCCCGGAGAAGGAGACGGACGGAGCTCCCCGCCGCGGCGGCCCGAGCCGACACGGGATGGGGGAGTCCCGGGGAGCCCGGGGGCGCGGCCCGGCCGAGCCCGCGTTTGCACCTTCGTGCAGGATTTCCTGGGTCTGGTGCTAGGGGAGGCAGCCGGGCGTGATCGGGGGGCGGACCCCAGCCGCGGGGAGGCGGCGGCACGGGCCCACGCGGGGGACAGCCCCCCCCCAGCGCCCAGCGCCCGCCCCGGCTGCGGGAGCGGCAGCGGCAGCGGCCGGGCCGGCGGGGCGGGGGCGCGGGCGGGGGCGCGGGCGGGGCGCGGGCGGGGGCGCGGGCGCGGGCGCCGCGGGGTGGCTCTGTTGCTACAGCCGTGATGTCACTCGCCCATCCTAACCCGCGGTTGGTTGTTGTGTGTTTCAGCTCTGCCTGCAGTGGAACACAAAGACCTGGAGGAGACTCCCACATCCTTCGGGGAGAAGAAAGGAGGCGGCGGAGCCGATCCGGGGAGCTCGTGGCTCGTGGCCTTCGGGAGGGGGGGAGGTGCCCCGCGGGCGGGCGGGCGGCGGCGGCAGCGGGCGAGCCCCGGGATGCGGCGGCGCCGCGGCGGCGCCCGCTGACGCCCCGACCCCCGGCGCCGTCCGCTGCCCTTTGTGCTTCGGGTACATGTGCCTGCCCAGCGCACCCGCAGGCGCCCAGACCGGAATCCAACACGGCCGCCGGGGAGAGACCGCCCGCCATGCCCACGGAGACCCTGCAGACAGGTAGCATGGTGAAGCCGGTCAGCCCCGCGGGCACCTTCACCTCGGCCGTCCCGCTGCGCATCCTCAACAAAGGGCCCGACTACTTCCGCCGGCAGGCCGAGCCCAACCCCAAGAGGCTGAGCGCCGTGGAGAGGCTGGAGGCGGACAAGGCCAAGTACGTCAAGAGCCAGGAGGTCATCAACGCCAAGCAGGAGCCCGTGAAGCCGGCCGTGCTGGCCAAGCCCCCCGTGTGCCCCGCCGCCAAGCGCGCCCTGGGCAGCCCCACGCTGCGGGTGCTGGGCGGCCACGCCAAGGCCGAGGGCGGCGTGCAGCGCGAGACGCTGAAGCTCGAGATCCTGCGAAACATCCTCAACAGCTCCGAGGGCTCCAGCTCGGGCGCGGCGCACAAGCTCGGCGCGCGCAACTGGCCGCCGCCCCGGCCCGACGCGCCCGACCCGCACCGGCACTCGTTCGCCGAGTCCCTCAAGGTGTACCCCACGCAGGGCCGCGGCAGCCCGCAGGAGGGCGGCTCCCACGCGGCCAGGCGGCTGCCGGAGCCCGCGGCCGACGCCCTCCTGCACGTCTCGCACAGCTCCTCGGACGTGCGCAGGGCGACCGGCGCCAAGCCGCTCCGCGCCCTGCCCTGCAGCAGCTCCGCCCCGCCCCTGCCGCCCAAACCCGTGGGCGCGGCCGTGGGCGCGGGCGCGGGCGCGGGCGCGGCGGCCGCCAAGCCCCCCGAGGCCGCCGAGGCCGCGGAGCCGGCCTGCGGGGTCAGCCGCAGGCCCTCGCTGCAGCGGTCCAAGTCGGACTTGAGCGACAGGTACTTCCGCGTGGACGCCGACGTGGAGCGCTTCTTCAACTACTGCGGACTGGACCCCGAGGAGCTGGAGAACCTGGGCATGGAAAACTTTGCCAGGGCCAATTCCGACATCATCTCCCTCAACTTCCGCAGCGCCAGCATGATCAGCTCAGACTGCGAACAGTCTCAGGACAGTAACAGTGACCTTAGAAACGATGACAGTGCCAATGACCGGGTGCCCTACGGCATCTCTGCCATCGAAAGAAACGCTAGGATCATCAAGTGGTTGTATAGCATCAAACAGGCTAGAGAGTCACAGAAGGTCTCCCACGTGTAAGACGCACGTGCGCGCCGAGGAGGGACGGGGGGGGGGGTCCCTGTCCGTGCATCCGAAGTCGTGAAGGTTGTGAGGTCTCCCCCCAGTGCCCTGAGCTCCTGCGCTCCCTCTGCGTGGCCCGTTGTGCAATGTCTCCAAGTTGCATGCCTGTCAACACGGGGGCTGACCTGGCCCCCGCGCCCACCGTCGCTGCAGAGCCTGGCCGCACACGACACGGCGCCACCGGCCCGGGGTTTCGGGCCAGAATCCGATTAGGGCTTCGATCTTAAGCAAAACTGTTTACACGAAAACGGTATACGACTTCTTCAGTATTTATGTGGTTCTTGTGTTTTTATATCCCGCGCTATTGTGTCTTAATTAAAAGTCTTATCAACTGGCTTTTAAGTTGAGAGTAGAATCTTTTTGAAATATAAAAAGCCAATTTGCCTACGGGTGAGACCGAAACAGTGGGGAAAATCGGTGGGATCCGCCACCAGACAGATAACAGTGACTGACCTAAAAGAGAACCGGGCCAACGTTTTCTGAGAAAGAAAGCGGTGAGCCTGATGTTCGTCGCTTGCATATTGGAGTTCTCCCCGCCACTCGCTTTCAAGTGATGGTTGGGGACCTCAGTGCTACGTTTCGTGTCCGATTTAAGTGTGTAAATGTTGGTGCTTCTGTGTGACACTGACCCCAGGGAAAGACAATCAGAAACCATGAAGGTGATTAAAGCTAAGAGTTTGGGGGGAGGGGGTCGGGGGGTTTTGTTGATACTGCTCTGATTTGGCTTGATTCCGAAAGTTCTACTATTAATCATTCGATGGCGATGGCCATCCTAAAGCTGATACTAAATGTCTTTAAAAAAAAAAAAAGTCGTTTGTTTTTTGATCAAGAACTAATTCTATGCTGACTCTCTTCCCTCTCTCCCTCCCTCCCCCTGTTGTTGGTTTTTTTCCCCGGGAGAGGGGCGCTGGGGGCTTGTGCAGGGTCGAGCTATGGGAAGACATGAACGAATGGGAACACCAGCCCTATCGGTATAGAGCCTCCCACGTAAAAGGGGATCCCTTTCGCAGCTGAACCCTATCTGAGCAGTGCGATTGTGTTGTCTTGCATATGTTACCCTCCTCCTAGTGTTACGGCACTAGAAAGCTCTGGAAGCAAGATGCCATGCCATGTAGCTCTTCCACCCTTTGGTCTCTATCGACTTATTTCCATTCTCCCCAGTAACCTGTCTTGCGGGTGGTTCGTTAGCTGTGGACCAGCTGACAGTTGTGGTGCGGTGGCCGGGAGGGAAACGTGTAGCCGTCTGCTCCATTGCTCTGTGGTCCTGCTCTGAACCTCTCAGCAACGCTACCTTAGACTTCATCAGCTAACGGGCAACTTTTTATGGTGTGTAAATGCTGTAAGACTTTGTACATACTTCAGTTGTTATGAAATCTTTAAGAAAAAAAAAAGAAAAAGTGACGCTAATAAATAGCTCTGGTGCAGGCACTAATGGTGGTGGTTTCTCTTTGTCCTTTTCTTTGCTCCGGCCCCGAAAAGTTTGACTTTGGACTGTGAGCCAGAAAGCAGATTTTTGATAGTCTCAAAGGAACTTTTTTTTTTCCCCCTCATTAAGTGACTTTGGCCATATCACAATTATTCTGAACAGTGATGGCAGTGTGCTTTTGCTAAAATGGTTTCATCAAGGTTCCTAAAATATGCTGCCTCTTCTTTACTTAGTTCGCACTTGCGTTATTTTTACCTTTTCTTAAACATCAGAATTTTTCCCGTCTTCCGCAAGACTCCTCAGTTGTAAATATTTATGAGTTCTTACAGTGGAGACCTACCTTTGAATGTTCTTATTTGTAAAAGCCCAACAGCATTAGCATCACACGTGTTCATAGATTTGTCCACTTGTTCGTTCGTTCATTCGTTCGTTCCTCTTTCAACAGGTTATTTGGTGAGTGGCCCCCTTTTCAGGCCTCATGGTAGGCACAGGACTGCTTTGGGCAACAAATAGCCTCTGCCTCGAGGAATGTAGATGCTCACTTTTAAGAAGAACAGCATTCCTCTTAGGGGACAGATCTTATTTCTTCTTATTAGGACGCGGAGTATTCAAGTATCTCTTGAATCAAGTTATTTGAAGATTAACACCTCTTCAAAAGTTCCCTGTACTATGTAAATGCAAAAGAAAGCATTATTTTAAAAAATATTTTCAGAAGCAGAAATTGTAAGATTCCCAACTATTACTGTTTGAAATTGTTTCCTTCTGGAAACCAAATGTGATTCCTTGACTCTGCTGGCTTGGGATCCTTTCTGGTTCTCTGATTAATGTTCAGTTCCACTAGAGCTCTACTTCCCGGAAGAAACATTTGGAAATGTAGCTTTCAGTGGGGATGACTACAGTGCAGTTAAGATAATAGAATAAAAATAGGTTTCTTTCATTTAGTTCATTCATTCTTCCCTCACCATTAGGGCAGAAACGTGGCCATTTCAAACATTTATGGCTTAGCATTTAGATTGCCATTTCTTTCTAGGGCTACTGCGATACCAAAAATAGATGTCATTTTTATAAGGAAACCAGTTTTTTGGGAGGCGAGCACTTCTTAGCTAATTTAATGTCACCGTCTATGCTGTTTTAGTCATGGATTCTGTTGAATCTTTTTAACATTTCAAAACCACGTTTAATCTGTATCCCACCATAATTCAGTCTAATCCTCTGTGGCCTTATTTGTACAATGGACAAATGTGAGCCTTCTAGTTCCCTTTATGGAAGGGGGAGCTCATTATTTTCTTTTTTGTTAGTGAAATTAGAGTTGGTATACAGGACTGGGTCAGAGGCTTAATATTAAATCCTAAGAGTGAGACATTTCCTAATTGTGAAGTCCTTTTTACAAAGTGCTGATTCTGTTAGTGCATGAAAAGTATCTCGTGTGTGTCTGTGTGTGTGTGTGTGTGTGTGTGTGTGTGTGTGTGTGTGTTTGTGTGATGATAATGATCATGTCAGCAGGAATATTCAGTTGTCATGTAGTTCGGCATACTTTTTCCCTGACACAGGGCAGAGTGAAGCGTGATTTCACAGGATGGCCCTAAGTACTGAAAACCACCAAATTTTAAGTCCTCCTAATATTCACCCCCTCTGCCAGAGTCTTATTTCAGGCTGTCATACCTAAACTATTGTTCCTGTAACCTCCTAACTGGGGGATGCTTAGCCCCCAGCCAGTCTCCCTTCCCCGCCATTTCATGCCAGAGATAACATAATCAACTCTGATTATGTCACTTCTCTATGTAAAAACATCCTCCAGCTTGAGTATGTTGCTGAAAGGATAAATATTTACTTCTTATTAGAGAATGTCAGGATTTACCTTTCAGACCCCATTTTCTGTGTCCCCCAGGCCCCCAGGCTCCAAGCAGAGGAAATTTCCTTTGGGAGCTCTTTGCCACTATGTTAAGTGATCTTTTGCTACAAAACAAATTTCCCCAAAGCTTAAAATGATAAATATTTATTTATTATCTCCCTTTTTGTGAGTCAGGAATCCTGGACTGTCTTAGTCAGATGATTCTGGCACAGGGCATCTCCTTAGGCTCCAGACAAAATGTCAGTGGGGGCTGCATCATCTGAAGGCTTGACTGGGGCTGGAGAAGCTAAAATTCCAAGATGAATCATTTGATGGTGGCAAGAGACCTTACAGCATGGCATCTGGCTTCCTCTAAAGGGAGTGACCCAAGAGAGAAAGCATTGGGAAAGCCACAGTGTCTTTGGCAATCCAGTACCTGAAGTCACACACCTCCACCATGCTCAGGTCATTAAAAGCATATCACTAAATAGAGCCCACACTCATGGAGAGGAGAGTTAGAATTCATCTTTTGAAGGAAGGGATGTCAAAGAACTTTTGGACATGTTTTAAAAATCATCACTACTGCTGAGTTTCAGTAGCTTTCATTCTGTGAGTGATGCTTTTTTCCTTCCTCCTTGACCTTGCAGACTTCTGTTCTTTGAGACTCAGCACAACTATCAACCAGTGAGATTTCTGCATTTCTGTGTTGCCTTTTCCCATTACCTAGTAATTTTTGCCCTGCCCATGGGCCCAGCCTTTGCTACCTTAAACAGTGCCTTTGTTTAAATTGTTAAAAGGTATACCTTCCTCAAAACTATTTTCTGTCAGGTTAAAAAAATCTGTCCTAATTCATAAATCTCTAATGATTATAATGTGAATTGTGATCCCAGAGTCGGCCAGTACATAGCACAGCAGCCCAGAGTATATAGCAGGTGCTTATTAAGTGTTGACTGGATTTTTTTTTTTTTTAACCTATGGCTTTTAAGTCCTCTGCTAGTTACTCTGTAAGTGTTATCAAACGAACCCAAGATGGGACACGTGGATGGCTCAGTGGTTGAGCATCTGCCTTCGGCTCAGGTCGTGATCCCAGGATCCTGGGATCCAGTCCTGCATTGGGCTCCTCGAAGGAAGTCTGCTTCTCCCTCTGCCTATGTCTCTGCCTCTCTCTCTGTGTCTCTCATGAATAAATAAATAAAATCTTTAAAAAAAAAAAACATATTAAAAAAAGGAGGTATAGTTATTGTCCCGTTGTCCCAAGGTATAGTTATTGTCCCATTTTACAGGTGAAGAACCTCAGTTCCACGGAGGTGAAGCCCCTTAATCAAGATCCCAGAGGAAGTAAGTGGCAGAATGGGATTTGAACTCCATACTGCGATTCCAGCTCCACCCCTTCTCCCTGCCACAGCCCAGCTCAAGACAGAGAGAGGCAGACTAGAGTGTGTTTTTGTACTTTAAAACCAAAGTGCTCTTTAATCATCTTGTTCGTTTCATCTGCTGCCTGTATATACAGACATGTCTCAAACACTCAGTATTTCAACAATTTCACTCTTACCAAAATGGCACCCAATAAAATTTAGAAAAAGACTTCAGCTGTTCCATGATACGTAACATAGAGCCGGCTAAATCCAAAGAGGCAAGGCTGTTAGCATAGCGTTCTTTCCGTTTTGAGCATGCTGTGTTTTGGAGGTACATCCTGTCTTTTTTGGCCAAGGACTTTTAGAAGGGTAAACAGAGATAAATGTCTGCCCACAATTCAACAATCGGGAAACACATTTTGGCGATCTGGTGAATCAGCATCACTCGCTCCTGTGGTCCTTGAGGCACGTGGTGTGTCCTTCCCCAGAAGATGCACTGGGGAAAGAATAACAAGGTTAAGGACGCTCTGAGGAAATGAATAGATCCTTAACTCACAACGGATGACTAATCTCACTACAATTTTGAAAATGTGAAACCTGCCTTGTCCACTTAGCCCTATAAGATGACCGAGAGTTCTCTTGGCTTCCAAGAGCTGTACTGTGAAGGACCACAGGCCCGGTGGCTGTACGTTTGGCCCTGAACGAGACCCCTTTATGGAGATTTTCTCTCATATGTTCAACTCACACCCCCTTACTTTGGCAGAAACCCCAGCAGAAGGAAAAGCCAGAGGGAGATGGGCCTCAGCAGCCTTTTGAAACTTCTTCCTCCAATAACTGAGATCCGTCTGCCTAAAACTTTGCCTCCATTCCCTCATCTGTAAAACAGAAACTCCTGTGATGTGTGTGTTCCCTTGACCTCAGGGCTATGAGAGCACAGAGAGCTGTTTTCGGGAACATTAGAATGAGGTGCAGGGTTAACAAAAATTCAGAGAATACTGGGTTCATGGTGTCATGGCAAGTGAGATGGCAGACAAGGCCTGATGGGGACCAAATACTTCACTGACATTTTATGTACCAGCTGCCTGAGTGAGTTCTAGTTGGTGAAAGAAATGCAGTCTATAAAAAGATTCTTCTCTGAGTAGAAAGAGTCTCCAGAAACATTACAGTTGTCCCACAGTGTGGCCAAGTGTACACCAACATACAAAGCTATGATAATAATAATGATATATTCACTAATTGGACATTTTTTTCATTCCGCGTTCATGAAACAACTATTAGTATGTCTTAGATTGATGCTAAGCCCTTTGTCACATCTCATTTTCTCAAGAACTTTAGAAGCAAATCAGAATCCCATTTTGGCGATAAGAGATCTGAGGGCTGAGCAACTTAAAGGCACACGTCCCATGAGGGGCAAGAGTGAAATGCAAACCCATGTTATTAAAGCACATGATGAATTTTTAGTATCTAGGAGGGTGGGAGCCATTTTCATTCCTTTGGAGCAGGTGAGATGTGTTAGGGAACATTCCCCAGAAGCTTAAAACACAGCTGTGTATCCTGGATTGTGGTTCTTCCATACAGTGAGTGGCTCAAAACTGGTTCTCATATTTGATCGCATCAGGACTGCCTGGGATCGCATCGCGTCTGGGTTCTTCTGAGAGGGACATTAGTGATCACTATCCCTCTCTATCCTATTTTACAGAGGAGGAAGCAGGTGCAGAGCAGTGAGCTGGTGGGACCCTGACACGGCTGTGATGGCGCTAGAACAGGGAGATTAGTGCTCCACTACCCCCGATAAGCACCGGGGCCAGGGAACGGTGGGACTGTGCACCGCTAACAATTCCATCACATGACTCAGTTAATATATATTATTCCTGCGCGATGTTCCTTGTCCTCAAAAACTATCAGATATTTAAAGAAATTTTAATGAGATTTTCTATTAATACACATTAACTATTCTTCTATTTAACCACAGCAGATATCAAATACTTAATAGAGATTAAGAAATCTCTCTAAAGAAGCTTTTAGCAACTTGGGAAATACTACTATTTTCATGTTATTTTAGTAACTCCACTGTCCATGGATGCCCCGTATTCCTCGACAGCTTAGGGACCATTTTTATTGGCCTGATTTTTGCCTCCTGTATCCTCGGGTGCAGAAGTTGCCATTGGTTCCAAGATCCATTTGCTTCTCCTTCCCCCTCACAAGAGGATTGCATGTTCACACCTCAAAGCGTTAGGTGTGGCCAAGGAACCATAAATGGAAGTGAGCACGTTAGAGTAGGGAGGAGCCAGTCCCCAGATCCTCCATCTTCTCTTCCCTCAAACGTGGCAGCCAGCAAAGTTCCAGAAGGTGGAGTTCCCATGAGAGTTGCCATTAGGATCCTGAATGAGCACAGTGCGGAACAGGGCCCTCCACCCGCAACATGGAATGGATATGTAACCCCCAGGGGATGTTGTAAGCCAGTGATTTGGGGCATTATTTTGTCCTGCAGCACAACCTGGCCCAGCCAGACTATTGTCTCAGTTGGAAACTAACCAATAAGACTCAGAAGACTGCCATAGGATTCCAAAGGCAGGATGGAAGGACCAGCCCTGACACATTGTTTCTCAAACTGTGCTGTATTTGACTTCCTTGAGATTCTCAATACAAGTTCCTGAGCTCCATTCTAGACATCCCGAGTCTGAATCATGAGGAGTGGGCCCAGCAATCACCCTGCCTCTTTAACCCGTACCCTCCAGATGAGTCTTAGGCAGGTTTAAAATTCCAGACTTTCTAAGATCACAGTTAATCAACTTTCGGAGTCACTAAATGGAAAACAGGGCGAATGCTAGAGTTGTCAGACCCTGGAAAATACTTTTGGTACATTTGGGAGTCCTAATTACAAGCGCTGCCCCCCAGAGTCTTGTCTTTTTTCTTTTAAAGATTTTGTTTATTTATTCATGAGAGACACAGAGAGACACAGGCAGAGACACAGGCAGAGGGAGAAGTAGGCTCCGTGGGGGAAGGAGCCCGATGTGGGACTCGATCCCGGGACCACTGATCCCAGGACCACTCAACCACTGAGCCACGCAGGCATCCCTAGCCCCTGGAGTCTTATTTTCGGGAATGAAAACCCACGGGGGACCGCCCACCAGTGCCGAGACCACAGCAGGCAGAGAGTGGCATCGTGTTGCCATCTCTGTCCATTTCCTGGCCTCCCTGACCTTGCTCTACGACCACCACCGTCGCCCCTGAGTGGGTGCTCCACTCTGCTCTCCCCTCAATTTAATCCCATCGAGCAACTGCAGGTGCCCTTTGCAAAACCAAGAGCGTGTAGGGTCATTTCGCTGCTTGAAACCCCTCAGTGTTTTTCCTCGGTGGTGGTGACAAAATTAAAAAATGCCTCCCCTCTGGCTGTGAGACGGTGTCTCCTTACGGCCTTGGCGCCCCCGGCACCAAGACTCCCCATTCTCTCCGCTCCCACTCATGTTTGTGAACAACACGAGCTCCGCTCACCCCTACCCCGGAGTCCGGGATCTGCTCAACAGACCCTGATCCCTCCTGATAGCCCACCCTCGCCCGGCGGACTGCTCCTTTGGGATTTCACTTCAGTTGCGACATCCCCTTCCTGCCACTCTCTATCTAAGTCCATTCCGAGCATTAATTCATCTCTATCCTCTGCTAATTAACTTCCAGGCACTGAGCACAATCTGAAATCCTCCTATTGGTTAAGTTATTGTCGATAGTGGGCATTCTTCTACCCCCTTTGCCTGGTTCAGTGCCTGGCACACGGATGCCAAATAATATGAATCTTTGGAGCGAAGGGATGGGTTCCAAACCTACCTCCTCACCTGATCCCACATCGTGGCTTCGGAACGCCCTCATCAGCTTGTCCTTCTGCCCTTGCTGTCTCTAACTGTGACACTGTCGTTCTACTAATGAGAACTGGAATTGGCCTCTAAGAGTCTCTTGTCCTAGTATTTGTTTTTGGGAAAAAAAAAAAAAGAAAGAAAAGAAAAGAAACAGCAGTACATTTAAGGTCATGGAAGTCCACAATATGGACTTCTCTGCATAAAAGGATTTTATAAGCAAGAATTTCTCATTCATTGTGCAATGACCTTAGGAAGAAGTGTATCCTACTCCCTCCTGACCATAGCCCAAAGCAGTGAGGAGCTCTACTTAGGACTTGGGATGGGTTGGGGGCAGGGGGGGGGGAAACCATCTAAGAATGCATGATCTTTATCTTGACCTTGTCTCAAGGAACAAACATGCCTCATTTCCTTGCCTAAATACAAAACTTTGCCTTTTCTATGAAAACACATTCTCAGGGCCCCTGGGTGGCTCAATGGTTGAGCATCTGCCTTTGGCTCAGGTCCTGGGATTGAGTCCCATACTGGGCTCCCCGTGGAAAGCCTGCTTCTCCCTCTGCCTGTGTCTCTGCCTCTCTCTGTGTCTCTCATGAATAAGTAATAAAAAAAAATTTTTTTTAAAAAGAATACATATTCAAGGTAAGCGCTACCGGGCATAAAACATTGAGGCCCTCCTGGCAGACTGTCTTGAGGTAAATCTGCTTCAGAAACACCTCCCATTTTAGCCTGTTTCTGCCCACTGACCTCTCAACCATGGGCTCACCGTCCTGTTCTCTGAAAATTCTGCTAACTGGGAAATTAAAAAAGAAAGAAAAAAAAGGCAAGCCACGCATGAATGCAATTGCTCTCTCAACTGAATGAAACTGTGGTGGCTGGTAATTGAGAACATATGGAAGATCAACTGGGAAAAAGGAAATCGGGAGGGAGAGCATTCATCGCACTGCCTCCTAGATGCTTGGGGTAGCATGTTTTGCCTTCCTAAGTGTAAATAAGTTTGAGGCTTTCGAGGATTTCTAGGCATGCTTAATGTGTTCTGGTTGCCCCCCCCCCCCGCCCTTTATTTTATAATAGATGGAGAGCAGCAGCCAGGTGAGTTATTTATGTGCAACTGAGCTTCTGGCAGCCAGGCACTCCAAATGTTTCAGGCAGGCGCATCATTTCCCTACCGAGTTCTCGATCATTTTAAGGACTTGAGCTCCTGAGCATTTTATTTTGGAAGAAAATGATGACACATTTTGCCCACTTCATGGGCATGTGGTTATTTCACTAAAGGCTTTTTCCTGTTTTCTCCCAATGAACTGACAGCCGCACATGGTACAGGAACGTGGGGCCGATGTCTGCGGCTGCGAGAAAATTGCTCCATTTGGTCTGAACAAAGACTTGGTGTGTTTTGTCCGTGTTTCGAATTTCTCAGAGCATCTCAGTGGATGGGCATCCGATATAAAACCGCCCCACTCTCCTAAAGAATCCTTGCTCTGAGTTTATGGATCTTCTTCCATCTGCTGAGAATTCTTCAGTTTAAAGAATCTGCCAGTTGAGATTTTCACAGCATTTCAGGTTCCCAAGGTTTTGTTTTCAGGCTTTAATTCACCACCTGATGCCTTTTAAATCCGGTTTAATGGTCAAAATGGATTTTTGTGCTTTCTCCTCTTAAATGGTTGTGTGTTCTTATGCACGCACATGTCAGATTTCTTAAAGAATTTATTCTAGACAAATGTGCCGAGGGTTGAATTACATGGCTGTTACTTTTTTTAAAAATTAAAATCCTGGTGGGTTGGGGAAGGGGGTCTTTGCAGGGAGAGTTTGACATGATATGTAGCCCAGCAGGTAGTCAGGCCAAATTCAAACTGGAAAGAAAATGTAAAGCACCATCCTTTCTTCAACATACAAGGACCCTTAACCCTCTTCTGGTGATTTAGTTGCCTTTCCGTACATTCTGATTGCGAGGAAAAGACACATTGCAGAGCAAACAGCTTGCCTGGTGAGAAAACAGAACTACAGCTAAGGCGGTGACATAGTGACATAGTTGTGTTTGATTTTCCTCTCCCATTCATACTGGGCCCACAAGGAGGTAACCTCCCCTGAAAGCAGGGACGGTGACCACTGCCTCGTTACCTGTCTGGTATGAGTGGGGTATAGGTGCTTAAAGTTTGTTGAATGAATAGGGGTCCAAGAAAACCCAAGATCTCCTTAGGACTCCTAATGTGAAGGGAGAGAGCAGATAGGCTCCACAGGGTGCTCTCCCTTCCATTGCGCCCAGTCCCTTCACAGGTCTCCAACTACCCATGTGCGGCTCATCCTTCCCCTTTGGGCTCCTCTGTCGCAGGTCCCTTCTGAGAGTGGCTGCCCTGTGGCAGGCTCTACTCTAAGCCGGGGGATGTCACGGTGAGCCCACCAGGCAGGACATGCCCCTACCTGGCCACCCCCAAGGAGCTCTGGTCTCCTTCTGAGACCAATTAGTGGATGCGCTAAATAAGCAGATACATAGAGTATGAGACAACGACCCAAGCTTAGGAAAAAAGAATATGGTGCTGAGGCACCTGCATGGCACAGTGGGTTAAGCCACTGACTCCTGGTTTCAGCCCAGGTCATGAACTCAAGGTCCAGGGATGGAGCCCTGCTTCAGGCTCCACACTCTGTTGGTCCGACTACTTAAGCTCAGATTTCAGTTTTCAGAGGTGAGTGGGAGAAGGTGTTAGCCCCTAGCCCCACTTGGAGAACAGAGACGATAGAGACCAACAGAACAGTGCAGACCAGCAAATACTCACGGGGTGGAGGCACCTGGAGACAGAAAAAGCAGTCACCTAGACTGGAGCCAACCAGAGGCAGGCAGAAGCATTTCTGAGAACTTGAAACTTCAGTGTCCATGGCCCAGCCAGGGGCAGCACCTCACCCTCTCCTATCTGCTCTGGAAAGTGCCAGGCCCTCCCCACCTCCCTCTCTGCTCTGAGGATTCCATTCCCAGTACCTCCTCTTCCTGCCCTGAACCTTCCTCACCTCACTCAAACTTGCTGAACCTCTGCTTCCTTATCTGTAAAATGGAGTCATTTTGCCTCCTCCTCGGGAGGGATAAATTTGTGTGCACAGTAGCCAACAGTGGGGCCTGGTATCTCCCTTCCTCTACCCGGTTCTCTTCCATTTCATGACTTGCTGACTGCATTGTCACTTCAAAGGGGGCTTGAACGTTAGAAAATGATTAGCCTAGGGAAAACTTCCTTTCGGTCATTTACATAAGAATTACCACTGCAGACTGGCTTTTCCTGGGTTTTGTGGGACACAAAGGGAAGTCAAACAGGTTAGTAGTGGAGAGGACACTACTCGTGGAGCATCCTTGCCCCTCACCTCAGCTCAAATCCTATGAACCCCATATCAAAGGACCTCCCTTTCTAAGCCTTCCCGTCCTGCTACACCAGATGCCTGGTCCCTCCCACCCCCCTCCTGCATATGCGTATAATGATTATTCATCGTAACAGAACATTTGGCAATAAATCACATATGGCCCTGTGGCATGTCTTCCATTGTTGTTTTAATTGTTGTTTAAAGATGTTGTGTAAATCTCACATTAGTCTATTTGACTTTTCCCACTGAGAAAGCAATGGAAAACCCACCCATCTAACTGTTCACACTGTGGCTTCATCTGGGAAAACCCACTTTGCATACACACTGCCCAGAATTAACTCCCACTTGAATTTACCTTGTAAGTCTTTCTGGGTTTGTTTTATCTATAAAGTTAACCATAGTTCTAAGAATCATTGTAGTTCAAATGGGAAGTCGAGACGTGTAGACGTGTACAGTTAATTAAGACCCTAGGTAGACAATCCCCTCTCTGAATTGAACATTGCTATTTTTTAATTGTGAATTCCTGCAGTCCAATATCGTTTAAAGCCATTGGGTTTCCCATTGTTCTGCTTTGTTACAGTAATAGGACCCTTAGTGAATTTGGGTAGGAGGGAGGGAAGGAAGCCAAGCAGAGGGAGAGAAGTTGTCCTAAGTGCTGTGTGAACTTGATTTATTGAAATAAAGCTTTTTGTAGAACTTATTATTCATCACAACTTTGCATGGGCTGGAAACCATACTATATGCTGTACCTAGTAGATAAGTAGTTCTATCTACGCGCGGTAATTCAGGGCTCAGTTGTGCAGAACTGTATGATAGCACTGAACTTGAAATTGAATGAGGCAGTTGGCCGCAAAACAGACCGAGAATGGTGACTGAGTGAAAACAACCATATTTGCAGAGCTTGTCTGAGTTGATTTAGCTGTATAGCTCCTACCGCTGGCCCAGAAAGGCTGAGGAGCTGCAAGGCCAAGCAGGATTAAATGATATTCTAGATGATACTGGAAAAGTGAAGTCTTTGAACGACTTCACAGTGTTGAACTGACAGGATTTTCTGTGTGAAAGCTTAATACAGATGTCGATGTGTATGTGTGTATTCGTACTTTTATTAGAGAAGTGGTACTCTATAATTTAGGGATTTGAAAATGTGAATAGAGGGGACAGGATTCTGCACTGTGGGTTTGGTTTGCTGATTCTCCATCTCTCCGAGCCAGTATTTGAAGCACACTGATCTCATTTCCACCCTGAGACCTTGCAGACAAAAAGGATGTTCCTGCAGATAAGACATAAGGCCGGAACGCACACTGCGCACCAGCACCAGCTCGTGGCAGGGGCAAAGACGCCCCCACTGGCACTGTCCCCTCCCTGCCCCCAGTCAGTCACAGGCCAGCAAAAACAATGGCCCTGGCTCTCCAAAGAGCACTCGGGTGCCCAGCATAGCTCGTTAAAACTCCACCAACCCCGACCTCTGTGTGAGGTGGCATTTCTTTTAAATGGCTGCAGTTTGTCAATCTGCAAATCGAATCCTATGTATCCCTGAGAGTGTATGGCTGACAGGGGGACTCTGGTGCTGTCCCCAGAACAAAGGGCAAAGTCTGTTCTGAGGGTGAGTGGGCTAAAGAAGTGAGCAGCGACATGCACCCAAGAAATAGAAGGCAGAAATAGGGGTGGGGGTGGGGGGAGGTTGGTGGCAAGCCAAGACACTTCCAGAACTAAAAGTCTAACCAGGTCAAGGAAGGCTCCTAGCCTCGATTTTGGTGGTGGTGGTTTGATTTGGAAGTGCTCAGATGTCTGCTGACCTCGAACAACTCTTCTCTTTCGAAATGAATACCTAAGTATTTTGTCAAGCGGTCGCATCATCGATTACGCCTGATTGCTCCAGTGTGACAGCCCCGAGGGCCTCCACAGAGCAGGGCAGCCCAGGGCAGCCCGCCTGCAGAGAAGACCAGGCCGCCTGGCACTGAGCCCCAGAGCTCTGGCCACATCGCCAGGGAAAAGGAGGTATGCATAAAGGGCCTGCGCACTGCTGTCCCCTTCTCGTTAACTGTTTCTGTTGCGTGGACTGTGAGGGAATTCGAAGTGGTCTACTGTAAATAAGCTACACTGATTGATCTCAGATATTTCTCTGTGTGCTGCAGTCCTTGGAGGTCATGCCACTGGGCACCGCTCGTTTGATTCTGCCGTAGCCCCTGGTCCCCTCTGTAAACAGTGCCCCTCATTCCCTAAGGTGCCCCACGCAACCCCGGCCACCACTTCCCCTCGTGCGTCCAGCTCTCAGCAGAGGGTCTGCCTATGACCCAGGCAGAGTCAATTATACAGTGTCCTAAGTCTTGGGCCACAAGGCCTAGTCAGAGATCTTCCCAGGGGGAAGGGGGGAGAGGCTCCACCATGACAAGCAGTACGGGTGACCCTGGAGCTGCTGGGGGCAATGCCCAACCAAGACAGGGCCACTGTTCAGCCATGCCCATCTGACATTCAGTTCTGTAGGCCACCCCCTGCCTTTTATTGCATTTGTTTCAGTTGGGTTTTCCATCACTTTCAACACAAACAGTCCTGCCTAATGCCCTGTGTATGCTGTCTTTGAGAGTTTTTTAGTTCAAAGACGGTGAATAATTACATTGAGTTAGCTTTAGTCAGTTTCCAGGACTCATGCTCTCCTTGGAGACTTTGCCTGCTTGAAGTCTTCATGAGAGCTCTGGAGTGGGACCAGAAAGAGTCCATCCTTGGACCATTAAGAATGATCTGGGCCAAATAGCACCATTCAACCACTGAAGCCAGGGACTCCCTCTGCCATGGGGTGAACGGTCTTCTGAAATGAAGGGCACTTTAAAACATAAACTTGTTTGTTCCTATTTTGCAAGCAGTACATCGTAGTTCTAAAAAAACTGAGGAAGTTAAAGAGAAAACAAGGATTATTTCTCCATAATTCTCACTATACGTGTAAGTAAAGATGTCGCTAATTCTTGTCTACCACGCCATTGCACTTGGAACACACAGACAGGACTGTTACGATTATAATTCCAAGATCTAGCACTGTGCTTGCCTCATGATAAGCATGACAAGTGATTAGAATAGTGAGTGAGGGAATGCATACAGAAAACGGTGCAGCACATCGTAGCTCTTCCAACCCTTACCAGCTCCCATGAAAAAATTATATTTGCAAAGCACTCTGGGATAAGTGAGGCTTCTTGCAGCTGGAGACAAGACCTGTCCCCTTCCTCAGGCACATCATGTAATACAGTTTGGGGAAGCTGAGGAGCAGTTCTGCACAGCAGTTGGCTTTGGAGTCAGGTTTGCATTCAGTCTTGGCTCAGAGACTTACTAGGCTTTTGAGCTTCAATAAATGCCAGGTGCAATGATCTTATGGGCCGGGTCCTGTTCTCCCACTACCATGGTTCTTCTTTCTACCATAGAATCAAAGCTCACCTGTACAGTGGCTTTTCTCACCCCTTGTCCTGGGACAGGGAGTACCCTCCTTGGTGTGTGAACTTGATCCCTGGCCCACAAACCTGAAGTGGGACACATTTCCCTTTGGATGGATCATCTTGATATTTAGAAATTGGATCCAGGGATCCCTGGGTGGCGCAGCAGTTTGGCGCCTGCCTTTGGCCCAGGGCGCGATCCTGGAGACCCGGGATCGAATCCCACGTCAGGCTCCCGGTGCATGGAGCCTGCTTTTCCCTCTGCCTGTGTCTCTGCCTCTCTCTCTCTCTCTCTATGACTATCGTAAATTTAAAAAAAAAAAAAAAGAAAAGAAATTGGATCCATTTGGGGAAACAACAAAAGGAGAATAAAATGAGTGATCAAATTTAGCTTTTATTTTAGGATAAGATACAATTATAGAGGATGCATTGATCATTCTTATGTGTTTTTTTTTAATGTATCGTAGAACCATTCCAAAAACAGAGCTCCAGAATATTTTAAGAAATGACACCTCTGTGAGAATGTGTGTATCCTCTCCCGCAGTAACTGCTCTGCAGGAGAAGCCTCATTTAGATGTTTGAGTTCCAGCCAGTTTATTGAAAAGCATATGTCCTTATCGTAATACCGTACAACTCCAATCATTTCGGAAATACGCAGTCACCTTAGTTTGGAAATGTGTAATGTACTGTTTGTAAGGCGTCAGGTGCCTCTCACAGCCACGTCAATTTATTGTCGAAGAGAGCGTTAGTGAAACACAGCCAATAAATATGTGCTTCATCGCACCGCTGGCCCCCACAGAGCCTAGTGACTCTGCTCAACCTCATGGGTCCCAGGCACTGAAGAGATTAGAAGGAATATATATATACTAATATAATATATGTGTGTGTATGCTGCATTATGTATGTTAGTGGCATCCTATATTAGGCCATACTGTATTGTAGTAACTGTCGGTGTGTTGTACCATATTAACAACAATCACCAAAATACACTCTGTCTCTAAATGAGAAAGAAATGAAATAATAACGAGAACCAACCACTAGTACATGCATCTTGTTAGTTACGGGCAGGCACTAAACAAAAATGTAATCACACTTTCTTCTAGCAGCATCCTTGAGAGAGAAGAGTGTGATTCCTTGGGCCAAGGAAACTAAGACTGAGGCCAACTAGGTAAGATTTTGATTGTACATCCTCAGTCTAAGCATTATCTCAGGACTTCAGTTTCTGGAGTAAAATCTGGAGGATTTGAGGTCCAACCCAGTACTTTCAGGAAGCTCTTTCTTTTTTCTCTCTCCAAGACACAAGCACATATCTCTGACTAGGTCTGTCTGGGACAAGAGGCTGGAGGTCAAACAATATCTCCCTCCAAACAAGCTGACCAATGGGTATTCCCTCATGATGAGGGGAATTCAGACACACTGGCCTTCACTTCCATGTGAGTAGCAGTGGAGGTGGGTGACTGGGAGGGGTATTGGAGGGAGAACTTCCGTGGGTGAGAAGGGGCATCCCTAAGAGCTGTCTTGTCCCAGCCTCTGCATGTGAGGGGCCCTTGCCTGGCATGTGCTTTTCTTCTTTTAACACCCTCACCATCAAATGCCACCTTCTTCTCTGTTTCCTTTTAAAAACCACTTATGGAGATTAAACAGCCTTCCCTGACACCCTGGTCACATGATCCCATGGCACTTTTTGCACATTTTGCCTACTTTTAGTTGTTTGCTCTTCTGTTGATTGTCGTATATTTGGCATTGGACAGTAAGCACCATGGAGAGAGAGACAGTGATGTTTTGTTGCTTGATATACCCCCAGTGCTTAACCACAGTTCCTGGGACATGACTACGTATTGAAAGCACTTTTAAAAAGCTATGTAAATCCCTTGATGCAGCCTTTGTGCTATTCATTGTTAATATTATCAGCATTCAGCTTAGGCAACTAATGAATGTGGAAGAAATTATGGGCTTCAGATTTCACCATGTTACCACCAACAGAGCAATAATTGATTCAGGCAAGAATCATCAATGCATGCCAAAATTTCTAGATACATGTTTGATGAGGAACAAGGATATTTACATAACCTCAGAGAATCTCCCCAGAAATGATTAATTAGAAAGTAAAAACAGTCAACTTACAATAGAGAAACCCAGTGGATACCACCTTAACCAATGGATCCCAGTCAACATCACCAACACTGGGGCCAACCAAAGTCATGTGATTCCTGGAATGATGCACCAAAAAGACAGAGCATCACCATGAAGTAGGATTGGAATGCGGAAGAGCAGAAAGTCTTTTCCTTGGTTCTTATGAGCAACCCTGGTGATTATAGGAATGACCCATCCTATAATATAAACAAAGAAGCCCCTTCAGTGGAATTAGATGACTTGGCCAACAATTGCCTAGAAGGTATCAGAGTCCTGCTTTTAACCAGGACTTCCAGCTCCAGCCTGTCTTCCCTCCATGTCCTGCTGCCTTTCCCAGGGCCTCAAATCCACAAGAAACCTAAGTGGTTCCAACAATGGGAGAGAGCTTTGTGGGAGGGCATGGAAAGGGAATCTGTCAGCTGTGAGTCCAGTCCCGCCACAGCCACCATCCATGGGAACATGAGGGAGGGATACTCGGCATCCCTGCTTCCTTTTCTGTGAAAGATGGTTCCTGTATCATCTATGATTCCAAGAAGTAGATCTTTCCATCTAGACTTTTGATACATAGACTTGGCAACCATCCATTTGCAGTATGATTTGGAAACTTGCTATGCCTTTTAAGAGAAGTAATTTCCTTCAGAGTCAGATGTTTTGACACAATGACTACAATATCTTAGATTTGAGACTGGAATAAAGAAAAGAGAAATCATACACAGTTAGGAAAATCCTTCCAGGTGTAATAGAAAATGAAGCAAAATTTCTAGCAGCCCCAACAACAGGTCAAAACCATCCATCCATCCATCCATTCATCCATTCACTTGTTCATTCATTCATTCATTCATTCATTCATCAATCATTTGTTTGAACCATAATTCCCAAAGCCACATCTCTATCAAACAAATCCTCATTATATAAAACTTCTCTAGAGGTTAGAAACCTAAGTCTTCACTGGCTTAACTGAAGCACAGAAACACACTGCCCCCACTATGAAAAGGAAGGTGTTTTCACTTATGTGTCTTCTTCCAGGGATATTTAATGAGAACTAGTATGTGCAAGGCATGATGCTTTGGGATACCAATGAAGGTTTCATGTAGAATGTTAATTAGGGGGATAAAAGATGAATAGACTGTGCATGTGAAGATGGGAAGAAAGAGCCCTACAAGGAAACATGAGGGGTGAGAAGCACAGGACCTGTACCGAAAGCTCTTGGCGCCATTTAGTTCAGCGGCCTGCAGGGTGTGTTGTGTGTATAGGGAGAGGACAATAGGTGGAAAGGGTAGCTTTATGGTTAATGAATCTGAAATCTGTCTTGTAGCCCTTTAAGATTTTGTCAGGATCATTTTTTTTTTTTTTTTTAGCAGAAGTTCAATGCTGAGGTGTTTGTTTGTTTGTTTGTTTGTTTGTTTGTTTAAATGATGCTGGCTGAAGGAACCTTGGAATATTTGGAATGTCCTGGGAGTAGCTAACAGGCAGCAGCTAGGTAAGAGGTGGAGCTCTGACCAGGGCCCCAGAAATGATGCCTCTGATTTCAATGGATACTTGAAGTACAGTGAGTTGAGAGACTCTCATGGTCTCTTTTGCTGTTCAGATTTTTTAATTCTCTCTGTAGATATCATGCAGTGAAAAATAAATACACCTTCTCATCCACTAGATGAGGTTGGTTTCCCTCACCCCTGGGGAACCTTGTCACTTTCCTGGACACACCCCTGGTTATCTCCAAAACCTTCCCTACACCTCCCACCCACTTACACTCCTCCTGTCTTGCACAGTGATGAGGCTCTAGAAATGGGGGTAGAAGATGGGAGGAGGAATAGCAGGAGAGTCCCCGCTGAATTATCAGATCTGGATGGGTCAAGGATCACACCCCACCAACAGGCTGAAAAGGCGGAGGGGGTGGTGGTGAGAGAGAGATTGGGGTATTGGAGGGTAAAGGCACATCCAGTCTGATGGGGAAGGCTCCCTTGCCCCTGGAAGTAGGAAGCACAAAAGGGGGGTGACCCTACTGCACAACCCTCCGCTAGCTCCTGGAGGTTGGGGGGATCCAAAATGCTGTGCCACCTTCCCCTGACAGATAAGAGCTCCTCCAGTGCAGATCAGTCGGGCCACAAGAGCAGCAAATGAGATGCAGAAGAGAGGGATTTAGGCTACAGGTTTCAGACACCTGTTCGGGGCCTGAGGCTCTTCATTCTTCGGGAGCCTTGGATCTCACCCCCTGCCTAAATTATGCGGAGTCAATGCTAAAGTCACAGCTGGAAAGATCCACTCAGGTTATGCAATAGGCTACTTGAAAATCCAGAAGTAGACAGGAGGGAAAGAAACGGCCCATAAATACTTGATGCTCTGGCACTTGCTCTTGTCCGGGTTCTCAGCAAATGTTATTGACAGTTCTGGGCGCCTCTGAGAAAATATTTGTGCAATTCTGGCAGAGGCCAAGCTCTTTTCCTGGTGGTGATAGTCCCTTGCTGGAAAGGTGTCAGAGCCTGCAGCACTCTCAGAAACCCCTGAACTGAATTCTTCGGAGTCATCTGCCCTCCACTCATGCACCCGCCTCTGCAGCAGCTTCTGCTGTGTCTTCATAGGAAAACCAGGCTGTGGAGAAGAAGCAGGGATGCATTACCTGAGAGAGACCGCTGACAAAATAAACAATGGTTTTGCCCCTTGGCTCTAAGTATCCGGAAGGATCGCAGAAAGGGCGCACCTACTTATCCACATACTTTACTCCAAAAGGATTTTCCATCAGACTGTATAATGAGCAAGCTCACAAACTGTACAGCATCACCGTTCCACAGGGGGGCGGGGGAACTGGTGCCGGTCTACAGAATGATTGCTGCTGCTTCACAGAGAGATCAGTACAGAAATAATGGGTAAACGTTTAGAAACTTCTTTGGCTATTTGACATGGCCATGACACTCAAGCATATAACCAAGGGATCCGTCTCACTGAGCAGAGTAGAGACAAAACACACTGGTCTGTGACAGACTGGAAATGAAAACAACAAACAAAAGCCAAAGTGATCCTCCACTGAGGCTAGTTTTAACAGCAACAGTGGCCAGTACACTGGGGAGAAGACTGGATTTCGGTTTACCATGAACACGCATTGAGTGCCAACCATGTGCCAGCAGTGGGGAAGGAGGCATCAAGATTGTCCTTGGGGGTGCACAGGCAATTGGCAAAGCAGATGGGCCCATGGACCCATGTAACCTGATGGGACAGACACTAGACTGAGAGCTTACAGTAATTTCCTCCCGGGCACCGCCAAAGCAAGGATGCTTTTCCTGGTTATTTGGGATGCTGGGTATTGATGACGCTAGTGTCCATTTACTGAGCATTTACTCAGTCGCTATGCTGGCGACTACATTGAAAACTGTACATGCATCATCTGTTTAATCCCCACCAGAGGACTCTGCGGTGGCTACCTTACTGTCACTTTCAGTTTGTAGATGTGCAAATTGGGGCCCAGAGAGGATACAAAATCTTGCACAAGATCATAGACTTCATAAATGGAAAAACTAAAATTCTACAGATCGCCGACTTCAGGATCCAAATTCTTTTGTTTTTTTAAAGATTTTATTTATTTATATGAGAGAGAGAGAGAGAGTGCACAAGCCAAGGGAAGGGGCAGAGGGAGAGGGAGAAGCAGACTCTTCCCTGAGTGAGAAGCCAGATGCAGGGCTCAATCTCAGGACCCTGAGATCATGACCTGAGCCAAAGTCAGATGCTTCTCTGACTGAGCTTCCCAGGAGCCCCCAGGATCCAAATTCTTAACCACTACCTATGTTGCCTTTAATGATCACATTGTACTTGCCTGCTTAGTGACAGACTCTACACTTCTAGAAGGCATTGCTTCCTTAGCAGCTTTCAAATGCTTGGTACATAGTAGGTGCTTGGGATAGCAGACATTCATTCCCTCCCTCCCCAACCAGACTCCAAGAAAGTTGCATACGCCCCACATCATCGGTGGTGAATGTGGCCAGGTGACTTTTTTTGCTAACAGAATAGCAACTTTGACTTTCAAAAGTGCCAACTTTGACCACAAGAGCATCACATTTCCACTTGCCCCTCTTGTGCTTCTGCCTATGCCATTAGAAGATCCTTGGGGATCCGGTGGTCTAGATAGAAAATAAAGAATGAATGGAGCAGACCTGGGCCTATTTCACAGAACCAAACTCGGCAAAGCCAGATTCCATCAGGCAACACCCATCTAAGATGACAAAGAAATGCCTGATGTTGTATGTCAAGGAATAAATGCTCGATGTTGTGTGTATGAGGGTTTGTAATCATGATTGCTCATTTTGTAGCAGAATCTGACTACCAAAAGGTGCAAGAACATCTGTAGAATAATATATCTATTGAATAATATATCTGGCTCCATGGGGGGCATAGAAAAAGGTACTGACTCACTGGAAGGGGGGAAGAAAGGAGTCCTCCTAGAGGAGCTCCTCCTTGAGTAGTTATTTATGCACACTCTTCTGTATGCAGATCCCTAGTGCTGTGACAAGCACCCAGCACTGGGTGGAGAATTAACATAAATTAGATGAATGAATACCAAAAATAAAATTAGATTAATATAAAACGATATCTGTGATCTAAAAAAAGACTTTTTTATCTAAGAGATTAAAGTTATGAATACTAAAATTTACAACTTAGAGGCAGAGTGTCCCTCAAATTGATAATAATTCAGTGTCTCCAGTCTGCAGATTGGTCCTTCAGGCCTGTGCATCCCTCAATGGCACAGAGAGCCAAGGCCAAAAATGCAGCCCTTTCTTTCTCTCTCAAAATGTGGGTGTTCTCTCAGTACCTGCATCTGTCCTTTGCTGCCTGGGCTCAGAGCAGAGGTGATGGAATGCCATGAGATCAACAGTTGGCCAATCTGAAAGAAAGCCAGACGTATTGGGCAGCCCAGGTGCCTCAGCGGTTTAGCGCCATCTTCGGCCTAAGGCAGGATCCTGGAGAACCAGGATCGAGTCCCACATGGGGCTCCCTGCATGGAGCCTGCTTCTGCCTCTGCCTGTGTCTCTGCCTCTCTCACTCTCTGTGTCTCTCATGAATAAATAAATAAAATCTTTAAAAAAGAAAGAAAGAAAGAAAGAAAGAAAGAAAGAAAGAAAGAAAGAAAGACAGACGTATCAACAAACATCTGAGAGAGGCTGCACTCAAAAGATTCTGGCCAGATTTGTGCAGATGCAAGAAGTGTTTTGTTTTTGTTTTTTTAAGATTTTATTTATTTATTCATGAGAGACACAGACAGAGAGGCAGAGACACAGGCAGAGGGAGAAGTAGGCTCCCTGTGGGGAGCCCAATGCAGGACTCCATCCCAGGACCCTGGGATCACAACCTGAGCCCAAGGCAGATGCTCAACCACTTAGCCACCCAGGCAACCCTAGATGCAAGAGTAAACCTCTTGCTTAAACAAACATCCAAACTTTTGTCTGCTTATCAAGACTACATCTCTGAACCTGTCACGCACAGAAAGACTGAAAGCAAGAGAATAAAAAAGACTGAGTGAGCTCATGAATAAAAATTACATTTAACTATGAATGCCCCCTTGCCCCTAGTGGCTTCCCACTAGAAGGAGGATACAGAGTATTTTGAACAGATCAGCCAAAACCATCAGCATATGTCGGTTACATCTAAGACAAAGTCAACAGCATGTGGTATGTGCTTAACAGACACAACCCAAACAACAAAATGCAGTAGATTTGTGTGTTGTAGCACATCTAGAGGTAGAAACGTTTTTTTCCTGAAGAACATATTTCCATTTGATCTCCATGAATATTTGATGTATGTATATTCCTGGGCTTCCAATTTGTCTGCTGCTTGAGCAGATGGCTAATAGTATAAAATTTGGAGCTTATTAAAATATCTGAATCCCAGGCCCTTTGGTTTATTTTGAATACCAAATTGAGTATTTGAATGTTTTAAATTAAAGCGCATAATTCTTACCACCTTGATTAGAGGTTTAGCTTCTGTACTCAGATTAACTAATGAAATCACAAATCATGGAGAGTTAAAAAAAATAATAAGGCATGATAGAGCCTCTTTAAAAGTTAATTTGTTCCTCAAGATGGAGAAAACAAAACATTTCATGCCAACCCTTTCTACCCAGATTATTTATTTAACACACATTATAAAGGCATCTTATTTTCTTCTATGCCACTTATGTGCACTCTCACTATGTCACTCATCAGTCAAAACGTTCTTATCTTATTGTGCATTAAACCAAGTTTGTCTCCTAGTTCTGAAAATCCCTGGACATGCCCAAGTCTCATTAGCTTTACCTCCTTTCATCAGGGTTTTATTATTCTCTTCTCTCTTCTACCCTAACCAATCCACTCCTGGCTGTAGCTTCCCAAATCATTTGGCAAAGAAATGGCAATTAATTAATGTGCTATGATACTTGGTGACTCTTTGGGGCAACAAGAAGGAAGAAGCCCAGTGTCTTGCTGTGCTGGGGGAGCAGGAAAGCTGTGTCCTGCTGCCTTCTGTTCCCTCCCAGCAACTGTCCTGGGCACCTTCTCCCACTCCCCAAGGACTCAGTCCCTACAGAGCTGATCCCTCGTGTACAGCTTCAGATGTCCCCTCTTGTGTGGTCAGGCCTATCTGCCCTTAATCTTCATGTGGAATCCCTGAAGCTAAAAGTCCCACCAAGGAATGCAAGCTGGTGCAGCCACTCTGGAAAACAGTATGGAGAGTCCTCAAAAAGTTGAAAATAGAGCTACCCTATGACCCAGCAATTGCACTACTAGTTATGTATCCTAAAGATGCAAATATAGTGATCCACAGGGGCACCTGCACTCCAATGTTTATAGCAGAAATGTCCACAGTAGCCAAACTATGGAAAGAGCCCAGTTGTCCATCAACAGATGAATGGATAAAGAAGATATGATATATACACAATAGAATAGTACTCAGCCATCAAAAAAAAAAAAAAAAAGAAAGAAAGAAAGAAAGAAGAAATCTTGCCATTTGCAATGACATGGATGGAACTAGAGGGTATTATACTAAGTGAAATAAGTCAATAAAAGAAAGACAATTACATATGAGCTCACTCATATGTGAAATTTGAGAAACAAAACAGAGGATTATAGGGGAAGGGAGGAAAAATAAAACGATGAAATCAGAGAGGGAGACAAACCATAAGAGACTCTAATTCATAGGAAGCAAACTGAGGGTCACTGGAGGGGAAGGGCTGGGGATGGGGTAACTGGGTGACCTGCATTAAGAAGGGCACACGGTGTAATGAGCACTGGGTATTATATAAGGCTGATGAATCACAGACCTCTACCTCTGAAACAAAGAATACATTATATGTTAATTAATGGAATTTAAATACAAATAAAAGTAAATAAAATTCCCACCAAAAAAACAAACCCCCTTCCCTGGGTTGACCCATATCGTCCTCCAGCTACCCTGCCTCATTTCTATCTGCTCAAAGCCGAACTTCTCAGGCGATTTGCCCACAATCTCTGGTTCTGCTTTCTCCCGTCCCATTCACTTCTTAACTCACTGCCATTAACCTCCAATGCTTTCAGGTCACTGAAACTCCCCTTGTCGGGGTCCCCTGTGATCTCCATGTTTCCAGATGAAGCAGGCATTCCCAGCTCACCTGGCTCTTGGTAAGTTTGCAGCAGCAATGGGCACATTCACTTGTTTCCTCCTTGCGTCGCCTTCCCCTCCTGGCATTTCATGGCTCCACCCTCTCCTGCTTTCCCTCTTGCTTTGCTTGCCACTCTTTCTGATTCCTTTGCTCTCTTTTGCCAAAACTTAAAAAATGGTAGTGTGCTTCAGAGCTTTCTTTGGAGCCCATTTTTCTACTCTGCTTTATTTTTCCTGTATTGTCATTCAGTCTCATCAATATCCTGATGACACAGATTGGTATCTTTAGCTCCAGCATCTCACCTGAGTTACAGACTTTAAGACCCCCTCTCTGCTTGTTATCCAACCCCTGTAACTTAAAGCCCAAAATGAGATACACAACAACGAAAGACTACCTAGTCACTGATTTTACTTCTTGACTTCTCAAGTTCAAGTCATTCCACTACCCCCACTTCGGATCACTAAGTCAGTCCTGTTGGCTTTATTGTCATAATGTGTCCCCAGTTTCTTTACTTCTTTTCACCCCCACCGCGATATGCCACCTTTGTCTAAGACATTACTGTATGTCACCAAGAACATAGCGTCAGACCAATGGTTCTCAACATGTGGTCCCTGGACTGGCAGCATCAGTATCATCTCAGAAATGGCTAGAAATACAAATTCTGAAATATTGAATCAGAAATTTGAGGGGAGCAGCCCAGATACCTGAGTTTTAATAAGTCCTCCTTGGGATTCTAGTACAATCACATGTCATGGCACATCCTTCATCCTACTTCAATGCTCCTATCACATTGGCCTTCTCTGTTCCTTGATTAAGTGAAACCCATGTCTACTTCAGTGCCTCACATTGACTGTTCATTATTCCTGGAATGCTGTTCCTAAATCTCCCCAATCTGCCTTTGTCCTATTGGTTAGATTTCAGCTGAAGTGTAAACTCTACAAAGAATCTCTCCTAACCTTCCTATCTACTCACCTGATCACCTTCTATTGAACAATTCTTTTATTTTGCCTATAACACTTATCACTACTTAAAACCATATTATCTATCATCTTACCTGGATATTGTTTGTCTTTCCCAATAGAATTTAAGCTTCTGGATAACAATGACCTTATCTCATTCAGTACTCTATCACCAATGCCTAGAACTGTGCCGGACACATCCACATTTGTTGAATGAGTAAAGATCTGTGTTCTAGAGCTATCTCTTCCTTGAACTTGTTGTGTGACCTTGAGTTAGTAACATTTCGGGTCCAGAATATCTTGTCCTGTATAAGTGAAGATGTTAATTATGTATAATTAATATGTATAAGTGAGTAGTTAATTTCTAAACTCCTGTAAATTTCTATATTTTGTTAAAATCTATAAATGTAAACCCTCTTTCTGCCTCATGTTTTTAGAATCATTAAAGGCATTTCAAATAATTATTCTATACGTGGTAAAGGAGATCAGAAAAGATGTATTAAGAAGAAGAGAAGAAAATGACAAAGGGTATAACAGAGAGTGAGAGATGATGAGAAGAAAAAGAGAAAGAAGACAAAAAGAAAAGGAAGAAGAAAGAGAAGAACCTTCTATGGTCTCGCAAACCAGAAATAATTACTATTTGAATTTTTGTATATTCCACTCAATATTTTTGCCATGGGAATTTCCTTTCCCCATCCTTAAAAATGGAATTATATTATACTCTTGTTTGTAAATTCCCAATCACTCTTAATATTTTATAATAATCTTTTTATATGTGTTAGTTAAGATTCTTATTTACAATCAACAAAACTTGACTCTGGCTGAAGTTAACAGAAAAGGAACTTAGTGAAAGGATATTGAGTAGCTCATCTAGAGGGCTGGAGATTCAGGGCTCAAGCTCACCACAGAAACAGCACTCAAAATGATACTACAAGATTGGAAACTATGAATACAGCTGTTGCCACCCATTAAATCCATCACCAGAATGATTTTTTTGCATCACCAACTTTCATTTCAATACAACACTGGCAAAGGCTTATGTTATGTGCACACATCTTAGCAGCAAGAGAGCCAGGAAAATAAATATCTGGCCTTTTCAGCTTCTATAAGTGAAGCCAAGTTTGACTCCATAAAATAGGGAATTTGCCCCAGTGCAATTCCTCATAGATGCTACATGACCTGAAAAGAAGACAAATTTCCACTTCAAATCACCTCTTGAAACAGACACAAGACATAAATCGCCCCCCCACACACACAGTGCAATTGTAATGCAACATATAACTTCTCACAACTGAAAATATGCTCACCACTTCCCCAAAAGTGATTAGTCCAACTTCTTTATTTTTTAAAGATTTATTGATTTATTTACGATAGACAGAGACAGAGACAGAGACACAGGAGGAGGGAGAAGCAGGCTCCATGCAGGAAGCCTGATGTGGGACTCGATCCCCGGACTCCAGGATCACGCCCTGAGCCAAAGGCAGGTGCCAAACTGCTGAGCCACCCAGGGATCCCCAGTCCAACTTCTTTAATTACTACAGTCATCATGATCCAAAATGCCAAAATTATGTCCATCCTTTCCTTAGCTCTATCATAATTCTTTCTTTTTTATTCTGTAGCCTATGGACTACAGGGTACAGTCAACAACCCCTAACACACACATACAGATAAAAGTGTAATAATTAATAAATATATGCAACAAAATAGAAGGAATAAAATGCAATTACATGCCACAGTCCTTGTTTCTGCAACTAGTCCCCAGGCTTTATTTGATAATTATGTCTTGCCTTTTCCTCTAACCAGTCTCTTTACCTTCAGCCAGCATTTTATGGAATGATGAAAATTTTTGTTTCTAAAGACTGTGTTCCCTTGGTAGTACTTTTTTTATAGGCTTATTTTAGTTTTTCATGTACTGGTTCATTCCTTAACTACTTCTCTAGTTTATTAGCAACCTGATTTTCCCTAGAGTTAATCACCCTACTAAACCATAACCTGACTTTCTTACCTGTTTTTCCAACTAATGAAATGCCTGAAATAGCCAGGTAACAATCTTAGCATGACCAGCTACATAATTTGCAGAACCACTTGTGAAATGAAATGTGGGTCCCTTGTTAAAAAGTAATAAGGATTTCAAGTGGCAACATCAGAGCACTAAACTAAGCATGAGGTGCTTCTAAGCATGGGACACTGCGGTACTACAGTGACCACATGGCCATGGGCTAGCCCTGATTTTCATATCTTAACTCAATGGAACAAGTATTGTGTCCTATAGTAGACTGTATTTCTTTTTTTTTAATAGACTGTATTTCATTGCTGCATCAATACATATTTCATTCCACATGTTCATCTTCCAATGTGCTATTAGCACTCCTCCACTGAGAAGTGAGGCCTATGTCCCCTCCCCTTAAACTTGGAAAAATCCTTGTAATATTCTTGACCAACATAATGCTTCTCTCTCCTTCCCTCCCTCACTCCCTCTCCCTCCACCTTCTCCTTTCTTCACTCTCTCTCTTTCCATGTACTCTGGGAACTTCGAGCCACCCTGAAGTTGCCATGCTGGGGAGATCATATAAAGAGATTATGTAGTGAGGCACTCAGTGAGCCCAGCTGTTCTGGCCCCCAGCTGTTCAAGTCTTCCTAGTCCAGGAACTAGACTAAATGAAGAAGCCTCGGACCCCAGTCCCACCTACCATCTTACTACAACCTCATGAGAAATCTCAAACCAGGATCATTCAGTCAAATATCAAATTTTTGACCCAAAGGAATCATGATAGATAATAAATGATGATTACAATTTTAAGCCATTAAATGCTGGAGTGAATTCTTTTTCTAAGGCAGTAGATAACTAATCCATATCCCTTGAGCAATAACCTCCAGCCGGCAAGTCCAAGTCTTAGGTACAGGAAGCAAAAAATTATGTAAGAGGGTCATTAAGTATAATAGTGAGAAGTATACTCATCCTTACATCCAATGGTTTCTGGATGATTGTGTTCTACTTATAGAGAGAACAGCACTATATACAGAGGTCGGTTCAGAACTAGTACTTAATTGTAAAGGGTAGCACCACAAGGGTGGTTTCCCAGTTAAACCTATAGTTGAAATGTCAGTAAGTAGAATGGCCATATAATTTATCACCTAAAGGACATTTGGAGAGCAAAAGGGGGCACTTTAAATAATTATTCTAGAACTACAAGGCATAAATCAAGGCCATCCTAGGCACAGCAAGATGTGGTCACTCTATCAATAATACACTTCTGAGTCACGGGATATATAGACTGGAAGACATATATGTGACTGGAAGTCACATGAAAATTAATAATCGTCTTACATCTACTGAAGTGCAGTAAATTCCTTGGCCAAAAATAATGTTGTCAGGGATACCATGATAGAAAATAAGGTCTTATATTTTATTTTTTTATTTGCATAAGAAAATAGTAAAATAAAGAAGGAAAGAAGAAGAAGAAAGAAAGAAAGAAAGAAAGAAAGAAAGAAAGAAAGAAAGAAAGAAAGAAAAGAAAAGAAAAGAAAGAAAGTCTTCAGCAAATCAATGATAAATGGTTTGGACATGAAAGTAACTTCAAATATAGAATACCTGTGTATATTCCACTGGTGACAAATTGCTGCTCCTCCATGAAAGGCATACCTATCTGTTGCCAGGTGACTGCCTAGTCCACCCAAGATGTGTTACTCTATTGAGACTCACAGTGGTCACTGCTACTGTAGTTGAGCAACCAGATGGCCATAGTAGATGTTCAGTAAATGGTAGCTGGTAATTACAAGTCTGTGTTTCAGTATTTGGTAGACATGCTCTGATTTTCCTTTTTTTTTTTTTTTCTAAACATGCTTCACTTCTTGAACATGTATTATTTTAGTCGAATTTCAGAATTCTGTTGCAGTTTCCAAAAATCTCTCAAGGGATTCTGATTGGAATTCTGTTACATTTATAGATTAATTTGGAATTTAATGAAGGCTATAGAGGGAAAGTTGCATTCTGAGACCTGTAAAGTAGTAAAGGTATTCTTAAAACGATTCCCCATTGCCTACTTAATACCTGGCATATAATACCTCATAACAGGTTCTATTGTGAGCCCTTTAAAATGACTGCTTTCAAATATTTCCTGGAAGAAAACAAAATCAAGTTTTCCCAAATGATTATTGAGATACGTACATGGTAATAATTCAAGTAGAATATGTAATAATAATCTGCAGTTCCTTAGAAAACATCAGTTAGATATTTTGATGTTGGCTCCATCCAATGGTAATCAGACATATGGTCCTTCGTGTGACTTATATAAGTGATCATTTCAAAATCTATTTCTTATATTTTAAATGAGCAGCTCTTCTGGTGTGTCAGCTGTATTGGTAGGAGCTAGAATTCCATTTCCTTTTTTTAAAAGATTTTTATTTTTAAGTAATGTCTATACCATTGTGAGGCTCGAACCTACAACCCTGAGATCAAGAGTCACATGCTGGATTTGGTTCTTTGAAAGAATTAATAAGATAGATAATCCATTAGCCAGCCTTATTAAAAAGAAGAGAGAGAAGACTCAAATTAATAAAATCATGAGGGATCCCTGGGTGGCGCAGCAGTTTGGCGCCTGCCTTTGGCCCAGGGCGCGATCCTGGAGACCCGGGATCGAGTCCCACGTCGGACTCCCGGTGCATGGAGCCTGCTTCTCCCTCTGCCTGTGTCTCTGCCTCTCTCTCTCTCACTGTGACTATCATAAATAAATAAATAAATAAATAAATAAATAAATAAATAAAGTATTTTAATAAAATCATGAATGAGAAAGGAGAGGTCATCACCAACATCAAGGAAATACTAATGATTTTAAAAACATATTATGAACAGCTATACACCAAAAAATTAGGCAATCTAGAAGAAATGGACGCATTTCTGGAAAACCATAAAATACCAAAACTGGAACAGGAAGAAATAGAAAACCTGAACAGGCCAATAACTAGGGAGGAAATGAAGCAGTCATCAAAAACCTCCCAAGACACAAAAGTCCAGGGCCAGATGGCTTCCCAGGGGAATTCTATCAAACGTTTAGAGAAGAAACCATACCTATTCTACTAAAGCTGTTTGGAAAGATAGAAAGAGATGGAGTACCTCCAAATTCATTCTATGAGGCCAGCATCACCTTAATTCCAAAACCAGACAAAGACCCACCAAAAAGGAGAATTATAGACCAATATCCCTGATGAACATGGATGCAAAAACTCTCAACTAGCCAATAGGATCCAACAGTACATTAAGAAGATTATTCACCATGACCAAGTGGGATTTATCCCCAGGACGCAAGGCTCGTTCAACACTAGTAAAGCAATCAATGTGATTGATCATATCAGCAAGAGAAAAAACAAGAACCATATGATCCTCTCAATAGATACAGAGAAAGCATTTGACAAAATACAGCATCCATTCCTGATCAAAACTCTTCAGAGTGTAGGGATAGAGGGAACATTCCTTAGCATCTTAAAAGCCATCTACGAAAAGCCCACAGCAAATATCATTCTCAATGGGGAAACACTGGGAGCCTTTCCCCTAAGATCAGGAACAAGACAGGGATATCCACTCTCACCATTGCTAGGCTAAAAGTCCTAGCCTCAGCAATCGGACAACAAAAAGAAAGAAAAGGCATTCAAATTGGCAAAGAAGTCAAACCCTCCCTCTTCGCAGATGACATGATACTGTACATAGAAAACCCAAAAGCCTCCACCCCAAGATTGCTAGAACTCATACAGCAATTTGGCAGCGTGGCAGGATACAAAATCAATGCCCAGAAGTCAGTGGCATTTCTATACACTAACAATGAGACTGAAGAAAGAGAAATTAAGGAGTCAATCCCATTTACAACTGCACCCAAAAGCATAAGATACCTAGGAATAAACCTAACCAAAGAGGTAAAGGCTCTATACCCTAAGAACTACAGAACATTTCTGAAAGAAACTGAGGAAGACACAAAGAGATGGAAAAATATTCCATGCTCATGGATTGGAAGAATTAATATTGTGAAAATGTCTATGCGACCCAGGGCAATTTACACATTCAATGCAATCCCTATCAAAATACCATGGACTTTCTTCAGAGAGTTGGAACAAATTATCTGAAGATTTGTGTGGAATCAGAAAAGACCCCAAATAGCAAGGGGAATATCGAAAAGGAAAACCATATCTGGGGGCATCACAATGCCAGATTTCATGTTGTACTACAAAGCTGTGGTCATCAAGACAGTGTGGTACTGGCACAAAAACAGAGACATGGGTCAATGGAACAGAATAGAGAATCCAGAAGTGGATCCTCAACTTTATGGTCAACTAATATTCGACAAAGGAAGAAAGACGATCCACTGGAAAAACCACAGTCTCTTCAATAATGGTGCTGGGAAAATTGGACATCCACATGCAGAAGAATGAAACTAGACCACTCTCTTGCACCATACACAAAGATAAACTCAAAATGGATGAAAGATCTAAATGTGAGACAAGATTCCATCAAAATCCTAGAGGAGAACACAGGCAACACCCTTTTTGAACTCAGCCAAACTTCTTGCAAGATACATCCACGAAGGCAAAAGAAAAAAAAGCAAAAATGAACTATTGGGACTTCATCAAGATAAGAAGCTTTTGCACAGCAAAGGATACAGTCAACAAAACTCAAAGACAACCTACAGAATGGGAGAAGATATTTGCAAATGACCTATCAGATAAAGGGCTAGTTTCCAAGATCTATAAAGAACTTATTAAACTCAACAGCAAAGAAACAAACAATCCAATCATGAAATGGGCAAAAGACATGAAGAGAAATCTCACAGAGGAAGACAGAGACATGGCCAACACGCACATGAGAAAATGCTCTGCATCACTTGCCATCAGGGAAATACAAATCAAAACCACAATGAGACACCACCTCACACCAGTGAGAATGGGGAAAATTAACAAGGCAGGAAACAACAAATGTTGGAGAGGATGCGGAGAAGGGGAACCCTCTTGCACTGTTGGTGGGAATGTGAACTGGTGCAGCCCCTCTGGAAAACTGTGTGGAGGTTCCTTAAAGAGTTAAAAATGGATCTGCCCTATGACCCAGCAATTGCACTGCTGGAGATTTACCCCAAAGATATAGATGCAGTAAAACGCCAGGACACCCACCCCCCGATGTTTATAGCAGCAATGCCCACAAAAGCCAAACTGTGGAAGGAGCCTCGGTGTCCATCGAAAGATGAATGGATAAAGAAGATGTGGTCTATGGATACAATGGAATATTCCTCAGCCATTAGAAACGACAAATACCCACCATTTGCTTCGACATGGATGGAACTGGAGGGTATTATGCTGAGTGAAATAAGTCAATCGGAGAAGGACAAACATATGGTCTCATTCATTTGGGGAATATAAAAAATAGTGGAAGGGAATAAAGGGGAAAGGAGAAAAAATGAGTGGGAAATATCAGGGAGGGAGACAGAACATGAGAGACTCCTAACTCTGGGAAACGAACAAGGGGTTGTGGAAAGGGAGGTGGGCGGGGTTGGGGGGGTGAAAGTGACAGGGTGACGAGCACTGAGGGGGGCACTTGATGGGATGAGCACAGGGTGTTATGCTATATGTTGGCAAATTGAACTCCAATTAAAAAAAAAGAGTCACATGCTCTACCCACTGAACTAGCCAGGCATCCTCTGTTTCTTTCTTTCTTTTTTTTTTTTAAAGATTTTATTTATTTATTCATGAGAGACACACACAGAGAGAGAAGCAGAGACACAGGGCAGAGTGAGAAGCTGGCTCCCCACAAGGAGCCAGATGTGGGACTCTATCCCAGACCCTGGGATAACACCCTGAGCCAAGGACAGGCGCTCAACCGCTGAGCCACCCAGGTGTCCTGTCACCCTCTGTTTCTAACTAAATAATTATTATGCATTAGTTTCTTGCTTGGCAAAAGAAATAAGATCTAAAGAAAAGATTATTACTATTTAGTTTTTGAGAGTGGCAGAAAACTACATATGGTAGTAGATGAGAAACATTAAAAAGTTTTTTTTTTTTTTTTTAAGATTTGATGTATTTATTCATGACAGACACAGAGAGAGAGAGAGAGAGAGGCAGAGACACAGGCAGAGGGGGAAGCAGGCTCCATTCAGGGAGCCCGACATGGGACTCGATCCCGGGTCCCCAGGATCACATCTGAGGCTGAAGGTGGCACTAAACCGCTGGGCCACCAGGGCTGCCCATTAAAAAGTTTTTAATTTAAATTCAATTAATTAACATATAATGTATTATTAGTTTCAGAGGTAGAGGTCGGTGATTCATCATCAGTCTTCTATAAGACACAGCGCTCATTACATCATGTGCTCTCCTTAATGCCCATCACCCACTACCCCATCACCCAAACCCCCGTTTTCCAGTTACCCTCAGTTTGTTTCCTAGAGTTAAGAGTCTTTTATGATTTATTCCCTCTCTGATTTCATCTTGTTTTATTTTTTTGTTTCTTCCCCTACTATCCTCTGTTTTGTTTCTTAAATTCCATATATGAGTGAGCTCATATGATAATTGTCTTTGTCTGATTGACTTATTCCCGCTTAGCATAATAACCTCTAGTTCAAGAAACATTTTTTAAAAGTTCTTAAAAACCATTGATTGATTAAATATATTTACAGTGATATGAAGATTCTGCTTTGCTTTTCTATTCTCTTGAGACAACTTTACAAATTATTTGGTGAGGTACAAATCTTGTTAATTGTATTAGCATCTAACATAATTAACCTTAAAGTGCATTTTTAAAAAATGTGAAGTGCATTTTTGTGGCATTCCAATGTTAGGAATTACTGATGCTAAACTAATCTAAGAAGTGGGTAAAGATGTATGAGATTTGCCGTAAAATATTTGGCTTTATGGGAAGAAAAATTTACAAAAATTTACTATATAGAACTTTATCCTTGTGATTTCTAAAACTTCTAGTTAGAAATTATTTTCTTGCACTTCAACTGGAAGGAGATAGTAACCTCAGAATAAAAGTCATACAAAAGAGGTTTAAGATTAGTTATGGAGACATCGAGGTAGAAAAGGGGAAAAAACCTGTAAGATTCCTTACTACTCACTTAACCCAAGACTCATATTAGAGCACACTATTCCCTTTCAATTAAATTTTTATTGAGGTACATCATATATAGAGTAAAGCCCACAATTCTTCATTGATGAATTTAATATGTGTATATACCATGAATGAGTCCCTCCTCCAGATCAAATGACAAGATATCCCTGAAGGCTCCCTCCAGGGTCTTCCAGCCAATACTCCCCCAGCCAAAGGTAACTGCTATTCTACTTCTATCACTATAGATTACTTTGCCTGCTCTTGAACTTCGTGTCAACAGAACCACTTATAAATGTAGTATGTACATTTTGTTTCCAACTTCCTTCACTCAACACTGTGTTTGTGAGATTCATCCGTATTGTTGCATGTGGCATCCATTCCATGTTCATTTCTGCATGAATAAAAACTGCACAATAAAAACTTTGAGTTTTTGTTGAGTAAAAATTGAAGACTAAAAACTTTGAGTTTAGAGAAGAGCAAAGAAATAACTAAAATTTGGTTAGTTAAGCATTGGTCTGCATCTACATTTAATCTCCAAATGAGAACCACCAAGATTACCTTCTTACTCTTTATACCTCTCACATCCCAGAATGATCAGCCATGGACCCCAGGGGACCTCAAAATTGAAAGCACCCATAGGCTGGGTGGATAGGAATAAGGAAGAAGACACGTGAAGGCATTCATCCTACGGGGTCAGGGCAATGAAATAATTTACAGAGTAGTTTTTTTTTTTTTTCAGAGTAGTTATTAAATGAGTATCTTGAGTATTTTCTTGAATCAAAGGGAATAATTCTCATTCTGGTGAAAATATAACAGGTTGGAGTATTAAAGTGAATGGGCAATGACACCGAATTAAAAATGAGGAAGATTTAATCCCCAAGAGAACATGGAATAACATGGAAGGCAATTATACTATCTCCGTCTCTGGGAAGTTTGGGGAAAAAAATAGGATATCAGCATTTCCAATAAGCACATGAAAATATTCAACTTTACGTGACAATAAAGTAGAATTGACCCTTGAGCTGCCCAAGTCCACTAAGATGCACATTTTTTTCAATATATACCATTCAGTGCTATAAATGCATTTTCTCTTATGATTTTTCTTAACATTTTCTTTTCTCTAGCTTACTCCATTTTCAGAATGCAGTATCTAGTACATAGAGCAGACAAAATATGTGTTAATGGACTATGTTATCAGTAAGGCTTCTGGTCAGCAATGGTGGTCAGTAGTGATCTACCAATATCAGTGCTGGCCAGAACATGAGGAATGAGCACTCCAAAATACAGCTTGTGGGGTATATGTCAGTTTACCATTTCTGGAAAGCTGTTTGTCAGTATGAATTCACTACACTCTACCAGTAATTTCATATCTAGGAATTTCTTTTCAGGAAATAAAGATACAAAATATTTATCACAATACTATTCTTATAATATTTTCTGAAATTTAAATGTCCAGTAATTAATTTTTAAGATTTTATTTATTTATTCATGAGAGACACAGAGAGAGGCAGAAACATAGGCAGAGGGAGAGTCAGGCTCCCTATGGGGAGCCCAATGTGGGGCTTGATCCCAGGACCCTGAGATCATGACTGGAGCCAAAGGCAGATGCTTAATCCACTGAGCTACCCAGATGCCCTTAAGACTTATTTTTAAAGGAATATTAAATGGCATGAGCAAATACTCCTGAATGATGCCAGGTGAAGCAGAAAAGCATATGACTATACCTAGCAGCTGTCATAAACTGTTCTCTGACCTACACAGTGCTTTTGAAAAGTTAAGATTTATGGGGTGCCTGGGTAGCTCAGTCAGTTAAGCATCAGACTCTTGGTTTTGGCTCTCATGGGTTGTGAGATTGAGCCCCAGGTCAGGCTCCACACTCAGTGTGGAGTCTGTTTGAGATTTTCACTCTTTCCTTCTGCTCCCCTGCCCCCAATCAAATGCTCTTTCTCTCTCTCAAGTAAATGAATATATCTCAAAAAAAATTTTTTTTAAGTTAACATTTCCAGGGACCTTGATGGTTTAACTTTCTGCAGAATGTCATGTAAGTCTCCTATATTGATGACATTGTGCTAAAGGAACACAGTACCCAGGAAGGGACACATTCTCTGGGTTGTCCTAGTAAGTGAGAGAGTGCAAAAAAATAGGAGATTAACCTTACAGATATAGAGTGACCTGCTGCATCGTAAAGCTTTAAGGGGCCAAATGGTCTGGGCAAGCCAGGTCAACCCGTCTATGATAAAAGACAAAATATTGCATCTTGTACTTGTATTGCTTGGATTTGTAGGCAACAAATACCATGCTTGGGACCACCACTAACTCTAACTATTTGTTAAAGGACTCAGAAGACTGCCTGTTTTGAGGGGAGCCCAAGGCAACAGAAACCTCTGCTGCAGGTCTATGCCCTGCCATTCATGCTTTCTGGCCTAGCGGACCCAACAGTGCTAGAGCACCCTTTCTGTGGCAGTCCCTAACTAAAGAATGGGAGCTCAGATCCCTAGAGATCTGGAGTGAGTTCTTGCTTCTGCAGCAGGAAACTGAACTGCATCTCCCATGTGCTACTGGGCCCTAGTAGAGATTGAGCAGTTGACAATGGGATATTAATTGACAGTATAATCAGTCTGGTACCATGGGCTGGGATCTGTCACAAGGTAGGGTAGGACTGAGAGCAATTTGCTGTGCTATGGAAATGGTACACAGCAGGGGATCATATCAGAGCACATAGATACAGCATAAGTAAGATACATCAGTCTGCCACTTCCTTTAGCTCATACCTGTGGCCTCAAAGGATATTGATAAAGAGGAAAAACCTGGAGTTCCTCCTGGATTAACTCAATATGTATTTGTGTGAGCTGAAAATGGATTCATGCCTCATTAGAGCCAGTTTTGACAAATGGCAGCATTCATACAACCCACATTTCTATCAGGACAAGTCATTTACTTTTAAGGAGTGATTTGTATACAGAAACATAAACTAACCTCTCAAAACTATGTTTTACAGGAAAATGACATCATTCTGTAATTACAGTACCAATCTTAAATTAACTGTGACTTTACATATTGTAGTCAGGTTATTTAGCTAGAATTAATGATTAAAACTCACCATTTAGCTAGTAAACAATTGCTAGACTTCTCAGGCCAGTTTTAAATGAACTGCCAAAATACTTTATATCATATATAGGTTTGTATGGGCAGTGAATAAATATATCATTTTTAAATTCTTGGTCATTTACTGTATTTCTCAGGATAATACTTTATATTCATAATATTAGACACAAATCCATTATTTATCTCTATCATCTATCTTCTATCATCTATCTATCTATCTATCTATCTATCTATCTATCTATTGATCAATCTATCTGTTATCTATATCTTGTATTCTGATACCTTTTCGCTCTGCTGGGGAATAACCTTTGGGTTACATTAGTGTTTGTCATAAATCAGAGATGTCCTGATTCAGGTACTCATAAAGTTTTAGTGACAGTTTGTTTGCTTGTATTCAGTAACAGAAGGAATAGAATAGACTTTCAAATGGATTCTTTGGTACTAGCGGCTGTTCTAAACATATCTAATTTGAATTTTTCATTTACACAGCTGGTTTTATTTGCTCTGAGGTATTTTTGCAAAAAGGATAGAAGCAGCACATGTGTTATACTAAGCTCAAGGCTCATTTAAACATTTTATCTTCCAAATCCTGAACTACAATTGACCCCTTCAAAGTTTAGATTTATACTTACTCTTGGAATTATTAAAATCCCTATTTTTATAAAAGAAGTCACAGAAAAAATATTGGGAATAACATCTGTCTCTCAAAGTCTACTAAGTAATTATAAATGGAACTAAAACTGTTGATTTAATTTTTCTTAGGTAACTCCAAAGGGTATGATTTAACTATACAAATAAAGTAACTCTATATTCGCTATTATTTCATTTGTGTAAAATATTATTATTTGTTTCTACTTCTTTATTATCAAAGCTCCTGATTCAAAAATGTCAGACACTAAAGGCCTCTTGAATTTTGTTCTATCTTCAAATATTAGAAGACTTACCTACAAATATTAACTTTATGTTTTGGTGATGACTCTTTTTATGGCATCTATTATAAAGCTACTAGAGAAAGAAATGTAGTGGTGAAACCCTAAAAAATACATACAATACATCATGTGGAGTATTTTATATTCATCTTAAGACTAAAAGCTACCATAGACTGGGATATTCTGAATAAAATAAATCATCTTAAATCATCTCTTTGGGTGTCATTTTTTAAAATCTAGTTTCACTTTAGGAGGATGAAATGCATTATTTGTGAAAACACTGGTTTCCCCCCACCAAAGTTACAATTGATTACCTATGGAAACAGAAACATGCCTTTAGCAAACCTTAGCAGTGAACGCTGTGATTTGCATCACATTAAAGTCTTCCTGCAATAATCAGTCCTTTTACTTAGTGATTTATCACATCTTTGAAAGATAGGCTGGGGACAGTTAAGGAGGAAGATGATTGGTGTCTCAGTAATGGCAGGACCAAGGGTATGAAGGCAGATGCTCATGGAACAATACTGAGAAGAGTGTGTGCCCTTGTCTATGGCAAGATCCTTGGCTTAAAAGCCCAGATGATCAGACATGGTGGAGAGAGAATGTGCCAAGGCATGAAGGCTCTTGGATGCAGAGAAAGAAGGGCTTTGCTTTTTTAGATAGGCCTGGTTTAGGAAGGGTACTATAACGTGTGCTTATTAGTTCTTTCATTTAACAAATAACGCTGAGTTCTTAAAATGTGCCGGGTGCATTCTAAATGATGACAACACAAAGAGACCTTTGGATGGGTCCTTTTCCTCAAAAATTCCATACAGTCTCCAGTGAAAGTATATAGGATGAATTGGAGAAACAAAATAATGAGGGCGGTTAGAAAACATTTTCAGCAGCCCAGGAGAGAAAACCTAAACTAAGTTGGTGACAGTTGGGTTGGGTTCAGGATAAAAAAATTTAAAATCTATGGAAAGTAGATAGAAGTTGATGAATCATTTTAAATAGAAAAGAAGAAGACTTTTTTTAAAGATATCAATAATTTGGTGATTAGAGATATCAATAACACATACAGCACCCTGCAAGTGTAGGTTTTCACAGCAGAATTTGGGTTAAGATTGGGATAAACTAATTTTTGAGGTCTTTTGAGATGATCTAGTTGGGTCAGGAGTTAGAACAAGAAACCATAGTTGGGTTAGAGAAAGAATGACCATATAATTTATCATCCAAACCAAGATTCCTTTGAAAGTGCACTGAACACTCTTAATATGAACACCAGGACAGTAAGTGTAAATTGGAACTACCACAGGCAATCCGGAATGGATGGTGACAATTAGTTATAACCATTCACATCATTGCAAAAATTGGCTTTGTAGGATAGTATAAAATTGTTAATTCTATCCCATGGAATATGTCATTAGGTTGTGGTTTGGGAGATGTTGCCAGATTATATCCTGGGAAGTTTTCGAAAGCTGTATATTTCTTTAGAAATCCATTTTGTAGTAACCATTTTGCCACAGAAAAAAATCAAATAGAGGAAACAGTATGTAAATTACAGTGCTTCTGTAATCTCTGTTTTCAAGGCCATGTCCAGGGTTGGAAGGGGTGCATTCCTGTCTGAGCAGTTAGGGCAGCGCTGTGGATTGTGGCCTATATGGAATGGAGTGATTGGAAAGGCATGGTGACCAGACATGCTCTTCATAGGACAAGAACAACCTCAGAGGAGGAAATGTGAAAATGAAGTCAGGGATCAATGATAATGTGTTTGCTCACAGGAAACATTTATTTCCCCATTGTATCTCATTCACTGAAAATGTGTGTTGGAAGATGCCTTAAACGTGTGAAGGGGATGGTAATTGAAATGGGATGTCTAGAAAGTACTCGTCTAGATGCTAACTGAAGGCCTTCTAAATTTTCACCCTCTAAAAATTTAAAAAAAAATTAGGAAAAGTATTACTTAGTTCTGAAAGTCTTACTGTCATTTGCTGAAACCAGCTCAAACTAAATTACAAGAATCCATTGTTAAATTTTAAGGAATTTTTCAAGCCAGTTGTTAAATATAGCCATTATTAAAAATTGCATTATATATTATAAAAAAAATATGTTAAATTATTATATAAAAAGATGTAAACACTTGAAACTCAATAGTTTCTAATTATTTTATTGCCTTGTACTCTATGCTCTTGAGGGTTTTTGCTTCTTTTTGTACCTATTTGGTAGAAATACTATGTAGAGGTGGCTATTTGTACATCTCTCCCCAATGATGTAACATCAAATTGGTAGCTTGAAATTGGTCGTGATGGGCATATTAACACCCAGAATATAGATAAACATTATAAATCAGGACAACACTCCAACCCTTTGTCTCAAGAACTGGTTGTTCAATATTTATATAGATAGTATCTATTACTTCAACTGTTTTATAATAAGAATTAAGGGGTTTGCATGTAATATTACCTACAATACAAACTAATGACCAGTGTTAATTGCAAATTATAGTACAGATTATTAAATGCTTTATAGGACTCCTTTTTAGAAGTAAACTCTCAAGAGTGACAGCACCATATTAGCACTCATTACAAAAAAAGCAACTGTTTGAGGGAGCCTGGGTGGCTCAGTGGCTTAAGCATCTGCCTTTGGCTCAGGTCATGATCCCAGGGCCCTGGGATCAAGCCCCATTTGGCTTCCTACTCAGCAGGAAGAAATATTCTTCTCCCTCTGCACCTCGCCTCCCTGCTTATGCTCTTTCTCAAATAAATAAATTAATTAATAAAACCTTAAAAAAAAAAAAGCAAGTTTAGGAGCTGCCTGACCATTCACTTTACCTGAAACATTTTGTAAATATTTCTCTGAAACCTTTGCACTCTGGTAACCGTATATTCACCACAAAACCCAGAGTCGTATGTAGCTTGGGCCCTGCTGTGTGTTAGAAAATATAGGTTGTATTCTGTACCCCTGGATTATAGGCAACAAATCTCAATTTTCTGAGAACTGGCTTCTTCCCAACTTATAGACTGACTGGACCCTTTTGACATTCTATGTATTATTTTTACATTTGTATTTACTGCTTTATCACTTTGATGATTTTTTTCCTGATAAAAATATGCTAACAGAGAAAGCTTGTTTATAAAGCCTAAATTAATTTCATTTTAACCACAGTAGTTTTGCCATGACATGTTCATGTGCCAGAGTTAAATAAAGTTATTATTTAATTTTCTAACCAATGAATCTAGGTCAGATTTAAAGAGCAGTGGCCCCAGTAACGTGCCTGCCCACCCCCCCAAGAGAGCAAAGCCAAGACTATCTGCATTTGCTAATGGAATTTCAAGGAGTTGCTAATCAGCTAATTTTTATTTTAACTTTACAGTAGCTCCTTTTATTTGTTGCTTTTGTGTCCTGGTGTAGATTTCATTGAGACTCTTTTATCAGATTGGATAACCTAACAACTGAAAAGTTTGATTTAATTTCTCTTCCTTCTGCCTGTTATAAGAGGCTTACAAAAAACTAGCACGCATAAGAGGTGCATTTTAATTAATCACAAAATAGGCTTATAGCATATCACATTCAGTAGATCAAGAGGAAAAGCAATTTACATGAGGCACCTAAGATGCAGTATTATTTAAGAAAAAGATGCACTGAAACATAATACACTAGGTACAGCCATTATTTAGAGTTGGTACGCTCCATCCTTCCCTAGATTTATGGACTTAAATAGGAAGACATGATTCTAATGACTCTTCCAAAACATTGTGTTAACTGGGCACTTTCAAGGAGCTACCCATGTGAAGAGATCTACATATGAGACTCCAGAAAGTCTTACTGTGCCATTTAATTTAACCCTTAGCTACAGCTAATGACTGCAGCATTCATGGTGAATTGGGCAAAGTTTGAAGCTCCTCTTAGCTTTCACAAGGCTTGCTGAAAGGATCTTATGGAAGAGCATGGTAAAAAAAAAAAAAAAAAAAAAGAAAAAAAGGAGAACAATTTGAACATAAACAATGCCTGAAACTTTATCTCTTCTTCCAAAAATATTTTCAGCATTAGAGCTAAAAAGTATTTGGCTATATTTTAAGCAACAAAGTTATTAACTAATTGCATAGTGACATGCTCAGTGCAAGCCCGGAGTGGAGAATTCTTTTCTGAGGTAGTGCATTCTCCAAAGATATTTCTGTAATAGATAAATCTTATGGGTATATACTCTCTTTATTTATTTTTTATACTCTCTTTAATAGATAAATAGGTGATAGGAAATAGAGATAGACACAGGTATATGAAAGTGTACGACCAATCCCATTTCTCTTCTTCCTTCACTCTGTGCATATTCCATATGGGATCCAGAAACACAGGGTCTGTCAATCTCTTCTTTCCCTGCTCACTGAATAAATGTCCAATATGCAATAAAAGTATATAACCTAAGCCTCTGTCCTCTCCATTTTAAAATTTCAGCTCCACACTAACCACACAACATATGACCACCTACCTCAGTTAAAGGAAGTATTTGATTAAAGAATTCATGGACGTCTTACTAGGAGCACAAGCCAGCCTTGGGCACCAATTGACAGTTTCTCTCTTTCCCCTGTAACTCTCCCAGGAGTGTCACTGCTTTACACATTGTTTTGATAAAAGCCTCCTAGAAGAAGCATCTTAAATACAGAGCATATGGAGGCACTTGGCAATGCCCCCCAACTGAGAGAGAGCTGTTGTCAGTAAATCAAGCTCCTTCTATTGTGAAGTCCATTTTATGTTGCTAAGGGAAGAATAACGCTGAAACATTAGTCATCTAGAATATGTTTTTCAACTCAGAAAGCAACAAAATGTACCTCTGAGGAAAATTAATCTGAGGCTATCTCTGCAATTGAAACAGGAGGTTTCTGAGTCTAGAAATTTGGTTTCAGAATCATTTTTGCATAAATAGATTTATGTTCACATTTTCAGGGAAATGTAAGTAACACTGTTTCATAGGTCATCTAGCTAAAAATGGTGGTGGTGGTGGTGGGGAAGTTGGTTGGGTGAGAACAATTGAGGAAAATTATAAGAAGATAATTCTTCAGGGGTGCCTGGATGGCTCGGTCGGTTAAGCTTCCAACCCTTGATTTTGGCTCAGATCCTGATCTCAGGGTTGAAAGATGGAGTCCTGCCTCGGACTCTGTGCTCTGTGGGAGTCTGCTTGAGATTCTCCCTCTGCTCCCTCCCCCATCTCCCAAAATAAATAAATAAATCTTTTTTTAAAAAAAAAGATAATTCCTCAAATGAAATGATAGGATAAATGCTGTAGCCTGGCATTTTTTTTCTCCTTTTCTCTTGAATCACTTTTTGGTGTAGACAACAGGAAAAGAAAATTATAAATACTTTTATTAATAAACTTGAGTTCCACACAATTGACAGTAGAAGTGAGATTGGCAGGTGTTTTGATTGACATTAGAAGTCTATTCCTGTTTATTTAATTCTGAGTTATCATGATTTTGATATTACTTAATAGAGAGGGAAAAGACATACCATCATCTTGTCAAGCTATGCAGAGAAATAGATCTGATTTCCTACTGGGAAATTATAAACATATCTTCTTTCCTGTTGGGATAAAATCAGAACTGCAGTTCATTTCCTATTGGCCTTATACTGGCTGCCTCTGTGTTGCTGAGAGTGTAGAAGTGGTGGCATTGTTTGTATATCAGAATCCTGATTGTGAAAAATATCTGTGCAGGAAAAGGGTGAACAGGGCAGCCTAGAGTATAAGAATATGAGATCATCAAATGTATATGTTGGTTCTCCAACTATATTTTGAGAGTAAACTCTTGAATGTGCATAATTAGCATGTGCTTTTCTTCAGAGGGTTAGTGGTTTTTTTTTTTTTCTCTTCTTTTTCTTTAAAGATTTTATCCATTGATTTCAAACAGAGGGAGATAGAGATGGTGACAGAGATAGTGAGAGAGAGGATGAGTGGGAAGGAGAGGGAGAAGCAGACTCCCCATAGAACAGGGAGCCCGACAAGGACCCTGGGATCATGGCCTGAGCCTAAGGCAGATGTTTAACTGGCTGAGTCTCGGGCGCCCCAGTTTTTTTCTCTTCTGAAAATGTTGGTTTTTTTTTTTCTTTGTTATAGCTCAAAGAGTATTTATCAAAAGACTCAATTTGATTAAATGTAATTACATGTTTATCAGAAATAGATGAAGGATATTTAGACTTTCTGGTCTTTATGGGACAAAGTCTGATCTATGGAGGCCTCTTATGAAAGGAAATCCACCTCTTAAGTAAGAAAGCTGAAGCGACTTCATCTTAGAAAGGCTCCACTCTGCTGTTTTTCTTCTAGGCCCCATTTACTCATGTTCTGTATTTTACCTCTAAATAATCCAAAGAAGCTATGTTCCCACTCCAAGGGGGAAGCAAGAAAGCTAATCATTCTCTGAGTTTTGTCTTAGGCCCCCAAACACCTGATAAAATCTAAAAGGAGCCAATCCCAAACATGTTCCAGGATATTAGCTTCAAACAAACCTCAGCTGATGCTGGCATCAGTACCCCCCACCCTGGATGGTTTACAAAATAACACCTATTACCTGTCACTCACCTTTGATTGAACCCTGCCTTAGATTCCTGAAGGAGTACATATCCCAGATCCCTTTTCAATATAAAGCCCTAACCCCACCCCAGGTAGAGAGGAAACTCATTCCTCTTTCCTTTCTGAGTCTCCCAGACACTGTCTGCTATCCTGTATCTGTCACTCACACCGTTCAATAAACTCTGCTTTCACTTTCTCCTGCTTTAGTTTGATTTCTATCCTGTGCAAAGCCAATGACCATCTCGGCTGGTCCTGCATCACCCCCTCTGGGTCCTCAAACCCAGCCGGCCTGCATCACTTCCACGAATTAGAACTTGATCAGAGTTAGCAGTTCCATGAAATCTGTCACTCCCTCCATGGGCGTTTGAGAGAAAATGTGCTTTTTCTCAAAAGGTGCATTCTTGCATAAGTAACCAACTGTTGACAAATGTGATCACCACACAGACCTGGGATAATTAATGAAATTCAATCTCGCCTATGGTAGCCAAACATGTCCTGAGGGACCACCATTCTCTCTTCTGCTTTATGTGATGGAGGTCGGGGCCTTTAATCTCTAAGCACCCTCTGTTTTCTTTCCTAACATGAGCCCTGGTCCTCTGATATATCTACAAACCTATTCAAGAAAGGGATCTTTAGTGCCTCAGAAGGACTTCAAGGCTGCAGCCAAAATAAAAGTAAAAATGTAGAGATTTCATGGACCTTTAATAGAATATCAAGTCATTTTTTAAACTGAATTTCAGTGTTTCATAGAGTAGAGTTCTTTCCTCCCTTGTTGATTTTTACTTTAAGATTGAAGAAGTCATTTTTCCTCTTACATGATTACAGGGACATGAAATTAGATAGAAACAATTGTATTTACTTAATCAAAAAAATAGTTACTGTAAGCCTACTATGTGTGAGACAGTATTCTAGACGCCCTGGATGCAGTGGTGATTAGACAAAGTCACTGACCTCAAGGGTTTATGTTCTAGGGGAGAATCCAGGAAATACAAAATAAACATGTAGCACCATAGCCACAGTGATAAATGCTTTGAAAAACAAAGTAGAATAGGTGGGTGAAGGATGATCTGGGAGAAGAGAGGAGATCAGAGAGCCTGACCAAAGTCAAGCCATGGGTGGCATTCTGGATTATGTGAAGCGCTTTGGATTCTTTGCTCAGCATGATGGGAAGCCACTGCAACGTTTACAGCATAGAAATGACATAGCAGGTTTATATTTAAAATAAAATCTTTCTGATTGCTGTGGGAAGAATCAAATATGGGGAGAAGAGTGGGGAGGTCAGGGGCAAGAGTAGAAGCAAGGAAGACCAGGCAAGTAATGATGGCTTAGACCAAGAGATAGACAGAAGTGATAAGATGTCAGACTTGCATACATTTCAGAGGAAGAGCTGGTAGGATTTGCTGATGGACTGGACATTAGGGGAGGGATGAATGGTGGATATAAGGATATTTGTAGGATTATAACTCGAAGAATGGAGTTATAAATTATGAAAACAGGGAACACTGAGAAGGAGCATGATTTGGAAGTGTCTTCATTATGGCCTTGTTAAGTCTGAGATGCCTGTAGAGAAGTCAACACAGAGTTTAGAGAAATGGTCTTGGCTGGAGAAATATATTTGGTAAGCATCAGGATATGGACGGTATTTAAATCCATAGGATGGAGCAAGAGCCTCTAGGAGATGAGTGTAGATAAAAAAGAGATCTAAGGACTGGGCACTGGGCTCTGAGAACTTCACAACTTAGCAACTGAGGAAAGGCAGAGACAGCAATCAAGGTTGCTCCTCAAACCAAAAAAAAAAAAAAAAAAGTTTCAGGAGGAGAAGAATGATCCCTATGTCATATGCTCCTGAGAGACTGAGTTCAATGACCTTGTGGCTTTAACAATTATGTTTTCAGTCTGGAGGCATGAGTATAGCAGAGTGAAGCAGATTGAAGAGAAAGTTCAAAATGAGGATGTGAGAGACTGTAGAGACAACTCCTTCTAGACAGATGGCTGCAAGGCAACAGGTAAGTATGTCAGAGGCCAAAGGAAATTAGGATTCTTGGAAGAACATTTTTTTTTAAATTTTTATTTATTTATTTATGATAGTCACACAGAGAGAGAGAGAGGCAGAGACATAGGCAGAGGGAGAAGCAGGCTCCATGCACCGGGAGCCGGACGTGGGATTCGATCCGGGGTCTCCAGGATCGCGCCCTGGGCCAAAGTCAGGCGCTAAACCGCTGCACCACCCAGGGATCCCAGAACATTTTTATTTTTATGGGAATTTTAGTATGCATGTTGACAGTCATGATCTTTTTTTTAAAGATTATTTATTTATTTATTTATTTGTTTATTTGTTTATTTATGACAGAGAGAGAGAGAGAGGCAGAGAGAGAAGCAGGCTCCTTGCCGGGAGCCCAATGTGGGACTTGATGCCGGGACTCCAGGATCACGCCCTGGGCCAAAGGCAGGCGCCAATCCGCTGAGCCACCCAGGGATGCCCCATGATCTAATAGAGAAAAAGAAACTGATGAGAGAGGAAAGAGGGAAAATGATTACTGGATCAAAGTCCTTGAGTATCTGAGATACAAACACACATCAAGTAGTTGGCCTCATATAATGGGAAGAGGGGTATTGTGAGAAGGCACACAGAGAAGATGGGCAGAGATGTCAGTAGGTTGGTAAACTTGATGGAAGGAAGGCAGGGTATTTCTTTTCCTAAGTTACTTTTTTTTTTTTTTTTAAGTGAAACGAGAAGAAAAGTCATCATCTAAAAGTGTGAAGAGGAAAGAGGTGATCAGAGTTTTGAGAAAGGAGATGTGCAATGGTCATCTCAGAGAGTGGAATCATTAACTGATGAGGGAATTAAGGTGAACTTTTGAGCAATGTTGAAGAAATACTTGAAAACTATGGCTTTAAATTTATACCGAGCATATTGAGTTTATGCTTGGGCTTTTGCTCAGCCCATCCTGCTGCTCACAGGCAGGAAGCAATAGATGCAGAACTTGAGTCATTCCAAGTGAATATGATAGACAGTGTTGGGCATAGATTAGAAAACCTTTCTTGTAAAGGGTCAGACAGTAAATATTTTAAGTTTGCTTTGTGGGCCATATGGTCTCTGTCACAACTGTTCAGCTCACCATTTCAGTGCAAAAGCAGCCAAAGACAATACATAAACTAATGAGAATGGCTGTGTTCCAGTTAAATAGTATTTATATAAACAGCAGGCTGATTTGGCCCGGGGACCCTAGTTTACTGTCCCATTGTCTAGAGAGTTGAGAGTGTATGCAAAAGACTGATTGTAGTAATGGACTCAGGCTGGTGATGTATGGCGTGGACACAGGAGGATGTGATAAATTGCAAACGACTTGGAGGTCTAGATGGGGTTAGTGAATGACTAGAATAGGGACACTAATGAAAATGAACTGGAAAGAGAGAAGTTAGCAGTTGGACTGTTTGCTGCTTGACATCTCCTTGTGAGAGATGACACACTCATTGGCTAGGAGCCATATGAAAACAGGAGCCTGGGAGTTTTATAGGCACCCTTTAAAGTTCCGGAGCTGCATCTTGGTGAACAGAAAGAAGGATGGAAGTGTCTTACCAAAAGCAAGTGGTACTCTGGAAGCTTCTCTTAAATCAGGGGATCCGCAAGCAGCAAGATGGGCAGACATCCCAGGACTCAGATCTCTCTCAAGGTCTGTGAGTGAAGGGGTGGCCAAATAAGAAGTCATTTTGCAAGAGTATGTGCACCATGAAGTCTACTTTAATTTTTTTGTTGGTTATTTCCAATGAGAGGGGAAAATACAGGGTTATTATTATTTTTGCAAGATCATCTTACTTGATAACATCTCAGCACACAGCATTCTTGATACACTTCTCACAAGTAATGCAGCATTTATGCTGGAAGTCCTCTCATTAGGAAAATTCAATGGTCATTGCAGATGGAAAATGTTATTATTGGTAATTCAAATATTGGTAAATATTATTATTGGTAAATTAACTCATCTATTTGCTTATTCATTCATCTTATATGCTAGGCAGATAAATATTGTCGACAGTGAACAAGGTAGGAGTTAGGGGCACCAATGCCCCCTCAACACAGTAAAAAATCCCAGGATAACTTTAGACTCCCCAAAATGTTACTAATAGCCTGCGGTTGACCAGAAGCCTTACTGATACCGTAGCAGTTGATAAACATATTTTGTACTATAGGTATTGTATATTGTATTCCTATGATAAAGTAAGCTAGAGAGAAGAAAATGCTATTAAGGAAATCATAAGAGAAAACACATTTACAGTACTGCACTATATTTATCAGACAACATCTGCATATAAGTGGACCTATGCAGTTCAAACCCAAGTTGGTCAAGGGGCAACTGCCTACTTAATGCATAGTCTCTACTCTCAGGATACTTATGGTGGAGTGGATAGTTGCAAGACACTGAAATAATTGCTCTGACAAAGCAGAGAGTAATTCATTTGTTATTCATCACAAGTTTCTTTTTTAGTCCTTTCTATATGCAGACAAATACATGAATCTGAGATACTTTCTTTCTCTGTCCAGGTGCTCAGAGGCCTGGTCCACCGGGAGGTAGATACACAAGCAATTTCCAGAAGCTGCACTTGTTGCTACTACAGGGAAGAGGTTCAAATAAGCTATAGAGAGGACACAGAAGAGATGGAGATCACTTTCCTTGGAAGGTCAAAGAAGGTCCCAAAGGCAAAGACCCCTGGGCTGGATCTTGTCTGGTGGTTAGGATGTCATTCAGTGCAAGAGAACATGCCTGAAGGGAGGAATTCCAAGTATGTCCAGTGCCAGTGGGGCAAGAGAATCAGGACAAAAGAGGTGAGGAACAGGCCAGGAGGCTGAAAGGTAGGAGGGGGTGGGGGATTGGGGGTGGAGAAGCTGGAAGAAACTCCAGACTTCCTCAGGCAGGCTGTGGGAGACCCTCAGGGGCTTTACTCGGAAGGTGAACCTGGCATTTGCACCTCAGAGAGATGGTGAGGATGGATCGAGGAAGGTGATACTGGAGGCAAAAGTTTTCTAGTTTATCTTTTATTTCTTGCTTTTCCCCGGATGAAGCAGCCTGAGCACTCCAGTAAACATTTCGGAGCGCTGGGTGGAGGAGAGGAAGGCGCTTCTCAGGGCAGGGTCCAGGGCTGGGCAGGGGCTGCTCCCCAGACTCCTGGGGCAGACAAAATACGGCAGCCTCTGGAAGGCCCCCCAGACTGTGGCAGCGTACAGCACCCTGAGCTCCCTGCCGTGTCCCTGCCGTGTCCCTGGAGCAGGCCGCCGCTGAGCAGGTGCCGGGAGGTGTGGGGCCTGCACTCGGCATCCCTTTGGGGCTGACCCCTTCTGAGCACAGGTTGACAGCTCCTCGGAACCTCGGGGAGCCCACTCAGAGGCGGCCCGGCTCTCAGGAAAGTGCAAGTGCACCTCTCTGAGGTTCCCAGTCCCCCCAAGAAGCTCCTAAAATGTCCTGTGATTCCAGCGAGCTCTCGGACCTTGGATGACGCCCTCTGGGGAGCAGGACTCTGGCCAGATATGGCAGGTCCTCAGCGGGGGCTCAACACTGCAGCTGCACTGGGTAGGCCTCTGGAGAGGGGGGCAGGGGGAGGGGGCCCCAAAGGAGGGGAGGAGAGGGGAAGAGAGGGAAGGGGTTTCCAAGCCTCTGGCTACTTTGTTTTTTCTTTCCTTTTTTTTTTTTTTAATGTTGGTTATGTATGACCAATTAAATTGATACCATGATCACTGATAGGCTGAGTTACAAAACACACAAACTCAGAATTGCATGCTTCACTAGGTCCTTTATCATTTTAATCTATGCTGGTTTTAGGTCCCCATTCTCTGCTTTCATCTACCATTGCCATTACAGGTCACATGGTAAATATTCATCTATGGGCCCTTCTTGGACACCAGAAGGGGAATTCCTTATGGATGGGGAAGGAGGGAGACTCTTTCCCTCAGTGTGCATCCAGCTCAGGTCTCGCTGTACAAGTTCCATCACAATTACTGAACTGAATCAAATACTTACTGCTTTATATTCAAGAGCTATCATGAAATTGGGGGGTGGGGGTAATGCCTACTAGACATATTCCTGGTACTCTGAAGCCATATCTAGCAACAGTGGAAAGAAGGTAACAGGCCCAAACGTCTAAAACATGGCTTTGTTAACATTACAGAATTGAATAACCTGAAGGAATTAAGAAAAAGGGGGGGGGGGTAGTTCTACTGGAATTAATGTGATTCTAACTTCTTTAAGGAGGGTATTTTTTAACCTGTTTGTAATTTATTTCCTAAAATGCTTCCTCATCATCCCCTGCATGAACATGACATAAAAGCAATTTCTGAGGCAATATTAGAAATGTTAAAGTTAGGGTCTAACTTAAAAGGACTGTCAAAAGCCGAGGTAGAAAATAATGTTATACACATTGCAGTCGGCCAACTGTTTGTGTCTCTGTTGGACTGTGGTGCTTAAGGCAATGTTATCTCTGTTTTTGTCACATTCACCTGCTTGAATTGAACCCACATTGCTCTACTGTACAAACAGAACAACTGTCTTAGCAGACTTTACTTTTTCATTTTTCTCCTATATGTTGCCTAACACTGTTTGATAGCAGTGGCACTATTTCACTAGTTATTAGTCACTGGATAAGATATAACATCAAACATGAATTCCGTATTGTGTTCTCCTTATATGCTAGGCATATAATCTCAAATATACTGATGCCCTTCAGCACTATGGGAGAGCAAAAAATGCGGATAACTCTATCTTGAAGTCCTCAGATATGGGTGGTCTCTTGAAAGTTGTGTCATTTTTAGAGAACAGTGGCAAATAAGTTATTTATATTATTTACATTTAATAAATTATTTATATCTCTAAAAAGAAAATGATCCTCATGTGACCTGTAGGAATGGGAGGGGCAGTATCTGTAATCATTACTGGTTTGCTACCTATAGTTATGATATGAAGAATGGGTATGTCCTTTCTAGGCTTACAGTAACATTTACAACTGAATGTTGAAATGCTCACCTTTACAGTTGATATACAGACAAAGGCGCATTCTCAGATTGGATTTGTTTTTCTTCCTTTGGACAATGAAAACCCCAACTATATAACTCATCATCTTTTTTGCAAGACCATAATAATGCTTTGCACTTATATAATAGACCCATGTGGTTTAAAAGATTTGTTGATCATGAATCAGTTTGCCTCTAGCACATTTCTATGAATTAGGTCTTGTGGCATTGTTTATATCATAGATGATAAACGGGTTGTCTGGCTTTTCAAGAGGAAGAGGAGAAAGAGCAAAAAGAGGCGTTCTTCAATGAGGAATCTCATCATGCGGTCATAGCAGCCAGAAGTCTGTTTATCATTGTATTTCTTGATGTAAAAGTTAGTAAGCAATCAAAGAATTTCCAATGAGACAGAATGTACTAAATCATTCTGAAACAATCACTTATCCACTAGTCAAAATATGACACTGGTTAGCTGCCAGAAACCCCAGGGAGACTTCCATCAAGGAGATCCTATCAAGATGGCACAAATATTTCCTTTTGCTTACAGCTTCATCTTCTTCTTATCAGTCCCTGTTGCTCTCTGCAACAGTGCTATATGTGTGAAAGTTCATAAAATTTAGTTAAGGAAAAGCAAAAGTGATTGGGGCTAATGAAGAAGTGAATTGGAATGAGTCCCTGAGGAAGACTATTGAATCATGTTCACTCTGTGATATCTGAGTTGCTTTGGATGTGATCCCAAAAAGTATATGTGATGGTTAGTTTTATGTGCCCACTTGGGGGAGGCGGGTGTTGGGTAACATTAACATTTAAAACAATGAACTCTGAGTAAGCAGATTGCTCTCCATAATGTGGATGGGCCTCATCCAATCTGTTGGAGGCCTGAGTTGAACAAAAAGACCAGCTTTCACAGGTAAGAGGGACTTCTCCAGGAGAGTGGCTTCAGATTTCATCTGCACCATTGGGTCTCTTGGTTCTCCAAGCTCCTAGCTCTTGGGCTAGAATTTCACCATCAACTCTCCTGGGTCTCAAGCATACTGATTTACACTGCAGATTTTGACTTGCCAGTCTCCATAACTGTTGATTCAATTCTGTATGATAAAGCTCTTCGTGTGTGTGTGTGTGTGTGTGTGTGTGTGTGTATTGGTTCTGTTTCTCTGGTAAAACTTAACTAATTCAATATTCATCAGCAAACCAATCGTACCAGTTGTTCATCAGTAGACTTAGAGAACTCTATATCCTATATTTACTGGTCTCTAAAACCACACTAAAGATGATTGATAGAGTAGATATGCTTTGTTATCAATATCTAGCTTACTTGCCACTCTTTGAATTTCTTCAAGACTCTGGGAAGAGGCAGGTCTGGATGGTCATGACTGTACCAGGTAACCCAATCCCCTTAACCCAGAGGTGAACCAGAGGTGGATAATGAGTAGGGGCATTGGAGGGTAGCTAATCCATCTGCAGATCTGAGCTAAATAAGTATTTGATCCTAGAGATCTAACCTAAGAGACATTGAAACAGAGTAGACATCGCTGATGAAAACAGGTACATATGGGGCACCTAGGTGGCTCAGTCAGTTAAGCATATGCTTTTGGCTCAGGTTATGATCTCAGGGTCCTGGGATCAAGCCGTGCATTGGGCTCTCTGCTTAGCAGGGAGTTTGCTTCTCTCTCTCTCTCTCCCTCTGCTCACCGCCCCCCAACTCATGTGCTTTCTCTCTCTCTCTCTCTCTCATAAATGAACAAAAATCTTAAAAAACAAAAAGAGAAAGAAAGAAATGAAGTACTTATAAGAAGCTTTGCAGCCAACTTCTAAGCTTACCGGAGACTAATCAAAGACACGAGAAGTGGGAAGTGAAGAAAAGAAGAGCATGCTTATTGTGAGCTAAAGCAGGAGGAGCCTGAGGCTAAGAGGAGAATCATACATTCACATGCTAAGAACTACAAAGGCTAAGAAACTTGCTTTGCACAGAGAACACTGAGAAAGAGCCATCCCTGTGAACACGCTGTGGATCTGGCTCCTGGCTCCTGGCTCCTGGCTTCGGCTGCACCATTATTTGACCTTGGGATAAGTCACTTCCCTTCTCTGGGCTTTAGTTCTCTCCTCCATAAAAGAAAAGGCTTACTTTTCATTATGGAATGCTAGAGACTCCAGCAATTTTAAATTTGTCCTGTGAAACAGAGATTGTTTAATGATGAATTTTCCTTTAATACTTTTAGGCTCTGTATTCATCAGTTGCATCTGTGGCAACAATGAGGTTGTTTTCCTTAGAGAACTAATTTTCAAACTTTTTTTTTCATACCAGGGAGTCCTTTGTTTAAAGGAAGTCTTACAGGGAGATTTAAGCAACTACAACAGACTCTAAAAGCTGAGCAGATCTGATCAGAGCGACTGGGGCCTCACCCTAGTGGCCTTTCCCAACCTCCCCCATCCCCACAGGCCCCACATCTCAAGCTCTGCGATTCCAGTGTGGAAAGCCTTTGCCCTTGAGAAATGGCTAAGATGAACACGGAAGAGGAGAATGAAATAAAGCATAAACTGCAGGAGCAGCTGGAGACCAGCGGGATTTTAGAGATACAATCTGGAACTATTTCCTGCCCTGGCATGGTGAACTCTAGCCAACAGCACAGACAGGGCAGGGGCTGAGGAGAGACAGCTGCAAAATTGGGGCCAGAGGTGACTGGGTATTATGGAGAAAAATAAGAGTTCTCGAGAAAGCAAAGGTGTGTGTGGTGTTTTTGTGTCCCCGATTTCAAGTAACAAAGAAAATAAGAGAAACAGTGAAGGAAAGATAATCTTTTTAAGATACTCTTAAGAGCTTTAAGAGAGGGATGCCTGGGGATCCCTGGGTGGCGCAGCGGTTTGGCGCCTGCCTTTGGCTCAGGGCGCGATCCTGGAGACCAGGGATCGGATCCCATATCGGGCTCCCGGTGCATGGAGCCTGCTTCTCCCTCTGCCTATGTCTCTGCCTCTCTCTCTCTCTCTCTCTGTGACTATCATAAATAAATAAATATAAAAAAAATTAAAAAAAAAAAAGAGAGGGATGCCTGCGTGGCTCAGTGGTTGAGCGTCTGCCTTCAGCTCAGGTCGTGATCCCAGGGTCCTGGGATTGAGTTCTGCCCGCATCAGGCTCCCTGTGGGGAGCCTGTTTAACCCTCTGCTTTGTCTCCTCTGCCTCTCTTTCTGTGTCTCTCATGAATAAATAAATAAAATCTTAAAAAAAGAGAGAGATTTAAAGAAGGGATACTTCTTAAAGGAGGACTATAATTGCCTAAAAAGAAGAAAAGAGACCTTTCTTACACATTTTCTAGGAAAGACCAGATTTGATGCCGTTTCCACCAGAATCAACGGAGCTGAGGACACCAACAGAAATGGTGAAGTAAAGACCTCCAAACAGACTCTCCTCCATAAAAGCAAGGAGAACAATGGCAAAAATAATCAGAATCAACTTTTTCCCGAACTCTGCAAACTAACCAAAGCTTGCAGCAATTGGGGGAGGACTTATTCAAGTCAAGGAACTATCAGCAAGGATAGTGAGCTCTGGGGTGTTTCCACTTCTCCTATCCTCATTCTCCCCTCAAGCTCTGCAGGAACCTTGAACACTTACAGCCAGAGATCATGGGGAAAATCAGCAACCTGGCAGCTTCAAGACAGAATGGGGCTGGAAGAGCTCCTTCAAGACTCCTCCCCAGAGAATTAACATTATCTGACCTGCGTGATATTTTCCTGCAATATCCCACTTGCAAGATTCCCTTTATGTGACCTGAGTTCGCCTCATATAATCAGCTTTCTTCCCATGGACATTTGTTGAAAATAATCAGAAGCAATTGAATGTTGTAGCTACCTGAAGCAAAAGATAACAGTTGGAGCAAACAAAACCTGACCAAAATGATTAAGAGAAAAAGCTGGGGCATGCGATATCCATAGGGAGCTTTGAAAGGCTCCAACATGTTGCTGGGAATCTAGAAAGCAGCACCCTCGTATAGGGCTGTTTGTATGCCCAGGGTTTCCCACATGCCTCAGAAAAGACCAGAGGATATCCAAAGCACTCACTTTGGGTTAACCTTAAAATTCTGCACAAGAAGTGAAAACCAGACAGAGTTGCAAATTGCCTGGCTGAATGTTGAATGCATCCCTCAAAATATGCAAAACTTCTTAGCAAATACTGATAGGATTATTGGTTTTAGGGAGTAAAGGATGCCTCTTTCCAATTATTAGTTGACCAGTATGCTAACCTATCAGAGATGTCAGTGGCTACACAAAGAATACAGACTTTACAGAATTAGTTCAGAAAAGTCATTAAGCAAATAAACAACAACAAGTGGTCAAAACAACAAACCCTGGGAAGGACAGGGAATCTGATTTCCAGAGTTTTCACATTACATTATTTAAAATGTCTAGTTCAACAAAGAACTATGGGACTGGCAAAGAAATAGGAAAGTATGGCTCATACACAGGAAAATAAACAATTAATAAAAACTATCCATGAGGAAGCCTGGACACTGGACATAGAAGGGGTCTTTAAAACACCAAATAGAGACAATCAATAAACAGAGAGAAGTTACAGAAAAGAATCAACTAGAAATTCTGTAGTTGAAAAGTACAGTAACTAAAATTAAAATTTCACTAGAGGATCTCAATAGTAGATTTCAGCAGACAGAAGTAATACACAGACTTGAAGATAAGTCAGTTGAGATTATCCAGTTTGAGGAACGGAAAGGAAAAAAAAATGAAGAAAAATAAACAAACATTCAGAGACCTGTGAAATGCTATGAAACATCCCAACATATACATAATATGAGTTCCAAAAGATGAAGGAAGAGAGAAAAGAACAGAAAGAATATTTGAAGAAATAAAACCCCCCATATTTGATGAAAAACATTAGTTTATACATCCAAAAAGTTCAATAACTGCCAGGAATAATAGTGCAAACAGACTATAATCAATGTACACTTCAGTGTCCCATTTTCAATAATGAAGAAAAGCACTGTACAGAAGATCAGTAAGGAAACAGAGGATTGCTGTTGGAAACAGCAATGCTAGAAGCCAACTAGAACTCCCAGACATCTATAGAGCACTCCACACAACAACAGCATAATGTATATTCTACTCAAGTGCACATGAGACATTTTTCAGTGTATTAGGATACAAAATAAGTCTTGATGAAGTTTAAAAGACTGAAATCACATGAAATACATTCTCTGACCACAGTGTAATGAAGCTAGAAATCAATAACATAATGAAAACTGGAATTCACAAATATGTGAATATTAAACAATTCAAATTGTTAATGTTAATTCAATTACACAACCAAAAGGTCAAAGAAAAAAATCTTAAGGGAAATTAGAAAATACTAAAAGACCAATGAAAATAAATCACAACACACCAAAGCTTATGGGGTGCAGAGAAAAAACAGGCTCAGAGTAAATTTATAGCAATAAACACATATATCTTTAAAAAAAGATCTCTATACCTAACCTTACATCTGAAAGAAATAGTAAGAGAAGAGCAAAGTAAATCCAAAGCTAGCAGAAGGAAGGAAATAATATAGTGGAGATAAAATAGAGAATAAAAGACAATAGGACCAATGAAATAAAAAATTGGTTCTTTGAAAATATCAAAAAAATTTACAAACCTTTAGCTAGACTTACCAAGCTAAAAAAGAGAGAAAATTAAAATTACAGAAATCAGGAATGGGAGAGGGAAATATCACTACTAATCTTACAGAAATAAAAGGATCCTATGGGACTAACAGCCACTGTTATATGCCAACAAGTTAGATCCCTACTTAAAATGGACAGGTTCCTAGAAATATACAAATTTCAGAAGCTGACTCAATAAAAAGTTAAAATATGAATTGACTTGTAATAAGAGATTGAATTAGTGATTAAAATTTTATCACACACATACACACACACACACACACACACACATACACACACAGCCTAGGACCAGGTAGCTTCACTGGTAAATTTTACAAAATGTTTGTATTTATAAACTTCTCAAAGATTAAAAAAAAAAAGTATTAGAGCTACTAAACAAGTTTATCAAGTTTGAAAGCTATAAGATTAATTTACAAAAAAATCAATTGTATCTCTATATACCAGCAATGAACAATTTGAAAATAAATTTTTTAAAAACCCATTTATAATAGCATTAAAGACAATAAGATACTTGGTAATTAATTTAACAAAAGAAACAAAACACTTTTACACTAAAAACTGTAAAAATTCATTGAAAGAAATTAAATAAATTCTTTTTTTAAAAATTTATTTTTTTGACAGAGAGCCCAAGCAGGAGGAGCAGCAGAAGGAGAGAGAGAAGCAGACTCCCTGCTGACCAGAGAGTCCTGGGCAGGGCTTGATTCCAGAACCTTGGGATCATGACCTGAGCCAAAGGCAGACACTTAACTGACTGAGCCACCCAGGTGCCCCAAGAGGTTCTTACTAAATGGGAAGGTATCCCATGTTCATGGATTGGAAGAGTTAATATTGTTAAGACAATACTCCCCAAATTGATATATTTAATCAACACAATTCTGATTAAAATTTCAGCTCAGTTTTTTGGAAAAATTGGCAAGTTGCTCCTAAAATTCATAATAGGAAATGTAAGGACCCAGAAGCAAAAATAATCTTAAAAAAGAACAAAGTTGAAAGGATTTACATTTCCCATATTCAAAACTTACTATAAAGCTACAATAAATCAAGATAATGTGTACTGGAATAAGGTACCAATACAGACCATTGGAATAAAATTGAGAGTCCATAATAAAACCAATATATTTATGATGAATCTGTTCTTAACAAGTATGCCAAAACAATTTAATGCAAAATTTTTGCTGGCATAATTGGATATCCATATACAAATGCATGAAGTTGAAACCCTATTTCATACCAATACAAAAATCAATTCAAAATGGATCAAATACGTAAAGGTAACAGCTAAAATCATAAACTAGGTCTGTGCTTCAAAGGACACAATGATTAAAAAAAAAACCCACAGAATTGGAAAAAGTGTCTGCAAATCATATGTATAATAAGGGCCCTGTATCTAGAACTTATGAAGAACTTTTACAATCCAATAATAAAAAAGAAAACAATTTATATTGAAATCTCCATGATCCTAAATTAATGTAATCAGAAGTCATAATACATTTAAGCATGTAAAAAGTCATTTTTTACAATTTTTAGTAAATAATTTGTTAATGTCATAGGTAAACTACATATAAGTAAAATACTGTTAGCATATTTTTTACAGAATTCAGTGAGTTCAAAGCTAAATGTATACATTTATATTTCTTACATATTTTCAAAATTAAACTTTTTTAAAAGAAAAAAATTAAAAATGGGCAGTGAATATATATTAAAAAAAAACATTTTCTCAAAGATTTACTGATGTCCAATAAACACATGAAAAGATGTCATTACTCATTAGGGAATTGCCAACCAAAACAACGAGATACCACTTCACACTCGTTAGGAAGGCCATAATTTTAAAAAAGACAGTAACAAACAGAATGTAAAATGGTGCAGCCACTTTAGAAAATAGGCAGCTCCTCATATGCTTAAATATAGTAGATTTACTATATTATCCAATAATTTCAATTCCTCAAGTGAATGCCCAAAAGAATTGAAAACATATGTCCACATTGGTGCTTGTACATGAATCTTCAAGAAACAGCCTGATAATACCCAAAAGGTGGAAATAACCAAGCAACTCGAAATATCCAGCTGATGAATGGAGAAACAAATAAAACATAATCATATAATACAATATTATTCAGCCATTTTAAAAAAGAATGAAGTCTTGATTTCTACAAGATCATGATTTCTACAAGATCATGATGCTACAACATGAATGAACTTTGAAAATATGCTAAGTGAAAGAAGCCAGATACAAAAGGTCACATATTGTATGATTCCATTTATATGAAGTGTCCAGAACAGGCAAGTCCACAGATGCTGAATATAGATTTAGTGGTTGCCAAATGCCTAGGTAAGAAGGGAATGAGACACTGACTACTAATGTGTTATGGAGCTCATTTTGGGAATCATGAAAGTGTTTTAGAATTAGGTAGTGGTGATTGTTGCACAACTTTATGAATATCCTTTAAAAACATCACAGAAATGTATACTTTTAAAAGGTGTATTTTATGATATGTGAACTATACCTAATTTAAAAAAAACCAAAGGAATCATTTTGCAGCTCCTCGCTTGAGTGACCTGAGCTGAGCTAAAAAAAATTTCAGCTCAGTTACTATTACTTCTTACTATTGTCCAGTATGATTCGAATTCTCTTTTCCTATCATCTAGCTCATCTCATGACAACCCAAAACCCCTCTGTTTTGGGATGACTTATCTTTTCCCAAGTCGCTGTGGAAGATTCTCACTCTACTGATCAAAGGATGTGAGACATGGGGGAGGCCCCATCAGACACCATTGAGCTAAACGTCATGAGATATTCATAGTTCAAAGAGGAAAAGATAGGAAGGGACTTCTAGGGCCAGCACGTGCAATCAAGGGTGCAGTACCTGGCACGGGATTCTTCTCCTGCTTGTGAAGGTGATCAACCTAGAGGTGGCCTGTGAAATGCTTGATGAACAGAATGAGTTTCATATATACACCTAGATCCTAGCTTCCCACTTGTGCAAGCTGCAGTTATGGTGCTGGGGACACCATAGCATCAATCAAACTTCCTAAAATTCTGTGAGTGAATTCTGTGTTATCCCAGTACTCTTGGAACCACAGCTACTGGAGATATGGTCCTAGAGTTAAAAACAAAACCAAAACAATAGATTCATAGGGCTTTAAATCTCCAAATACATGTCTGATTTAGATATATGCATGTCTATGATATTTGGGGGGAAATATGAGAGCAAAATTGACCACATCTATTGGAATTTTATGATAATTACACAAAAAAACAGGACAAAGATGATTTTCTTTTGCCTTAAAAATTAACAATTGTAAATTATATAAAATATGGTATTAATATACTATATATCTGATACTAATAGTCCAAGGATCATGGTTATTGATTGACCAATTCAATTGTTAAAAGAGGAAGAGAAGGGTAAATTAAAAAAAAATTAAGCCAAAGCAAATTATTCATGCAATTCCTGGGGCATTTGATTTTGACATATCCTAAGTTATAATAGTTGTTACTTGTATCAGGAATGTTAGCATTTCCTGCGTCAGAATATAGGATAAAGAGTATTTTCACATTCTGGCTACCAACAATTTTGTATAATTTGTCCATGGAACAAAAGGAGGAGGTATACCTGGCCGTCATCGGAAGCCCAGAAGCAGTTTATAGAAAGGTATTGTTGGTTGTCCAAACCTGAGCTTTAAGGACTGCAAAATAGCTGATTCAGTGCAGCCCTGGCCAGGTGTATGCAGATCTATCAGAAACTGTTTCCAAAATGAGAAAGATGGACACAGAGCATTGCAACAAGAGGTAAAAGTAAGAATGGCATTTGAGATTATTGTGATGCAACTTATGGAAGGGCAGAAAAGGAAAAAACACATTTTTTTTCATTTTTCCCCAAAAAAGTATTTTTTAAAGGATATCTGTGAAATAAGACAGAAAATAAGACTTTACAGGATAGAAGGACCATATGCCATATGATTAAATAGTTGAAAGATTTAAATCAAGGTAATAAATTATGAAATAAAATGTGTTCTAGCCTTCTATTTTGACAACTATTCTTTTCTCACCTGGAAATCCAGGTCACATTTAGAATTTTTGTGCTCGTTGGAGTTTTGCAATGAGAGCTTCCCTGTGGGAAAGCCTGGATACCTGGAGTCCTGCATCTCTTCTCTTTTCACTCTGATTTCATCTCATGTAGAAGGGGTCTTCTGCACTTGCCTGGAGTTGTCTGAGTCCAAACTGTCCACATTCAGACAAACTGTGGCTATTTGGTAGGTTCTAGCTGCCCTTGGAAGCATGATCTCGGTGAAGAGATCTGTGGAGGCCCAGGAAGTGGGCTTGGGCAAGGAATTCCAGGATTCTAGGTACCTACATGTAACTTTAAAAATTCTAGATTGGGGGTGGCGGGGGGGGGTGGCATTGAGCTCCCTGCTCTGCAGGGAGTCTGCTTCTCTCTCTTTTCCTCTGCCCCTCTCCCAGTCTCACTCTCTCAAATAAATAAAATCTTTTAAAAAATAGATAGATGATGATAGATGATAGATAGATATAGATAGATAGATAGATAGATAGATAGATAGATAGATAGATAATAAAATAAATAGAAGATCTAGGAGGGACATGGGATTTCAGTTGGCATGTTGCCTTCTCCCCCACAGATTCCTCACCAGGGGAAAGGGTACTTCCAGAGGAGAGCCAAAGACAGGCTCCTTCAAGCACAGAGCCTGGGGCAGGGACTCCTTTAGTTTGGGTCAAGGGATGGTGTTGACAAGAGTTCTGCTCCATAGATAAAACACTTCTACTGATGGTTAGTGGAACAGATAAGGAGGTAAGAGAAGTGAGATAAACAGAAAAATGGTAAAGACAGTAAGACTTAGTTTGCTGCAAAACAAGCTGAGATTCAATGAAAACAACCGATAAAAGAAAGAGTAGTAAAAAACTGGAAACAAGGGAAAGGGGGAAAGACCCAGAGGAGGAAACTTAGATCATTCTAGAAAATTTAATTCATCACACTCAGTACGGACAAAATACAAAATTAGAGCTGGGTTGTGAAGAGGTAAAATTTAGAAAGAGATTTTGATAAATGTTTTTGGTTTCTTTTTAGTCTAAGTTTAAGAAATATTTAGCACTCACAAAGATTAAATTTGGTCAGCAGGAGAGGAGTCTTGCAAAGCAAGATAGAATATTGATGATGAGGCTGCAGGAAAGGCAGACAACATGGCAGAAGGAGCTGGATGTGGAAGAAGAAGGCTGAAGAGGGGAACTTGCCTCCTTTTACCCTACGTAAAGAGTTGTTAAGCTGAGAGGGGTTCTAGGGTGGAGAGCACGTTTGTAATGGAGCAGCCACAACTAGTCCTTTAAGCAGCATCAAAAATAAACCTGCATTTTTGCTCCTAAGATCATTCTTCCCCTTCCAATATGGGCACACAAGAACAATTCTATTTAAATATTTTTTCCATCACCCTAAATCCTGAAGAATATAAAGTAATTTTTCTTGTAAACAATATTAATCTATAAAATGCCTAACCATTTACAATTAAAATTTCCCTCTGTAGACAAAGCATGAGAGTCTATCTCATTTAGAAAATAGTTTTTGCCATTAATGAAAAATTTCTTACACATGAAGTCATTTCCTAGCCATCTTTGTTAATAAAATATGATAAATTGCTATATTATACTTAATCATTACATATGCAGTTCATTATTTTAAACCTTAAGCTCTGTTGAATTTAAGGCAAAATGCCTTTGCTCTGGGGATAGTGATTTAATTGACTAGTGACTTAATTGACGGCATTTAAGGTGCAGAAAAGAGAGTATCAGACTTGTACACAAAAGCAGAGACTGGAAAATTTCCTCTTTTTATTGCAGCTGGATATTCTACATGACAGGAAAAATTAAACTGGGATTTAGAGACTCTTTCTTACACCGTAGAATGGAGAGCTTTTACAATTTTACTTTAATTACCTTCAGATTTGTATTTGTTGTCTAAATTAATCAATGAAATTTTTTGTCTTCCATTTATTATTACCATATCTCTTGAGCAAAATCACTTTCTGTCATATCAGAGACAGACTAAGGAAAAAGAGTTTTTAGAAATAGATTACTATTTTTCTGAATTTTCTAGAACATCGATATTCTTTTTGGTACCCAACTCCATAATCAATATAGGTCTATATTTAATGGATTAAGAATATTGTATTGCAGGGTAACTCATGCTCTCAACTTTTTCACATTTTCCCAAATATTTGCCTCCATCCACCACTTGGCATATCCATAGATAGGCATTTGGTGAGCACTTTTCAGTGGAAACAAATGAGCCTGTAACACTGCAGATGTATTAGTGTCCAATTTTATCAGATGAGTTGCCGCTAAGTTTAAGTCTCAAAGTGTTTCTGCTCTACAACCAGGCTCACAAATAACCCAGCTAATATATTCTGAGCACATCTACCACACAGTGTTCTGAGATTGTAACATGTATTAAAACTCATCATCTTCACAACAACCCTATGAGGTAGATAATTGTAGGATCCCCTATTTGACAAATGAGGACACTGAGGCACAGAGAGGTTATATATCATGCAAGGAAGCACCAGCATAAGGACCTGAAATTTCAACAGTCTGGTTTCATCCCCTGTGCTTTCAACTACATTCCATCCAAATATCCTCATTGCTGTACTATTAATTAAGAAAATGCAATTTAGAAGTATGATGAGGGTAATTTTGAGGTTATCACTCTTTTTTTTAAATCTACATTTTTGATAGCCTAATAATTGCTATCTCACAATGCAAAGCACAGATACCTAGAAAAAATCCCCTTCTCTATCTCTAGGCTCTTCACCAATTGCTTTAGTACCAGATGAGGAGAGAAGCAAGTGACAAAGAAGGAGAAATGTCCACCACTTTAGTTCCAAGAGGTCTATCTGATCTCTAGGTTGAGGGCATAGGTATAGGCATTCTGGCTATATTTAAAATGGTACTTTCTGGTGGGATCTCTTAGAGTGAGATGATCAAAGGAAGCAGATTCACCTGGGTCTGAACATCTTGGAGATTCTGTAAAGTGAGGTGAGAAACTCAGTGGTAGTGTTTACCATCTTTGATTCACATGGAACACAAGGTTGCTCCTGATTTTCAGAGATCATGGTGTCTTTGCAACTCTGTTTCTCTCCCACGTAGTTTCTTCATCACACCTACACTGTAAATATCATTCATCATAACACTGTGTTGTCATGTTTCTTAGATGTCAGCATTCTCCTGATAAAAGTATTATAAATTCTTTCATTGAATGTATGCCTAGGGAATTTAGTGAATTTATAACTTTTCTTCATTGCTTGACTAAAAAGACACACACACAGACATGCACATACACTTATCAGGTAAAGAAGGAGGCTACCTTATAGGATTCAAAACAGTGGAAATGGCTCTATATATGAGCAGTACTTTTTCTTAGGTGGAACTCAAAAGCATCCTGCCAAATTCCAAGGCAGGAAAGTCACTCTAATGGTATTTTGAATCCTTCATACCATTTGAGAAGAAAAACAGCAGTGCTTCTTGACCACAAGTGGGGAGCAAAGGTTGTGATTGTCATGTGCTGCATCTAGGAAAACATTATGTCTGTTGTCCCCTTGGGAAATAATTGGGAAAATCAAACGATCAATGCAAAATCCAAGTTGTTTACGAAAGTCTTCTCTGATGTGGTTTATGTATACAATGGAATATTCCTCAGCCATTAGAAACGACAAATACCCACCATTTGCTTCAACGTGAATGGAACTGGAGGGTATTATGCTGAGTGAAGGAAGTCAATCGGAGAAGGACAAACATTGTATGTTCTTATTCATTTGGGGAATATGAATAATAGTGAAAGGGAATATAAGGGAAGGGAGAAGAAATGTGTGAGAAATATCAGAAAGGGAGACAGAACATAAAGACTCCTGACTCTGGGAAACGAACTAGGGGTGGTGGAAGAGGAGGAGGGCGGGGGGTGGGGGTGAGTGGGTGACGGGCACTGAGGGGAGCACTTGACGGGATGAGCACTGGGTGTTATTCTGTATGTTGGTAAATTGAACACCAATAAAAAGTTAATTTATTAAAAAAAAAAAAAAGAAAGTCTTCTCTGTACTGGTGGGACCATTATTTCAATGTCCCAAGTGATGAAAAGTTAATATATAGGAAAGAGATTAAAAAAAATTTAAAAAGTAAAAAATAAATAATAATAGTAATAAAATATATAGGAGAGAAATTATACCCAATATAGTTCCTTAAAAGAAATGATTTAATAATTTATTAATATGGCTTTTCCTATTTAGCAAATAGATGATTACTAGAGAGAGACTTAGAGAGTCATCTAGCAACTTGGCCTTTTGTACCAGCCTATATTGATGGGACCCGTTTTGGTTTGGTTTGTGATAGGTTCATCACCTATGTGCCTCATCCATATTACTTGTTGATAAGAAGCACATAATCCATTGTGGTACTTGAGAAATCTATTGTCATAAGAGGTCTTGGATTCAAATTCTGTAGTTGAATTTGGAACAAGATGAAATCATTCGTGTAACAACAACGAAAATTACACCAAAAAATTAAGGCATCGTGAGAATAAACTCCAAATCCTTGCACCTTAAAACCTGTGATAGGAGAGAGGTATACGACTGGTCTGGCTGAGGAGAGCAAAGCTCTCCAGCTTTTTTGCTGGGCCTTTTCCTGGGTAGTTTTTTCCCTAAGAATCAAGTTATAGCTGTTTCTGAAAACAGAATGTCCAACTCAGAAATAAGCAAAATATGCCTCACTGATCTTTATTGACGATCTCCTCCCCAGTGGTGTCAATGAAGTTTCAGGATTATGCTGTTGTTTTTTTAACTGAATGGCATGTCTCATCTAAAAATTTGGCCATAGTGTTTGAAGAAGTCATTCTCTGACACCTTGAAATGGCGGTTCAGATTTAGTCTAGAGGTACAGAGCCTCTGCTGACTGCAATAAAGGGTTGTCAGGGAGAGAATACCTGGGATTGTCATGTGATTTAATATCAGAACTCGGATTTTAGCTATTACACACACATACGACGATATTCACCAGAGAAACGCTTCTGTAGGATGTGGTAAGAAAAATATCATATTCTGAATTTCATGCTGCTAAAAGTCGAGAAATGTAGACTTTAAATACTTGCTGCAGTGCTAGGGCTTTCTGCTGTGTGGCTTCTGTTCTGTGTAGCAAGCATTTTGGAAAGGCTCTATGTGAATGTGCACATTTTTAAGTGGATGAATGGATTACAGAGGAGACCCTGAAAGAAATATTCAGAGAGACCCCTTCCCATACCCCCCCGGTGCTGGATCAAACAAAACAAGCAAGCAAACAAGACAAACAAAACAAACAAAATGAACAAACTGCGGACACTTGAAGATTAAGGCAACAGAAAGGGATCATACCAAAATCTTAAAAGAAGAATGGTTAAGGCATAATTATATTTCATCCTTACCTATACATGGTGAATTTGTAAAACTAGCCTCTCAGTCTTTATTTTTAATAGTATTTCATTAATAATAATTTAATATAGTATTTAAAATTTTTGCATTGTCTTGCTTGGAAGAAAGAAAAAATGTCTCAAATCTAAAACTATGTCTATTTGTGAAAGTTGAAAAAGTTTTAAAATGAAATACAGATGAGCACAGCTCTGTTCATTAGAAATATAAGAAGAAGCACATATGTACTTTACCATTTTCAAGGGGCCACATTTTAAAAAGAAAAAAGTGAAATTAGTTTTTATAGCATATTTTATTTCATCTAACGTATTTAAAATACTATTATTTCAACGTTTAATCAGAATGTAAAATTATTGGGATATTTTATATATTTTTTCTTTTTTAAAGATTTTATTTATTTATTCATGAGAGACACAGAGAGAGGCAGAGACCTAGGCAGAGGGAGAAGCAAGCTCCCTGCAGGGAGTCTGATGCCGAACTCGATCCTAGGACCCCAGGATCATGACCTGAGCTAAAGGCAGATGCTCAACCACTGAGCCACCCAGGTGCCCCTTACATATTTTTTCATACTGTCTTTGAAGCTAGTGTGTACAGCACATCTCAACTTGGACTGGCCACATTTCTCATCTCTTGTGCTCAGTAGCCACATATGGCTTACTGGTTATATACCTCCCATATCGGGCCATTTACTTTTAACACAAAGGTAAAGGGTCCTATCTTTGGATTGGACTAATTTTTGTTCAAAACATGTCTAATTTTTGTTCAGGGGTTTGGCGTCGCCTTCAGCCCAGGGCGTGATCCTGGGGACCAGGGATCGAGTCCCACGTCGGTCTCCCTGCATGGAACCTGCTTCTCCCTCTGCCTGTGTCTCTGCCTCTCTCTCTCTCTCTCTGTGTGTGTCTCTCATGAATAAATAAATAAAATCTTAAAAAAAAGAAACATGTCTGTGCACTTATTAGTTATTTGGCCTTAGGCAAATAATTTAATTTTTCCTTCTTTTCCTAGAAATTGGAGAGAATAACATCTAACTCCTAGAGTTTTGCAAGAATTGAAATCAGTGCTGTTGGTAAAACCCTTTCCACAACACCTGTCTTGTGGCAGTACTGAATAAATGGCTAGAGAGTCATTTGGAGTGCAGTGTAGATTACTATAGTGCAGCTATAATAGTGAGTTAAAAATAATTATCCTAATATTGAAGTGTCTGCTCTGTTCCACATAAAGTGAAGGCAAGCCCAAATCAGGCGAGGCCGAGCCATCTGGCCTCATGGCAAAGTTTGAACATTGAAGCACGGAATTTCTGTTTAGGTTTTGAAATGTATATGCTTTCGGGAGATTGGACTTTTTCTAAACCTCACATTAGGAGCTATGAGTGGGAAACCTTTTGGTATTCAAGCACGAGATCCACATAATAAGAAAATGAGCCTCTCCAACATTCTAGAAGGGCTATTTACAGTATTGGTAAGTCATGGAGGACCTAGGGCCAGAGTGCTCAGCCAAGTGAGGTGAATGAATTCCCAGAGCCCCTGGATATCATCTAGTTAGTCATCCTGTCTAGTGCCATGATACACTCATTTAATATTTTGGAAGAATTTATTGTTCTCTTGATCCTCAAGGAATGGCTAATGGTTACTAGCTCTTCAGAGGATAGTACTGGTCCCAAGACTAGGATTTAAAAACTTGATCATGATGTCAATGATAAAGGTGCTTTTTTTTTAAATAAGATTTTATTTATTTTATTTATCCATGAAAGACACACAGAGAGAGGCAGAGACACAGGCAGTGGGAGAAGCAGGCTTTCCCTGTAGGGAGCCTGATATGGGACTCGATCCCAGGACCCCAGAATCATGCCCTAAGCAGAAGGCAGACGCTCAACCACTGTGCCACCCAGGTACCCAAAAAGACATCTATTGAGTCCTGTGGTCCACACCGTGCTATTATTGATTCTTCTAAAACCCAGCCACCTCTGACTTGAAGGAATTTACACTCTGCATTCCAAAACTGAATGGCCTGGTGTTTTTTTTGTTTATTTACATGGCCACATCATGTTTATCAAGATCTCTGTACCCTGATTAATCAGTCATTTTAGAATTATCAAAAAGACACAACCAGGGAAAGTCACAGCTGTTCATCTTCATGGCTGAGCTGCCTTTCTCCTGAGGGGAGGCATGGTGGTAACTGAGGTGGTCAGTGACTCAGGGAAACGTTTGTAAACTATCCCTGAAAGCATACAATGAAATCACGTATGGCCAAGTCTCTTCTCAAGAGAGTTCATTCTTCCCTGTTGGGGGGAAGCATGGAGCAGGACCCCGTGATGTTGAAGGCAATCATTTTCCTTTCTCTTTTCTCAGCTCTGCAACATGGAGCTTAAACCCAACAGTAATCTGAATAGACTTCCAATGACTAAAAGATCCTCTTTGATTTTCACCAGTCAGCAGCAAAAGCGACACATTCTGAGCATGCAAAGTAGCTCAGCTGAGTTGAACAGCTGAGTCGATGCTTTTCATAAAAAGCCACTCACAGCCAAAACTCAGGGAATCGATATCTTGACCCATATTAACAAAGCAGCTGAGGATTTTAAGGCTCATTTGAATAAGACTGGGCACAGACACGCAATGTCCCACTTGACTGGGGGTGCGTGGGAAGTGAAGTAAGCGCTGTTTGTCACCCTCACATCTGAGGGACACTGGCTGTGAAGTGTCCAAGGCTGAAGTCTGGTCTGATATGAGGTAGTTAGGCTACACACCAGGAAGGAGAAGACAATTACATCTGTCTGTCTAGGATGGAGAGAAGAAATCTCCTTCTCTGCTTTGCACGTTCTGTGGCAATATGCTGGGCACAGACAGCATATTCCATCAATCCACAACCCTGTCCCCAGTAAGAGCATTTCATCACTTTTCAAACTGCAAGGCTAGGTGTTTTCTGGCCTTACAAGACAGGCTGCCTCCTTATAAATCAGTGTGGCAAGGCTGCCCCACATACCTAGTTCTTGTTTATCAAGAGACCTGAACCAAAGCATTGTGCAAATTCCAGCTGTTTGCAATACACTCAGAAAAGCCAGAAACCCCATGGTGTTTAGTTTACAGGCTCCTGTGAAGACGATACTTCAGCATAAATGTACAATATTGAAATTTTCTCTCACCACTGCTTCCCTGATAGATCTGTAGGGGAGCGCAGTTTGGGGAATGAAGAGACGTTCTTGGTGGGGGCTTTGTGATGATCTTGGGAAAAAAGTGACACACTGAGATATCCCTGCCTGGTGAAATAAACCTCAAAGAAGAAGCTCAGAGGCACAACTTCTTCTATTTCTGGTTCTACAAGCTGTTTGCCCAAGTACAAAATGCAGATGATAAGTGGCTTGTTAAATTATTAAAAGGAGTTATGAATTAAAATGATTATAACACATTTCATGATTATGAAATTAACTGTAGAAGGTTCTACAAGATATAATAAACGAAGACTCTGCTCTTACTATAAAATCCAATAGGCCTTTCCAAGATATACACTTCGACATTCCATGTCACTTATTTTATATCCATTCTTAAGAGTGTGGGCACCTGCTGGAACAAAAACTGGGGGACAAGCTTAAAGTATGTCTTTAAAAAATACACAGAATGTGACTGGGAAAAGTTATTTCTCTACAGGACACACAGATTTATAAATGGAATGTGAAAGTAAAGCTGCCTCTACCCAGTCCCCATCTCTTTTGAGGGAGGTAAAATAAACGGGAGAAGCCAGATTCCCCATGGGATATCTTTGTCTCTAGAACTGGGTAAACATCTCCTATTGGAGAACCTAATAAGCAGGCATAATTCTTCGGAAAGCATCCAGACTGCTCTTGGAAGCTTGGAAGGTAGAAATATGGTGTCTTCTAGCTATGATCCTGCCATGGCTCCTGGCATTCAGACTTTTAGTGCCAGAACATTCTTAAAGGTTTTGGCCCGCTTCTAATGCTTCCTGTCCCAGGGGATCCGTTGGGAACAATTGAAGAGAGCAGGGTTGTAATATTGATGCCAAGAGAAAGAAAAATATTTTAGAGAAAAATAACACTCACCATTTGGGTAAATGGAATTTATTTTTGGCTATGCTCAGTGTTGGGTCAGTAATAAGCATGTGGGAAATTGAAAATTAAGTATTCTATGCCATTTGGAATTCATCTAGGCTATGACCAGAGGAGGATCTTTTGGTTTTCTGGAAAGATGCAGTTATTAGATTATTATTGACCTATGAACATTTTTGCAAAAGCAAAGACTCTTGACATGTTCTGGGAAAAATCTGGTTAAAACAATTTTGTCTCTTCCATTTCCCTCTGGAGGTAAATATGGATATACTATTCACTGCCATTTCTTTCCAGGTACTCTTGGATAATCTTAAGGACCTTGGGAATCCTCATTTTATTTCTAAACTTTCCTATGTAAGCCATATATAGTTTAGGGAGAGGAGAACTGAATAAACAATTAAAATCAAAGAACATCTTATTCATGTTTGTAACGCCTCTCCACTCTTCATTTACCAGCTGGAATTTGTCTGGTTTTCTTCAATCCAAAAGATTTTCTCTATCACCATAGCTTCATTCCACATTATCCCAAGGACAAGTCTAAGTTCTTCTTCTTCTTCTTCTTCTTCTCAGAAGTTGTATTCAATAGACAAGCCACCCCCTAAATCCCTTCTAAAGCTTCACGTACTCTTTAAGGGCTTAGTAAGTGTCTAATTCCTACCTTCAGTTTGATTTCCGAAGACGTGCAAGGTCACTCTGCAAAATCATTTAATTTGCTTCTCAGCAAGTAAAGTCCAAAAAATCTGGGCTCTCTTGTGTTGTGTCAAGAAGGTAGGGCATCTCATGTACTGTCCCACAGAATCTGCCTCCCCAAGGTCTGTGGGAAGATAAGTCCTATTTACTAGGCAGTCCTGAAAATAGAACATTGCAGTGAAGTATGGAATTTAAAATTACCTTTTCTCTACAAACTGGCATATGCAAGAATGAAAAAGTGCATTTTACTCTTCAGTAGGACAAAGAAGGAATAATAGCAGGCTACTTCATGCCGCCACCAACCACAACAGTGGCTAACATCCTGGAGAGCTTATGAGCCCCTGTTGTTTTAAGCTCTGTATTGCTCATTTTTCCTTTCAATCTCCCCATGAAGAAGGAATTATTATCACCTCTATTTTGTAGCTGAGGAAACTGATGTACTGAGAGGTTAAATGACTTGCCCGTGCTCATACCACAAGTCAATGGCAGAGTCAGGATTTGAGTCTGGGGAAAAAAAAAAAAACAGGTAGAAAATATCAAGTGGAAAGTAGCATCTAATGGATATTTGCTTAATTCGGCATTGGCTTTTATGAATACCTATTACTGAGAAATTACACATGAAAATGATCGAATTTTATTGTAAGCATTCTTCAAGCAAGGATCTGTGGATCCCTGGCAGAGTCAGATGAACATCAGTTTTGTGTAAATCTGAGTGAGTATATGCATGTGTCTGTGGCTGCGGTCAAGAGCATTATTCAGTCTTTAAAGGGATCTGAGACAGCATGCCTCCCCCCTTCACCTCGTAGTAATAAGCCTCCATTAGGATCCAAGGACACATGCTGTGCACCTTCTCCTAAATTCTTCAGCAAGACTAGCCATTAGCATTCAGTAAGCTAAGGCCTTGTGAGGTGCTTGTTCTAGTAATTTACTCATTTACCTGATCTAGTAATCATGAAAAATTGGCTGAAATGTCAGTAAGCTGTGCAACCAATGCCATGACGATGCTTACTGCACCAGCTGCAGCAGGAATTTACTATACTTCCACCCAGGAAACTGGGCTAGGCTTTCAATGGTAGCATCTCTATATTTTAATCTAGTTTTGTTGGCTTTGCAATCAGTAAAACTACCTAACATGGCAAGAGTTTGATCATCAGTGCTGTGCATTTTTATTCTTTGCTATGTCTGTACAATTATCTTAGTGGAGGTTTGGAAAGTCTATTAAGGGCATGATAATCAGAATCCTCCCAAGAATTTTAGAAGCCATTTCTGATATGCTAAATGCCACTGGTGAAGGCAGGTGGCTGCAGGTTATATTATGCAGAGGCAGAGGCTGGGTATCTATTGGGAAGAGGCCCCCATGGGTGGACAGGAGGCAGAGGAAGCAGAATTGGGCAGAAGGAAAAATCAAATCATGATGCAGGCAGAGCAAAGCCTGAACTAACCCATCCAGAAACTCTGTAGCATGCACAGTCTAGCAGAGTTGCCTGGTTTCAGGATGAAATGGTGGCGCCTCTATACACTGGCTTCCATCAATCATTGGATGGGCATGACTTTGGGAGAGGTGACTTTGCAGTGGAGGCAAACTCTTTAGGAGCTGATGGCTGGAGGCTGTATGCTAAAAACTGGGGTTCAAGTCCTTCCTCTGAGTCAAATCTGGGTGATGCCCCCTTGTCTCCACTGTAGTCCATGCCCTGAGCCACTACTTCATACCAGTTTGGGAAGTACCTTCTGTAGGATTTCGGAGGGCCTCTCTTCCTTGGAAAAGAAGGGAAAGAGGAAGGTTGACTGCATAAACCAGGGCCCTGACACCCCTGCAGATCTCAACTGACACTGTGCAAGTCACAACTGACACTGACTCTTTTGTCTTCCATTCCCCATTCAAGACCGCTGTCCCCTTCACCCAGCACTTTTGCTGCTCTCAGTGGCTTACCTGATGGCCTAACACTCTCATCCCTGAGAGGCCTAAGTGCTTCTCAGGCCATGGCTGATCCATTTGCCATCAAAGTTGAGCAAGGGAGGGCCAAAAGGCACTCAAGTGGACCACCTGGATGCCCACTGTATTCCTCTAAGTTATGTGTAACTGCAGCCCTTCCTCCTCCTCCACCAGCTTACTGCGGTCAAGTGTCCCCTCTGGATGGTGAGTCAGCTCCTTCCTTGATGGTCCCTTGGCACAGGGAGGCTCATGTCCTGGAGGCAGCAGCAGCTTATAATGAATGGGACACTTGCTCTACCCTCTGGTAGAATATTCCAACACCATGAACCAAGATCTCCAAGCTTCCCTAACCTAGAGTTGTGGGAACAGGAGGCAGAGATTCCCGAAGTGGGTGATGGAACTGACCTGGTACTCTGAGCTGCTCTGAGGAAAAATGCTGTATTTAGAAAGATTCTTATGGGGTACCCGGGGGACTCAGTAGGTTAAGCATCTACCTTCAGCTCTGGTCATGAACCCGGGGTCCTGGGATCGAGCCCCACATCGGGGAGCCTGCTTTTCCCTCTGCCTCTGCCTTTCTTTCTGTGTCTCTCATGATAAATAAATCATAAAAGATTCATACTAAGAATTCTTGTTGAAGAAGGTAGGTCTTTTTTTTTTTCCAGTGAAAAATCTAGGCTTCCCAAAAATGATTTGGAAGACAACATTTTTACTATCCATAGAAGCCCTTCAGATTTCTTCTAATATGTGGTAGCAGGTTTTATAGTACCTCATGCTGGACCCAGAGCTTTATATATATTTTTAAATCAGTATTTACAAATACCCATCAGATTACAGCTTGAAGCCAAACTGACACTTTTGAGCAGCAAAGTGATGACTTAAAGTCTGGGAAGAAGGCACCTCACAAATGGAAGGAGAGATCCATTCATCTGTGGTTTCACTTATAAGCCTGCTTTGTTTTCCCTCAAGCCCCCAATAATTTTAATCATCTCTTTCCCAACCGGTACAAGTTGCTGATATTCATGCTTTTAATGGAGAGGCAAACAAAACCTGTAACACTGCCTTTTTTTTTTTCCCTTCAACAACATGAACCTTACTGATTTTAAAGGTTAATAAAGTAATTTGAACATCTCATGCTAGGTAACGAATGAACATGACAATTTAGTAGCTCATTTTTGAGACACTATTATAGTTGAAATGTTTCTTATCTTAGTTTTTTTATGCTTGTGTGATTGTGATAATTGAAAATAGATAGGGCAAACAGCTCTTTGGCTGGCTCCTTTTTCAGGCAAGTGAGAGATTGAACCATAGGAATGTATGACTTGGAAAACAAATGTGGGTAATAACAAGAGACAATGGTTGTACTGCTTATCCGAGCCCCACATTCTAATGATACTAATTAGACTCTGAAAATTGTATTTCAACTAAAGGAATGACAATTCCAATTTAAGCTTTCCTTTCTCTGCCTGGTTTCAAGAAATATATAATGTATTTTATGGTACTGCTGATTATAAACTTCCATAGAAAATGTTAGAGCAGAACCCTGATAAAATCTGCAACTTCTGAAAGTTTTAGAAAATGAGCTTCAGGTATAATATGCAAGTCAACTATACATATTCTTATAAACGATATCTGCATTTTAAATAAACTCACAAAAAATATAATAAAGAATCAGGTAATTCAATAATTATAGAGTAATCTACTCGGGTACCTCTATAGGGAGAAACATGATTGTCTTTGGGCACCAACATTTAAGTAAACCCAAACAATTCTTTACACAGAAAATTAGCTATCTGAAATATAAATATAAAATTTTATAAAAGAGGTAAATATAAATTTTATAAAAGAGGTAAATATAAATTTACCTCTTATATGTGGCAAAGTATGAATAAGTGTCTTCTTTAGATAGAGTTTATTTACTGGCTATTCTATTTCAACAGTATTTAAAATACCAATATATTGTTATCCAAGCATGCAAATAAAAGCTATTTAGTTGGTTATACAAACCCACCTGACTCCTAAGAAAAGGATGGAACATTCTCATACTTATTGAAAATATTCAACTATGTTTTCAGTTTTCTTGTAGAATGACTTTAAATGAACATAGGGAATATCTCCCCAAAATCATAAATATAAAGAACAGCTTCTATTTTCTTTAGGATTATTATTTCTCTGGAAATGTTATCAGACTAAATAAACCAGCACTGAAAAAAATAAAATAAAATGACGTTGTTGGGAAAAGCAAAGCAATGGAATCCACACTCCTGTTTCAAGAATTTTCATCTGCTAGTCTTAAGACAATCATTTCCAATTTCATTTAGACAATCAGTTCTGATTTTACAAAGGGTTCTCAAATTTGTATTTAGAGTAATGCTAAGTAGGATTATTACTTGCATGCCTGAAATTTATTGAAATATTTTATTGCATGAATAAGAGTGAGGAAGTTTGATAAATAGCTACAAACAATAGCTTCAAAAACAGCAACATTTGTAGATTTTTAAAATATTAATGAGAGATACAACAACAATATATATGTATGTGAGAAAATACAATACTCAGAAATAGAAAGGTCAATTTGAACCTCGAATAACCCTATGTTATCTGCTAAAACTCTTTGCAGGTCAAAGGGTACGTGGACATGATGTTTTCTAACTCCTGCTCTGTGGCATACCAAGTCAAGGACATACCAATCTGTCCTCCCAATTCCCTCATCTTGCGGGTGGTGGTAATGGCACTTACCTCCAGTGGTAGCCACAAGGATATACTAATTAAAGGATGTGGCTCAGAGTTAGTGCTCAGTAAAGCATGGGCGTTATTATCAGAAATTAAAGTGGCAATCTAAATTGAAAAGACAAGGTTGTTTTAAATCTTGGGCTAGTGGATTTTAAATTTTCAAATAATAAGTTGTAAACATAGCAAACATAGTAAACATAAACACTTTGTAGTCTTATTTGTAACTTTGGAATGTGTGTCTCTAAATTTCTTCAAAAAGACAATAATATCACAACCTAAATGGATAATGAGGATACATTTTTGCAGTTGTCAATTAAGAGTAGTGAGACATCTTAGAGTGATATCTACTTCTGTCCCAAGTGCATATGCCATTGAAGAAATTGAGGCCCAGAGAAGCGAATGTACTTGCCCAGAGAACTCTTGGTGAAGTCAAAATGAGGGGCTTATATCTAGATTCTCACTCAACACCAGTGCTGCCCATCCTACCTTCCTTTTCATATTCACCTGGCCGGCCAACATGACAATTTCCTCTGCTGTCTTCCGTAACTGGTAACTTGCATCCCATTTCAGGGTTTCATTACTGATTACCATACTCTCCATTCTTTTCTCACAAATACTCTTTACTCTCATCATGGTTGAAAATGAAGTACAAAACCACGCTGTACCATTTTTTTTCCTGGCCATTCATCTGGAGTATACTTTTCTGACTGCTATAGCAGTTAGGTGAGCCATGGACCATGGACTCTTTTCCAGTGCAATGTGATATGTCTCACTTCCATTCCTAACCCATAAGGTCTTTCTATTCCCAATCCTTATTTTTTCCACACCACTGGCTACATGGAGCAAATGCAGAAAACCTAGAAGGGGATGAAGAAGGAATAGGGATCCTGAGTGGATTAATGGAGCACAACACCCCCATCATAGCTCCATCTCCCCATTGCCTACAGAGTGGCTCTGGATAATGACATGAGTAAGAAATAAAATGTATTGGTTAAGTCTTTGAGATTTGATATTGTTTGTATAGTAGTTAGCCTATGTCATTAAAACTCATACTCCAAATATTTCACTAGAACATATCTACTTGCTCCTTTTTCCCAAGACTAATGTTGGAGAATCTTCTAGAATTAATCTATCAGCTACCTTCTGAAATAGAAAATAAAAAAGAGTTGTATGAAAACTAAAATAGACAGACTCACCATTTCAAGGAAACCATTAAGGTGAGAGGGGCAGATCTGGAATTTCCACTATGGAGGGTCTGAGGAGAGGGCAGTCCTGTTGAAGCAGGGTGTGGGGGGGTGCTTTCCTGGAAGTTATGGACACACATTTTATTAAGGTTGTTTAGTTGGAGTGGCTTGGTTGGGAAATGCCATTGATATCAATCACTAGGCCCATGTGAGAAATTAGAGCAATTAGAATTTTTTTCATTAAGTTGAGACCCCAAAGACATGGAATCTTCTGTAACAGAAATATACTGGCAAGAGCAATTCATTCACTGAAAGAAGAAATTGGTTGCCTTGAAAATTAAGATAAAGAGACATTTTTATACATTAGAGATAGAGACCAAATTATATACATTTGTAAATATCTATTAAAATTTTACCATAATAATTACATACCATTTGACCTCATAATTTCAAGTTGTGTACTACACATATAGAAGCAATTATTTCAGTACTTATGGACACGTGTGCAAAGAATTTTTTTCAGTAATGTTTCCAGTGGTTGAAAAAGCAGCAAAAACAAAACAAAACAAACAACAATAAAAGAAAAACACACACAGCCTTAATTTCTATCACTAGGAGAATCATTGAATATTTTGTGGCACATCTCCATATATAAGAAGTGTTCCTTGGCAATTTAAAAAAATTAGTTTGGTCTGTGACTAATTGACTGGAGGCAAGGTCCATGGCATACTGCTGAGTGAAAAAAAAGTAAGTGGTGATATAATAATCCCATTCTGTGTAATCAAAGACAGAAACAAAATCTGTACATTTGTGCATGTAGGAAAAAATGAAGTAAAAGATGACGTGGAAAGAGGCAAGACCAACCTATGGTCATAGGTTAACTTAGAACAGTTGGAGAATAATATTGGCATCTTCTTTACACATTCCAATGTTGTTTTACTTTCAACAGTTATGCTTTCTGATGTTTTAAAAGCTACTAGGACAGAGAGGCACTTGAGCGTGGTGGCTAAGAGCATGGCGTCTGGAGCCAGACTGTCTGGGTCACAATCCAACTCTTACAGTTACCAACTGTGGAGCTTTGGACAAGGCAGTCTACCTCCTCTAGTGGAGGAATAATAAAACCAACCTCTAGGGTTGCAAAAAGTGCTTGGTGAGAGCAAAAGCTCTCTAAGTAGTTATTCATAAGAAGGAGAACTCCGAAGAGCCTATTTGTATCATGTTTCCCAGCGATGAGCACCATGCTGAGCGGAAAACTGGGGTGCATGCTAGGGGTGACCAGGTGACTCAACTGTGTGGCTTTTTACACAGAAGTAGTTGGTTCCTCTATTTTTTTCCTGCCAAGTGCCTAGAGAGGATGAGTATGTGAAGGGGAAAAGCCAATAGCAGATGATGACACTGAGCAGTGAGCCTGGTAGCTGACATCACCGTTTCTCCATCTTCTCTCCTTAAAAACATTCCAGTGCTGCTGATTGACTCAGCTCTTTAGGAACTGAGTATATCAGGTTGGTGTGTGGTGGCAGCCTGAGCTCTGGGGGCAATGGCTTCGCTTCTGAGCCCCACCTCTAGTCTCAGTACTACTGAGTTGCAAGATTCCAAAATATTTTAGTTTATTAAAACAACAACAGGGATCCCTGGGTGGCACAGCGGTTTGGCGCCTGCCTTTGGCCCAGGGCGCGATCCTGGAGACCCGGGATCGAATCCCACGCCGGGCTCCCGGTGCATGGAGCCTGCTTCTCCCTCTGCCTGTGTCTCTGCCTCTCTCTCTCATTCTATGTGACTATCATAAATAAATAAAAAATTTTCAAAAAATGTTAAAAAAAAAAAAAAAAAAAAAACAACATGAGGCAGCTCTGGTGGCTCAGCAGTTTAGCACTGCCTTTGGCCCAGGGTGGGATCCTGGAGACCGGGGATCGAGTCCCATGTCAGGCTCCCTGCATGGAGCCTGCTACTCCCTCTGCCTGGGTCTCTGCCTCTCTCTCTCTCTCTGTCTGTCATGAATAAATAAATAAAATCTTTTAAAAACAACAACAACAACAACAACAACAAATCTTGGGGCACCTGGGTGGCTCAGTTGGTTAAGCGTCTGCCTTCAGCTCAGGTCATGATCTCAGGGTCCTGAGATCAAGTCCCACATGGGGCTTCCTGCTCAGCGAGGAGTCTGCTTCTCCCTCTCCCTTTGCCTCCCCCCCCCACAACTTGTACACACTCTCTCTCAATTAAACAAATATAATTTTTAAAAAACCCAACAAATATTAAGTACCGTGTGTCTCTGTTTTCATATCTGCCTGTCTGACTCTCAAACACACACATACATGCAGGCACACAACTCATTCATATTTGCTCCCATCTCTGCATTTCTTTGTTATCGTCTGTATGTTTTCTTTCCCCTCCACCTACTTTTGTACAGATGAAGCTTCAAGTACAACCGTTATATCACACTTCAAGCCTCTCTGACCAGGGCTAGACACCACTCCTATCTGATGTAGAGAGGAGATGCCTTTGGAGACCTTGAATGTACAAAGTCACAATTCCTGGAATAAAGCTTATCACAGAGCTCAGTGAGGCCAGTGGTCTCCAGTAGTGCCAAAAATATCCCCCAATAACAAAGTCAACTGACTGGAGCTTCTGATTTCCTCTGCTGCCTTTGCCAACAAGGACACAATAGGACCAGAATGTTGCCTGCCCAATGACAAATGGCACAATCAGTTTCTCAGGAACTGGTATCTTCTTCACTCGTAAGTGGCAATGGAGCTTTAGGCCAACTCTGACCAGTGCCTGTTCAGCTCCTTATATGGGAAGCCAGCTGATGTGCTTGGACATATGCATCTCCTCTCAAGTTTGTTTGCTCCACGCTCCTCCTTCCTCTAAGTCCTCATCCTCGCTGTCACTGTTCTCCCTATAGCAGACAGAACATAGTTCAGATGCCACAAAAAATATACATGGAGCATTTGTTTTGTGCTCAGTACACAGACATGCACTGGATAACTTTCTTAAGAAGCTTCAAACCCATAACTTACTAACCTGTCTTCTTTGTAACATATAATAATGTCCCAGAACATGAAAGCATTTCCACTCAATCCAGGTATATTTATTCTAATACATAAGAACCAAAGGTGATTTGGAAAATAAAAAGTTGCTTATAGACCCTCAAAATGTGAGTAAATGTGTCAAAATCTAAGTAGGCAGTCCAGTCCACATTCTTTTGTACCCATAGAATGGTGTGAACCCACTAGTCCCTCTAATCTGACAAATACAAAAGAAAATGTCACAAGACTGGAAAAATAGTTTGTCTTCTGATAAAACATAGTTGACAGCTAAAGTAAAATACAAATTAAATGATTTTTATTTTACTTCAGACGGTACATGTTCATTTAGGTATTTTAGAATATAATACCCAGAGAAGATGCACAGGAAATTGAAGTTGTTTGACAATATTAAAGATGGACTGGTTTTCTCATATCCTGTCAACCTCTCTCTCTGACTGCATGCTCTTAGCACAATGAACAGACATAGGTATCCTTGAACAACGTCATGCATACCTTTGCTTTAGCATTATTCTCTTATCCTTCTATATTCACGAAAATCAGACAATACTGTATCTCTCTTGCAATATCCATGCAGATGCCAATGAGGGTACTCTTTCACTTTGCCTTTGGTCTTTGTTCAACTGATTCTGAAACTAGTTTCTATCAATAAAGAGACTTCTGCTAACATTCTACTCAGTTGAGAGGAGCGTCCTGGTTTTGGAGGATGTAGTGTTGTGTTAAGGAAAACACCCTTACCCTCTGCTGCCCTCCCCCCACCCAGCGGGGTAAAACCATTCTTGACCACTGAAACAGGAGTCAAAGTGTCCACTCAGGAGGTGATACACATGATCTCAGTCCCTGATGAGAATATTTGTCAATGTACTAAGAATCAACTGGACTTGTCTCCACTACAAAAACAAAGGAAAAACAAGACTATGATCTGAATCATTCAAATAGCATTTTAAAGGGCTCCAGCAATTAAATAAAGGAAATGAAAATAAAACTCCTGGGCCACCTCCTAGAGACATTCGAAAGACACATGGAATAATAATCATTAAGGTTTTATATCACATGGGAGGCAAAAGGCCTTAACGTAAACTATAAGCTCAATTTATATTATTTGTAATCACCATCATGTTGTTTACATGATAATTATACTTTAGCCCCATGGGCCTTTGTAATGGCCATTCTTACCTAGTCACCATGAATTTATTTCATCTCTGCTTTCATGCTACTCATAATATTCCATGTGTCATGTTCATATACTCATTTATTTAAGTTATTTGATGAGTGTTACTATGTTCCACACATTGCATGAGTAACACTCATTTCCCTGCCTTCAGGGAGCTTGCATTCTAGTGGGTGCTAGACAATAAACAAGTGAAACAGAAGCATATCAGCTAGTGATAAGAGCCAAGGAGAAAAATAAAGCAAAGAAAGTGCCTTGAAAGTGTTGGGCAGTTGGGGATAGATAGCATTTTAGACAGAATAGTCAGGAAAAGCATCCCTGGAAATGTGATGTTTGTGAAGTGAAGACCTGAAGGAATGGGAGCAAGCCATGAAGCTATTAGGGGAAGAAGCTTCCAGAAGGAAGGAACAGCAAGTGAGGGAGGGGCATGCACATAGCTGGGAGGAACTGCTGGCAGGGAGGCATGGAGAGGAACAGGGCAGAGAATCAAGAGATGAAGTCGGACAGGTGATCTGCGAGTGGGAAACTGTAGGGTCGTGGGAAGCCACTGGAATACTCTGAGCAAAGGCATATGAGGACCTCACTTAGGATACTACAGCACCACTCTGGCTGCAAGTCGTGAAGAGGATAAAAGAGGCAAGTGTAGCAGCTGGGAGACCAGTGGGGAAAGTTACTAAAGTGACCCATGTGAAATGTGAAAGGGAGAGTGCAAAGAGGGCCCCAAATGTTTTGACAGGAGCCACTGCAAGGTCATTAATAGAATTAACAGAGAAGCAACCTTGGATTGATGTACACTTGAGATGCCAATGAGCCAGCCCGAGGAGACAGGCTGGGTAAGCAGTTTAATATGCAAGTTTGGAATGCAAGGAAAAGACCTGGGCTATAGATATCCATCCGGCTTGTCAATGGAAACAGGGAGGAAATAAATAAGGAGAGAGAAAGGCCCTTCATCTCCTTGTCCTTAAAAGGAGGAAGCGGAACCAGCACAGGTCAAGAAAGAGCACACAGGAAAACCAGCCCGCTGCCGTGTCCTGGACACCAAATGAAGAACGTTTTTCAGGAAAGAGTGTAATCTGCTGTGTCCACTGTAAATGAGAGGTCAGGATGGTTGACCATTGCCTTTAGCGATGTAGAAATCACTGGCAATATTAAGAACCATTTCAGTAGCATGAGAGAGGCAATATCCTGATTGCAATAGACCCCAAGAGAGACGGAGAGGAGATAGATTGGAGACCATAAATATAGACACTGTGCTGAGGAATTTTGTTATACAGAGAAGGGCAACAAGTAGCTGGAGTGAAAGTGGAGTTGAATTGAGAGTGTCTTTTCTTTTACTCCACAAACTGGCTTAAAACAGTTTATTCTCCCACAGTTCCAGAGTTCCAAATGTCCAAAACTGAGCTATCGGCAGGACCGTGCTCCCTCCAGATACTCAAGGGGAGAGTCCTTCTTTACTCTTTCCAGCTTCTGGTGCCCTCCACATTCCCGTCTTATGGCCACATGACTCCAATCTCTGCCTCCATGGTCACATCACCTCCTCCCCTTCTGTATCTCAACTCCTGCTGCTTCTCTCATGTAAGGATACATGTGATTGCACATAAGGCCAACCCAGATAATTCAGGCTAATCTCCCCATTTCAACATTCTTAATCACATCTGTAAAGACCTTTTTCCCCAAATAAGTTGACACCCACAGCTTCCAGGGGATAGGACATGAAACTATCTTTGGGAGCCCTTATCAGACTACCACATAAGCAGATGACAGTGATCCAAAAGAGAAAGTCCAAATGATAATGCAGGAGAGGAGAGAGTTACTGAAGCAATGTCCTTGAGTAGGACAGAAAGGATTGAGAGTAGTGGACAAACAGCGGGGTTACCCTTACCTAGAGTCACGGACAATTTGTGAATGATAGTATTAGCAACATAAGTTTATGTTGAAGTTTTAGAACAGTTTAACTTAGACATTTTCTGGGGTCTTTATTTGCATTAGTTCTCTATCACTGCTTAACAAACTTACAAATTTAGCAGTTTAAAACTGTACACATGTGTTATCTCCCTGTTCCTATGAGTAGGTGTGGAGTCTGGGCACAACCCTGCTGGGTTCTCTACTTGAGAGCCTCCCTGGGCTACAAACCCAGGGTTGGCAGGGCTGTGGCAACAGCCTCATCAGAGACTCACTGGGGAAAGATCTGATCCCAAGCTCCTCAAGTTGTTGGCAGAATTCATTTTCTTGACGTATTGGTCTGAGAATGTAGTTTCTTGCTGGAGGCCACCTTCAGCTCCTAGAGGCCACTCACAGTTCCTTGACACTGAAACTTGTGTCACAGAACTTGACTCAAGTTCCTTGGGCTTTGTCAACATGGGCATTTATCCCATGGAAGTGTGCTTCCTCAAGACCAGTGAAAGGGACTCCTCTAGAGTATCTTCTAGAAAGACAGTCTTATACATGTCAGAACTCCCATATAATATAACCTAATTGTGGGAATTACATGCTATCACTTTGGCCATATTATTTTGCTCGGGAACAAATCTTGCTCACACTCAAGGGGATGAGTTTTGCATGGGCATGAGTACCGGGATGTGGAGATCACTGAGGGGATCTGTCTGCCACATTCATGATCAAGACTGAAATTGAATCAAATACCCATAGATTTAGTGAACTCTCATATTTTTTATAGTTAGAAAAGAAAATAGACAAGGAGGATGCTTGTACATGGCATGTAAGGTAAGGAAGGAGTCTCTGCTTTTGCACAACTTGAGCGCAGACTTAGAAGGAAACATGAAACAAGGGATGAAGAAGCGCCAGTTTAGAATATTCAGATGGTAATTTTAAAGAGTGAACAAACTGCTCCTTCAAAAACTATCCTTGATTCATTTTTCTTGTTCTACTCACATGCCCAAAGATTAGTGCATTAGTGCATTCATTATCTAACTGCATTGGTAAGAGAAAATAACACTGGACTTTGCAACAGAGTGTTATGCACTTATTTTATTAACTGGAGTCTTGGTCAGATTATTCTCTGAAAGCCTCAAATTCTTTATCTGAAAATGGGGATAAAGGTTTCTATACCATGGTATTATTTTAAGAATTAAATCAGATAATATATTTGTGATGATCATTGCAATCAGTACCTGGCAGATAGTAGGAAGAAATAAATATTGACTGCTATCTTTTTTAGTAGTCCATGGCTAGAATTCTACAGACTCACAAAAACATGAAAATATGTACAATAGATTATTCACCCTAGTGCTTTTCAAGTAAACACATTGTTTATTGGTTATCTTATCTTCTGAATATTTCCTACATAAGATGGTCAAACAGTACAATCACATTGCCATTAAGGTGAAAGCTTTTGAACTTTTCCTGCTTTTGAATTCTGTTTCTTTTTTTTTTTTAATTTATTTATTTATTTATGATAGTCACAGCGAGAGAGAGGCAGAGACACAGGCAGAGGGAGAAGCAGGCTCCATGCACCGGGAGCCCGATGTGGGATTCGATCCCAGGTCGCCAGGATCTTGCCCTGGGCCAAAGGCAGGCGCTAAACCGCTGCGCCACCCAGGGATCCCTTGAATTCTGTTTCTTTACTTAAAGCTGTGAAACCGGGATCCCTGGGTGGCGCAGCGGTTTTTCGCCTGCCTTTGGCCCAGGGCGCGATCCTGGAGACCCGGGATCGAATCCCATATCGGGCTCCCGGTGCATGGAGCCTGCTTCTCCCTCTGCCTGTGTCTCTGCCTCTCTCTCTCTCTCTCTCTCTCTCTCTCTCTGTGACTATCATAAAAAAAAAAAAAAAAGCTGTGAAACCTTGGGAAGCCACAGCCCACGTGGCTTAGTTCCCTCATCTGTAAATCAAGGCTAATTGTATTCCCTTCCTAGGGTGTGGTTAAACTTAGATGGGATAATTCATGCCAAGCAATTAATTCAATGCTTAGCAGAGGGTAAATGTTCAGTATACAGTAGCCAGAAGCAATGAAATAGTCCAATAAGTAATGAGCAGACCCTCAGAAACATTAGTAGGGAAAAATTACCTGTATTATTACATGTGGGTATTTCTTCTGTGTGTTTCATTAGTTACTTCCAATTGTCAGGCAAATCAAAATGACTATTCCAATTTGGGGATTAAGGGCCAATGAACAATCTTTAGGATTTCAGGACTAATAAATTAAAAAAAATTAGAGTCAACATTTTATAAATTTTCTTAAATAATAATAATAATAAATAGTGAGTTTCCTAGAACTGAAAAAGTAGGAAGGACATAATTGCAATTTAGAGGTCAATTGCAATTTCAAATGAAATGAACCTGGCTTTATAAATATTCTTTTTTTTTTTAAGGACTTGTGGAAACTTTATCTTAGCCTACTGCTGCCTGCAAACCACTGATTAGGAAGCACGGGGTTATGACAAATTTAACTGTGAGAGCCCAAACATGGACTGATAAGCAAACCTGTAGGACAAATTTCACTTCCCAGCTGCAGGCAGGGGACAGACCATTCCGACCACCTAGACAGAACACCAGGAAGATGTGTGGTAATGACTAAGGGGCCTTCACTCACCAGGGAAAAGAAGGTCCTATGTAAATCAGGAATCTAGCTACTCATACTTAATTTCACCGTATTCACCATTTATATTCTTCTGCCCTAAGGAGACAGTCACCTCTGAGATTTTCTTTATGAATCATCCTAATATTGTTAAATTGTTAGTCATTTTTCTTGCCGCTCCCCCTCTTCATCACCTTCAAATATGTTTAACCTGTTAAACCTTTTCATAATGAGTCCTCTAATCTGACTCCACTCTGAAGCCCCCTAATGCAGATAAGCTTTTGAAAATATGAAGTTGTTGTGCATTCCAGGAACTTACATTTTTAACGTGCTTTTGGAAGCCTCAGAGTGTGAATGGGAACTGAATTCTATTTAAAGCTATGTGAAGGAAAATCTCTTTCCCTCATATATATGCACTTTCTAAAGAATTTCTAATGATAAGCACTTCAGCATCAAGTTTCTGGCAATATACGCCCATAAAACTAATTCCATTACAGTCTTTCACATTTCACATTTTTGCTATAGGCAAAGGCAAGTTCAGCTGTAAGCAGTTTTCTTTCAACTCATTTTGTACAAGATGAGCCAGATTCTGTAACATGGTATTAGAGGGCCCGTCCAGGCTGAACAGAGTGAGAGGAAATTGAAAGACAAGATATTGTTTATCTGAGATTTGAAATGGGTTGAAGCATTAAGTGACACTATATCACATAAGGGAAAACTGTCATGTCGAGGCTTTTTCCTTAGCTATGACATTTCTTTAGACTCCCTCCCACCTTTTTTTTTGGCATGGAAAATTAGGGCTTTGGGGAAAACGTAGAAATTTCGTCTCCTAAAGAAAATCTCATCCTGAGAAGTACAGATGGGAGGGCTTTGCTCTCAGAGCTGCATGCCCCATCTTTGACTAGTCCACTGTTCAAAAATTTCCACCCATATTTAAGGGGAGGTTGTACAAGCAGTGACACAAAGATTAAGTTCTACGGAGGAGCACTGACAGAGGACCACAGAAAACTGCATTCTCTGAACTCCAGGCAGCATTTATGATTGGGCAATCTATAGCAAAAAGGACTTTCCTTGGAAGCAATCACAGAGACGGAAAGAATGGATGGTGGTGGGAACAGACGCCCCTACTTCTTCCCTGTCTCCTTTGGTAATCTGTGAATACTAGGAAGAAATCCAACAAAATGTCAATTTTCCAAGTGTAAACTCCAGCGAACCAAAGACCATGAGCACAAATTATAGCAAGAAAGAAGAAAAGAAAAAAAAAAAGAAGATATGTCTAAGAGCATCTTTTTTAATTCATCTTGTAGGCTATTTCCTTAAAATAGATAGGAAAATATGACTCGTGACTTAGTATGTGTCCCCCCAAAATGATACCAAAAATAGCTGCCTGTAATTACTTTGTATATCCTTTTTTTTTTCTTTTTAACTCCACTCAGCAAGTGTGGCCTTAAACTAAAGATTAGTTTTGACAAAATAGATAGGAAACCACTACTAGTTGCAGCTCTGACATGAAATAAGCTTAAGCATTTGTTTCTCCCACCTTTAATATAAGAAAAGCGAAACAAATGGAAAAATAATGTCTTTCCTTGGACCCATCAGAGAGCTAAGGTTGCAGAGCAAACCTTCTACCCTGAGAGCTGGAAGAGCAGCAGAATCCAGAAACTCAAACATGACATCTGCTCCTGGAGCCACACCTCGTAAGGACATTTATTTATATATTTATTTTTAAATATTTTATTTATTTATTCATGAGAGACAGAGAGACTAAGAGAGAGAGGCAATGACATAGGCAGAGGGAAAAGCAGACTCCCCATGGGACTTGATCTCAGGACCCTGGGATCATGACCTGAGCCAAAGGCAGATGCTCAACTATGGAGCCACCCAGGTGCCCCAAGTAAGAATATTTAAATGACACCTGTGACAAGCTACTTCAGGCAGTATGGACAGGTATGAGCATGAGCCACTTTGGTGGGCTGTAACTCCAGAAATCTTCCCAGGTTCTCACAATGAAGGTCCAAGAAAGGTTCCCTGGAGTCTCTAGGAGATAAAAGAGAAGAGTCACCATCATGAAGTGTCATGAGGCTCCTCAACAAAGTCTACTTTTCTGGGGAAAGCCTTTCCCAGCAATTTATCTCACTAGGAAGCTGAAAGACAACTGTAGAACTCCAGAGCCTTCTAGACTTCCTGTCTCGCAGGCATTCAAGAAACACTTGTGAAGGTATTTGCCCACAGACACAAGCCAACTAAACATGTAAGATTTAATCATAAGATTATAGAACTTTGCTCTTCCTCCACACCTTCCCACCACATTACAGGGCTCTAGGATAACAGTGGATTACATCAGCAGAACTGCAAGATGCAGAATCTATCTGAGAATGAGTACTTAGGGAAGCCCAGAAACAGTAGAAAAGACAAAAATAGGTACAATACAGTAATTTACAGTGACAACAAGCATTACACATGGCCCAATTCCTAGGTAGATTAACATAAAACCTTGTATCAAAGTCCCATTGACCTTAGTTCCTAATACCTAATACAGCATTTCTGGCTTTCATCAAAAAACTGTAAGACATGCTAAAATGTCAGAACAAATCACACTCTGAAGGCACAAAGCAAGTATCAGAACCAGACTTAGATATGGCATAAATTTTGAAATTATCACACAGGGAATTTAAAATAACTGTGACCAATATGTTAAGAGCTCTAATGAAAGAAATAGACAACATGCAAGATAAGATGATTACATAAGTGGAAAAAAGATGGAACTTTAAAAAAGAACCAAAAGAAAATGCCACAAGTCAAAAACACTGTAATTAATGAAAATGCCTTAGGTGGGCTTGTCGGTAGATGGATACAGCCAAGGAAAGACTCAGTGACTTCCAACTAGGTCAATAGAAATTTCTTAAAGTGACCTGAAAATAGAGAAAAGAAAAAAAAAAAAAAGAAAATAGAGAAAAGAATGAATAAAACATAACAAAACATTTAATTACTATGGTACAGTTTCAAAAAGTAGAACATATATGCAATGGAAATAGCAAAACTAGAACAAAGAGGAAATGCAGCAGAAAAAAATATTTTAATAATGACTGAAAATTTTACAAAATTAATGACAGGCAACAACAACAACAAAAATCAGTAAGCTCAAAGGATACTCAGAAAGATAAATACCAAAAGGTCTACCTCTAGGCATATCATATTCACACTGTAAAAATCCAAAGACAGAGGGAAAAAAAAAACTTAAAAGAAGCTAGGGAAAATAGAACACTTTACCTATAAAGAAACAAGAAAGGGAGACAGTCTCCTCATCAGAATCAATAATCACTTTAAATATGAATGGTCCAATACACAAATAAAAAGATAGAGCTTGTCAGAGGGGACTCAAAAACAAGACCCCAGGGGACACTCATGTGGGAACTATGTATCCATATAATTACCTATCTTTTAGGTAACTATTTATCTTTTAAATAATATATTTTAAGCAATTTTTAGTCTCTTTAAGCAATGCAGAAAAGTTTTTGCTAGTGTATCTCCATTTAAACTGTTTCTGACATCCTTTTGGACCATTTTAGGACCAGATACAAATCTAAATTCAGTCTTCTATATTTATTAGCTGTTGTCCTCTGAAAAAGAAATTAGATTAATATAACTTATCCTGCTCTTCTTCTTTCATAACAGTTCAGAAATTTCACTGAGCTCAAAAAAAGTAATGCAAAAGTAAAATTCTTACTAAACTGGGTAAACATAGTTACTAATATATGCATTTATCCACTTATAATTCTCCACTTTCCTTACAAGAATTTTTAAAATTTCTTTTATTACTTCATCACTTTGTGCCATTTCATTTTGCCTGCCTATCTCTTTGACCAAGATGATTTCAAATTTAATCGTGCTCATAATAATGAATTTCAAAATGATTTACATGCAAAAAAGGAAAAGCAACTGCACTGATGTACAAATGTTAAATCCCTCAGGCTCTGAGACAGACTATTTCTCAAGAACTAGCCTTTGCTAATTTTTGGAAAGTATTTGCATATGAGTCATGGTGTCACTCTATTATGCTTCTACTGAATTGCTTGCCTGTGATCAAGCACACAAGAGTCAACTTTACTTTTTTTTTTTCAACTAAAGTACTTTAATAACCCCAGAATATAACATATGAAAATGGTCCCTTGGTGATCTGAATTCCTCCCTAAACATTTCTTTTATTTTCTCTAGTTCCACGTAATAGGAAATTACTCTGTTTCTCTAGGGCTTCATTTTCTTGGCTGTGTAAAGCAGTCTATGATTCTATATGACAGTGAATAGAATTTAATACTCTGTACTGACCAGAGTCCTTAAAAATGACAAGTCCATTTCGTTTTTTCATATTTCCTAATTGAAAGACAATCTAGGAATGAAAAATATTGGGGAGAGAACAGAAAAAGACTGAGAGAAAGGAAGGGAAATTTTAAAAAGAAAACCTTGACTTGCTGCTGGATGAGCTGCACCTTTGCTTCCATGGCATTGCAAGAGAATCCCAAGGACCTTACTTAGCCCTGCCAATTTGCTATTGAAAAATACATCCCATTCTCTTCAATTTGCAGAAAAATCAAACAAAGCCATTTTCTTAATTTTTTTCAGCTTCCTAGGACTGGAAAAAAGTTATTCAGAATGGCTTTCACTGAAGTAAATATCTCAAAGTTTTCCCTTTTTCCTTCTCAATATTTTCCATGGACCCACTCTGTAGCGGTGTCTTTAGGAGTTAAGTACAAAGCCACAGAGACATACTGAACATATTGATTACCAAGTAAAATGGTTTCCTTGGCAACCATAACCCAATGAAAGCCTTTAGAACTGCCTTCCTTTCACACATGAAGTTTTTTCTAATGATTACAGACATCACAGATGGCAAAAACAGATACAAAAGTACCTGCTTTAAATGCATTGCTGCAGAAATGAAGCTGATTCAGCAAGAGATACTCTGTTTTGTGGTTAGCTAATGCATTTTAAATTTGTGATATAATTTTTCAGTAATTATAAAATGAATTAATTCCTTTGTGCATTATAGTATGTGAATGTATTATTTATTACTGGCATAATAATCACCACACACTTAGTGGCTTAAAATAACAAAAAGTTATTAATCTATAGCTCTGCAGGTCAGAAGTCTGACACAGGTCTCCCTGGACTAAAATCAAGATGTCAGAAAGTCTGTGTTCCTTTCTGGAGGCTTTAAGAGAGAATAGAGAATCTCTCTTTAAGAGAAATGGAAAATCCATTTCCTTGCCTTTTTCAGTTTCTACAAAACACCTGCTCTCCTTGGCTCATGGCCCCCTTCTTTTTTTTAAACTAGGACTATCACATCTCTGGTCTTTCCTCCACTGTCACTTCACATCCAGTAAAGCTTCTTGCTTTTAAAGACTCTTCTGATTACATTGAGTCCACCTGGATAATCCAGAATTATTTCCCCAGTGCAAGGTCATACCCTTAATCCCCTTCATCGCATCTGCAAACCCCTTGGGCCATGTCAGATAACATATTCACCTGTTCTAGGGATTAGGCTATGGAGATCTTTAGAGGCCTATTTTCCTGCCTGCCAAAATGAGTCTATTGTCTAGCATATTGACAAAAAAGAGGCTTCTCAAAATACTGAGGTGCAGTGCCACATGCACTTTGAACTGCTTCCTCTAAGTACTGGTGATTATTTCCCATTGATTTAGAGTAGATATCAGCAAACGTCTTCTGTAAAGGGACAGACCTTATAGATATTTGGCTTCACCAACCATACAGCCTCTGTTATAACTACTCAATTCTGCATGGTAATGTGAAAGCAGCCATTGACAGTACATCAATGAATGAACTTGGCTGTGTTCCAATAGAAATTTTTATTCAAAAATTGGCAGTAGGCCAGATTTGGCCTGTGGGCTAGAGTTCGCTGACTTGTAAACTAAAGCTATGAAATCTTTAATCCCATAAGTAAAATTTGATACACATTTTCAGAACTGAGACCTCTCCTTTTGTATATAGGAGATAATAAAACTAAAAGTCTGCATGTGGCTTCTTTAACTATATTATGAAGAATAGAGACATTCTTCATGATTACAAAATCTGTGTTGAGTATCAGTGGTAGGTAATAAGACTATGAAGAGCTAAAAGACCAAGAGTCAGCCCTTAATGGGCTTGTAATGTAATTGGATAGGTGACACAGAGTCATTGAAAGATAATAACATAATTTTTAAATCTAAGTAATAGCATACATTATTTAACTTCCAAAAATGTCTTTAAAAATTGTATGATGGGAGGTCCCCCTCTGGTCATGGTAAAGGACTTTTTATGAAACTAACCTCCTCGAGGACAACAGTGATAAACTCTGGACAAAATATTTTATTTTATTTTTTTAGAAGATTTATTTACTTATTTATGAGAGACACAGACTGAGAGAGAGAGAGAGGCAGAGATATAGACATAGGGAGAAGCAGGCTCCTTGCAGGGAACCTGATGCGGCACTTGATTCCAGATCCTGGGATCAGACCTGAACCGAAGGCAGGTGCCCAACCGCAGAGCCACCCAGGCATCCCTGGATGATATATTTTAAGAAACAAACAAAAAACGGTATGTTTGTAGTGGAAATTGATTAAAAGCACATCAGCAAGTTGATACTCTTAAGTAATACTACTAGATATTCTTCATTTGAAAGGGAAATGACAATGGATGGAAGCTAGGATTTCTAGGAAGAAATAAAGGGTGTTTGAAATGCCAATTATATGGGTACATACATGAGACTCTTGCTTTTATTGTCTATGTATATGTGTATGCACATCTTATATGTGTGAATCCCTCTACATATTCATTGCTTTTTAAATATATTGATTTTTTAAAGATTTTATTTATGTATGAGAGAGAGCACCAGCATGAGTAGGGGCAGAGTGGAGCAGGGAGCACAATGCAGGGCTCAATCCCGGGGCTTGGATCAGGATCTGAGCTGAAGACAGACTCTTAACCCCCTGAACCACCCAGGCACCCTTTTTAAATATATTTAAAAGCCATAAGAATGTTTAAAGCAAAAATAAAAGGGGGGCTAACACTGTACCATGAACTTATAATGCATTTGATGTAGTAGCACTTAGTATGGAGAATAAATTGCAATGAACTGTGGCACAATCCTTACATTTTACATGAAGAGGTAGGATATTAGCCCTAAGTACATTATAATAAATTAAATATCTATATTGAAATTACTAGGGTAAACACATGCACACACACACACATACACACACAATCCAAAGAGGCAGAGCTATGAAGCCAATAGAAGAATCATAATGAAATCCTAAAAAAGTATTCAATAAAGCAAAAGAAGGCAGAGAAGGTAAAATAAATGAACATATACCTGTTGGGACAAAGGAATGAATAGTAAAATGCATAGGCCTAAATCCAAACATATCAATAATTATTAAACATAAATGAATTAGCGATTCCCAATAAGAAGCAGAAATTATCAGTCTGAATTTTTAAAGTAATCTCCGAGAATCACACCTTAAATATAAAGGAAGCCTATATATAAGTATACAGATTGGAAGCAAAAAGATGGAACATGATATCTCATGAAAAGTAACAGATCGAGAAATCTGAGTGGCTATGCTAATGCCAGAGAAAAAAATGATATCAATACTAAGATTATTACTAGAGATTAAGAGGGACAGTTCATAATGATAAAAGCTTAATTCACCAGAAAGATGTAATGATTATAAAATTTGTGTAATAGTTGATGAGCTTAAAAATCACAAAACAAACATTGACAGAATTCAACAGAGAAATAAACAAATCCATACTCATAGGCTGGGTGAGTCAATATTGTTAAACACTGCTTCTCCAAAAATTGACCTATAGAGTCAGTGCAATCTCAATTAAAATCCCAGCAGGATATTTTTGGTAGAAAATTACTAGTTGACTTCAAAATTTATGTGGAAATGCTTAGAACCTAAAAGAGCCAAATAATCTTGGGGGAAATAAAATGAAAATATTTGGAAGACTTTCATTACCAGATTTCAAGAGTTACTACAAAGCTATATTAATCTCGATAGTGTGATAATGATATAGGATTGATAAATAGACTAAGAAAATAGACTCATTCTTAGAAGATCAAGTGATGATTTTAACCAAGAAACCAAATTAATATAAGAGAGAAAGGAATGTCTTTTCAACAAATTCTGATGGAACAACTGGCTGAAATTAATTCAGGATGGATCATAGAGCTAAAAATAAAACTAAATTCTATAGAAACATCTGTAAGAAAACATAGGGAAATATCTTCGCAAATTTGGGATAGAAGAAAATCTCTTAGGATCCAGAAAACATTCTCCATAAAAGAAAATACTGGTAAAATGTATTTCATCAAACTTAAAAATTCTGTTTATTAAGAGGTACTGTCAAGGAAATGAATAGGCAGGCCACACTTATCAAACTGTGCACTTAGTATTTGGAAACTACTTTCTTTTTATTATAGGAATGAGCAAAGGAGTGACTATATAATGATGGAAGTCAAGTTTCTCAGCACTGAAGAAGAAAATTACAAGTATAAAAAGGCAAGGACAAGAATTTATCCTCTGGTGTTTTATTACTGTAATGGAATTGGATGTATCAGTATGAACTTGTACTCCTAACTCCATGTAAAAGGCTCTCTTCTCCTTCTTGTCCTTTCCTTCATCTGTCTCCATCTCCTTCTCCTCACCCACTCCTCCTTCTTCATTCTCTACCTCTGTATATGTATATATACACGCACACATACTTCCTAGTTCTGTCTTCTCGGAAAGTCTATAAATCACTGTAACATCAGAGCAATACACACGTCTGGCACCTAGATCTTGGTTTCTAAATACCATTACCCATTTAAAGAAGCCAGCCCTTCTGGGAGAAAAGTTTGATTCCACAATTCAATTGATTCATCTTGCAGGGAAACAAGATGAAATTGCAAAAACTTGTGTCAGACAAAAAGTGTCATGGTCAGGTTTATGTATCAACTTGCTAGAGAAGACAGATAGACATGAGCAGGGGGGTAATAGATGTACAACTGCTAGGGACCACCAGTTCTCCTCCCGCCCCCCACCTCCCTTAGACCAACCCCTTTTGCAGTTTAGCACAGACCAAGAAACAGAAGATACCCTCTACGGGGATGGCTCCAATTTTGGAGCATACACACTTAAGACATACCATGGCCCCACCCTCCCACCCGCAGTAGGTTGCTCTTAAGCTTTCGGGGAAGATGACTGACACAAACTTGCTCAAAGGGCTGGAGCGAAGGAAAGCAAGGCCCACCCAAAGATGGAACTGTAACTGTAAGATGGAAGAGAGGAGACCACATAAAACCCCCTACATGGACACAATGAGAAATTCAGCACGCTGCCATCCACCCTTGGGTGAGTGGTCTCTGGAGTGTACTATCACTTTTTGATAAATAAAAAAACTTTGCTACTTTAATTCTTTAATCTCTCGCCTGAATTTTTTCCTTGGAGAAGACAAGGACAGAGGAGTTCCACAACCCACCACCCGGCAACAAGCTAGACTCTAGCCCACGTTATTAAACCAAACACTAGGCTATGTGTTGTGGAGAAGGTATCCTGTACATGTGTTTAACATCTACAACCAGGTGCCTTTAAAAGGAGATTATCCAGGATAATCTGCATGGCCTGAACTGAGTAGTTAAAAGGCCTTAAGATCCAAACTGAGGTTTCCCTGTGAAGAAGAATTTCACCCCAGGGACTGCAGTTTCAGCTCCTGCATAAAAGTTTCGGTCTTTCCCCAGGGCTCTGCAGATTGTGGATTTGCCTAGGAAGGCCCACAGTCATAGAAGTCAATTCTTTGCAATAAATCCTCTATCTATCTATCTATCTATCTATCTATCTATCTATCTATCATCATTTCCTCGTGGTTCTATGTCTCTGTGGAGCTCTAACTGACACAGTCAGGAAGTATAAAATGATGGCAACATATCAAAAAGATATATAGCAGCAGCTAATTTATAGAGGCTTCTATCTACTCCAAATGAAAATAAAAATAAATAATGGGTTGAAGAAAATAAGACTCTATGTGTCTATACTGACATAAGTAAATGAATAAACATAAATAAGTGGAAACATGGGAACAACCGTTCTTTCAGTAGAATGCCAACTAACCAGTGAAGAAAAAATGGTGTAGCTAGAAAAGCATCAATGAGTGCTAAAACTCTGTAAAGGTTGATGAGGAGCAGGATATTTACATGGTGTCCAAATTATTAATTGGATAGAAAGATAATGACTCTACTGTGAAGAATCATTTAAATTAAAGGATCCAAGTTAACACCATCATTATTGGGGCAAACTAAACTCATATGCCTCATGATAGAGCTCACTCAGAAGGATGCAACATCACTTCTGTGGGATCCCTGACAACATGCATTTAGCCTAATCATGAAGAAATAAACCCAAAAATGAGAAAGACTTTGTAAAATAAATGTCTTTTCTCTTTTAAAATGCAATGTCCATAAAGATTTTTAAAAGGCTTGAGGGATTGTCTGGGATAAAAGAGACGAATTCGCATAACAACAAAGTGTAATTTGTAATCCTGGATTACATCCTGCATGAGAAAATAAAATTAGCTACAAAGAACATTATTGGGAAAATTGACAGTTTTGCCTGTGGGTCAGATAATAGTAGTGTATCAGTGTTAAATTTCCCAACTTTGATTACTGTGGTTATATAGGGTAATATCCTTGTTCTTGGGAAATATAGTCTGAAATATTTAGGTGCAAAAAGTCTCGATGTCTCCACATTACCAAAGGCTCAGAAAAGTATGCAAATATAAGCAAACATACGGTGGTAACTTAATAAATCAAATGGGACAAAAGGTAAATAATTGAAGACATTGATAAAAGGATAAAGGAGTTCCTCACAGTATTCTTGCAACCTGTCTGAAAATTTGAAACCATCACAAAATAAACAATTACAAAGAACCAAAACATATATGGTGCCAAGATTGCGTTTTGCAGTGATAACCACACGGCTATGAAGAAAACGGAAGACGTGAGGTATTATTTCCTTTGAAAAGCAATCAATAAATAAGACTAAAGATCAACAGCTAAAACAAGGTGGTTTTTACATGCTGCCTCATTGCTATAGGTTAACTAAAACAGAAGCCCAGAATTTTGTTTCCGAACTCCATGAATCTTTACTGGTATTTTTCCCATTTTTCTGTTCTGCTTTCCAGTATCTCATGGCTGGAATTGTCTAAACCATGGTTCCAACTGGATCATTCTCTACCAATTGTTAAAGAATTATCTGTTTTCATAAACCTCAAAAGATAGTAATCAAATATTTATCATAGCTAAATAGCAGGATATCCAACAGGAGAAAATACCTTTCCAACTGAGTCTCATGTTTTCCTCAGTGGCTTCAGATAGGGTAGCCTAAGTAATTTTAGAAGAAATTCTCTTCTCAATTTTATAAGTAGATGATAGCAGGCTTATTTTATTGGCAAGGAGGCACTATAATTGGACTTTGAGAAAGTAAAAAAAGAAAAACCATGATTATATTGCTTTGTTGTTGAATTGGTGATAAGGAGGATTGATAATGGGAGTTGAACTTTTCCCATTTGTAGAGACCTCTATTGTTGAAATAAGTGGTTTGTATGTGTTTTTTGTTTATTTCTTCCCCCAACCCGAGATTCTCCAATCCCAAATAATTTTTTCCCCAAAGCTGCAATTACTGAGATTACAAATAATGTGAAGCATCACAGATGGTCCTGGCATGTTTCCAACACATAATCACCTGTCGTGTGCACTAATTCCTGCTATGATTAAGCCCCTTTATTCACAGTAGGGTCTGACAGCTCTATTGTTTAAAATGTCACCCATTAATACAACAGGCATGAGCTTGTCTGTACTCTAACTAGTCTCCTTGCATATTTTCTATGTCAGCTTCAGTTAAGCTGTTATACCCTGTATTTGATGAGTCATCACTTTTCCTGGAGCCTGGCATTGTCGATAAAAGACTAATGATATGTGAGACCACAGCTCAGTTAGATATGGATAGATTGATATGGATTTAAACAAAGCCTTCCAGAAAACATTAGAAAGAGAATTTTATAGGCTCCAGACGAACAGAGTAAACATGAAATTGTCTTGGTTTCTTTTAAGCTATATATATATATATATATTAAAAAAGATAAAATGCTAGGGCTTAAATATGGCAATAATGGCATGTTCCCTTGTTTCTAGAAAACAAGCTTATGGCTAAATCGTGAAAAATTTTCCGCTTGAATATACATTTGATATATATTGCAGTATATATGTTCAACATATTCCCAATGTATCACTGGTAATAAAGGCAATCTATTCAAAATATTTTTATTTTTTTCTATAAACTAACTCCAAATGCTAATTAATGGGGCAATCTTATGAATCAGACAACAGAGACACAGAGCTCACTTCATATAAAAGAAGAATCCAAATACATTCTATAGGTGACCTTGAAAAATGGAAAATTACAAGTGCTTTTTCTGTTGTTTGAACGGGAAATCTTGTGTGATCTTAAAAAGCTCCATTGAGAAAAGTTGGCACGGTCCTAAAGTGACCCAAATGGAGATGCCAGGAAGAATAAGGAAAGCTTTGTGTTAATGCTTAAGTTCTATCTCCCAACGATATCGTATTCAAATTCATGCATGCCTTGCTAATATCTTTCACCTGCTCTGGTTTGCATTTGTGATTGCAACTAGATTCCTCCAGCCCTTAATCAAATAGCAGCCTCATTCTGTTTCTATAACCCACAGAGACCATGCAATCGTGTCTGTACTCGCTTCTGTGGTCTAATGTTTGCCTAAAGTTTGACCACAGACCACAGCAAGTTACAGTGATCGAGCAGAGACCAATGTGAGATGAATGCCTTTTCCAGATCCATCTCTTCCATGAGCTGCAAAGATTGATGGAGAGAAAGATAAGAGAGACGGAGAGAAAGATGGTAAGCAGAGGTAGATAGAGACATAGGTAGATAGATACAGATAGATGGATAGATGGATAGATACATAGAATATATGGATAGATACATAGATACATAGAATCCCAACTCCAACATTTCCAGCATATGACCCATGTGCAGAGCCCTTCTGATTCTTGCCTCAAGACCTTCACTGGTTCACTTTTATTACCAAGTCCTAAACTTTCCCATACATATAGTGAAGATGTTATCCCTAATGAATCAAAGAACTTGAAAGGCCAGTCACAAGTTATCAATTGAACCAAAAGGAAGTAAGAGATGTACTACTTTAAAAAAAAAAATACTGATTTGGTGTCCTTCAGTCAACCTCCTATTGATAGAAAGAAATGTTTGAAAGGAGAGCCTCTGGCAATCCTACAAGATACACTTTAAAAAGAATCGATACTCTGGGGACAAGATTTTAAGAGGATTCTAAATATGGTTTCAGAATCCCACCCTTTGCTTATCACAATATAAAGCTGTCTGGCATGGTGTGCTTTCATTCCAGAGCACATAGGTGCATGGGTGGGTGGACGCCCTGCCCTGCACCAGTTTTCCCCTTTCTCTCCTCCTCCTGAACTAAATCTCAAATTGATGCCAAAGGACAACTCCTGTGAGGACAGCTACATTTCATCACTTGTAGAAATTAGGCAAATATGTAGATAGCAGAGCAAATTGGTACTTAGACTCTGCCATGTTTCTAAAAATAACAACAGTAACAATTAGCCCTGAAACTGCTCGTTAAAATGTCTAAAACTCTTTCAAAAATAATAGTTAGGAATACCATTGAATCATCAATTACTTTTTAAAGGCACTTGCTAATTGCCATAAAACCTCCTCTGTTGATATAATTTATTGCAGATATTCAATCTGTTAGAGATGTAACATAATTTTTTATATAATTTTGGGAAAAAATGCATACAAATCTAATTTTGTAAACTGTATAACATTTTAAATATGCTTGGAGAGCTTTGTATGTTAAAAAAAAAAAGCCTGTACTGTATCCATTTGAAAGTGAGAGCAAGAATTTGATATAAATAAAAATTGCCTACTTTCTCTTTCCTATACTTTTAATATCTTACTCTTTAGAATTTCTTAAAACTAGTACACTTATACAGCATAGTATATTCTTGTAGGAATGCATGCATATATTGCATATTTATGTAATATAGCCACTTAATAGAATCTCATAATGAGCTACACCAATTTAGATATATGCCCAGTCAGGTTATATTTCCCCACACAGAGCAACTATATGTGCTATGTATGCAGATTGTAAAAGTGTGATACAGCTTGATGTTGAGGCAGTATAAAAATCTTTAAGTGCATGGGCTCTGGAGTCAGCTATATTTGATTCCTGTCTCTTTCAGTAGACTTGGGAAAGTTGCTTATACACTCTAAGACTCAGTTTCCACCACTGCAAAATAAGCAATAGTAATAACGCTATCCTCAAGGACTTATGGCATAAAAACTACTTTTGCACAGGACAAAATGATCAAGACTGTAATAGTCCCGTGACAGTCTGTTCTTGCTGAGATAATGCTGTGTAACAACTTCAAAATCTGAGAGGCAGGCAGCCCAGGTGGTTCAGTGGTTTAGTGCTGCCTTCAGCCCACGGCCTGATCCTGGAGACCTGGGATTGAGTCCACGTCGGGCTCCCTGCCTGAAGCCTGCTTCTCCCTCAGCCTGTGTCTCTGCCTCTCTCTCTCTCTCTCTGTCTCTCATGAATAAATAAATAAAATCTTTAAAAAAAATCTGAGAGCCTTACAAAAATAACAGTTCATCACTAGGTTACATGTCAGGAGCTGGTTGACTGCAGCTCTGAGGGTCTGAGGCTATGTTACAGGCAGCAGGTATATGATGGGTCAAGTCTCTGCTTATGCTAAGAGCCAGGCTAGAGAAGTGGCCCCTATTGATGTATGTTGTTCACATGGCAGAGGGCAGAAACCCAAGAGTAATGGTGCAAATATGCACCACTTCTTAAAAAAATTCTGCTCAAGCTGCCTCCCTGTAACTTCTACCCTATACCTGGACCAAATGGGTCACATGGTCAAACCCAAAGTCAGTGAAGCAGAGATACATACCCCCCAACCAGGAGGAAGGCAAGTTACATGGCAAAGGGTATATATGGATATTTAGTTTATTTGGGGGGGGGGGAGAGAAAAATGTGTAACAATAATGCAATTTACTCTATATGCCCAGTGTCAAAAACAGCTTCATATAATTTGGCGAAAATGAGGAATTTGCTGAAAGAGACCACTGACTAAAGAAAGAGATGAGCAAGTAAGTCATGAACCTGATAGACACATATCTGGGCCTCAAGAACAATGGGAAAACAAAGTCTTAGCCTAGCCTAGCCTAGCCTACCTATATTGCTAGGCTTCTGTTTCTCTCTCCCACCAATGGGTTTTGGCTTCATTTTTTTGTCCCCAAAGAAGATTAAATTCCATCATGTGGCAAAAAACATGGCTGTCTCTGGCTCCCAACTCTCACAATTTTCCCCCAACGAGTGACTCTCTCTCTCTTTAGCACTTCTGGTTACAGAAGTGCTGAAGAAAAATAGTGACTGAATCAAATGTCTGTGTTTTGGCCCAACCTATGAGATGCCCTATCAACTATTAGCTCGAGCTAGGGTCACTTTCCACAGGACCACATGATGTGAAAGCTGGTATAGGGACAGAACAAGTGTTCACCATATCAGGACATAGTACATGGATGTATTTAAGAGTTAAAAATTATTTATAGAACAAGTAGTATTTTGCTTTAAACAAATCTGTTTTTTGTGTACTACATCAGTTCTATTGGCCAACTTTCAGCAATACAAGTTTACATTTCCACATACAATTCTGAATGACCTTTAGAGCCCAGTGTACCTAGTTGAGAACAACCTGCCTTATCTGTCAGATGGGTATGAATGGAGTACCATGTCATAATGGTTTTGTGAGGATGAAATGAGTTAACATATACAAAGTGCTAGAACAGTGCTTGGTCCATAGCAAATGCTCAGTAAATGTTTATTTTCTAATTGATCTAGATTGATGTGTTAGTGAAAGCATGTGTGTATAACTGTATAAAAAGCTTACATATAAGATATACATACATGTAGGGGGAAATGGCCCTCTCACAAAGGAGAAGTTTATCTTGAGATTATTATTTTGTGCTGTATTACAGCAATATTTCCTGGGCCACATTTCATCTTAATGGCTAAGCAACAAACCAGGTGTAAACAGATGGTTATTCTGCTGTGGGTCCAGATGGCTTCTCTATAGTCCTACCGTGGGCAGCTTCTAGGTTCACCTTGAAATGTGTATAGCAACGTATTTCTCTTGGTGATGTGATGACTTGAGAGTACTCTAAGAGTCTGCCAGGTGCATGGTGGGGAGGATAGCACAAGATGAGTGCTGGAGTATCACCCTGCCCTCCACATTCTGTATGTGCCATCCTTGGATGAATTAACATAATGCCTTTTCATAGGTTTCAAAGTATCCACCATCTATCTGACCCCACTGAAATATTTTTGAAATGATTGAAAAACAACTAAAAATATATCAACAGAGGGGAAATATGGGGAAATTTCTGAGGTTTTTATAAGAAGTGTTTCATAAAACAAAACAGAGGATCATAGAGGAAGGGAGGGGAAAATAAAACAAGACTAAATCAGAGAGGGAGACAAACCATAAGAGACTTTTAATCATAGGAAACAAACTGAAGGTCGTTCGAGGGTAAGGGTGTGGGGGGATGGGGCAACTGGGTGATGGGCATTAGGGAGGGCACAGGATGGAATGAGCACTGGTTGTTATGGAAGACTGATGAATCACTGACCTCAACTTCTGAAACTAATAATACATTATATGTTAATTAATTGAATTTAACTTTTTTAAATGAGATTAAAAAAAAGAAGTGGGTATTTCAAATTCCTGACAACTTTTCATTATTTAGAAAAATTCCAATGGCATTTTAATGGCACTCTTCAGGGGTTAGGGGTGGCAGAGAAATAGCTTCTCAGTGGAGAAGACAGCATATTAAAGCAATTCATGAGGCCATGTTTTTGCAGATTACCTGAATAATGTCCATAGTCACTCTTAGATTATTTACATATTTTATATTTCATACATGGAAATAGGAAAGTTGCAACAAATAAGTCGGAATACAGAGGATAGCTGTAGAGCATAGTGGTAAAGAGTAGGCTTTAGCATAATGAAAAAAATAGGTATAAATCTTAGATCCACTACTTTAAAAAGTTATTTCTGCTTATTTTGACACAAAGCAGCTTTTTATTACTTATTAAAATTTTTGAAAATCTGTAGACATAACCAGCATTGAATGGTATAGTAAGCATCTCTCAAACATAAGGATATTTTTCACTCAATCACAATGCCCATACAACCCCAATCAAAAATAACAATTCCTTGATATCATTTAACATGGACTCCATACGTAAGTTTCCACAGAAATCTCAAAATATCTTTCTCAGTTAGTTTCAAATCACAATCAAAAGAGAGACTACCTGCTACATTTGGCTGTTACATCACTTGAATGTCTTTTTCTAATTATTTAATTTAAATAATTTACAATAAAAAGATAAATTAAAAAAATGTACAAGGCACCTGGGTAGCTCAGTCGGTTAAGCATCTGCCTTCGGCTCAGGTCATGATCTCAGGGTTTTGGAATTGACCGCATCGGGCTCCCTGCTCAGCGGGAGCCTGCTTCTCCCTCTCCCTCTGCTTGCCACTCACCCTGCTTGTGCTCTCTCCCTCTCTCTGTCAAATAAATAAATAAATAAAACTTTTTAAAAAAAACTTTACATTAAAATTCACCTTTTCTCATGCACTGTTTTATGAGTTTAGACAAATGTCTAAATTTGTGTAGCCACCACCATAAAATACAGACAGTTCCATCACTACAAAAAACTTCCTTTGGCTGCCCCACCATAGTGACATTCTCTTCAACAGCTACTGAACAATATAGTCTCCATCCCTCTAATTTTGTCTTTGCCAACATGTCATACAATCCTGAGTAGTATTCCATTACTTATGTATACCGCAATTTGTTTACCCATTTACCATCTAAAGGACATTGGATTGTTTCCAATATTTGGGGGGGGGGGATTGAAAATAAAGCTTTGTAAACCTTCACATACAAGTTTTTGTGTGAATATTTTCATTTCTCTTGGGCAAATACCTATAAGTAGGATTGAATCATATGGTGAATGCATGTTCAGCATTATAAGAAATGACCAAACAATTCATCCAAAGTAACTGTATTATTTACTGTAGTCATCTTTGTGGTTTTAATTTGCATGTTCCTGAAGACTAAATATTTGAGATGCTGCTATGTGCTTATTCGCCTACTACATGTTTTCTTTAGTGAAATGTCTGGCCCAGCATGGGCACCACACAAGGGTTCATCTGGCACTGGGGCAGTGGTTAATATGGACTTCAGTTCTCAAACACGTCATTATATATATTTGGTCTGTGACACATATATAGCTCATGGGGCACCCTGGGACTTATGTCAGTTCAGACACAGAATTGGGGGGTACCCTTCCCTAGCCCTCTATAGTCTGGGATTTCTCTTATAATCTCTGGCCCCATTCTGTCTTTCTGTAGTCCTCTATCTAGAAAGATGGAGTTCTCAGAGTTTAGCCTCCCATATTGACACACAGTCCCACACAGTGGAAGCTGTCCATGTCATCCATCATGATTCACATTTCGACTTTGATCCTCAGTCCACTCATTGTTTACTTTTCATGATCTTTGAGTAGCCACTTTTTGTTTTCTGTTCAGAGAATTTAGTTGTGATCAGTGGCAGAGATAGATTATTATCAGTTTTGTCTAAATTGGGCAACAAGTCATTTTGAGTCTCTAAATCCAGAAAGTTCCCCCTTTTTTTTTCACTGTGCTATTAGCTTTTTGTAGAAATTGGATCAGTAGATCTGGATCATGTTCCCCCTGTCTGGCTTTCTGTGCTTCTACATATTGTTATTTGCATTCTTTCTCCATTTCTTTTCAGTAAACTATGCAGACACTGGCTCTAAAGACTTGTTTTGCTGTGTGACTATGGACAAGTTCCTTTAGGTCTCTGGGCCTCAGTCTCTTCCCATGAAGGTATAAGAATAGTAGTTACTGCACAGACTTGCTATAAGGGGTAAATGGAATAGTACATGTAAAGAGCTTAATGAATCTAGTGGTTCAACCAAACCGGTGTTCTTTTACTCAAGTAACTAGAAGTACAGAGATACAGAAGCCCAGGCTGGTGTGGGCAGCTCTGCCTAGGGGTACTACATGGGACCAGCCCCATTTAGCTCTTGCTTCATCGCTCTGCTAGAGAAATAAGCCTCTGTGTATCAGCTCTTGGGTTGTTTATTTTTTCACTGTGCCCATTCGCTCAACAGCCTGCCAGTACCTAATACATGAAATTATTTTAACTATAGTCCAAATGAGTCAATCGTTAGCCACTTAGAGCCTCCCTGCTTTGCACACCTCCCAAAACCTCAATCTACATCTGCTAGTTATAGATGGTACAGAACCTTGCGGTTATAAGACCTGGAGCTGTTGTGGCCCTTTGGGGCTCTCTGACCCACAGACTCCCTACTGCTGTGTTGCTGGAGTACATCAGTTGGGCCCATGAGATGTGTCTCTAATCCCCATCTCCTCAGGGAGTCTCCTTGTCCTCCTCCCCTGCTGGGCAGTGCCCCTTCTTACTGTGAGCTTCTGGGATAGCCCCACGTTGTGAGCCCATTTTACGCAATCCTGTCCAAGTGCGGCCCAGTCAAGTGTGTTATGGGTTACTATGCCTGGAGACCATATCGTTTTTTTTGATCAGCTCCAAAATCCCTCAAAGTGCAGCCACTCTTAGTGTATGGCTTTCATTTTCCTGCCTGCAGGATAGCTGCCCCTCTTTCTGAAGGGTAAACACAAAGGGTGTGGGTCATCTGATTTGATCATCGATTTATCAGGAAAATGACAGTTCTCCTACAATTGCCAATGGAAGGTAAGTAGCCTCACTTATATCTCATTACCCAAAATAGCGAAAGAATCTGAGTTTTTAAACTGTGAGCTTCCATACCCTGAATAAAGTCAGTTTTCTGTAGGAAGCAAGAGGAGGAAAAGGAATATTACCTAAAGGACTGGCAGGGCTTGTCATCCAGACCAGAGGCTTTTTCAGTTCCTAAAGAGAAGTGCTGAGCCAACAGCGGCACATGCTTCAAGTGCTAGAAAAGAATAACATGCTGGTTTTCTTATCACACACATAAAGCTTCACTCCACCTCACAAACAGCCAGATCAATTCCTAGGTCTTTTGCAAGAGGCAAACATGTATCCTTTTGTACTTTAATTTTATTTCCCAGATTGTTTATGACAATAGTTATTTTCCTGGGAAAAAGAGTGGTTGGAGGGGAGGACATCTTTCTGTTTTTGTTTTACCAGAATCGTAGCCTCTCACGGTGGCATTATAGAATTAGACTGTACTTGTGGAAATGGGGCAAATTCACAAATATAAGTATATAAGCAAATAAGAGCTTTTCTTCTTTCATCTTTCTCTTTTGCCTGGAGATAGCTGTTAATAAAAACTGTAGGAGTTGGAAAGAAGACCTAAGGCTTGAACCTATTCTCTATCATTGGGATCCCATTGAACAGAAAGTGCCCAAATTCAAGACTCTACATTCAAATCATTTTCATTATGGAACTTTTTGTTGAAAATATGGTAAACAAAAGAAGTTTTTGTTTGCTTGTTTATTTGATCAAATTAGATATCTATGTTTTCTTTTCTTTTATTTCTTTTTTTTAAAGATTTTATTTATTTATTCATAGAGACACAGAGAGAGAGAGAGAGAGAGAGAGAGAGAGAGAGAGAGGGCAAAGACACAGGCAAAGGGAGAAGCAGGCTCCATGCAGGGGAGCCCAACATGGGACTTGATCCTAGGTGTCCAGGATCACACCCCGGGGCTGCAGGCGGCCCTAAACCGCTGCGCCACCAGGGCTGACCTCCTTTTTTTTTTTTTTTAAAGATTTATTTATTTACTTATTTATGATAGACACACACACACACACAGAGAGAGAGAGAGGCAGAGACACAGGCAGAGGGAGAAGCAGTCTCCATGCCAGGAGCCCGACATGGGACTCGATCCCGGGAATCCAGGATCGCGCCCTGGGCCAAAGGCAGGCGCTAAACCCCTGAGCCACCCAGGGATCCCCTCCTTTTATTTTTTTTTTTTAAATCAAGGTATATAGTTCACCACATTTAAACATATATTTTGATAAAATTTGGTAACAGTTCTGTAACCACCACACAAATTACTTATGCAACATTTCCCTTTACCTAAACCTTCCCCTCTTGTCCTTTGTCAGTTAACTCTCATTCTTCCACCCAGCCCCTTGCAATTACCATAGCTTTGCCTTTTTTGGAATTTAATATTTATGGACTCATCCATTATGTAGTCCATTGTGTTTAACTTTTCTCACTTAGCAAAATGTTTTTGAGAGCCATTCATGTTTTGTGTACTAATTTTTTTGTTCCACATTATGAAGACACTACACTTTGCTTATCCATTCATTTGTTGAATATTTGGGTTGTTTCCAGTTTTTTACTGTTGTGAATAAACACTGCTATGAACTCATTTATTTATATACATGTCTTTATGTGGACATATGTTTTTATTTCTCTTAGTCAATGTCTAGAAGTAGAGTTGCTGAGTTGGATAGCATATCTATGTTTGAATTCATAAGATTCTGTCATATTGTTTTCAAAAACATGTGACCAGTTTTGCATTCCCACCAGCAGTGTGTGAAGGTCTACTTGCTCCACATCCTCACCAACGTTTGGTATTGTTAGGCTTCTTAACTTATACCACTCTAGTGGGTATATGGTAGTATCTCATTATCATTTTAAGTTACATTTCTCTAAATGACTAGTGATATTGAGAATATTTTCATGTGCCTACTAGCCATTGATATATCATATTTTATAAGGTATCTATTCAAACCTTTGATCTAGGGATGCCTGGGTGTCCCAGAGGTTGAGTGCCTGCCTTTGGCCCAGGGTGTGATCCTGGGGTCCTGGGATCGAGTCCCATATTGGGCTCCTTGCATGGAGCCTGCTTCTCCCTCTGCCTGTGTCTCTGCCTCTCTCTCTTTCTCATGAATAAATAAATATTTTTTTTAAAAAAACCCAAATCCTTGATCTATATTTCATTGGGTTATTTAGTCCTATTATTGAATTGTAAGAATTCTTAATGTATTCTAGATAAATCCTTGTCAAACACACGTTTCACAATTATTTTTCTGAATATGACTCTGGCCTGCTTCCCCCCCCCCCACCCAATTATATCTTTCACAGAGAAAGTGATTTCATCTTAATGAAGACTACTTTACAATTTTTTGTGTTTAATCTGGGCTTTTTATATCTGTTTAAGAAATCTTTGCCTAACACAATATGAGAAAGATTTCTTCCTATGTTTTGTTTTTGAAGTTTTATCATCTTAGCTCTTATATTTAGATGATGATACATTCTAAGTTAATTTGAATGTGTGGTTTGAGTGATCACATTATTATTATTATTATTATTATTATTATTATTATTATTATTATTTGCAAACAGATCCAGGTGTTCCAGAAATATTTTTTGAAAAACAAAATGCTCTTTTTTCATTGACTTTAGTACTTTTGGAAAAAAATGACCATAAAAGTGTGAGTTTTTTTTTTAGTTTTCTTTTCTATCCCATATATTTATATGTCTAGCCTTACACATGGACATACTGTCTTGATTACTGTATCTTTATAGTAAAGCTTGAGATCAGGCAATGTTTAAGTTCAACCTCTTTCTTTTCTGAAATAATTTTGGCTATCCTGAGTCTTTTGCCTGTCCATATAAATTTACAGTTGGCTTGTGAATATCTTTCAAAAGCAGCCAGTTAAGGCTTTGATTGGAATTACATGAAATCTACTGAAAAATTAGGGAAGATTGTCATATTAATAATGTCAAGTCTTCAATCCACAAACATGGTACATCTCTCCATTAACGTCTAGTTTAGTTTCCCTATGTAAGCTATCCTAGTTTTTAGTATAAAGGACTTATGTGTCTTTCATCAAATTTATTCCTAAATATCTTTGATGCTATTGTAAATGAAGCATTTTTCTTTTATTATTTGATTTTGTAACTGATGTCATATCTCCAGTTTCAACTGCTTTTTATATATTGGCTTTGTATTCTGCAACCTTGTTAGATTCACTTTTTAGATTTGATAGCTTTTTTTTTTTTTTTTTACAGATTTCTGTCATCTTAAAAATAAGAAAAATTATACTGCTTCTTTTCTCATCTATATGCCTTTTATTACTTTTTCTTATTTTATTGCACTGGCCAGGATTGCCAATGCAATGTTAAATACCAGTGTTGAAAAGCAAAATACTTGCTATGTTTTTAATCTAGAAAAGATTAAGGCTCTCACCACTAAATATATTAATTATAGGTTTTTTGTACATGCCCTTGGTCATGTTGAGGAAGTTCATATCTACTTCTAGTTTGCTACATGTTTTTCCTATTAAATTTTATACTCTTTCAGTATCTATTGAAATAATTATATTTTTGCCATTTATTCTACTAATATAATAGATTTACATTGGATAATGTTTAAATACTGAACAGGCCTTGCATTTCCAGGATAAATTCTACTTGTTCATGATATATATATATATATATATCATGAAAAGTAGAATATATATATATACATATATATATATATATATTTCTGGATTTGGTTTTCTGATCTAGTATCTCATCAAACATTTCTGCATTCTGCAAATAGTATCTGCATCAAACATGTTCCTGAAGAATATTAGTCTGTAGTTCTCATCTCAAAGTGAGATCTTTGGCTTTAGAATCAAGATAAAACTGGCTTCCTAGAATGAATTAGAAAGTGTTTCCTTTCTTCTGTTTTTCCAAAAGAGTTTATAAGGGATTGATATGATATCTTCCTTAAATGTTTGATAGGATCCAACTGTGAAATCACCTGGACTTTAGTTGTTTTGTTTTGTTTGACAGGGAGTAAGATTTATTTATTTATTTATTTTAATAAATTAATTTTTATTGGTGTTCAATTTACCAACATACAGAATAACACCCAGTGCTCATCCCGTCAAGTGTCCCCCTCGGTGCCCGTCACCCATTCACCCCCACCCCCGCCCTCCTCCCCTTCCACCACCCCTAGTTCATTTCCCAGAGTTAGAAGTCTTTATGTTCTGTGTCCCTTTCTGATATTTCCCACACATTTCTTCTCCCTTCCCTTATATTCCCTTCACTATTATTCATATTCCCCAAATGAATGAGAACATACACTGTTTGTCCTTCTCGATTGACTTACTTCACTCAGCATAATACCCTCCAGTTCCATCCACGTTGAAGCAAATGGTGGGTATTTGTCGTTTCTAATGGCTGAGGAATATTCCATTGTATACATAAACCACATCTTCTTTATCCATTCATCTTTCGATGGGCACCGAGGCTCCTTCCACAGTTTGGCTATTGTGGACATGGCTGCTAGAAACATCGGGGTGCAGGTGTCCCGGCGTTTCATTGCATCTGAATCTTTGGGGTAAATCCCTAACAGTGCAATTGCTGGGTCGTAGGGCAGGTCTATTTTTAATTCTTTGAGGAACCTCCACACAGTTTTCCAGAGTGGCTGCACCAGTTCACATTCCCACCAACAGTGTAAGAGGGTTCCCTTTTCTCCGCATCCTCTCCAACATTTGTTGTTTCCTGCCTTGTTAATTTTCCCATTCTCACTGGTGTGAGGTGGTATCTCATTGTGGTTTTGATTTGTATTTCCCTGATGGCAAGTGATGCAGAGCATTTTCTCATGTGCATGTTGGCCATGTCTATGTCTTCCTCTGTGAGATTTCTCTTCATGTCTTTTGCCCATTTCATGATTGGATTGTTTGTTTCTTTGGTGTTGAGTTTAATAAGTTCTTTATAGATTTTGGAAACTAGCCCTTTATCTGATATGTTATTTGCAAATATCTTCTCCCATTCTGTAGGTTGTCTTTGAGTTTTGTTGACTGTATCCTTTGCTGTGCAAAAGCTTCTTATCTTGATGAAGTCCCAATAGTTCATTTTTGCTTTGTTTCTTTTGCTTTCGTGGATGTATCTTGCAAGAAGTTACTGTGGCCAAGTTCAAAAAGGGTGTTGCCTGTGTTCTCCTCTAGGATTTTGATGGAATCTTGTCTCACATTTAGATCTTTCATCCATTTTGAGTTTATCTTTGTGTATGGTGCAAGAGAGTGGTCTAGTTTCATTCTTCTGCATGTGGATGTCCAATTTTCCCAGCACCATTTATTGAAGAGACTGTCTTTCTTCCAGTGGATAGTCTTTCCTCCTTTGTCGAATTAGTTGACCATAAAGTTCAGGGTCCACTTCTGGGTTCTCTGTTCTGTTCCATTGATCTATGTGTCTGTTTTTGTGCCAGTACCACACTGTCTTGATGACCACAGCTTTGTAGTACAACCTGAAATCTGGCATTGTGATGCCCCCAGCTATGGTTTTCTTTTTTAAAATTCCCCTGGCTATTCGGGGTCTTTTCTGATTCCACACAAATCTTAAAATAATTTGTTCTAAGTCTCTGAAGAAAGTCCATGGTATTTTGATAGGGATTGCATTGAACGTGTAAATTGCCCTGGGTAACATTGACATTTTCACAATATTAATTCTGCCAATCCATGAGCATGGAATATTTTTCCATCTCTTTGTGTCTTCCTCAATTTCTTTCAGAAGTGTTCTATAGTTTTTAGGGTATAGATCCTTTACCTCTTTGGTTAGGTTTATTCCTAGGTATCTTATGCTTTTGGGTGCAATTGTAAATGGGATTGACTCCTTAATTTCTCTTTCTTCAGTCTCATTGTTAGTGTATAGGAATGCCATTGATTTCTGGGCATTGATTTTGTATCCTGCCACGCTACCAAATTGCTGTATGAGTTCTAGCAATCTTGGGGTGGAGGCTTTTGGGTTTTCTATGTAGAGTATCATGTCATCGGCGAAGAGGGAGAGTTTGACTTCTTCTTTGCCAATTTGAATGCCTTTAATGTCTTTTTGTTGTCTGATTGCTGAGGCTAGGACTTCCAATACTATGTTGAATAGCAGTGGTGAGAGTGGACATCCCTGTCTGGTTCCTGATCTTAGGGGAAAGGCTCCCAGTGCTTCCCCATTGAGAATGATATTTGCTGTGGGCTTTTCGTAGATGGCTTTTAAGATGTCGAGGAAAGTTCCCTCTATCCCTACACTCTGAAGAGTTTTGATCAGGAATGGATGCTGTATTTTGTCAAATGCTTTCTCTGCATCTAATGAGAGGATCATATGGTTCTTGGTTTTTCTCTTGCTGATATGATGAATCACATTGATTGTTTTACGAGTGTTGAACCAGCCTTGTGTCCCGGGGATAAATCCTACTTGGTCATGGTGAATAATTTTCTTAATGTGTTGTTGGATCCTATTGGCTAGTATCTTGTTGAGAATTTTTGCATCCATGTTCATCAGGGATATTGGTCTGTAATTCTCCTTTTTGGTGGGGTCTTTGTCTGGTTTTGGAATTAAGGTGATGCTGGCCTCATAGAATGAATTTGGAAGTACTCCATCTCTTTCTATCTTTCCAAACAGCTTTAGTAGAATAGGTATGATTTCTTCTTTAAACGTTTGATAGAATTCCCCTGGGAAGCCATCTGGCCCTGGACTCTTGTGTCTTGGGAGGTTTTTGATGACTTCTTCAATTTCCTCCCTGGTTATTGGCCTGTTCAGGTTTTCTATTTCTTCCTGCTCCAGTTTTGGTAGTTTGTGGCTTTCCAGGAATGCGTCCATTTCTTCTAGATTGCCTAATTTATTGGCGTAGAGCTGTTCATAATATGTTTTTAAAATCGTTTGTATTTCCTTGGTGTTGGTAGTGATCTCTCCTTTCTCATTCATGATTTTATTAATTTGAGTCTTCTCTCTCTTCTTTTTAATAAGGTTGGCTAATGGTTTATCTATCTTATTAATTCTTTCAAAGAACCAACTCCTGGTTCTATTGATCTGTTCCACAGTTCTTCTGGTCTCAATTTCGTTGAGTTCTGCTCGAATTTTAATTAACTCTCTCTTCTGCTGGGCGTCGGGTCGATTTGCTGCTTCTTCTCTAGCTCCTTTATGTGTAAGGTTAGCTTTTGTATTTGAGTTCTTTCCAGTTTTTGAATGGATGCTTGTATTGCGATGTATTTCCCCCTCAGGACTGCTTTTGCTGCATCCCAAAGATTTTGAACAGTTGTATCTTCATTCTCATTAGTTTCCATGAATCTTTTTAATTCTTCCTTAATTTCCTGGTTGACCCTTTTATCTTTTAGCAGGATGGTCCTTAACCTCCACGTGTTTGAGGTCCTTCCAAACTTCTTCTTGTGATTGAGTTCTAATTTCAAGGCGTTATGGTCTGAGAATATGCAGGGGACGATCCCAATCTTTTGGTATCGGTTCAGACCCGATTTGTGACCCAGTATGTGGTCTATTCTGGAGAAAGTTCCATGTGCACTTGAGAAGAATGTGTATTCAGTTGAGTTTGGATGTAAAGTTCTGTAGATATCTGTGAAATCTATCTGGTCCAGTGTATCATTTAAAGCTCTCGTTTCTTTGGAGATGTTGTGCTTAGAAGACCTATCGAGGGTAGAGAGAGCTAGATTGAAGTCACCAAGTATAAGTGTATTATTATCTAAGTATTTCTTCACTTTGGTTAATAATTCGTTTAAGTATTTGGCAGCTCCCACATTCGGGGCATATATATTGAGGATTGTTAAGTCCTCTTGCTGGATAGATCCTTTAAGTATGATATAGTGTCCCTCTTCGTCTCTCACTACTGTCTTCGGGTGAATTTTAGTTTATCTGATATAAGGATGGCTACCCCTGCTTTCTTTTGAGAACCATTTGAATGGTAAATGGTTCTCCAACCTTTTATTTTCAGGTTGTAGGTGTCATTCTGTCTAAAATGAGTCTCTTGTAGACAGCAAATAGATGGGTCCTGCTTTTTTATCCAGTCTGAAACCCTGCGCCTTTTGATGGGGTCATTAAGCCTGTTCACGTTCAGAGTTACTATTGACAGATATGAGTTTAGTGTCATCATGATATCTATTTAGTCCTTGTTTTTGTGGATTGTTCCACTGAACTTCTTCTTAAAGGGGAATTTTAAGAGTCCCCCTTAAAATTTCTTGCAGAGCTGGTTTGGAGGTCACATATTCTTTCAGTTCCTGCCTGTCTTGGAAGCTCTTTATCTCTCCTTCCATTTTGAATGAGAGCCTTGCTGGATAAAGTATTCTTGGTTGCATGTTCTTCTCATTTAGGACCCTGAATATATCCTGCCAGCCCTTTCTGGCCTGCCAGGTCTCTGTGGAGAGGTCTGCTGTTACCCTAATATTCCTCCCCATGAAAGTCAGGGACTTCTTGTCTCTTGCTGCTTTAAGGATCTTCTCTTTATCTTTGGAATTTGCAAGCTTCACTATTAGATGTCGAGGTGTTGGAACGGTTTTTATTGATTTTAGGGGGGGATCTCTCTATTTCCTGGATCTGAATGCCTGTTTCCCTTCCCAGATTGGGAAAGTTTTCAGCTAGGATTTGTACAAATACATATTCTGGCCCTCTGGCCCTTTCGGCGCCCTCGGGAACCCCAATTAAACGTAGGTTTTTCTTCCTCAGGCTGTCATTTATTTCCCTTAATCTATCCTCGTGGTCTTTTAATTGTTTGTCTCTTTTTTCCTCAGTTTCCCTCTTTGCCATCAACTTGTCTTCTATGTCACTCACTCGTTCTTCCACCTCGTTAACCCTCGTCGTTAGGACTTCTAGTTTGGATTGCATCTCATTCAATTGATTTTTAATTTCTGCCTGATTAGATCTAAATTCTGCAGTCATGAATCTCGTGAGTCCTTAATGCTTTTTTCTAGAGCCACCAGTAGCTGTAGAATAGTGCTTCTGAATTGGCTTTCTGACATTGAAGTGTAATCCAGATTTTGTAACTCTGTGGGAGAGAGGGCTGTTTCTGATTCTTTCTTTTGAGGTGAGGTTTTCCTTCTAGTCATTTTGCTCAGTGCAGAGTGGCCAAAAACAAGTTGTATTGGGAAAAAGAGGAAAAGAGAGGAGAGAAAGAATGAAAGAAAAGAGAAAAAGAAAAAAGAAAGAAGAAAAAAAGAAAAAAAGAGAAGAAAAAGAGAGAAAAAGAAAGAAAGGAAAAAAAAAGGTGGGGGAAGCAAACAGAAATCAAAAAGCAAAAGAAAAAAACAAACAAACACGGGGGAGTATCCTCTGAATCTGTAGACTTTAAGTCACTTGACTTCCCCTGGAACTGGTCCGTCCAGCTGGTCTCCTGGGGGAGGGGCCTGCTGTGCTGATTCTCAGGTGTTAGCACTTGGGGGAGCTGCTCTGCCCCTGCCTGCTGCAGGGCTCAGTGGGGGTTGTTGACCCCGTGAGGCCCCAGGAGGAACAGCCGCAGTTGCTATGGCAACTCTGGAAGCCTGGAGTCAGCCCCCGCAGTAACTCCGGGGCTCTCCGTCCCGTCCGCAGGGCCTGGAGGCTCCGGGGCGGGGCCGCTGATCTGCTCAGCTCGGGGCAGGAGCGTCCTCGCTGTCCTGGGCCCTCCCGGCCTCTGCCTGTCCCGGGGGAGGCCGGATCCTGGGCTGTGTCCCGGCGCCCTGTGCTCCGGGGCCTGCGCTGTGGGATTCGCGCTCCCGCCCCGCAGCCCCCTCCGCGGAGCCGCCGCCCGAGCCCCTCCGAGCTGCTCCGGTCCCGCCGTGCGCGCTGCAGCCCTTAGGGAGCTCGGAGCACTCTCCCGGGGCGCAGGTGTCTGTTAGTGTCCCCGGGAGCCGAGGGCATCCCCGCCCTCCTGGGTCCTGCTCCAACTCCCTGCGAGCCCCTTTCCGCCGCCGGGAAGGTTGGTGCAGCTCCTGCTCCTCCGGGACGGGGCTCTCCTGTCCTGGGGACACTCGCCCCGGCCTCAGCCCGGCTCCTCGCGGGGCCCCTCCCCCTCGGAGGCCTTTTGTTCCTTTATTTCTTTTTCCCCGTCTTCCTACCTTGATGGAAGCGCGAACTCTTCTCACTGTAGCGTTCCAGGGTCTCTCTTTAAATCTCAGGCTGAATTCGTAGATTTTCAGGATGATTTGAAGGTTATCTAGGTAATTTGTTGGGGACAGGTGACTTGGGGACCCTGCTCTTCCGCCGTCTTGCCCCTCCCTCGGAAGTAAGATTTATTGGTGGGCATGAATAGAGGGGGCAGTGCTGAGGTTCTCATGAGTGCAAAGCCTGCCATTTGTCCAGGAGGCTACGATTAGGGATGTATTTGACCGCACACACCATCTGAGATGACCTCCTTTTCAACACTATGTCTTCAAATTCCTCCACATTAAACTTAGTTAAGTTGGAACTTGGAAATGTGAATCTTCTGGCAGCCAGGGAACTTGAACCCTGTGTAGGGCCTCAATTACATGCTCCTTATTCTACAGCTTGGTACAGATGGACATGACTATTTGGCCTAAGTGGACTCTGACCACTTTGCCCTGGGACTTCCCAAAGTCACCCTGTATAGTATACCTGTCTGGAGCATGTTAATCCCAGCACAGGACATCTTGTTGATATGGATGACATGGAAGGGGTGGAGCCACACTTAGATGTGAAAACCATCTTTGTTACAGCTTTTCACCAGTACTTATTGGCATAAATACTGGGAGCCTGCAGGGCTTTAGAGGAGAACTGCTCATATTCATTTGATATATATATATCAAATTCATATACCATATAGTGGGAACTCATCCACTTTTGCTATCTTCCACCCCAGGTCAAAGATGCAGATGTTGGCATCAGGGATGCCTCTGCAGAAGTGAGAGTTTGGATACAGTTTGTTCTTACAATACTGGTAACCTTGGGCAGGGTGGTGGCCCATAGCGACAGCAGAATCTTCAGTGATGTGCCAAGGAAGAAAGCTATTTGTGAAATTGTTTTTAATTATAAAGTCAATTTTTAAATTGAGATAGCAGTGCTCATGTTCCTACTTCTTCTTGTGTCAGTTTTGGTCATTTGTGTCTTTCAAGGAATTTACCCATTTTACCTAGGTTGTCAAATTCATTGGCATGAAGTCTATAAAATTTCCTTATTATCTTTTTTTTTAAAATTATTTATTTATGATAGTCACACAGAGAGAGAGAAGCAGAGACAAGGCAGAGACATAGGCAGAGGGAGAAGCAGGCTCCATGGACCGGGAGCCCGACGTGGGATTCGATCCCGGGTCTCCAGGATCGCGCCCTGGGCCAAAGGCAGGCCCCAACCCGCTGCGCCACCCAGGGATCCCCCTTATTATCTTTTTAATGACTGGAGATTCTGCAATGGTTCCCTTGCTTTTATTCCTAATATTCCTAATTTGTCTGCTTTCTTTTTCTCTAATGAGTCCAGCTAGAGGTTTATCTGTTTGTTACATTAATCTTTCCAAATGTTAGCTTTTAGTGTGAAGAGTTTTAGCTATTACTTTTCTGTTTTCTCTTCTATTGATACCTTTATCAAGTGCTTACCTTTATTATTTCCTTTTTTAGCTTGTTCTGGGCTTAATTTATTCCCCTCATGGTGGAAGATTACTTTGATCATTTATTTGAGACTTCTTTTTTCCTAATATAGCATATAATACCATCAGTTTTTCTCTATGTCCTGCTTTAGTTCTGTGCATTTCTTAATTTGTGATTTTTTTTCTTTGATCCAGTTCATTAGATGCAAGTCATTTAATTTCCAGGATATTTTGGGTCTTCCCGGTTGCCTTATTTTAATATTTCTAATTTAATTCTATTGTGTGAGAACCTACTTGATATGATTTCAATCTATTTAAATTCACGAGGGCGGGGATCCCTGGGTGGCTCAGGAGTTTAGCGCCTGAGCCTGCTTCTCCCTTTGCCTGTGTCTCTGCCTCTCTCTCTCTCTGTGTCTCTTATGAATAAATAAATAAAATCTTTAAAAATAAATAAATAAATAAATTCACGAGGGCTTGTTTTATGGCTCAGAATATAGTCTAACTTACTGAAACTCTATCTAGCTGCATTTTAAAAGAATGTGAAATATTTATTCTGCTGTAGGTGGTGGAGTATGTCATCAGTATCACTTAAGTGATTGATAATGTTGTTCGGATATTCTACATCTCTGATGACTTTGTCTAGGTTTATCAATTGTTAAGAGATGGCTGTTAAATTCTCCAACTGAAGTAGGATTGACTGATTCTTCTCCTGATTTTGTTAAATTTGCTTCATGTATTGGGTGCACACCCATTTGTAATTATTATATATTTCTGATATATTGGCCCTTTTATCTTTATTGGTCTTTATCTCTGACAATGCAATATTGTTAAAATCTATTTTATTTGATATTAACAGAGACCCTTAAACATTCTTTTGCTTTTTGTTTGCATTGCATATCTTTTTTTCATTTGCTTACTATAACCTCTCTGCATCTTTATATTTAAATGGAATGGAATCCTGGTAGAAAATGGTTGGTTTTTGTTTGTTTAGTAACCCATTCTGACAATCTTTTGAAGCATTTAATCCATTAACCCTTACCATAATTATTAATATAGTTTAGTTGGATATATTATTTAAGCTTCCATTTGTCTCCTCTGGTTTGTTGTTGTTGTTGTTGTTGTTGTCGTTGTTCCCCTACTTTTCCTTTTCTGTTTTTTGGATTAATTGAATATTTTTAAAATTCCAGTTAAATATTTCTGCTGATCTTTTGCTACGCTCCTTTGCAGCTTTTTCAGTATCTGTCCTAAGAATTATAATATACATTCTTAAATTTTCATTGTCTACTTACTGGAAAAATATGACTATATCATAATAGTTGTTATCTGTGCTATAGCTACTATATAATAAACCCTACAAGAAAGATTATATTTTACTTCATGCAGTTCAATTGTTTACAAAGAAACTGGAAGTAAAGGTGACCCAAAATAGTCTCTTGCATCATCCAGATATTCATCATTTCTAGTGCTCTTCTTGTTTTCCCCGAGGATTTAACTTTCCATCTGCTGTCATTTTCCTTTAGCCTGAAGGACATCCTTTAGCAGGTATTGTAATGCAGGTCTTCTGGTGACAAATTATTTTAATTTTCTTTTATCTGAAAATGACTTTTTGGTCTCATTTTTGAAAAATACTGTGTGTGAGGAATACAGATTAAGTAGATACCTTAAGCCTTGCCTTTAAAGACTTTCCAAACTTCTTAATGAGGTAGAGCACTTAATTGAAATGACATTGTGTTTTGCATATGTTTTCTTTGTATATATGTCTTTTTCTCTCCTCCACCCCTCCTCTGAATGAAAATTCTTTCCTCATACTTTGACATACAATTCAAATATCATTTCCTTTTGTGTGCTGTTCTGTCCACTGTGCTAGCCAGAGAAGTGTTATTTTCTTAGACTTCATATTTATATACTATATATTACATCTCAAATAGGAAAAGAACAAATCATAAGACAGATGGTGAGAATATTCTAGGTGAGAGCATATCTTGTCTGAACATTTTCTTTTTACTTTCAGTCCACTTACCTTGCATTGAGAATTTCGGCATGCAACTATGCTTTCTTTTTGTTTATTGATCCAGTTGTGTGTCCTCTTCCACTGATAAATTTTTCCTGTGATTTTCCATTGCTGTCACTATGAGGTCTTTGATTGCAGATCTGTTGCATTCTTTTATCTTTCCTATAACTACATATATGACTCTTTTTAAAATATAGTGCTGGATAGTGCATTTGGTCCTTCACCCATGCCAGTTCCAAAAAAAGGAATGTCCAATGGAATTGAAAAGCATCAAGAGTGTTCCAGAACACCTCACCATTGTCCCTGAAACAACCAGTTTCTGGTCTTAGGTGCAAGGTTTTACAAAAATATCTAAGAGAATATACCACTTCTCTGGGCAGTTACCTTCATTCTTAAATGATATTTTCAATAAAGATAGAATTCTAGTTTGACAGCTGTTTTTCTTTCAGCGTTTTCAAAAGATTATTCTGTTCTTCCCTAACGGTTTCTGATGAGAAGGTGCCTATTTAACCATCATTTTTCCTCTACATGCAATGTGTCAGAGTTCAAGATTTGTTATCTTTGACTTTTAACAACGTGACATGGTGTGACTTGCTTAGGCTTGGATTTTCTGTGTTCACTGTGGTCTGTTTATATAGCATATTGTAACTAAACATTTCTTTCATCAAATTTAGGAAGTATTCAGCTATTAAGTCCTCAAATATTTTTTTCTACCCCGTTCTCTCTTTTCCTTCTGTTATTCTTGGATGTTTGATCATTCTATCCAATCTAACAAAATATTGTTTTTTTTTCCAAAATCTTATTTTTCCTATTTCTCATTTTTGGTCGTTTCTTTTGCTCTAGCTTTAAGCTCACTTACTCTTTCCTCTACTGTGTCTACTTGACTTTTTTTCAGTTAAGTTTTTTTAACGCAGTTCTAATTTTCAGTTCTATAACTTCTATTTGCTTCTTATTTTACTGTTTTTATCTCTGCTGAGATTCCCCATTTCTCTACAGAAATTCTCAATTACAAAAAACATGTTCTGTCTCACTTCATTGAAGATCGTTTTAATAGCTGCTTTAATATCTCTACCTGTTCACTCCAGCAACCTGTTCGTCTCCAGGTCAGACACAATCCATCATCTTTTATCTTGAGAATGTGTTTCCTTTGGGGGGAAATATCTGCATGTTGGATAATTTTAAGTGTATTCCAGACATTGTGAATGTTAACAGATCCTGGATATTGTTTTTTGTTTTTTGTTTTTGTTTTTTTCTCTGATAGTGTTGTTTTCTTTGTTTTAGTAGGGAGTTTCCTTGGCTGGTCTTGAAGTGCAGACGGTTGCTTGAACAGCAGTTCCGTTTCAGTTCAGATCTTTCGTCTTTAGCTGAGCTGATTTGAGTCTGTTACATGCATGCATGTTTCTGGGGTCAGTCAGAGATACTGTGGGACAGACACTGAGGATCCCTCCTCGAACCTCTTTCTGTCCCAGGATTACCCCCACTTACATTCAGTTTCCTGGCTTCACTATGGTTTCTCAGAAAAAGTACCCCTGCCACTGTTGTGTGAGCCACACAGACCATGCTTAGCCCCATGGCTATAAAAACCATGGAATCGGGAACTTGACTGGATAGATTCACCTTCCTGTAAGCACAGGTGCATTTCACATCAGTCTGTGCTTCCGTTCACTAACACTATCAGATAGCCTTTTTCTATGACCTGCTTTCACAGTTGTTTTCTGCAAGGGAGGGAAGTGTCCAGCAGTGTCTTGGTCTATCAGATGCATAAGTGGAAGACTCTGCATAAGTTTGTTTGTTTGTTTGTTTGTTTGTTTAGAAAGAGAGGGCACACAGGAGGGCATGTGCACAGGAGTTGGGGGTGGGGAGTGGAGGAAGAGAGTGAGAGAATCCTAACTAGGCTTGATCTCATGACCCTGAGATCATGACCTGAGCAAAAATCAAGAGTCGGGTGCTTAACAAACTAAGACACCCAGGCACCCCTGCATAAGTTTATTTTTTAAATAATTTCATACCCAGGTTAAGAGTCTCTATTGTAAGTATTTAAAAACCACTCTTTGGAAAGCCTGGGTGGCTCAGCGGTTTAGCACCTGCCTTCAGCCCATGGTGTGATCCTGGAGTCCTGGGATCGAGTCCCGCATCGGGCTTCCTGTGAGAGACCTGCTTCTCCCTCTGCCGATGTCTCTGTCTTCTCTCTGTGTCTCTCATGAATAAATAAATTAAAAATCTTCAGAATGGCATGATGACCTAGCTACTATTTTCATCCCTGTTTTACAGCTGAGGAAATAGAGGCATAGAAAGTTAAGTAACCTTACCAAGGTCACAGAGTGAAGGAGCCTGGATATTTCAGGGGAATCCAGAGGGCCATGACATCCCCTGGGCTAAATTTTAAAAAGACTGTCAATGTTCTCAGCAGAGTGCTGTGGTCAACAGGCAGAGCAAAAGGGAAAAATTAGCTTGTAGAAGTACCCAAGGGCAGGCTCAGAGAGTGTCAGTCACTCTTTCAGGGAGAACAGAATAAAAGGTATATCATAAACAGGAGGTGCAAACATCACAGAAAAGGTCTCGGGTTGGAGTGGAAAGGCTGCAGAGTGTGGGATCCTCGCAACCTGAGGCACTGTGGAAACGTGGCCAACAATGCATACCAGCATAAAATTCAGAACTAGAAGAAGGAGGAACCCCTGGGTGGCTCACTGGCTGAGCATCTGCCTTCAGCTCAGGGCATGATCCCAGGGTCCTGGGATCAAGTCCCGCATCAGGATCCCTAAGAGGAGCCTGCTTCTCCGTCTGCCTATGTCTCTGCCTCTGTCTTTGTGTCTCTCATGAATAAATAAATAAATAAAATCTTAAAAAACAAAACTAACAGAAGGCACTGGCCACGCCTCAGTGGACACCATGCAGGATGCCCAGAGAGGTGGCATTCTATGCAAACACCTCTTCTACTATCACCATAAACCCTTCCTACACTCAGATGCCCTCAGAGAAAAAGGCAGGAGGGAAGACCCTTGAGAAACAGCCCTGAAGCAAGTTTGAGCTCTGTATTGAGTAAATACTCTCAAGACTTTTCTAAAATTAAAAGTGGCATATTAAAAAAATTAAAAAGAATAAAATAAATAAATAAATAAATAAATAAATAAATAAGGCTTATTAGCTAGTAAGCTTAAAGGTTTTTTCCTCCTCATTCACAGCTGATATGGAGGTTTTAAATTAAGGATGAGGTCAGTTACAGAAAAAAAATTGTGATATTTTTGCACAGTTGTCTTAGCAATTCTTACATTTGGCCCCTCCTCTCTTACACCAGCAAACAAGACTTCTGCGATGCAATGTGTTAGTTGGTCCTTGGAGAACAGCAAAGTCTCCTGAGAAGACAAGGCATCTAAGCAAAAGCTCCAGGGCAGGAAGCAGCAAGCCTTGATGGTGGGACAGGGAAGGTGTTTCATAATCTTGCCGTCGATTCTTTCAATCAGTTGAAAGATTTATAGGTAAACATGATTGGTTTGTGGAACTTCAAGTATACTATGAGAGCTGGAATTTTCAGAATAAGGGAGAAAACAGAAATGAGGGTTAGAAAGACATAGATCATTTGTGCTCAGTTCTCCATAAATTAAGTGAATTATACATAATGTCTTGTGAAAATGCAACAGGATTATTATGACTAGAAAAGCTGGCTCTAAAGTTAATAATGAAAAATACTAAGCAAGAAAACCAGAACATTTTTGAAGAGTGAGTAATAAGGAATTATTTATTATAATGTATTACAAATCTATCATCTAATAAAACATAATATTGTTCTAGTGCATGGGTAGCTTGATAAAGGAACAGAATAGAATGTCCAGAATTAGGACTCAAATACATAAAGTAATTTAGTAAAGGATAAAAATGACAATTTGAGTCAACAGGGGGGAACTGGTTACTCAATCTATGGTGTCTGAATGTCTGGAAAAAAATAATAAGAAAGCTGGAGCCATACCATACACAAAATAAATGCAGAATTCTGATGAATAAAAGTTTTATAATGGAAACTACCATCTTTTTTTTAAGATTTTATTATTTATTTATTTGGGAGAGAGAGAGTGAGTGAGTGACTGAGAGAGAGAGAGAAAGCACAAGCCAGGGGAGTGCAGAAAGAGAGGGAAAGCAGATTTCCTACTGAGCTGGGAGCCCAAATCAGGGTTCTATCCCAGGACCATAAAATCATGACCTGAGCCGAAGGCAAACACTTAATCAACTGAGCCACCCAGATGCCCCTGAATAAAAGTTTTAAATGTCAAAAATGAAACCATTAACATGCTGGAGGAAGCCATAAAATATTTTTTTGAAAAAATAATCTCAGAATAAAGAGGATCTTTCTCAGTGTGATGCAAAACTCAGAAGCCAACACTTTTTGATAAATTTGGTGACATAAAAATGTTCCTCACAGAGAAAAATGCCATAAGCACAGTCAAGATGATGACAAGCTAGAAAACAAATACTTTTTTTAAAAGTTATTCCACAAAGAACTAATCTCTTTAATACATAAGGAGAATGACCAACAGCATGATAGATAATGGGCAAAATACATTTTCAGACAGTTCACCAAAAAAGTTAATACGAATATGCAAATGTGTTTAACCACTCTTGTAGGATTTTTTTAAATGCAATTAAAATTACCATGACACATTGATTTTTACTTGTCAGGTGGACCAAAGGCACATGTGGCAGCTCTGTAGGCTCTCACTGGCAGGGAAGCACCTGTCCTTTCAGGGAATGCGGGACCTGGGCTGATCTGGAAGGCAGATTCTCAATGCAGGATTCCCTTTAGCATCACCTGGAGGGCCAAGGAATAGCTTGAATCTTCATGGTGGGACCCAGCCACCTGCAGTTTTATGCTCTCTGGGGGATTCCTATTGGCAGGCAAGTGGAGAATAACTGCTGGAAGGAATTAATGGATTTAGGTTGCAGATATACTCACACATGTTACATTATATGCAAAAGAGATTAGTCCTTTAAGCAGTAGCAAGGACAGGCAACATGCCTGTCTTCCGTCAATGAGGCACCAGGTCAGATGACTCAATGCCTCTAGATGATGGAAAACCATGCAGAGGACAATTCTGTGCAAGTTGATTTGGAGCAACTCTAATAATGTGCAGTATACCATTAGTGAGAAAAGTAAAGTGTACGAGTGTGGATACAGTATTTCCATTGGTGTGTACATAAAGACTGTGAGCATAGGCTTGTAAATGGCTGGAGACTGAAGATCCTGGGGGTTCTGGAGGGCTCTGGAATGGGAACTGCCTCTGAGGAGGGCGGTATGATGGGAAGGGATTGGGAGGAAGATTCCTTTTCACTACATCACCATTTGTTCTGTCTGGCTTTTTAGCTATGTGCATGTATTAACTACTTTTTAAAGTAGGGGATCCCTGGGTGGCTCAGTGGTTTGGCTCCTGCGTTCGGCCCAGGGCATGATCCTGGAGTCCCAGGATCGAGTCCAGCATTGGGCTTCCTGCATGGAGTCTGCTTCTCTCTTTGCCCGTGTCTCTGCCTCTGTCTCTCTCTGTGTCTCTCATGAATAAATAAATAAAATCTTTAAAAAATAAAATTAAATAAAAAATAAAGTTAAATAATGTTTTTTAAAGCAGACGTGGGTCTCTCAGGCACATATGGATTATTGTCCTACAGAGGGTTTTAAGCTCTTTAAATTCATTGTCAGTATTTGAAAATCAATAGCTATGCATTAAAACCACACCTTTGATGTTCTTGGAAAAAAATCAGAATGTCTGGCAGCACTGGTCCCAAAGCACCATACAGCATCCATGAGCTGAAGGCGGTGGGTGCCAGTGTCCCCTTCAGGCAGGGCAGGAGGCTCTAGTTGGTCACAGGAACCTTCCAGGGGCTCTTGAGGCAGGAATTTTACTGTATTTATTTCTTACTTGCCTAGGACAGTGTCTAGCACATAGGAAGTACTTGGTAATTTTTATTTTAAAATGGAACCAAATTTCCATATTAATTATAAACTCTAGTTTACTGGTGTGCAAGAAGAGGGGGTGGGTTGCTGCAATGAAATAATTCTTATTTTACCCTGAAATTACAGCTGTTAACATGCAGTGCATGTGTATGGTATTTAAAGAAGGTCTAGTTATTCTTCTCTAGTGACATTGCAATGCCTACCGTATACCAAAAAATACAAAGCTGCATGAAGAGAGGAAATTAGTGTTTCCAAATCAATGCTTCTAGGAAGATGGGCCCCTCTTTTACAAAGACTGTGTTTATTTACTGATGTATTCCAGGGAAACTAATTTGTAATCTGGTCAGGATGTGTTTATGAGTTTAATACATTCATTTTTCTCTCACCAAAAAAAAAAAAAAGAAAGAAAGAAAAAAAGAAAATGCCTATCAACAATTCAGAGAATAGAAATTGGCACAGGAGCTAATTACAGCTCACAAAGAAAAAAATCTGCTATCTTGATGAATATGTGTTTTCCTAGCATTTCTGTTATTTCCATTGGTAACTGCAGAAAATAGTCGTAGTGTGAACAATTGTTATGGCTCTCTATGTATTTCTATTCTAAATTGTGAATAAGGCAGCATTCTTGGCAAATACTTAGGGATCCATCTGGAAAGAGGGAATGACAAAATTTTCAGAAGATAAACTTTCTTAGTTTCAAAGTCCCTCCTGCTTTAAACTGCTTGTTACATTAAAAACATACATGATGTGCATTATGAGACTCGAAACCTAAATATATGCTTTCAGTTTCGAATGGACAAAAATCCATAGAATACTTAAATATCTATCCAAACACCAAAAAGCAGAACAACTGTATTCTCTCAAGTTTGCTGAATACAGGTTAAGATCAATTCAGAAAGTCCAGCCTGCAGCCAGCTGTTTTGTTTGGAGGGTATTAGGGACATTCTTTGGCAGACTGCATTCTGAGATTTTTTTAAAAAAAATTCTATTTCAGGGTCTTATGCAGCCCCAGAGCCCACTGTTGCCCCAGCTGTTAGGATGATGGGGCCCAAAGAGTGTGAAAACAGAAGAATTAATATGTAAAAGAAAGATCTATTTTAAAACAGCACTGAAAGTGCCAGTATTTTATAGATTTATAACCATACATTTTCAAATCAATTTTGCAATTTATTCTATAATGAGTTAAAACTCCTATTTGCTACTGGCATGCATTTCAAATTTGAAACACATTTTTCTATTCAATGAAAGTAGTAAATGATGCTGCTTAGAGCCTCAGAGGAACTCCCAAAACTCTTGAGCAATCCTAGAGTTGCCAAAATGCCATATATTTTAAATGAAGCAAACATAGTACAAAGCAGGAACAAGAAAATTTGTGTTTGAAATAGTTAACAATGACCTTAAAGGCAGTTTCTTGAGGTGGAAAGAAATTAACCAGAAGTCGTGAAACAGATTAGCACAAACATTATGAAGATCTATTTAGCCTATTACAGGGATTTGAAAGTCTTTTTCCTCCCTAATTTTATATGGATTTCCTGTCCCTTGATATACGGGGATCATTATCCATAGACATATTTTTATAAGCTTTAGTTAAGGTTGTGGAAAGGAGAGATTTTCCTCAGGCAACCAGGGTAGTATGTATATAAATACGTAAAAGAGGGAAAGCCTTACGTGAAATAACTTGAGTTGATGACAGAACCACAAATGGAGCATAATGGGGGGCTTGAGTCCTTCAAGAGAAGGTAGCAGTCCACTGACTGGAAAGTAAGGTGCTGTCTGGGGTCTGCCTATTGATTGAAACTGGGACCCAACTGATGGTTCTCCACGGTCTCCCCAAGACTTACCATAGGCAAGGCATGTAGCAAGGGTTCACAAATATTTGTGGAATAGGTGAGTGAGCAAATAATGGGCAAATGAATGCTGACCACTGGGGGAGTCTGATATCTTCACACACACACACACACACACACACACACACACATACACACACACACACACACCTCCTTTTCTGAAGAATAGCAGAAGTGGAAGGGAACAGGGGGAGCAGGGCCGGGCAGGGCACGGAGGGGTGGGGAGGAAGTTCAGGGAAGAGTGGGGTGGCCACCCTGCTCAGGGTGCCCTGGTTCCTCTCCACTAGTCCTTGGGGATATGGATCAGTCTCGAGCTGGGTACATCCTTCAGTCTTGCTTCTCTACCCCTTTAGGCTCTGAGGATAATTCCCAAGATTTACTCTTGCACTTAAAGGTGAGAGAGAAGGCACAGAAGAATCAAGGCAATTTTTCCAAGAGGACTCAACAAAACTTGATATCTGAGCCATTTGGGCCTGCAAGCAATGATTCAGTCAGAGTAAATATTTTGTTTATTTATTTACTTACTTAAAATATTTATTTATTTGAGAGAGAGAGAGAGAGTAAGGGGAGGGACAGAGGCAGAAGGAAAGAGAGAATCTCAAGCCGACTTCCCACTGAACACAGAGCCCGTCCCAGCGCTCCATCTCATGACCCTCAGGTCATGACCTGAGCTGAAACCAGGAGTCAGACACTCATCAGCTGAGCCACCCAGTCACCTGCATGATGAATACTTTACAGTATATTCTACTTTAAATTCTAAGTCTAATTTTCCTTACTAATGTTCACATAGTCTTGATAGTAGGCATAAGGTATCATTTTATTTGGTAAGATCTTTACTGTAACCATTTTTCCGTGGAGCAATATAAGATGAAGCATGGTTGGTTAACTGATGTGCTTTTAGCTATTAAGTGACAGAGCCAAGACTGAGACCCAAAGAATGGGATCACAAGGTCATCTCTCCCACCACCTGTTGATAGTTAGTATCCCAACATCGATCCAGGTACATGTTTTTATTATAGGCAGAGCATCAAGCTGAGCCTGAATCTCAGCTCCACAGCCTTTATTCTCTCTCAGCTGGGCCTCCTTAAACCAATCCATAAAATGGCCTTGTCTTAGATCACCCTATTGCCAACTGCTGGGTGTTGACCCTTGCCCTGGTCTCCCATCCCAGTCAACCCCAGGCTGGGGCCTTCTTGCCATGCTTTGGGGAGCTCCCTCTCAGTGACTATTATGTCCTACTCCTGCCCTCTCCTGCCTCTGCCTCCTAGGCTTCTGGCCAGGGACTCATGCCCTGCTTCTACTCTGACCTTCCACTTTCCTCTCAACTGGTCACAGCCCACTGATCTCTGTTCCTAGTATTAATATCATCTATTCAGCATGGATTGAGCACTTATAGGTAGGTACAGGCACACATTAGCCATGAGGACCCAGCAACAAGCAAATCAGAGCCCTGCCTTCATGAGGTTCACAGTCAGCGAGGTACAGCTGATGTTGGACAAGGATGACAAATTTGCTGACTGTCATAAAGTGAGGTCCACAGGGGATTATGAGCTGATCTAGACCAGAGAGCAGAGGTCAGTCAAGGCCTCTTGGCAGAACTTTGGATGATACTAGCATTTACATCCAGAGTGGAATGTGCAGGTCTAAAGCCGGACCACGTGAGGGTCTGGCCTGTCCTCTCCTACTCCTTGTAGTCATAATCAGATGCCACTCATGTCAGAATATGACAGAAATAACACCTCTTAGAAACCCATGCCCTCGGGCAGCCCAGGTGGCTCAGCAGTTTAGCGGCGCCTTCAGCCCAGGGCGTGATCCCAGGGTCCTGGGATGGAGTCCCATGTCAAGCTCTCTGCATGGAGCCACTTCTCCCTCTGCCTGTGTCTCTGCCTCTTTCTTTCTGTCTCGCATGAATAAATAAATTAAATCTTTAAAAAAAAAACCATGCCCTCCTATCTGTAGATTATTATTCATTTTTTCTTCTTTAATTCACGCCTTTCCAAGAATGCATGACCTTCACAAAAGACAATTTCCCAGAAGTGGGCACTGTATAGATGAGTCACCCTACATCAAACTGGCACACAGGCTCTATCAGAGCATAAAAGAATACATTTAAGAATTATATTGCCGATTGACTCTTAATTCAATTCTGAAAATGTGGCTCACCCATCTGAACATGAGTCAGCATGAGTCCATTCGTGGGCTTTCAAGAGGCACTTAAAGAATTTCTGAGCCTCTCCTTGATCCACTGAGTTCTCTGTGGGAGTAGCCGAGTGAGGACAGTTTAAATTTCCAAGGTGCCTCAGCTCTCTTAGTGACTTTTAAACATCTGGAGAGCTGCACTGGCCAGGTAAAAGTACAGGGTGGGGGGTTCAGGTAGGGTGTTGGGGGGAACCCCTGCAAACTCCGGCATGCTCCTGCCAGGAGACAAAAGAATCACTGTGGGTGAGGCAGGACCGGGGGATGGAGGGAGGAAGAGCAAGGCAGAGAACACACAGAACTTAGCATGACAGTGTAAAACTATGGTTTTGGCTTTCAGCCAAAGACAAGAAAGAGCCTGATTATATTGCATATTTTAGGATCCTTTTTCTATTCCATTGAAAATGAGGAGGCGAAAAGCTTCTCTTTGTCATAAGAAATCAATTTCTTAGCTGCCATTTCTGCTTAGCACAATGTTTTTCTGCTATATCCTTTAAAATGCCATTTGTTAGTGTGATTACAGACTGAATTCCAATCCATGTCTAATTCTTTAAAATCATCTTTTGCTTTTAAAGGGTATAAAAAAGCATATGGATGAGCATATTAATCACAGCTACTATTTCTAGGGTCTGAGTGAAAAAGAAGTATTTATGTTAATGGTGTATGTGGCTGAGCATACAAGTCTAGAAATATTCTCGATTACCAAAATTATCTCTTCTGCTGCAACAAGAATATAACTGAAAGAATAAATTACCATAAAGTACCATAGCACACCCCATGCAGGTTAGCTTTCCGAGGTTAAATTGTTGCTCTTCGAATCGAGGTTAGAGAATATATATTACTAGTCACACCACTTAGGCCATGATTGAATGAGCCAAAATGTTTAGCCACATTCTCTGGCTCTGACTTGGAATTAATTTGGAAAGTCCTAAATGCATCCCATTGGGCTCCCGGGAGAATCAAACCCTATGAAATTATTCCTTGTTCGCTTACAGTAAAATCTCTTGCAATCAGTACCTTAGTCAAAAATTGGCACCAGTTATTCATAGTGTGAATAGTGCTTGAATCACAAGCACAGGCCACCAAAGCACTGGATGCCAAATATTGTGTAGTTGTAAATCTAACATGTCATGTCGGAATTGGATAGGGAAAGCAATTGCACATCCTTCAGGGGCCTGGGTCCTTGAAGACCATATTAGAGCCACAGGCAGGGAAGTCTTGGGATGATAAACCAGTGTCATGTATTAAAGTCACACTAAACAGGATAAGGCCAACTGTCTCAGATTTCTAGTCTACTATTTTGCCTTCCACGAGGTAGGACAAACTCTCCATCACATGCATAAATGATGCTCAGACCAGTATACCATTTACAGAGATGAAGAAAGATTCCATTTTTGTGAACTCTGGGTTATAACCATGAAAACAATTTTTTGTTTGTGATTTTTCTTTTTAGTCAATTTCAAAAACACTGTGGACAACTAACATTCTTTTCCTTATCTGTCAAAAAGATGGCGAAACTAATACCAAAGCATCCAGGGATGCCAGATTAGGACCAGAGGAGGCTAAAATGATCAGACCCTGGATATGGGTTTCTGCTGCTTCTGCTAAGTTTCAGCCAGAGGAACAAAAATTTCAGCTTCCTGTATGAAGAGAGTGGCCAGCAACATGTAAAGCTGAGGTCTTAACCGCGTTACACCTTTTTCTTCAATTTATCAGAATACAATGTTAATAAGCTCGGAGACCCTCACACAGTATTCCAAATTGCTAAACAGGGCTTTTGTTACCACTGTGTTTATTGTTCAGAAAAACTATGTTCTAAAGAGAAAAGATGACTGAAAATACCACCAATAAAAAATGTCGCCACACAGCACATTTGTGTACCTGAACAAGGGTAATGATAACAATAATTATTACCCCTTCACCAGAGAAAATCAAGATGCTACTCAGCATTGATGCATCAACAGGCAGGAGCTCTGACACTTTGGCTAACTTGTCATCCTCAGTATCCTCATGGCCAGCATACATCTTCTGGCACCTACTACACACTTTACCTGCATCAATTCATTTAATCCCTATGGCAGCTGTGTTTGGGTCCTTCCCAAAGCAGACAAGATGAGATTAGATCTGTAAGAGATCTAAGGGAATGAGAGATTTGAGGGGAATGGGGAAGGAGCTGGGGACGTCCTGATGCAGGCTAAGCTGGAAATGATTAGAAGGGAAGGAAGGTTGGGTAGGAAAAGTCTTAGAATACAGCACGGTTTTTAAGGAAGTCTATGGAGGGTCCCTGAGCCAAGGTTATCTATCCAAGGAGACCACATCAACCAAAAACAAGCATGGCTTCCTGTCTGTGCTTCCTTTGGTGATTGGCAGTGGGAAGTGTGGCCTTGGTGAGGACACTGTCATGTATCAGGGCACAGCTCGTGGGGCGGTAAATCAATGACACCTCCCACAGTCAGAGATCTGAGAGGGACAGTTTCATGCACCATCAGTCTGGGTCCAATTGGGAGAGAGGAACCACATTGTGAGTTAAGAAGTTTAACATAATGAATAATTAAATTCTGATAAAGGAGTGACTATAAGACCCAAAGACACTCAGTTTTATACCCAGGGCTTAAGGAGAGAATCAAAGGAAAGACAGACTTGAAAGGATCCCCTCCCCAAGACTGGGGTTCAGACTTCATTGCAGAAGTAGCTCAGCCCCTCAGATAGCCAGGACATTTTTGCTGGTTTGTCCCAGCTAGAGTTGGGTTGCTGTCCCCAGGCAAGCAAAAAGCAGTCCTCTAGGGACACACAGAGTGCTGGTGATGAGCAAGTCATGGCCTTGGCTACAGAGAGAGCACTGGCTCAGAGGAAAATCACGGGTATAGGCTGGCCAGCCACACCCTGCCTGCAGAGGGAGTTAGGGGCAAGCGTGGGCAGCCAGCCTTAGGACTCTGGTCAGTGTATGGGCAGGTGGCCTCAGAACTCTGGACCCGTGTTGAGAGAGCCATGGGATCAGCTGGCCAGATGGAGGTTCTTGGCAAGAGGCTGGGGGCACAGCTCCACTATGTTCTTCACCCTCATGCTGGGACCCCTGTGCAGCAGGGAGCCCTTCCTCCTGCAGTGTCCCTCCAAGGCATGCCCCTGAGAAAATTCACCATCCAGCTCACTGTGAAGGACAGATGTTTAAAGAACTGCTGTCCATTTGGGCAGAGCATCTACAGAAGGTGAGCCTGGATCTGGGAGGGGTGATACATTGATAATGAGAGCAGGTGGTCACCTTGGGAAACCAGGAGGTTAGTTGTCCCTTTCTAGAGAAGACAAAATGGAGCCTTGGGGAGCTTATATAATTGGCACAAGGTCACATACATAGCAAGAGGAGGAACAGGGGTTCCAACCTAAGTCTGTATGATTCCAGAACACATGTTCTTAGCCACCATGCTGTTTTATCATGACTCATCACAGAAGATACTAGAATCCTTCGTAAAGCTCCTGATTATTTATGACAGGAAACTCTTTTCTAATAAGCTCTGGGATTTGTCAGTATACCATCAAAATAAGTTGTGTTTTCCTGCAGACTTGAGAGGACATTCTTCCCTTACATTCTGTAATCACACGACTCTGCCAAGAACACAGAAACAAATGTTTAACCAGATGTGAAGAAAGTAAGCCCTCCTCATATAAAAGGATCAAAAAATAAGAGAGCAATAGGGACCAGTGACCACGAGGAACTGTTCCGAGGCCCTTGGCTATTCAGACTCAGAGGGAAACAGGAAAGGAATGATGATTCAATATGGCAAAGATTTTCTGGATTGACAAACTCAACAGCTGTTCTCCTTTTCCCCTGGGGTCTGAATCTGAGGAAATGAACTTGCCGATTTCTGCTCACATGAGACGGAACTTAACTGTTACAATGATGAAACACTAGAAGAAAATTCCTTGTGAAGTATTAGTGTCTCCATTCCCAGAGATATTAAAAAGGGAAATCAAAACTATATATCATGGGGACACCTGGGTGACTCAGTGGTTGAGCATCTGCCTTTGGCTCAGGGCATGATCCCTGGGTCCTAGGATTGAGTCCTGCATCAGGCTCCCCAGGGCAAGCCTGCTTCTCCCTCTGCCTATGTCTGCCTCTCTCTGTGTGTCTCTCATGGATAAATAAATAAAACCTTTTAAAAAGACCAATCTATCTATCATGAACGATTCAGACACTCCTCTAGATAAAAACAGCACTTTCTCAGGGTGCTTCCATGTCCCAGATTGCCCATATACCTCAGTCATCTTTAATTCTTCCTTGCCACTAACGGTAAATGCCTTCTGAGGACATGAGCCAACAAAGGGCATCCCCATTCACCCAACACTGTATGCAAACTGTTTCTCATCTTCACAACACTCTAAGATAAGCTCCATTGTTTCCAGTTTCCAGATTCTGAGGCTCAGAGAGGTCAAGTAGCTTATCAAGAATCACGCAGCAAGTAAACAATAGTCAGAATTCTAACCCAAGGGGATCCCTGGGGTGGCTCAGCGGGTTAGCGCCTGCCTTTGGGCCAGGGCGTGATCCTGGAGTCCCGGGATTGAGTCCTGCGTCGGGCTCCCTGCATGGAGCCTGCGTCTCCCTCTGCCTGTGTCTCTGCCTCTCTCTCTCTCTCTCTCTCTTTCTCTCTATCATGAATATATAAATCAAAAAATCTTAAAAAAAAAAAAAAAGGAATTCTAACCCAAGACTATCTACACACAAGCCTGGATGACCTCATGGGCAAACCATGCCTTTTTAGCCCATCAGCAGGTAACTAAGCAGTAAACACTTGGAGGCTTCCTTCCGCTCCTGAACTCTCCCCAAGTCTGCCAAGTCTGAGTTATACAACTCATTTAATTCTGCGTACCTGGAAAACTAGCAAATCAGTAAGCCACAGATGGAAAAAGGAAGATAAGTAATAAAGACAGATAAAGAAAATAGGAGCAAAAAAGTTCAAGAACATGCATATCTCTATCTCTATCTTCATCTCTATCATATCTCTACTACCCAGGCTCTCATGAAATAGCCAAGAATTGACTCATTGACTCACCTCACAAACCTAGTTTGAAGGCAGAAATACAAGATACAGCCCTAGTCAAGCATGAGCAAACTGTGACACTGCCCAATCCCATTATTTTTGCAAGGGGAAGTGTTAAAAACGCCTAAGTTTTGTTTTATTATATGTGTGTACAGAAATTGGACCATCTGAAATACACTACCCCATGTGTTTCTCGAAGGGATTGGTTTACAGTGTTTTGATAACTAAAAATTCTTTATTATTCCCTTGTCATTAATCTTTTGCATCTGAGGCCACAGAACAAGGGAGCAAATCCCTTTCACACAGATGCCTCACTGGGAGAACTCCACCTGTTGTGAGCATTAACAAGTGTGGTGGCTGGTACCCTTCCCAAGAAGCAGGGCTTGCTACAACCTCCCCAGCCACACCAGCTGGCTGGCTCAAGATCCCTGTTACTCCCTCTACTCAGATGGCTTCAAGCTGGAGGTTACTTATGAGAGCTCTACATGAAATATATTTCCCAAAATGTTCTTTATCTATTTATCTAAATGTTCTTTATCTAAGATTTTTACAAAATATTCCTAAATGATCAACCAACAAAATATCTCTGTTCTGTACCTGTCTCAATATTAAAACAAATAAATTATATGCTGGGGATTTTGAAACAAAATGAATAAAAGACTTTCCTTGCCGGGTACCTGGGTGGCTCAGTGGTTGAGCATCTGCCTTTGGCTCAGGGCGTGTTCCTGGGGTCCTGGGATCAAGTCCTGCATCAGGCTTCCCTCAGGGAGCCTGCTTCTCCCTCTGCCTATGTCTCTCTCTCAATCTCTCTCTCTGTCTCTTTCTCTGTGTCTCTCATGAACAAATAAATAAATAATCTTTAAAAAAAAGGACTTTCCTTGCCTTCAAGGAGTTCACAAAAGTAGTATAGAAAATCAAAATGAAAGTAACCACAATAAAATGTGGAGCTCTGATGAAAGCGTTCAGGGATTTCATGTCAGCAGAGGAAATAATAATAATGGTAGGAAATTTGACAAAATAAACAACAGTATTACAACTTAAAGATCAAATTTGATGAAATGAACAACAATATTACAATGTAAAGACCATATGTGCAAATATTTTGGGGATTACACTAAAATAATGATAATTAGAGAAGTTTATACTTATTAAATTATCCCAATATATCAGAATTAGTGTCATTTCAGATGTAATCGAAATAAATATTATTAACAAAATATTTTATACGTTTCTTCTACTTTGTCATTGAAGTCTACTTGCTATTTTATACCTACAGCACAACTTCATCCTGTGAGTTACATTTCTGGTGCTCCGTAGTCACCTGTTGCTAGTGGGTTGCATATTGGACAGCACAATCCAGACCGAGAAAAGTTCTTGAGACAAGCATTAAATATCAGACACTAGTATTTATTAATCAGACGATTCGAATGCAGGTAGTAGTTTATTATAAAAATGTGACATGCTAAATGCTGTTTTAAAAAACATATAATTATTTTAAAGTCAAGCTTCCTAAAGCTATATAATAAGCCAAAATTTAATGCTCCTGTTTTGTAAGTAAATTTTCTGACACATTGCTTGCAAAGCCATCTGAGGACATGCAGTCTGTGATTGCCCAGGGTATTTGATTAGACTGTTTACCTTGTTGCAGAGATAAATGAGGTAACCTCTGCCTCCACAGATGAGCCAAAGGACTTTGGGGGATTAAAAAAAATAGTCTACTTTTATTACACGCATAACTTACTATTGAACATGGGAAATTTGTAAAGCTCCATGAATATCTGATGCAATTAGGCAGTAGATGTATATTAGTTTGGTTTACCAATATTTATTTGTCACAATTACAGTAATCTGGCTCAAAACAAATTTGACAGTAATTCTGGGATTGTTCCTACAAACAGAAGGTCTTTTTTTTCAACAGAAATGATTTTAGGTAGGAGAGAACTTTGATTTGCATTCTCTCCCCGATAAAACAATTCAAGAAAAAGTTTAAAATTTTGTACTGGCATAAAGGAAGCAAAACAAGTTGTAATTTCCCAGTCTTTTTTCTGAACATTTGCCACTGCCCATGAGTCTGTATGTATATTATAACCTGTATGACCTGTAGAGAGAAGGCAGCTTCTGTTTCCACACGAAGCAGAGAACCAGATGCCCTGCTGGATAGTCTACCTTGGGAGGCTTTGCCTTTCACCAAGGCCTTTCAATGCCATCCTTGAGTGCAGGCCAATACAGCCACCATCTGGTTTTTCCTAGCACTGATATTTTGATCCAACCCATCCATGAACTAGGCTTAGGCTTTTCCTTTCTCCATCATAAGGTATGCCTTATAAGGCCCCAGATGTAAGCTGAGGAAGAAGTGATGGTGTAGCAGTGGTTGATGATGTGGGGTCTGGGCTACTTGTTTATTCAGCTTCTGGGAACACTGCCAATTGCTCTCCAAGGTCAAGTACTGTCTCAACCAGGGTCCAGTAGCATGCTTGGAGCTATTTATAGAAAGGCCCATGATTCTTCTGTAATGCATTCCTCTAAAATTCAAGGCTTCTGTGTTCTCTCATCAAGGATTGCCATAATGCCACATAGCATCTTTTTCCACCTCTGACAACTTCATTATGGTAGGCCAAGTTGACTCAATCATGTGGCCCAAGTGGCAGAGCTGTGTGTCCTATGGTCTGGACGTGCTCCTAAGCCATTTGCTGTTCTGGCTCCACTCAGAGTGGGAAGCCCCTGTGGCCTCCGTGTGTGAGTTGGAACTGTTTTCCCAGGTGTGGTATATGCTGTCTCTAGAACCTTTGAAGAATCCTATTAGACACTGTGCATAATCAAATGTCCGGGTTATGTATGAATGACCTCTGGGCTCTGTGTTCTGTTTCATTGATCTATTGGTTTATCCTTGATCCAGTTCCACACAATCTTAACTACTGTGGCTTTTCATTAATTCTGATTTTAATAGGATAAGTCCTTCTACTTTGTTCTTCTTTAGATATGACACTATTCTTGGCCTTGTACATTTCTACATAAAGTTTAGAACCAGTTTATCAAGTTACAACACACGTGCGCATGCGCACACCCACACAATTGTTATTGTTATTGGAATTGCTTTGACTCATAGATCCATTTGGTAATAATTGATATCTTTAAATACTGAGTCTTACACATAAGTAGAATACTTTAAAATTTAGATATTCTTTCCTTTTTCTCAGTAATATAATTTTACATAAAATGTACATATTTTTCTGGTTTGACTCTGAAGTTTTTGATATTTTATATTGCTGCAAACTGAATCTTTTTAATATTTATTTTATAACTCTTTGTTATCATTATGCAGGAATGCAATTACTTTATGAATATTGAACTTATATCCAGAAACTTATTAATCTGTTAATTCCAATGATTTATCTCTAGATTCTTTTTAACTTTCATGAATGTAATCATATAATCTGTGAATAAATAATAGTTATTTCTTCTTTTCTGGTCATTATACTTATATTTCATTAATTAAGTTAGTTAGTTGCTTTACTGTACTGGTTAGAACCTCTGATGCAATGTTTTTAAAGTAGTCAGAATAAATACTTTGTGTTTCATCATGATCTTAGAGTGAAAGCTTTTATTTTATTTATTTTTTTTTTTTTAGAGTGAAAGCTTTTAACACATCACTATTATGTATGCTACTTGTACTTTTTAAAATTATTTTTTGGTAGATATGAATTAAGTAAGCTGCCTTCTTTTCCTAGTTTGCCAAGAGATTTTGTCATGAGTGAATGTTAAATATTAACAATTTTTTCTGCATCTACTAATATATGATTTTTCTTTTTCTTTTTTTAATATAATGACTTACATTATTTTTAAATGTGAAAATAGCCTTTCTTTTCTAAAAAAATAAACCCAGCTTGATTTAGATGTATTTTTGTTTTTTGCAGATTGTTGGATTCTATTTTGATTAATATTTTATATCTTTCCTCATCAGTAATATTTCAACTTTTTATTTTAGTGTTGTCCATTTTTAGTATCTGAGTTAGGCTGGCTGGCCTAACACAAAATGTTAGGAAGGGCTTTTTTTTTTTTTCTATTTTTTTCAAATAAATTTGAAGATTGACATCATGTATCCTTTTAATAATTGATAGAATTCACCAGCAGTGCCCTGGGTGTAGAGTTGCATTTTTGAGACTGTTTTTAATAACAGACTGAATTGTTTTATTAAAAGTCACAGTATTTATATTTTAAGTTTCCTTTTGTATTGATTTTAGTACACTGCATGGTTCTAATAATTTATTAACATTAATTTGCTCATAATGTTTTCTTAACTATTTAAAGAGTAGAGAATCTATAATGATGCTCTCTTTTTCATTCTGATATTGGTTTTTACATTTTACCTTTTCCTTGATTGATAGAGGTATTTGTAATAAATTTAACTAAAGATGTACAAGTCCTTTGCACTAAATACTACAAATCATTGCAGGGATAAATTTTACAACACCTTTAATAATGGAGAAAAAGAGAGAGTTATACCATGTCCATAGGTCGGAAGAATGAGTAATGTAAAGATGCTAGTTCTCAAATTGATCTCTAGATTCAATGAAACTCAAATCCAAACTCCAGTAAACTTAAAAAAAAAAAACAAAACTGACAAGCAGATACTGAAAATTATGTGGAAATTAGAGATTCAGAATAGCCACAACAATCTTGCAAATGAAGAACAAAATTGGAGGGCTCTTACATACTGATGTCAAGAGTTACTATAAAGCCAGAATAATTATGATAATGCTCCATTGGCATGAGTATAAGCAAACTGATGAATGGAGCAGAACTGACTTTAGAAAAAAACCCACATAAATATGGTCAAATGCTTTTCAACAAAGACACCAATGAAATTCAGTGGAGAAACAAAAATATTTTGAAAAATGACACTGAAGAACCATGAGCCATGTGGGTACATGACCCATTTCTCACGCTACACACAAAAATGAACTTAACATAGGTTGTACATGCAAGCGTAGGAGGTAAAGAAAAATCTTCTATAGAAATATAACAGAATACCTTGAAAACTTAAAATAAGCAAAGATTTTATTTCTCAGATTGCTTTCAAAAAGTAATATTTCTTTAAAAAAATGATCAATGCTACTTCAAATAATTTAAAAACTTTGCTCCTCAAAAGACACCAGTAACATAATGACAAAATGAAAAGGCTGTTTACAGACTGGGAGAAAATTTAGATGATAGATTGTTAGGTAGATAGATAGATGATACACACCGTCAATTCTCATTATTTGCAATAATTAAGTTCTATAAAGTCATGAAATTAGCAAATACTAAACTATTGTGCCTAGAGGAAATACAAGGTTATGTCCCTATGAGCCTTTGGTCACAATACTTTCAACACCTGACTAATACATAACCTTGTTTCAGGTGTATTTTTCTTTTTTTTTTTTTTAAGATTTTATTTGTTTATTCATGAAAGACACACAGAGAGAGGCAGAGACACAGGCAGAGGGAGAAACAGGCTCCATGCAGGGAGCTGGATGCAAGACTCAATCCCTGGACCCCAGGATCATGCCCTGAGCCAAAGGCAGATGCTCAACCACTGAGCCACCCAGGCATCCCTCATGCAAACATTCTTCTTTAAAAATGTTATTTAATATATATTGTCGATTCGCTATAATTCATGCCTCAATGAGGCCTATCTAACCTACCTATTTTCTCCATAAAGTACATCACAGCATTCTTGCACTTCAGAACACCAGACAGCACTTCAACACTTCACTTAGGAGTCATTTTAAACAACAAAATCATCAGCAAATGAGATAACAAAACTACAAAACTTGGCACTCAATAGGCTTTAAAAAGACATTTGTAGAATGAGCCGAAGCAAAAAAGCAGAGCATCACTTTGACCTCATCTGGGAACATGGGTATCAGGTGACTCAAAATTTTCACACTTCTGCTCACATTTGTAAGAGACTACAAAAGTGCCCTGAGTATGGATTCTTAAGTTAAAAATGTATTTTACTGAATTATGGAATCCATGAATAGTAAGAATATTTGTGTGTATGTGTGTGAGTATAAAACAAAGAACATGTCTCCAGAATATATATAGAATTTTTAGAGATTAATAATAAAATGAAAAAAGCTCAGTAAAATGGGCAAAAAGAAGAGAATTCGGAAAAGAATAGAAATGCACAATAAACACATACAAAGTCACACAACTTTATTGGTCATAAAAGAAATGTAAATTTTAACTAAAGGAAAATAATACACATACGCAACAGATTGGCTAAAACTAGAAAGTTTTACAAAACCAGATGTTGAAAAAAAGCATAGGAACAGGAACTCTAAAACATTGCTGGTGGTATGTAAATAAAATTTGGAAAACATTTTAGGTGGCTTCTTATATACTTAAACATACTCCTATTTTATGATTCAGCAACTCTATTCCTAGTTTTTGTTCTCCTAAAAATGAAAACACACATTTAAAAAAAGATTTACTCAAGAACTTCAATGGAACTTAATATTAATTAAATACTGTAAACAACCCAAATAGCAAGGGAATACTACTCAGCAATAAAAAGAAATAACCTTCCAATATTCACAACAACAACATGAGTGAATTTATGTTAAGGAAAAGAAGCCAGGCAAAAAAAAAAAAAAAAAAAAAAAAAAGAGTTCATATATTATTACTCTCTTTATATACATTTTAAATAAAGAAAAAATAATCTAGAAGGATAGAAATCAATATCATGGTTGTCTCTGGAGAGGAGAATAATTAATTAGATTTTCTAGGATGGGACATACTACGTATCTTCACTAAAGTATTAGTCTGGCTAATGTGTGCCTTTGCCAAAACGTATGTAAATTATATATATATATATATATAAATATATAAATAATATCAGTGCATCTAATTATATGCAATCATATCTCAATTACCAAAAAAAGTTAGAAGGAGAAGAATATGAAGAGAGAGAGGGAAAGAAAGAAAGGGAAGGGGGAACATTCTTTGAAAGAAGCATAATGAAAATAGAAAAAAAAGTGTGGGCGGATATGGCTAACTTCTCTCCATCTTCTCTAATACTGTGACTTAAAAAGGTAAACACACCAAAGGAAAGAATTTAGATGGAATGTTAAGAAAACTTGACTTAGAGTTCATGGATTTCCCCATCCGTGGAGGTATTGTCATCTAGGGATTCAGTGGGTTTGTGAGCCATTTGAACTTATGTGAAATCTTGTGTGTCATTTTCTGTGTACATATTTATCAGAAGACACAGCTAACATCAGGTTTTTTCAAAGAGCCATGGATCTCAAAATATGAAGCATCATTTTCTTAAAGGAATTTGCAACCATCAGGCTAGATTACATGGTGGGCATGTGAAATGTCTTACCTGACATATCCCTACAGTTATGTATTTGACAGCATTTGCAAATCAGTGTCAAAATCCTTGAGGATAATGTTAATGTTGTCGTTATGAAGAAAATACCCTTATTCTTAATAGGCATATATTCAAGTACTATAGTTTCACAGTATCTTCAATTCTCTTTCAAATGGTTCAACCAAAAAAAAAAGTGTATATATAGATAGAGAGCAACCACAATAAAGCAAATGTGGCAAAATATTAATAATCAGTAAGCCTTGGTAAGAAATATATGGATCATCATTGTACTGTTCTTACAACTTGCCTATGGCTTTGAAGTTTTTCAAAATTAAGTGTTGAGAATAAAGAATGAGACACATACTCAAAAATTTTTTGATCAGCCAGGCAGAAAAATCAAGTTTCGCCTACAGTTGCAAAAATTCAGGCCAGCCTCAGATTTCTCTATGATATTCACCACTAAAAGATGTTAAAGGAGTGCTAACAGAATTCTTAGGGAGAAAAAATTTTAAGCCAAGATTTTTAAACCCAGCCAAACATTTGATTAAATATAAAGGCAACAGGGAACACACTTCCCAAGAACCCTTCTTAGAAAAAAATGAGATACATGAGATATCTCATTGTGGTTTTGCTTTGCTTTTCTCTGATAATTAGTGATGTTGAATAACTTTTCATGTGTCTGTTTGTGGTGATGATATCACAGGTGTGTGCATATTTCCAAACTCATCAAAACGTATATATTAAATTTGTGCAATTCTTTGTATATTTAGTACACCTGAATAAAGTTGAAAAAATACTAGAAGATAGATTTCATTCAACTAAGAGTTGAAAGGAGAAATTATGGCAAAGGGAGTGGGTGTGCATGACTGTAATATAACTTAACTATTATCTGAATACTAAAATAGACAGGAAGATTATAGTTACACAATAAAATGTAACTATTTAAAGTCTGATGATGAAGAAATAGAAATTAAAGTGTTTGGGAAGACAATGGAGAAGGAAAATTGAACACAGTTCAAGCACACTGATTTTCTCATCTTTGATACATGGGGTTCAAGAAAGATAAATAAAAATAAGCTAAAAGCAGCATTAGCATATTTCAGAACACAAAAATAACTATTAACAATGATATCAGCTAAAAATCAGTAGCAGAGAAGACAGAGATTAGTTGAAATATACTAATTTCATCATTGTCCATAGAAGAGAATCACTACATTAGCACATTTTTTTAAATCAGATAATCCAAGTAGACACAGAAAAAGCACTTGAAGAATTTCACAATGATTCATAATTAAAACTGCTAATGAACTAAAAATAGAAAGGACCTTCTTAACCTGATAAAGCACATCTATAAAAATATATTAGAATAATCATCTTGAACCAGAAAGTATTATAAGTAGTCTCTTAAAATCAGCAACACAACAGAGACGACCACTAACATCATTCCTAGTCACCTAGTAGTAGAGGTTCCAGTAGCCCAAAAGCCAAGAAAAAAATCTTTCGGACATAAGGATTGAAAGAGGGGATTGGCTTCTCCCTCTGCCTATGCCTCTGCCTTTCTCTGTGTGCATCTCTCATGAGTAAATTTTTAAAAATCAGCAACAATTAGAAAGTATGATTTGAAAAGATACTATTTGTTATAGCAGCAATATTTATAAAGTATCTAGAAATAAATATTTCTTTTTTAAAAGATTTTATTTATTTGGAATGCCTGGGTGGCTCAGTAGTTGAACCACCCAGGTGCCCCCCACCAGAAATTAATCTGACGAAAGATGTTCTAGACTCGCTCAGAAAATGTCAAAGCTTTACTGAAGGAAATTAAAGAATACTTAACAAATGAAGGGATGTTCTTAACCGTAGATAAGAATATTTAATATTGTAAAGATATCCATTGTTCCCCAAATGATTCATGGACACAAAGCAATTCTAATAAAAATTCCAACACATGCATCTTGAAACATGACAATTTGCTTCTAAAAGTGACATCGAAGAGCAAAGAATCAGAGATAAGAAAATGTTAAAGAATGACTGGCACAGTGGGGTAGAATAGGGACTGTCCTACCAGATGTAAAGAGTTCTCATACAGCTGTTGTAACTATGAGATTACAATATTGGTGGTAGGATAAAAAACAGAAGGAGCAGAACAGAAAGTTCCCAAAAGTGACACACAAGAGTCAAATTTAAATGTTATTTAAACTGAAAAAAGATGGAGTCCACAACAAAGACCTGATGATGATTAGGACTCCCTATTTGCTAGATAACATAGCTTTAATATTAATAAAACTGAAAGAAGGCATGAAAAACAGGCAAAAACACAGTGGGAATTATTCAATTCCACTAATTTCATTTTTATCAGATATGTAAATCAAAGACGTATAAGACTTTAACATAATCCTGTAGATCATACATGTGTATGTTAAATGAAAGGAATTATAATTTCAGCATATATTATATACTGAAAAGAACTATTTTATATATTGAAAAGAGAATTTTCACTCATTTTAAGTACACATGATAATACAATAAAATCAAAGACAATTACAAAACCAGAAAACTAAACTCTACAACCCGGAAAGGATCATTTTCTGGGAAAAGATAATTTACTAAAATTCATCTCAGAATACAGCAAAAATACAAGCTCAATATTTTTCATCGAAGAATAAAGGAAATTGTCAAAGGATTCCTCCCCATCAAAAAGCATCAGGTCCAGATGTGTTCACAGGGGAATTCTACAAACCATGTAGGTAATTCCAATGTGAGTTTAAACTGTTCCTGCATATAAAGAACAGCTACAAAGGGGACTTTCCCAATTATTATATGGAAAATATTTTGCTTAAATCTCAATACCCAAACTCATAAGAGACAGTACTGGAAAAGAAATCTAGAGATCAATCTCACTTAAAATATTTATGAAAAAAAAATTATGAATGGGGCACCTGCGTAGCTTAGTCAGTGAAGTGTCTGCCCTTGGCCTAGGTCATGATCCCAGGCTCAGGGAATGGAGCCCCACATTGAGCCTCACTTTGGGATCCCTGTTGAGCAGAGAGTCTGCTTCTCTCTCTCCGTCTGTCCCTCATGCCCTGCCTACCCTGAGGCTTGTGCTCTCTTGCATAGTCTCTCTTACAGATAAATAAATAAAATCTTTAAAAATATATGTTTATGAAAAATACTAATAAAATATGTTTTACCAAAAGAATCCATGAATACTATAAAATAATATTGCATCTGATTAAGCAGGGTTTATCCTAGTAATACAAAGTTGGTTTAATATTAGGAATCACCTCAATAATTGCTGCCTGTGAAAACATTTTCTAAAAATTAGCATCCATTTTGAATATTTTTTAAATCTTAAAGTAAGTGTATATTTACTTAAAATGAATAAATGACTTTTTTGACACACACACATCACAAATGACTTAGTGGAGAATAGTAGAAACATTTCTATTACACTATTATTTAACAGGGCTAGTAGACACTAGCTAAAGCAATCAAAAAGAAAACAAATAAGATATATAAAACTGGAAAAGAATGAATAAAATTGTCATGAATTGTAGATAATTTGGTTGTGAAACTGAAAAATACTTGAGAATAATTTTTAAATAATTATAAAAACAAAGTTTAGTAAGGTGTCAGGGTACAAAACTAGTACCCTGGAAATTGGTACAACCTCTGTACATAGAAATTTGGCAATAGCTACTGAAATTTCAAATGTTGATGACCTTGGATCTAGAAATTTTACCTGTGGAAATTTGTCCCTCACATACACAGGGCATGTATAAGATTATTCAATGACCCATCATTTATGATAGCAAAGGTTGAAAATAACAAACATTTGATAATATGGGCTATTGAAACAATCTTTGCATGGCTATAAAACACACTACTTTAACTGCTCAAAAGAGTGAAATAGCTTTATTTATATATTTTCATAATGCAACAATCCTCAAGATACGTTGTTAAGTGAAAAAGCAAATACAAACCATTCATGTAAAGTTAAAAGAATACACTTGTACATGCTTGTATAAGCACTGATTATCTCTGAGTGATATGAAAGAAGTTGATAATCATGAATGTATCTAGAGAGGGGTCCTGGTGGCTGGCCTTATGAGAGAGACTTACTACGGTATGAATTTTTAATGTCTGTCCTATGAACATGTTGATAAATATGTTGGTGAAATAAAGGACCGCTTATCTCAGTGGTAATAACCACAGTTGTTATGGTAACTACTCTTGGTTCATCCAACTGGAAAACAGTAGAAAAAAAGTTACTTAAACTGTGGAAGATAAAATTAAACTTCCCATGGGACTAATTTTATGCAAATTTATACTAAGTTTTATTTTTTTGAATATACTTTTTGAATTCTCTCACCAAACAAAAATATATTAAGAAAATATAAATCTTATCCAGAATAAATGTTAATGTGATGTTACTAAATAGTTAATTTAATAAGAAGGATTTTTTTAAGGAACTATTCAATATCCAATAAAATTAAGTACTGCTAGTAGGTACTTACCCGTGGCCTAAAGGCTTTATTTCCCAATCATAGAGAAAAGTAGCATATCTCTCCAAGTAAAAACACAATCATGAAGAGATCACACAAACGAAGACTTCGGGCTTTGATACAGTCAAGTAAATATTCCCAGGTGTCTTATTAATCAATTTGAAATGGACAATCTATTTGTCTCTATGGCCAAATAAACCTAATGAAACTGTTGTATTACAACAGACTTTTACTAAGATTTCACATAGTACCATCTTATGCCCAGTTTATGAAACTTGTAGTGACTTATGCTAGGTAAACACTTATCTCCAAAACTTGGAGCCTCAGAGATAGAAAAGTGGGACAGAAAAAAAAATTAACTTTTTTTGTCTTCATGAGCAAGAAATGGATCACAAATAATAATGTTCAGTTACAAAACTCAAGCTTTGTGTAAACTACTTCTTCCTCTGAGTCATTCCTCATTGGTGGTCTACTAATAACACATCATTCACAGCTAGACGTTGGTGTTTTTCCTTTGAACATAAACAACTTCACAGAACATTGACATCAGAGAAGGTCATTCTGTGACCATGATAAAGTAGTAAAAAAAAAGTACTTCATAATTTTATCTCAGAACAGATAAAAACAAGGCCATTATGCAAACCACAAAACTACCACCCTCTCCTAATATAAGTGAATGCCACTTCTTTCCTATTTAGAGCTTTGATCTTACTCTAGTCATCCTGCTTTGTTGATGTTTTATTAAGAAAATCAATCAGCATTGTCTCTGCTTCCAGACAGCTTCCAATCCAGGGCAAATATCCAGTTACTTAGACCTTCCCCAAATTACCAAACACTTTGCTGAAATGTCTACCATTCTCCATAGTGTGTGGTCTCCCTCACTGCAATGAGCAACAAACCCACCTTGCTCAACTACAATATATTCTTGGTGGCCTCCGGCTGGAGAAGCAAGAGTTGCCTTTACCCAATGACTCACATTCTTCTTCAATTCTCTCTTAAGCACACACCAATCAGACTTTCAATCATACCAAGCCACTGAAACTGCTCTGCAGTGTCACCAGTGACTTCTAGGAGATTGATTCCAATGGTCAATCCCCAGTGCTCTTGTTACTTGACAAACAGTAGCATTTGCTGTAGAGTACTGGTCATGTTCACTTGGCATCTACTCACTTGATTTTCCTCCTCCTTGGCCTGCCATTCTTCATTGCCTCCTTTCCAGATCCTGCCTCAATTCCTTAATTCCTAAGCATGGTATACCCAAGGGCTTAGGTCTCTGACTTCTATCTGTACTTACTCCCTTCACAACCTCCAGTCCCATACTTGTAAACATTTATGCTGATGACTTGTGTGTGTATGTTCCTTCACTCCATCCTGAAATATGTATATCTTGATATAAAGAAGTCTGACTAAACCGGAATAAATATGTATTCATTGCATATTCATTCCATTCAACTCCATTTACTCTGATCTCATAATGGCTGTCTGTATTCGGCATTTAAAAACATATGGCAGATATCTCAAACTCTGCAGTGGCTTACATCTCACTAGTACTAAAAGCCAGTCTATACAAAAATCTACATGATCCACTCCCCTCACACTCATACACAAACCTACCTCTAAAACACTGTTCAAGTTCTTCAAGGCAGAATTCAATTATTCAAATGCATTCAAAAGATTGGAGCTCAAACACAAAGTTTTAGGACAAAAAAAATTGAATTCAAATCAATGAGCATGATGTGGGATTTTTTATTTAGATGTTTTTATAACAGACTAAGATGAATGAATGACTGCCAGATATACTGGTAACCTTGAAATGTGTCAGAGCTCTTGGGATAGTGGGTCCTTCCCACCCCAGATATTTGATGAATCATCTCCCAGGATCCTGAGAGCCTCCCACAACCGACTCAGTCCCCCTCTTCTTCTTTTTAGCTACTCAGGGGTCATTCCATACACCTCTGCCACACCTTCCCAGAAACAGATCAGCAAACCCTATTAATGTCTAACCGCTGCTTTGCACCAAGACTTAATCTAGCAAACTTGAAATAGAATATGCCAAGCACAGCATTATCTTTATTCAATAAAAAAATATGTTAGTTAAAGCAGTAAGAATAATAAAGGATCACAAAATGTTAGATTTACATTAGCTCTTAGATATGATCTAGCCCAGGGGTTTTGTCTGTAAAGAGCCAGATAATAAATATTTTAGGCTTTGTGGGTCATGCAGCCTCTGCTGTACTGACTCAGCACTGCTAGTGTAGAGCAAAAGCAGTCACAGAAAACATGTAAACAAACGGCTGTGGCTGTGTTCCAATAAAACTTTATTTACACAACTATGCCTCAGGCTGAATTTGGCCTATGGGATATACTTCATGGACTCCTGATTATTTAAACCTACTCAGTCATTTCATAAATGTAAACAAAGTAATTTGACACAAAGAATAAGGGTGACCCCATGCTCCTACTGACCAGGATAATCTCAATATGTGCCTGTTTTCTCAATATTATTATTAATTATCCCCTTATTAACTTTCTCAAAAGCATCCTAGTTTGGATAACAAATTATACGGTCACCTTTTATAATTCCATGTCCTTCAACTTATGTAAATCCCCATATTTCTGATATAGTAACAATACCCAAAAATAATTTAAAGCTGAGTAAACATGGAGCACAGATAACAGTAATGTTTATAAACTACCAAAGTTAGTTGAAGAGGTCTATAAAATTGTTCAAAGTTTTAATAGACTGATGGTAAGCTATTTTCTAAAAATCAATAAGTAATGTTGGATAATGGAATAAAAGATTCAATATTTGTTATATGTTATTTAAAGATAATGTGACTATAACTATTCAAGAAAAACATTAGTTTTCTTGGAAATGTACAAACTATCTTTCAAAACACTAATAGCATTAAATATTTAGAAAACTATAGGCCCAACATTTGCCAAGTTATCTTAAGTTACAACTTCAAATTCTACCCTTTGACATATTCTATGAGTTTACTTCTTCCAGTTGGACACTCTTCCTTGATGTTCTAACATGGCCTTAGGGTCAGGCATGGCCATGGTTGAAGCACTTTCTAGCTCTGAATGCTACAGCAAAGCAATCAGCTCTGAGGATTAAAGAGAAGAAGAGATTTCATGAGTTTGCATTTCTTTCCTGTGCCTCTGAGTCTTCCATCAGCTTGATTCTGACTTTTAGATTGGGTCCAGAGTCTCAAAAACTCAACATAAGATGTGGTTAAACCACAATTATAGACTGAATGTTTGTATCTCCCCACCCCAAATTCATATGTTGAATCCTTAGCCTCAAATGTGATCGTATGTGAAAATGGGGCCTTTGGGTAGTACTTTGTTCTAGATAAGGTCATGAAGGTGGGTCCTCATGATGGGATTAGAGCCTTTATAAGGAAATGCCAGGGAACTCTTTCTCTCCCCACTCCCTCTCTTTCTCCTTACCATATGAAGATACAGCAAAATGAAAGCCATCTACAAGCCAGAAGGAGTATTCTCACCAGAAACAGAATCTGCTGGCACTTTGATCCTGGACTTCCTAGCCTCCCAAACTGTAGGAATTAAATGTCTTCCAAGTCCCAAGTCTACAGTGTTATAGCGGCCTAAGCTATACATCCAGCTTCCCACAACAGCATCTGTGAATGAGCTTACCACAACCCATTCTCCAGCAGAAATAGAATGAGATTTGGTCCTTACTAATACAGCATGAGGTTTGATTTGGGACATTCAGTGATAACATGCCCATAGGCATTTTTTAATGTCTTAGAGGAATTATAGTTTTAAATAGCTTTGAAAAGCATGCTATTAGATTTATGTTTTTAGAAGTTGCATTTTAGAAAGTAATTTTACTCCTGGATAAAATATTTTATTTTCATTACAGAGTTATATGGATTAAGCTTGGGGTATCATTCCAGATAAAATGATAAAAGTTTATTTCACAGTTTAAGATATTGTCAACATTTTTAGCCTATCCTACTAAACTTGGGCCTGAGGCTTGCACATCATTCAGCTGTCATCTGCCCAAAATAAAATCTTATCTTTCGAGACATCTGTGTAAGTGGCTAAAATGCTGAAAGACATGTAGTTATTCATTGCTATTGTTTTCAAGTTTAAATAGGAAAGTAGGAGAAAAATAGCCTCCTTTAAGATCATCAGGTAGGGGCAGATTGTGTACCGTGTAATTTATAAATCAGGCTGTTTTTTCACATTTTCCATAAACCACTCACTTAAATTTTGATGCTAACCTACTTGAGAGCAAGGATCATATTTTGGATTAAAAGTTTGTCAGTAGGGGCATGTGGGTGGCTCAGTTGGTTAAGCATCTGGTTCTTGGTTTTGGCTCATGTCACGATCTTGCTTTGTGAGATCGAGCCCCATGTGGGGCTTTGTGCTCAGTGTGTAGTCTGCTTCAGATTCTTTCTCTCTCTCCCTCTGCCCTTCCCCTTTCGTGTGCTCTCCCTCTCTCTCTCTCAAATAAATAAATAAACTCTTTTTAAAAAATTAAAATAATAAAATAAGTAAAAATTTGTCCGTAACTCTCTAGTTATGCCAAGAATCCTAGTTGGGAAAAAAAAAAAAAAGAATCCTGGTTGACCATGACAACTCTTGGAAATTCTTAACTACCAAAGGCTTTATCTAAATTATCTATCAGTGAATCTTTTGGAGTGCATTAAAAGGTCAATGCACACTTCTCAGCTTCTTCAGGAATTTTGATACCTAACAATATGCCACAGCCTAATTGTGGGGGAATTGACTTTAGGCACTGGACAGTTCTAGACCATGTTCATGTGGGTTAAGGGGAAGAAAAACAAGAAAGGACTAGCAGGCCTATCAAATACAACCTTCACTTTCTAACTCTAGAATGAAATAGGGCCATGATGTAGCAACAGCATCCTCTGGTTTACATCATCCACAACCTGGAAGCAGTATGGAAATTACCTAAGTTCAAAGGGAGTAAAAGCAATCCTTTGTTTCTTCTCACTACATTTCTACTCTTGTATTTACTAAAGGGAAAATCAGAAGAGTTAATCAATGCTTAGGAAGAAGGACAGTATCCAAGTTAGTGTTATGGAGTCAGTTGAGTGTCTACCAAAATCTGTCTTGCTTTGAGCACATTGCCAGGCTATATTATACAGTCTTCTTCTCAGTTATGTGTGTGACCATGTGACTAGGTTCTCAATGATTCAACTTGAAAAAGTGAGATATGCTATTTTTATAAAGTATGAACCTTATTTCTTTTCTCCTTTGTGAAAACTGGAACCTACTAGAAGAATTAGTGTAAGTATATTGGTAATCAACCCCCAACCCGGCCTGTAGACTTGGGACTTCTGCTTCTTCATGAGGTATTATAAAGGAAACATCCATTCTTTCTCTACTTCTCACAAGTGTTTCCAAATAGAAGGGGATTGATTTATCTGGCTGGTGAAACTGAGCACAAGATTCACTCTCCATGTCTGTCCTGGTCTTGTGTCTCATCTTCTTCCTATTCTCAAAGTGTTCCTTTTCTTTTTAGTCCCTTCTGTTCCTAGCTAATAAATATACTTGGGAGGCTCCTTGGGAGGACCTAGAAGCCCATCTTTTTGGCTTTTTCTTTCTTAGACTTAACAAGTACACTATAAGCTAGAATTTTCAGGGAAACTATCTGGATAAGTGCCCTTATAAGCCACATTCTTTAGATACAACCCTTTCCAATTGCAAGCCTCCAGTCCAGATCAGGAAAAGGGGAGATCATTGAAAGCTCCTTTTTTTTTTCTTCAGGCCCAAGCATAGTCTCTGTTCAACCCAAGGTATTTACTATATTATGTTTGCCAACTGGATTTCTGGATGTATTTCTCAATTTGTTTCAGAATCTTCAGAGAAAAAAACGATATAATTGTTTTGCACCTTTATACCTCAAATGAGAGGGCAGCACCTCAAAGAAATATTACAAGGCCCAATAATTATTTACTTCATTATATTGCCTCTGCTTTGAGAAATATGAATTTTGACTTATTAGTTATATGGACACAATCATTCTGGATGATTTTCTAGCATGACTATCAATAGTTTTAAAAATATGCTATGGCTAAGATAGCTACAGGTCCACCACAGATTTCTGTATCCCTTCACCTAGGGTGGAATGACTAAGTTAGGCAGGGTCATTTCCCATGCCATGTAAGTGAGGCTATGTGACTCACTCTTACCAGTGGAACATAAATGGATGTGAGGAGCATCATGTATGTGCCACACAACATAAGGGGTATACTTTTGCCATCCTTTATTTCTCCCTCCACTGGCTGAAGCACACTTGTGTGATAGTCCTGGAGACCTTATTCAGAAGATGGTGGAACTCAGTACCACCAGAGAGAGAACCAGTAACACCTACTTTGAATTCCAAGTAATAAATAAACTATATTTGAGCCATTACACATTTTTTAGTGTACCTGCTACCCCAGGCAGCCTACCATAATAATAGCCACCCAATAATAACCTTGGTCCAATGGCTGTAGGTAGCCAGAAATAATCACAGATAACACAAAAAAGTCATGTCCAACAATGCTGTTACAGCATTTTATGACAGCGAAGCCACTTGGAGGCAACCATAAGGTCAAACAAAAGACAGTGACGTAAGTAAATTTATTTATGATAAGATATTTTTAAGCATTTAATGTAAATTTTAATTTAGATCAAAGGATATAATAATTTTTAAAACAGCTAATTAATACCTACGGAAGTCTTTGCCACATTTCAGACACTGTTCTGAAATTTAATCTTTACAATAACCGTGCTATATGCTTTTTATGGATAAGAATGCCAAGGCGCAGAGGTAGAATAACTTACCTCAGTCACACAGCCAATAAATGGGGGGGCTAAGAAATGCACATAAAATAATACGTGAAAATGCCTAATAGATAAGAAGACTAAGAAGCAGAGAACAAAATAGATGTACATTCTTGTCTCTATTATTTCATATGAGTGGATCAGGTCAGCTGGGGGTCATTCATGCATTCATCCATTTATTCATTCATCCATCCATTCAAAAATATTTCTTGAGTGCTTGCTACTTGTCAGGCACTGCTCATGAGCAGAACATGACATTGACTTCACAAGCCTTCCATTCAAGTAGGAGAAACATAAGAAACAAATATGTAATAAAATGTTGGCTTGAGAATTGCTGTGAAGTGAAGCCAGGAAAGGGCAAACAGGACACTCACTTAAGGAAGGATCATCAGCAAAGGCCTGAGAGAGAAGGAAGGAGGCCATTCAGAATCCTGAAGGACAATTTTGTTATTGGCAGAGGGAAATGCAAAAACCATAAGGAAGGAACAAACCTGCAGTGTCTGAGGAAAACCAAGGTGACTGTAATGGAATGCATGGAGAGGACAGAGGGAGAGTGGAGTCAGGCAAGTCCAGTCTGCACATGGCTTTGCCAGGAAGGAATTTGGATCCATTTTGGGTGAAGTGAGAAGTGTGGCAGGTTGAGTTCCCTGAGACAGACTCCAAGGTGGAAATGCATGGGCAGGATGCTTCTGGGAAGGGATCTTAGGCCTCTATATCTACAGAAGAGTGAAAGAAGCAGGATTAGCAGAGGGAGAAGTTGAACCATGATGTAGCCTGTCCCATCAGGAGCTCTGAAGCCAAAATGGCTAATACAATGCAGGTTCAATATTACTGTATCAACCATCAGTGGATAAAGGCAGTATTGAGGGAGACCTTGATGAGGCAACATTCTTCAGCAGAGCAATTCCTAAAGAAACCCAGCTGAGGGCTGTCAGCTACCACCTATCCAGCATCTGAGGAAATTAGTGCTTTAGTCCTGGGGAGAGGTATGAAAAACATCCACTCCCAAAAGCCACTGGGAGGTTTTGAGCAAGGGAGTGACATGATTGGAATCATGTTTCTAAGGGTCATTCAAGCTGCTGTGAGAAATTATTGTGGGAACAAGAGCAGAAGCATGGAGACCAGCTAAAAGGTGAGTGACCACTTTGGGTTTCTGGTCTTACATGTTCTAAAAAGTAAACCAGGAAGCAGCATGAAGCCTAATAGGCATCGGAAGACATTTATTTTCTTTTTTTTCAAAGAGCTAAAAAAAATTATTTCTTTATGAGAGAGAGAAAGAGCACACATGCGAAGCATAGGGAGAGGGCAGGAGGAGAGGGTGAGAAAGAATTCTCAAGCAAACTCCTTGCTAAGATGGAGAATGTGGGGCTCCATCCCAGGACACCCAAGATCCTGACCTGAGCTGAAGCCAAGAGTCAGCCCCTCAACTGACTGAGCCACCCAGGTGCCTGAGCAATCTCTTGATTAGTCATATCAGAGAATCAGAGCATCCTTTGGAGAATTCCACTTACACTTTTGAAATGAGCAACAAAGTCTGAAGAAAGTTACATCTATTAGAAGGCATCATGAGTCCCACTTCAAAGAGAGGCAATGCCATAATCACTTTCTACAAATGTAATAATAAATTGGTTCAGAAAATTGATGATCCTAAAAATAAAGATCTGAACCATAAGGGTGACTTTGCTAATATGCCATTAAGAAAGTTGTGACTGCAAATTGAAATTGCCAATATAGACAAAACAGGAAATGCAGATTTTCTTACCCTCTGGAGGAACCATCTTTTGTCCAAACTACAGAAAACTTTACTGCAATAAACACAGAAATAGGTATATATGTGCACAATTTTAGACCAAAAATCTATGCTAAATCATCTGCTATGTGCTCTTAGCAGATCATAGATTTAACTAGTCAATATTTTTTCCAGTTTGGATCCTAAAATATCTCTCCTCAAGAAAGTGGTTCTGACTAGCCAATAGGATCCAACAGTACATTAAAAGGATCCCACCATGACCAAGTAGGATTTATTCCTGGGCTGCAATAGTGGTTCAACATCCACAAATCAATCAATGTTATACACTACATTAATAAAAGAAAGGACAAGGACTATATAATCCTCTGAATAGGTGCAGACAAACCATTTAACCAAGTACAGCATCCTTTCTTGATTAAAACTCTTCACAGTGTAGGGATGGAAGGAACATAGCTCGATATCATAAAAGCCAGCTTCGAAAAGCTCACAGCAAAAATCATTCCCAATGAGAAAAATCTCAGGTGTCCACTATACAACATAGTACTAGAAGTCCTAGCCTCCATAATCAGACACCAAAAAGAAATAAAAAGCATCCAAATCAGCAAAGAAGTCAAACTCTCACTCTGTGCAGATGACATGATATTCTTTAAGGAAAACCCAGAAAGACTCAACCCCCAAATTGCTAGATTTCATACAGGAATTCAGCAAAGTGACAGGATATAAAATCAATGCCCAGAAGTCAGTGGCATTTCTATACACTAACAGTGAGACAGAAGAAAGAGAAATTAAGGAGTCAATCCCATTGGCAACTGCACTTAAAACCATAAGATACCTAGGAAAAAAACCTAACCAAAGAGGCAAAAGATCAGCACTCAGAAAACTATAGAACACTTATGAAAGAAATTGAATTCAGTAAAGTGGCAGAATATTGTTAAAATATTTATGCTACCTAGAGCAGTCTATCCATTCCATGCAGTCCCTACCAAAATACCATCAACTTATTGCACGGAGTTGGAACAAATAACCCTAAAATTTGTGTGGAGCCAGAAGAGACCCTGAATAGCCAAAGGATTGCTGAAAAAGAAAACCAAAATTGGTAGCATTACAGTTTTGGGCTTCAAGCTCTATTACAAAGCTGTGATCATCAAGACAGTGTGGTACGGGGACAAACACAGACACATAGATCGATGGAACAGAATAGAGAATCCAGAATTGGACCCTCAACTCCATGGTCAACTAATATTCAACAGAACAGGAAAGACTATCCACTGGAAAAAAGACAGTCTCTTCAACAAATGGTGCTGGGAAAATTGGACAGCCACATGCAGAAGAATGAAACTAGACCATTTCCTCACACTATACCAAAAAAATTTTAAGAACCCTAAAATGGATGAAAGGCCTAACTGTGAGATAGGAATCCATCAAAATCCTAGAGGAGAACACAGGCAGCAACCTTTTTGACCTCGGCTGCAGCAATTTCTTGCTAGACACGTCTCCAAAGGCAAGGGAAACAAAGGCAAAACTGAACTATTGGGACTTCATTAAGGTAAAAATCTTTTGCACAGCAAAAAATTGACAAAACCAAAAGACACCCTACAGAATAGGAGAAGATATTTGCAAATGACATATCAGATAAAAGGCTAGTATCCAAGATCTATAAAGAACTTATCAAACTCAACACCCAAAGAACAAATAATCCAATCAAAAAATGGGCAGAAGACATGAACAGACATTTCTCCAAAGAAGACATACACATGGGCAAGAGACACATGAAAAGATGCTCAACATCTCTCGGCATCAGGGAAATACAAATCAAAAGCACAATGAGATATCACCTCGCACCAGTCAGAATGGCTAAAATTAACAAGTCAGGAAATGACAGATGCCAGCCAGGATGCGGAGAAAGGGGAATCCTCTTACACTATTGATGGGAATGCAAGCTGGCACAGCCACTCTGAAAACCAGTGTAGGGGTTCCTCAAAAAGATGAAAATAAAGCTACCCTATGACCCAGCAATTGCACTACTGGGTATTTACCCCAAAGATATACATGTAGTGATCCAAAGGGGCACCTGCATCTCAATGTTTATAGCGGCAAGTTCCACATTAGCTAAACTATAGAAAGAACCCAGATGTAAAATTGACAGATAAATGGATAAAGAAAATGTGGTGTATATATATATACAATGAACTACTTCTCAGCCACCAAAAAAAATGAAATCTTGCCATTTGCAATGATGTGGATGAAACTAGAGGGTATTATGCTAAGTGAATTAAGTCAATCGAAGAAAGACAATTATCATACCATCTCACTCATATGTGGAATTTAAGAAACAAACCAGAGGATCATAGGAGAAGAAAGGGAAAGATAAAACAAGACGAAATCAGAGAGAGAAACATACTATAGGAGAGTCTTAATCATAAGAAAAAAACTGAAGGTCGCTGGAAGGGAGGGAGATGGGGGGACAGGTAACTGGGTGATGGGCATTAAGGAGGGCATGGGATGTTATGAGCACTGGGTGTTATACAAGGCTGATGAATTACTGACCTCTACCTCTGAAACCAATAATGCATATGTTAATTAATTGAATTTAAATAAAATTCAAAACAAACAAAAGAGAAAGTGGTTCAGAAACATTGCTGTGCATGAGAGCCACCTCAGATGCTTTTTTAAAATGCAAGTCCCAGGCTCCAACCCTAAGACTTGATACAGGTCTAGGTGTGGCTCAAACACCCAGAATAATTCTGATGGAGGTGGTTGATGGGTAGTTTTCCAGAAACTAAGGGAACATTCACAGGAAACAGAGGGCAACTAACTTTCTAATGTGGTCAGGTTATCTTGGTAAGTAGAGCAATGATATGCAATTGTGAATGGATTTATGGTCATTACCACCATAAATATACTCTGGCCAAATCAGTGGTATGTCACTCTTCAACATGCCTGAGTTTAAAATACCCTCAGCCACAAAATCCTGTAAAACCAAGTTCATAATATTAGTGCCAGCAAAGAGCTCAGCTGAAAGCCATTAGCCAAAGGAAGTGCCACAGACAAAATCACAGGAAGACAGGTAATCACTTGTACTTATCACCACATCTGCTACATTGCATAAGAAAGTTTTGGTTTCACACCCAAAGTGAAAGGAAAACTTAAAATCCCATAAATAATACATTGAAGAGAGCAAAGTTGTTTTAATGCAGTATCTGGAGAGGCCCTGCGAAGATAAAAGGCTCCTTTCAGTATTTATCTTGCTGGCAGAGAACAAGGCAGGCAGTGAGGTAGACTTGTAATTGACCCAAAAGTGTATATGAGAAATGAACCAAGGAGAGTGTGGATTTAAAAGCTTCATAATAGAAAGAGCACAATAAGGTAAAAGTCCAGCAAATCTGCAATTCAAGTGATATGAAAACATGTTTGATTCAATATAGTGATGTACTGAATTTATATGAAATTCAACCTTTTGTTCTAGGGTATTTGGCAAGGTAAAAAATAAATTTGAGGTTATAGTTTTAGCATCCTCTCTCTCAGACATGCTAAAGGACACAATTAATGAGGACAGCTGGTTACAAGCTTTATTGGACCTGCTAGGAAGCCAGTACATTCCACTGCTAAGCCTAGAAACCGAAATCTACATAAATATTGGATATGTAAGTCAAGGTGCTCGTTAATTCTGACCAATGAAGTCTTCTGATAAGAGCATACAGTTAGTGTTAGAGCATCTATTTGATGATTCTTATATGAACAGATATTTAAAACTGTCTTACGACCAAAGTTCTATTATTAAACATAAAGAGATTGTTATTTGATAAAAAGCCAGACACAGAAAACTACATTTGGAATAAAATAGTAGGGAAGCCTGGGTGGCTCAGTAGCTGAGCATCTGCCTTTGGCTCAGGGTGTAATCCTGGAGTCTCAGGATCAAGTCCCACATCTGCTCCCTGCATGGAGCCTGCTTCTCCTTCTGCCTCTCTCTCTCTGTGTGTGTCTCTCATGAATAAATAAATAAAAACTTCCAAAAAAGTAGAATAAACTAGTAAATTCTTAATTATCTACGAGAATCAAGAAATAAAGCAGAGCAAAAAGAGTTAACGCTTGACTTTAAAATTTATAATATTTTACAGATTTATTTTATCAACTGTTTTCTCTTAGAAAAAAATAATTCATTTAAGATATGTTTTACTCTTATATCCTGAACACATTCACAATGAATAGGGATTGGCAAGGGAAGAAGGCATCAGGATAAATCATGCTGAGATTTAAAGCTTGATAATCTAGAATCAGAATACAAAAGTTAAATATAGAACTTGCACTTCCATCTTTGATAGAGTAACTAGGAGATTTGCCCTCCCACAAAAACAACCATAAAACTAGACAAAATATCTGAGGCAAGTTGCTTTTGGGCATTGAAAAATAAGCAGCACAGGACTATGATCCTTGAGTGAAGGAAAACATACAAAATAAGCTCCCCAATAACCCAATTTTCTGCCTGGAGCAAATTCCTTTTGTGGTAGGGAGGTGGAACCCAGGCCAAGCAGCAGTCTCAATGAGCTGAGATGAGCAGAACAGACTAGACAGCTGAGGCAGCTGGAATATGCAGGGCCTGTTATTAGAGAAATGGGATAACCCCAGAGAGTCACTCCATACACCTGCATAAACCTTGAGTCCTTGGCCAAGGGCTGTGCTATGCATATGCAGGGTATACCTATGAAGCAAGGCTCACCTGCCTTAGGGCTGAGACCTGTATGGTGACATCAGAGGTTCGGGGTACTGAGAAACATTGGGACTCCAGTCCAATCAGAGTACAGTTTGTTCACTAAACAGCCACATACTTAGGTAAGACATGTACCTTAGAACAAAGTCTTTAAAAAAAGAGATTCTCCTAGTAAAAAATATAAAGAAGACACATAGGACAATAAGGACTTGCCATTAATTCAACTGGCTACCAAAACAAAATCCAATACCCTTTAAAAGAAAATAAGGTAATCCAGATGCTATAGAACATATCACCCACCCCACACAATATGCAATAAAAATTATAATAATAAAATAATAATAAATGCAATGGACATTTCAGTAAGAGGGACTGCAGAGCTCATAAGAAAAGGAAAAAAGAAACTCATAGTCAGTCATGATCCAGATGTAGAGAAAGATGAATGAATGTACAGATGGTGAAAACTAAAAAAATCAATGGATAGACTGAAATGAGCTATAAAGGATTGTATATCTCCTCTTGTGACACACTAGTGGGGGATGTGGCAAAGGCCAGAGGTTCAAGCCTCAATTTTCCATCCAAGGTATCTTCACGGGGCTCTTTTTCTCTTCCTAAAGCTGAGAAATGTCCCTCCTAAATCTTCCTTTAGAACACAGTCTACATTGAATTAGACTTGGGCAGACTAAAAAATGGTTACTTCCCCAAATTTTTTACCTCATTCTTGGAAGTCCAATTCCTCTCATTTTCCCCAGGGTCAGAGATTGACACCTCCCACTCCCACCACCCGCCCCAGAAATAATGACTAAGAATCAGGAGCAAAGTGAAGGGAAGAAACATAATTGATAGGACCTTTCAGGAGGGGAGCAACCATAGCTATTAACTCTGAGGCTTTTCATCCTTCAAAAGAATAAGTAAATACCTCATACTTTAATATCCACACTTTTATTTGCCATTAAATTTTTATGATCCAATTATAAATCGTATTTTCTAAATTTAAGTCTTGTTCAGAACAAATGTTAAAATTAATACTTATATACATCAAATGTTGTTGGAACGTAAGAATTTTATTGTTTTATTGATGACATAAAGGGTAACTGGTTGCTCATTTTGTCATTCACTTTTGTAATTTCCCATCTGAAGCTCTTCAACCAGCACAAGTTACCACAGAGTGGGAGGTAAAATGCAAGGCCACGCGCACACAAACACACACACAATCAAATGGAAATTATAAAATTGAAAAATACAGGGCACCTGGGTGGCTCAGTGGTTGAGCATCTGCCTTTGGCTCAGGTCATGATCTCAGGCCCCAGTATCAAGTCCCACATCGGGGTATCTGTGAGGAGCCTACTTCCCCCTCCGCCTATGTCTCTACCCCTCTCTCTGTGTCTCTCATGAATAAATAAATAAATAAAATATTTAAAAAGTGATAGTAATACAGTGGGATATATAACATATGTAGTATTGTAATGTATGACAAAATAGCAAAAAGCATACAATGGTAAAAAATGTATAATCCACTCTAATGTATGACATTGTATGTGGCATGATATACTAAACAAAGCTAGATGGTAATAAGTTAATGATATTTATTGTAAACCTTAGAGCAATGACTTAAAAATTAAAACGGGTGCCTGGGTGGCTCAGTCAGCTAAGCATCCAACTCTTGACTTCAGCTCAGGTCATCTTCTTGGAGTCCTGACATCAAGTCTACTGTCAGGGTCTCTGCTCAACAGGGAGACTTCTAGTCTCTCTCACCCTCTGCCAATCCTCTCATTCACACATGTGCATGTGTATTCTCTTTCTCTCTCTCAAATAAAAAAATCTATAAATAAATAAGTCAGAGATATATAGCTAATATGCCAATAGAGGAAATAAAATCCATTAGTACAAACATTGAACCAATCCAAAAAAAAGATGAAACTAGAGAGAAAATTTCAAAGAACAAATGAGACAAATAGAAAATAAAATAGCAAAATAGACATAAGTCTATCCACATTAATAATTAAAAGAGTTTAACACTCCAGTAACAAGGCAGATTGTTAGATTTTCCTTACACCTCAAAAAAGGAAATTTGTCTATGTGGAAAAATAATATAATATAATTAGCCATATATATATATAGGGCTGAAGAAAGCGTTCTGCTAGTGCTTAATTATAATTTAGAAGGGCTGGAATCCTCACCTTCTCTTCAGGCTGTTAATCTTTTTCATCATCACCAAAAGTGTGCTGTTAGACAGGTTTAGTCTTCTGATGTTATCATTAGTGCACTTGTTGATATAGTCATAAGACAGACAACTACTAATCCAACATTACCAATGAAGAAATTGGAACTTAAGAAAAATTTTGTACATTCCCAGTGACAGTTCTTAAAGTATGCACTCCAATTATTATATACATACAGCTAGCACATTAATCAAATTCCCAAAATTTGAGATGCAGTATCATGTAGGCATATCTTAAATAAAGTTAAGTAGAATGTCCTGCTCGATGCTTTAGTATATCATTTCTTTATCACTGTTCTTATAATTTTAAAGTTTGGTGAAGGAGATACTCGGCCTGAAAAAACTGTCATCATGGATTTAAAATATGAAAAAAATTAATACTAATAACAGGTAACATTTACTGACCATTTACTATCTACTAGGCCTTATGCTAAGCATTCTGCATATAATATCTTCTTTGTGCTAAAAGATTAAAAAAAAGTAACCAATCTCCATTTTAAAGATGAGTCTTAGAGAGATTTGTTGACTTGCCCATGATCACATGAGTTGATCACCAGAAGTAGAGCTTGGTAGTTTTCCATGAAGAATATCTGACATGAGAGCTTGTGTGGTTTATAGCTTTATCTTCATTCTTACCTTTCCTCATGTGTTTTGTCCATCTTTGGAAAGGGTTCCTATGATTATGACCTGCCAAAATAAGCAGATTGTGAAACTAATCAGTTAAATTTCAGCCCAAAGGGAAGACTGTCACTTGGAGATTGAAATCAAACTAAAAATTCAACTATGGAAGCACTCTGTGTCATTCTAACGAGGCCTCTCCTGCAAATTAAACCACAAGTGACCAGTCAAAACACCTTGGGAAGACATGATTCAGAGACACAGAAGTATAATTTGCTAGATTATTGAATATCAGTTTTGGCAACTCAATCTCTAATGTGAACTCTGTGAATCAAAGAAGTGAATTCACAGTGACAGAGTGTTTTCTGCACAGGCTGGCCAAGAAGAGTCCATCAACCCTGTATGCCAAACAGAATGCCTCTGACAAGGTCAACAACAAAGTCACCCTTAAGTGACTGAGCTCAGTTGATTATTACATAAGCACTCATGGCTGACTGTGGAAATGTTGAAGGCTGGTGTACACTAAACAATCTTAGAGACTAGAATTTCATGCTTATAAAGAGAAAATAGTACCACATTTGTCCTGTTGAGCAATCATTTTATAGCTAAGGGATATGGTATATCACCAGCAGAATACAAAATATGCTTGGAAAAGACAACAATTGCATAATTTCTTGCTACTGACTAGACTTTGATGATTCCATCTCAAGGACCCAAACTAATGACCACACGACTGTTCTCTGAATTGATACAGGTACAAAATCATCACATTTCCTTTAGAGTTACACAATTGCTGTGCAGGCAAGTGAGGCACAGATACCTGATGTAATTAATTTTTAAACAAATGTGATTCAAGTTGGAGAACATTATTTGCTCATCATAAGAGAATTTGAGGTCTTTAGGCAAAAATAATCATTTGCATTATATCATTCACATATCACAAGTTGGAGAGATATGATGACGCGATGATTCCTCACAAGCACAAACTAGACTGTCCCTGGAAAAGAGGGGCATTTGATGGCCTTACCTTTAGGTCATCCTGTACCCTGCTCCACTAAAGATTTCAGTGTTGAAGTGCCCTATAATTCAGTGCTTGGACCTCTTTTTTTTTTTTTTTGACTCTTACATACTCCCTTCAGCAGCACTGTCCAGTGGAATTATCTGCAGGGCTGGAAATGTTCTGTATCTGTGCTGTCCAATACAATAGCCACTAGTTAAATGTAGCGGCTTGAAATGTATCTTGTGTAACTAAGGAGATACAATTTAAATTTAATTAATTAATTAATTTATTAATTAATTAATTAATTAATTTATTTATTTATTTGAGAGAGAGAAAAAGAGAGAGAGTATAAGCAGGGGGAGGGGCAAAGGAAGAGGGAGAAGCAGACCCTCCGCTGAGCAGGGAGCCCGACTTCATCCCAGGACTCTAGGATCATGACCTGAGCTGAAAGCAGATGCTTAGCAGACTGAGCCACCAAGGTGCCCCTACATTTTATTTAATTTTAATTAATTTAAATTTAAATGGCCACTGATGGCTAGGGGCTACTATATTGGACAGTGCAGGCCTAGATGATTTTGCCAATCTCCCTAAGGTTCTGACTCCCAAATTTGTCCAAGTGCCCCAACCTTTCCACTAATATCCAGACCCATATATCCGAGTTGATGTATTTCCTTGTCTGTCTAATTAGGCATTTCAAACTTAACATAGACAAATCTAACCTTTCTGATCACAATATGGTACCACTTTGAACCCATTAGTATGGCTATTAAAAAACAAACAGTGGGGATCCCTGGGTGGCTCAGCGATTTAGAGCCTGCCTTTGGCCCAGGGCGTGATCCTGGAGTCCCAGGATCAAGTCCTACATCGGGCTTCCTGCATGGGGCCTGCTTCTCCCTCTGCCTGTGTCTCTGCCTCTGTGTGTGTCTCTTGTGAATAAATATAAATAAAATCTTAAAAAAAGAACAGAAAGTAGCAGGCGTTGGCAACGAGGTGGAGAAATTGGAACCCCATGCACCTGCTATGGGAATGTAAAATGGTCCAGCTGCTGTGGAAAATGATAGGGCAGTTCTTCAAAAACTTAAACAGGATTACCATATAACTAAGGGATTCTACTCTCAGGTGTTTATCCCAAAGAACTGGAAGTAGGGACTCAGAGAGACATTTGGACACCCATGTTCTTAGCGTATCATTCACGATGGTTGAGAGGTGGCAGCAGCCCAAGTATCCATCAACAGGTGAATGGATAAACAAGAGATGGTCTATGCATACATTGAATATTATTCAGCATTAAAAAAGAGAAGGTTTTGACATGCTACCATGTGGATCAACCTTGAAGTTCCTCTGTTATGCTAAGTGGAATAAGCCAGTTACAAAAGAACGAATGTTGTGAGCTTCCACATATGTGAGGTTCCTAGAGTAGTCACGCCCTGGAGGCAGAGTAGGATGGTGATTGCCAGGAGCTGGGGGACAGCATCATGTTCAAGGAGCATGAGCTGGAGAAGATATTAAAGTTCTGCAGATAGATGGTGGTCATGATCTCAGGGTTGTGAGATTGAACTATATATTGGGGTCTGCACTGGGCCTGAAGCCTGCTTAAGATTCTCTCTCCCTTTCCTGTTGTCCATCACCTCCAACTCATGCTCTCTCTCTCTCTCTTAAAATCAATCAATACAAAAAAAAATCAATCAATACATACATACATAAACACATACATACATATCAGTATACAAATCTTCTTAGCAAAATTTTTTGTAAATAGTCAAAAAATGAACACAAACAAAATGTCCTTTAACAGGTTATTGGTAGATACATACATTGAATACTACTAAGCAATAAAAATAAAAGAAAAATTCTGCAAAAAAAAAAAATGGAAAAGCTATTGATGCACTCAACAACTTGGATGAACCTCCAGAGAATAATGCCAACTAAAAAATCCAGTTTCAAAATGTCATATATATGATTTCACTTACATAGCATTTTTGAAATGACAAAATTATAGAAATGGAGAAGAGACTAGTCATTACCATAGGTCAAGAATAAGAAGAGGGAAGAGAAGTGTGTGGGACTGTAAAGGAAGCAAGAGGAATTTTTGTGGCGATGGAAATATTCTCTATTTTAACTATATTAATGTTAGTATCCTGGTTATGATATTATACTATAGTTTTGCAAGATGTTATCATTGGGGAAACTGAGTAAAGAATACGTCAGATCTCACAATATTATGCATTACAACTACATGTGAAGCTACAATGATCTCAAAGTAAAAATGTTTAATTATAAAATATTAATGATTATTTCTAGACTCTGAATTCTGCTTTATTGATTTACATATTTATCTTTATGTAAATTCCACACACTTTTGATTCTGTGACTCTATAATAAATTTTTAAATTTCCAGTGTAAATGGTCTGTGTTCTTATTTTTCAAAAATGTCTTGGCAATTCAAGTTCATTTGCATTTCCATGTAAATTTTAGTATCATATCATCAATTTCTCTTAGAAATCTGTTGATATTTTGATAAATATTCTATTGAATCTTAGATCAACTTGGGGAGAATTGACATCTTAACTATTTTTTCCAATCTATGAACATGCGATATTTCTCTAATTATTTATATATTTTTAGATTTATCCCAATAATATTTTGTAAACTTCAGTGTGCAGATCTTTTTTCTTTTTGTTCAATTTATGCCTAAATATTTATTTTATTATGAATTAAATTGCTTTGATTTCATTTCTGGATTGTTTGCTGCTGATATTTTAAAATAGATTTTGGTATATTGATCTTGTATTCTGTATCCTTGCTAAGCTCATTTATTAGTTTTAGTAATTTTTGTTGATTGCTTAGGATAATCTACATAGAAGATAATGTCACCTGACAACAAAAAAAATAAAACTATTTTTACTCTTCCTTTCAAACCTGGTTGACTTTCCTTTCAACCTTCCCTCTCCCTCTCTTCTCATCCCCCGTCCTGTTCTCCTGTCCTTTTTTCTCTGTTCCCTTTATTCTTTCTTTCCACTTTTTTTTAAATAATAAATTTATTTTTTATTGGTGTTCAATTTGCCAACATACAGAATGACACCCAGTGCTCATCCTGTCAAGTGTCCCCCTATCTTTCCTCTTTTTTATTATTACATGTTAAGTACAAAAGTCATAGTTAACATCCTGTTTCTGATCTTAGACAAAAACATTCAGTCTTTCATGATGAAATATAATGTTAGCTATATGTCTTTCATAGATATCATTTATAGAATTAATCAAGTTCACATATCTCTTCATTTTCTGTTGAACTCTTGGATATTTGTCAACAAATTTAGGATGTTTTAGACATATTTCTTCAAATATTCTTTCTGCTTCTTTGTTTTCTCTCTCTGAGACTCCCATTATACATATGCTGGTAAACTTGATGTTGTCCTACTTACCTCTGAGGGTCTGTTTTTTCTTTTTTCTCTTTTCTTTGTCTTTAAATTGGATAAATTTGGTTGGTCTATCTGAGAGAGCAGTGATCTTTTTTTCTGCCATACTAATTTTGCTGTTGAATCTGTTTAGTGAATTTTTTTCATTTCAATTAATATCTTTTAACTTTAGTATTTTCATTTGTTTCTTTTTATTTTTATTTTTTATTTTTTGTTTTGTTTCTTTTTAAAAGTTTGTTGAGTCATTGTCAGATTTTCCTTTAATTCTTTAAACATAGTGTCCTTTAGTTCTTAGAACATATTTATAATAGCTGCTTTGATGTGTTGGTCTGCTAAATACAACATCTAGCCTACTATAAGCATTTTTTTTTTACTATAAGCATTATAACTTCTAATGTTGACTTTCTTCTCTGAATGTGGGGTCACACTTTCCTGCTTCTCTGCATGACTGCATAATATTTTGTTAAATACTAAGCATTTAGGTAATATATAGTAATAGGCCTAGAATCTGATTGTGTGTGTGTGTGTGTGTGTGTGTGTGTGTGTGTGTGTAAAAGAGTTGTTGCTAGAATTTTTTTAATCTGGTTTTGTTTTGGTTTTAGTAATTTTCTCTGGACTAAATCTGCCATATCTGTATCCCTCATGATGTACAGGCACTGATGTCTCTGATTATTTTTTTTATAGTCTTATTTTTACTTCCTAGCCTGACTTTCAAAAGTTGGCATATGTGTCTGCATGGCTTAGTAGTCAGCTGATGATTAGTTAAGACTGTGCTCAAACATCTTAGGACAATTAGGTTCAAACCTATGCAGATGGATCCATGCATGGTATGGAAGCACATTTGAAGTTCAGATATTTTCAAGTCTGATGGCTTCCACTTTCTGCCAGGCCCTCTCACATCTTCCCTACCCATGCATATAGCCTTCCAATCAGTGTATGGAAAGCTTGTACTCTCTTGGTCACTCTTTCACATGATGCAGCCTCCCAATCAGTCAGGAGGTAAGGAGAGCTTATCTAACTTCTTTGACTTTGTGAGTTTTAAGATTTCCTTTAAATTTCTGGACAGTCTATCAGTCTGCCACTCTCCCAACCAAGATTCCAACCTCAGGTCTGCCCTGTTCACATCTTTACGAGACTGCTACTTTTACTGGCAATGCCTCTGAGTATGGATCTTTTTCCCCTCCATTCTAAATCAGATCAGCCCCCACAGTAGAGCTGCTGGTTTTCATCCTTGTAGAACTACTACACCTAACAAGGTGGGGGGAAGGCAACATTCCTGGACAAGAACACCACAGACTTTTACTATTCATACCTAAAATTCAGAAGTTTATCTGTCAGTAAATGTGTCTCAATTTATTATTTGCTTTTGGTCAACTTTTAAAGCCAGAAATGTTTTTGACGGTTCTGTTCAATTTTATCATCATTTTTGTAGAAAGAATTTGCCAACCTCTTCAGTCACATCTCTCACAAAAAATTTATTCTTTATTCTCTAGTTTATTATCTCATTATACCTGCCCTTATCAACCTTCTTATTTCTCAGATTTTGTTTTCTTAGTCTTTTCTAGACTCTCAGTATCTATTTTCAACTTTTTACTGCATTCCACTGGAAAGACTGGAATGAAGAAAAGAGCATCATCTATGGATATTATACTATAATTATAATGATTTAAAATGCATATTAAGGTAGAAAGAGATGCACAAGATTATGAGACTGTGGGTGATTTCTTCCTAATTTTATTAATGTCATTATATTACCATTCTTTATAAATTGTGGCTACTGGGATACTATTTTCCTCCAAGAACTTGGAAATAAGGAACATCAGGCCACCACTCAGGAATTAAGTTTATAATCAATGTGTAATGAATTAGAGCAAATATATGTAAAGTTAGCACAAATGAAAGGATGGCTCTTAGGCCACCTAGTTTGATGGTAACTGAATGGATGTGCTAATGTCTCCAGGAGCAGTTCATAAGGTACCAGCCATGGAGGCACAGAAAGATAGTGCTAGCAGTATCAATCCAAGCTCTATTCCACAGAAGGTGTTCTGGTGAAAGGACATGATATATCTAGTCTGAGTGATACATTTTTCTTTCTTGTGGAGGCCAATATATCCTGCTTACTTCTCTTGATATCATTAGACAGCTCAATTCTATAATTAATTCCTCTGCCCTGATGCCATATACACCAATCATCCTTCTGATTACAATTTGGCTCCCCATATAGCTTGCCTTTAAGAAGCAAATGAGCTAGCCACAGCAGGAGTATCCCCTTGACAGATAGTTTTCTCCTTTTAAATTAGAATGTTGGCATCCTGGTGAAATGGAGCATTAGGACAGTATGGGACAAATTGGAGTCTCTGGAGAAGGTCTGAAATTAGGCAGACAGCTATGGCAGCAGTTGTGATATAAAGTAAAAAGGACCTTAGCAGAGACAATTTCAGTCAAATAGAAAGGAAGAAAGAAATACACAAGACACTATGCAGACAGAATTGGCAGGAGAGTGTCCAGTTGATCATGAGATGGAAAAAAAAAATCAAGAGTAACTCTGAGATTTGAAGCCCTGCTAAATGAGAAGATGATAGGCATGAATAGAAACCAGAGACCCAAGAGGAGAAGCCAATCTGAGGATGAAGTAATTGATTAATTCATTTGGACATGTTGAATTTGAGCGATGGTGAAGATGGAAGAAATATCCACTGGGTTGATGAAAAAGCAGAAGTGAGGTCTGAGGAATACAATAATTAGAAAGATTCAGGTTCTGGATATAGACCAGAGATTGGATCATGAAGCAGGGACCTTACTATCTGGGTGGTTTTCAGGTGTTCTCTCCAGAAGAGAGAGGGAAAGAAGAGTAAAGAAAGGCTGGGAGGGGGTAATGTAAGGAGTATCCACATTAGGTAGAGGAGACAGATGGCGAAATATCAGGGTTGCAAGCCATGTACCCCAGTGTGATCTAACTTGCCTGATGTTCAGTGTCATCTATGTGGTTTATTAAAATTAGAGACTCCCTGGCCCCACTCAGACATTTTGTACCAGAAACCTCCAATGATGGGCTCAAGAATCGACACTGCAGCAAGTTCCCTTTTGGATTTTTTTGAGCAGGCAAGCTTCATCAAAAAGTATCTAGCCCTGGATCAGGCAAGTTTCTGAAAACCACAGAGAATGGAGTGAGGAGAGAGGAAGGAATGGAGTGAAGGAGAATGGAAGTGAGGAGAGAGGAAAGAAAGAAGAGGAAATCAGGGCATCAGAAATAAATCAAAATAAACTTTTTAAAATGTAAATGGGAAAACATTTAAAGAAGAAGAGAAAGACTTAAAAAGGAAATAGAAATGGAAATGCTGGGCATGGGGTGGGTGAATTTGGGAGAGTAATGTGCCAAGCAAAACTAGAAGCTCCATGTGAGCAGGACCAACCTGACTTGTTCACATTGGTCCCCAGCTCTATAGCAAATGCATAGAATATGCTGTAGGCTCTTTATAAATAACTAATGCAAAGATGATTCAGGCATGGGAGCCTGTTAACAGTTAGAAGGGTTAACCGCATCCAGGAAGATGATTTTGTCACTTTTATGCTACAGGAAAGGAAAAAGAGACGCATACACATAGTTTAAGGGACAGGAACAAAACAAAGCTGATCTTTAATGGGAAAAATTTTTCCAGTTAACTAAAAAGAGGGCCGTGCATTGAGAAAGACCTGGGGAAAACATGATAATACAACTGTAGAGAAATGCATACACACTTGTATTCCTTTTAAATGCTGCTTTCTCTTCTGCACCATTTATATTTCTTTTCTGGTGGTCTAAGTGGTCCCTATTTACAAACAAAAACATTGTCCAATCAGCAACAGATTTTAAAATCATAAATCAAAGGTCAAGATATTCTAAACTCTGGTTCTCCTGAGAGACGGAAGAAGTAACAGTAACTTGGCTCAAAGCAATGGCATAGCTAAGTGCCATGGAAACAGTATCAAATTGTGGCAGGGATTAGGGGGAAGATATTATGGAGTTAGATCAGATTCTCCACATTCCTTTTTCTAACTAAAAAGAAAACCTAAGGGACGTTGTCCTGGGTTTTGCCAGTTGTGGTATGAACAGAAGGCAGGACAGATAAGACTGCTACCTAATGGTGGGTTCACGCTGGCACTTACTTCAAGATATGATGCCCACAGGGAGCAGGAGCAGTGTGGTGTTTCATGAAAGATTGAGCAAACTTAGAAGGACAGTAAGCTGAGCAACTCAGGCTTCCAGAACACTGAGTTAAAACAGCCAAATGATCCCCACTGACAAAGCTGCAGATGAAACTATGGCAGATGTGGACTCTGGGTACACATCCGAAAGCAGCCAGCAGCTTAGATCCTAGAGTACCACCCTAGGCTGACTACATCACGAGGGTGTTTTGACCTGGGAGATGACAGATGGAAAAAAAATACTAACATATAGGGATGGAAGTATATCAGAAGCTTAGCCTCATGGGTAAATGGGTCGCAATTTGAGATTACATACTTGTTACCAGTCCAAATGGGCAATCAATGGTTATATTATATGGTTATATTTTACCATCTGATCTTCTTACTTGCTCATGACAGCAAAGTACCATTCGTGAAAAGAGAAGCCAGTCACAGTTGACTCATCTTCTGAGGAAACAAGGACATCAAGGCTTCCTTAAAACTGAAACAACTCAAAAGACAAACAGTAAAGTATATTCTAAATATGTCACTCATAAGCACTTTCAGATAATCTCAGATAATATTACATTTAGGTATATTGTAATTAAGGATATTATGGGGGAATGGATGCCCATTAACACATCCCAAACAATAGTGAACCCATTTTGCAAGAGTATAATAAAAGAAGCATGTTGGATTAAAAAAAAGTAGATCAGTACAAACTTTTTCACCACTGCTCTCTAAAACCCAAAGAATATGCCATCTTGTTTAGAGATCATTTTTTTATCCCAAAAGACCATTTACATTTATTATCATTAATCATCCCCGAACTCTCTAAACTACTGGATATAATCTTCTACTTCATCCCAGAATTTTCCATTTTAGATGAGAGAAGAGGAAATGTATTTATTCTACAATTAATAAATAGCCAAGCATTCTGTTTAATGTAATACAGATTTAACCACACTATATATGTTAAAGTAGACATCATTCAACACTCAACCCAAATAATGCTGCTGTGGCTGCTGCTGATGACGATAATGATTTTTGAAGGATACGATAATGGAAGTGTACTATTTCACACAGTGTATTGCTGAAAAGTTTTCTGCAAGTTAAATTCTTGTTAATCAAATTATGTTTAAATTGCATGATAAATTGGTACACGTATGATAAATTCTTTTATAAGTGAAAAATGCTTTTAAAGAAGAATAATTGTCTCATCTGTCTTTTATAAATTTGTAAATTGTATAGATATTGTCTTTATATCAGGGAAACATACACTTTGGCTTATATGATTTTATTTCCTGAAGCCTTATCCAGCACTAGCCCCCCACAGCCTCTCCCATAGGAGAGTGGTTTTCCTTGGCACTGATGAGGTGCTGAAATAAGAGGGCAAGTGTGAGACACAGTCAGATGGAAGGTAAGGACTTCAAGCATCAGGAATAAGAACAAGTACAAGGAGGAAAAAGGCAAAGATTTGGGATGGAAGGAGCCTTGAGGTGTTTGGGAATGAAAGTATAGATAAGACAAGCAAACAATTCTACATATGCAGTATCATCTACTGAGAGGTGTGTGTGTGTGTGTGTGTGCATGTGTCTGTTCATGTATGCATGCATATATGGTGGCCATTATGAAGAAAATAGTGTATATTTAAGTCAGGTATAAACTATAGGCCATAGGAGCAGAGTGGTTTATAACACACAAGCCTGAAACAGAGGCTGAACATTCTGATATGTTCCTGGGGGTTGAAAATGATCATTATAGACAGGTTTGACAGGTGTCTCATACCAAACACCCATGCCAGTGCTACACATCAGAGCCTGGTGTACTAAAGCATGAAAACCAAAAGTCTAGCACAACCCTAAAATATTTGATAGGAACATTATGATTATTTCCAGCCTATAGTTAGGGTGACTTTATCACCAATAAAAATTATGTCCATATAAAAATCTTGGAACACAGGGGAAATAAAAGTAACTTTCTAACTAGATAGAGCATGTTTGAAATAAAACCGAGAGCTGGAAAATCACAAAGCATCTCTGAACAAGCATGGGAAGAGGATTTTAGTGAGATATGTGCTGCGGGACACAGGTGCAGGAGCCCTAAATGGGGAGGAACAGTTTGGGAACAAGGTCTAGAGTTCCTGCAGACTCCCTCCCAAGATGATGAAAGAATCTTGGAACACCCTTATCCTCTCCCAAGAAAGCTGATGCTGTGCACTGGTGTGACTCTGCATCTACCCAGAACCAACTCACCCATTGGAGCCAAAAGGAATTACTTCTAATTTGGGGAAGATACATGGCAAGCATCTTTGGATTTGACCCCATCTTTGTCCCCACTCCATCACCTAGCATATTTCCCTTTTTAATTATCTGTACTCCTAACCGAAAATATGGATCTGTTTTATAGGTTTATTACTTATATCCCAGTAGATGGTCTTTGTTTTGGAATGTCTTCACCATCTATACATTTAACATTTTCTCATAGTCTTTACTTCAGATGCTGTTTCTGGGGGTCTCCCCACTTAATGAGAAGTTCTGTGAGGGTAGGGCTTTAGGCTTGTTCACTCCTGAAATCCTCAGCCTGGCATTTACTTGGTGCTCAACAAACATCTGACAGATGAATGGATTCTATCAGCATTTGACTGGGTTTCTCATAGTAGGATTCTATTTTTCTATGCCTTCTTTGAAAAGTTCAAAAGACTTTTTGTTTGTTTTGTTATTTTTTTCAAATAAAAGAAAAAGATCAAATAGAACAAGAATAAAAGCACTCTATTCTAGCAGAGTTAGAGGATGACATAATAGGAAATGATCAATAGTCATTTATTTTAGTAGGACCTATTACACTGTTGACTTCTTGTTTGAACAAAAGACTCAACAGTAGACAGACAAGTTCAGGGTCGGAAGAGATGTTTGAAGTGATACGATAGAGCAAAGGATTTGAAATTTCCTTGCATCTTGATAGAAAATGGGCTAAACTTTGAAACTTTATCCCACAAGTACAATACCCAAACTTCTTAAGCCATTCCATGCTTTCTAAAGCAAAATGGGGAGCTCTAGACAAAGCAAGTGGAGGAAACACAAATCAATCACTGAGCAGAGCTCACTGGCCAGCTAGGTTCAACTTTTGAACATGTTGCACATCCATTGACATCTGTCCTTCTCCCAAACCCACATATAAGGATAAGAAACTGTTAAATGTATATTGTATATAAGCTAGCATGATATTTTTCTTACAAAATACTTATTTGGGGGACACCTGGGTGGCTCAGTGGTTGAGTGTCTACCTTTGGCTCAAGTCATGATCCCAGGGTTCTGAGATCGAGTCTCCCCATCAGGTTCCCCACAGGGAGCCTGCTTCTCCCTCTGCCTATATCTCTGCCTCTGTGTGTGTGTGTCTCTTATGAATAAATAAATAAAATCTTTTAAAAGGCTGACTTATTTGGTTATTTTATTATGGTCACATCATTGCTGAAATTGAGAAATGAAACTCATAGTTTACTGATTTGTGTTTCAACCCTGCCTCCAAATTAAAATCAACTCAGAGGGGGAGGGGCAAGATGGCGGAAGAGCAGGGTCCCCAAATCACCTGTCCCCACCAAATTACCTAGATAACCTTCAAACCATACTGAAAATCTACGAATTCGGCCTGAGATGTAAAGAGAGACCAGCTGGAATGCTACAGTGAGAAGAGTTCGCGCTTCTGTCAAGGTAGGAAGACGGGGAAAAAGAAATAAAGGAACAAAAGGCCTCCGAGGGGGAGGGGCCCCGCGAGGAGCCGGGCTGAGGCCGGGGCGAGTGTCCCCAGGACAGGAGAGCCCCGTCCCGGAGAAGCAGGAGCTGCACCAACCTTCCGGCGGGCAGAAAGGGGCTCGCAGGGAGTTGGAGCAGGACCCAGGAGGGCGGGGATGCCCTCGGGCTCCCGGGGACACTAACAGACACCTGCGCCCCGGGGGAGTGCGCCGAGCTCCCTAAGGGCTGCAGCGCGCACGGCGGGGCCGGAGCAGCTCGGAGGGGCTCGGGCGGCGGCTCCGCGGAGGGGGCTGCGGGGCGGGAGCGCGAATCCACCAGCGCAGGCCCCGGAGCACAGGGCGCCGGGACACAGCCCAGGATCCGGCCTCCCCCGGGACAGGCAGAGGCCGGGAGGGCCCAGGACAGCGAGGACGCTCCTGCCCCGAGCTGAGCAGATCAGCGGCCCCGCCCCGGAGCCTCCAGGCCCAGCGGACGGAGAACCGAGAGCCCCGAGCCCGTAGTTCCTGCGGAGGCTGAATCCAGGCTTCCAGAGTTGCCATAGCAACTGCGGCTGTTCCTCCTGGGGCCCCACGGGGTAAACAACCCCCGCTGAGCCCTGCAGCAGGCAGGGGCAGAGCAGCTCCCCCAAGTGCTAACACCTGAAAATCAGCACAGCAGGCCCCTCCCCCAGAAGACCAGCTGGACGGACCAGTGATACTCCCCCGTGTTCCAATACAACTTGTTTTTGGCCACTCTGCACTGAGCAAAATGACTAGAAGGAAAACCTCACCTCAAAAGAAAGAATCAGAAACAGCCCTCTCTCCCACAGAGTTACAAAATCTGGATTACACTTCAATGTCAGAAAGCCAATTCAGAAGCACTATTATACAGCTACTGGTGGCTCTAGAAAAAAGCATTAAGGCCTCACGAGACTTCATGACTGCAGAATTTAGATCCAATCAGGCAGAAATTAAAAATCAATTGAATGAGATGCAATCCAAACTAGAAGTCCTAACGACGAGGGTTAACGAGGTGGAAGAACGAGTGAGTGACATAGAAGACAAGTTAATGGCAAAGAGGGAAACTGAGGAAAAAAGAGACAATCAATTAAGGGACCATGAAGACAGATTAAGGGAAATAAATGACAACCTAAGGAAGAAAAACCTACGCTTAATTGGGGTTCCCGAGGGCACCGAAAGGGACAGAGGGCCAGAATATGTATTTGAACAAATCCTAGCTGAAAACTTTCCCAATCTGGGAAGGGAAACAGGCATTCAGATCCAGGAAATAGAGAGATCCCCCCCTAAAATCAATAAAAACCGTTCAACACCTCGACATCTAATAGTGAAGCTTGCAAATTCCAAAGATAAAGAGAAGATCCTTAAAGCAGCAAGAGACAAGAAGTCCCTGACTTTCATGGGGAGGAATATTAGGGTAACAGCAGACCTCTCCACAGAGACGTGGCAGGCCAGAAAGGGCTGGCAGGATATATTCAGGGTCCTAAATGAGAAGAACATGCAACCAAGAATACTTTATCCAGCAAGGCTCTCATTCAAAATGGAAGGAGAGATAAAGAGCTTCCAAGACAGGCAGGAACTGAAAGAATATGTGACCTCCAAACCAGCTCTGCAAGAAATTTTAAGGGGGACTCTTAAAACTCCCCTTTAAGAAGAAGTTCAGTGGAACAATCCACAAAAACAAGGACTAAATAGATATCATGATGACACTAAACTCATATCTGTCAATAGTAACTCTGAACGTGAATGGGCTTAATGACCCCATCAAAAGGCGCAGGGTTTCAGACTGGATAAAAAAGCAGGACCCATCTATTTGCTGTCTACAAGAGACTCATTTTAGACAGAAGGACACCTACAACCTGAAAATAAAAGGTTGGAGAACCATTTACCATTCAAATGGTTCTCAAAATATACCCTAAAAACTATAGAACACTTCTGAAAGAAATTGAGGAAGACACAAAGAGATGATGGAAAAATATTCCATGCTCATGGATTGGCAGAATTAATATTGTGAAAATGTCAGTGTTACCCAGGGCAATTTACACGTATAATGCAATCCCTATCAAAATACCATGGACTTTCTTCAGAGAGTTAGAACAAATTATTTTAAGATTTGTGTGGAATCAGAAAAGACCCCGAATAGCCAGGGGAATTTTAAAAAAGAAAACCATAGCTGGGGGCATCACAATGCCAGATTTCAGGTTGTACTACAAAGCTGTGTTCATCAAGACAGTGTGGTACTGGCACAAAAACAGACATATAGATCAATGGAACAGAACAGAGAACCCAGAAGTGGACCCTGAACTTTATGCTCAACTAATATACGATAAAGGAGGAAAGACGATCCACTGGAAGAAAGACAGTCTCTTCAATAAATGGTGCTGGGAAAATTGGACATCCACATGCAGAAGAATGAAACTGGACCACTCTCTTGCACCATACACAAAGATAAACTCAAAATAGATGAAAGATCTAAATGTGAGACAAGATTCCATCAAAATCCCAGAGGAGAACTCAGGCAACACCCTTTTTGAACTTGGCCACAGTAACCGGAGAAGGACAAACAGTGTATGTTCTCATTCATTTGGGGAATATGAATAATAGTGAAAGGGAATATAAGGGAAGGGAGAAGAAATGTGTGAGAAATATCAGAAAGGGAGACAGAACATAAAGACTTCTAACTCTGGGAAATGAACTAGGGGTGGTGGAGGGGGAGGAGGGCGGGGGGTGGGGGTGAATGGGTGACGGGCACGGAGGGGGACACTTGACGGGATGAGCACTGGGTGTTATTCTGTATGTTGGTAAATTGAACACCAATAAAATTAATTTATAAAATTAAAAAAATATAAATAAAATCAACTCAGTTCTTTTTTTTTTTTGATTGAAATATAGTCGACATGCAATATTATATTAGTTTCAGGTGTAAAATTACTGAGTGATTCAGTAATTACATGCATTACAAAAACAATCGAGTCTTTTTCAGAATTGTACATCCCATGGCTCCACTTCAGAGATTCTAATTGTTCTGGGGTTGGTCAGCAACTGTGTTGTCAAGACTGAGACCCACTGCTCTCCACCGTTACTAATTCCATCTAGGACACAGAAATTCTTCTGTGTCTGCTTGAACATCACTAACAATAGCAAGCTTACATGTTGCATTTATCCTATTTTTCAGACAACTTGTTCTTAGGAAAGTCTTCTGCAGAACCACAATTTTCCTGCCTATGTGTACATTGGTTGGTCCAGTCCCACCTTTTGTTGTACACTCCTATTCTCCACATTGAGGCAACAATTTATGCTTTGCTGACTCTGCAGAACCTTTGTCCTTCCTGGGTGTTTTTGCAATGATGAAGTTAATCAGGCCTTTCTCTGCTTCAGCACTTGTGCCCAATTCCTTGGAGTTCTCAGGCTTCAACACACTTTGCTTTCTAGCCTCATGGCCTGTAGTCACCTTCCTTCTTCCTAAATTCTCTTTTCTCTCCAGGCCTCTCAAGGATCACTGTCCTTTGTTTTGAAATATTTTTCTCCCACTTGCAAATTCCTACATATCCTTAAAGGACAATTAAAGGAAGGACAATTTCTCCCTCCCCCTCCTTCTAATTCTGGAGCTGACCTCCCTGGTCTGAGCACCACAGTACCATCTTCATATGTTTCAGAAGCAGTTACCAGGCTCATGTTCATTCTTATGTATCTGTCACTGCCTCCTCACTAGAATTTGACATCCTCATGGTAAAACATGTATCTTACTCACCACTCCATCTTGGACTCATGCCCAGAGCCCAGCTTAAGTTAGAAACTTAAGAAATTCTGCAATTAAGAGATTATAGAGGGGCACTTGGGTGACTCAGTCAGTTAAGCATCTGACTCTTTGTTTCAGCTGAGGTTGTGATCTCAGAGTCATGAGAGAAAGCCCTGCATCAGGCTCTGTGCTCAGCATGGAGTCTACTTGAGATTCTCTCTCTCCCTTTCCCTCTGTCTCTACCCTCACTTGTGCTCTCTCTCTCTCTAAAAAAATAAATCTTCAAAAAATGCTTGTAAAGTGAATGAATGAATGAATGAATGCTGTATATTTTCCAAAACAATCACATAACTTCCCAAGCTTCCATTTTCTAACCTAAACAGTATTTGTTCTTCAACTCTTCGCAAAGTGTCACAGTTTCCAGGCCATTAACCAATCTTCATTGCTCTTAAAACTAAAACTAAACAATAAAAACAAACAAACAAAAAAAATCCCACTGCTGAAATCCTTCTTAAAGTATAACATTCCAAACTGAACATAATAAACAAGACATGATTTCATGATGCAGGACACAGAAGAAATAGTCCCTCTATTTCTGTCTAGAATTAGCCTACAAAGGAGACCTTATGTACTGGTGCCTTGTTTCTGGCAATCTAATCACCATCATATTGAACCTGCAGTCACCTGAAGAGTAAATCTCACATGTGCTGGTGTCCAGTTAACCTCTGTGATGAATTTAGCTTGTTTTAATGGTTAAAGGAATGTTTTATTATGATAAAATATACAAAATATAAAATTTACCATCTTAGCTATTTTTAAGTCTTCAGGTTAGTGTCATTAGGCATATTCATATGGTACTACTATCACCATCATCTTTCTCCAGAATCTGTTCATCTTTCCCAACTGAAACTCTGTACCCTTTAATAACTCCCCACTACCTGTTCCCAAAAGCCCCTTAAAAACACCATTCTACCTTCTGTGTATGAATTTGACTACTCTAAGTACTTCATATAAGTAGAATCATACAATATTTGTCCTTTTGTGATGGTCTTATTTCTCTTAACATAATGCCCTCATGGTTGATCCATGCTGTAACATGCATTTGAATTTCCTTCATTTTTAAGGCTGAATAGTAGTCCAATGTATATATACACCACATTTTGTTTACCCATTCATCCACTGATGGACACTTGGGTTGCTTCCAATAACTTTTATTATATCAGGCCATTTATTTTACCCCCTAGATGTACATCTAAATCCTGAATCTACCCCAAAAATGTTGGTATCCCTGTGGCTTCCATTCACCTAGGAGGTGTACTCAACCCCTTTATCAAGTCACAGTGCTTCTCCTAGAGGACTCTGCAAGCCCTCAGCACACCATTTCCTTCCTGGCCTTGAATGTTGACCATGGCTTTGGTTACAGCAGTCTTTCTCACATTTAAGGATCCTATTCAAACATCAGCTTCTTGCTAAAACTATCTCTCTTCCCAAGACTATACTGAGGCTCCAGAAGCCCTTTCTGCTCTGTAACAGCCCCAGTTGTGATAAATTGCAAGTATTTTAATTATGTGTGCTTCTTCCTCTCTACTATAGGCTCACATTAAATATATCTTTAAACCCCCAGGGCTTAGTTCAATAGATGGTACATACTTGGTACTCGGTAAATGGGTTTTTCTTTTTTTAATGAATGAATAAAAACATGAATCCTCACTACTTTCCAAAATTGAAAACCATATATTGTGTGAGTAATTTTCATCCTCTATCCTTGAAAATGGCCTGGTGTTATTGTTTTTATTTTTCCCTCCTTTACAGTACAAAGCTGTCAGTTAACATGATACAGAATTCCAAGTAAAGATTAGATTACTTAACAAAAGAAAGATTTGAAAGAGTTGTAAAAGGAGAAATAATGATGACAGACTGACATAGCAACATTGTCCTCTCATAACACTATCTGCTTTCTTCTGTCATTTTACCAGGCACCTGGGTACAAGGCTTCAGCTTAGAGAACTGTAATGATTAGATCTTTACGCATAGCTGGTCTGCCCTGAGAGTGTGTAGCTTACTTTGTTGACTTCCAACTCCCAGTGGCTTCAGATACAAATAAGATGGAGCTGACATGATAACACAGAGGAGCAGCCCATCAAGAAATGACTCTGTCAAGCAGCAAGTGACTGCTGCACTTTCAACTGCATAAAAATCCAACAATTTTGGGGAGAGGCTACGGTAGTAACACATAATGAAGATTAAATAAACCTTCCAGCTTGTCTGTTACTGTAGATATTCCTTCGAAGTTTCTGCTATTTTAAAATATTGCCAATGTGGACACAATTTGCCATAACTGGCAAGAACCTAACCATAGAAATGTTTAAATTACAAAAGAGATGCACTAACACAAATGTATAGAGAAAGCACATACACTGCCAGCTTTGCTATGCCTAGTTTTCAGGCAATGATTTTCATTTTCCTAAGTGACCAAATTTACTCAGATATTGAAAAAAAAAACTTTATCCATTAACCCTAAATTTCAAAATTTCCTTAAATATATACATTAATATCTGTTACTATTAAAATTAAGACTACAGCTTATATGTGATTATGTGAGTTACATATACGTGTCTTGGTTGCCACTAGCTGTGGGAGGAGACGGTATGAGAGATTCCAACTTGTCAAAACTGACCCAGTATAGCAAGTTAGTTTTAGTTGCTCCACGCATTGTTTATCCACAAAAAAGAATCTATGACTTCAAAAAACCTGAAAATGGCTACACTAAAAAACAAAACAAAACAAAACAAAACCAATAATCTAAGGCAGTAGAATCTTATGAAAAGGACCCAGGTTCAGATCTAGGAGAGCTTGGATCCAGCCTAAGCTGAGCACTAATCAGACCAATGCTAATTGGACAAACCATAAAAAACTGGCTGGATCTCGATTTCCTCATCTGAAAACTGATGCAATGAATAAGAATCTATAGCCCATTTCAGCTCAAAGATTCTGAAACGCAAATGAAAATTTTTGAATGATATTAATGATCACTTGTGGGTAGGTAAACACAATCTCTGTCTCAGATGTTTTAAAAGAAATTTTATTTTTTAACACAGTGACGTTCCGTATAATAAATGTAACATATGGAAGTCATCTGTCTTTAGTTGGTGTTTCTCATAAATGGTGCTTAATCTCAATGCTTCCTTAAAATTCTGTCCCTGTTGTTTTTGGTTGCCTGATTGAAAACTGCAACCATATGAGCCAGGCCTCCTTTTCAATTTGCTCACCTTATTAATTATTTAAATTATGTGGTTCAATTAAACCAAAATGAAGATCCCTAGCACCCCAACGTGATTAAGAGAATATGAGACTAATCCATAATTCAAAAATTATAAAGATATGATTGAGCTCAGAAGCTCAAGGCTGTTCCATATGTCACAGCAAGTATTTCTCTATGTTGCTAATAAAATCTTGAATATATTGCTAAGTAATAATATATTTGACCTCCTTGGGTATATCACCTAAGATAAGCAAGCATTAAAAACCATACACACACACATATGTATCCACAGATGTACATATACATATGCCTGCAGGATTTTCAGGCATCTTATCTCTTAATTTTCACAACTCTATGAAATTGCATGTGTGCACGCACATGCATGCGTGTGTGTGTGTGTGTGATTAAGAAATTATCAAAGAAATTAATTACACTGCTCATGGTCAAATCTAGTAGGGATCAGAGATCCAGAATTAAACATAGGTTTGGAGATCCCATTCATTGTTCTATGCACTTCATCATCATCTTGACAATTGAATTTTCTAGGGTAGTGGCAACTTTGAAGCATCTAGCAAGTGCAGTGCAAGGACATCATGGGATATGTCCTTTCCCGTGGAGCTCTTGTCATCAGTTAACAGGCAAAGCACAGAAGAAGCACCATATGACAAAGGCAGCATTATTGAAATGCCCAGTGAGTAGTAGGATCCATGGGGCTGTGAGAAGGGAAAGACAAATTATGGGCTGTGGTGATGAAAAGCTTTATGTAGGAAGTAGGACCTGACCAAAGTTTTGAAGGGTAAAGTTCTGAGTACAGGAGGCATTCCAGGCAGGGACTGAGAACATGAGCAAAAGCTTAAGAAGCAAGAATGAAAAAGCATCCCATCACATCATAGGCAAACACAGTGGTAATGCCCTGACCCAAAGTTGGAGGAGAGGAGGAGAATCGTAGTGTTCATTTTATTTGCTATGCTTTGAAACATCCATACATATGCTACATATATTCTTTTGCATACAATTGTTACACAATAAAACTTGAGCAGATTTAGCAAAGTATATTCAGGGAACAATTAATAGAACCTTCTGGGGATACAGGGTCTATAATTTGAGGAGAGGAAAAGGAGATTTGACAGATGAATTGAGGTTAAAATGAGAACAGACTTGAATACAACAAGGAAACAATTAACAGTTAAGGACAATGAATTCCATTGGGAAGAATTAAAAGTTCCATGTAATGAAGTTATTATAATATCTTTGCAAATATGAAAAACCCTTTTGTTCACTGATTGCAGAAAATCACATTTAATTAATAATTTGGGATAATCTTATATATTTCCCTGGTTCTTGCCAGTGGTTGTTGGCAATGTCCATTAAATGGTGCTTAAAGTGGACACTCTGCTCATGTGCTGGGACATATTTATGTGCCATCAATCTTCTTATCTCCAGCATGCCAGTTACCTAAACCTTGTAGACACATAACCAATAAAAGTGATTTATGGGGTGCCTGCGTGGCTCAGTCACTTAAACATCCAACTCTTGGTTTCAGCTCAGGTCATGATCTTGGGGTCCTGAGACCAAGCCCCCCGTTGGGCCCCCTGCTCAATGTGGAGTTTGCTTCAGATACTTTCTTTCTCTCCCTCCCCCTTAGTCCCTCCCCACTTTTTCTTTCTCAAATAAATAATTAAAATCTTTTTTTAAGTGATTTAAAGTAGTTGGTGTTCTGAAAGCCAGAGCTGTTTATCTACTTCACTATTATATCCCTAGAGCCTCAGAGTTGAACTCCTATAGTCACTCACTTCATACTTATTGAATACACAGATGAAAAAGAGAAAAAGGAAGGGAAGGAAGGAAAGACCATTTACCCTCCATTTCCTTTTCCCAAGTACATATTTTCATTTTTCATTCAACAAGTGGTTATTGAGTGCCTAGTATGTGCTAGTCACTGTTCTATGTGCTGGGGATATAGCAATGATCAAAATGAACAAAAACTGCTTACCCTCAGGGAATGTTTTCTAATATTCAAACTCAAAAATAAGCTATTTTTCAACCCTGCAGAATGTGATTTCCTGTAATGAGGGTTTTTTTTTAATTAAACAATGAGTATGTGTGCACACGTGTAGCAAAGGATTTTACTAGTTTTCAGTTAAGAGATACAAAAACATTTTTTTCGAATTAATCAGATCTTCATCAACTTTTGCAATTAAAAGCTGCCACAATAGATAATATTGCTCTGTTGTTAGAATGGTGTGTCAAAGGAAAGGAATAAATAAATCCATTTTGTTTTAATGGTTATTTTCACATTTTCTAAGAGTCTAGTACAGAAATGACAACATAACTCTTTTTAACAATTGGAAAGGAACTAAAATAGTTTCAACCTAACAAGGTCATATGAAAGCTAAGCTGCATTTCTGGATGTGGTACGTCGCGCGGACCTCTGGTTTCTTTTCAGCAGAAGTCAACTGTGAGGAAGCTATTGGAGATATACACAGTAGTGTGACTCAGACTTCCAGCAATCACCGGCAAACTTTCTTGTTTTATTGGTTTAAAAAAAAGAGATTCTTGGATAGAGTGATTCATAGTTACATGCTAAGGTGAGCTGGACTCCCAACGTATTGCTCATGAATGTACCAAATGCTATTCAGAACTCTGGTTACAGATATATTTTACTTAACTCTAGTGCCAAGATATCATTTCCTTAATCTTACTTCCCTCTCCACTCTAAGGGATCACTGTGCTATCATGGAGGAAAATCCCCATGCAAGATAAGCCTACCAAGCAGCGTAAATAACATTAGCATCCTATAACTTCCAAGTATCTCTTTATCCCCCTAGAGCACACCTGGACACATATGCTTCACCTTTGGAGGCCAATAGCTTAAAACTAGGCCTTTTTAGTGAAATTGCTTTCTTTTCAATCATAACTGGATTTTCATTTCTGGCTTCGCTTTCCTTTTGCAAAATTACAAAGAAGAAAGCAATTTGCTACCATACTTGTCTTAATTCCTAAAATAATTTTATTAATAATCTAATAGATGATTTTCAGTTCAAACAAAAAACACCCAAATAGGATCCCCATATGACTGCAAGATATTGACTTGTACTTAGAATTCCCACTGCCCTGTATTAGAGATTTCTTCCTAGAGCCACAAAGGATGAATGTTTAAAAGCTCATTATCTGCTAGTCAAAATAAATCCTTAAAAAAGGTATTTTACTCATATGGAAGGTCCAAATGCCTTTTGAACCAAAAATATCTTGAACTCCCCTCTCGTATTATTAATCACACATTAAAGTCTGTATATGGCCCAACGCCACTCCAGGAGGCTATAAATTCTATGACAGCAGGCAACATGCCTATGTTATCGCCATGCCCCCAAAGTTAGCCGTATAGTAGCTGCTGGATAAATTTATGCTCCAAGATTAACATTTTCCTAATGAATATTGAAAGCATAATTCTGAGTAAGGGATATATGAATACATAAATATAAATATATAGGCTACTTTATATATAAATGCAAATTTACACATATATTATGGAAGACAGAATGGCTGTAATTGTTCTGCTAAGAAAAGCAAATGGCAGTCTCAGACTTTGAAATATTTCACTGTTTGACAAGGCTGTGGAAGTTTCTTAGGCATCCAAAAGGACAGATTATTTCATTAAAGGTAGAATGATTAGCAGAGAGAAATTCTGACATATCAGAGCAGGGAAGGAGCACAGAGCAGGCAAAAGCCAACGTTTTCTGGAATTCAGTTGGCACAAGAACTTTCTACATCAAAGGATGAAGAAGAAGACACAGATGGTTTTGTCCTTCCTACCATCTTTCATCAGGAGACTACAGGGATTTCTCTCGCAAGCCTCTTTATTTTGCCAATTAAGCATGCTACTGTTATTGTTGATGCTGTGAGAGGGGTAAATCCCTAACTTAAGATACCCAGATTTGGCAAATAACAGTAGGAGATGCCTGAATAAATTTGAATTTCAAGGGATAATTTCAAAGTAAATGTCCCAACTGTTCTATTTGAGAGTCCTGTGTTTTCTCCAGCAATCCTACCCCAATAGCAGATACATTTGAATTTTAGATAAACAAGGAATAGTTTTGAAATACATGTCCCAGCTGTTCCATTTAGGAATCTAGCAAGCCTACCTCAATCTTACCATGCTTCCCAAGAAGGAAATTTCGAATTGATTGTAGGCTTCCAAGAATTCCATTTCTTTCTTTTTTATGCTATACCTGTCACATTTTTCCTCTCTAAGGACTGAATGATTAACTACATTGGAGATTTTTTAAATTTTTCTCAGGATATTGTATTTTTATGCCATGATGACTTTCCAGTTTTTCCAGGCAGACTCCACTCACCAACCAGCATCCTGTTCCTGTGCACTCCCTATAGCAGTGTCAACTTCCCAAATATTGGCATAAAGGGAAACTCTGTTGACACATTTTTCAGACTTGATCAAACAGACTTCCTCTCCTAAAAGACGTCTACATACCTTTGTTGCCTTTTGACAGAGTGTAGCAAGAAGAAAGGCAGCTAGTCTTCAGGAACTATGGACTTCATTTCTGGCTCTTGCAGAGACTTTCCGTGTAGCCATCAGGCAAGTCATCTCAAGATGATTTGGGGGCTAGTCATCCCAGCATCTCCTACCCGAAAAAAGGATTACAAGACTAAGATGAAAATTCTTTGAAGAAAGTGAAATTTTGTGGGGAAAATGTAACATCACCTGTTGAGAAAATGCCTACTTCTTGGAAGGTCTCGGGATGGCATAAAATACTTTTAAATATGACCTCTCTTTTAAAATAAAATGATGTCTCATTTCCCTGGCTTTTTCAGAGTGCTCCATAGTAAGCAAAGATTTTAGAAAAATATTTCTAAATCTTGCATCTGTGAGCATACTGGAAAAAAATTGCATTTTCTTGATGATTCTAGGGCAACATTAGAAACATTGGTAATTGTGCTGTGCTATGTGAAACAAGTAAGCAAGAAACAGACACATAAATAGATTTTGTACTTTTGAGAGTTTCCAGAGTCCTTATGCCATGGAGGATCATTCGCCCTTGTGCTAAATAGCTCCGGCTGCTGGGTTTTACAGTGCTGTCTCCCAGCTGCTGTCATTTCTCATGGCTGTCACGGGCCATCATTGCTTCTCCCTTATTTTGCATGCAGTTTTATTGTAAGAGGCACACATCCTATAACGAAGCACGTGGGATTTGGCACTTGGAGGCGTTTTTACTTACTCCTGTTTTGCTGCCTATAGTCCAAGTGGTTGAGATTGGCTGTTCCTGGAGGACTCTGTTATATATCTTCATGTCACCCCCAGGTCCCGTGTACATACAAGATATTTAACAATCACTGATCTTTATCTCAAATGTAGAGTGGTTAACATACCTCCAGATTCGTTAACAACTACTGAATTGTTTTTTTGAAATCAACCTTTATCAAAAAGTAATGAAATTGTATGCCTGACAGCTGCTAAACCTGTCAGCTGAATTACCATATTCCTTCATTTTGAACATGCCTGAATAAATATTTTACTATTTCTTAAACTGAGATGTCTTAAAATTGACGTATTTAATCTGAAAATGCCCCTTTGATTCCAGGAAAGCTGCTATTAAGAATGATACAGTTTCAACTAACGAAATTGTAGTTGAAGGAAATAGGAACATTTTGGTGGGAAGGGGAGGGGGTAATTGGGTGATGGACATTAAGGATGGCACATGATGTGATGAGCACTAGGTGTTATATGCAACTGATAAATTATTGAACACCACATCTGTAACTAATGATGTATTATATGTTCAATAATTGAAGTGTTAAAAGTGGGAAAGAAAGAGAAAGAAAGAAAGAAAGAAAGAAGAAAGAAAGAAAGAAAGAAAGAAAGAAAGAAAGAAAGAAAGAATCTTTTTAGTGTTTTTCCACACAAAGTTCAGAGGCAAGTAAATACCATGAGAAAAGAAGTAATATTACAGATATTACTAGTACAGCTTTTAATCATCACATCTTATCCCTATACCATTATTTCCCCCCACACCCCAAAGGCATGTATAATTTTGAAATCTAGGCTTCCATTACATTTTTTTATATGTATGTAGCCTCTCATTCCATATACAATTTAAATTATCTACTCTTACTGTAGGTGTTTTATATTATTCCAGAATGATATAATAACATTGTTGTGTAATTTGTTTGTATCATTCCATATTACGTTTTGAGAACTAATCAACATGCATACAGTTCTATAGGAATATATGCAGAAATAGCTCATCATTTTTAACTGAAGTATAGCCTTCATGTAACTTATCATGGTTTATAAACTCATCTTTCTATTGATTGATATTTAGTTAGCTTTATGTTTTTAGCACTACTATGAATCTTCAGGAAACATGCTTGCTCCTGTCTCTTGTGTTCTTGTGCCAGAATGTCTCACAGTGTGGAGGCGGACCCAGCTCAGGTAAACCCATGAGAGCCAGAGACAGTGCACATCTCTTCCCCGTTCTGCCTGCAGTGACGTTACATTGGTAGCTTGAATATGACCATGGTGAGAGCATTTACACCATGAAAAACGGCAAACCTACAAACCAAACTCTCCAACTTCCAATCAGAAAGCCAGTTAAACATTTACCAGCAAACCACTGACAATTTTCCAGCCCAGCACTAGATGTATATTCCCTGAAACAGAATTGCTAAATATTAAACTTGTTTGCATTTTTTCCAGATGCAACCAAGTGTTTTCCACATTGCTCTCCCACCAGTGTATGAAAGTACTAGGTTTGACATATCTTTACAAAGGCCTGTTGTTGCAAGATTAATGTATACCTACAAGATAGGTAGGAATTGGCATCCCATTACAGGCTGCATTTACAGTTTCCCACTAACCGATGAAATCAAGCATATTTTCACATGCATGGTAGATATTTGCATTTCCTTGACTTTAAATTACTTTGCCCATCTTTAAATTGGCTAATCCTTTTCTTATTGAATTATCATTCTTTACATACCCTGGGAAATTAATCTTTTTCTGTTACACAAGTTACAAATATCTTTTGCCATGTTTGTTGCTTGTCTTTAAACCTTGCTTATGTGCTTATTGGGTACTAGCTATGTGACTTTTAGAAAGTTACTTATTATATAAGACTGATGAATCACTGACCTCTACCTCTGAAACTAATACGTTAATTAATTGAATTTATATTTAAAAATACGTAAAACAAACAAATCTATATATCTCATATTTTTCACCTATGAAACTGGAGCAATCATTGAACCCACCTTGTTGGTTGTGTGGATACATGTATTAGGTATATCATTGCCTAGTAATTCTTGTTACTGTTATTGTTATTATACTGCTCTTTGGAAGTTCTTGATTTTGATGTAGGGTTTATTTTTTTATGGTTGTTTGTTGAAGGAGTATTTCCCAAATCCGAAAGGTGGGGAAATAGACAACTCTACCTTTTTTTTTTTTTTTTGTAGTTTTAGAAGTTTTCACATTTAGACCGCTTATACCTTTGACTCTGCTTTTTTCTTCCCTTTATTCTGATTACCTAGCCAGAAGTCCTAGAGCCTGTAGGCACTCAATAAATGTTTACAGAAGGAAGCAATGAAGGGAGGGAAAGGAGAATTAGCATTAATTTTTATAAGTGGTCCTACTTAGAAACCCAAAGGGGGAAAGAGATGAAGGAAGAGCTGGCAGCATGAGTTACTATTAACCATACTTAGAACCTATTAAATGGAAATCCTTTATTCCTCATCATATTTATGTCAAATCTTCTAGAAGCTTTAAAAATTGATAACTTTTAAGACAACCAAAGACACTTGGCATTCTTGCCTTGAGATGTTTTATCCTGTAGGTAATAATAAGTTCTTCCTTTATTCCCTCCCTAGATAATATCTAATTCTTGCACCCTAAACTATCTCTCCCTGAATCATAGTTTTCTGTATGTATTTGTGGGATTTGGGGGGAGTCTAATTTAAATTTACAGTCAAAAAAAATTTACATTCAAAAAGTAGGATGGAAGAATATGCTAACTGCCAGACCTCTCTTCCCCCATTGAGGCCTGACCCAAGGAGCCACAATCCGTGTGTATGAACCATAGGACTAGTACACAAAACCCTCAATTCTACTATATCTTGTACCAACTAGTATTTGTAGACTGAAAAGTTAAGGATATCATCATTAGCAGCTGGGAAGTCCTCATACTCAACACTTTGGGAACCACCAACTAAATGATAAGTACCAGGAAAGCTGGACTTTCAAATGCTTGCCTAGATTGGAAAATTTTAAATTCAAGCCAAATGGGAAATTCACAAAGTTCACTGTCAGGTGATTCTTGCTTATTGACACTTTCTGCATGCACACCTACTTTTATCCTATCAACCAATTAAGTTACTCAAATGTCAAAATCTTTGGGATTGGGGATTTTATTATTTTTTTAATAACTCTCCCCATTCCCGTGAGTTAGGTACATTTCTAATGTCCAGCTTACCATGTTGTACCAAACTAAAATGATGTGGTTTATAGGTGGCCCTTGACTTAAAATTACTAGCCTTTCTTACAACAAGAATTTTTGTGATCAAACATTATTGCATCTAGGGCACTTTTTTGGCAGCAATGGGACTTTTCATACATTAGTTCCTAAATGTATATGTAATTCACAGTGCAGTGCATAGTGTCTCAGGCAGCATATGCACTTTTGCATGATTGCCACCTTTATCAATCAGCAGTGTGGGATGCAATTGCTAGAATCTCGCATTAAGGTTTACCAAAATAGGTGAAAGTGGAAAAAATGAGAGTGTTGATACTAAGGCAAAGATCACTGTGACAAGAGTGAAATTGCCATCATGCTAAAATTAAAATGTATAAGACTTCAATCAGATGCTCCTTTGTCTTTAAGAGGCCATTTACACATTCAGTTCTGAATGGAAAGACTAATACGAATGTGTAGAAAATGCTAGAAATACACAAAGGGGAGGTGTCTAAGGAATGATCTGGAATTATAGATTTGAAAAAAGTATTGTGTATACAAATGGGAGATGTTGTTCTGACGACATTTGTTCCCCTTAGGAGAAGAAGTCGGTTTAATTGGTCTTCAACCCCAGCACCAAGCACAGCACTATCTCTAGGCACTAAAGAGAGCTGTGTTGGCTCAATTTGTTTAATTGCATACAAGCCTCTTTTTCTATTCACCCCAGATATCCAGGACCACTCTCATGAAATAAAAAAGTTTTCTTTTTTTTTTTAAGATTTTATTTATTTATTTGAGAGAGAGAATGAGAGGGCACAAATAGAAGGGAGGGGCCAAGGGGGAGGAAGAAGCAGGCTCCCCACTGAGCAGGGAGCCCCACACAGAGCTCTATCCCAGGACCCTGGGACCGTGACCCCAGCCAAAGGCAGAGGCCTAACCAACTGAGCCACCCAAGCACCCCTCATTATATAAAAATTTAAAATACTTCTTAGTGCCTAGATTTTTCTTTTGTTTCTGTTTACCCACAAGAAAGCATTTCCCTCTCGGCTCCATGGATAACTTATCCTCCCCAAGATTACGCTGCTCACAGAGTCTAAACAGACGCTGACTCCTAGGTAAGTGCCAAAATTCAGCTTCACAGGATTCCTACTTCTTATATCTCTACTATTTCACTCACCAGCCATCCTAGTGACAAAATTAATGGATGCAATTTTTACATATGTACAAAACGACTCCATTTAAATGAATCCCAGTCCTTCTGCTTCTTTTGTGCAAGCTTTTCACTGGTGCCAGTGAGAGCTTGGCTAGAGAAAGCCTGAAGGGATTGGTCTGTTATTGGAGAAGGGAGAGGAAGGAGTGTTTTATGAAAGTAGGATCATTATAATGCTTCCCATTAAAACATTTTTAGTGCTCGCATTTCAAGCTTAACACAGTCGACCCTGTAAATTGGCAATAGCCCAGACCCAAGAACCAATAAGCTCCTCCGTGCTTCCTGAGGCTTCTTAAGCAGTGAAGCAGGCAGCTCTTTCTCTTTTCTGATCACCATCAAAAGAATAAATTACTAAACAATAGACAATCCTGCTTCATTTAAAACATATGAAGCACTTCACAGTAGCATTGCCATCTCTTTTTTTCTTTCTTTCTTTTTTTTTTTTTTTTTTGGTGTGTGGGGGGGTAAATGAAACAGCTGTTTTAAAGCCATAGCATTAGACCTTAAAAATTATTAATCCAATTTAGAATGATTTAATCCATTAAAATAACACTTCACACTAAGTGCAGGCTGTCAATTTCAATGAAGTTATAAAATTGCCTGACAAAAGTGGTCTTGGAAAACTCTATTTTTTTGAAATGTTGTGATAAGATCTTCCTTTCAGAGTGTCAAAGACCTTACTAAATAATTCGATTTTTTTTTTAAGCAAACAGATCTTTACTTTTTAAATAACAATGGATAGAGACTCCTTATAAACATAACCCTGCTCTGGATGTTTATGGCGTTGGTTTGACCTGCGAAGTTTTTCTCTGCTGTGAAGTCATGAATGCAGTCATTGCCTTGATTAACCATCTTTATTACCTATGTATTTTGCTGCTATCATGGTGTTGCACAATTTCTGTCAGCGTAATGTCAGCCAAATTGATCTTTTGTTTCTGAAGTTTCATTTATTCTGCAACCCCAAAAGACAAATGACGAATTTAGCTTTCCTCTCATGAGTAAGCGAGTGGTTAGCAATTTCTAACAACTTAAAAAGAGGTTGGAACCAATGGTTTCAAATTCAGATTAATATATGGCTGTTTAAACCACAAAGGAAATAACGACAGCTCATCATGATATTCTCAAAGTCAGTAAAGCTGCCTGCTCCCAATCAGTAATCCTGGACGCCAAGACATTTTCTGAGAAGGATGTGTATAGATGTATTTTTAAACTTCCTGCGTGTCTTGCTATGAGAAGAAAAACATCCCTAAATGTATAATCCTGCAAAACAGAAGAAAAGGCAAGAGGACTGAGAGCCGATACATGCTATTCATGACCCTCTGAGATGTCCTTTTAGGTGGCAGTTAGCAATATTGTGTCACATGTTATCTAGCAAAATAGTTACAACATCTAATGTAGCAGCAAGGATGTTCGGGCCTTGAGAAAACTGATGACATCAACAATTAGCAGCACATAATTCCAAAAACAAACAAATAAAGCAAGGCCAATGAAGAAAAAACAAGATTACTAGCAATGAAATGTCTAGAATATTTGATGCAAATATGGCATCATAAACCATATTACATTCTAAATTAGTTAAAGTGTAAAACACACATTGAAAACTACTCGTGAGTCAGGAAAAAATTTAAAAACACATTTATAAGATGACACGAATAAATATTTTAACAAGAAGGCAATGAAATTCCCAAACTGACAACATAATTTAGAAATTTCATATTCTGACTACATAAAGAACTGATACAAATAACATCAATGGAGATAGGAAAGAAATATAAAATAAATTCCAGTAGCCACTACCTATCTATGAAACCAACCATAATAAATACCAATGATAGGAGTCAACATGAAAGACAAAAGCTGCAAGAAAACAAGGGTGCCTGGGTGGCTCAGTCAGTTAAGCATGTGACTCTTAGTTTCAGCTCAGGTTGTGATCTGAGGGTCATAGATCGAACCTCCCCATGCTCAGTGGGGAGTCTGAGAATTTCTCTCCCTCTCTCTCTGCCCTCCCATTCTGCTCACATTCTCTCTCTCTCTCTCAAATAAATAAATCTTTAAAAAATTATTTTTAAAGCTGCAGGAAAGGAAAAGTATCCCCAGTAAACTATCTGACACCATCAAACAATATTTACAAAGTCTATGACAACATGGAGTATCTACTGATATAGTCATGGGAGAATGTGCAGGGCCAGTGTGAGGGGATCAGAAAAAGCTTAGTGGTTGCAGTACTTCACTTCTAAAGTTTGTAACTAAAGACAAAGCAACTTAAATATTAAAAATAATAATAATATGGACTTAATTACTTGGTTATGCTAATAGAAACACAACAAAAGTTGAAAGCTGTGGTTCTAGAGGCCAGACTTGTGAAATAGAAATAGTGAAGCAGAAGACTACTGTTTGTAGTAAGCCTTGGAATATTAGTCAGTTTTGTGATAATGTTTGCTTTGAATTTCTTTCCAGCATAATTAATTAATGTATTACTTTGAGAACAATTTGAGAATAATGCAAATTTTCCATTTCTTTATGTGCAAATGTGTCTGCACAGAACACTAGTAATATTGCACCCAGCTGGAACTCCTGGGAATACACAACACACACACACACACACACACACACACACACCCCAGATATGTACCAGCTGCCTCGATGCACCACGTGTATGAACTATCCACTGTTCCTATTATGCATCTGTATTACTCATAAAGATGAGCAGCAATAAACATGACTGTTTCTTTTTAGTCACACCAGCATTGATGATTTTTTTTTTGCTAAATTTTGCAGTTAAACAAAGAATTTTTTAAGTATTATTTATTTTCTGACCACTTATGTGTCAGGTCATTTTATGTCATTGATGAAATGTTGGAGTGCCTTGCCCCTAACTCCGTTTTTGCCCTGTGGTCTCTGTTTTTTTGTTGTTTGGTTTATTTTTTTTAATTAATAGATTTTATTTTTTAGAGCAGTTTTAGGTTTACAGAAAAATTGAATGGGAAGCACAGAAGTTCCCAAAACATATCATTAACATCTTATATTAGTGCAGTACACTTGCTACAATTGATGAGACATTATCATTTCTAAAGTCCATAGGTCAGTCTTTGTGTTCTACATTCCATGGGTTCTGACAAATGTATGATAAATAACATGTACCCACAATGATAGCTTCCTACACAATAACTTCCCTGTTCTTTTTTTAAAGATATTTATTTATTTATTTACTTGTTTATTTATTCATGAGAGAGAGAGAGAGAGAGAGAGAGAGAGGCAGAGACACAGGCAGAGGGAGAAGCAGGTTCCATGCAGGGAGCCCGATGCGGTACTCGATCCTGGGACTCCAGGACCATGCCCTAGGCCAAAGGCACCAAACCGCTGAGCCACCCAGGGATCCCCGTAATTTCCCTGTTCTAAAAATCCCTGTGTTTCACCTACTCGTTCTTCCCACCCCACTAACACCTGGTAACTGCTAGTCTTTTTACTCTCCATGGGTTGCCTTTTACTGAATATCATATGATTGCAATCATACAGTATTTAGCTTTTTCACATTCATTTCTGTCACTTAGTAATAGGTATTTAAGACTCTAGCTTGTGTCTTTGTGGCTTGGTAGCTCATTTCATTTTATTGCTGAATAATAATCCTTGTATGGATGTACCACAGTTTATTTATCCATTCATCTTCTGAAAGACACAGTGGTGGCTTCCAATTTTTGGCAATTATGAATAAAGTTACTAGAAATATCTGTGTGCAGGTTTTTGTGTGGAGATAAGTTTTCAAGTCATTTAAGGGCAATTAAGTTTTTAATTCTAGGAGCACAGTTGCTGGATTGTTATGGTAAGAATATGTTTAATTTTGTAAAAAGAAAAAAAAAACTACTCTCTTCCAAAGTGGCTATAACAGTTTGCATTCCCTCCAGCAGTAAATGAGAACTCCAATTGCTCCACATCCTTGCCTGCATTGGATATTGCCAGTGTTTTGGATTTGGGACATGGTAATAGGTGTGTAGTAGTTGTGGGGGGGGGAGTTTGTTGTTGTTGTTTTTGCAATTCCTTAATGATATATGATGTTGAGCATCTTTTCACATGCTTATTTTCCATCTGTATATTTTGTTTGGAAAGGTATCTCTTCAGATTTTTGCCCATTTTTTTTGCCTTTTTTTTAATTGGGCTGTTTCTTCCCTTACTATTGAATTTTAAGAATTCCTTGTATATTTTGGATACCAATTCTTTATCAAATATGTGTTTCACATTTTCAGATTTTCTCAAAATCTGGCTTGTCTTTTATTTTCTAAACAGAGCAGAAGTTTTTAATGTCAGTGAGGTCTAGCCTTATCATTTTTTCTTTTATGGGTCAAGTTCTTTTATTGCACAATTTTGCACTACTCAGTGATTTTTAGGAATTTGTAGAGTATGTAATAGCCACTGACCACATTTATCCTTTTTCAACCATTCATTTCTTTGACCAAATAATTCCATTTTGAATGAAGTTCCCAGAACAATTGGTGGAGAGGTACAGCGTAGGACAACTTATGGCAAAAAAACTGGAAACTTAATGTCAAACAGATGAGAATGACACATAATAATAGAGAATATTAACAAAATAAAATACTAGGGGTGCCTGGGTGGCTCAGTTGGCTAAGCAGCTGACTACTAATTTCAGCTCAGATCGTGATCTCAGGGTCATGGGATCACAAGCCTGGCGTTGGGCTCTGTGCTGGCATGAAGCCTACTTAGGATTATCTCTCTCCCTCTCCCTCTGCATCTGCCCCCCCCCACACACACACACCATCTTACTCATGCTTGCTCACTCTCTCAAAATAAATAAATAGATAAATAAAAAGTAAAAAGTAAAATACTAATATGCCGTTAAAGATTGTTAGCATGTCAACATTCTTTGCATACAAATACATAAGTTCATGGAAATGTTAAGTGAAGAAGATAGCACATAAAATACTACTTATACATAACTTCAACTAAGAATAAATGTAATTTGACAAATAGAAATTAAAATCCAGTATCATGTATTAGTTAGAATGAGTAGCACTAGTTGCTGTAAAGCAAATTCCAAAGTTTCATATTAAAAGTTTAAGTTTTATTCATGCAAAGCTAAGCAACCATTTCAGGTAAGCATCAGCTAAGGGACCCAGGCTCCTTCCATCTGTGGCTCTGCCATCCCCTGGGCTATGGAGCCCTTGGCCATTCCTTCTCCTGCATGTGGCTGGGAGATGGAGGAAGAGTTTGAGGGAACCACACAGGAGGTTTTTATGGGTTTGGTTTAGAAGACTGAACTCACTTGAACAAATGTGGCGAAACCTACCTTGAAGACAGGCTGGTCTAGCTGTGTGCCCTAGAGACAGAGGAATGCTTTTGTGCCTACATAACACCACATTTGACAAAATTGACTGCTGATTTTCTTTGGTTCCTTTCTTTTTTCAATTTTGCTTAACTCTATAGTAATATATAAGTATCTCTTATTATCTTATTTAGTTCCTGAGTCCAGAGAATGAGGGTTGAGATACCACTTATGCCACTTATCCAAGTCTACTCTGCTCCTAAGTTCAAATAGGAAGAGTTTTGATAGTTAAGATGTATTCATTCTTTCCTTAAAAAAAGAAAATTGAAGTTTGCAGTCTTTCTGAATTCATTTCCCAGCCATCATTTCAGACAATCAACTAAATCAACTCAGATTATTGTCTGTCCTATTTAAAAATTTTACAGCAGATTATATGTCTTGCCAAGGGAGCAATATGTAAAAATCTTTTCTGTGATTCTTTATTTCTAACCTATATTTTTTGTTTTTTAAGATAAAGCAAAATTGCTTTGATTTTCTTCTCTGCATATTAAGAAGTAGTGTTTGGTTATGCATCTTTGATAACATTCATCAGAGTCAATTCTTATTGAAATGTTTCATGTTAACGTAGATTTTTTTATATGATAAAAAGACCTGTAAACATGCTGTATTTGGGGAGTAGAAAATCTTTGAATAATAATCTGTTTCTAAAATTATTTTCTATTTCCATGATCACCTTCAACATTGTTCTCCATTATCTTTCAATTTTAACAAAAGTTTTTCAAAATGTCTGAAAATTATATAGAGTAAGTTGATATTATTAGTATCTTTAAAAATTATCATATGTACTTACTTCCTGGTTTTTGCAGATTTTTTTAAAAGGTTTATTTATTTATTCATGAGAGATACAGAGAGAGAGGCAGAGACACAGGCAGAGGGAGAAACAGGCTCCCTGAAGGGAGCCAGATGCGGGAATGGATCCCAGAACCCCGGGATCACAACCTGAGCCAAAGGCAGACTCTCAACTGTTGAGCCACCCATGTGCCCTGGTTTTTGCAGATTTTTACTATTAACTTGCCAACTTGTGTAAAATGTTCCGTACAGGCTCTTAACATATATTTACATTTTATCTATGTTTACTTTAAATAGTATTTTCACGTGCAGTGTATTTAATTCTGTAATTATGAATATCTTCCTTTATTTTTCCTACCAAAGTTTTCTTATATTCTGTGAATATGTTTTATGTTCCAAGATAAATCACTATCACCTATGCAAGGCTTTTGCTAAGTACATTTATTTTTTATTTTATTTTCTAATTACATGTAATTAATATAAGTGTGCAATTGATTTTTTGAAGTTACACCAAAATCTTTCCATTTTGTGAACTAATTTTTTGGTTGATATACTTGATTTTTGATATAATTCATTGTACAATTAGCAGAAGTTGACTTCCTCACTAGATATCCAGAGACATTATTTGAGGCTTTCCTCTACCTTTTTATGCAGTATTTTTAAAGTTCCTTTTTTTCTTAAGATTTTTTTATTTATTTATTTATTTATTTATTTATTTATTTATTTGGAGGAAGGGGCAGAGGGAGAGACAAAGAATCTCAAATAGGCTCTGTGCTTAGCCCAGAGCCCAACAGGGGGCTCAATCCCACGACCCTGAGATCATGGCCCGACCCAAAATCAAGAGTCAGATGCTTAACTGAGACACCCAGATACCCCCAAAGTTTCTTTAAGATATACAAAGCTTGGGGTACCTGAGTGGCTCAGTGGTTGAGCATCTGCCTTGGGCTCAGGCTGTGTACCCAGGGTCCTGGGATTGAGTCTTGCATCAGGCTCCCTACAGGGAGTCTGCTTCTCCCTCTGCCTGTGCCTCTGTCTCTCTCTCTCTCTCTCTTTCTCTCTCTCTCTGTCTCTAATAAATAAATAAAATCTTAAAAAAATAAAAGATATACAAAACTCAATCTGTATCCACTTAGTCTTCTAATTAAGTAAATCTGTTAATTGAAACCAAAATATTTAAAAAAATTAACAGAATTAAAGAAATTGTGACAGATTGGAAATCACATCATCTGAAGTAATTGGATTTGGAATTCTATTTCTATACAGGAACAAATTAAAGGAACAAATTAACAATTCATTGATATCCTAAGTGAATATATTAAGCATAACAAAAATTTTACACAAGCAATTTTTGTATAACATTGTGTAACATAATACATTTTATAAATGCACTTTTTGTGTAAAATCAGAATTCTACTACAATGACAAAGAATATTTCTGAAATGAATTCTGAGGCAATGGTAATCAGTTATTAGATCAGTAACTGTTTTGAGTGTTGTGATATCACCACCTACTGGATAATTAGAATTGGAACATTTTCATTTTGGAAATCCTCATCAAATGGCAATATTTATTGAATTTAGATCTTTCTAGATTTTCTTTATTTTTATTTTTTATAGATTTTATTTATTTATGAGAAAGAGAGAGAGAGAGGCAGAGGACACAGGCAGAGGGAGAACCAGGGTCCCTGCGGGGAGCCTGATGCAGGACTTGATCCCAGGACCCCCCCAGATCACCCCTGAGCTGAAGGTAGATGCTCAACCCAGGCGCCCTGACCTTTATAGATTTTCTTTTTTTTTTCTTTATAGATTTTCATAACATTTGTTAAGATATTGAGATCTTAGTCCCTTACTTTACACACATGTGAAAATAGACATGGAAGGGCTAACCATTCAATGATTTGCCTAAAATCACTACTAATTATGTGTAGTTGATCATATAAGATGAATTACACATAAGACTCTACTCCATTTCTACCAGTCCTCAGCCCCATTATCTGTGTTCTATAACTTGCCTGCTAATGCAACAGTTGCCATGTTTATTGTCAGTATCCATTATAATGAAAGCTAAAAACACTCTTGAAGTGAAAGCAAAGTTGGTTTTCTTACCAAAATTGTTTATCATCATTTCTCATTTTTATTTTACTGCCTCAGAATAATCAAGGGCTAAATTTTTACTAAATTCTTAGGTTTTCTCCCACAGATGACTACTGATCAAATTATTTAGTAGGAGCATCCAGTTTCTCATTATCCTCCTTTTATTTTCTCACCCATAATTAGAGAAAAAAGGAAGATAGCACTTTCCAATTCTGACTACAAATTAAAAGACTGTTGGAAACTATGGGAAAACAGGCTCCCTCTCAAACTTAGAAAGAATAAATTGGTGTTCAAGTTTGTTAGTAAATTCACACTATCAAAAGTTTAAAAATCACGTCGCCTTTGACACTAGAATTCCACAGATATTTTTGCCCAAATACCACAGTAATATTGCTGATAGCAAGAACAAAACAAATATGGAAACAACCTAAATGTTCTAAAAGGATACTGATAAATTATAGAACATTGCCACAGCCATACTATATGGAGTACTGTTCAGCCTGGGGGAAAAAATTACATGGTTCTGTGCATACTTATAAGAAAAGAAGACTAAACTTTATATGTAAAGAGAAAGAGATAGTTTTTGCATTATGTATATTATCATTCCACCTGGGTAAAAATATAGAATTGTAGAGGTACCTGGGTGGCTCAGTCAGTTAAGGGTCTGAATCTTGATTTTGGCTCAGGTCACGATCTCAGGGTCCTGGGATCAAGCACCACATTGGGCTCTGCTCTCAGCAGGGAGTCTGCTTGTCCCTTTCCCTCTCCCTTTCCCCACTCATGCACTTTCTTTTTCTCTCCCTCTCTCAAATAAATAAATAAATAAAATATATTTTAAAAAACAAAACTTCCAGTATTGGGAAAAATATTAAATACTAAATTTAAGTTTCAAATATTATTTTCAAATGTTTCATGTACTTTTAAGTTTGCTATCATGAATATAACTTCTAATATATGATTTTTATGTTTGAGATGGCTACACCCAATTTTTGATCAAGACTTTTAACATATATTGTTGTCTAACTCTTGGCCACCTTGGATGAAAAATCATTATTTGCACTAGAAATACAATAGAAAAAATTATTTTGCAACCATGTGAAAATTTTCAAATAGCTGAGAGTCTATATGTTAAGAAGAATGTCATCTCCTTTTCCTTCATCGATAAATGTAATCTTAAAATTTCTTTGGGGATGTGACTGGGTTTTCAAGTTAACCAAACATTACACAATCTAAATAATCTCTCATTTTCAAAAAGGCATGAGCCTTGTTAGAGCAGTCACCCTCAAAGTGGTTTAGATGGCCCTTAAAGGATGTGTCAGCCCCAAGTAGACAGAATTGTATGATATACATAGTGTACTGGGTTGAATAGTGCTCCCCCACCACCAAAATTCATGTCCATTCAGAACCTCAGAATATGACTTGATTTGAAATAAATGTCTTTGCACATGTAATCAAGGTAAGGTTCAAGATAGGATCATGGATCATGGTGGGCTCAAAATCCAGTGGGACTATCTTTAAAAGAGAAAAGGAAGACTCAAGGACTAGAGAAGAATGTGATATGAATATAGAGGCAGGGGTTGAAGTGATGCATCCTCAAACCAAGGAATGCCAAGGACTGAATTCTATCACCAGAAGCTGGAAGAGAGAGTCAGGGAAGGGATCTCCCTCAGAGCTGCTGGAAGAAACCAACTCTGGTGACACCCTGACTTCAGACTTCTGGAATCCAGAACCATGAGAGAATGTATTTATGTTATTATAAAGTCACCAAGTTTGTGGTACTTTGTCATGGCAGTCCCCAGAAACTAATATTCATGGCTGACCTCTTGAGGTCCCGCCCCTGGGGTGCCTGGGGCAGGGTCAGGGGCCTACGGGGTGGCCGTGGAGTCTAGTAGAGCTCTCTTTCCAGGAGGTCAACCAAGCTTTCACTTTCAAGACAGAAAATCCAGCAGACTCAGCACTCCACAGCCTGCACCAATCCACCTCCCCCATGTACAAACCGTTCAAGGAAAACCCCGTGAGGGCGACACTTAGAGAACGACTCCGGAAAATCAGATCGTCATCTAATTCCTGTTACAGTGTGGTAGAATGTCATAAAGCAGAGGATGAAGAAAATGATCAGACCTCTCCAGAGAAAGCAGTATCTCCAACCAAAGAAAATGGTTGGAATATCAAGAAAATTTTAAACACATGAACAGTGAATCTGATGACAGGATGTAGTTGAAAAACACCTTCAAGCATATCAACGCACGTGAATCTCTGTCACTGGATACTAGGTGACGCAGTGGCCCCCCAAATGATATCACAAAGGAGAAGCTTCTCAAACAAGGATTCAATGAAGAAAAAAGGAAAATTAGTGAAGCCCATTCAGGAAAAAGAGGACCTTCTTCAGAGGTTGAAACTAGTCAAAATGTATGACTCAGGCCATGACTGGGTTACAACTGTTAAAGAAGTGGAGAAGGGGTGCCTGGGTGGCTCAGTGGGTTAAACGTCTGCCTTCAGCTGAAGTCATGATCTCGGGGGTCCTGGGATCCAGCCCCACACTGGGCTCCCTGCTCAAGGAGGAGTCTGCATCTCCCTCTCCCTCTTCCTCTGCTCATGCTCTCTCTCTCTCTCTCTCTCTCAAATAAAGTCTTTAAAAATAGAAATAAAAAATAAATAAAAAGTAAAAAGGGATGGAGAAGCTTTAGCCTGCTGTTGCTTTATGACGTGCAGTCAGCTGTGTGTGAGAACAAGAAAGGCAGCCTTGCTCGGCTGACAGGCCACTGTAGGTTAGGTGGTAGGTTGCCACACTATAACAGAAATGAAGAAGAAGGTATAGGTGTTTCATTCATAATTTTTTCTCCAGAATGTCTTCAAGAATGACAATTTAATTAAAAGATACTTATACATTTGAAAAGGAAGATACCAAACCAGTAGGGCATAGAGAAAGGTATCCTGGCGAACATAGTTTATTAAATATAAACCAAGCTCTAAAATGAAAATTTGGTATGTGGGGTAAATCTTGCAAAGAAAATTGGACCTCTTGGGTGCCTGGATGGCTCAGTCATTTAGGTGTCTGCCTTCGGTTCATGTCATGATCCTGGATCCTGGGATCAAGCCCCACATCAAGCTCCCTGCTCAGTGAGTCTGCTTCTTCCTCTCCTTCTGCCCCCCACCCCTCACTCATGTGCGCGCACTATCTCCCAGATAAATAAATAAAATCTTAAAAAAAAAAGAAGAAGAAGAAGGAAAATTTGGCAGCTAAAGTAATGTGAAAAAAAATTAGATTGTGTTTAAAAAAATAATTTGGACAATTCCTGAAGCCAGTTTTAATATATAATTTGCTTACTGTAAAAAGTTTTATGTTGATTTAAAAAAAAAATAGTCCAATCTGGTGAATGTCTAAACCTAAACTGGTCTAAAAATGCTTGCCTCTCTCCTAAGTTTGTGATCTTCATTTCTATCCATTTACTACACATTTCTCCCTCGGTGGTCTAGCTATGTCCGAAACTTTAAAATAATTATAAATTATGGAGACAAAAATTGGGGGTCACTGCACAAGCTAGAAGCCTTTCTGTGTCCTGCATCAGGTGCTTTGGGCATCTGGAATGACAAGTCCAGCAAAGCTCCCCCTCTGTGCCCAGCAGGGATTTCATGGCCAGCCTACAGAAACAGACAGACAGCAGAGCCTCCACCACGCTGCCCCTCCTGTGGCCTCAGCAAGCTGGCCCGGTACCGCTTTGCTGGGCCTGCGTGAGGCCCCACCTTGATCAGGCCCCCTTGGAAAAGTGAGTTTGGAGAGCCCCGGGAGCCCCTCAGGCTGAGGGAGTAGTCCCCTCAGGCACATCTGTGACTCTTCTGGGCAGCTCAGAAGTTACCTCAGGGATGTGTGCTTGGGATGTCCCATATGGGGACGGAGAGTTCTCACATTTGCATTTTTACACTTCTATGCTCATTGAGTCATTTTAACCATCACTATGCATTTTATAGTTTTTAAAACTAGTTTATATGTAGGGACACCTGGGTGGCTCTGTGGTTGAGCATCTGCCTTCGGCTCAGGGCATGATCCCTAAGTCCCGGGATCGAGTCCCCACATAGGGCTGCTCACAGAGAGCCTGCTTCTCCCTCTGCCTATGTCTCTGCCTCTCTCTGTGTGTCTCTCATGAATAAATAAATAAGATCTTTAAAAAAATAACTAGCTTATATGGAAATGAAAACAATAGATGGATCAAATAGGAGAGCATTTCCTCACCCTTCCTCTGTGTTCTCCCATCCCCCAGTCCCTGGCCTCCCTTCCCTGGCCTCCCTAACGCCAGGCCCTGCCCCTCACCATGTCCTGCTCCTGGTCTCCTCTCACATCCACTCAGGAGCCTGGCTGTGCTGCAGGGAAGCCAGCTAATCCTGAGGAGAGCAGGCCGTGCTGTGTGAACGTAGTAGCACTAAGTGAGCCGAGTGTCAGTGGCTGGTAGACTTCTGCTCCGACTTGTCTCTTCCACATAACCGGCTGGGCAAACGTGGCCACATATTCCACCCACTCTGAGCACGTTCCCTAGTGGGTGCCACCTCACAAGGTGCGGTGAGGATGATAATGTCCCCCTCGTAAGGCTGTGAGAATTTGATAGCGTGATAAATGCAGAAGTCCTGACGTGAGGCAGGGCAGTGACGAGCCAGTCAGAGGAGCAGGCAGTGACAGGTGACAGAAAGCCAGAAAGGGGCTCCCACATCACCTCTGCTTCTCTGTGGAAGTTTGCTTTTTCCTTTTATTTCTCTCTGCCCAGCCATTCCTCCTGACTCCTTATCCCTCTCCTCTGTTAGAAAATCGCTGCCCCATGCTTTGAGCATTTTGATTCCAGCCTATGGGGCAGTCTAACCTATAAACCAGAATCCAACTCCATATTCCGGGAAAGAGAACCAGATGGGCCATGCCTGGGTGACAACTGTCAATCCACTGACCAGTGTTCTGGGGTCAAAGTCAATACCTACCGTTCCTTGAATAACATTCAATCCATTCTGTGAGTAAAGTTGGTCTCCTTCTGGTCTCCTTCTAGAAGACAAACAAACTGAAGTACATTTGGTTAAGGATCCCAACTTTCTTGGACATAGGATATGGGCAGATAACATATCCCCCAAGTCTGCAGTGTTTTGATGGCCGGGGCTCAGTGTCAATCAACCTAATATCCATGATGTATTCATGCAGGCTTAGAACAGAGCTAGATATATGGTTTAAAAGGAATATAATATTTATACTATAAAATATTTACACAGTATCACTGCTTTAGCTGCACCTAAATTCATTAAAAAGTACATAAAGTTTTAGAAATATAATTATATATAAAGATTCTATAAAACGTTTTTATTTGTAAGACCCACAGAAAATACCCTTTTGGAAAGTGAAAGAACCTCCTGAAACAAGAGTAGTTGTTTCCATATTCTTCTCTTTAGTTTATAAGGTAGTCAGGTATCCTTAAGGTGAAGAGCTCTTAGAATTTGTTTTCTGACATGAATTTTTGTTTCTAAAGCTTCATTGAGATGTATTTGACAAAAAAAAAATTGTGAGATATTTAAAGCATACATGATGTATACAGTGAAAGGATACCACAATCAAGTTAACACACCCATCACCTCCCATATTTACATTTTAGGGGGACAGGAAGACACTTAAGACCTACTCTCTTAGCAAATTTCCATTATACAATGGAGTATTATCAAGCAGAGTTACCGTGCAATGTGTTAGAGCCTCAGACCTTGTGCACCTAGCAACTCAAAGTTTGTACCTTTTTATAGCCTCTACCTATTTCCTTTACTCCAGCACCTGGCATCTACTCTGTTTCTATGAGTCTGGCCTTTTTTTTTTTTTTTTTAAGATTCCATATATAAATGATACCATGCAGTATGTGTCTTTCTCTGGATTATTTTACTTAGCATAATGGCATGATGTAATTATAAACCTCTGAGCTCCCTAGTGATGAAGAATGAGGAATGACTGACCTATGGGGTTCTATGCAATGCATAGTCAACCACCAGGCTCACTCTTCTGTAACCAGGGAGGACCCCTGGTGTCATAGGAATTTAGGGTGGAATTTTATTTATTGCATTCTTGTCCTTCACATTTACCGCCCAAACTCTGGTTCTTATTGCTGATAGTGGTGAGTTGGCATGTTTGTCTTGGGGCCAAGGAAGAGAGGTGAAGTTTAGGAGCTGGGAAGAGCTTGGGGAAGACAACCGTCAGATATGTGTTATATCTCTAGAGTACTTTCCACAAAAAGATGAAGGTTTAAGAAATAGCTTGGCCAAAGTTTACAGTAAAATCAATTAATACAATTTGGTTACCCTAGATCCTTTAAATCATTTTTTCATTTTTTTAGTTTGAGTATAATCGACACACTAGTTTCAAGTGTACAACATAGTGATTCAACTTCTCTACGTTATGCTATGCTCACAAGTGTAGCTACCATCTGTCACTACATGACACTATTATGGTATCATTTACTACATTCCCTATGCTGTGCCTTTTATTACCAGGACTTCTTCATTCCATAGCTGGAAGGCTGTATCTCCCTCTCTCCTTCACTCATTTTGCCACTCCTACCCCCTCTGACAACCACTGGTTTGTTATTTGTATTTATGGGTCTTATTCTGCTTTTCGTTTGTTTATTCATTTGGTTTGTTTTTTAGATTCCACATATCAGTGGAATCACATGGTATTTGTTTTTCTCTGTCTGATTTAATTCACTTAGGATAATACTATCTAGGTCCACCCATGTTGTCACAAATGTCAAAATCTCATCTTTCTAAAGAAAAAAGGGACCTCATCCTTTCTTGTGGCTAATATATATATATAATATATATATTATATATAAATATATATTTATTTATATTTATATATATTTATTTATATTTATTTATATTTATATATATATATACCCATATCTTGGCTACTGTAAATACCACTGCAATAAATATAGGAATACATATCTTTTTAAAATTTATGTTTTCATTTTCTTTGGGTAAATACCCAGTAGTAGAATTACTGGATCATATGGTATTTCTATATTTAATTTTTTGAGGAATCTTCTAAATAATCTTTTTAACATTCTTCCCCAAGCTATTTTGCAATGAATGGAAACAACCACTACAAATTTCACATCACCAGTTCAACCTCTCTCTCTCTTCCAAATTCAGCTTTACATTTCTACAGAATAACAATCACAGTAATATAATCTTCTCTTAATGTATATTTCATATAACACTGCCTCTCTGAGAATTTCACCTTCTCCGTTCAGTCCAGATTAGGAGGAATCAAACTGAAGTTAGAGTCTCAAATTACAGGCAAACCTGCAGGCTGGCTTTCCCTCTCGTGGACATTTTTTGCATTGCACATGCTTTTTCTGGGTTTTTTTGTTTTTGTTTTTGTTTTTTTTTGGTTTTTTTTGTCCTTTTAAAGCAGGAGCACTTCTTCATAGGCCAAGAAACATCTCCTAAAGCCAAGAATAATCAGAGGATAATCTCAAAAGATCCCTGCTTGATCAAAAATGCATGAATCTAACAAGATTAAGTTGATTGTATTTGCCAGAATTTTCAGGGAACTTTTTAAAAAGTAATAGCTTTGTAAAACCTTGGAATGGCAGATAAAGCCCCAAGAGAATGCTCATTAATAATTATTTTTCAAATGTTTGTTCTGATTGATAAAGGATGGGGAGTTTACATTTGGGAATAGGAAAGAAAGACATTTCATCCTCACCCTGAGGATGGTGTAGCTTGGTAAAGTAGGGACCACAGAAAATACATGCTAAGTGAAGTGTTCATTTGGAGCAATCTGAGATGCTGAACCCTTCCCTGGAGAGCTGATTTGTAGATCCTACTGCAGAAAATGGTGAAGCAGCTGAATTCTATGTGCTGGGTGATTTGAGGTTCCAAAGGTGACTGGCTGAGACCCAGACCAGAGTCTGAAGAGCTGAATGGAGGAGCCCAGCATTACCACCATGGTCCCTTGTTGCAGAGCTGCATAAATTCATCATGCTCGAATGTCTATGAGTCAATACTATTGAAGTGGTTAAAGGAGTCAAAAGCAATGCTGTAAGTCAGTGTTTCCCAGCACAGGAAATGTCAACATATGTGTAGCTTGCTGACAGAGGTGACTGTCCAGGGCCTGTTCGGGATGACCTCAGACTCTGTGTTGCTTTCCAAGATGCAGGGGCACCAGCACTTTAGCACAGTTGTAGCCTACTGAAGACAACTCCTTTAGCAGGTAGACTGCACACGAGGTGCTGAAATGTCAGGAGCTTGGTCAATAGGACTGACAGTAGACCTCTAGACAAGGCCAAGATCTGAGACCTGCCCTTGTCTTACACAACTCTAACACTGATCTCTCTGGGTCATCTTGTCATATTAGAATGGATTCCTTTATTAAATGTTACCTGCCTAATCAGGCATTTAAATTCTCTGTGCATTTACTCAATAGCTCTATTTTTAGTCTCAAGTGGATAGAAATATGCTGCTACAATATTGGTGGCTGCTCCTCTTCCTTTCTCTTTATGTTTACTCTATCTGGTCGTTTTTCCCTGTAAACACTTTACTAACAAAGACAGTAACACATTACACAACTGAGAACAAGGAAGTAAGCAAAAAGGGGAGAAAACACCTCTGAATGGACAAAATAGATATTGCAAAGCCTATGTGTAAGACTGATGTCATGTTTGCATAATCCTGAAACCACTATCTGAGAACAGTTCTAACGTCTCTTATGCTGTGATGAGGAAAAACCTCAGGGCTTTTCGAGGTAAAAGTGAACAGCTTTCTGGGAAACTTGGAGTGATGATTTCCTCAATTTACTAAGTATCTTTTTCTTAGTTACACTTCCTAATCAACTCTTGCTGAGGAAGGTCATCAAAAAGACATGACCACTGGAAGATATTTGCAAATGATACATCTGATAAAGGATTAGTATCCAAAATACATAAAGAACTTAAACAACTCAACACACACAAACACAAAAATAATCCAATTAAAAAATGGGCAGAAGACATGAACAGATATTTCTCCAAAGAAGTCATCCAGATATCCAACAGACACATGAAAAGATGTTTAACATCACTCATCATCAGGGAAACGCAAATCAAAACCATAATGAGATATCATCTCACACCTGTCAGAATGGCTAAAACCAAAAACACAAGAAACAACAAGTGTTGGACAGGATGTGGAGAAAAAAGAACCCTCTTGCACTGTTGGTGGGAATGCAAACTGGTGCAGCCACTCTGGGAAACAGTATGGGAGCTCATCAAAAAATTAAAAATAAACCACCCTAGGATTCAGTGATTGCACTACTGGGTATTTACCCAAAGAACACAGAAACATTAATTTAAAGGGAAACATGTACTCCTATATTTATTGCAGCCTTATTTACAATAGCCAAATTGTGGGGTGTCTGGGTGGCTCTGTTGACTAAGTGTCTACCTTCAGCTCAGGTCATGATCCCAGGGTCCTGGGATAGAGCACCACACTGGGCTCCCTACTCATCAGGGAGCCTGATTCTCCCTCTCCCTCTTCTCCTCCACCCCCGCTTGTGCTCTCTCTCTCTCATATAAATAAATATCTCTACAATAGCCAAATTATGGAAGGAATCTGTGTCCATCAATAGATGAATAGAGATGTCCTAAATATAATTGGCCATGTCCACAACAGTCAAACTATGGGAGGAGCCAAGATGTCCACTGATAGATGAATGGATAAAGGTGTGTGTGTGTGTGTGTGTGTGTGTGTGTGTGTGTGTGTGTCTCCAATGGAATATTACTCAGCCATCAGAAAAGAAGGAATACTTACCATTTATATTGACGTGGATGGAACTGGAGGGTATTGTGCTGAGTGAAATAAGTCAGAGAAAGGTAATTACCGTACGGTTTCATCCATACGTGGAATATAAAAAACAGCACAGAGGATCACAGGGAAGAGAGGGAAAACTGAATGGAAAGTAATCAGAGAGGGAGACAAACCATGAGAGACTCTTAACTACAGGAAACTAAAGGTTGCTGGAGGGGGAGTGGATGGGGGGGATGGAGTCAATGGGTGATGGGCATTTAGGAAGGTAGGTGATGGGGTGAGCACTGGGTGTTATACATAGCTGATGAATGATCGAACTTTACATCTGAAACCAATAATGTACTATATATTGTCTAATTGAATTTAAATTTTAAAAAAAGAAAATAACTTTGTAATACACACACACAATGGAATATTCTTCAGCCTTAAAAAAAGAATGAAATCTTGCCATTTGCAACAACATGGACAGAGCTAGAGAATATAATGCTAAGTGAAAGAACTTGGAGAAAGACAAATACCATATGATTTCACTCGTCTGTGGAATTTAAAATACAAAACAAATGAACAGAGGGGAAAAAGGGAAAGAGACAAAAAACAGACTGTTAACTATAAAGAACAGAGGAGTGGTTTCCAGAAGGGGGGTAGGTTGGGGGGTGGGGTAAATAGACAATGGGGATCTTGAAGAGCATAAGTAATATTTGGAATTGTTGAATCACTATATTGTACACCTGAAATGAACAGAACACTGTATGTTAACTACACTGGAATTAAAAAATAATAATAATAAAGACATCCCGATTGACCGGAGAGCAGAACCGACCAGGCACTTAAAGGCTTCTTACCCCCTTGGTTGTACTAGGAAATGGTTCTGCTTGCCTCTCCTGCTCCCAGAGGCTGCTCCAAGGACATGGACTTGAGATAATGATGTGGTATTGACAATACCTGCAATGGTATATGTGGCTGAAGCCAGACAAGGCCTCTTTATAAACTTCCGAGATTTGGATGGTGGGTACTGGAATCTACTCCTCTTGCTACTGCCCAGCACAAGCCTCTTAATGTAAGTTCCCTTTGCTTATTACAACTTCCACTTACCAGCCTGGAGCGGCCTTTCTCTTTGGTCTTCTCCCTGCCCTCTCCCTGCCCCATGTGGGGGCCAGTTTCAAATTTCATTTAGGAAGTTCCCAGAAGGGTTATGAACCAAGAATTGTATGGTATCTTTTGTCACAATTTTAAAATTAGATGAAAGAGACTATTCACTGCTAGAACCAGTGCAGACAACATCTTTAATACTCTCCTATTCTTAATTTGTGAATCACACTGAAACAGTCTACTCACTGAGATTTCCAGTTCTGCTCAGAGTACACCATAGGATTGCGCTCCCCAATTCCCTGAGTGTGGCACAACCATAGGATTTGCTTTGACTAAGGAAATATGCCTACTCAAAGAAATAATGGTTCCTTGATGGGACCTGTATAATACATATATTGGTCAGCAGGATGATGTCCCATAATTCCCTCAAGTTATTTTCATTCTTTTTCTTTTTGTTCCCCTCATTGGATGTATTCTACTGCCCTGTCTTGGAGTTCATGGACCTTTCTTCACTCTTAAAAAGGAAGGAAACCTGCCATTTGCAACAACATGGATGTACCTTGAAGGCATCATGCTAAGTAAAAAAAGTTGGGCAGAGGGATCCCTGGGTGGCTCAGCAGTTTAGCACCTGCCTTTGGCCCAGGATGTGATCCTGGAGCCCTGGGATTGGGTCCCGCATCGGGCTCCCTGCATGGAGCCTGCTTCTCCTTCTACCTGTGTCTCTGCTTCTCTCTCTCTCTCTCTCTCTCTCTCTCTCTCTGTGTGTGTCTCTCATGAATAAATAAATAAAATCTTTAAAAAGAAGTTGGGCAGAAAAAGACAATATTGCATGCTATCACTTATATGTGGAATCTAAACACAAAAGTCAAACTTACAGAAACAGACAGTAGACAAGTGTTTGCATGCGGAAGAGGGAGAGAGAGATTGGTAAAAAGTACAAACTTTCTTTCTTTTCTTTTTTTTTTTTTTTTTAGATTTTATTTATCTATTTGAGAGAGAGACAGCCAGAGAGAGTACATGAGTAGAGGGGAGGGGCAGAGGGAGAGGGAGAAGCAGATGCCCCGCTGAGCAGAGAGCTCCACTCGGGGCTCAATCTCAGGACCCAGAGATCATGACCTGAGCCTAAGGCAGATGCTTCACTGACTGAGCCACCCAGACGCCCCCAGGTTCAAACTTCCAGGCATAAGATAAATAAGGTATGAGCATCTAATGTATAACTTAGTGAATATTGTTGATAACAATGTATTGTATAATTGAAATTTGCTAAGAGAGTAGAATTTAAGAGGTGCCTGGGGATGGCTCAGTGGATTAAGCATCTGCCTTCAGCTCAAGTCATGATCCCAGGATTGAGGCCCACATTGGGCTCCCTGTTCAGCAGAGACCCTACTTCTCCCTCTTCCCACTGCTCATGCTCTCACTATCTGTCTCTCTTAAATAAATAAGTAAAATCTTTTTTAAAAAAGTAGAACTTATATGTTCTTGCCATATGTATATTTAAATATATGTAAATATGTGAGGAAATGCGTGTGTTAATTAACTCAATGAGGAGAATCTGCTTACAATGTATACATACATGAAATCATCACATTGTACACTTTAAATATCTTACAAGTTTATTTGTCAGTTATACCTCAATAAAAAGAAAAAATGTGAATCATGTCAGTAGAAGTAAGAGTAAAAAGGAGAAGACATGCTCCAGAGATGAAATCAAAAGATCTGGTAAACATGGGTACCTGGGTGGCTCACTGGTTGAGCATCTATCTGCCTTTGGCTCAGATCATGATTCCGGATCCTAGGATCCAGTCCCACATTGGGCTTCCCACAGGGAGCCTGCTTCTCCCTCTGCCTATGTCTCTGCCTCTCTCTCTGTCTCTCATGAATAAATAAATAAAATCTTTAAAACAAAATCTGGTAAACAATAAATGGTGTGAGTAAAGCAAAGAGAGGAATTAAAATGACTCTGATTTGTAGCTTTTGCTAAATGGTGATGTAGTAAATGCTAAAATAGTAAGGAAGGTTTATAGGAGAAAAAAAAAAGGGACTGGTTTGAGACGTAATGTTTCTAAGACATCCAAATGAAAATTACAGTTGACAGCTAGAAATGCAGGTCTGGAGCAATGGAAAGAATAGGTATTGGAAAAAATAGATTTTGAAATTTTAAATGCAGTCAACCCTCTATGCACATCTCCATATTTGTAAATTCACCTACTTGATAACATGTATTTGTAACCTCAAATCAATACACATGGGGCTTTTGTGGTCATTGGCAGATGTGCACACAGAAGCAAAATATTTGAATTACCCAATGAGCATGTTCCCAGCTGAGGACAAACAAGGCAGCACTCTACCTTCTCATTTGAGCTCTTACATTGTAAACAAATATCTTTTGCGTGGCCTATTTCATGCCACCTTTTTTGCATTTTTGTGCATTTTGTTGGTGATTTTGCTGTTGAAAAGGGCCCCACAGGTAATGCATAACTGCTAATTCCTAAGTCCAAGTTCATAAGTAACAACAGCTTATGCTTACAGAGGAAATACATGAATTAGATGAGCTTCATTCAAGCGTGAGTTATGGTGCTATTGGCTATGAGTTCAGTGTTAAAGAATCAATGATATGTATTAAATAAGAGGTCTTTTAATAGGTTATATATTAATTGGTTGATGAAAATGTAATCAGAAGCTTACCTAACCTTGTATTTCCTCTAGAAGCAATGGTTCAGTATGCACCAATTTCATGTTCTTGGTAACACTAGAGAACATAACTACTGCAAATAATGAGGATTTTCTCTGTAAAATCTTAGGTGGACAAGATTGTGACATTGAATAGTAAATGCGTAGACAGCAAGAAAGTAAAAGCACTGAAGGCAGAACTCTAGGGAACACCAGTATTTAGATGGTGAACAGAAGATAAAATGTTAGAAGAAGCTCAAAAGGGATGATTAGATAGGTAAGCAGAGAGCACCAAGAAGAACCCTGACGAAATTTCAATAAGAGAATAATTCCTAGGATCAAGAGCAGCAAAACGACCAAACAAAACAAAACAAAAAAACAACATAAAACTCCCAGGAGACACACAGATGGTATAAAGGAGAAGCATACATGTTTAAGTCTAATGGACCTGAATTCAAAACTTAGTTCTGCTACCTTCTAGCTAAGTGATATAAAGAAACTCATTTTATTTCTCTGGTCCTTAATTCATTCTGTAGAATGAAAACAAGATGTAACACAGAAGGTCGTGGTAGATTTAAATATTCTACATTCTGTAAACATTAAAAAGCCAAGATTAAATGTTTTAAAGAGTTATATACTACAGTGACCTCGGATCTCAGCCTCAGTTATGTTTCAGTATAAGTGAAAATTATACGAGTATATTGCTGCACGTTTCATTTAGGTTGGGAAGTTGTAGTTGGATACAGTATATTAGACCAAGATAGATGATAGGCCTGCATTTTATTCTGTCTCTCCTATTCATATATGACAATTTCTGTTGATATATCTTGTTATTTCTTGACTTTGCATGAATGGAAAATGGCCTTTGGAGATAGTCACACCTTAGCTATTAATCCCTACCTGCTCCCTCCTTCCTTCCTTCACTCACTTATACACTTTTTAAAGATACATATTGGGCCTCTGGGTGGCTCATCAGTTAAGCATCTGCCTTCGACTCAGGTCATGATCTCGGGGACCTGGGATCGACTCCTGCATTGGGCTCCCTGCTCAGTGAGGAGCCTGCTTCTCCCTCTCCTTCCACCCCTCCCCCTGCTCATTCTCTCTCTCTCTCTCTCTCTCTCTCTCCTTCTCTCTCTCTCCCTCAAATAAATAAATAAAATCTTAAAAAAATAAAGATACATACTATGTTACGATTTCTATATTAAGGCACTAGAGATAAAGAGGCCTGTAGCCTCCATGATCTTCTAGTCTAATGGAAGGAAAAACTAAATATAACAAGGTATAAAATTACGTTTCCAGTTTAAGTACCCCAAGAAACAATACATATTCTATGCAGAAGCAAGTGTGAGACAGAAGCTCCTGGACTTTATACCCTATAGAATAAATGCTGTGATTCTTGAACCTCCTCAACCACTTTGAGAATATAAAATAGAGGATGGAGAGACAGTGAGGTATTTATAACCACATACCTTTGGAGAAGAATGGGAAGAGATATTATAGTTTTTATTACAAACTAAAAGAGAGGTGATTTCAAAGGGACCATGTGAATGTCAGTTGTTATTTTAATTCATGTTAACAAGATATGAGCAAAAACAACACAATCATATGAAGTAACTCAATGACATGACATGAGCAACTTCTTTTCTGAATCAGCTAATAATTTTCAAATACTGCAATATGTCTTTTCTCTTTTCTTTCTTTTTTTCTTTTTTCTTTTCATGATATAACAACAGCTTAGACACAGCATACTTTTAAGTCTTAACTAAACTAGGATACTTTCCCCCCCACCACATTTTTAATTCTAGAGTAGACATTGAACAAAATAAATCAAATTTTTATTTGTGGTTACCAATTTCTGAGGTGTAAATACTGCCATCCTGGCAAACTTCAAGCTACCACATGCTGTTGCTGAATGCTTAAGGAGTTAGTTAGGAAGAGGTGTGCAGTAGCGTGTCATTACACAGTATCTCTACCATATGGATACAAGAGATGTAAATAGCCTCAACGGCATAAGTAATAATAAAATGTATTTTAAAAATTAGGCAGTGATGGTTTTTGAGTATTTATTACATTGGTTTTTGATATGATTTCATTGTAGGTTTATGTAATTTACTTTTTTTTAAAGATTTTATTTATTTATTCATGAGAGAAACAGAGAGAGAGGCAGAGACACAGGCAGAGGGAGAAGCAGGCTCCATGCAGGGAGCCCAATGGGGGACTCGATCCCAGAACTCTGGCAGATGCTCAATCACTGAGCCACCCAGGCATCCCTGTAATTTACTTTAAAAAAAAAAAAAGGATTTTTATTTCTTTATTTGAGAGAGAGAGAGAGTGCCATTAAGAGAGAGCACAAGTCAGGGGAGGGGACAGAGAGAGAAGCAGGCTCCTTCCCCACTGAGCAGAGAGCCTCACTTGGGGCTCAATCCCAGGACCCTAGGATCATGACCTGAGCCATTTAACTGACTGAGCCACCCAGGCACCCCTGTAATTTACTTTTAATAATGGCTATGTTTAACAACTGCTTATAAAATCCCCGAAAACTTAACAATAGGCTCTCACAAGCCACTATAAGCCACCTCTTGCACACCACTGACTTTAAGTACATTGAAAACGTAGCCTTCACTGTCCTAGCTGTCACTCTCAAATTACTAAAATATGGGTTGTTCTCTGTATGAAATTAGTAGTGACCTTTGGTACACTGATCTCCTCTCCCTTTAATCCAGTGGATACGTTCTGGTCCTAATCTTACTTGATTATCTGTAGGAAATGACTCTGTCAGTCTCTTGCTTGAAACTGCCTTGTCACTAGTTTTTTCAGTCTTTTGTCTTCATCCTACCTGTCTGGTGATTTCTTAGGTCTACTTTGAATGCTCTCCTTTCTCCATTGAACCCTTCACCATTAGTGTTTCCGTGTATTGTCAGTCCTTGTATCTTCTCACATTTCACACCGCCGCTGGAAGTCTGATCTACTTGCACTCAACACCAAATCTGTCTATCTCCGCACCAAAATTCTCTCCTGATCTCCTAAAGTCCACACCCACATTTGCAATTGGTCTATGATGTATTTTTGCACTAGTGTTTCACATAAATTTCAAATTCAGACTGTCCATAATAGATTTGTTTCTTTCTTTGGAAGTTTATTTCTCCCTGTCAACTCAGTGACTTGTGAATAGTGCCATTTACCAAACCACCTAACCAAAACCCTGAATGGCATTCTTTATTCCTCCTTTCATGTAGATTCCAGCACCTATTGGGTCTCACCCTAAAATCTCTACCAACCATTGCTTCTCTCTGTACTCACTGCCACTGATAAAACTTGAGTCCAATCACCTCTCATTGTTACAACCTTTTAATCTCCTAACAATGATTCATCCTACACACTGATGCCTCTGTGATCTTTCTAAATCACAAATCCTTTAATAACTCCCCGTTGCCTTAGGTCAGTGGTTCTCAACCATGGCTGCACAATAGAATTATCTGGGTAGATCTTTTTCAACCAACTTTATAAATGTATAATTTATATATAATAAAGTATATTATAAGTATATAGTTCAGTGTGTTTTAAACAAATGTATATACTCATGTAATCACCATAAAATATAAAACATTTCCATCATCTCAGAAAGATCCCATATGTCCTTTTCCAGACAAACTCCCCAAGCTTATCCTTCCTCGGAGAGACAACCTTAAGCAATCACCAGCTTTATGCCAGTAAAGATTAGTTTTGCCTATTCTAGAATTTCACTTACATTGAATTAGATGATATTCACTCTTTGTATCTGATTTCTTTTACTTAAGATGTCTTTGAGATTCAATCATGGTATGTGAATCCATGATATCCTCGTTTTTTCTGTTTTGTGCATTTATCAAAATGTCATCCATTCATTTGTTGATGAACATTTGGATTGTTTCCTATTTGGGGTTATTATGAATGAAGCTTCTATAACCACTTGGCGCAAATACTTTTGTAAACATGTTTTCATTCCTCTTGGACAAATCTTAGGAATGGAAATGCTAAGTCTTATAATAACCGAATATTCAACTTTAGAAGAAACTATCTTCCAAAGGTGGTGTGTCGTTCTCCATTCCTACCAGCAGTGTGTGAATGAATGGTCAAGGCAGAAAACCAGAGCAAACACAGCTCATCTTGCCTGTTTCCCTTCTGTGGGCTATCACAGACTTGTACTGCCTGTTATTCAATATTCAAAAATAGCTGTTTCATGTACTTTGTCTAGCTTTTTAATTGTTGGGAGTGGGAGGGCAAGTCTAGTACAGTCATGAGTAGAAGCAAAGTCCACTTGGGGAGCATCTTAAAAAAATATGAGTTTGGGGGCAGCCTCGGTGGCGCAGCGGTTTAGTGCTGCCTGCAGCCCAGGGCATGATCCTGGGGACTCTGGATCAAGTCCCACGTCAGGCTCCCTGCATGGAGCCTACTTCTCCCTCTGCCTGTGTCTCTGCCTCTCTCTCTCTCTCTCTCTCTGCATCTCTATGAATAAATAAATTAAAAAATCTTTAAAAAAATATGAGTTTGAGTCCTACCTCACATGAATTAAATTTGGATTTCTGGGATTAGGTAGGGAGGAGAGAGGGTTCTAACGTGGGCCCTAATATGCAGTAATATTTGAGAACCACTGGCTCAGAGGTAATGTTCCATCCCTTCACTAAGACAGGATCTTTCAGAATCTGTCCAAAAGCCTGTATCTCCAATCTAGATCTGTACCCCCTAACTCCATTACTATCTTGTCATTTCCTCTATGCTTCAACTATGCAGGACTTTATCAATGTGAACATGGTATCTCAAACCAATGCCACTCCTTGTGATCCCTTTTGATCCAAAGTCTATGGGAAACACTTATCTTTTAAGATTTCAGCCAAAATACCATTGGCTTTAGGGGACATAAAGAAGAGCTGAGGATTTCCAGGCCAAAATGTCGTATTAAAATGAATATTGGGTGAACACACGCCAGGTTTGGTATCTGATACTGCCACTGACAACAGGTGGATCTAGCTGCTCTTTATAATCTGGTTTCCTTGGATATAACACGGTAACAATGTTTAACTAACAGAGGTGGCCGAGACGACACACGGAACGCAGCTAGCAGGGTGCACACAGCAGGCACCAGCAGAATACTCTCCTCCACACCCCATCCCCCACTCACAACATTTAATGCGAAGCTCTATTGCAAATTGCACTTTATTATCTGCATTGCATTTTATACTATCGCATTTATTATCTCCCCCCCACCCACCCCACTAGATTTTGAATTTTAGAATGACCGGGACTACTACTACTTTCTACCTTTGCAGACCAGGGACATAAAAGTACCTGGAATAAGACAGGAGCTTAAACAAATCTCAGAGGAATGAGAGCAAGGGGCTTCCGTCCTCAACACCAATTCACGCATCGGGGACGACGTCCCACCCGGTCTTTGGTAGGCAAGATGAGAGAGTTTGGTCAAGACTAGAAAGTAAGCTGCAATTTTTACTAGACAAAGCGTCCAGAGGATGTTCTTTCATTGTGCAGTCAGAAGAACGCGCAAGTGCATGCTGCCCTCTAGGGCGGCCTACAGCATCTTCAGGCGTGCTGCAGAGGGAACACAAGGCTTACGAGCCGCGTCCCTGCGGGGAAGGTCTCCGAGTCCGTTGCCTTTAAGAAAAAGCGGGGTGCAGACCCCGAGCGGCGGCGCCGGAAGACGGGGCTGCGCGCCGGAAGCTGGGGGAAGCGAGGGCGTCTAGGCACCGCCCCTCCCGCGGTTGCCAGGCGACCGGCCCCGGAAGGCGCGTCGGCGCGCGGCGGAGGCGCCGGCGAGCCGGTGAAAGATGGCGGAAGGCGGCGGCGCCGACCCGGGCGAGCAGGAGAGGTCTTCGGGGCCGCGGCCCCCGAGCGCGCGGGATCTCCAGGTGCGGCGAGCGGCCGGGGGCGGGGCGCGGCGGCGGGCGACGGCGCGGAGGGGTGCGTGTGGGGGCCCCCGGCCTCCGCCGAGCCCCGGCCAGAGCCCCGCTGGGGGTGAAGTGGAACTCCGGCGGCGCGGCTCTCCCCGCGGCGGCGCAGCGAACGGCGGTGTTCGTGGAAACCAGAGCCGGAGCCCAGCGCGGGCGCCCGGGCCTCGCTCCCCCTCCACCCGACGCGCAGTTTAAGCAGCAGCTGTTCCTTTAGCCTGGCACTGCGTGGAGTCAGCCGCGGGGCTCCCCGGTTGGTGCTTCCCTCGCATTTACCTGTAGAAGCTTTACTGCGGCGGTGGGAAGCCAGGAACTCTCGATAAGTAATAACGTGTGCCGGCTTGGTCTTTTTTTTTTTTTGTCTAGGATGCCGTTTCTGTCTGGATTATTTTTACATAAAAAGGGTTCCCCCCTTTTTTTTTATCAAATAGCTTTCCCCCCTTTAAAAGTGTCAGCTAAAGTATTTCATCCTACAGCTGCACGTCCTAGTCGTAAAAGCCACCATCTGTGAAGCATTGCACATAAACAGCGAGATGCACCCTCATGATGACGTCAGGTAGCTCTATACGAATGCAGCAAACTGCGCTTTTTCAGATGCTTAACACTGCTTTGCTCATTTGGGGTTTGTTTGTTTCCTGTCTCATAAGACCATTGATAAAATCAACAAGTAATTCAAAGTAGAAATGACACCCAGTCTACATGCCTTGGCAGAAAAGTTGTGTTACGGTTACGCCTTTCAACAAGCATTGACCCCCTGCCATGCCACACATACTGCTAAACTCCGCGGAGTGCAGGGATGACTAGGACGTGAAATCCGTGGCTGGTGCTGGACACTGTTGAAGGGGGTAGAAGTGGTAAAGGCTATTATTATTATTATTATTATTATATTATTATTATTATTTTTGTAGTAGTAGTAGTAGTAGTATTGAACATGACATTTTAAGGTGGAGTGTGATCGAATGCCAAAAAAGCAGTACATAAAATGAAGAATTTGAAGAATGGAGAGCTCGGTGTCCGGTTAGAAGATGAACTGAATATAGAATAATTCCAGTACTCATGACAATTCAGTAGTAGTAAATGGAATCAGCGATAGGAAGCTCTCATCTGCCTCATCTTTTCTATGGTAGACTACCATCACTAAGGCAACATGGGATGTTGGGGAAAAGTGAAGTCTCTGGTTAGACCAATTTCTTTTTTTTTTTAAAGATTTTATTTATTCATTCATGAGAGACTTGGAGAGAGAGAGAGAGAGATGCAGACACACAGGCAGACTTTTCTGTTTGCATCTTGGTCCTGTCACTTAGTAGGCTTGTGAATGTAAAAGAAATGTCTTAATCTCTCTGATCCTTAGTGTCTTTATATGTAAACTAGGGGTGATGGTGGTGGTGTCAAGGGGGAAATGTTTGTAAAGTGCCTATGCACTCCCATATTATCCTGGATTGGTAAATGTTTGGTTTCTTTTTCTTTAAGGGTGGAAAATACTGTAACTTTAACTGGTTAGTCCATTCTAATGCCATTACAGTTAAAACTATGTAACTTAATATCCTTTCTCTAATCTCATTGTTTCTTCTTTTCATGTGAAAAGTGTGAACAGTTTAGTTAATGACTGCTTAATCCTTGGCAAATTTACACACTTAATCTAGTAGATTAATTTATGAATAATAAAAAAATATGAATAATGGTTGGAGATATTTTGGTAAATGTCAATAATTGAGAGAATGCCTTCCTCTTCATCAATTAGAGGATAGAGATTTTTTTTTTTTGATTGTCTACTTTCTGGTAGGTAGGTTGGTAAGTAGATAACTAATTTTTTATAAATGCAATTTGGATATCAAATACATTAAATATTGATAATGTTTCTTTTAAATATTTTTTTTTTAATTTTTATTTACTTATGATAGTCACACACAGAGAGAGAGGCAGAGACACAGGCAGAGGGAGAAGCAGGCTCCATGCACCGGAAGCCCGACGTGGGATTCGATCCCGGGTCTCCAGGATCACGCCCTGGGCCAAAGGCAGGCGCCAAACCGCTGCGCCACCCAGGGATCCCGATAATGTTTCTTTTAGAATTTAATATGAATCTGAAGAACTTGCCAAAAAACCTGAAAACAACCAAAGTGATGATGTACAAAGAAATAGAGTAGGTTTAAAAGAAATGAACAATGTTCTTCTCCCCAACTAGTTTTTTGAATAGTGATTATTGTTTGATTATCTTGCTGTTTAATCTAGCTGTGCTTAACTGTACTTTTCAATAGATACTTCATACTTTCTAGACAGCTTGCTCTAAGATTATTCATAGTATTATAGAGGAAAAGGATGATGTATTACTAATTGGAACAAGCAAAAGATAGCCCTAAGTATGTATATCTTAACTGCCAGGAAGTGTAGGGTTTGTCAGCATCTAAATCAGGAGAGGTTTCCCCATTTAGCATAGGAGGAAACATGGATGGTTGTCTCCCAGAAAGCCTGCCAACACTGTGAGCCTTGGATTTAAAACTGCAGAAATCTGTGGATATCAAACCAAGAGCAGATCTTAGCTCTCTTCATCACCCCAAATCCGGAAACATTCAGTCGGAAGGTTTAGGATGGGGTTGTTACTGAGAGTCCTCACCCTAAAAACCTCAGTGTTCATTAGTATTTCTGAACATTTTCAGAGACCTTTATCTCTCCTGATTCCCCTCAGTCTGTCTACACACATGGGTTTAATAGTTGGCTAACATATTTAATTGTATACTTCTGTCTCAGGTTTCCTGCAGAATAATATCAAAAGAAAAAAATTTCTGTTCTTAATTCTGTATTTCCGTATGTTAGAGTTGGAGGGTGATAGAGATCACTTCAGTACTTTATTAGGGTCAAGATGGAGTGGGATAGACAGTGGAGTTCTAACCATGAGAAAAGAGTAGGAATGTCTGGTACTATGTTACAGTTTCAACAAGTATCCTAATCCTGTTGGATATCAGTATTTCATACTATTGGTTCTCAATTTCAGGGTGTATCAGAATCGTCTGGAAGGCTTGATATAGCACAGATTGCAGGGCCCCATCTGAGTTTTTCATTCATTAAGTCTAGGGTGGGGCTAGAGCATCTGCATTTTCAAAGGTTCCTGGGTGATGTTAATTTTGCTATTCTATATTTTTAAAAATCCGTATACCTTCTGGCAGTTGTCATTCTAAGACTGAGAATTTAATCTTTTGCTCTATACTTGATTTTCTGGTTCTTGATTACTTTGCTTTCAAGTTTCTTTTCATGTGCTTCACATTTCAAATTCCAGAACAAAGATTATCAGTACTTATGTACTGTACTTTATTCCTTCTGTGTAGTTGAGGTGGCTTCATAATCTAATTGCTTAGCCTGTGGAACACTCTGTCCTGATTATTCAGTCTTCATTACTTCACAGTGCACATATTCTTATCTCTTTATTTGACTGATACTTTGTTGTCATTGTTGTTTTATTTGTTTTGACTAGTGCTTTATTTTGATCAGTTTAAGTAATCAGTTCTTTTTTGGTGTGGTGTCATTTGCTTTGTCAACTAATACAAATTAAATTTCTTTATAATATTTACTAATGAATTTATACCATATGATACCGCAGGGACATCATGAATCCCAGCATTAATTCCCTCTAAATATCATTTGTTTTCCTCTAAGTTAATAGTGTACCATTAATAACTAAGACCTTTCAGCTAGGTGTACTCCCTGCTCTAATACAATTTACCCCATATTCCTATTTTGTTTATATATTCCACAGAGTCAAAACACATTTGCTTTATTCATTTATTTTACAGAAGAAAATTAGTTGAGTGACAGGGTTTGTTCAAATCTTAAACAAAAGCAAATAAGGTACAAAACTACATAGAAAATCTGAATTTTAGACTTTATCTATATATATTATCTACATAATTCAAACATAAATTTATTGGATGACCATGAAGTACTATATTAGAAACAATCTAGGAAACCTCAATTATAGCAGGAGAAATAAAATAGTAAGAAAAGTACACGTGATGACAATATGATGTTTAATATAAATGTTAATGGTAGGATAGCATATGCTATGAGTTAGGAAAGAAATATCATTAAGGTAAAAGTAGAAATGGCTTTGTGAAGGATGGCTGAAGTAGACCTTTGAGATATAGGTAACATTTCCACTGATGGGATTAAAAATCACATAAAAGTAATTCATAGAGCTGAAATAATATAATTGGCTCAAGAGGAATTCTATAAAGGAATACTGTTTTGAACAGATTTTAGGGAAGTAAAATTCCTGAAAACATTGGACCCAAGGAGTCAGGCAGAGTGTCTGTCTCCATCTCTCTCATTTGTTTTGTTTTGTTTAGTTTCAGAGGGACTAGGGTGGGAAGAGACCATAGGAAATATATAGCTAACACTGAAGAAATAAATCTTGGGGAAAATGAAACACTGATATAATCACAGTTAAACGTTTTTTAATGTCTTCTAGTAATGAAGCACTTGCCTTACGCTTCACATGCATTCTGTGATCCTTAAAATGACCGTCCAAGGTAATTTTCTTTTAATAGACACTTAAAGGTGAGGGAACCATGGCTCAGAGAAGTTAAATAACATGCCCAAGGTCAAATCATGAGTCCAAGTTAGGATTTTAATTCAGTTCTTTTAGATTACAAAGCCCTTTCATAATAAGGATTTCTAACAAAATTGCCATGTCAGAAATATGAAAGTTGTAGCTGTATGTAGATGGGGTAGGGAGGAAAAATTGGGAAGGAAAATAAATCCTTTTGTTTTTGTTTTTTGTGTATGTATATATTATATATGTATAATATATATGAATATAATATATATATTTTTTAATGTGTATGTATATTTTAAAAGTTGACTAATCAAATCTTCAAAGAACTTTGTCACAATTCTTCTTTTCCTTCTGAGGAAAGAAGCCCTGGAGGTAGTTTTCATATTTCTTGTATTTCTGGAGGGATCACTTTATCTGGATTTTTGGGGGGATTTTTTTTTCCCCCAAAGATTTTCCAGAGATTATGATCATACCAGTTATGGAGGTATAAGGCAAAGTTTTTGAATGGTTGTCCAAGATGTCAAAAGTGGGAACAAAATAACTTAATGCTGAAGTATTTAGATAATTTTTTAAAATTCCAATTCTAAGAACTACATTATGTTTATTTCATCTTAAAGGTACCTAGCCATGTATCTATAATGCATAATTTGGTAATATTGCTTTCTAAAAGTTAGAAAAAACATATATATATATATATACATATATATATATGTAATATATTGTCTTAAATCTTTGAAAGTTCATTTTCCTAAACTTGATAAACTTTATGTCAGGCAGACTTTTAAATAGAATAATTTTGAAATTATTTTATATGCTTGGATTTTGCAAACTTAAACAGCTAAATGAAATAACTTCATGAGATTTGATGACAGCAGGCTGATACTGGTGTGAAACATCTTCAAGCATTTTTTTTTTTATTATTATAGGAAAATTGTAGGTCCAAATTTGAAAATGATCTATTCCCAGTTTTTGAAACAGTTGAATAGTTAATTGAAAATAATTAAGGGGTACCTGGGTGGCTCAGTCCATTAAGCATCTGCCTTCAACTCAGGTCATGATCCCAGGGTCCTGGGATGGGTTACCACATCAGGCTCCCTGCTTTGTGTGTAGCCTGCTCTTCCCTCTCCCTCTGCCTGCCACTCCCCCGGCTTATGTGCGCATGCTTGCCTACATACACGCGCACGTTCTTTCTCTCTCTCTGTCAAATAAATCAGTGGAATCTTTAAAAAAATAATTACACTATTTAAGTAGTTGTTGTAACTTTTATATGTGGCATTTTGATTAGTTTTAATCAAGTGAGAGATACATTGGTTTTACTGTGGAAGGGGGTCATCTGAAACAGCAGCCTTTATTTTTCATTAGAAATTTGTACTGCACAATCACATGTTCTACTCATAATTTCTACTTGTGTAGAAGAGTTCATTTCTAGTGTTATACTTTGTAACAAATCTGTTATTTTATAGTTGGCTTTGGCAGAATTATATGAAGATGAAGTGAAATGCAAGTCTTCCAAATCCGATAGACCTAAAGCTACAGTCTTTAAAAGCCCACGAACACCACCTCAAAGGTAGGTTTTGTCTTCTTTTGGCTTTAAACGTTGTATTTCTTTTTAATTCACTAATCCTAAATTATTTTAGATGGCCTTGGGAATTTTCTTTAAAACTATGATTTCTAAAAAATATATTATTTAGGTAGTGTTCCTAAAATGGTAATAGAAAGCTAAAAGGAACAGAAAAATTATCTTAAATACCTAATACTTTGGCAGACGTCATAAAAAGACATCCACTGAGGAGTATTTTTCTTAGACACACTGGTTTATAGGATGCACTGAGGATCTGACAGCTGTAGCCCCTCTCCCCGCAAAACTGCATTTATGCACAATTTTGTCCGTTGTCTTTAAGGATTTGTGTTTCTGGGGTAGCCTGGGTGGCTCAGTGGTTTAGCACTGCCTTCGGTCCACGATGTAATCCTAGAGGCCCGGAATCGAGTCCCACGTGAGGCAACCTGCTTGGAGCCTGCTTCTCCCTCTGCCTCTGCTCTCTCTCTCTCTGTCTGTGTCCCTCATGAATAAATAAATAAAGTTAAAAAAAAAAAAAGGATTTGTGTTCCTGAAAACCCACTTGTGGAGCCCCTGTGTGCCTCTTGCCCCCAATTTGAGGATCTAGAACTTCCAGAACCTGTCTATGCTTTCACTGAATGATGTGATCTCCTGGATAATATTTGCTGTTGTTAAAATTCCTGAACTAGAAAGAGAGCCAGCCATGAAGATAAAAAGATGAGAGCCAGGAATTCTTTATTACCATGAATTTTCTTATTTTTAGGAATATTTTCAGTAAGGTCTTTTTCTTATTTTTTTTTTAAGATTTTATTTATTTATTCATGATAAACACAGAGGGGGAGAGAGAGAGAGAGAGAGGCAGAGGCAGGCTACACGCAGGGAGCCCAATGCAGGACTCGATTCCGGGACTCCAGGATCACGCACTGGGCTGAAGGCAGGCACTGAACCGCTGAGCCACCCAGGGATCCCCTAGTAAGGTCTTTTAAATACTGTGAATCTCCTTACTGGGGAGATATGTGGAATTTTTCCATTATATATCATTTACAGAAAGTCTATCACTTTATCAGAAGTTTAAAAATTCACTGGAAGGGGGCACCTGAGCGGCTCAGTCAGCTAAACATCTGCATCAGCTCAGGTCATGATCTCAGGGTCCTGGGATCAAACCCCGTTTTCAGGCTTCCCGCTCAGCGAGGAGTCTGCTTCTCTCTCTCTCCCCCTGCTTGTGCTCTCTCTCTCTCAAATAAATTTTTAAAATAATAACTAAAAATTCACTGGAAATTTTTCTTTTTTGTCTGTCATTTTCCACATCTTTTTTTCTGTAGGAGAGAGAAAAATGACATGTTTTTGGACCTGAATAAGAAGACAGAATATTAATTTTTCCCTAAACTTTTTATTTTATAAATTTTCAGACCCATAAGGAATCAAAAGATTAGTACAATGAATATATGCTATATATGCTTCACCTATATTCACCAGTTGTTAACATGTTATAGCATAACATCATGCAAGCACTCTTACTCAACTATTTGAAAGCAAATTGCAATCGTCCTAACACTTCATCCCTAAATACTTCAGCATGTATCTCCTAGGAAGCATGTACTCCTTTATAACTCTTACAACATATCATACCTTAGAAAATAAACCATAATTTCATAAAATCATTTAATATGTAGTCCATAGTCAGACATGTCTTCAAGCCTTTTTTGGATTTAGGATTTAACCAAGGGCCATGCATTCTACTTGGCAAAAGACAAGGGAAATGATTCCAGAAACAAATAGGGACAGAAGAGAAAATAATAAATATGACAAGAGGAATCAGAAAAGGAGCCAGCAGAACTTTCATAGTCTAGTGGCAAATAAGGTTAAAGAGTGGAGTGCTGGCAGAGTGTGCTGCAGGGATGTGTAACCTGTGCATTCACATAGAGCCTCATGCTGAGAAAGGCTCCATGCTTGGGTTGATGTTTTGTTGTTCCTGTATCGAAATTCCTAATGAATTTTGAACAAGGAGACTCATTTTCACTTGGCATTGGGCCCCACAAATTGTGTAGCCAGTCCTGAATAAAGCCACATTATGGACCGCCTTGAAAGCCAAGGGGAATTGTATTTGTGTAGAAAGCAGTGGAAAGCCAGTATATGTTTTTTAATGTAAATTTTATGATAAAACTGTAATATATGTGATAAAAGCTTTGATTCTAGCGATGGATATACCTCAGTTTTAAGGTTTTTTTCTCTGTTCTAATAAGGTTTTGCCAAGTTTTTTAAATTCCCTAAGCTTTAGTTTTATCTGTGAATCAGGGATAATACCATTGTTATAATACCATTGTTAGAAGGATGAAGTGAACTAGCTGTTACTATATTTTTAGAAAAATAGGACAGAAATACAGTGCAAAATTAATAGTAACGAAGAGAACAAGATAAGAAAAATTAAGAAGAAAACAATTACGGTAATCTAAAGAATGTAGTAATAAAATTTTGGATTAAAGTGGCATCAGTGGAATGGAGGAGAAAGAGTGAAATCAGCGTGGGAGACTTTCAAAGAATTTATTGTAGACACTTGATGACATTGGATATAGGAAGCAAGTGAATGAGAAATTGAGACCTAAAGGTTCTTAATCTGGTGTACAGGAAAAAATGTGATTGTTAATGGGGAGATTTATGTGAGGAATACAGGTTTAGTTTTGGAAAAATGATGTACATTCAGTAGGTGCTTTTGAATTCAGCCCATCAGTGGGGCACTTGGGTGGCTCAGTCACTTAAGCTGCTAACTCTTGGTTTGGCTCAGATTATGATCTCAGAATCTTGAGATGGAGCCCAGCCTTGGGCATGTGTGCTCAGCAGGGGGCTTGCTTGAGATTCTATCTCCCCCTGCCCCTCCCCTGCTCACTCTTGCATGCTCTCCCTCTCTCCCTAAAATAAATAAATACATCTTTAAAAAGAGTAAAAATGAATAAATAAATAAATTCAGCACTTGACCATAAGTCATTTGTAGAGGAGGCTGTTATCTGTAGAAGTGCACAAATATTTTGATGATCAAAGGAGTTTAAGTAGAGAATGAGAGTCAAGGATATAAACATACTTAATTAGGAAGGAGGAGAAATGGATGGATTGTGTATCTAAATACAAAAGGAAATGTAAATAGAAAAATAATATATAATAGGGAAAACAATAAAATATAAAGATAAAAAGAAAATGATAAAACTTCTGGAAGAAAATGGAGTATCAAAAAAAAAGAAAAAGAAAATGGAGTATCTCCATGACCTTCAGTAGGCAAAGATTTCTTAAACAGGAAATAAAATCATTAACCATTAAAGGAGCTAGTAAATCTTTTCCCATTTCAGATTTTTCCTGTAAGGTCTTTCTAAGCACAGCTGAGGTAGAAAGGAGCTATATAGCTGTACTTTCCAGGAAAAAGACACTGGTCAGAGAGGGAAGGAGCTACAACAGAAGGCTTTTTCTTTTGTTTTCATTTCCCCCTCCCTCTTTCCCTCCTTTCTGGTAACTGCCTTAAGTCGTCCTCCTCGAGCTCCTCCTCATATTACCAGCTATGGTATTGTTTGGCCTTGCTACACCAGGTCCTCTGTGGAGGACCTCTGACTCTGCTCTGGGCAAACTCACTCTGTACTTGCTGGGTACACTAGCAGGATGGAGGCGAGCCCACCTCCCCCCTCCCCCCAGCAGTTATGAGTTAGTCTTGTGTTCATAGGGTTCTGTTGTTGGATTTGTTTTCCAAGTGGATTTTTCCTTTACTTACAGTGATTTGAGAGCTACCCTCCCCTTCCCTCTTTCCTGGTCAGTTTTGCATGTACTAATTTTGCAGGAAGTCTTGAAGGTGACCTCTGTTCCTAGTCTCCAGCACTGATACAGTTTTCCCTTCTTTGTTTTATGAGACAGTTCAATGCAAATTTGGAACTGGATTGCAGGGTATGAGTAGTTAAACATATAGCAGTCTCCATGTTGGTATTTCATTGGCTTTATTTTCTAATACTCCGCACTGAAAAACATCTTGAAAGATAAAATAGATAAAATCATATAAAAAATGAGGTGAATTTTTATGTTCCTGGGACCATTATGAAGTTGGAGTCAAACTAGAAATCAGTCACTGTGTAGTTAATACACTGGAAACATTGTTTATGGTCTAAATTATTTACCTTTAACACAGGAAATTATAATTTTTGAATCCAAAAATCTCTGAGGAATAAACTCCCTATGTGTAGCCCTTCACTAACTAGGTCCCTACTGAGTGTGAATTCCTCGGGAAGAGACTTAATTCTGCTTGTCAACACTGCTTTACCCACCACACCAAAAGTGCCTAAGTTGTGCAAGAGATGCATTTAATAAGCAGTTACAGAAAGGAGAGAGAAGAAGTGACAAGCCAGTTCTCATGTGGAATGCTGACCTTGACTGCCATAATCACAAACTCCATGAGGAAGTGTATGAACTGTTTCGTTCCTTAATCCCATTTTTAAAATTAAAGATTTCCACAGAAGCCGTAAAAATGGTTCTTTTTAAATAAGTTACTGTGTAAGACTGTAGCTTTTTTACTTTAATGTAGTTTATGTTTGTTCTAAGTTTCTATTCATGAACTTTAAAGGTTCTATTCAAGTGAACATGAATACAGTGGATTACATATAGTTCGACCTTCAACTGGGAAAATTGTGAATGAACTTTTTAAAGAGGCGAGAGAACATGGGGCTGTCCCTCTAAATGAAGCCACAAGAGCTTCTGGTGATAACAAATCTAAGGTAAGTGATAAATTTAAAAACTAAATATAATATATATATTTGGTCTCTTCTATAGGTTTTTATATTATTTGCAAACATTACTTTTCTAACTACATATTTCTATTTTTAGTATTCAGTCAGTTTTCATAAGATTACTACCTTTCTATTAATGATTGAAAGTTGCCTCAGTTTCTTACCTTTTTTTTTTTAATTTTATAAATTAATTTTTATTGGTGTTCAATTTACCAACATACAGAATAACACCCAGTGCTCATCCCGTCAAGTGTCCCCCTCCGTGCCCGTCACCCATTCACCCCCACCCCCCGCCCTCCTCCCCCTCCACCACCCCTAGTTCATTTCCCAGAGTTAGAAGTCTTTATGTTCTGTCTCCCTTTCTGATATTTCTCACACATTTCTTCTCCCTTCCCTTATATTCCCTTTCACTATTATTCATATTCCCCAAATGAATGAGAACATACACTGTTTGTCCTTCTCTGGTTACTGTGGCCAAGTTCAAAAAGGGTGTTGCCTGAGTTCTCCTCTGGGATTTTGATGGAATCTTGTCTCACATTTAGATCTTTCATCTATTTTGAGTTTATCTTTGTGTATGGTGCAAGAGAGTGGTCCAGTTTCATTCTTCTGCATGTGGATGTCCAATTTTCCCAGCACCATTTATTGAAGAGACTGTCTTTCTTCCAGTGGATCGTCTTTCCTCCTTTATCGTATATTAGTTGAGCATAAAGTTCAGGGTCCACTTCTGGGTTCTCTGTTCTGTTCCATTGATCTATATGTCTGTTTTTGTGCCAGTACACACTGTCTTGATGAACACAGCTTTGTAGTACAACCTGAAATCTGGCATTGTGATGCCCCCAGCTATGGTTTTCTTTTTTAAAATTCCCCTGGCTATTCGGGGTCTTTTCTGATTCCACACAAATCTTAAAATAATTTGTTCTAACTCTCTGAAGAAAGTCCATGGTATTTTGATAGGGATTGCATTATACGTGTAAATTGCCCTGGGTAACACTGACATTTTCACAATATTAATTCTGCCAATCCATGAGCATGGAATATTTTTCCATCTCTTTGTGTCTTCCTCAATTTCTTTCAGAAGTGTTCTATAGTTTTTAGGGTATATTTTGAGAACCATTTGAATGGTAAATGGTTCTCCAACCTTTTATTTTCAGGTTGTAGGTGTCCTTCTTCTAAAATGAGTCTCTTGTAGACAGCAAATAGATGGGTCCTGCTTTTTTATCCAGTCTGAAACCCTGCGCCTTTTGATGGGGTCATTAAGCCCATTCACGTTCAGAGTTACTATTGACAGATATGAGTTTAGTGTCATCATGATATCTATTTAGTCCTTGTTTTTGTGGATTGTTCCACTGAACTTCTTCTTAAAGGGGAGTTTTAAGAGTCCCCCTTAAAATTTCTTGCAGAGCTGGTTTGGAGGTCACATATTCTTTCAGTTCCTGCCTGTCTTGGAAGCTCTTTATCTCTCCTTCCATTTTGAATGAGAGCCTTGCTGGATAAAGTATTCTTGGTTGCATGTTCTTCTCATTTAGGACCCTGAATATATCCTGCCAGCCCTTTCTGGCCTGCCAGGTCTCTGTGGAGAGGTCTGCTGTTACCCTAATATTCCTCCCCATGAAAGTCAGGGACTTCTTGTCTCTTGCTGCTTTAAGGATCTTCTCTTTATCTTTGGAATTTGCAAGCTTCACTATTAGATGTCGAGGTGTTGAACGGTTTTTATTGATTTTAGGGGGGGATCTCTCTATTTCCTGGATCTGAATGCCTGTTTCCCTTCCCAGATTGGGAAAGTTTTCAGCTAGGATTTGTTCAAATACATATTCTGGCCCTCTGTCCCTTTCGGCGCCCTCGGGAACCCCAATTAAACGTAGGTTTTTCTTCCTTAGGCTGTCATTTATTTCCCTTAATCTGTCTTCATGGTCCCTTAATTGATTGTCTCTTTTTTCCTCAGTTTCCCTCTTTGCCATTAACTTGTCTTCTATGTCACTCACTCGTTCTTCCACCTCGTTAACCCTCGTCGTTAGGACTTCTAGTTTGGATTGCATCTCATTCAATTGATTTTTAATTTCTGCCTGATTGGATCTAAATTCTGCAGTCATGAAGTCTCGTGAGTCCTTAATGCTTTTTTCTAGAGCCACCAGTAGCTGTAGAATAGTGCTTCTGAATTGGCTTTCTGACATTGAAGTGTAATCCAGATTTTGTAACTCTGTGGGAGAGAGGGCTGTTTCTGATTCTTTCTTTTGAGGTGAGGTTTTCCTTCTAGTCATTTTGCTCAGTGCAGAGTGGCCAAAAACAAGTTGTACTGGAACACGGGGGAGTATCACTGGTCCGTCCAGCTGGTCTTCTGGGGGAGGGGCCTGCTGTGCTGATTCTCAGGTGTTAGCACTTGGGGAGCTCTGCCCCTGCCTGCTGCCGGGCTCAGCGGGGGTTGTTTACCCCGTGGGGCCCCAGGAGGAACAGCAGCAGTTGCTATGGCAACTCTGGAAGCCTGGATTTAGCCTCCGCAGGAACTACGGGGCTCGGGGCTCTCGGTTCTCCGTCCGCTGGGCCTGGAGGCTCCGGGGCGGGGCCGCTGATCTGCTCAGCTCGGGGCAGGAGCGTCCTTGCTGTCCTGGGCCCTCCCAGCCTCTGCCTGTCCCGGGGGAGGCCGGATCCTGGGCTGTGTCCCGGCGCCCTATGCTCCGGGGCCTGCGCTGTGGGATTCGCGCTCCCGCCCCGCAGCCCCCTCCGCGGAGCCGCCGCCCGAGCCCCTCCGAGCTGCTCCGGCCCCGCCGTGCGTGCTGCAGCCCTTAGGGAGCTCGGCGCACTCTCCCGGGGCGCAGGTGTCTGTTAGTGTCCCCGGGAGCCCGAGGGCATCCCCGCCCTCCTGGGTCCTGCTCTAACTCCCTGCGAGCCCCTTTCCGCCCGGGAAGGTTGGTGCAGCTCCTGCTCCTCCGGGACGGGGCTCTCCTGTCCTGGGGACACTCGCCCCGGCCTCAGCCCGGCTCCTCGCGGGGCCCCTCCCCCTCGGAGGCCTTTTGTTTCTTTATTTCTTTTTCCCCGTCTTCCTACCTTGATAGAAGCGCGAACTTTTCTCACTGTAGCATTCCAGCTGGTCTCTCTTTAAATCTCAGGCCGAATTCGTAAATTTTCAGGGTGGTTTGAAGGTTATCTAGGTAATTTGGTGGGGACAGGTGATTTGGGGACCCTGCTCTTCCGCCATCTTGCCCCCTCCTCCTTACCTTTTTTTTTTTTTTTTAACATAATTGTAGATTCATATGATTTTCAGAAAGAACACCAAGAGGTCCTGTGGTTATATCCACATTATGGTTATGATGTGGTTATAGCCTGTGGTTATATCTTACATAATTAGAGTGTAGTATCAAAGGCAAGATTTGACATTGGTACCATGTATGTATATAGTTCTGTCATTTTCTTACATGAGTAAATTTGTGTAATTGTCAACCCAATCAAGATACTGTTTGGTTGTCATAAAGATCTCCCTCGGCCCCATTTTAGTCACGCCCTCTGCCCTTTCCCCCACCGTCTCTGACCTCTTGCCACCCTAATCTGTTCTCCATCTCTATGATTTTGTAATATTGAGAATGTTATACAAACAGAATCATAGAGGATGTGAGCTTTTGGGATTAGCTTTTTTCACTCAGCTTAAGGCCCTGAAGGTCATCATAGTTAACTGTCTCAGTAGTTCATTCTTTTTATTCCTGATATTACTCCATGGTATGGATGTGCAGAGTTCGTTTAGGCGTTCACTCATTGAGGGACATTTAAGGTGTTTCCAGTTTGGAACTATTACAAATAAAGCTGTTGTGAACAATCACGCACAGGGTCTTATATAGATAATAGTTTTAATTTCTCTGGGATAAATGCCCAGGAGGACAATTGCTGGGATGTATGATAAGTATATGTTAATTTCTTAGAAACTGCCAAACTCTTTTCCATAGTGAATGACAGATCCCTTTTCTCCATTCTTGCCAGCATTTGGTATTGTCACTATTTTAAAATTTAGTTATGGTAGTAAATGTATAGTTATAACTCATTGTGTTTTTAATTTGCATTTTCCTCATGGCTAGTGATGTTAATTTACATATTCCTAATGGCTGGTGATATTGAACTGAACATCTTTTCATTTGTTTACTTGCCATTATCTTTCTTATCCCTTTCAGTAAAATGACTTTGACCTATTTTCAAATAGGATTGTTACTGTTTGAGTTTTGAGAATTCTTTATGTATTTTATTAGTTTTGAGGCTTTTATCAAATATATGGATTGCAAATATTTTCTTCTAGATTGTAGCTTGTCTCTTCATCCTCTTACCAGGGTTTGTCACAGAACAAAAGTTTTTTATTTTGATAAAGTCCAATTTATCTTTTTTTTTTCTTTAGGTTATTCTTTCGGTCTCTTATCTGAGAACTCTTCCTCTAAATGTAGGCCTCTAAATGTCATCTAGAAAAGTTTTATAGTTTACATTTTACACTTAAACTTGTGACCCATTTTGAGTTAATTTTACATAAGGTTTACATCAAGGTTTGTTTTTCTGTTTATGGGTGTCCAGTTGCTACATCATTAGTTGAAGAAGCTCACCTTTCTCCAGTTGCTTTTGTGCCTTCAGAAATTTGTATACATCTTTTACACAGCTTTTATAATTATATCAGCTGACATAGTACTGGTATATTGAAGAAGACATGAAGACATCAGGTGTCTTTTTGTGTATAATTGTCATAATATTCTTAAAATTAGCATTTCTTAACCTGAGTTCCCTTGTCAGAATCATTTGGGGAGGATTTCTAAACTACCATATGGCCTCTGGTTCAGTAGGTTTCTGATATACCTAAGCATGTATCTTCTGAAAAAGCCTGTCTGATAATCCACTCTTGAGAACCATTGCTAAGAGTCACTATTCTAAATGAAACATAAATCTTAGTTTTCATTTTGTTACTGACTAACCGCTTACAACTCTTTCAACTAAGTCTGGAGTGATTTGCGTTCTTGCAGCTTCTCTGATTCTGTAAGAAAAATGTGGAATTTATATAGTTAGTTGATATATTTAGTCTATAGAAAAGAAAGAAGTATGATCATTAAAAGCTCATGTATGAGATGCACAGTGATTAAAAGGAATGGCATTTTTACCTCATAAGCTATCCTACACCTGAGAAATAGAAGACCTTGTGATCAATATGGTAAAACAAAAAGTACAATCATAGTTGATTATTACAGTTGAATAAAAGCAGCTTTAAAAAATAATTATGGAGCCTTTCCTCAGGGTAGTTTATACCCATTTATAAAATTCTTCCTTTTACATTGTGAAACTTTTATTTACTTTGTGAAATAAGATTTAAACATAATTTTTATTAGAAGACATCATAAAATACTAGTGGTAGCTTTTTAAAATCTGTTTATACTTGAAAATATATATTTCAGTACATAAATGTATTTTTTAAGTTAAGATTGGCCTAAATTATTTCAACTTCTGAGTCACTAATGTTTTATGGGAAGAAATCTAATTTCTTACTTAAGTATATACCTCTCAGTAACATAAAACCTTCATTTTAATATAAAATTTTCCTGGAAAGTATAAACTGGTTTGGCTAATTATAGCTGATCTAGTTTTGAAATATATATTACACATTACCATAACATTTTTCCTGATAAACCATAGTGAATTTTTAACTCATTTGCTATGTATTTTAGTCATTTACAGGTGGAGGATACAGATTGGGTAATTCCTTTTGTAAGCGGTCTGAATACATCTATGGAGAAAATCAACTGCAAGATGTAGGTACAGTAACCAAAATGAAAAGTTGCAGATACTTGCCTCTAGTGACTACTGTTTTTTTTTTTCTCTATGTTTTGTTTTTTTTTTAATTTATTTATGATAGAGAGAGAGAGAGAGAGAGAGAGAGAGGCAGAGACATAGGCAGAGGGAGAAGCAGGCTCCATGCACCAGGAGCCCGATGTGGGATTCGATCCCGGGTCTCCAGGATCGCGCCCTGGGCCAAAGGCAGGCGCCAAACCGCTGCGCCACCCAGGGATCCCAGTGACTACTGTTTTTAAAGTTAAAAATTGGTAATATGAATATAATTTCTGTTATTTTTGAAACCTGGATTTTAAGACTAATGTGTAAGCTTTTAGTCTCAAATTTTATATTGTGTCTCAATTGTGCCTTGCACTTAGATGGTAAATATTTTCTATATGTTGAAAAAAGATAGGATTCATTGTCAAAATGAGCTTTATATACATACAGTAATTATTGTAAATAGTATAATGTCATTAATAGAGAATTAGCTAGGTTATAAACAGGGAAATCCCTAAAGTCATTCTTTGGTTTTGGCTTTTAAAATTTGGAGTTATAATTTCATTTAAACATGTGTACTCTAGCCCTATAGGGTCACTGAAAGTTCTGTCTTGCCCTTGACATAAATATTTAAGCCCTGTGCAGCGGACAAGAATATAGGTACAGATGAAGACGAAAAGCGGATGTGGAGTAGCAGCTGGACACTCTAATTGCTTTCATTTTCTCAGTGACCCAGACTAATTGTACATCAAGGCCAGGATCTAGCTGTGGGACCTTTGGCATTTCAGCCATTGTCACTTTGTTAAGTTACATACAAATCTGCCAAGCAAATACTCATGCGTTCATTTATATCTTTAACAGTAACTAAAGAATAGAATGAATAACTCCATATTTGAAATAAAGTAGGTGGTTTAATATGTTGTGAAGCCGCATTTGAAGCTTAAAATTATTTGATGCAAATGGATTCTTGTATTTCTTTTTTTTCCTATGTTCAAAAGGTTCAGATTTTGCTTAAACTATGGAGTAATGGTTTCAGTTTAGATGACGGAGAACTGAGACCTTATAATGACCCACCAAATGCTCAATTTCTGGAGTCTGTTAAAAGAGGGTAAGATATATTTACCTGTATTCTATTTGTCACTGAGGGTGGAACTTTTTTATTTTTAAGGTACTTGAATATATTATGTAAGTTGGGGGAAGGGTATTTTTAAGTATCTAAAAGGATATATTGCTCTCCATAAGTCTCTGGTTCTTAATTTGGTGGGAAGGAGCAGTAGACATTGGTCACTTTCAAGATCTGGTCAAGCTGTGGTCCCTGTTCCAAGAAGAAACATCTCAATATAATAAATCAGTACAATTGATTAGCCTGTAGCTGCCCATCCTACTAAGCCACTGTCCTGCTTACTGTTAACAGGATGGCTCTCATTGCATGTTTGCCTGAAATTCAGAAACTTATATTAGAAATCTTTTAAAGTGGCATTTCTGCTGGTAGAAGATTTAAAAAGTTAGTTTGAAGTTACAGTTTGTGAAAGTAAACCAGATATACAGTGCTCTGACCGATCTAAAGAATATCATAGCTCACTAAGCTCTTGCTAAAGGATGAAGAATCAAGTGATTTTGCTATGATTATAAAAGCTTTTCTGCATCATTCTTTCACTGGCTGACAATGTGATCATTCCTAAGTAGAAATACAACCAAGCACAAAAGGTTGGTGATGAACTAGGAGATTTAAGTCACAGTGAAGAGACTGAGTAGGAGGTTATACTCCATTCAGGAATTAAAGGTGGGGCTTTTCCAAGTGATACAAATATGTCCAAGGAGAGTGGCTGAAGTGGAGTGGAGGTGAAACTCACTGGCATAGAGGGAGTCAAGGACCTCTAAAGGAACGATATCTTTAGAACACTAGCATGAAATTTGAATTTGAATTCTACAAAATAGTGTCAGGACACCAAAAAATCGCAAGAAATACTGTAAACAGTATGCCGAAGACGTTGAGAAAGGTGGGAAGCTGTCCAAGGAGGTAGTATATAGTGGTGATAAATACAAGGAAATAATAGTTTGAGTCAGTGCTGTGGACTTGGAAACCTGAAGTCACTGGAAAGAGCTAGGAACGTGTAAGTAAGGGAATGTTCATCTGCTAAGGGAAGATCAACATTGTTGTTGAAATTGATGCTTATTTCAAAGATGTTGGAAGATAACATACTGATGATGAATGTACTATAATGTAGATCAAAACTCATTTATTCTTAATTGAAAATAAGCCAAAAACTTTGTGGGCTAATGTTCAAGCAGTCATGATGTCCTCATGACTGAAGTACAAATTATGAACAACAACAGTTTTAGAAAAAAGTCCTTGAAGACATGACTGATGTCAGATAGTGTTTGTCAACTGTTAAATCGCTGTCTTCTTTTTATAAGAACTATTTTGTAATACTGTCTTCACTGTCCTCAAAGAATGACTCCATAGATAATATAATCTGTCCCTACATATTATTTCCCCCAAAAGATATAATATTTATCTTAAATATATTGAAATAAAATATCATAAAATTGTATATATTTCAGTTTATAAATGCTTTTGTTTGACCACACCAGAAGACATAATAAAAGTAGTCAGATAGTTTGCACCTATGTGCAGTTTAGCACTTCTCAAGAAAATGTGACAAACACAAAAAACAGAATAATGAAGTATGTGCGGTTGGCAGCATAATTACTAGCAGTGGCGTTGTAGTCAGGGACTTGATAAAGTTCCAAACAAAACACAGTCTTCTCTTGGTTTATATGGTACAGGTATTCCTGAAAATTTCAAAGTGTATTAATACAATGCTCCCCCCACCAAAAGAAAGTCCTTTTTTCTTCTTTGTAAGACAGACCTTAAGCTTTAAGTTTTAGGCTCAGACACTACAGTGTCCTCATCATGCAAATCTCTAGCAGGGCATTCAGTGGTTCTGTGGGACCCAAGACAAGACTTGATTAGGCAAGATGAATCCCTATAGAAGAGTGCATCTCGTATCTGGATCCTGACCCTGAACAACAACAGCAGTCACGAACCACATGACCATCAAATACATCAATTTTTAAAACTTCTTCCAAAGATTTTAGAAATAAATATCTTCATTAACTATTATGTCTTCATAGGAATTTTCTAGTGCTTATTTAGGTATAAATTACTGTCTTGCAATTTGGGTTTCTAAATGTTAGAAGCACTCCAAGATCACTGTGACAACAAAAAGTCCCTATATTGAGAATCACTGGGAATGAGGTGATGCAACTTGTTTTAAAATTTTAATTCCAGTATAGTTAACATACAGTGTTATATTCATTTCAGGTATACAATATAGTGATTCAGTAATTCTGTGTATCATCCAGTGCTCATCAGGACAAGTACACTCCTTAATCCCCTCACCTTTTTAACCCATTCCCCCACTCCATCCCTGAAATAACCTTCAGTTTGTTTTCTATAGTTAAGAGTCTGTTTCTTGGTTTGTCCTTTTTTTTTGTTCATTTGCTTTTATTTTGTTTCTCAAATTCTGCATATGAGTAAAATCATATGGTACTTGTCTTTCTCTGACTGACTTATTTTGCTTAGTATTATACCCTCTGGCTCCATTCATGTCATTGCAAATGGCAAGACTTCATTTCTTTTTTATGGCTGAATAATATTCCTGTGTGTGTGTGTGTTGATTCTCACATCTTCATCAGTCAGTGGACACTTGGGCTGCTTCCATATTTCAGCTATTGTAAATGATGCTGTGTATATCCTTTGCTTTAGTGTCCCTGAATTCTTTGTATAAATACTCAGTAGTGTAATTGCTGGATCATACGGTAGCTCTATTTTTAACTTTCTGAGGAACCTTCCTACTGTTTTCCTGAGTGGCTGCACTATTTTGCATTCCCACCAACAGTGCAAGAAGGTTCCGTTTTTCCCAGATCCTCGCCAACATGTATCTGTCGTATTTTTTGTTTTAGCCATTCTGACAAGGGTGAGGTAATATTTCAGATGACACAAAGAAATGGAAGGACATTCCATGCTCATGAATTGGAAGAACAAATATTGTTAAAATGTCTATACTACCCAGAACAATCAATCTACAGATTTAATGCAATCCCTATCAAAGTACCAACAGCATTTTTCACAGAACTACAACAAACAACCCTAAAATTTATATAGAACCACAAAAGACCCTAAATAAACAAAACAATTTTGAAAAAGCAAAGCAAAACTGAAGGTTCTATAATATGATGCAACTTGAAGAAGAAAATATTTCCAGAATAACTCACAACTTGATTATAGTAATGTCAGTGTGGATTAATTTTTTTTGAGTTAACTAAAACCTTTTTCCCTTTTTAAAAGAGAGATTCCCCTGGAACTTCAGCGACTGGTTCATGGTGGCCATGTGAATTTGGATATGGAGGACCACCAGGATCAAGAATACATAAAACCTAGATTGAGGTTCAAGGCTTTTAGTGGAGAAGGACAAAAACTTGGAAGGTAAAATGCTGAAAAATGAGAAAGATACTTGTTTTTGTTCAGTATGACTATCCTTTGAGAAACAAAACAGCAAAATGACCTAGAAAGTAAAAACTAAAGCATGAACTGTGAAGACCTTACTGATGGAATTAGGTACTAGTGATGATATTAGTAGCTAATGATTATATTAGTGATAGTCTAGTGATAATATTAGTAGCTAGTACTTAGATGGCAGTTACTACATTCCTGGCCCCTAAGCACTTTTATACATATTAACTCACTTAATCTTTACAACTCTTGGATGCAGATCCTGTGGTGACTTCATTTGCTTATGCAATAGTATGCCCAAGGAGATTGAGCTAGGAAGTGGTTACTTTCTGGGATTCAGACCGACACTATGACTCAAGTCTGCTTTTTACCATTGTACCATCCTACCTCATTCTGAGTACATGAGCTCAAAAGAGGAAATTGTAAAGGGTTCTTGATTAGGTTGAACAGTCGGTATCTTATTAGATCTTATCTTATTAGATCTTATTAGATCATGCTTATTAGTAAGCATGTCTGCCTTCAAGTTAGGGAAAACCAGCACATAAAACACTTAACAAAACTGGAGCTTCTGTTGTAGAAGGAAGGAATTGCCTCAGAGATGTTTCTAAAAGATCCCCTAGGACTTTGCTGATTACAGTTCAGAAACCAATGTGCATTGTATAATGTGAGTGGACTCCTGTATAAAATATGTACCTTCAAAGAATTTTCATAAATCTCATGAAATTTGTTGGGAAAAGTTACCCTGTATTATATGTCTGCGTATTACTATAAGTGACATGTGAAATTGGAGTATTGGCCATGTTTCTAGTATACCCTTTTGTGTATCCTTTGTTCTTTTTTGTGTGATTCCTTGCCTTCCAACTTCTCTTCACTTGGCTTGTGTACAGTGGTTCTCCATTCCCCTTGCATTTCTAAAAATAGGGAAGAATTCATGTCAGTTCTTTACACTTGTCTTTCATACCTCAAGTGTCCCTTTCTGTATCCTTTTCTCCTGATAGAGACTGATTTCTGAGGCATGTAGAGAATACAGGAACACGTGTCACCCTGGCTTTTCTTAGGACCCAAATCCTTCAGTGCCCACTCACAGGTCTACTTGGAAATTTTCTCCCTCATCTCTCCTTACTACCAACACAGGTCAGATTTGTCCTGATTGTTCTTTCTTCCTCTCTTTTGTTTTTATAACTATGACCTCCAGATATATTTTTAAAAATATTTTCTAGCACTTCTCATTTCTTTCTTTTTTTTTTTTTTTTTTAGATTTTATTTATTTGAGAGAGAGAGAGAGAGAGAGTGCATGTACAAGCAGGGGGAAGGATAAATAGAGAAGAGCAGATTCCCTACAAGGGGCATCGAGGCTCAATTTCAGAACCCTGAGATCATGACCTGAGCTGAAGGCAGGCGCTTAACCAATTGAGCCACTCAGACACACCCCTAGCACTTCTCATGTCTTAATGTTTATTGAGATTATGATTTTTAATTAGAACACAGGTAAAAGATGCAGCCATGTCTCTGCTTTATACATATTTTCCTTTTTTTTTCATATTTTCCTTCTTATTTAAATTCATGACCAAGAATGAACGTTAGACTGTACATCTTGATTAGCAGAACAGTAAATCTAGAACTGAAATTGAAAAAAGTACCATAAAGGGAAGATAGCTGAAAAGAGCCAGTGATTACAGTTGACAATTTCAACTCCTGAAAATAAGGATATTATCTCATTTTCATATCTTACAAAGATTGGCCTTTCTCGTAAGTCAAATAGCTAGAGAAAATGACTCCCATGAAAGAGGCAGTGATGGAGGAGAGTGACAAAACTAAGTTGTAAGAATGCTGGGTTGTTAATCATTAGCTGTATTGGTCGGGGTTTTTTATTATAGAAAACGAAATCTACTCAGTAATTTAATAAGGGGCTTCTGACAGAGCCCTGGATAGTTGATAGCATTTCTGGAGCTAGCAGATCAAACTTTCCTAGAAGAAACAAACAACAAATCTATCTAGAAAGAACATTTCCTGTGTCCCCATCAGCTGCTCAGTGCCCATGAATCTGGGGACCAGACACTAGAACATTCCATCATGACCTCTGTAGAAGAATCAAATACCTCCAACACCTTGGTATCCAGAAGAGCTGCATAACTTTCACTTCACAGTACTTAACGTTTACCACACAAGTGTGTATTTTTGCTCAGTAGAAGGTGGAATCATATAAAATCCTAGCTGCAAGGGAGGGAGTCTGAGAAATGTAGTCTTTAGAATTTTCAGCTTCTGTATAGGAAATTACACTAGATTAATGTGGTGTGAGCCTCTGTGGTGCACATGAATTGGAATGTTGAACAGTTGAATATATGTTCTAAGAAAGTGAAGAGTTGTATAGAACATTTTAGAAGGCTTTCCATTAAGAAATCTGTTAAAATATGAAAGTTCTAACAGTTAACCTTCATGTATTCAGAAAATCACTTTCTGAGATGGTTCATTTCCCAAGAGTTCCAAGCAACTACCGAACAGAGAAATAAAAAGAAGCAAACGAAACAAATGGAAATAATTCCATTGTCTTCCATAGTTGGCAGTCTTATTGCAAACATAACATTACATAGATGAAAACTAACTTAATTTTTTTACTATGATATTATAAATTATTGTGGGGTAAGCCTAAATGCAGTAAAAATATTACGTAGTTCCTTCACGTAGTATCATAGGAGCAAGCAAATCATAGCTGTAACACTTGCAAATTTACCGTGACAGAATAAACTGTACAACTGCTTAAGAATCAGTTAAGTGAGCTGGAGCAGAGCCCAACAGACCTAGAATATCACAGAATCATTTTTGATAAGCAGAGCTAACAAGTAGATAGTTGCTGGAGGCTTTTGAGCTCGTGCATATGGTGACACAGATCGTGATTGGAAGCAAACCTCTCTGCCTACGCAGTTACTGTCTGTTTTTCATACTGTGCAGTCTGAAAGATTCCATTTGCCACTCACCGATTCTGGCCTCTCAACCTGAGTTTTGACTTCATCTTGATCCCTGGACCCTTAGGAGCTCTCTGTTCTAAAGCCTAATGACCCTTTCCTTCCTGCCTTTTCATTGTCTTATCCCAGCCTTCCTGTTCAACCATTGGATTTGTCTGCTCCTCTGCAGTTCAGTACTGGTGGGGATATTCACACTCCCATGCTGGGCGGGCACCTCTCCCACTGTCCACTGATCCCAGATGTTCCCTGCTCTCATCGCAGTCATCTCAGTAGACTTTTTTTTCTTTCCTTTTTTTTTTTTTTTTTTTTTTTTGCCTACACAAGAAAATGGAGCCTGACAATGAATGAGCTTAATATATTCCTCTTAGCTTCCAAGTTTATTAAATCCATCCTTATTGCCCTCTCTTAAGTTAGAAGATGTTTCTTTTCCTGACCAAGGGACTCATTCCTCTTACAACCAACCTACATCCTTTCTTGCAGTTTGCCTAGAAAGTTTATTTTATTAGTTAACTTGCCTCTTTTTAATGTAATACTTGAATCATACAAACAATATACTGAAAATGTCATTATATTTTATCAGTTGAATGATAAGGAAAAACTGTTAAGTCATAATCAGGTACAACTCTGAAGGCTAACTAGTAAAGTTACTGTAATTTTTTTAAATGTGTTTTTATACCTCACCAGCTTGCTCAGCTATCTAATTCTTTGGCTGTGAGCATGTCTTTCTATCTCTCCGACTCTTTTTTTTCCTATAAAATGATATGGTTGACCTAAACTATCTTGAAAATCCATTCCTGTTCTCAAATATTATGATGCATATAATTTCATTTTGACATATACACATCTTATAAAGAAATGCGTGAAGAGCTTTCCTTACTTAGTTTCCCTACCTGGTATTTTCTTTTTGTATTTTGAGAAGAAGCTTATCTGATCAGAATCTATTTTAAACAGAAAGCAGTAAAGTACAGAAATAGGGGTCTGAGGCAACTTTTATCCTGGAAAGAACCAAAGATGAATGTGGCCTTTCTCATCTATCCACAAAGAAAACTTTTCCCTCCCTAGTTGTTAGGATAGGAATCATGATGCTAGTAGCTGCCTTTTAAGAAGTGTCAACTGTGTAAAAGCACTGTTTGAAATGCTTATATGTCCTCATTAACTTAATCTTTACTGCTGTGCTGCTGCTATCTGTTTTGCATGTGAGGAAACTATTTAGTGACTTGCCCAGGGTCACACATCTAATACGTTGTAGAATCAGAAAAATCCTGGAGTCAGGCTCCTGAATCCATGTTGTTAACTATTCAGCAATTGCTCCCTCCTTCACATCGTGACTTAAATGAACAAATGAAGTGATGGCTGTGATGGTGGTAGTGATAATAATAATAATAATAATAATAATAATAATAATAATAATAATAATAATGTATATACCTAGTTATTGGTGAGGCAGAGGAAGAGAGGAGAAGCTCTTTGCATTCAGTGTACCATCCCTTTGGGTTTTGTACCTCTCAGTATGTAAGGGACGCTGGACTCTTGACACAGTGAACCAACGTAGTGGTGAAGTCCTCAGTTCCAAACTTGAAAGAAAATTCCTTAGTAATACCTGATCAGTGATTACAAATTACCATTTTCTTTTTTTCATGTCTTTATCGTATATACTCTGAAATCAATTCTTAAATATGTCAGGAGGGGCGCTTGGGTGGCTCAGTTAAGCATCTGCCTTCAGCTCAGGTCATGATCTTAAGGTTCCTTGGATGGAGCCCTGCATCAGGCTCCCTGCCCAGTGGTAAGCCTGCTTCTCCCTTTGCCTCCTGCTCCTTCCCCTGCTCATGTTTGCTTGTGTGCGCGCTCTTTCTCTCTCTTTCTCTCTCAAATAAGATCTTTTAAATAATGATATAAAATTTATGTCAGGAAATAGCTAAAGAAAGGGGAAGTGTTAGGAATAAGTACCATTTAATTTTACCACTTCACTGTATATTTTGAGAAACTTTGGATGAGAATAAGAATCAGGATGAGCTAAAGCAGAATCAAAATGCTCCTGGAACTTTTATACTAATAAATATATACTTATTTTTTTCAAAAGAAAATAATTTATGAGATACCATCTGAATCTTAGTACTTGAGAAGATAAACATTAAGACTATTAAATAATCTCTTTAGATAAAGAAGATTAAGAGTTGATATCTATAAAGAATTTGGCTAAATTTGTTTTAATTTCTTAACCAAAAGAACACTTTATTTTTGACATAAATGACTTTCAACTTACAGTGATGGGTCATCCTGATAGCATTAGAAGGCACTAAAAAAGCAGTACTAAGGTCCTTAGTAATCAAGTTCCAATGGTAAGATGTCCCATCAAATAAGTTTTATTATAAATCTATCACCATGGGGGCAGGGCACCTGCGTGTCTTAGTTGAGTGTGTGTCCGATTCTTGATTTCAGCTCAGGTCAGGATCTCAGGGTCCTGGGGTCAAGCCCCGCATCGGGCTCTGTGCTCAGTGTAGAAGGCTTGTCCCTTCCCTCTCTGACTTGCACATACACATTTTCTCTTTCTAAAAAAATAAATAAATAAAACCTTTTAAAAAATAAGTAACACAAGTAAATCTATCACCATATATAAAATTTCATTCCTCACTAGCACTTAGAAATTACTTCTCTTTCATAAAGGAGTAACTACTTAAATCAGGTGTTTCTAAGTAATATTAGATAAGTTTAAGCTAATAATTCAGTGCTGATGATATGTACAAAACTAGTTGGCACCTGTTGAAACACTGTTCTAGGCACTATGGGACTTACTGGTATAACAAACCTACATAACATTGTATAGTTGTCTCCCTCCACCCCCCATTTTATACATGATAAAACTGGGATTCAGAGAGATTAATTTACTTCCTCAAGTTTATGCAGTTGACATAGCTGGGATTTGAAATCAAGTCTGTCTGTACTCATTGTCATTCTTTGACATTAACTCAGAGTTGCTCAGATTTTTGAGTGAAGACTGTTGTGCTAACAGCCTCATGGAATTTCAAAGGGAAAAGGGAGAAAAGAATACAAAGTTAGGCTTTTGAAAGAGATTGGATAAACAAAACTTGAATCATAGGATACAAAATAATTTTAATATATTGAAAGAAGTTGAAAGAAATATGGGAGACTCAAAAGAAGCCATGTTTCCTTTGAAAGAAGTAAGGAAGTCACAGGCAGGAACACTTGAGACTCAGCCATGGATGTCATGGTTATTCTTGTGTATTCAGATTCATGTTCTAATTTTTCAGTTCTTCTTTCTTAGCCTTACCCCTGAAATAGTCAGTACACCTTCATCTCCAGAAGAGGAGGATAAGTCAATATTTAATGCGGTTGTTCTTATTGATGATTCTGTGCCAACAACAAAAATTCAAATCAGATTAGCAGATGGGAGTCGTTTGATACAAAGATTCAATAGTACACACAGGTAAGCTCATTTGTGGTTTTTCACACATGGTTTCTTATCTTTATAAAACTATGTGACGTGCTGCTGGGGATTTTTTCTAGGTCATCTGCTGCTAAGATATTTTATACTCTGAAAAGAATGGGACCTGCACTTTTAATATAATAACATTGTTGACATCTATTTTATGCATAACTCACCTAAAGATTGTCTCTTTACAGAAAAGGTAAATATTAGCTACACTCCAGGAGTAATGCTCGATTGTATCTATAATCCAAGATAAATCCATCCATTGAAATAACGTAAATTTTTAAAAATTACAGTACATTTAAATAAGGATTAGAATTGTATGATTTATATCACTATCTAATTTTAGCTAAAAGCTTACATGAAAATAAAATTTTTGTATCACAAATTATTTTCATCTTGTTTCTTTCAGGATCCTGGATGTCCGGAACTTTATTATACAGTCCCGTCCTGAATTTGCAACTCTTGACTTTATTCTTGTGACTTCATTTCCAAATAAAGAGCTAACAGATGAAAGCCTGACACTACAAGAAGCAGATATTCTTAACACTGTGATACTTCAGCAACTAAAATAATACAGCTCCTATCCATGCAGTAGCATGTAGGAAAGATAATGTACCATAATAATAAGGAAAATACTTATAGCATTAAGAAAACAAACTATTTTTTATTATTTATACAGAAAAATTTCGGTTTTATTCTTATTCTGTCTTCCAGCCTTAGTATAGATGAATTTGGACCAGGAATAGATTTTGAGATAAATGTTTGAGTTTTTAGTTGCAGGGCTGGTTTATGTTGATAGCTTGTAAATATTCAGGCAAACCAATTTGTTACATGCTCTGGGTTAATGTAACAACATTTGTTTGCAGAGAAAATGAACAAAACCCCATTTTGATAAATGCATTTGGTAAAATTTGCACTAAAGTTTCTTGATGGTGCGTTGATCAACAGCTATCAAGAAATCCTCTGATCAAATTGAAATTTTTGCTGTGATTATATTGAAAAGTATCTGTATTCTGATTTTGAAATATGTTGATCAGATAATTTCCTTCTATTAAGATTGTATGCGTCCATCCGTACGTGTCCTTTATACTTACTGATTTAGCTCTATTACTAGTGTCAAAAAATACAGTTTGGCCTTGTATTTTACGGAACTATGACTATCATAAACCAGAAACAGACAGAAAGGTCAGCAGTTCTTGAGAAGATCTCTTAAATAGCACTTTAAAATAGAGTCTCTCCCAGAGTCTGCCTTGATCACATTCATTTATTTATTCAACACATTTTTCTAAGGGACCCACTGTATATACTGGACACTATTCTAAGTGTTCAACCCAGAATGTATTCTACTCCAGGGCAAAATGAGTGTACAACTTCAGAAATGTAAATTCTGTCAACCAGACTGGGCCTAAAGGATTACCAGCAAAAATATTTGCATTTCTGCCAAAGCCAGGTGTTTCCTGAATGAGGTAGGCTATATCAGGAATGATAGAAAGCCTTTTTCTTCCTCCCAGATACCATTTCATCTTTGGTCAACACTCCTAGTTAGTTTTCTGTGGCTGCTGTAACAAATTACTACAAACTTAGTGGCTTAAAATAGCACAAATTTATTATTTTGTAATTCTGTAGGTTGGAGGTCTAACATGGGTCTCACTGACTAAGATAAATATTGACAAGGCTCTGGTCCTTTTGAGAGGCCCTAGAGGGGCATCATTTCCTTGTGTGTCCAGCTCCTAGGGGCCCCCTTCTCCCATCCTCCAAGCCAGTACTCTTCTCTGCCATTACATCTCTTTGACAACAGCCAGGAAAAGTTCTCTGCTTTTAAGGACTCGTGTGATTGGGCCCACCAGGTAATTCAGGATTATCTCCAAATCACAAGGTCTGTAGCAACCTTAGCTGCATCTTTAAAGTCCCCTTTACTAGGCAAAGTGACATATCACAGATTCCCTCTGGAGGCTGCAGAGGTGAGTCTGTTCTTTGCCTCTTCCAAGGATGTTAACATCCCTTCACTCTAGCTGTATCTCTCCAATCTCTGCTTCTGTCTTGACATCTTTTACTACCAACTTTATTTCTCCTGCCTTCTTCTTACATGATCCTTGTGATTATATTTGGTTTACCTAGAATAATTACCAGAAAAATCTCATCTCTAAATACTTAATCACACTGGCAAAATCCTTTTCTTGTTTACATAGGAAGCCGTTACCATACCTACATTACCTAGGTATGGTAATGAGAACATGAATATTTTGGAGGTCATTCTGACTACCACAGTCCACACCTGCCAAGGATTCACATCGATTCTGCATAAAGCCACCCCATCTAAAAGTATCAACCAATTATAACATCAAAGTGCAACATCTTACCTAAAATTCACCAGCTCAAAAATCCGAAACCTCATTTAAATCATCTAAATCAAAAAAAATAAATAAATAATAAATAAATAAATAAATAAATAAATAAATAAATAAATAAAAACATCTAAATCAAGTATAAGTGAGGGTCTTGGTATGATTCCTGGGACACCGTTTCTCTCCATCTGTGTACCTCTGAACATAGAAAACCAGTTATCTGTTCCCAAGTGTAGATAGGACATTCCTTTTCAAACAAAGCGGAATGAAAAGAGGAGCCACACACACTCTAGTAGATGTTAAATCCTGGGAACAGTCTGGCAGCACTATTCTAGGCTTTTGATGTCCTCTCAGAGTCCTCTTCCCTTTTTCATGAAAGGTAGCACCTGTTTGCAGCTGAGTAGTTTTCTCAGCTTATTTCTTACCTGTGGAATTGTGGGAAGTCCGGCCATCTTTGGTTTCATACCACCACCATCTTTTTCAATTTAGGGGAGCAGTGTGTGGCATAACATTCTCCAGAATTTTGTGGATCTTGTGTGCCTGTTGGGAGGATTCAGTTCTTTAGACTGGAGGCCCCTGCACAAAGCATTCCTAGGTAGTCCCATCTCTTATTTTTGGCTTTTTCTGAGAAGGCTGAGAGGATCTATGAGTCCCACCCTTAATGCCTTCAATGAACTTGTGGTGTGACAGAAAATTCAGGCCTTCCCCAGGTATTAACAGAGGGATGTATGACTGTACCCTACTCTTGAGCTGGTTCCCTGACAGTGAATTCCTTAACTGTAATGTCTTCTGTCAGCTGGGTAAGCTAAGAATTTCCAAGTCACTGGGTCCTGTTTTCTTTATATTTAACCAGTTCTTCACTCAATTTATCTATCTCCACTCACATTGTATTCTGACCAGCAAGAGGAGAGCAGGGCACACCTTGCACACTTTGCTTAGAAGTCGCTTCAAACCAAATGTCTTAAATTTATCCCTTACAACTTCTGTTTCCACGTAACTGCAGACACCACTATATAACCAGTCTCTTTTCCTTTACTTTCCAAAGCATGTTACTCATTTCCTACGAAGCCCTCTTGGCAGCACCTTTAATGTCCTTTTTTCTTAACAGCCTGTTTAGGACAATTTACATCATCTCCATGGCAATTTAGGTGCTCTCTACCATGCTCTTTACCTTCCTTCAGCCCTCACCAGCATTAACATCCATAGATCTGCTAACAGTGTTCAAAGCAATCCTGCCTCTTTCTGTCATGCTCCTAAAAATTTCTTCCAGCCGTCTACCCACTGTCTCATTCCAAAGCTAAGCCCTCCTTTTCAGGTGTTCAGCAGCGCCCCACATCCAGGTATCTGGGAAAGTCTACTATGCCTATTCACTGCCACTTAACTTGAATGTGCCAATAGGAGATTTGGAATTCAGCTTCTCTGGGAGCTCCGTTTATTTCAAGGAGGTGACCTGTGGTCAAGGTTTTCCTACTGTCAAGTGCTATCAGAACTACCACAGGATAGAAGTGTTGGATCTCACCACCACAGAGAAACTGGTTCTCAGTGTCACAATGCAGAGTGAGAAGATTATTCCTAAATCTTAGAACAGGAAGCCATGCTCCTCTCCACCAGTCAACAACTTGGAGAATATATAAATAGCAGTTCAGAATGTTACCAGGAATAAACTACATTTTCATAGGAGCAAAACCATCTTCCTTAGGAAATACTCTATCGAAACAAATGAACATTTTAAATAAGAGGGCACTGCCCTATTTTGGATTAACAAAATGGGGTGAGGGGATTAACCAAACCCTGTAAAAGTGTTTGAAATGTTATGCCTGTAGTTTCTTTTTATCATTTAGATGGAGTGCCCATAGATGCACGTACAAAAGCAACTGCCATTTTTGTATATGATAGTCTTCCAAAAGGTAGAGATTCATATTAGGAGGGATAATTAAACATTCAGAACAATACTTTCACATGTACTACACAGTGTTTTGCTTCATTAGAGTTTTCCTGAATTCTTTTTTACTATTGCAGTCACCGTAACTTATAAAGTTTATAGTCATCCCCAAGGAATTATGTCACAATGGGCAGGTAGAGAGCCATGTGTGAGGTCAGTTGTTTTGCATGACATATGTAATCAAAAAATTTCAAGTGTCTGGTTTACCAATAAAGAACGTTTTCACTGAAAGTCATTGAAAATCCTTTTCAAAATTTCCTTAATTAGGTTTATTTGAGTGACTTAATGAATTATTGTAGAGCATGAATAACATTCCCTGTGGTTTAATCTCTTGTGGTGCATCTTCTTGATTGACAGAGAAGAACTGAATTATAGCAATGTTTTCTCAATTTCCCATTACTGTTTCTGTTTTCATTCCACCAAAATAAAGGTGCGAATTTTTCTTAACTTTTTGTCGCAGTGGATTTCTGAAAACCGTGTCACAACATGTGTTGTTGATAAAGTAAGTCATAATTTTCCCCTTATAGAGTTTTTCCCTCTGATCAATGATACAAATTAATACATCTTACTTGTGTACAATGTTGTAATAATGGCTAAGAAATACTTTCTGTAATCCTCTATACAGTTTTAAGGGAAAGGATCTTTTAACTCCAAGGAAATGATTTGTAAAAGTAGCCCCAGTGCATATGTGTGTGAGAGAGAATGTGTGTGTCCACATAGCACGGTTATTACGTTGGGATGGATAGCAATATAATCATATTTAAGACCGTGACTTTTCTTGCCTTAACCTGGGGAATAGAAGAGTATATAAAATGAGTGTATGTCCTTTGATTTTATGCCTTCATATTTGCTTTTTGGTTCATACTTCCCTTATCTACATAGTGTACCATTCATGTACTTTTTAGAACATTGTTAATTATAAAGTGTCCCAGGTTGTAGTTTCCACATTTCACATCTATCCCACTTCGGTCCTCACTTTTGTGTTTTTGGGAATAGCTTGTTTCTTCTAATGTAAACAGTTTTCATCATTTTTATCCTAGGACTGGGATTTGCAAAAAATATAATTTTTAGTTTTCTATCAGAATCTGTGTTTGTTAAAAAGTAGCAACTATAAGTACTACAACTATTGAGAGCATCAGTAGGCTTGAGAGTGAAAGCATGAATGTAGTTGAGTACAAACAGAGGTCCTGTTTCCACCAGCCTGGAGTTATCTAAGTCTGAGCTTCTGAGTGTAGAAGGAAGGAGGATGGAGCAGCACCTTTTAAAACAAAATGTTCAGGGGTGCCTGGGTGGCTCAGTGGTTGAGGGTCTGCCTTTGGCTCAGGGCATGATCTCGGGCTTCTGGGATTGAGTTCCACATCAGGCTCTTCACAGGGAGCCTGCTCTTATTCTGCCTGTGTCTCTGCCTGTCTCTCTGTGTTTCGCATGAACAAATAAGTAAAATCTTTAAAAAAAAAAAAAAAAAGAAATGTTCATCCTCAGTATAATCAGTCAGATATAACATTCCCTGAGGTGAAGTTTATTTCATATTTTACTATATTAATAAAGTGTTTTATAAATATAGTATATTTATAAATATAAATTTAATATTTATATTAAATAAATTTAATATAAAATTTATTTAATATAAAATTATAGTAAAATAAATTTTACTATATTAATAAAGTGTTTTGTTAATATAGTAAAATTTTATGCAAATCGATAGTTTACATATGCATATTATAAAATACATGATGACATGAAGGCTAGGTCTTTTTATCCCCTTGAAAACATTATAAAGGTCCATAATGTAAGTAGATGGTACTTTTCTGAAACATTGTGTACATGGTATGCTATGACAGCAAATGAATCTAACTTTATATTCTTTAATTAAGCATATGTGTAATTCATTTGCAATAAGGACTTTGTGTTTTAGATAGTAACTACTCAGGTTGAACATTTATTGAGGGCTTACCAAGGGCAGGATCCTATTTTGATAGCATGTTACTCACGGTCAGTGCCACTCTGACAGTTTGTCACCCTGACCTCAGTATAAGTGTGACTTGAGAGAGGACTTTTGTGAGGCCTCTATCTAAAAATCATGCTCTTGTCTCTTAGTCATATTACCCTGTTTACTAGCATTAGCAATACCTGATACTTTCTTGTTAATTTGTTTGGCTTTCGTCAATATCTTACATGGAGACAGTCTTTCCTGTTCCTCCTATCAAATGATAAAAGTAAAACTATATAGTAACAGCTTGATGTTCCTTATCCAAGGAAATCAGTCCATGGATTGGGGGAGTACAGTGCCTCATAAGTGCTGGAGCACTGATCTCAGGGGTTTGAGGCAAGAGCAAGCTTTATAGCTGGTAAAAGAGGCAACTTGGAAATGCATGGTCAGCTAGGAGGTGGAGGATTTTCTTACAAGGCTAATGGCCTATTTTCCAGGGTAGGGTAAGCTAGCTAAAGCTGAGTTGGAGGATTGTGATTGGTATGTGTTTCCTTGACAGGCATTCCCCATAAAAGCAGCTTAGGTTTAAAATTGTGACAGACCAAGGCACTGGGACATCCTACATTTTGTGAATCCTAATATATGAGTTAAATTTAATATCCCATATTCTCAGAATGTGCATTTGTGAGAGCAGAAATTTTTCTTATACTGTATCCTTGGAAATTAGAACAGTGTCTTAAATGTAAGAGTCACTCATAAATGATTAATAAATGATAAATCAGTGGATTAAGAATGGGACCCTCTGAATGTTGGAAGAATGCATGCATTAATGTTTTAAAATCAAGAGCTTCAGAAATACCAACAGAGTCAATACTAGCGAGAGAAAACATTTGTATACTTGTTTGGGTTTTAAAGGAAGGAGAAGACAAAGTGTTCAGTAAGTGGCAGACTTGATTCATCTCCAGAAGTGGTAGCACCTATGCCTATAAGTGAATGGTCCTGGTAGTTCCCATGGTAGAACTGGATAAAGAGAGCTAAAGAATGCCCTCCTGACAATATGAGAGATACCCAAGATTGTTTGAAGCCCAGCAGGAGGTGTTGTAATTCTGTAAGTTTAAGGATAAGAGAGGACTTTGCTCTAGAGACGTGGAAGAGACCCTTCAACCCATTATGTTCTATTCGGTTATTCAGAAAGGAATGCTGCTTTCTTGTCATACGATCTGATGTTTGATATGATTTCTCTTATGGATTTTAACTTTATATCAGAGGTAAAATACTACTAGCCTCATAGTAGCTATCACTTATTATATCACTTCCACATAATTTATTTAAACATTTTAGTTTCAGGCCAGCCCGGATGGCTCAGCAGTTTAGCGCTGCCTTCAGCCCAGGGCCTGATCCTGGAGACCCAGGATGGAGTCCCATGGAGCCTGCTTCTCCCTCTGCCTGTGTCTCTGCCTCTCTCTCTCTCTCTCTCTCTCTCTCTCTCTCTCTCTCTCTCTGTCTCTCATGAATAAATAAAATCTTAAAAAAAAACATTTTAGTTTTATTAATGTTTTATTTCAGAATGTGGCACCTTAATGTTTTTGTTTTAGAGTGTTTTATTAACGTTTTATTTGGAATGTGACACTTCATCATAATTTATTTAGCACTTTAATACTGATATCTCAAAGATGTGGAAGTTGATTTAATCAGTTGAGAGTGTGCTAAAATATATGTAAACTATTGTTAACTGAAAAGCAACAGAAAGTCATATGATACTAGAGATTTTACTTACACGTCCCTCGTGCCTTTGAAATGAAACTAGTTTGAGGAACTGTTGACTTTGGCTTGACTCTCAATTTGGCTGAACTTGCAAAGAAAATTCTCACTAGTCACTTTATATTGTTCTTGTTCTCTAAATTAACTCCCATTACCCAATCTTCCACGCAAGCAAAGAAAGGAGAAATGACCTGGAGTTACAGATTTCCAAATAACCTTTTAAACAGACAAGTATACCAACAAACGTGTAGGAGTTTCAATGTTCTGAAATTATTTTTCAGAGAGAAAATGTTTAAAATTCTCTTATTGTTGATATGCTTTAATAGCGCTTTTTATGTATAATAAAATAGCTAGTACTTATTTAATTTGCATAGATTTTTTAACACATTGTAAATACAGATCTTAAGTATGTTTGACATTTAAAATGTCACTGGAGCTCATAGTTGTAAGTGATCAAGGGTTCTCTATGTGCAGCCCTTGAAATAAATGACTTTTTTTTTAAGGATTTTATTTATTTATTTGTGAGAGGGAGAAGCAGGCTGCCCTGTTGAGCAGAGAGCCCAATGTGGGGCTCAATCCCAGAACCCTGGGATCATGACCCAAACTAAACGCAGACGCTTAACTGACTGAGCCACCCTGGTGCCCTGAAATAAGTGACTTTTAACATAGAATTGTATCCCTAGGCATCTTAATCATTTTGTTTTAGATGTAATAAAAATAGCAAAGAGGCTAGATTTATTTCCAAAACATGCACATGACCCAGTGAGTGTGTGGCATATATTCATTTGATCTAATCTCCTCAGATGTGAAAGACCACTGGATGATTCACAAACTGTATGTCTTTTCTTTCTCTAAATTATTATTTTAAATAAGAGATCTACCTTAAACTATTAGTGAAAAAATTATAAAAAATGTTTGCATTTTTAGAAGTTGTAACTTTATGATTTCAGTTTTTCACTGAAAAACTGCAGTAAGTGCAGTAAGTCCCCTAATTCCACTTTTGGATGGTTCTCCAATCAAGGCTAGGATTTTCACTCAAACAATTGCATGTAAGTGTAGGCAAAAGCATATTTGATTATTTCCTTATCATTCTTCCTATTATAAACAATAGTGCTTAGTTTGACTCAGAGGAGCTACCAAAATATCTAAAAATCTTCATACTACACATGTGGAGATTGGGAATAGTGCTGATGTGTGTTTTCCAGTCAACACACAAACTTTCACTTCCATTTTTATTTCTCCTCCTTTCTCTTGTCAGGTTACCTTTTTTCTTTTTTTTCTCCACATACTTGAGAATACTACTTCCCAAACTTTCTGACTTACTGGAAGCTTTCCTTGGAGGAATAAGTTTTCTATCTTCAGATGTTAAGGAGAAGAGTCGAGTGTAGGGAAGATGAGGGGGGCAAGCCTTCATGAGAACTTTGGGAGATAAGCAGAATCAATGTTTTCACCATCATCTTCATTGGGAAAATCACACTAAACAGAGATGAAGTCAGCGTCTCCTTCTTGGTGTGCTTCCATTTCCAATGTCCATCAGTGTCAGCCAACAAACATTGTCTTCATTTCTTACTAATTATCTACAGTGTAGGTACAGAGATACCAGGACACTCGTTTTATAGATCATTGATAAAAGATTAAGTTATTTTCTAAAGGATACTTAGCAAATGTGGTAAATATTCCCCACTTCAAGTAATTTTCAGCATGCTAAGTAATATCCTAAAAGATATTCAGCAAATATAGTAACTTCACCACCAAAACCATCCTCAGGTAAAATGTTAATCTATGATAATTTGGTAAATTCGGTGCTTATGTAACTTTCTGTGTGGAGTACTCAAATACAGTTAAAAGTTTTGTTATATCTTTCCTCAGCGTTTGCTGTCTCTCTAGCAATTTTGTTCATCAAGAATAATGCAGAGAAAGCGAAGTATTTGAAGGGAACTGACTTTCTATAGGAATATGTGGGGTTTTTATTAACTGGAGATACGAATATCAAGTTCTTTTTTATATTGATCTAGCGGATGAGTACTGGTGTTCTTACTAAACTCTAACCCAGAATATCTTGAAATCCAAAAAGTTGGTAATCTTAGAAATCTGAGAAGTTCTTCATATAGGCTTTTAAAAATCTTATATCATGGCAGGAAAGTGGGGAATGGGTGATGTTAGGTGATTATCTTCAATGTAAGAAAATAATTGAGATTACTATAGCACCTATAATTGCCTGGAAGCAATTAACAATATCAAAAATGCTATTGTTGATTACAGTTTTGACTTTCACAAAATGCTTCCAATTTTACAAAACAGCCCAGCATGGAAGATGGAAGAACTGCATTCCTACCCACTGATACATATGTCTGGAGGAGGAGCCGTGTGAGGTAGAAAAGTGAGTGAAGATTTTTTTTTTTCATATGTCATCGTCTGACAAGAAATATCTAAGGCCATGGGCCCCTTTGATCTCCACAATGATCAAAGTGCTGCTGTTAATAAAACAAAACGTTATAGTACCTTTGACAAGTTAATACTACATCAGTATGTGGGAATTTGGTTACTTATTATCTCCACCAGAGGGTGTATAGGCCCTGGGAAGGAATTTACATCATTCTGTCTCACCAAGCTGTTTAAAAAAAGTGAAGGAGAGTCTAAAATTTACTTGTTAAAATAAGAACTGGGGATTACCCAGACATCAATATCATTTAGCACTGCTTTTTCTGACCTGTAGTATATATAAGAAATATAAGCTAAATATAATTTGCATTTTCAGAAATGTAATAGTATTAAATGAAAAATATCAATAGTATCAAGTACTAGGCCTTGGGTTTTTTTAGTGTGATAGTGGCCAGATGTTTATCATTTTGTCATATGCCCACAGGCCGTTCTCCCTAGAAAGTATTTAAAATGCCCCAAATGTTTTAATTCCCTCAATAATGCATTTTTCATTTTGATGCACTGCCCTAAATGCTTTGTCTGTTTTGTTTTGTTTTTTTCTTTCACCTATATCATATTCCCTCTTGTTTTCCTTGGCTAAATTCTGATTACTCAAATTTCAATTCTTACAGTCACCAGTTCTTCCAGAGTTGTGTGTGCAACTTTATGATCACCAAGCCCACTAATGGAAAAAGAAGTGATAGAATTGTAAAATTAAAATGGAGAGGATTGGCATAAGAGCTGGAGGTCCTACTCTGCTCATCATGCCTCCGCCACCAACTCGGCAAGTCTCGATTTTCTTATCTCCAAAACAAGATTAGAACACAGTCCTTCAGTTTTCAGTTCTGATTCTTTCCCCAAAATTAAGTGCCAACCAACATAACATGTCTAAAGATGGTGTGATGGAGCTAAAGAGGTCAAATGATACAATTCAGTGGCAATCAATAAATAAATCCATAGGAAATATAACTTGCATTGTTCATCCTCTTCCTTTTGGTTGGTTTTCTGGCACTATCTTCCTGGTAAAAGAATTTGAGAATTCTTATTAAAAGCATTTTTATTCTAGTAATATCTGTAGGATAACTGGTAAGGTATAGATTAGCAAATAGGTTAAAGATAATTTTACAGGTCAATACAATTTTCCTAATTGTTTAATAGCTTCTTTAAAAAAACTATGTTAGGGTCTAACTACAGATTTAATCAACAAAAATGATGGTGTCTTCATATAACAGTATTCGGTCATTTTTTTAATGTAGAATATTTAATGATGTGAAAAAATTCATGATAAGAACAAAGTCAAGTTAGAAAAAATTTACCATAGGATGACAGTTTACTTAGGAAAAGCAAAATGAGCAAACAAGCTTTTCTAGCCCAAATTTTGGTCTCTAATATATTCCTCACTAAGGGTAGCCAGAGCCCCTTCAAAAAATGTCTGATTCCAAATTTAGGAAAGGGAAACACAGGTGACTAAAAGGTTATCTTGTGACTAAAAGTAAAGGTGCTTTCAATTACCGATGGAGTCAAGAGCCAGCTGATGTGATTCCCACTGGCACCATATCAGCATCTAGATTTTGGTTAACCAAAAGACATTGGGTCTACAAAAATCCCCTAAATCTTTATGACAATCAAATGAGCTATTAAAACTTCTTTGTCGCCATGTGAGGAAGCCATTACTTTTGAAAACTGGTAAGTAAAGGGAAGCATTTACCCTGCCTTTCCCAAGACCTTCATTTCTAGTAACCAGTAGCCATAGCAATAAGTGAAAGCTGTACTTTACAGAAGAACACCAGCTAATAAATGTTGATGGTATAGAAATATAAAATCACCATTTGAAGTCCCTAATGAAATTACTAACTCAGACGAGGATTATCAGCTGGTGTTAAAATTACCAAATGATTGATTGGGGGAAATGAATTTTCTATGTAGTTTGCCCAAGGCACATCAAAAAATACTGTGGGAAGGGGGATCCCTGGGTGGCTCAGCAGTTTAGCGCCTGCCTTCGGCCCAGGGCGCGGTCCTGGAGTCCCGGGATCGAGTCCTGGGATCGAATCCCACATCCGGCTCCCTGCATGGAGCCTGCTTCTCCCTCTGCCCGTGTCTCTGCCTCTTTCTCTCTCTTTCTGTCTCTCACAAATAAATAAATAAAATCTTAAAAAAATATATTGTGGGAAGGGGGAAACCGTGACTGCACAATGAAAAATAAGGCCATTATCACCCTAATTCATTGACCTAACTTAGCAACCCCAGTGGCGGAACAACCAGAAACTCTGTATCTCCTCATGGGTTACCTGTGGTGTATACATGTAACCCGTGATGTACTCTCAACTAAAATATTTGACTTGAATCCATCAAGCTTTTAATTTTTTTTTATTTATTTATGAAAGTCACAGAGAGAGAGAGAGGGAGAGAGGCAGAGACATAGGCAGAGGGAGAAGCAGGCTCCATGCACCGGGAGCCCGACGTGGGATTCGATCCCGGGTCTCCAGGATCGCGCCCTGGGCCAAAGGCAGGCGCCAAACCGCTGCGCCACCCAGGGATCCCTCCATCAAGCTTTTAGATGTAACTTCTACTTTATAGGAAAGATATAGAAGAATAAGTTAATAGTTGTCTGAAAAAGTAGTCAGACAAAGCCAGAAGATGAAAAGTTTTTCAGGACAGATCCATGTCATGAAAAGAAGACTTTTCTAGATTAAAGGAGGAGTAAGGAATACAGCTATAGTGTGCACTGGGCTGGATCCTGATCTAGCTCTACATGGTATTTTGAAGGCAACTTGTGAAATGTGGACTGGGAATATTGAAAATTATGATTAGTTTTGTGAAGTGTGACTAATATTTTTAGTTATGAAGAAAAAAATTTAATGTATACTAAGGTATTCAAAAATGTTAATGCTCATTAATTACAAAAATGTTAATGGTTGTGGAATATTGGCTTTGGAGACAGGCTGGGTTTGATCCCTAATTTCACCATTTACCAGCTGGTCAAGGCATGCAAACTCTATACCTTAATTACCTCATTATGCTATATACTTACAGGCAATGGGAATTAGATGAGATGATGCATAGTGTAACAACTATCAACTGCAATTTTCCCATTAACCTCCTGATGCTTGATCTATTTTTCTGTCCTAAATTTAAAAAAAAAAATCTCCTCTTTGTTCCTGTTTTAAGCTTTCACTTGATTTCATTCTGATTCCCACTCAAGATTATTTTGTTCTCTCTGTGCTATGAGGACTCTGTGAAATTATCCTTTGTTATCTCTGTGCCATTGAGTACTCTGATTACATGACTACTCACTTCTCTTGGTCTGTTTGTCACTAAAGAATTTAACAATCCCTGCTGCTGTGTCACTTGGTGACTGTTCATTTAGGACAATATCTTTTTTCTTACTGACTCTTCATAATCTCCTTCAGCTGTTTATTTCCTAAAATAATCCTGCCTGGTTTATTCTCATTCATTCATTCATTCTCTCCCCTTCTTACCCTTCCACTATTCTGTCTCTTTCTGTCTCATGAAAGATATGTAAGGGAGTACAGTTTTTCTCCTTCAGCATCCCTATGCTTCTCTTGTCTTCATGATTCCTTTATTTTGCTCCTCAGTGGAGTCTGAATTAAGTGGGCTTTGTGTAAACCCTTGAACCTCCTCTGTGTCCGCTCTCCAATTCTCTCCCTACATTGGGTACTAACCTTTGTTACCCTCAAGAAGCAGCAGGATAAGGTCTTCCTTAACCTCTTCTTTCTCAAATAAATCCAAAATCCTCCTTGAGATCTCTAATTTTCAGGTGTTTCAGTTGCTGATGATTGTGATGAATCAATCTTGATTTACATATAACTGGCTTTTTTTTCTTTTCCAGTAATGTATTAAACTCTCTCATTTGATTGCAGCTGCTCATCATCCTCTCCTACCTGTCGCTCATTCACACATGAGGAATTCTTTTCCGTATTTCATCATACTTATTCAGTTCCTGCAATTTCTGTGGAAAGAACAGAAACATTCTATTCTCTGGAGCAAATTCACCCAAGAAAACTGACTCTGATAAAGAACCCATTTTGAGAGATTAAATGAAAATGATGATATGCCAAAAGTCATTCATTCCTTTAAAATCTACTTTTTTCTTTAGAGATCTGAACATATAGATCAATATATAGTTAGAGTCACTAATACATGGCAAACTGAGCTGTTTAGATCACAAGCCATCAGATATCCTCCCCAACCCCAGTGTAAGGTAGTAAGCTGTTCAGTGACTCCAGGGGCATCCATGTTATAGTCACTTCCCTGTGCCCTAACCATCACCCGTGGTGTCAGGTTTCAGCTTAATCCCTTGCTCTCCTGCTTTTCCTAAGTGGCCCTAGAAAAGAGACTCAGAGCTCTAGTATCTTCATCTATAAAATCAAAATGAAGCAAAGACACATTTGTTCAACACCCCCTTCCAGAGAGAGAAAGAAAGAGAGAGCAAGAGACACATGTTAAGTACTTCTACCAGGAGTAGCCATGATTTCCCATCCTTCTGACTTCTACATGAGATTGGCTCTGACTTCTATGTCCTATGGAAGTCAAAAGCCCTTCCCAACATTTCCCCCATCTCTAACTTCCTTCTTCTAATTAATTTGATTTATGAACAGCCATACCACCACTCCTCATATGCGGTTCATATTCTACATGACATTGACACAGATGTCAAACTTGGACACTTCCCATTGTTTCATCACCCACCCTACTCTCACCCAAAACCTAAGCTCAGCAAAAATAGAACCTGGAAGACAAGGCCTTTCTTTTGGCAGCCAACTTGAATAAAAGGAGATTGCAGAGGAAGACGAGAAATATTACAGCAATACAATAACTTCAGTAGACCACTCAGCAAGTCCTACCACTTCCATTCCTAGGGATTATTCTTTGGCCATCTTGTTCTGCGCTGCACCTTCAAGCTTATGCCACTGTGCCAACTTTATGTTCCCTGTTAGGAAGTTAGTGCTCCCTAGGATTCCAAATTTTCTTTCCAAATAGAGCCAGTTCCCTCTTTTCTATCTCTAATCACAGACTTAGCCTCTTCACCAAACCAGTGATGTCCTCGGTAGAAAAGGACTTACCCTTTCCCATTCCATAGGATTATCTTCCGTAGAACTTGTAAATAGCATTTTCCCCATCCATTACATCATGGTTTGAGCTCTTAATGAAAGTTGTGACTATAGCATCAGTTTTTTTAAATGCCATTTACCTAGAGATTATAGACCTAGTAATAGAGAACTACTTCAAAATAAACATAAGAAGTAAAACACACACAGGTTCAAGGTTACATGCAAGTGCAGTTTGGTTTCAATGTTCCCAAATAGCTGTAGTGTAGCTTTGTTCCCAAAAAAAAGGGAGAGAGAAAGACCTTGATAAATACTGTTCAAGGTCTACTCTTATCAGTAAATGGCCTTGATCTTGGCTATTTGGTCCAGAGTTGAACAGGCTATGTATATAACCTATTTGCTTATGTTGACTTTGGAAGCTTCATAGCTCTTTAGTGACAAAATGTTTGCCATTTCCAAGCTTTCTAAAATACATACAAATGCACACTTCACTTCTACTGGTATTTCTTTGTCCCAAGAGATATGGTTATGAGTTTAACTACCTTTTTGTATAAACCTTTTATTTGTAAGCTTTGAAAAGTATGCCATTTCAAGCTGAACAGAACAAGGAAAGAAAAATAATATCAACTCAAATAACATATGTCAATAAAACCAACTTTGGCTCCTCCTTTGAGAGAGATTTTTTAAACACTTATAGCACCTAATAGGTGTGGCCAGTATTGGATGAACCCACTGTGAACTGGAGGCTGGAGTAGGGAGAAAGTTATTGCTATCTTTCTTTGAACTTCAGTTAAGCAACCAACAAAAATAGCATGTCCCATGGCTTCAGATGCTTGAACCAGTTTTTCAGTTAAGTTTTGGTAAATTAACACCATGGCAATGAGCTCATTGGGTTGCATGTTTAAAGTTGTCTATTTCTCAAATGTTCACATCTTATATAGGTTTCTTCTATAGAAGCAATATGATATATAGACACAGCATGGCTTAGGGGAAAGAAAGGAGAAATCCCATCTTTATTCCAACACTTAACAACAGTGGGACCTTAGGCAAATCACTTCACTCCTCTAAAGTATTAAACAAATGAGAAATGATTATGTATCATGTATTGATTTGAGGTCTTTCTTGCTTTGCTAACCTCTCCCTGCAAATTATTTTTAGTTTTTCTAAAATGTATTTATATCTTAAGGGGTCCAATACTTCTTAAATAATTGGAATTCAATGAAAAATAAAGCTACTCTGTTGATAACTGTCATGATCATAGAGTCATCTCCCAAATCTCCTCTCAACATTTGACCATGATAATAACATGCTGACTTAGAAGCCTACTTATTTCTCCCCAAATACAAAATCAATGTAGACCAGTACTCCTGAAGATTCTTCCAACTTTGGGATGCTTTGATGATTTCTTGAGGACTGTGATCAGAATGGCAAGAGAGAAGACAAATACAGAGACAACATATTAGTCATTCGTATCCTTAAGTATTATTTGAATTTTTCTTTGGATGAGTTATCTTAGTACTGTTTGGGCATATCTAAGCTCATAGATGGATGTAACCTGCTGTACACAGAAAGCAGGATTTCTGTGAGGGCAATGCTATTTCCAGCCTAGCATTTAATACCACAGCATCACTTCTGGCCAAACAAGTCATGGCCCACCCAGACTCAAGGGCAAGGGAATTGACCCCAACTCTCAAAGAGAAGAGGGTCACCTTTAGTCTGTCACAAGTTCATCTTCCAGAAACATCATTCTCAAACATTTTTACCCAAAATGACATTTCAGAAAGCCATGATGGATTCTATGAGTCACACAGGCAGGATTTGATCTAAGATACAGAGAAGTTCTTTCTTTGTTTTGGAGTTAAGTAAACTATAATGTAATATAATGTGTAATAATATAGCACAATGCAAATGCTCTAATTTAGGGATCCATTTTCCTTGTTAATGTGACTTCAGAAAATTCACACCCCAGGTTTGGATAAGTTATTTCATCAAAGTTGTGGGTGGTTGGATAGGGAGAAGAAATTATGCTTCCAAAAGGAATCAATATTTATGTCTGTATCCAACAGTAACACTAAATGTGAAAAATAATGTCTCAGGGTCTGATAGTTGTGCTTTATCCACTTTAATAAACAACTAATGCATATTCTTACTTTTAGTCTAGTGTAGCATCTGAGAACATTGCCTTGATCAAGGCTTTGCAGATAAAATCAGCAGGCTACAAAACAACAACAACCAGTGCAAAACTGTTCCATCTTTCCAGAGCTACAGGTTACACAAACTTGATTTGTCAGCTTTGGAATCTAGCCACTGACAGAGGTAATTGTCCTGTGACCAGACCCTGTAGATGGGAGCTTCCCATCTATGGTCTGCATGTGCAGGTATGCACGAATAAGTGACTGGAGTGCAGAGACAGGGTTTGGCAAGCTGGTTGGGTGTTGGGACAACTAGAGCCCCCCAATACCATCCCTGCTCCTGACCAATGACCTCCAGCTTCAAGCAGGCCCTTCCAGTTACGCCCATGTGCCTAAAATAGAAAATTTTTCCTACGTGTAACATGTTAAGGGAAAAATTAAGAACCACCCACCTGGTAATAGCTATCATCAATTTTTTAAGCATCCAGGTTCGGAGGTCATCTAGTCTAGTATCTAGACAAATTTATCAACAAATGTATTTATTTTCTAACAACAGCAACATTGTAGAACATTGGTCTCACCGGTTGTTTGTTTTTTTGTAATCGTGGTAAAATATACATAACATAAAATTTACCATCTTACCCATTTTTAAGTGCACAGTTCAGTAGTGTTGAGTACATTTCTATTTTTGGACAACCAATTTCCAGAACTTTTTTCATGTCACAAAACTAAAATTAGTACCCTTTAAACAACTTCCTATAGCCCCCTCCTCCCAGCCCCTAGCAACCACCATTTTCTTCTCTGCCTTTATGAATTTGACTACTCTAAGTACCTCACGTGAGTGGGATTGTACAGCATCTGTCTTCTTGTGACTGGTTCATTTCACTTAGCATAATGTCCTCAAAGTTCATGTACGTTGTAGCATACTTCAGAATTTCCTTTCTTTTAAAAGTTGAGTGATATTCCATTTTATGTGTCTACGGCAATTTTTCAACCCACCTATGTTTTATACATATTTCTACTATTGAAACAAATTTACCTGATCTTCTGGAGCAAGATCTAGAGCCACTGCATTATGACTCATTGTCATTCATCCCTCTTAAGTAAATGCCTCTGCTCCTAAGTCAGCCACAATATTTGTTTGTTTTGGTAGGGGTTGCTTATTTGTTTGTTTTTGCTTTTGCCTTGGTAATGTTAATGGATGTTATCTAATAAAAATGGGGCAAAAATTATTAGAACTCCAGTCCAGGCCAAAGAACTTGAGTATGTATGACACTCAATGGAATATCTTTGTTGGTTGGATTCATTATAGGATTGTATTAGTGAGGACTCTTGGTTGCTAAGGCCTCAGGGGCATCTCACAGAATCTAAAGAGAATCCAAGGAGTAGAAAGGGAAGGACTTATTTAAGGTGCAAGAAAAGCTGGACCAGGAACTCAAATGGTGTCAAGACTTTCTCTCTTATATCTACTTTCCTCTTGTCTGCCAGCCTTATCCTTCTTTCTCTCTCTGTATCCTGGCCTTCTCCACATGGCAAAAAATACAACTGCTTCAGGACCTAATTTAACTCAACAACCTTCAGCACCTGATTGACTTTAGCAGCCTTCAAGGAGCTCAGCCTACCCAGAGCCCACTTCAGATGTGACCATGGGGATTATGAACACTGTGCCAGAGGGAGGATCCCAGGACCTGGAGAACACAGACAAGGGATTCTTCACAGAGAATGTGATCAAAGTCTTTTGAGGGGCTACAGACACACTGCCAGACACAGAATCCTTACAGCTCCTCCTACCCTGTGGGATTCTGTCTTTGTAGAGAAGGAGTGGCTGCTGGGTTTCCTCTTTTTCCAAATGGGGATATTTATTGCAGTTACCAAGCCCTGCTTTACCATGTTCTCAGCCAGAACATGAAGTAAGCAGAGCCACTCTGTGGTCTCATTTCCCCCTGGTTTCTCTGATGATAGAGCTCCATGTGTCTGACTCCTCTGTCCTAATCTCCTTCCCCTGTCCTGCTTCCCCACTTCTGCTCACAGAGGGCTGGGACAGCAGGAAAAGTGGTGCTCAGCCCTGTCTTCCCTTACCTGTTTTGTCAAACCCAGCTGGTATGCCTCAGTTCTTTCTTTCTTCACCATCTAATCAATGGCTAGTGAGCTGAAATGTAGCTAGCTAGGTTTCCCAACATCCTTAGCCTGTGAATGCTGGTCTATAATGATCCAGCCCTGCTAGGACATCCAAATTTAATAGTCCATCTTCAGCATACTCCCATCTCACACCAGCTGTTACTAAACACCTTCTGCCTTTCCCTTCTCACCAACAATAGCAGAAGCTCTTCAGGGCTTTGCTTTGGGGGGCTTCAGGGTACAGATCATTCCTAGCCATGAGTCACCTAGCTTTCTGAAATCTCAGTTTCCTCATCTAGAAAAAAAGATAATAGTATAAACCTCATAGGGTGATCAAGAGGGTTAAGTGAGACAATTCATGGGAGCCCTCAGCACAGTGCCCAACCCATACTAAGTGTGCAATACATTTACTATTAGTAACAGTCTCAGTCTGAAATATTGGTGGAATTAGACACTAAAGATCTCAATCTGATTTAATAAATCAAGAGGTCTGATCTATGAAAATCTCAACAGAATTCCTATGTCACTTTCCATTACTAAATGTCATTAATTACAATAACTTCTATGTGATTTTTATATCCATTCCCCTGGATATATCCATGGGGTGGGGGATGGAGTGAAGGGTTGGAAAATCTTTGGAATTCTCATCCTGCTATAATTTGAAAAAGATGTATTCTGGGAGATGTGCCTCTGTGCCTTATGTAATGATCCTTATTAAGAAGTTGGAGGTTGACCTCTGATTTCTTTTGTTCTTACATTTTCCAGCCTCACAGGTAAATCACAGAAGTGTTTTCTTTGCTGGCAATTGCATGGTGTTCAGGCCTGGTGGGGAGGCATAGCTGTACCCTAAAGTCAATAATGACTTGCAAAGATATGTTTACTTTGACTTTAGTTCTATTGGAATTCTGTAACCTTGGGCAGTTCTCAAATATATTTTTTCTGAAGGGCAAAGTCAAGAGGTTCCCCATCCCCTATCCTCTTCTTAGCAATAGAGATAGGGGACCATCAGAAACAGGACAAAGCTACTATTCTTCAGGTTCTGAGAATTGCAACTTGTGGGACTTCCATGGTGAGATTTTAGGTTCATCCTGTCAACATCTCTCTCTCCATCCAAGGCCCTTTGCCATGAGAGGGGAACTCTGGCAATGCTCTGCTTGGACAGCCATTTATAGTTCTGCCATTTTAGTTTTCCTTCAGTACCACTTCTCTGTGGATAATACACATAATAAATATATTACCTACTATGTAAACCAATACAGAAAGTTCTCATTTTATCCCAATAACATTCTAAAAGCTAGAGCATTAAGTAATTTTTGTAATAATAACCACAAGTTCTATAAGGCTTACTTAGTGCTATGCCATATTTTAAGTACTCACCAACTATTCATAACACCTCTCTGAGGTGGATGCTCTATTATACTCTTTTTAAAGGTAAGAAAATTGAGGCACAGAGAGATCAAAATTATGAGGCTAGAAAGTGGAAAAGCTGAGCAGTGAATGCAAATATCCTGGTTCTAGAATCAGACTTCTAGCCACTGTGTTAGCCCCTAAGATGGCCCCAGTGATCCCTGCCTTCTTGTATTCATGCCCTTGTGTGGGAGCTGGAAATGTGACTTGCTTCTAATAAATAGAACAGCAGGAGTGACCATATATTACTTCTGCAGTTAGTATATAAAAAATCTATAGGGTCCATTTTGGACACTCCCTCTCGCTATCTCTTGGGTGACTCACCCTGGGGAAAGCCAGCTGCCATGGCATGAAGCAGCCCTGTGGAGAAGCCCACGCAAGTAAACTGAGTACAAATTTCTAAGTCTGTCAACAGCTATGTGAGTGAGCTTGGCAGCAGATTCCTCAGCCCCAATCTGCCCTTGAGATGACTGCAGTCTCAGGAAAGACTTTGAGTCACACGTACCCAGCTAAGAGGTGTGGACTCCTGGCTCACAGAAATGATGAATTAATATTTGTTGTTTTAAGCTACTAAGTTTGGGGGTAATTTGCTATATAGCAACAATGCAACTGCTAAACAATACTGCTCAGTCTTTTGTTTATTTTATTTTTTATAATAAATTTATTTTTTATTGGTGTTCAATTTGCCAACATACAGAATAACACTCAGTGCTCATCCCATCAAGTGCCCCCCTCAGTGCCCGTCACCCATTCACCCCCACCCCCCGCCCTCCTCCCCTTCCACCACCCCTAGTTCGCTTCCCAGAGTTAGGAGTCTTTATGTTCTGTCTCCCTTCCTGATATTTCCCACACATTTCTTCTCCCTTCCCTTATATTACCTTTCACTATTATTTATATTCCCCAAATGAATGAGAACATATAATGTTTGTCCTTCTCCGATTGACTTACTTCACTCAGCATAATACCCTCCAGTTCCATCCACGTTGAAGCAAATGGTGGGTATTCGTCGTTTCTAATGGCTGAGGAATATTCCATTGTATACATAAACCACATCTTCTTTATCCATTCATCTTTCGATGGGCACCGAGGCTCCTTCCACAGTTTGGCTATTGTGGACATGGCTGCTAGAAACATCGGGGTGCAGGTGTCCCGGCGATTCATTGCATCTGAATCTTTGGGGTAAATCCCCAGCAGCAGTGCAATTGCTGGGTCGTAGGGCAGGTCTATTTTTAACTCTTTGAGGAACCTCCACACAGTTTTCCAGAGTGGCTGCACCAGTTCACATACAAGATATTACATTGAGAATTTGCATTCTTTCTTTTTTTTTTTTTTTAAAGAATTTGCATTTCTCAATAAAGCCAGTGGTTAGTGAGGGCACTAAGCTATTTGTGGTGCTTATGTTGATGGTTTACTCCAAGCAAGTTTTTTATTCCTGTTTAAGCAGAATTATTTCTGTAAAAATTTCATGATTGATTTTTTTTTGAAACTTATCAAATACTTTTTGAAATTCTAAATTTATTCACTGCTTCCTGTTATATAATTCCTCTCTCAAAGAAATCCATTTTGTCATGTCAATCCACCTCACTAGAATTCTGCAGACAACTTTTGGTTAATGAGGAGTGATCACTCTATATAGTACAGGCTCCATGAGCTTGAGCAGTATGGAGAATCACCCATAGGTGATGACCCAGCCTACCTTTTCCACCTGACACTTTCAGTGTCTTTTTTTCACTTTTTTTTCTTCTTCATCCCTGTGTGTGAAGTGTGAATGCATCTGTGTGTGTCTGTGTACAGGAAATCTATTTGTAATCTTCTCAGCTAGCACAATGAACACATTCTGACCAGAAACTTTCCCCTACATTCCTAAAAAACAATCAAATTATTTTCATTCAGGTTTATTAAGGTTTTTTATATTTATCAATTCAGCTTAGAAGTGGTGAGATACTATAATATGGTTTTGTCCATCTAATTTGTACAAGTTACTCATGAATTTGAGCTAAGAACCTCTTTAACATATTTATCAATAGAAGTCAAGGATGTATGTGATCAGTGAGTCATCAGCCTCTGTTTCTTCAATTTTTGCCCCATAATCATGAGACAGTCCCTCCTTTGACAATTTACCATCACAGCTTTGGACATCCAGGAGGATCCCTCCACCATTTATAACATTTAGTAATCTGCAGTTATGCCAACTGATATTTGTGTACAGGAGTGAGGTGCTTGCCTTTGAGCAGACACATGAACATTAGCCCAATATCAACATCTTAATGCTTTGTGGCAGATATATTTAACGGAGGAATCATATGTTGCAGTGCTATTTGTAAGTTTACATGATCTTAAAAACACAACTCTGAGTACCAAGGGGCTACTTAATCTGTTTGTTTTTGCTGTTCTCTTATTTCTCCTCAAAGTCCTTTGGCTTGGATCATTTTTAAAGTTTGCCATCTAGTCAGGAGATGTTTCATTATTTGAAAATGCTTTTTTGGGGACCTGGGTGGCTCAGTGGTTGAGCGTCTACTTTTGGCTCAGCCCGTGATCCTGAGGTTCTGGGATTGAGTCCCACATTGGGTTCCCCGCAGGAAGCCTGCTTCTCCCTCTGTCTATGTCTCTGCCTCTCTCTCTCTGTGTCTCTGATTAATAAATAAATAAAATCTTAAAAAAAAGAAAGAAAATATTTTTCTCTTTACATATAGATGTAAATGCTCTTTTTACATATAAAATGTAAAAGATTACTTAAATTGTGTGTTTGTGTGTGTGTGCATGTGTGTTGCCCCATATGGCATGGCTTTAGTTTTTTTATATTCTTACCCATCAGCTTTGCCACTGCCATTAAGTGACTTTAGATTCCAAAGCTGATTTATCAGGAGTGCCTGAGTAGCTCAGTCAGTTAGGCATTCAACTCTTGGTCTCAGCTCAGGTCTTGATCTCAAGGTCCCGATCTTAAGGTCATGAATTCATGCCCAGCATGGAGCCTACTTAAAGAAAAAAAAAAAACTGATTTACCAAAGATAGAGTGATAGTTACATCATTTCACCAAGAGTAACCAAGGTGAATTCTTTGTAAACAACTAGTGACCCTGTATCTCCTGCCAAAATTCCAAACACCATGAGACAGCATTGGAAGACATCCAATGAGAGTTATTAGTTTAGAGCACTGAGGCCCAGGATTGCTTTGCAGGATTCATATGGCACATGATGGTTGATAAGGACAAAACAAAATTTGATGAATAAGCAAAAAGCTTGTTTTGTAAGTGAGCAGTCAGATAGAAGAGGCAATCATCATGTCCCTGAAACAGGGCCAGCCTGCAAAGAACATTTGTCTCCAGGCATGACTGCAAGACCTTAGGAAGATAGCTTTATCCATCTGCTACTTGAAATCCTCTGATATAGGATGGGGTCTCTTTGCTCTGAAATCAGAAGTTACATATGAGGAATGAAAAAAATGTTATTTTAAATCTACTCTTAGGTAAACATGGTGTTGGAGTTCTATCTTTCTGGGCTTCTGAAATGATTGAACGCAGCTCTTAACTCTTTGAGGGCAGGATTGGGTCTTTTCATCTCCATAAATTACTGTTCCTGGCACCATATCTGGGCAGCCTGAGCACTTAACAACTCTTAACTCTTTCATGAATGAAATATGGGTGGAGAAAAATGAGGAAGGAGCCACCAAAGATAAGCCTCACTTCATAATTTCACCTTGCCTTGTTCTCAAGTGTCAGGCTAAAAGCATGTTGGATTAGTCCAGGAGTTCCAAAGGGTCAATCTCATTGCAGGAATGCTATAGATTCTGGGTAGTTACAATATTTGTTATCATTAGCTGCTAACAGACCCACTGCCTATATGTAAATACTGGGTACCTGGTGAGACTGAGATTTGTTCTGTGGCTCTATTAGTCCTGCAATTACCTGCTTACCCACTGGGTAATAGGAGTGGGGAGAGGCCTCACTCTGTGTAGATATTTATGCTATTTCTCTTACTTTTGGGTTGCAGTGAATGAAAGAATATGTTGACTACGAAGCAGAAAGGGTCAGGATCAGATCAAATCAAGCTGTTATTTATGTTCTCAGAGAGAGCTGAGTGCTAAATGGGGGAAAGGGCTGTTGCTGGTGGTTCTTAGCTTCTCCTTCCTCATCTTGAGCAATCAGCCAGTCTCAGGGTTGCACACTTCTTTCCTTTGAAAGCAATTGAGCAGATACTAGCCATTATAGGAATGTGCTCCTTGAGGGGGTTTCATTCCTACCCCTTGCCACAAACAACTGATTAAAGTATTCTGAGAGGAATTTTGGTAAATACAATTCTTTTCACTTTATTGCATGTCAGTGTTTTCCATTGGTCCTCATGGGTTGGCTATCAGAGCAGCTGCCCAGCTGATCCACCCTTTTACTTGACTTTGGTTCTGAGGGGAACTGGAGTGTAGCACAGGGGAGCAGTTTGAGAGCTGAGAAACAAAACCTCAGAACAGCATCTTGTGAAGTTGCCCTAAACTTTTGGAGAACAAAGTATGTACGGGACTATTTGGAATAAGTTAGCATGTGAGACTGGCTGGAATTTAAGATAAGAAGTCTTTATGAAAGCAAAAGTCAAAGGAGATTGGAAAGGAAGTACACAAGCAGGAAAACAGAACAACAGAGATGCAGTTTCAGTATTAGGAAAGGCTGGGATAGGCCCATGTTTTGATGGCATACACATAATGATGCAGATTTATTTCTCACTGATGGAACACCCGGTGTGGGTCAGGCAGCCCTCGTCCATCGCATGCTAGCCTCCAATGCATGATCTGCAGTCACCATGGCGAGGGAAAAGACAAATCGCCAGTCTTGAAGAAGGTTCCTAAAGGTCAAGCTGGGAGTGACTTACAGTGCTAGAGACCTCATCCAGTTAGCCTTCTGCTAACTAACGCAGTCATGTGGCTCCAACCTCACTACAAGAGAAGGCAAGATAGGTACCCATGTACCTAGGAAGAGAGCAATGAGATAGAATTTGAAGACCCATACCATTGTCTCTGCAGCAGTCCACCCTCTGTCCAGCTCTAACAATTCCATTGTTCTTCTCATTCATAGAGCACTATCAACCCCTTCCCAAGGGAGATTCCCTAGAAGATGATCAGTCCCATTCCAGCTGAAAGTCTAGGGTCTCTGGCATAGACTACATCAAGTCAGAGATGCCTCCTCTTGATCTGGACATCTATGGACTAAAAAGACACACACTGAAAAAAAATAAAAATAAAAAAAAAATAAAAAGACACACACTGGACTAATGAACCAGGGTGAAGCAGGAGTGGAGTAAATGCAAGAAAACCCTCCCATTTAGAGTAGGAAAGAGTGGAAGACATATAGGGGTCACTGCTTAGCAATCATTCTGAAATTCCCATGTGAGACATGGAAAAGACCTACGATTAGGTGGGGAAGCTCCTTGGTTAGCGTTGGATAACTGAGAAGGAATCCCTTGGCCATGTTATCTGATTGCCATGCGTGAAATGGGTACTGGGAAGTATGTCCTCATGGGTGGATGGGGGTGTGCCACAACCCTTTTGGATAGCTTCCTGTTCAAGGGGTTTAAGACAGGATAAAACTCTTCATGGAGCCTGTGTGTGATGGTGTTGGCATTTTGGGCCCTTAAGGAAAAAGTAAAAGTCATGGGGGTGAGAATTGAGGTGTCTTAATTACACCCCCGCCATGCACACATTTGCACAGAAGGCTGGGTCAAGCTGATTCAGGAGCCCTGTACCCCACTCCATATCCCCATGCCGAAGTTCCCAGCCATCTTCTTCCCAACCACTGCTCTGTATGCCCTGCCTTGTTCACTTGTCACATTGGCAGCACACAACTCTTTAACTTACTTCTTGCTTTCTCTCACTTTCCGTGCTGGTATGGACTGAATTGTGTTCCCCGCCTATTTTGTATCTTGCAGCCCAGTTCCTCAGAATGTGACTGTGTTTGGATATACAACTTTAAGGAGATAATTAAGGCCCTTATTGAGGTCATATTGGTGGAGCCCTAATCCAACACGACCGATTCCTTATAAAAAGAGGAAGAGACACCAGGGATATGATATGCATGCACAGAAAAAAGACCGTGTGAGGACACAGGGTGAAGATGGTCATCTGCAAGCCAGGAAGAGAGATGTCTGAGATCATGGTGTTGGCAGGTTTGGTTCCTCCTTTGTGGTATTTTGTTATGGCAGCCCTTGAAAACGGATACACTGACCTGTCCAATTTTCTCACATTCTTCTTTATACACCGTTAGCCTTCTCCCACCACCTTCTCAGCACTAGTGACATAGCTGAATAAAAGTAAATAAAATGGATGAACTTTGAGATAAAATGAGAAATAACTTTCTGTCTCTTGCTTTCCTCAGCTATAAAATAAGTGAGTACCCATAACTTGGAGATTGTGATTCTAAACCACCTCCTGTAAAAGCTTTTCCTTTGAAAGTGCCTAGATGACCTCTTCTGATGCTTCATATTCCATCTCCCATACGCTTAAGACATCTGTTTTCAGTTTAAAATATGCACATTTCAACAGCATTTCCCCCCTCTTTCCTTTTGCACTGCAAAATTATTCAAAACAGAATGACCATGTGCTGTTATAGATTAAATTAGCTTTTGTTCGTTTCTCTAAGAATTTAAATCCCATTTATAACATAGTTTTTTTCAATAAAGTATGTTCTGAGTCCCAAATATCCTATTCACAGTGCATGTTTGGAACACACGATTTATGAATTGCAACTATCTGAACACGGTTGAACTGAAAGAAGTTATATATCTCGATGCTATTTCTTTGGCAATTAGCTTTAATTATTATGAGACAAGCAGCCTGACCTAATTATAACATGAGCAGAAATCTTAAGAAGTGGCAGGCCCTAGAAAACTGTACAATGAATGGGTTAGTGCATTGTGCTATGAGCAAAGGCCTGATTATCACCAAAAATCGGCCTAGACCCTCAGCAGGGTGAGAATTTCTGAAACTTCAATTAACAAAATATAAAGTATAAATATAAGGAATATGATACATTATTGAATACTGAAGAGTTCTATTAGGTTTCCACCCAGCCTGTGCTCCACTTCCTATCTCTGACACCACTCGGAGGCCACCTTTCTGTCTCTGATCCATGGGCAGACTGCTCAGCTGTGCCCAGGCCTGAGACCCTCTCTGCCTCTGCTTTATCTTAGTAAATACTGAACCTGCCTTATCGCGCAATCTGGGCCTGAGCTCAGGCCAGCTGTGTTCTCAATTCTGTGTGTAACTCTTTCCCAATATTTTAATAGAGTGAGAAATCAATAGAGAGAAGCAGAAAGGTCCGCTAGCAAAGCAACCAAATAAGGCATTTGCAACTTGTGAAGCCTGGACTAAGAAAAACAGGGACACCCCACCCACATACCGCCCAGAGAGCAAAGTGCCTCCACACACATTTACTTCGTTTATTCACTTCGCCACTGGCTTCAAACATTTGAGCTCCTACTATGTGTAAAACATCAGTCAGGAGCTTTGGTGAGCTATAGAGGAGAATAAAATAGTGCCCTTCTGGGGTGGCATTCCCTGGAATCACTCCAAAGAAGTGATGAAGTAAAGGCACGAAGGTCCAGATTTCTGAGAAACTGACTGCTGAGTCCGCCTGATTGTCCTGTGTCCTTGCCCGACCCCCAAGGACACCTGCCCTCCCTCCTCGGGGACAGCCCTCGACAGACGCACGTGACTTAGAGCACCAAATACTTCGCTAAAAAATTGGACCTTCCCCCTGACCATATTCTCACCAACCCACCCCAAGTAAACTCCTGAAGAAAAATAGTTTCCTGTGTAGATTTCCCCACATGTATATATTTTTATGCTTAAAAAAATATTTCTGTTTCCAGGGGAGTTTAAGTGAATTTCACTTTTTTTTTTTTCCTGACAGAAAAGTAAAACAAGATCATGTATGGATGTAGTGCTAGTGGGAAGAGAATCAATAACTCTCAGTGACTGCCTGGTTCCCGCATCCCTTTCTCCACCCTAAAGGTCAGAGGAACCAGATATCAAACGCCAAAATTGGGAACTTAAAAAGGAAAATAATTATAGGGGCGCCTGGGTGGATGAGTGGGTTAAGCATCTGCCTTCCGCCCAGGTCATGATCCCAGGGTCCTGGGATGGAGATCCTTGCTCAGTGGGGAACCTGCTTCTCCCTCTCCCTCTGCTCCTCCCCTGTTCATGCTCTCTCTCAAGTAAATAAGTAAAATCTTTTTTTAAAAAAGGAAAATAATTAGAAATGAAAACCCTACTCAAATTGATGTTCAAGGCAGCTTTCTTGGGAAAAGCAAATGCAGCAAAGTGAACAATTGGTGGATCTGGATGAAAGTGGAGGTTGTTCACTCTGTTCTCTAACCTTTTTCTTAGCGTTTGAAATTTTGCAGAATAGCACATCAGGGAGGGGATCTTGCTTTCTCCTCTAAGCTCTCCCTTCTCTTGGAAACTCGCTCACACAAACTTTCATTAAAATTGTCCTTCTTTTAATCCATGATAAATTGGTTCCAGAGCTACCAAGTGGTGCATCTATATTCCAATTAAGTTAACAGCAGATTGTTGCATAACTTTCACTGGGAAGTTCTTTTGTAAATGGGGTTGAGGATACCAGACATTGTTGGTATATACTTTTTTCAAATAAAGGTGAGAATTATTTTTTTTAAGATTTTATTTATTTAGGGCAGCCCCGGTGGTGCAGCGGTTTAGGGCTGCCTGCAGCCCAGGCTGTGATCCTGGAGACCCAGGATTGAGTCCCGCATCGGGCTTCCTGCATGGGGCCTGTTTCTCCCTCTGCCTGTGTCTCTGCCTCTCTCTCGCTCTCTCTAAATGAATAAATAAATAAAATCTTTTTTTAAAAAGATTTTATTTATTTATTCATGAGAGACACAGAGAGGCAGAGACACAGGCAGAGTGAGAAGCAGGCTTCCTTTGGGGAGCCCGATGTGGGACTTGATCCCAGACCCCGGGATCATGACCTGAGACAAAGGCAGACACTCAGCCACTGAGCCACCCAGGCATCCCTAAAGGTGGGAATTTTGTAAAAATATAGTAATGTTAAAGTTTATGAATATTTTAAATTTTTCTATTTTTGTTCATGGATATCCCTATAGATAAAGAAATGGACCTCATGGAATCTATGAAACCTAATCCATCTAGTTTGGAGAGCAGTGTTCATAATATTAAGTGTATACTGGTTAATTCAGTGACTACAGCATTTGCTGTGCAAACAGAAGATTTCCAGACCTTGGGCCTGCCCTATAATTTGCTGTGCTACTTATTTAACAAAATCATTCTCTTTTACCAGATGCCAGTTTGTCACTAAAGTGAGAGCATAGACTAGAAGAATCGGAGCAGTTTTGATGCTCCATGAAACATCAATGCTGTTGTCTTGGTGTCCCTTTCTATGCCTAAGCCTCTGAATTGGGATAAGTCAAGATGATGTGGAGAAGGGACTGGTGAGTATGATACTGGCATTCCATTATCTACTAAATGAAATGAAGGCTGAAGTCTTAATCCCAACCACCTTAAAAATGTCTAAAACTGATCTTAGGAGGAACAGCCTGAAGTACCACAATGAATAAGTCCAAGTTATTGGGGAGGCAAAGGAATGCCTTCCAGTGTGAAGGAGAGCATAATTCAATATAGCAACATGTATGTGATTACACAGTAGCTCCTCACAGGCTCACAGCTGAAGTCACTGCAAGGTGGGGTCCCAAGTATCCTGGTAACCCCGGACCAGCTGAGTATGGCCAGGTGATACTCCCAAAAGGTGGAGATTTTAGGACAGAAGTGACAACATGGATTTTGTTTACTGTGGCCTACCTTCAATGACCTGAGTTTAAAAAGACAGCCTGTCACTTGGACTTGACATAAGGTGAAAAACGCTGGCTCTGGAGTGGTAACAACTTGGATTCCAATGCTCTGCCATTTGCCAGCACTGTAACCTTGGGTCAGTGACTTAACCTTTCTCTCCTCTGTCATGTAGGGCTAATAGTAACAAGCACCTCACAGGACTGTTCTGAGGATCAAATGAGATTGTGCAAGTAGTGTTCAAGTTTGAATCTGGACTGCAATAACCCTGAATACATTTAGCTACTAATATATCTCTTTTAGGCTTTACAACTTAATACATATTTGAAACTTTGCAACCACAGGGTCTGTTGCAAGTACTTTAGCTCTGCACCTGCATTGCAAGAGCAGCCCAAACAGGAACACAAATGGGCTTGGGCCCATGGTGCAGTAAAACTTCACTTGTGGACATGGAAATCTGAATTTCATATAATTTTCATATGTCACAAAGTATTCTTTTGATTTTCTCACAACCATTTAAAGATGTAAAAAACCATTCTTAGCTTTCAACCCATTAAAAAAAAAAAAACAGGTGGAGAGGCACTTTTGGCCTACAGTTGTATCAATTGCCGACCCTTGCTCTATCAGAATAAAGGTGCAGTAATATGTATAGACCCATCCACAATGCTTAGGGAACCACAATTAAAAATTTAGTTTAAAACAATTTGGTATAAAATGGAATTTTGTTCATCATGCACCATATCTAAATAACTGATTTTCTTAGTATATAAAATAACCTACATAAGAGATAATTCCACGGTAATATTAAATAGCAAGATTAAGAACCTTCAATGACCTTTATGAAACATGGAGGAGATTTTTGAGTGAATGGATATTTTAATTTTTCTAAGAGATGAATAATGAACAAAATTGTTGCAACTGTCACTAGGTGAATGCTTTAAACATTCTGAATATTTAAGAATTTAAAATACACACATTTATATTTTTATTTCTGAAATGTGAATCATTTCAAAATTATCAAATGTTACAATATTTTCTTAGTATTTGTATACAAGGAAAAAGGGAAAAATAATTTATATATAAATACATACATAAGAGGTGCCTGGTGGCTCAGTCAACAATTGGACTCTTGATTTCAGCTCAGGTTGTGATCTCAGGGTCATGAGATCAAGCCCTGTGTGAGGCTCCACAATGGGTGTGGAGGCTGCTTGAGATTCTTTCTTTCCCTTTCCCTCTACTCTTCCTCCCCACCCGCAATGTGTGCTTGCTCTGTCCCTCTCTCAAAAATAAAAAAATATATATATATATATACATATATACATACAGAAATATCAATAAAAATAGTATAGCTGATAACTCCAATGTTTAAAATATTTTACCAAAGCACTGTTATGCATAGTGGTTAAACACTACTATATAGCCTTCAATTATATTTCCTTCATCTACAATTCATTTAAAGATAAAAAGTATTTAAATAAGGCAATTCTAGCTCCATTTAACAAACTCTTTGTATGTTTCATATCCAAGGCTTTCAAATGGTCATTTTCATTTTAAAAGATATCACACAAGAGCTATGTTCTCTTTATTGATGCATGTTTCGTAGTACCAGAAAAAAACTGCATTCTCTGAAAAAAATCTTCTCATTAATATAGAATCTTATGAAAATATAGATAAGATAGTTGCAACCTGATGTAGACATTAGAGTTTCCAGCAAAAATACATTAAAAGATAAAGAGAATATATTAAAACCATCTTTAATATTTTCAAAACATAAATGTCACCGTTTGAAAAGCCCTAAATACCACATATAGGGAAAGCTGAAAAACATTTTCTTTTTATTAAAAAGCATGATAAAAATCATTTAAAACATCTTTTATAATATATATCTACATTTGACTGGTAGGGAGTATGTTGGGCGTGGGCTTGGTTGTACTAGTAGCACATTCCCAAGTGTTAAGAGAGTCACTGACTTCTGGGTGTGCCTACCCACTCCTTTTCCTTTGAAAGAGCTAATAGTGCTCTAAGCTTCCTGCCTTCTTTAGAGAGACATGAAACTGTCACAGGTGCTGGACAATAAGAGGGCTATGTTCTAAAAAAGAAAAAAAATATCTATTCAAAAAACTCATATGGTTTCACTAAAACGTGAATTTTTACCTTTTTCATAATTAATGGGTGGTTTTTATAAAAATAAAGGTGTTTCCTTAGGGGAAAAAAAAACTTTTGCCAATCAGAATATCTTCACTCTGGGGAAAAAAAACAAAGAATTTTTCCTCTGAAAATAATGAACTTCGCTGCCTGGTTAGATGAACATTCATGGACTTATTCAAATGAAAAGAAATTATTGTGCTTCTAGAATCTAGGTTTTTTCACTAGCACAGTCTGAGATAGCATCTGGAAACAGTCACCAAAATGTTAAGATTCAGAAGCAAGCATCCATGTATAGAGCTGGACCCCTGGTAACTCAGTGCCACCACCACCAAAGGTCACTGTCCAAAGGGACAGATACATGATGGTGTTCTGGAGACTAATAACATCATCTCATGTCCTCTGCTTCCAATTATATGTTCACAAATGTTTGAATTTATATTTAAACTCGATATCATTTAATGGTGGTAAAATGCCTAAGCCTGCACGGGACTGGTCCAAAGGGGGACATTTGACTTGGCTCTCCACAAGCTCTAGTTCAAAATAGGAAAGCATCAGAATCAAAAACTGCTTGATTTCCTGGACAGCAAATAATCTTCCAGGACACATTGTCGCTCCTGACCCAAAAGGCATGTAGTAATACTTTAACTTGATTCCGTTACTATAGAAGGTGGTCTTTGTCTTCCCATTTTCATCAAGATACCGATCATATTTAAAAGTCTGCAATAAAAATACAAAGAAAACAAATCTATAAGCTAGTTTTAAAATGAATTTATCTGTTTCTTGATCTGGATGCTCCAAAGAGTAATTTTCTTTTTTAATCCAATCTACTGGTAATTTAGAAAATTCCCCACCTTGACTCAGAAGATAATAAGGAATAGGAACTTGACAAGAATGGATGGGAACAGAAAATGCTTTATAATACCTTCCATCCTGCCTGGGTGACTAGTTCCTCCATTAAGCAGAACAAGAAGGAAGAGTTCAGATTAGAAACTAGAAGAGTCAGTATGTAAGCCACTAATTTCCTGGATTTGGGAGCAGGCAGTTGTTAAAGAAAAAGAAAGGCTGCAGCTTTATTATCATGATTGTAAACATAATTTAGCAGAGATGATATGAAGACAAGTATCACGAATTTTCAAATTCAGGCCATCATCCAGGCTTTCCAAAATACATGAATATTGGACATTATTAAGAAGACAATGCTTATGGCTTCAATGGTTAAATCAGTTCTGCAATGGTATATTTCCTCTGTATTTTGCTTAAAGATTGATGGATTGATTTATTAGAGAGAGAAAGTGCATTGTGGGGGAAGGGACAGAGGAAGAAAGAGAGACATAATCTTAAACGGACTTCCGGCAAAGCACAGCACCCAACCCATGGGGCTTGATCTCATGACCCATGAGGTCAGGAACTGAGCCAAAACCAAGAGCCCAACATCTAACCAAATGAGCCACTCAGGCGCACCCTGGTAAATTTCCTCTTTATTTCCATCTGGGTAGACATCATCTGGATATTGAACTTTGATGAAAAGTCACTTACCAAAGGGTCTGGGTAGATTTCTGGATCTAAATGCACTAACTGCGGATAAAAAGCTATGATGTCATCTTTGCGGATGTTATAGGAACTGTCTTGGAGGTGCAAAGTAAAATCCTCTGTAGCAGTCCGGATGTTCAGGGAAGCACTGGAAAGCCTCAGAGACTCCTTGATGAGGCTATCTAGATATTTTTAAAGGAAGAAACAAGGGGAAGGAGGAAAGGAAGAACAAATCAAGTATTTAAAGGCTTCATAATATGGAGTCTGAAATACGACTAGCAGCCTATAACACAAGCTGGATAAACTAGGGGAAGCTGGCCTGATAAAACTTCCCCCAATATTTTTTATTGCCGCTATGATGTAATCAATGATTCAGTTGTGTCTGAAGGTAGCTTTTAATCTGATAATCTGAATTTATAATAATCATTTGGTAAAGAAAAAATCTTTTGGTCATCAACGGCAACTAGACTTTTAAAATTTTATGGAAAAATAATCTTATTTCTGTGCGACACTGGACATCTAATATAATTAGAAAAATCAGTAAATCACTTTTATGTGAATTATTCAAAGTTTGTTACTTGTGAGATTTAATATACTGATAACATTTTCATATAGAAATATTTTTCCAGATGTTTAATGCCACTTCAGTTCAGTGTTTCCAAGAACCCATTTTTATAATTACACTGATGTTGTATGATAATGCCCTGGTGCCTGGTAAAGATATAAAGGGACAAAAAGAATCACCCTGCAAATAGCTAAAATAGGCAAATCCAATAAGAAGGTCTAGCCTGACCTTCTGGCCCCTGTCCTTTTAACTGTCATGTTTTAGGTGTTCATCATGTGCTTGTGTGTAAAATCATAGCAAGTTAGCCCTTTATTTTACAAATGAGAACAGCAAGTCCCCCCCCCCCAATGAAGTGATGTGTTTGTTGAAGTGATGGCAGGCAGAACCCAACATAGAACCTATTCTTCTTGCCTCATGATCCTTTCCAGTAAGACCTGCTACCCCTAACAACACATACTGGTTTTTTTTCCTCAAGAGAAAAATAACAAAAACAAAAAGAATACTCTTTATCACTATAAAAATAAAGTACTTTTATATTTCTATAAAACACAGAGAAGCAGAAATAAGAAATGTAAAATAAACTTCAATCCCATCACTCAACCCAGGAAGCTAATTGTAGTTTCTTTCTTTTTTTTTTAAGATTTTATTTATTTATTCATGAGAGACGGAGAGAGAGAGAGACAGAGAGAGAGACAGAGAGAGAGAGAGAGAGAGAGAGAGAGAGAGGCAGAGACACAGGCAGAGGGAGAAGCAGGCTCCACGCACGGAGCCCAACGTGGGACTCGATTCTGTGTTTCCAGGGTCACGCCCTGGGCTGAAGGTAGCGCTAAACCGCTGAGCCACCCGGGCTGCCCAAATTATGGTTTCTTGATGGAACTTTTTCCTCCTTTATTTCATGAAAATCAGTAATATGCTCCCATTAATCCTAACATTAGTGGTAAGAGTAGTAAGAAATGAGATAGAGTAAGACAGGATAGAGAAACATTTGAGAATGTAGGGTCAGGAGTCCCACATTAACCCTGAATCTCATTCCACCATTCCAGCCCAGGTACAAACTTCACCTTTCAATGTCAATTTCCTGACCTATTCTATAGAAACTTGTCCCCAGTCATAGGATTGCTGTGAGGATCAAACAGGACAACACATATGAAATACTTAGCTTAATGCTACCAGTAAGTGCATAATATAGATTGACGATTACTACTTTTGAGACACAGTAAATGAAATGGAACATAGTAAGCATACCTAGCACTGGCATGTCATTCAGTTGCATTTGATTCAGACAAATAGGACTGCCATCAAGGCTGATTTTTTGGCCAGCATTCTCTAGTGTTTTATTCACTTCTTCAGTAGCTGCTTTCATTGCTTCAGGGCTCCTAACAAAGTGAGAAAAGAAAAGATATATATATATATATATATATATATATATATATATATATATATAAATCATAGCAAGTTAGCCCTTGAAAAGAAAAGAAATATATATATATATATATATATATATATATATATATATATATATATATATAAATGTTTTCTATATCGAAAGATCTGCAAACAGATAGAAGTTTTCCTCTCCTTTTAACTAGGGGTCAAGATACCAGAGAAGATGGGGAAAAGGACATTCCCCAATCACCTTTTACCGTGTTTTGTAATTGTGCTTAAGTTCTTGGATATTAGTGAGAATTGTTGCCTTCAAAGGCTTTGCAATACAAAAGTAAAACTTTGGCCATACTTTTATAAATAAATGTTTCTAATAAGGATTAAATGGTCAAATTTGACATGTACATAGCCGTTGAAAAGGAAAATTGCATGTACATAAAGTATCAACTAAATTGCAAATGGGTATCAAATTTACTCTTAAAATCCCATGATTTCAGCTGTTGTTTTAGAACAGCTTTTCCATTCATATTATAATTTCCTATTCTAACACTTTAACTTGTAAAATGAATGCTACTTCGTTTTAGTACATGGACATTTACTGGATCCTTAGTGCCATGGGAACAGATCTATATAACATGATTGCAGTAAATTCTCAGAAATGTTTGACTGATAAGTATCTGTCTGATTGTCATAAAATGGCTACTATTACCCTTATAATATTACATTGATGTTGTAACCTTACTGTAAATATATGAATTTATTCTAGATGGAGGTCTTTCAAGTAAAAACTTTGGAAGACATTTAACATTTGAGACAGATTAGTAATGGGTTTTTATATCTGAAATTGTTAATACATTTTTTTTTGAGACAGAGAGGGAGAGCGCGTGCATGCATGGACATGTGCATGGGATGGGAGGGGCCGAGGAAGAGAGAATCTTGAGTAGGCTTCATGCCCAGGGCAGAGCCTGATGTGATCTCACAACCCTGAGATCATGACCTGAGCTGAAATCAAGAGTTGGACGCTTAACCAACTGGGTCATCCAGGTGCCCTTAAGTATTTTTTATATTAAAGACATACGGTTACCAGCCATCATTGGAAATTTGGCATTCCCAATGCTACAAAACAGTAATTTTGTGTCCATGTGACATTAAACACCCAATTTAACTGGAATAATTAAACCATTTGAATGTCCAATTTCCAACAGACTAACAGTTTTAAACAAAATCATGTAAAGTATATGTTACATATAGTGTTTTTGTTACATACATTTTAAAGGCAAAATCTAGCTAAAGCCCATCAATAATAATCAATATTAATAGGATTGGTCCATAGCTATCATAGTTGATCAAATAAACACTAAAACAGAAGTTACTAATGCAGTGGAAACAAACTGTTAATGCACAAAGGACTAAGGCATAGACTCCGCCCTCTCACTGTCCACAAGTCAGAATCACTTAAATACATTTTTATGATTATGAAGACAGAATTCATCAACATAAGTAGGCATCATGAGGAACAGCCTGGGGTTGAAAGCAAGGGTTCTGGGCCCCGACAGCCTGAACTGACCCTCCGCAGTGCATCCTTCCCCCTGGAAAGTTCTCTGCTTCCACAAGATGTGTGTACTAGTCATAGTTGTTTATGCTTTTGTGAGGATTGGAAGAGCTGATACATATTAAAAACTTATAAAGTCAATGTCACATTCTTGATTGATAGCATGAGAAAGTACCATGACTCTTATTTTTTTTTTTGTTAAAATAGTAGCTTTTCTACTTTCCATTAAAATAAAAAAAATAAATGGATAAATTGCTAGTTACCTAATCATTTGAAATAAGCTCCAGAAGGTCGCTGGAATGGTGTTTGCTTGTGATGCCCAGAGGATAGCGAGGTGCGTCTTAGCCTTATCCATGTCATCTAAGGTGGAAAGCATGTCATTCAGAAACCTGACCAGTTCCGAGATGTGGTCTCTCTTTCCAAGGTTCTCATGCCTCAAGCCCTCTGCCAGCTTTTCCCTAGCGTGGTGTGCCGTCTTGAACACATGAATGGGGAGGCCTGCTACCAGAGCAGGAAAGATTTTGTCAAATTCCTTGAAGTGGTCAAGGTTATTCAGAATAAGTCCTTTTTGTGCATCTTGCCCTGTAAGATCTTTGCCAAAGAGAGTTAAATACCCAGCTTCAAACATCACTCGGTAACAGAAGGAATACATTCCTTCCGTCACCCAGGCAGGAGTCTTTGATTTAGATACCAGGGGACATCTCATGACAAGTTGGAGGTTTTCCATCATGGCTTCTGTAAGGGAATTCAAGGCATCGCCCTGCAGGGTTTTGATGAAAGTTTTATTTATATTTTCAGTGGTATTTCCATCACTCGGGTCAATGCTTCTGTGCCCAAATGCCTGAGAATACATGAAATGTGTGAAAAAAGAGATTAAACCTGATACAGTGCTAGAAAATGGCTGAAAAACAGCTTATATACTTTCAGGATTCTCTACTTGTTAAAAGCAAGGCAGGAAAACCTACAATTTCATAGCACTCTTCAAATTAAATGGCCAAATCCTACTCTTCCTGGAAGGCCAAGTTGAAATTCCAGTTCTTCGGTGAAACTTCCCTCAACCACACAAGTTGTCCATTTCTTACTTTTCTTATGCTACTGCATCTATTGGCATGTTAATTTGATACTAATCCAAATTTGTCTTAACCACCATGTCTTCCATATTTTTTGTAGATGAACTTTAACCAGGCAGCCGAGACCATGTCTAATATTTCCTTGCAGAGACTCACTAAACATACAGTTGCTTACCAAAATAAACAATTTTGTGGCCTAGGTGTGGTAAAACAATTATTCAGTGAAAAGTTTCCACCACATGTGCTCTGGGAGTTATGTAGATGTCACTGACATGAAGGAGTTTGTACCTATTTTACTGATGGGGTGCCATCTGGCTCAGTAAAATATTTCATTTTTATTGCACTCTAGGTGATTAAGAAATAACAAATCTATACCTATTTTGACTTTTGAAACAATTAGTGCCAAGAGGTTATGTCTAATTGGATTTATCGTGTTTCTAAGGATCTCCATGGAAGGGTAACTCTATTCAACATCTCTATTTTTAACTCTAAGTACATCAAAATGCTAAGTAGACTGACATACTAAAAAGTAAAAAACAAGAAGAATGCTGCATAAATGAGAAACTGGTTACCTTTGCAGAAGTAGTAAAGTGAAACTTTTTCCAATCCAAGTATTTTCCATGGCACAACACTTTCTGGTATGACAAGGGATTTGTGATGAAGTGGACATAGTTTCCCATCAATCTGCAGGTAAAAACATGACCATATTTCCTTTGATTTGCTCTCAGGAACTCAAGAGGATTGGCACCAAATTTCAAAGCACATCCCAGGTATGGAATCAACCCATTCTCCAGCGGTGGTTCACCCATTTGTCTGTAAGACATAAACATATGATAGATATAGGAAATTATACATTTTTTTTATTTATACCTTTTAAACTTTTTAAAACTTTTACTACTGACTTCAAACTTCAAAACTCTACAGTTATGGTTTTTTTGTTGATGGGGCCCTGCTCTTTTCCTAAAATAATGAATTATATTAACCTAGTATGTTGATCAAAATAATTGCTAAATCCATCCATCCATCCATGCATTCCACAAACACTTACTGAATGTCGGCTATGTGACCTTTTCCCAATGATGAGGATAAAAAGGTCAAAAAAGCCAACAAGATTCTTCCTCTCAGTACATTCTAGTGTTTATATTTTTCCCAGCCATCATTTGCCTATCTCAAAATGTTTTGATTATTTAAAGATATAGAATACTCCATTGCAGGGAAGATGGCAAAATTGAAGTTTTCAAAATCTTCATAGTTTAAAGATTTTTTAAAAAGATTTTATTTATCTGTTTGAGAGAGAGTGAGAGAGAGCATGGTTGGGGAGGGTAGTAGGCTCCCTACTGAACAAGGAGCCTGCTGTGGGGCTGGATCCCATGACCCCAGGATCACAGACTGAGCTGAAGGCAGGTGCCTAACCACCACCCAGGTGTCCCAGTTTAATGCTATTATTATTCTATAATGATAGTTGAAGATAAGAAGAATCTCATTTGAGAAACTCGCTTATTATAAAATGAAATTAAGTAAAGTAAGTATTGATAGGATCATCAACTGTGATTCAGCATTCATGCTACTTGTTGTCTCTTTTTTATTGAAGTATAGTTGACACACAGTCCTTCATGCTATTTTAAATGTTTTTATTGAATAACATAAGCGTTAATTTTCCAACATAAACTCCTTCCCTCTTGACAGAACTACTTAGCATAAAATAATTAGTTTCACTTTATTAGTTCAATGATAAGTAAGGTTAACTAAAACTAGAAATTACCAGGCCTGAATTAAAATACCTTAGAGCGTGCACACATGCACACACACACACGGACACATGGACACACAAACTTGTAAAAGAGAGTCAACACATAGCAATCTTTGTAACTAAAGATATGCTGTGGGTAAGTCTATCTTTTGGAGGTTGACAACAGAATACTTACAAGCCCATCTCCCAAATGCTCTTTGAGCTCATCAGAAGGTAAATAAGTATTGACTATGTATGTGACTCTATTTGCATTTCTTGTATTCTTGAACCAGTTATAAATAAATGACATATAAATAAAAGTGATGCTATATACATTTAGCAGTTTCCCAATTTACCATGGTTGATTATCATTAATGAGAAGAAGGTAATAGAAGGATCAAAGCAGGCTCTGTGGCTCTTATCCAAACCTAGACAGAGTCTATACAGCACATAAGAACTAGCTGAGAAGAGAACATTCATTTAGTCAGAGCATCTATTTAATCCTTGTGCTACAAAAAAACACTTTCCACTGCAGATCCCACTTACCACTTGTATCCTTACTAATCCAGACTTCATCTTTAAATCCACCCAGAAACATACACAGAAACCTTATAAAATTTCTGTATAATTTTGTACATTTTTGCATGACCATGGATATGTCAATACTAAAAGGGAATCACTATCATTCTATCTTTTCTTAGATATAATAAAATACCACTTTTATTTTTTTTAAGATTTTATTTATTCATGAGACACAGAGAGAGAAAGGCAGAGACATAGGCAGAGGGAGAAGTAGGCTCCTGTCAGGGAGCCCGATTCAGGACTCGATCTCAGGACCCCGGGATCATGACCTGAGTCAAAGGCAGATGCTCAATTTCTGAGCCACCCAGGCATCCCATAAACCACTTTAAATCTTTAAATTAGAGGCACCTGGGTAGCTCAGCAGTTGTGCATCTGCCTTTGACTCAGGTCATGATCCCGGGGTCCTGGGATTGAGTCCCACATAGGCTTGGGGAGCCTGCTTTTCCCTCTGCCTATGTCTCTGCCTCTCTCTGTGTGTCTATCATGAATAAATAAAAAAATATTTTTAAAAATACATCTCTAAATTACATTTTCAATTTAAAGCTTTTTAGGTTAAAAATGCTAGGAGTGTTACAGAACACCAAATTTATTATATAGAACAATGAAGGTAAAAGAACATTAAATTAATTAAAATGCAGTTTAAAGGTAAAACTTTCCTTACCTTCTCCTCATTCCAAAAATAAGCCATAAACAACAGCATACTGCTACAACAATCCCCCAGATCAAAGATATGGTCATCATTTTGCAAATCTAATGCAAAACTTTTAAAGAAGAGAATCTCTGAATAGAGAGGTAAAGATATCACTGAAGAGAGACTCCAGCTAGACTTTTATATAAGGTACGATCCTACATTTGAGTGACCAAAACAAACAATTAACCATTTGTTCATCCTATTAGAAAAAAAATAAATAACTGGCCTTGAACTAAGTCCACAGGTATCAGAAGAGGTTCCAAAACAATCAGAGACCTGCAATACTTGATAAGTTGAAGGTCTCTCAAACATATGCTGACTTAGCATTCAGAACTGGTAACAACAGCTAATATCTCAAGTTGAGTATGCTTATAAAAAGGACAAAATATAAAAGTGTTCAGGATGAACATATCAAATAGCAATGTAAAATATAATAACTTAAAGAAAAATAAGCATACTTTATCATCAAGCTAATGGTTGGATCTTGTTACCTTTTGAAGAAGAAATCAATTTAAATGATTAACAGGAGACATGGTGGTTCAAGTTCAAAGGAAAGAGAACTAGGTGAAATGTTTCTGCTGCCTCATGTTTCAGTGCTTTTACAAAATCATAGATATTTTACTATATATAGTAACACATTACTTACCTAACATTCTCAAGAAAGTATCCACATAAGTTCATCTTCCAATTAAACAGTTTAAGCATCCATTTATCCATTTTTGCTAATTGAAAACATGTTTATTAATTTTTCTAATAGTTACAGTAATACAATTTCATTTCAAAAAATTTAGGACTAACTGAAACATATCTCGTTAGAAAGTGAAAATCAATTTATAATTAACTTCCCCTACTACTCGCCACTCAGAGTCGACAACTGTTAACTGTATGGTATGTATCCTTCTAAATTTTATTTCAATGTACGCATATACTTACTTGAGCATCTATTCTGTGCCAAGAATTCTTCAAAGGTATTTTTTAACAAAACGGACAAATTTCCTACTCTAATGGAGATTCTATTTCAGTAGATAGATACTAAAATATAAGTGCTATGAATAAAGTAAAACATGGTGTAGAGAGTATTGGGGATGAGAGCAACTTTAGAAATACGATATTCAGGGAAGAGCTCTTTGAGGAGGTGACATTTAAGATCTGAATGGCAAGAAGTGATTAAGTGAAAATCAGAAGGAAGAGAATTCTAGGAAGAGGAAACATCAAATGCAAAGATCCTGAGTCAAGGATGAACTTGAAGTGTCTAAGAACCAGAAAAAAAGTAAGATAGATCAGAGCAGAGGCAGTAAGGGGAAATATTACAATATTATTGGTTACAATATATAAGAGCTTGAGGTAGACAAGAGCTAGTTCATATACAGTGATGCTTTAGAGTAGGGAAAGACAGATTTTGGGGGGCAACAGGTCAAAATACAATCTTTAGCTCTGTAGATTGTTGTGTGTTGTCAAGTTGACAATTGAATGTAAAAGAATCTGAAGCTAGGAAGAAAAGCCAGGTTGGAAATAGACTTAAGTCTTTAGCATTTGGTTGGTTTTTAAAGCCAAAAGACCTGAAAAGATCAAGGGAGACAATAAAGCTCAGGAAAATAGAATAGAGTCCAACACCAAGCCACAAAGGACTCCATTTATTGAGGTCAGTAGGGGAGCAGGAAAAGAGAAGAAAGGTAAGGAAGAACCAAAAAGAAAACCAAGAGAATATGGTGTCACAAAAAGCAAGAGGAGAATGCACTTGAAAATGAGTGATTAACTGTATCACATGCTTCTTTGAGGTCAATAAAGATGACAAAGAAACCCTGGATTTGACAACATAGATATAGTTGGTGAGTCATATTCAGAGATGGCTTATATTGAATACGTTTTTTGTTCTATGGCATTAAAAAATGAATACCACATTATGGACATTTCCTGTGAGAGGGAGAGAGAGAGAGGAAGAGAAAAAATTTTTTTTACATATTGTATATGTCTCTTTACTTTTAATGTGTGTATGTATAGTCTTCCATTGACTAAATCAATTAACTGACTCCCTCCCTACTGATGGACATTTGGTTTGTTTCCAGATTTTGGCCATAGAACCCATAGAATTATCTCATGGTTTTTTTTTTTTTTTTGCCTCCTTAAACAGAGACCACAAATCTGTGTGTGTGTGTGTGTGTATGATTTATGATCATGATTATCAATATCAACCATTGTACGTCAGTATATAGATTTCTTCATTGACTTAGGCTTTTTTTAGGGCTTTGTGCATGCTAAATGCATTTAGAGTGATGTGCTTTTTTGAATTATTCTGTTTTCTCTATGACTCTGAAAGCTAAACCTTTATAGGCAGGATATCACAGTTAGAGGAAGCACCAACCTACTACCTGAACAATTTAACCACTTAGAGTCACCTCTCAAGCAAACAAATGAAAACAAAATACCTAGAGGAAACGGGGCATGGGACCTCTAAGTATCATCTTGCAACTTCCTGTGAATCTGTAATTATATGAAAATTAAAGATTTCCAAACAGTGAAGGGGAAATATGTTCACAACCCTGGGAAAACTTTCTTAGGTTTTGTCTTCCCCACTACCTCTGAGAACCCTACAAACTCCTTTCAAATACAACCTAGTCAGTATTTATCTCAGTTTCCTTTACCCTGATCTATTCTTTTAACTCCTCCACTTACCATCCCTCTTCTATACAATACAAGCCCAGGAAATATACCCATACAATTTCTTTCAGTTGGCCGAGGGAAAGCAATGACTTGAATATCAATACTCATATTTTTATTATATATGGTTTATGTGTTCCTTCTGAGGATGTTACTTCTTGTTGTCACATGTCCACAAATGGCATCCATTACACCCCTAAATTCTGCTTCTAATCTGATGAGTGGGAATGGAGATGCTTGTTGCAGTTGTCAAAACTCTTAGTAGGCTTCATGGAAATACCTAAAAGATTCCCTGATGAAACAAGGGTATAAAGTTTCATGCATGGATTTTAGGAAAATCCCAGTGTGTTCAGCATGGTGTTCAGAGTACCAGGCATTAAATAAATGCTAGCTGAGTCGGAAAGTCCTTTTTTATTCTCCACTGTTTCAAAATGTGAAGTTTTGTTTTCTCCCGCTCCACTTCTCTCTGTCTCCAAACTAATATACTCACACTCACCCATGCACACACATTCATACGCAGCCACACTTACACTGAGAATCTACTACTTGTGTCAGGCACTCAGCAAAACTGGGGATATAGTGGGTAAACAAAGCAGCCATGAACCCTGATCCTGTGGGGTTTCCACTGCAGTGGGGGAAAGAATAAGTGTCTTGATACACAAGGAAGGATGTTCTAGTTGCCAGTAGGCCCAGCATGATAAACTGGGTCTATCTAAAACTAGAGGTTATCTAAAACTTAAATCCCTCCGTTGCCTGTCAATTTCCTCTTTCTTTGTAGAGTAGCATAAAGTACACGCTTACTGAGGTGCAGAGGAAACCCTTATTCTGTGCCTCAGAGAATATAGGGCTTGAGTCTAATACCCCATCGCCACAAAGAGATGTATACAAAACAAGGAAATTCAAACTAGAGGAACAGAAAGTAAAAAAGAACAACTAGCGCTATCCGCTTAGGTAAACAGATGACACATTTAAGTGGTTTCTATTAAGAAATGCAGTAAACATAGTTTACATGGAACTTGCGCATCAGTAGGATTGCTTTAAATAAAATGAACTGTGAATGTGGCCAAAAAATTGAATCACACAAGTTGTTTTCCATAATTTACAAGTCAGACCAGCTGTCTATTGTGGAACATAGATTGCCCGAATTAATGCAATGCCTTGCATTTTTTCAAGAGCATCTCAGTTCCCACGGATCAAGACTGCACATCCAGTTCCTAATTCAGGGCAAGTCAGTGGGAAACCAAAGTAAAATGAGTTGGTGAAGTTTTGTTATGATTAATTCAGGGCTTTTTCAATCGCAATTAGGAAATAAGTCTATTCACATTTGATTCATATAATCTATTTTTCTTAGAAAATAAAAATCCCAATTATGTTATGGGAGAGATATAGAGTAACTGATTCCCAAATACAGTTTTGAATCTTAAACAAAAGGTGTTGAGGTTGTAAATGCTTAGTATATGCCCATTGAACAAATATAATTTGACCAGATTAGAAAATAAGAAAGTGTTGATAAGTCCTGTTTCAGACAATCATAATCGTTTTTACATTAGTTTTGAAGTTGTCACTTTTTAAAAACTTCTAACATACATTTTCCTACTTGAATAATCAGCTCAGTTGTGCAGAGCAGGCATTTAGCTCTTTTAATGATGAGAAAAGGGGTGCCTGGGTGGCTCAGTTGGTTAAGTGTCCAACTTGATTTTGGCTCAATTCATGATCTCAGCGGCAGGAGATTGGACTCCACGCTCAGTTTAAGATTCTTTCTTTCATCCTCTGCCTCTCCCTCATTCCCCCATGCTCTCTCTCTCTTTTTCTCTCCCTCTCTCTCAAATAAATGAATGGATCTTTTAAAAAATAAAAAAAAAAATAAGAGGAAAAAGCACCTGGGTGGCTCAGTAGGTCAAAGGTCTGACTTTTGATTTTGGCGTAGGTCATGATCTTAGGGTCGTGAGATCGAGGCCAGTTGGGGTCCCTGCTCAGTGGGGAATCTGCCTGAGATTTTCTCTCTCCCTCTGCCCCTCCCACAGAGCAAGTGCTTTCATATGTACTCATGCTTTCTCTCTCTAAAATTAATGATCTCTCTAAAATTAGTGAATAAATCTTTAAAAAGAACAGATAAGGAAATAGAAGTGTGGAGGTTTAGTGGCTAATGTTGCACAGCTTGTAATAGTTCAAATATTGGAGTGGTAGCTGGAATTAAATCTAAGTTTGCATTCTGACTCTGCCACCGATTAAGCATTTGTCTTTGAACAAGGTGCTCTCCTCTTCAAGCAAGAAAGCTCTTGCTTTCTTATCTGTAAAATAGGGATAATTATAGTACATGACTCATAATATAGATGTCAAGGTGAAATATGGCAATGTGCATAAAATGTTTAGCCCAGGGCTTGGCACAATCTGTGCCCTCAAATGTTTGTTGTAATTATTAAGTGGCAAATTTAGGATTACCCCGGATTTTTCTGAACTGAAGCTCAGCATTCCTCCTTTACAGCTCAGAACCTCACAAGAAGTTCATTGCAACCAGAGGGCACCTAACTACACATTTAGGAAAAAGTAAGCATGCCACGTACATATTCAGAAATAAGTTGATTCATCAAACATGTTTTGAACACTGAGTATGTAGAAGGTGCTATTAAGTAAGCAATGAGGGAAAGATGAACTGATCATTTAGCAAATACTTATTTCATGCATCCATTCATATTAACTTAGCACCTACTTTGTGCAAGGCACTTCTTAGGTGCTGAAGATACAGAGGTAGATAAGTCTCTGGCCTCAGGGGGATGCTGCCAATCATCAGGAGAACAAAGCCACTGTTTGATTTCTGATAAAGAAAGCATTATCTCTATTACCACAGAAGGTCAGGCCACGCATTAGTGTTCTGTGCCGAGAGATGTTCACAGGCTTGCCTCATTTGATCCACTTGCCAGAAATAGGAGATGGACACTGTTGTCTCCCTTTGTAGATGACTCTATGCTACAAAGCTCTGGCTCCATGCCCCTGTGCAATACCTGTTCTGCTGCACTGTATCATAGGGAGGAGTCCTTTCTCTTAAGTTAAAGGCAGGCCCAAGGACCTAGAATCAAAAAAGGTTAAGTGCTGCCTTGCTTTTTTCATGGGTCTCACCTTAATCAGAACTTTCTGGAGCTTAATCCAGGAAGAGCAACTGGACAGTGAAAGAAGAGAAGCAATGAGTCACTGGACTCATTGGGCCCAACCAACCCAGCCAGGGAGGTAAGAGAGCTCAGGAAGAGAGAGAAAGCAGAGTGCAGCCAGAGAAGGAGGAAACTGATGCTTTCCCCATTTCTTCCCCCCTACTTTTTACTTGTTATGATTAGTACTATTATGAATATTCATGTCAAGTTTTTGTATGAACTTGTTGGAAATTTCCTGGGTAGGTAGCTAAGATTGGATTTCCTAGGTCATGTGGTACCTCCATATCTAACTTTTTGAACTACAAAACTGGCTTCCAAATGGCTGTATCATTTTACACTTCCAGTAGCAATGTACCAATTTTTCCTTGTCCTGGTCAATACTTATTATTGTCTGTCTTTTTTGAGTATAGGGATCCTAGGGGGTGTGAAGTAATATCTCATTATGGTTTTGATTTGCATTTCCTTAGTAACTAATGATGTTGAGCATCTATTTTTTTTTGAGCATCTTTTTATGTGCTTATTGGCTCTTCCTTGGAGAATGTCATTCAAATCCTTTGCTCATTTTTTAACTCAGTTATCTGTCTTTTTATTGTTAGCTATTAGAATTCCTGCCATAATCTGGATACTCTACCTTTATCAGATATTATTTTTAAATATTTCCTCCCATCGTGTAGCTTGTCTTATCAGTTTCTTGATAAGGTCTTCGGATGCACAAAGTTTTTAAATTCTTTTTTAAAGATTTTACCTATTTATTCATGAGAGACACAGAGAGAGAGGCAGAGACATAGGCAGGGGGAGAAGCCTGATGCGGGACTCGATCCCAGGACCCCAGGATCACAACCTAAGCCAAAGGTAGATGCTCAACTGCTGAGCCACCCAGATTCCCCCCAAGGTTTTTATTTTTGATGAAGTCCAATTTATCTATTTTTGTGTTGGTTACTTATACTGTTGGTGTTGTATCTAAGAAACATGGCCTAATTTAAGCTCATGAGGACATAACACCTATGTTTTCTCCTAAGGGTTTTATAATTCTATCTCTTATATTTGTATCTTTGATTCATTTTGTGTTAATTTTTGTATATGGTATGAGGCACAGAGTCCAACTTTGCTCTTTTTTGCATGTGGACATCCAATTGTTCCAGCACAATTTATGGGAAAGAATGTTTATTCTCGTGGAAATCTCTTGGTACTCTTGTTGAAAACTCTTTAACCATACATATAAGGGTTTATTTCTGGACTCTCAACCCTATATTCCATTGATCTATGTGTTTGTCTTGGTGCCAGAACCTTAGAGTCTTAATTATTTTGGGCACATAGTAAGTTTTGAAATTGAGGAGAATGAATTATCCCACTTCACTCTTTTTCAAGATCGTTTTGGATATTCTGGATCTCTTACATTTCTACATGAATTTGAGAATAAGGTTGTAAATTTCTACAAAAAAATGTAGTTGGGATTTTAATAGGGATTACATTTGTTCTGTAGAACAATTTGGAGAGTATTGTCATCTTAACAATATTAAAGTCTTTCAATCCATGAAATGGATAAAAGTGTCTTCCCACTTATTTAGGTCCCTAATTTCCTTTGATGATGTTTTGTAAATGTTAGTATACAAATCTTGCATGCTTTTGTTGTTGTTAAATTTATTCTTGTTATTTTATTCTTACTGGTGCAGTTGTACAGGAGGTTGTTTTCTTAATTTCACTTACAGATTGTTCATTGCTAGTGTATGGAAATAAACTAATTTGGAGATGTTGATTTTGCATTCTATAACTTTGCTGAACTTGTTTATTCTAAAAAAAATTTATGGATTCTTTAGGATTTTCAACATAAAAGATCATGTCTTCTGAAAATGGAGGTAGTTTTTCTTTCAAATATGTATGTCTTTTATTTGCCCAAGTGCCCTGGATGTAATTTCTAATACAGTGTTGAATAGAAGTGGCAAGAGCAGATGTCCTTGTCTTGTTCCATATGTTTCAGGAAAAGCTTTTAGCTTTTCACCATTAAGTATGATATTAGCTGTGGTTTTTCATAGATACTTTTTATTGTGTTGAGGCAGTGTCCTATTTCTAGGGGTTTTTAAAAATGATTTTATCATGAAAGGGTGTTAGACTTTTGTTAAACACTCTTTCTACATCTATTGAAATAATCACGTCATTTTTGTCCTTATTGCATTTATGGTATATTTCATTGATTAATTTTCATATGTTGAACCATCCTTGCATTGCTAGGATAAATCACATTTGTCAAAAATGTTTATGCTTTTTATATGTTGCTATATTCAGTTTGCTAGTATTTTGTTAAGGACCTTTGCATCTATATTTTTAAAGAATATTGGCCTGTAGTTCATTTTACCTGTAATATCTTTATCTGATGTTGGGATCAGATAATACTGGATTCACAGAATGAACAAGGAAGTGATCCCTCCTCTTCTAATTGTTGGAGAATTTGTGAAGAGTTCATGTTATTTCTTGCTTAAATGTTTGGTAAAATGCACCAGTGAAGCTATCTGGTTTTGGGATTTTCTTTGTAGGAATTTAAAAAAATTTTAATGTCAGTCCTTTTTCTTGTTATAGGTCTATTTAGACTTTTTTATTCTTCTTGGGTTACTTTTGATAATCTGTGTTTTTCTGGGAATATCCATTTAATCTAGGTTATCTAATTTGTTTGTACACAATTGTTCTTAGCATTCCCTTATTTCTTTTCTCCTTTTTATTTCTGTAATGTTGGTAGTAATGTCCCCTCATGTACTCTTCATTTTAGAATTTGAGTCTTCTCTCTTTTTTTGTAAAGCTAGATAAAGTTTTATCAATTTCATTAATCTTTTCAAAGAACTAACTTTTGGTTTTGTTGATTGTCTATTGTTTTTCCATTCTCTATTTTATTTATTTCTGCTCTGATTTTTATTATTTCCTTCCTGCTGCCTGCTTTGTGTTTGTCCTGCTTTTACTTTCCTAAGTTCTTAAGCTGAGAGTTTAGGTTATTTATTTGAGAACTTTTTAAAAAAATGTTGTAAGTTTCTAAGCACTGCTTTTAGCGCATTAATTTTTGACATATTGTGGTTTTAATTTCACTCATCTCAAAGTATTTTCTACTTTCCTTTGTGTTTTCTTCTTTGATCTATTGGTTATTTAGAAGCATATTATTTAATTTTTATACATTTGTGAAGTCCACAAATTTCTTTCAGTTATTGAATACTAATTTCATTCCATCATGAATAGAGAATATATGTTACATAATTTCAATCTTTTAAATTTATTAAGACTTATTTTATGGTCTAATGCATATCTGTCAAAACAATGTTCCACTTACACTTAAGACTTTGTTTTCTGCTGTTATTGTGTGGATGTTCTGAATACGTCTATTGACTCTAGTTTGTTTATAATGCTGTTCAAGTTTTCTAGTTTCCTTTTGGATTCTTATCTATTTGTTATTGGAAATTAAGTATTGAAGCCTCTATTACTGTTGAATTGGCTATTTCTCCCTTAAATTCTGTCAGTTTCACTTCATATATTTTAGAACTCTATTGTTAGGTGAGTATATATTTATAATTGTTACAATTTCTTGGTGAATTGATTCTTTTATCATTCTAGAATGTCTCTAGCAATAATTTCCTCTTACATTTGCTTGATTTTTCTCCTATTAATGTGCATTTTTAGAAAATATTAAACATGTTCCAACCATAGCACAAACCAGAAAGTAATATGAAAATAATTTAAATATTGTTATAGAGTTCATTACTTTTTTTCCTAGTGTAAAATACATTCCTGATAGAAATCTGGCTCAGTGCCATGTTCAAAGTAGTTAATGCTCATATTGCTCTCTAGTGGACAGCCACGTACACTGACACTTTCTCTGTAGTGAAGGAAACCAGAAGAACCATGGAACCATGGAACCATGGACTACAGCTTAGAAAGTAATGTATAAATCCAACCTACAGAAATACAGCCAGTCTCCCACCCCACATTTTTGAGCCAGCAAAACCTGGACTTGGGGAAGCCTCCATTTTGTTGTTATAAGCCAAGGCCCTTGGATTTACAAAAGAAAACAGTAAAACCACTAGGGGCAGTGTAACCAAAACAAGTTGAGTTCAGTCCTTTGATGATTCACAGAAACTATACCAGATGAGTTGTCACACAAAGGAAAATTTATTTGCAAAAAATAAAGACATCATGGGGAATAACTTCCAAAGCTGTGTCTCTCCAAGCAATGGCAAATGGATTTCTTTTGTTTAGGTTTAGGATGAATATTTGTTTTCATTTTATTTATTTATGTTTTTGAGAGAACACACAGCTGTGCACATATGAGAGCTGAGGGTGGTGGAGGGCAGAAGGAGAGGAAGAGAGAATTCTAAGCAGGCTCCATGCTCAGCAGGAGCCCAATGTGGAACTTGATCCCACAACCCTGAGTTCATGACCTGAGCTGAAACCCAGTCAGAATCCTAATGGGACATTCAGCGGCCATCTGAGGAGATGGAACTACCATCCTGGAACCATGGCCCAGTTCATCTGTAACCTCGCCAAGAAAGCTCTGGCGCTGATGAATGCTGCTGTGACTTACTCGAAGCCTCCATTGGCCACATTTTGGCACTATGCCAGGGTTGAGCTGATTCCTCCAGCCCCTGCTGAGATCCCTACAGCTATTCAGAGATTGAAAAAAATAGTCAAGAGTGCTCCAACTGGTAGCTTCAAACAGCTCACAGTTAAGGAAGCTCTGCTGAATGGTTTGGTGTCCACCGAGGTGTGGATGTGTTTTTACTTCAGCGAGATCATAGGCAAGCATGGCATCATTGGCTATGTTTGAAGACCAATCTTTCTATCAACATCTCTTTTCATGTGGCTTGTTATTTGGGTGTTCTTGGACCATGTGTGATCAGACTGGTATTTGAATAAAATAAGATAATGTATCAAAATCAGTGTTTTCTCTGTCAGATACTACATGGAAGGATCACAGTTTCTCTTGATAATAAGATGGATTGTCTTTTTGCTATAATACATTGATACAGCTCTCAGAGCATATCTTTTGCATAGCCTAAAATCGGAAAGGATGTATATGAATATACCAACCTGGGAAATACATTTATAAGAATAACATTCTAATTTGAAAATTTGAAATATATGATAAATTTCTTTTATTTCAGGAATAGTCAGGGGAAAGGTCTTGGGAAAACTAGGATTTGCTACAGTAGGAAAAATAGCAATACCATGTGCCAAAGTGATATGGTTAAATCATGTCTGTGATATAAAGAATAAAATTTCAGTGGTTTCTTTTTGCTAGAATCAGAGATAGACCTTTTTGATAACACCCACATTTATAAATGTTAGAGTACTTGGTGGTATTTTTTTTTAGGACCTACTTTTAATTGTTTTATTCTTTTTTTTTAATAAATTAATTTTTATTGGTGTTCAATTTAATTTGGTGGTATTCTAAGTAAGTATGACATCTATACCATCTTGGTGGTATTCTAAGTAAGTATGACATCTTTAAGCACCAGGGCAGAGCTACTGAAAGCCACAGTAAATCTAATTTTGATCTGTGTTGTATTATTAATCTATTCAGTTTTATGGTTTTTAGAACCCATCTTTGCAAAAATAAAATACCTTATGGATATTAAATAGTTATAAATTTAATATCCTCCATGGTTCTGAAGAGTACATTATACTCTGAAATAAATAGAAAAGCTTGCTTAAAAAAAAAAGAAGAAGGAGCCTAATGGACTGAGCTACCTAGGTGCCCCTATGATGAATATTTAGATAGGGAAGTCTTGTCATCATATGTAGAGGTGAGCATAAGGTCATGCATGTGCCTTAAAGGAACATGCCCATACATACATTATATGTTATGTAAATGAGGCCAGTGGTCCTCCTTGGGTGGAGGTACTAATATTATAATGAGGTAAGGGTAATTGTTGATCATTCCAGAGGTCATTCCAAGGCCTCTCTGTGGAGGCACAAGGGGTTTAGCTCAAACTGGTCTGGGTGGTCTGGGCTGGCTGGAGGTCTTGTCAGGGCAGTTGCTACCACCTGAGGAGTGGTTTTGCTTTCAGCTGGCCTGAGTTAAGAGATAAGCTGGAAAGAAAAGCTTAAGAAAAAACATAGGACAAAGGTCAGTGAGTATAAGCAAGTGGGCAGTAAAGGTCAGGTGTTGGGGTCTAGCTGGTGACAGCAGGACCCTGGAGAAGCTCCAAACCCAGAGATTTTAGGATAAGTCCATTTGAGTTTTCCTAACACGTGGACAATGAAGAGAAACCTAGCAGTGGGTCAGATAGCCAGTTGCAACTTCTGCTTGACTCATACTGACTAAATGGTTGTTTTGCCAGGCTATGGTATCAGGTCTGTATATAATGCTTTTCCTCCTCTGATTGCCTTCAAGATTTCTTTGACTTTGGTTCTTAAGAGTTTGACAATGCTGTTTTTAAGATTTTTGTTTTCTTTAATAAATTTTTGGCTTGTATTCCTTCGTTGACTTTGGAAAATTCTTGGCCTTGTCTCTTCAAATGTTCTTTTCTCTCCTCTCACTCTCTTCTTCTGGGACTCCAATTACATGTGTGTTAGTTCATTATCACATAGTTGTTCCCTTCCTCTCCTCCTACTTCTCCTTCTTCTTTCTCCTTGTGTTTCAGTTGTATGATTCCAATGGACTTATTTTCAATTGCACTGAATCTTCTGTAGTTTATAGGCTGTTCATAAGCTTATTGAAGAAATTCTTCATCTCTGACCTCATGGTGGGTTTTTTTTTTTAATTTCTAGCATTTCCACTAGATTATTTGATAGTTTTCATCTTTTTTAAATATAATACCCCATCTGTTATTGCCCACTGTCCATTTTTTCATTAGATCTTTTAATATTTTAATCATAATTCTTTTCAATTCTCTCTGATTGTTCATCTCCTCTTAGTCTGGATCTGTTGAATTCTTTTTTCCTTGAAGAGGGATTGACTTTTCTTACTTTTGTAGAAGCTATCTGTGATGATATTTAAATTCATCTATGTTAGCTAGTGGGAAATAAAAACTCACCAGGAGAGCAGGGAGACTCTGTACTGGCAACTCTGATCCGATTGGATGTATCTGGTCAAGAGCCAAGTCTGTTAGAACATATGACTGAGGCAGAAAGGGCATCTGAAGCCAGGCCTCCGCATAAGGCAGCCAAGCTTTCACAAAAATAACTAAGTATGTGAATATAAAAATTCACATAAAAAGCCAGAAAATAAAGTATCAAATCTAAGATACCCCAGCCTGCACAGGGATTCAAACAAGTAGCAACAGCACAGCAGGGATACATCTGACTCTATGGAACAATGTTTGTTTGATTGCTTGCTTTTTAACTATAGATTTCAATTTTTAAGACAGGTTTAGATTTACCAAAGAAATGAGCAGAAAGTAAAGAGTTCATATATGCCCCCTCCCAGTGTCCCCTATTATTATTATTATTTTGCATTGATGTGGTATATTTGTTATAATTTATAAACCAATAATTACATTATTAACTAAGTCCTTGGTTCACATTGGGATTCATCCCTTGTGCTGTACAGTTTTAGGAGTTTTGATGAATGCATAATGTCATATAGCCACCATTACAACATCATATAGAATAATTTCCTGGCTCCATCTATTTATTCATTACTTCCTCCCTGACAAACCCCTCTCAACCACTGATCTTTTTACTGCCTCTACAGTTTGTCTTTTCCAGAATGTCATAGAGTTGGAATCATACAGCATGTAGCCTTTTGAGATTGGCTTCTTTCACTTACAATATATGTATAAGATTCCTCTGTGTCTTTGCTTGGCCTGATAGCTCATGTCTCTTTATATTGCTGAATGATATTCCAGTGTATGGTTGTTGTAATGGTTAGTTTTACATGTCAATTTGACTGGGCCATGGAGGGGAGGTGGTGGAGAGGGTGGGGTAGATGTTAGGTTAAATATTATTCTGGGTATGTCAGTGAGGGTGTTTCTGGATGAGATTAACATTTGAATCAACAGACTGAGTAAAGCAGATGGCCTTCCCCAACGTGGGCAGTCCTCATCCAGTCCACTGAATGCCAGAATAGAACAAAAGGCTGAGCCAGAGAGAATTCACTCACTTTGCCTGAGGTTCTTCAAGCTGGGACTTCAGTCCTTCCTTGCCTTAGGACCAGGAATGGAACTTAAATCATCAGCTGTCCTCCTCAGGCCTTTGGACTACAGATCTTCAGACTTTTCAGTCCCAGACATATATATTTAAGATAAGAACAAAGCAGCCCAAACAGAGAGCCAGACTAGCTCATACTTCTGCATATGGGGCAGCCTGGAAACCAAATATTTATAAGGCCAGATGGGAGCAGGGCAAGAGCTAAGGGCAAATGGCAAGCAGTGCACCCTCCCTTGGGACTTGTAAAACATTGCACCTGGGACGTGTTCTACTTTCGTTTCCAGATACATAATCAATGTTTCTTCCAAAAGTCCAGCTTAGTGCCTAGAACACAGAAATGATAAAGCTGGGAGGAATTTGAGATGTGTGTGTGGAGCTGAGGTGCATGGTGTTGCAGAATGCAATGGGAGAACCCTTAATTCACAAGGTGAAATGTGAGCCAGAAACTTACTGTTTTATTATTGTTATTGTTTACTTACTGAATCCCTAGGCGAGTGTACTTGTAGAAACACAGATTATATGTAGAAATGTCAAGAACAATGAAGAAACACTGCATACCCATTATCCCACCACCCACACTTGACTATTCTTAGCTTGAAATTTAAATGTCATCATTAATTTACTCAATTTGTTGGAAATGTTATTTATTTGAAAGTACTGAACATTGCTAAGGTAATTTTCTCCTTTTTTTTTTTAATAAATGGGAAAGCGAGTTTTAAATCCCAGTTTAAAATTCTTATAAAACTTTAAGCTAAAACACCAAGGTCTTGGGTGAGTTTGTATTTATAAATAGTCATAAGCAGCTAAGAATTGGAGTTATATAAAACATTTATACTTCTTTTTTTCTCACAGTGGTAGATAAAGGTGGAAGATAGAGAGCCAGAAGGCAAAAGAAAGATAATCATAGTTTTACTTGGCAATCAGCTGACTAACCCTTCAGGTTTTAGTTAGGTTCTTAAAGAAGATTTTAAGTAGATGAAATATTTTCCAAGTACATACCAGTGCTTTATAACACAGTACTCCCTTCCCTAGCTTGAGGTACAGTTATGCCAATAGCACTTTTGTGTCTCCAACTGATTGCTTAAGTACCCACCCATGTAAATTAGAAGGACATCTATTACCTCTTATAAACTCTTCTCATCAAGAAGACATAAGAACCCAAAGGGCCAACTTAATCCAAAGGGGTCAGTCTTGTTCCCAAACATTGCAAAGAGAGACAAGTACAAAATCCCATCTGTTCACCAGTAGATTCTAGTTTTAAAATATTGTTGCCACAAATTATGGCACTATTCAAAATTGGCTCCTACTGATAACACCAAATGCTGACAGCAATGTGGAGTAACAGGAACTCTTAATTCATCTCTGGTGGGAATGGTATAGTCATTTTGGAAGACCATTTGACAATTGATCACAAAATATAAACTACCATACAATCCAATAATCATGTTCCAGGTGTTTTCTCAAATGAGCTGAAAACTTATGTCCATACGGAAACCTGCACACAAATATTTATAGCAGCTTTATTCATGATTACCAAAAATTGGGAACAACCAAGATGTCTTTCACTGAGTGAATAAATAAACCAACTGTGGTACATCTGTATTAGGGTTCTCTAGAAAAACATAAGTAATAGAATATATATATATATATGACTTTTAATGTCAAATTCTTCAATCTTTTAAAAAATATGCTGTGCTATTCGCATCTTGGTTAAATGAATCTATTCTATCCCAATGTCATAAAGGTATGTATGTCGGTATTTCCTTTATATTTTCTTCTGAAAGTCTTAATATTTTGGGCAGCGAGTTTTGTCTGCCTTAAATACTACTATATTCCAAATGTCTGGAAGAGTGCTGGCCCAACAAAGGTAGAAAATATTTGTTAAAAGAGTGAAGGGAGGGGCCCCACCTGAGTATCTCAGGGAGTTAAGCGTCTGCCTTTGGCTCAGGTTATGATCCCAGTGTGGTCTGCCCAATGTTGGGCTCCCTGCTCAGTGGGGAGTCTGCTTCTCCCTCTCCCTCTGACCCTCACTCCACTTGTGGACTTGCTCTCTCTCTCTCAAATAAATAAACAAAATCTTTAGAAAAAAAAGAGTGAAAGGAGAGGAAATGTTCAGGAGAAAACAAAGTAAGAATGGAAAATCAGAATGGTGAAGAGGAAATGGAATTTGTTTGATTTGTGCAAGGTAGAGCACTGCCTCAAGGCACACCTTTCCACACTTATTGATCGGAAATCAATGAGTGTCTATTTAGGACATGATAAATTCTTGTATCAGGTTATTATCCAAGACAAAGTAAAGAAGATAGCTGCTGTCTGACTCAGCTGCAAGATCAAATCAGGAAATAATAGCATACAAAGGCGGGGCTGTCACGCACAGGGGGCTTCATCCAGCTGCTTAGACTTCACCAATTATGAGTTCTAAACTGGCTCCTAATTTGACAATGTGTCTACTCTGTTGTTAGGTGTGTTTAATGAATACCTTGTGGCCTCTTTATATTGCATTTTCTTATTGTACAGCGTTAGATAATACTTCTATTTTGGCTGTAAGTTGATAAAGATAATCTAAGTTTTAAGCTAGTGGATGTTATTTCTGGCTCTCATAAATTTTAATCCAAACATCAAATTCTCCTCTTGAGGTACTCTATTTTCCTTCAGCTGATGAAGGCTGAAGGCTCTGGCCTTCGAAGTGGTATTGATTGTTACATTAATTGCTTTCATTAAACCCACATATATTGTCCCTTGAACCAATGTAAGAATTGTCTAGTATTGTCCCAGAGAGTAACAGTACAGTATGGCACCCATGTACCTTGGGCTAAGAACAAAGACAGATATTTTTCAGAAGCTGCAGTGACAGAAACCAGGGTTCCAGAACTGAGCTAGTGAAATCTCCTGTAAGATTGGCGTTGTAGAAAGGGAGGATATGAATCACTGGGCTAAGTTGAAGGATGACATCTGGCTAGAAGAAAAATAAAGAACTTGTAGTTTTGTGGATGTGAAACTTCTGGGCAGAACTTACATGTTTGCATACTATGGGACTCTGATATATCCAAGAACTGAGGCATACTATTTTTTTTAAGATTTTATTTGTTTATTCATGTGAGACACAGAGAGAGAGGCAGAAACATAGGCAGAGGGAGAAGCAGGCTCCCTGTGGGGAGCTCGATGTGGGACTCTATCCCAGGACTCTGGTATCACAACCTGAGCCAAAGGCAGATAGATGTTCAACCACTGAGCCACCCAGGTGCCCCTGAGGCATACTTTTTATCTCTTATTAATTACCTTGCTTTTATCAAGTCTGCTTCCTGTATGACATATGTATTTCTCATATCATGACTCATTATAAGACGTCACTTCCCAGTTTATCTGAACATGTTCCATCATGTCACTGGTTGTCTGTACCTGGTCCACGATGGCTTTTGGTTGCGTCCAAGTGTTATGTCACATAACCCCTAAGGATAGCTAAATATCAAGGACTCCAACACATGCATGGTGAGCTGTACAGAGCTGCAATCCTGCCCTCAAATTCCCACAGTCCCCACCCCAGCCCACTGTTCACCCACATCTCCTCCCTCTGTTCTATCTGGATCCCAGTGCCTCTCCTGCCCTGTATCCAGTCCTACAGCCATATCAGAGTTTATCATTTTCTATGTTTTCTTATTCCAGTTTGCATGTTTCTGTAGTCCACAGAGCTTTTAACTATTGGAGGCATTGAAACCTCTCCACATGGTACTCCTATTACATCACATAAATATAAAGCTAAAAAAGTCAGAATTTCTTTACAGCCTCTATCACTTGAAGTAGTATCACTGACTGACCACCTAGTGAATATTTTGCCATGTAGTTAGAAATATTTAACCTTTACTCGAATACTGTTGGGTATATCCTGGTATAGTTTCTCACTCCATCCACACAGCAGTCATCTAGGCATTTTTTTAAAGTCTAATATGTAGACACCAATTCTCAATACTATTTGTTTCAATACATTGATTATTCTCATCAATTACTTCAAAGAGCTTGATTACTTCTCTAGTTTGGTTTGCTCAAATAGCTCAACACTTCCCACAAATACCTCCAAAACATATACTTAGGCATTTTTATTTTTTTATATTTTTTAAAGATTTTATTTATTTATTCATGAGAGAGACACAGAGAGAGGCAGAGACATAGGCAGAGGGAGAAGCAGGCTTTCTGCGGGGAGCCTGATGTGGGACTCGATCCCAGGACTCTGGGATCAGGACCTGAGCCAAAGGCAGATGCTCAACCCCTGAGCCACCCAGGTGCCTCTACTAGGCATTTGTAACCATTGAAGTCCTTGTCTGATTCTCCGAATAGAGACCACTCCGCAAGAAGACACTGGTACACATTCAGTCTTTTAAACTTTTAACACTTTTAAAAGGGTTTATCAGATATTTGTAAGTCATGCCACCTAGCAGTAGAGGGAAAAGTCACTTATTCTGGATACTATATGATCAAGGAACTCCAGGTCTGAAGAGTAGCTAGTATCATCAAGAGCAATAGGATTGGGGTGCCTAGGTGGCTTAGATGGTTAAGCATCTGCCTTTGGCTCAGGTCATGACCTCGGGGTCCTGGGATCAAGTCCCACATTGGGCTCCTGGCTCAGCAGGGAGTCAGCTTTTCTCTCTCCCTCTACCTCTCTCCCCTGCTTGTGTTCTCTCTCTCTCTCTGTGTGTGTGTCTCAAATGAATAAATAAAAAAAACCCTTTAAAATAAAAGAGCATCAAGATTAGGGAAAATGTACTGGAAAACAAGAATAAAATTAAAAGATCAACTTCAAAGACTGATGGACCTTAAGTTATATTGTATCTACTACATAACCTTTTATCAGCATTATTTGACCATTAGCTCTCCACTTTGTGGCTTGGTTCCTAGGTAGTTCATTTGGACAAAGTCAATATTCCTTTTTTACCTAAATCTTTTGTTACATTAATAAAGTTGTGAATCCTTATTTTGGTTTGTTCAATAGATTGCTATCAAATGTTTCCCCAGTTTATGTAAATAAGAATTTATAAAGACTAAGCAAACAAGTAAAGTTTGATTCTAATCCAAATAATAAATGATTAAAATCATGTCTATCAATTTTGTTAAAAATGGTTAGCAACTGTCAATATTGGTATGTGTTTTGTTTTTAACATTTAATTGATATAGGAAAAATAATACCCTAAGATAGCTAATTTAGATCCCTTGTTTCTATTTTTTCTTTGCCCAAGAATAATTTGTAGATTTAATTAATTAATTAATTAATTTATAGCATGAGCAGTGGCAGAGGCAGAGGGAGGAGGAGAGAGAGAATCTCAAGCAGACTTCACACTCAGTGTGGAGCCTGATGTGGGGCTCAATCTTATGACTGTAAAATCATGACCTAAGCTGAAATCAAGAGTCAGACACGGGATCCCTGGGTGGTGCAGCGGTTTGGCGCCTGCCTTTGGCCAAGGGCGTGATCCTGGAGACCCGGGATCGAATCCCACGTCGGGCTCCCGGTGCATGGAGCCTGCTTCTCCCCCTGCCTGTGTCTTTGCCTCTCTCTCTCTCTCTGTGTGACTATCATAAATTAAAAAAAAAAAAAAGAGTCAGACACTTAACTCACTGAGCCACCCAGGCACCCCTGGCCAAGAATAACCTAAAAGGATGATTATAAATTTCCAAATGGAAGAAATGTATTTTGCTTTGATTTTTTTATTATCTTGTTGTGCATTTCCACATTTTCTTTATTATGGTTGAGAAAGTGGTCTTATGTGAATTCAGATTTGGGGTCTCTAAAATTTTTCAGTGTGGCCTAATATTATCAATTTTGTAAATATTCCATGTGGATTTCACAATGAAGAGTGTATTTTTACATGTTAAGTGTAGGGCTCTCTATCCTTTTATTAGGAAGAACTATTAATTACATTAAATTATTTAATTACATTAAATTTTTGAATTTTTACTATTCTCAGCTTGATATTTTTATTTCTGAATTATAATCAACTTTCCTACTCTGGGGATTTCTCATTTTCTCCTTGTCATTCTGTCAAGTTTTGCTTGACATATATTTGAAGGTATATTGATAGGTACATTAGAAGTTCATGATTAAGGAATGACTTTCTCACTAATAAAGATTTTTTCATATAGTCTAGTTATTTTTATTTTTATATTGCTAAACTATCTTTGTTTTATTAGTGTTACATTGTATATCTTTCACATTCTTTCTGGTCACTTTTTAATGAATGATTTTTTAATATCAAAGAGTTGGAGTTTGTTTTTATCCCCCACAGTAAAAGAGCTTCTGCTTTTCTTTTTTTTTTTTTAATTATTTATTTATTTAATTATTTATTTATGATAGTCATACAGAGAGAGAGAGAGAGGCAGAGACACAGGCAGAGGGAGAAGCAGGCTCCATGCACCGGGAGCCCGACATGGGACTCGATCCCGGGTCTCCAGGATCGCGCCCTGAGCCAAAGGCAGGTGCCAAACCACCATGCCACCCAGGGATCCCTTTTCTTTTTTTTTTTTAAGTAGACACCATCCCCAACCTGTGAGTCTCAAACTCACAACCCTGAGGTCAAAGGTCACATGCTCTATGGACTGAGCCAGCCAGGCTCCCTGGAGAGCATCTGTCTTTTAATAGGATGAAACTATTTCATGTTTATTTTTGTTTCTCATATCATCCTATCCTACTTTTTATTTGCCAATTATCACTCTTTCTTGTTCTTTATCCCCTTCCTACCATTGTTGGATTGGTTTTTCTTTTCTCTGTATACTTAATTTTCATTCTTTCTTGTAGTATATATATATATATATAGAGAGAGAGAGAGAGAGAGATCTATATCTATTATTTTTTTTAAAGATCTCTATTTATTTGTTCATGAGACACACAGAGAGAGAGAGAGGCAGAGACACAGGCAGAGGGAGAAGCAGACTCCCTGTGGAGAGCCTGGCGGTACTCGATCCCAGGACCCTAGGATCACAACCTGAGCCAAAGGCAGACACTCAACCCCTGAGCCACCCAGGCGCCCCTCTATATCTCTATTAATATTATATATCTTCCCAACACCTAATATATATATACATATATAATTTCAATGTTAATAGTGCTTGTACTCATATTTTTAACACATGTATTTAATTTGTATTCTTCTAGTAACATCTAGAGATATTTGGTGTCTTTTTATGTTCTCAAACAGAAGAAAAATTGAATGATTTGATTTCCTTCCTTCTAATGTCCCAGAATCTTCTACATGGAGATAATTTTCAATAGGTTTCACTTTGTTGTTTTAAAGCTTTAGCTGTTTTCACATTATACACCAATTATCAGACTTTATATGTTTTGTTGGTATTTCCACTATTTCTCATATCCCACATATATATCCCTCATTTTTAGAATCATTGTTTCATTTACTAGAATATATCCTCAGACCCAACTTGCCATGACCCAGATGTGCCATCCCTTCGCTTCTCTCTCTCTGCTTCAGTGGCAGGGCTAGTTCACCCTCATCTTTATAGTCACTCTATGTCGGGGGCCCCATTCCTTGTACCTAGCTTGGTTGATTCTGGAAGATGTCCATAACTTCAAATCTTAGAGAACAAGAATTAGAATAGAGCTTCCTTGGGATTCTTGGGTGGCTCAGTCGGTTAAGCATCCGACTCTTGATTTTGGCTTAGGTTGTGATCTTGGGGTCCTGGGATTCAGCTCTGTTTAGGGCTCTTGAGGACTTCTCTCCCTCTTCCTCTGCCCCTCCCCCCACTTGTGCTCTCATGCTCTCTCAAAAATAATCTTAAAAAAAAAGGAATACAGCTTTCTTTCCTCTAAAAAAATCTCTGAATTCCTTAATTACCTCTTGCCCTTCCCCCACATAAGAAAAATCTGCTTCAAGGTGATTTTTCTGTCCTGGGCTGACCATGAAGCAAGTAGCAATTCCAAAGAGAAAAGTTAAACAAATGTGAGTTTAGGTTATGTACTCTTTGGTAAGGCATCCTTCTATGACTGGGCTTGGGTTCTTGTTCTCTGACTTACCATGAATTCTTATGACTAACTACACCCATCATACTGTCATGTATCTTTAATGGTAGATATCAAGTGACACAGTGTTTGGCATATTGAAAATGCTCAATATATATGAATTATTTTGAAGTAATACTGCATCAAAGAATCCTGATTGCTTATATTACCCATTCTCCCTTCTTCCTTAATAAAATAACCCTGGGAAATATACTTGGCTATAAGATGATATTTCTTAGACCCTTTTATAATTAGATGTGGCCAGTGAGATATAATAGAAGTATTCTCTAAGGCTTCTAAGAAGGCGCCACAAAAGGAAGGGACCTGTGCCCTTTGGCATATTGGCTCTTCCTCTTTCCTGTGTTTGGAATGTAAATATGATGGGTGGAACGGAGCAGGAATTTTGCATCATTTTACTCTGGATTGTTTGTATGTAAGAAAAATTATATTCATATTGTTTAAGCCACTTTATTTTAGATTTCTGTATGTATCCGAACATAATCCTAACAAAATCAGGGATAGTTTTCCTTGCTTGTAGAGAACAGAAGAAAAGAAACATGGAGAGAAGATTGAGGAAATGGGTAAACAAAACAAAACAGTGTTAAGATTCTAGAGCTGGTGTATTCCCTAAAGTCTTTTTTTTTTTTAATATTTTATTTATTTATTTATTTATTTGGGAGAGAGAGAGAGCATGAGCAGAGAAAAGAGGGAGAGGGAGAAGAGAAGGATGAAGAAGGAAGGGAAAGCAGAGTCCCTGCTGAGCAGTGAGCCCAATATGGGGCTTCATCCCAGGACCCCAGGATCATGCCCTGAGCTGAAGGCAGACGCTTAACCGACTGAACCACTCAGGTGCCCTCCTAAAGTCTTTCAAAGAGCAAAATGTACGATCTATTCTGCTATCACATGTGTTTTGGCGACACAAATTAGCTCATAGACAACTGATAAGTAGGGAAATGATATCAGAGTAATAATGCAGAAGTCACTTTGTTCATAAACAATTTTTCCCAGCATGTGATTTCCAAGAAATCCAGAGCAAACTTCCTCTACAATTAAAGAGCAAGCCTTAGCAACAACATATGAAGGCCTTAATAAAGAAATCCTACAGAGATAGCTTCGTTTAGTGAAAGCAAGAGCTGGGTGAGTAGTTCAAGAAATGCCACCCGTTTCCCTATATTAAGCTATTTGCTAAACCTGTGAAGACATAAGGAGGTTGCAACAATATTTCCTTCTGTATTAAAAAAAATGATGTAGCTTCCTGAATCATATTTTTAATTTTGATAAATATGGTCTCTTAGAAGCAAATGCCCCTGTATTTTTTTAAAGGTTTTATTTATTTACTCATGAGACACACACACACACACACACACACACACACACACACACACACACAGGCAGAGACACAGGCAGAGGGAGAAGCAGACTTCCTGCAGGGAGCCTGACATGGGATAAGATCCCAAGTCTCCAGGATCAGGCCCTGGGCTGAAGGCGGCACTAAACCACTGAGCCACCAGGGCTGCCCAATGCCCTGTATTTTAAGGAAGAAAGTATAAGCCCCCAAATTCAAAGACTACACAGGCCAGGTTGCTAGTGGAGACTAATTGAGCCATTTAAAAAAAACAATGGGGCACTTGGGTAGCTCATTTGGTTAAGCATCTGACTCTTAGTTTTGGCTCAGGTCATGGCCTCAGGGTTGTGAGATAGAGGCCTCAGCACAGAGTCTGCTTGAGATGCTCTTTCTGCCCCCCTCCTCTGCCCCTCCCCATGTACATGTGGACTCTCTCTAAATAGATGAATAAAATCTTTTGAAAACATAGATGTTTGGGGCACTTGAGTGGCTCAGTTGGTTAAGCATCTACCTTTGGCTCAGGTCATGATTTCAGGACCCTGAGATTGAGCCCTGCATTAAGCTCCTTACTCAGCAGGAAGCCTACTTTTCCCTCTCCCTTTGCCTGGTGCTCCCTCTGCTCGTGTACTCTCTGTCAAATGAATAAATAAAATCTTTTTTAAAAATTTAAAAAAATAAAAGAAATAGATTTTTTTTTTGTTAGCACACCTATTGTAAAGTTGGACAGTATGGTCTGCCTCAACCCTATTTATCCCATATGTTCCTTTTGTTTTTAGCACATGTTTTTGTAGGATGCAAAGCTTTAAATGAATGCATACATGATTTTATTTTTTAAAACAGACTAGCTATACTAAGAAAGCAAGAAGAATAGCTCTACAGCAAACTATAACTAATACAATATTCTTCTTTCACAACTTAGCACTAGTTCTTCAGCCACAATTGGCTTTCCAACCTGCTAGCTTCTATAATTTCATTCTCCTTTATCATCTAGAAAAAAAGTTTTGAAAAATGCCATTTTAAGCTTCATGCTTTTTTTCTCAGGAGGCTACTAGAGGATATACTCTTGCAGAACGAAAGCATGAATGGCAGGATGCAGGAGTCAGGGGCTCAGGGTAGAGCCTGGGGTAGGGTCTAGGGTGATAGTGATCCCTAAGAAACCTCCCTCAACAGACAGGAGACAAATTGCACAGATGGGGTTCCTTGGACGTGCAAATGATGAGATATGCTTGAGCATAGAAAAATTAACATATAAAGGTATCTTGTAGCTCTACTGGGGACACTGGAAAGGATTAGCTGTAAAACCAAGAAAGCAAGTCTTAACTTTTTTTTTAAGTTTTATTTCTTTATTCATGAGAGACAGAGAGAGAGTCAGAGACACAGGCAGAGGGAGAAGCAGGCTGTGGGACTGCTTCTAGGACTCCAGGATCATGACCTGAGCCGAAGGCAGACCCTCAACCACTGAGCCACCCAGGCATCCCATGCCAGTCCTATCTTGATTTGAGAAGTGAGAGATTAAGACAATATTTGCACCTCCCACCATATAGTGTGGATCACACATACTACACTGTCCATTAGGACCAAAGAATAGAAAAATGGATGTCAGCCTGTTACATTTCAAGAGTTCCAGTAACAATCCTGCAGTTTTAATAGATTTACTTGTCCTAGGCACATGGAATACTTCATACTTCTGTGCCTGTGGCATAGCTCCTAGAGGGCTTCTTTACCTCCCCAAACTCTGGTCAAGAAGAGCCATCTCTGCACTTCTCCCAGAGGTGTAAAATTCTGATGATCTACTTGTTCTTTCTGAATATCCTTATCCGACCTTTGGCTTCAAATAGCAACGGTATACCTACCTATTTCTCCCAGTTTCCTAGGCTCAGCCAAGATCTTGCTCCTAAAAGATTCCTTGCTTACCTTATATACCTCTTTGTCAGATATTAGGTTAATTGCAATGTAGGCCTTCCTTGCAGAAGGTGGGACTTTATAGAAAGACAACCTTTTAAAATACTTGCAAGTTAATACCTATTCTTCTCAAACTATTCCATTAAATACAAGAGAAAGGAAAACTTCTAAATTCATTCTATGAGACTCGTATCATCCTGATACCAAAAACAAGAAAAGATACCACAAAAAAGGGAGAACTACAGGCCAATATCTCTCATGAATACAGATATAAAAATTCTGAACAAAATATTAGCAAGCTGGATCCAACAATACATTTAAAAAATCATACACCATGATCAAGTGCTGCAAGGTGATTCCATATTCTCAAATCAGTGTGCCTGTGTTGAACGTCTGCCTTTGGCTCAGGGTACGACACCAGCATCCCGGGATCGAGTCCCACATCGAGCTCCCTGCATGGAGCCTGCTTCTCCCTCTCCCTGTGTCTCTGCCTCTCTCTGTCTCTCTCTGTGTCTCTCATTAATAAGTAAATAAAATCTTTTAAAAAAGATTCTCAAATCAATTGACACAATACATCACATCATCAAGAAAAAGGATAAAAAACATATGATCATTTCAGTAGATGCAAAAAAAGCATTCGACAAAGTACAATGTCTGTTCATGATAAAAAAAAAAACCTCCGCAAAGTAGGTCTAGAGGGAGTATATCTCAATATGATATGAAAAACCCACAACCAACATCATACACAATGGTGTAAAACTGAGAGCTTTCTCCCTAAGGTCAGGAACAAGACGAGGATGTCCACTCTTACCACTTTATTCAACACCGTACTGGAAGTCCTAGCCATAGCCATTACACAACATAAAGAAATGAAAGGCATTCAAATTGATAAGGAAGAATTAAATTCTCACTATTTGCAGATGACATGATACTATGTATATAAAACAAAAGACTCCACCAAAAAACTACTAGAGTTGATAAATAAATTCAGTAAAGTCTATCATTGTACAGAAATCTGTTGCATTCCTATACACTAATAATAAAGCAGCAGAAAGTGAAAGTAATTAAAATAATCCCATTTACAATTATATCGAAAACAATCAAAATATCTAGGCATAAACTTAAAGAGGTGAAAGGCTTGTATTCTGAAAACTAAAACATGTCCTGAAAGAAATTCAAAACAATGCAAAGAAATGGAAATGGAAAGACATTTCTTGCTCATGGATTGGAATAACAAATATTGTTAAAATATCTATACTATCCAAAGCAATCTACACATTTAATGCAATCTCTATCAAAATACCACCAGCATTTTTCACAGAACTAGAAAAATCCAAAACTTTGATGGAGATGCAAAAGACCACAAGCAGACAAAGCAATCTTGAAAACGAAAAAGAAAAGCTGGAGGCATTACAATTTCAGACTTCAAGTTATAACACAAAGTGGTAGTAATTAAAATAGTATGACGCTGGCATAAAAATAGACATATAGACCAATAGAATAGAATAGAAAACCCAGAAATAAACCCATAATTTTATGGCCAATTAATCTTCGACAAAGGAGGAATGAATACACAATGGGAAAAAGTCTTTTCAACAAATGGTGTTGGGAAAACTGGACAGCTACATGCAAAAGAATGAAACAGGACCACTTTCTTTCACCACACACAAAAATAAACTCAAAATGAATTAAGAACTTAAATGTGAGACCTGAAACCATAAAAATCCTAGAAGATAGCCAGGCAGCAATGGCTCTGACATTGGCTGCAGCAACATTTTTCTAGATATGTCTCCCGAGGCAAAAGAAAAAATGAAAGCAAAAGTAAAAACCACATCAAAATAAAAAGTTTCTGCACAGCAAAAGAAACAATCAACAAAACCAAAAGGCAACTGACTGGAAGAAGATATTTGCAAATGACCTATCCAATAAAAAATTAGTATCCAAAATATATAAAGAACTTATACAACTCAAATCCAAAAAATAAACAATTCAATTAAAAAATGGGCAGAAGACACAGACATTTCTCCAAAGAAGACATCCAGATGGCCAACAGACATGTGAAAAGATGTTTAACATCACTCATCATCAGGGAAATGCAAATCAAAACCACAATGAGATATCACCTCACACCTCTCAAAATGACTAAAATAAAAAACACAAGAAACAAGTGTTGGCAAGGATGTGGAGAAATAGGAACTCTCATGCACTGTTGGTGAGAATGCAAACTGGTGCAGCACTCTGGTAAACACTATGAAGTTTCCTCAAAAAATTAAAAATAGAACTACCTATGATTCAGTAACTGCCCTACTAGGCATTTACCAAAAAAATACAAAAACATGAGTTCAAAGGGATATATGCACCCCCATGTTTATTGCAGCATTATTTACAATAGCCAAACTATAGAAGTAGACCAAAAGCCCTACTGATGAATGGATGAAGATGTTGTATATATATCATATATATATAATATGTGTTATATATATAATACACACAATGGAATATTATAAATATTATAAAGAAATAAAATCTTGCCATTTGCAATGACATAGATAAAGCTAGAGAGTATAATGCTAAGTAACATAAGTCAGACAGAGAAAGACAAATACCATATGATTTCACTCATATGTGGAATTTAAGAAACAAAATAAAAGAACAGGGCAGCCCGGGTGGCTCAGCGGTTTAGTGCCGCCTTCATCCCAGGGCCTAATCCTGGGGACCAGGGATCGAGTCCCACATCGGGCTCCCTACATGGAGCCTGTTTCTCCCTCTGCCTGTGTCTCTGCCTCTCTCTCTCTCTCTCTCTCTCTGTGTGTCTCATGAAAAAATAAATAAAATCTTAAAAAAATAAAAAAATAAAAGAACAAAGGGGAAAAAAGAGAAAGAGAAATCAAGAAAATAGACTCTCAACTATAGAGAACAAACTGATGGTTATCAGAGGGGAGGTGGGTCGGGAGATGGTGAAATAGGTGATTGGGATGAAAGGGTACACTTATCATGATGAAAAAAATAATAAAATAATTTAAAATATACATGTAGGTGAGGTAATGAAATTCTCTTTCCTGCCTTATTTTGTTTTATTCATTCATTCATTCATTCATTTATTCATTCATTCATTCATTCATTTATGAGAGTGAGAACACACATGCCCAGAAGCACGTGTGAGGTAGGGGGAGGAGCAGAGGGGGAGAGAAAGAATCTTAAGCTGACTTCATGCTCAGTGTGGAGCCGACCACAGGGCTTGATCCCATGGCCCTGAGATCATGACCTGAGCTGAAATTAAGTTGGACACTCAACCAACTGAGCCACCTGGACGCTTCAAGTGCCTTTAATTGCATAGGCAATCTGCTGCTTATCTTGTGGTTTTTAGTTACTTCACTGTGTAACCTTTTAAAGGCACTTTCCGTGACAACAAGGAATCCAGACTTTATGTTAAAAATTTAACAGCTGGAGTGGTAAGAATGCAAACAATGCAGCCAGGTGACAAAGCGTTCAAGGGTTACTTCTGGGCATGGCTACATGCGGAAGCCAAAAAACAAAACAAAACAAAACAAAACAAAACAAAACAAAACAAAAAAACGTCTCAACTTACTCTCTTTGGCCTGGCAGCTGAAATAGTCTATTGACATTGATTATTACAGAAATCTTATGTCCTTAGTTGTTAAAATGTGAAAAATAATGTGGATCCTAGGAACAGAAAAATACAGTAATTCTAGCATTATAGAAAAATTTCTGTTCCTCAGGCATTGTGCCAAGCATCAAAGACCATTTCAAGCGTCGCCCCAGCCCTCAGGAAGTTTCTATAAGATGAAGTAATGATTACACAGAAGAAACAGCAGGGAAGAAAAGCAAAGACAAAACCACTTCTGATTACATGTAAAATTATATGGTAAGGACTATGGCAAGAGCTGAAGGATGAGGGTGCCATCCAAGGGTCAAATTAATACAATTGCCTCATTATCCACACACAAGAGACTAAATGTTTGAAACTATAGTAATTTTCCATATGAATACAGTTCAGAAATGAAGCATTTTCCTGGCTGTGTAAATGCAACTAATACAGTTGATTCTGAACATCTGGAACACTTTTGGCCAAGTGGAACTTGGAACAAAGCATTTGGCATCCTTTTTTAGGGTGTGTGCTTTCACAGTGTAGGGAGGAATCCCAGATAGAATTCCACAGTTAATAGCAAATACAATTTTTACTATACTGAAAGAGTACTGTCCTGTGTGGTAGAGGAACACCCAGCTAATAACTGATGGAGCCCAGGGTAACCCAAATGTTAATTTGGCACATCCCCTGTGGTCCATGGATGCATTTAGAGACTTTAATGATTTTACTTTCTTAATAGAACCCAGGTGCTCTTAAATAGTCCAGGTATTATTAAAAATTAAATCAAATATAAGTGGACTCAATGTATTACAGTGCTCCTTTAATGATTGTTTTGGACACTGATGAAGAAAAAGAGCTATGTCCTTTTACCAACATAGCTATTTCAAATGGGCTATAGCAAATTCTTGTATATTATTGACCATTTCTATTTCTTTATATTTTCTGTGTAAGAATCCATAGATCAAGTGCGTATTAAAATATATTTAAATTTCGCTCCTTGTAAGAATTATTCATCATGGTTAGTGAAAGAATATCGAAAAAAAAAACCTTGAAATAAAGCAAATGTCCCAGTTGACAACTGCAACTCCTTTTTTTAAGTCACATTTCACTTTAGTTTTGCTTGAAAATTTTTCAGCAGACCCCTAGAATATTTGTTTTGTGGAGGAGAGAACTTTTTAAATATGGTAAAATTTAAATATTTTAGGGAAGCAGAATTCAACACACATCTTTGAAAGGAAAGTCAAATACCATACTGTAAGTTAGTTTAATCATTTTTACAAGTTATGTTTAACATATTGGTATGTCATCCAACAATATTTTTATTACCTGTGAAAGGTGTGCCTCATGACTATGACAGAATTTTTAGTACTGATGACCACTTCACTCTAGCAAAATAATCTACGATGAAAGAATTTTAAAAATAGCTTTGTAAAAGAACACAAGAACACTAATTCAAAGGGATACATGCACCCTTATGTTTATGGCAGCTTCATATACAATAGCTAAGATATGGAAGCAGCCCAAGTGTCCATCGATTGAGGAATGGATATAGAAGATGTGGTATACACATACTATGTATATATACTATGGAAAATTATTCAGCCATAAGAAAGAATGAAATCTTGCCACATGCAATGACATGGATGGTGCTAGAGTATAATGCTTAGTGAAATAAGTTAATCAGAGAAAGACAAATACCATGTGATTTCACTCATGTGGGAATTTAAGAAAGAAAACAAAGCAAATAAGCAAAAGGAAAAAAATAAGAGAGAGAGAGAGAAATCAAGAAACAGACTCTTAATTATACAGAACAAACTGGTGGATGGCGGGGGATGGGTGATATAGGAGATGGGGATGAAGGAGTGTATTTGTTGAGATGAACACAGCGTGATGTATGGACGTGTTGAATCACTGTATTGTTCCCCTGAAACTAATATAACACAGTATGTTAATTAACTGGAATTAAGATAAAAACTTTTTAAAAAGTAGCTTTGTAAGAATTGTAAGTACCTGGGAAAATGGTAATTTAACAACAGAGACTATTCATATTTACACATGAATGTTCTTTTATAAAATAACCAGTTATACTAACTCCAAACTTAAAAAAGTAATATTTGCTAAGAAATAATTGCTTTTCACAAGTGTCTTTAATTCAATGTTCTTTTTAAATAGGGAGTACCCCATGTACATTGAAAAAGTGACTGACTTGACAAAATATAATTTATCTGTTTTCCAGAAAGATACTCTCTTTTAAGTGTGATTCTCTAAAATGTGCATAAATAAGTTTGTTTCAAGAAAGTCAGCTGAGGAGCTTTCTAGTGGTGGTTTAACTGTTCAATAAAACATTGTTCATAATCGTGTTGATGTAAAACCCTGAGGAAGGAAATGTGTTCCGGAATGAAAGCTAACATCATAAAGAGTTTAGGGGAGTCTGGTTTGTCATGTGGCTGGGATTTTAAAAAAGAAGAGGAAGTTGCATAATTCAATAGAGCAAGTGACCTGTGAGTGATCAACTATTTTTGCTCTTTACGATAAAATTAAATCTTTAGAAATAGCAACAATGCTAATTCGGATAGTACTATTCATTATTAGTATATCAAGGACCTTAAAAAGACAAAGTTCTCAGTTCTGAAAATTGAATAAAAATGTATCATAATCATTCTTATCTTTACTCCTACCCATAAACAACATTATAAGCCAGGAAGAGATCCAAGAGGTTATTTTTAAAATAAGAATACTGAACTTTATGGCAGAGAATATAAAGAAATTTTGTTTTTTTTTTTTTAGGAGTTTATTTATTCATGAGAGAGAGAGAGAGAGAGAGAGAGAGAGAGAGAGAGAGAGATTGGGCAGAGACACAGGCAGAGAGAGAAGCCGGCTCCTCACAGGAAGCGTGATGCAGGACTCTATCTCCAGATTCTGAGATCATGAGCAGAGCCAAGGGCAGATGTTCAACAACTGAGCCACCGAGGCGCCCCAAAGAGATTTAATACATAGTAATATCTTTGGTTAGGCATACCCTACCATGGTAATTGTTAGAGTATATTCATATTTGTGGATCTGTTTTTGTATCAGACCACTCAAAGTCCAAAGAAAATAACATGTTCTGGAAAATAACTACATTAATGTCTGCAGCTAACCTGCGATCATGGTTTGGGTCTAAACTAATAAATAATATGTTCATCTTACTGTATCTACATAAATATTCTTCAAAGATGAGTCATGTAAAGAGATACAATTACATGTCTTTTCTTGGTCAATTTGCCTCATTTTTTTCCACTGCTTTGTACTCTAATTTATTAATTCATCTCCCCTCTCCCAGAAGCAGGAATCTCTTGTTCAAATATGTTACTTTTCCTGGAGACATTCCCTCTAGAGCCCTCTATCATCCAGCTTCAAATGGGATTGCTCCTTTTGCCTTTTGCATAGCTGTCATTTGAGGATCTCCCTTTGACGACATCCTTCAACTATGTTTGCCTTTCTGATGCTGAAAGGCATCTGATGCCTTTCTGTGTTGTGGGAAACTCTTCACCCACTTTTCCTTGCCCTTATCGTATTCTTTCATGCCACAAATGCACATTTACTTTGTCAGTTACCTTCTGATAAAGAGAACACGAGACATAGACTTTATGATTTTTAAAAAATATTTTATTTATTTATTCATGAGAAACACAGAGAGAAGCAGAGGCACAGACAGAGGGAGAAGTAGCCTCCTCACAGGGAGCCTGATGTGGGACTCAATCCCTGGACCCCGGGTCATGCCCTGAGCCGAAGGCAGATGCTCAACCGCTGAGCCATCCAGGCATCCCCGACTTTATGATACTTTGTAGTATTTATACAAAAGTCTTCAATTATCACTCTCAAATGATCTCATCTGCCACAGTGTAGACTCCTAGGTTAGAAATCACTGCCCCCTTTTTATTAAAGATTTTATTTACTCATGAGAGAGACACACAGAAAGAGGCAGAGACATGGGCAGAGGGAGAAGCAGGCTTCCTGTGGGGAGCCTGATGCAGGACTCGATCCCAGGACCCCAGGATCATGACCTGAGCCAAAGGCAGACGCTCAACCACTGAGCCACCCAGGTGCTCCAGAAATCACTTTCCCTTGTGATTTTGAAGGCATTGTTCCATTGTCTCCTGGCTTCAGGCATTTCTGTTGAGAAGTCCAATCCATTCTGATTCTCAGTCATGAGCACAGGACCTATTTCTTCTATCTGGAAACCTGTGTATGAACTCACTCTCCAGTGCACTCTCTTCCTTAAGTGTGGGGAGCAGGGGCTAAAAGTTCCAGCTCTATTCAAATGGTTCATCTTCCTGGCAACCAGCCTCCATCCTGGAGTTATCTAGGGCTCCTTCCCCCTATAGCCATTAGCCACCTCATTAGGACACACCTATCACTCCTGAAACTCAAAAGCGTTTCTGAAGCATTGATCCAGGAACTGGAGACAAAGACTATATACACACACACACACACACACACACACACACACACACACATGCACACCGCATACTGTCGTATGGCTTTTGACAAATGCTAATGTTATTGTCTACCATTATGATATCATACAAAATAGCTTCACCGTCTTGTGTTTCACCTACTTATCTTTCTCTTTATTGCCCAAACTTCTGACAATTATTTCTTTACTGCCTCTGTAATTTCACTTTTTCCATAATGTCATATAGTCAGAATCATGCAGTATGTAGCCTTTCTACACTGTCTGCTTTCACATAGCAATGTGCATTTAAAGTTCCTCCACGTCCCTGCATGACTTGATAGCTCATTTCTTTTTGTTGCTTATTAATATTCCATAGTATGGATGCACCACAGTTTATCCATTCACCTATTAAATGATACCATGTTTGCTTCCAGTTTGGGAGCAATTATGAATAAAGCAGCTATAAATATTCATGTGCAGAGTTTTTTCCATTTGTTTTTAAAGATTTATCTATGTACTTGAGAGAGAGCACGAGCAGGAGAGGCAGAGGGAGAGGGAGAGAGAGAAAGAATCCCAAGCAGACTCCATGCGGAGCATGGAGCCCACCATGGAGCTTGATCTCAAGACTCCAAAATCATGACCTGAGCAGAAACCAAGGGGCAGAAGCTTAGCCTGCCTGCCACCCAGGGACCACCATGTGCAGAGTTTTCTGTGGACATAAGTTTTCCACTCATTTGAGCAAATATCCATGAGCATGATAACTGGTTCATATGGCATGACTATGTTGATCTGTGTAAGAACTTTGAAATTACTTGCATAATCTAAAAACTAAATTAAAAAAAAAAAGAACTTCCAAATTACCTTCCAAAGTGGGTGTACCATTTTTACATTCCCACCAGCAATGAATAAACATTCTTGTTGCTCCATATCCTCACTTGACATTTGGTATTGTCAGTATTTTGGATTTTAGCCTTTCTAATAGGTATGCAGTGGTATTTCATTGTTTTCTTAATTTGCATTTCTCGAATGTCCTCTCCAAACACATAACTTGCCATTTGTATATCTTTTTTGGTGAGCTGTCTGTTCAGATCTTTTGCCCAGTTTTAAATAGGGTTGTTTTCCTGTTTTCGAGGTTCAGGTGCCCTTTGAATATTTTGAATACAATCCCCTTATCAGATATGTATTTTGCAAATATTTTCTCCTACTTTGTGGCTTGCCTTTTCCTTTTATAAACAGCATCTTCCACAGAGCCAAAGTTTTACATTTTAGTGAAGTCTAACTTGTAAATTTTTCTTTCATGGATTGTGTTTTTGTTGTATCTAAAAACTTGTGACCAAACCCAAGGTTACCTAGATTTTCTCCTATGTTATCTTTGAGAAGTTTAGTTTTGCATTTTAAAATTAGGTAGGGCAGCCTGGGTAGCTCAGCGGTTTAGTGCTCAGCGGTTTAAGTGCCGCCTTCTGTGGGGGCGGGGGGGGGGGGGATCCTGGAGACCCGGGATGGAGTCCCACGTTGGGCTCCCTGCTTCTCCCTCTGCCTGTGTCTCTGTGTCTCTCTCTCTGCGTCTCTCATGAATAAATAAATAAAATCTAAAAAAATAAAAAATAAAAGAATTAAAAAAAATAAAATTAGGTTAATGATCCATTTCAAAGTAAGTTTTGCAAAAGGTGCAAACTTTTTTTTTTTTTCTTTGCAGGGCATTCAGTTGTTTCAGCACCATTTGTTGAAAATACTATCCCCTTAGTGCCTTTGCCAAAGATCTACTGAATGTATTTGCATGAGTCTATTTTTGGGCTCTGTATTCTGTTCCACTGACCTATTTTTCTAGTCTTTTGTCAATACCACACTGTCTTGAATACTGTGGTTTTCTAGTAAGTCTTGGTACTTTGGCCTGTGACTTTATTCCTCTTCTTCAGTGTTGATTGGCTCTTCTGGGACTTCTGTCTTTCCCATAAAAATTTAGGATTACTTTGCTTACTTCGTTGATGTCCAAACAATAACTCGCTAGGATTCTAATTGAGATTGTGTCAAATCTATCAAGTTGGGAAGAACTGACATCTTGACAATATTCGATTTTCCTACTCATAAACATGGGCTATTTCTCCAGTTATCTGGATCTTCTTTGAGGTCTTTCATCCCAATTTTATAATTCTCCTCCTATGGATTTTGTGCACATTGTGTTAGATCTAGACCTAAGTATTTCATTTTTTGTGCTAATGTAAGTGACATTATGTCTTTAATTTCAAATTCTAATTGCTGGAATATATAAGTAATTGGCTTTGCCTATGTTAACTTGTTAACAAAGTTGTATCCTACAACTCTGCTATAATTGCTTATTAGTTTTAGGGGGGGGGTCTTGGTCAACTTTTTTGGATTTTCTTCATAATCGTGTCACATGTTTATTATTTAAAAACAGGAAAAAAAAAACCAGGTACATTTCTTCGTTACCAATCTATTGTCTAATTAACTTTAAATGTCCTTTATCAGCTAGACCATAAACTCTCTAAGTTTCCATCTTGTCATCTCTTTTGTGCTCAGATTCTTATTAGTCTTACCACGTTAAATTGTTGCGGCGCTAAATCACTAGAAGCAAAACGCTTCTAAGTTCGTGCTATTTCGTCAAGTACTCTTTGTTGCTCTTTGGTAGCTACGGTAAACTTGGGTAATTTAGTGCCTGCTTCTCTGGGCGCTAACAGGGATGTTTCATCTAACCCACAGGTCGATGTAAGGACTCAGGGCCCTACACACCAGGTTCTTAGGACAGAACCTGGAGTATGACCCTGAAGAAACACGGTTCTTTAGCGTTTGCCTGCGGCTATGGGTCATGACTCGTGCGCTGTGCCACCATCACCTCGAACAGCCGATGAGCTTTCGCTCAGATGGACAAAGAGTAATAAAGGCCAAGGGAAAAAGTCGTACCAAAGAGGCGAGGGTTGAGACGGGCCCGTGCAGGCGAGGTCTCAGCCCGCGAGCGCAGAGGTCAAGGGAGAGGGTAGAGAAGCCTGGGAGCGGAGCGGGAAGGCGATCCCCGAGGGGCAGATGTCGGGCTTTCCTCGGGCCGGGAGCGGAGGGAGCCAAACGGGCGAGGCCGCACACGGACACGGCCGAGGCCCGCACCGCCGCTCCGCCGGCGGAAAAGGTGCGGAGCCGCACCCGGGGAGCGCGCGGGCGGGCGGCTCTCGGCGCCCCAACCCCCGCGCCCGCCGCGCCCGCCGCGCCCGCCGCGCCCGCCGCCCCCGCCGCCGCCGCCGCCCCCGCCCGTTACCATGGGGACTGGGTCACCTGACCGCGGCCGCGCGCCTGCGCGGGCGGAAGGCGGGGGAGGCGCCGTGACGCGCTGGGCGGGCGGTCCTCGGGCGCGCGCGGCTCTCCCCGCCTCGGGTCTCGGAGTCCGGGCCAGTTACCGGAGGCGGCGGCGGCGGCGGCGGCGGCGGCGGCGGCGGGTCCTGCGACCGAGGTGGGCAGCCGTGGGCGGGCGAAGGGGCGCTCAGGCCGCGTCGGGATGCGGGGGCTGCGGGCGGAGGCGGAGGCGGAGGCGTCTCGGCCTCGGCGGTGTTCGGGGGCGGCGGCGGCGGCGGCGGCGGCGGCGACGACGCCCTCTGCTCGGGGGTCTCCGCCCCTGCTTGCGCCCGGAGGGGCCCGGGGCGAAAGTCGGCGCGGGCCGCTCGCTCTGCCTGCCCGCGTCCGCTGCGGGGTTCGTGGTCCCGCCCGGGCCGGGGGGCGAGGGGCGGCGGGGGCCCGCGGGCGACGGACGGCGGTGAGGCCCGGCCCGCGCCGCCGCCCCCGCTCCCCGCCGCCCCCGCTCCCCGCCGCCCCCGCTCCCCGCCGCCCCCGCAGCTCGGGCGCCGGGTTCCGGGCCGCTCCGCCGTTTTTGTTGCCCTTGGCCGAGGGCCCCCGGGAGCGGCGGGGGCCGGCGGCGGGCTGCGAAGGTCGCGGTGCCAGCCTTGCTCGGACGGCGCTCGGTCCGGTCCCGGGCGGCGGGGACCGCGGTGCCGAGGTGCGTGCGGGGCGCCGAGCCGCGCCTCCCGGCAGCGTGGGGAGGGGAGTTGGCGGCGCGCCTCTCCCTGCAGAAGTTGGAGCGCGGGACAAGCGGTCCAGCGGCCGTGCGCGCGGGGGACCCTCCCCGGACGCGTCGTGACTCAGAGTTTTCATTGCAGGATTTCCTTGTAGTAATGGGAAAGTGAAGGCATATGGATGTGGAAAGTTTCCCTCCGTACCGAAGTGGAGTTATTTGATCACGGGTCTTCCAGTGTACCGGGCTCGGAGGCGATTTCTGGGTTGTCCAGTCTGTATATGTTACCCGTCTGCTCATTTACTGTGTTCTTTTTTTTTTTTTCTTTTTTTCTTCTCTATGTAACTACATTCCTTCGAAAGTACCTTGGGGGACGCCTGCGTGGCTCAGGGGTTGAGCGTCGGCCTTTGCCTCGGGGCGTGACCCCGGGGTCCCGGGATCGAGTCCGCATCGGGCTCCCCGCGGGGAGCCTGCTTCTCCCTCTGCCTGTGTCTCTGCGTCTCTCTCTGTCTTTCTCATGAATAAATAAGATCTTTAAAAAAAAAAAAGTACATTTGGTTTGCCAGACTTAACATCTACGTGTCTGGAAAAAAAAAACTATTAAAAAGGAAAATTACATCGAAAACTGCTGCAGGCTGTTGGCTTTATCTTCAGTGTATGTAGGTGATTAAAATGCACATTTTACTTTTTTTAAAAGTTTTTTATTCATGAGAGACACAGAGAGACGCAGAGACACAGGCAGAGGGAGAAGCAGGCTCCATGCAGGGAGCCCGACGTGGGACTCGATCCCGGGTCTCCAGGATCACGGCCCGAACCCTAGGCAGATGCTGAACCCCAGAGCCACCCAGGTGTCCAAATCTAGATTTTCCAGTCTTTGGCTTTTCTATTTGAGGTTAAGGGCAAACAGTAAAAAAAACAAACAAAAAGTTTTTTCATGTTTTCTGTTACCAGTTTAGTTCTATCAATTTTTGTTCTTTAGGTGGTACTAGGAGCGCCTGGGTGGCTCAGTCAAGTATCTTCCTTCTGCTTAGGTCATGATCCTGTGGTTCTGGGATGCAGTCCCTTGTCTGGCTTCCTGCTCAGTGGGGAGCCTGCTTCTCCCTCTCCCTCTGTTGCGCCCCCGCCCCCCCCCCCCGCTTGTGTTCTCTCTCTTGAATAAATAAATTTTAAAAAAAATCTTAAAAAATAAATTAAAAAAATAAATGGTGTGTAATATTATAGATCAAGTGGCTTGTGCCACTAAATGAAAATAAGGAAGTGGAATGTCTTTTAAAATGTTCAGGAAATAGTCCATTATAATCCAGATTTAACTCTGACAACACTAATTTTTGAGTGTTATAAGGACATAAAAATCATGACCAGAAGAGGATGAATTTACAAATAGTTGGCAGGTGAATGTACTCTTTAATAAAACCATTACCTAAATTAAACATGACTCAACTTTTTTTTCCTGTTTTTGTCAGATTTAGGTACTTTTTTTAGGTAGTAAATGCCAAGATTTTATATAAAAAAAGTTTCTTCAGAACAACTTTAAAATATGTCCTTTATCTAGTAATAGTTACATTAGCATTTATTAATTTCTTTTCCAGTGCTGCCAATATTATTTATGCATTTAGGTTTTGAGGAGGTCAGTAGTAACATGGCTCAAAATGTAGTTTCCTTCCTTCTAAAGGTCCTCCAGTCGGAGATGCCTGGGTCGCTCAGCGGTTGGGCGTCTGCCTTTGGCTCAGGGGGTGATTCCGGAATGCCTGGATTGAGTCCGGCAATGACTTCCTGCGTGGAGCCTGCTTCTCCCTTTGTGTCTCTGCTTTTCTCTCTCTCTTTCTCTGTCTCTCATGAATAAATAAATAAAATCTTAAAAAATTTTAGGCACTGGGGTGTCTCATTTGGTTAAGTGTCGGCCTTTGGCTCAGGTCATGATCCCCAGGTCCTGGGATCTAGCCCTGAATTGGGCCCCCAACTCAGCCAGGAGCTTCCCGCTCTGGTCCTGCCTCTGCTCATGTCCGTGCTCGCTCTCTCTCTTAAATAAATAAAATTAAAAAAAAAAAAGTCCTCCAGCCAGCCACATTTCCTTTCTATAAGAGCCAACTGCTTTGTGTTTCTTAGGTATCCATCCAGGGATATCTTATAACTGTACAAACATAGAAATCTATTCTGCTCCTTCCTCTTTTTTTATTGTAATAAAATACACATAACAGAATTTATCATCTTAACCATTTTTAAGCATGTAGTTCAGAGGTATTAAAAACATTGACTATGTTGTACAATCATCACCACCATCTGTCCTTAAATAACTCAACTTGTACGGTGGGTACTCTGTAACCATTCAGCAATAACTCCACATTCTCTCCTTCCCCCAGCCCTTGGTCACCATCCTTATATCTTTACAATTTTGAGTAAGTACCTCATATAAATGGGATCATACGGTATTTGTCATTTTGTGATTGGTTCATTTCACCTAACAAAGTCTTCAAGATTCATCCAGCATGTTGCAGAAATTCCTTCCATTTTAAAGCTGAATAATGTTCCATTGTATGTGCATACCACATTTTGCTTGTCCATTTATCAATAGATAGATACTTGCATTACTTCCATGTTTGAACTTTTGTGGATATTGCTGTTATGAACATGGGTGTACAAATATCTCTTTAGATACAGATTTTAATTCTTTTGGATGTATACCCAGAAGTGGAATGCTGGATCATATTTTTTTTTTTTTTTTTTTTTTGTGGAACTACCACACTTTTTTATAGTGGGTATACCATATTACATTCCCATCAACAGTGCACTGGGTTCCAGCTTCTCCACATCCCTGCTAATTGATACTTAAAAAAAAAAAAGCCAATATAGTCAACAAGTGTTGTACTAGTTTTGGATATACAGTATAGTGATTCAATGATACCATATATCACCCAGTGCAAATGCATTCCTTAATTCCCATCACCAATTTTACCCATCTCCCACCCATTGCCTTTCTGATAACTGTCAGTTCTCTATAGTTAAGAGTCTTGTTTTTTTGGTTTGCCTTTTTCCCCCTTTGTTCATTTGTTTCTTAAATTCCACATATGAGTGGAATCATGTGGTATTTGCCTTTTTTCTTATTTTGCTTAGCATACTGTCTAGCTTTATCCATGTCATTGCAAATGACAGGGTGTTACTCTTTTCTATGGCTGATTAATCACTGTGTGTGTGTGTGTGTGTGTGTACATCCTTCATCTTCATTTGTCTGTTGATGGACACTTGGGTTGCTTTCATAATTTGGCTATTGTAAATAATACTGCAGCAAACACCGGGGTGCCAGTATCCCTTTAAACTCATTTTTGTATTTTTTTTTTTTTTTTAGATAAATACCCAGAAGAGCAATTACTGGATAATAGGGTAGTTCTATTTTTAACTTTTTGAGGAACTTTCATAGTGTTTTCCAAAGTGGCTGTACCATTTTGCATACCCACCAACAATGCAAGAGGGTTCCTTTTTCTTACATCCTGGCCAACACTTATTTTTTTCTTGTGTTTTTGATTTTAACCATTCTGATAGGTGTGAAGTGATATCTCATAGTTTTGATTTGCATTTCCCTGGTGATGAGTCATGTTAAACACCTTTTCACGTGTCTATTGGCCATCTGGATGTCTTTTTTAGAGAAACGTTTGTGTCTTCTACCCACTTTTAAAATGAATTATTTGTTCTTTGGTGTTTGAGTTATATACGTTCTTTATATATTTGAATACTAACCCAGTATGTTATTTGCAAATATCTTCTCTCATTCTGTAGGTTGCTGTTTATTTTTGTTGATTGTTCCTTTTGCTGTGCAGAAACCTTTTATTTTGAGGTAGTCCAGTAGTTTATTTTTGCTTTTGGTTCTCTTGCCTTAGGAGACTTATCTAGAAAAATGGTGCTACAGCCCATGCGAGAGCCGTTACTGCCTGTCCTCTTTTTTTTGGATTTTATGGTTTCAGGTTTCCCTTTTTAGGTCTTTAATCCAATTTGAGTTTTTGTGTATGGTGTGAGAAATTGGTCCAGTTTCATTCTTCTGCTTGTATTTGACAAGTTTTCTCTCAATATGTTTTTTTTTTTTTTGATAGTAGCCATCCTAATGGGGGTGAGGCATCTCCCAGTTTTGATTTGCATTTTTGTAATGCTTAATGGTGTTGAAGATTTTTTTTTCATGTATTTATGGCCATTCTTGTATCTTTTTTGGAGAAATGTCTATTCAAGTCCTTTGCCAGTTTTTTTTTCTTGTTGAGTTTTAGTAGTTCTCTAAATATTCTAAGTATTAATCCTTTATTGGATAAGTGATTTGGAGATGTTTTCTCCCATTCTGTGGGTTGCTTTTTTGCTCTGTTGATGTTGTCTTTTGATCTACAAAATTTTAAATTTTTTATGAAGTCCAATGTATCTAGATTTTCCTTTGTTATCTGTGTCTTTGGTATCATGTCCAGAAAAATCACTGTTAAGTCCAAGGCTATGAATCTTCTTTCCTATCTTTTCTTCTAAGAGTTTTTATTGTTTTAGGTCTTAAATTTAGTTCCTTTATTTTGAGTTGAATTTGGAAATAGTATTATGTAAGGGTCATCTTCATGCTTTTGGACATGGATATCCAATTTTTCAGCACCAGTTGTTGAAAGACTTTTTTATTCATTGAATGGTCTTGGCCCTCTTGTCAAAAACCATTTGACCGTATAGGTGAGGGTTTATTTCTTTTTTTTTTAATTTTTTTAAATTTATTTATTTATGATAGTCACAGAGAGAGAGAGAGAGAGGCAGAGACATAGGCAGAGGGAGAAGCAGGCTCCATGCACCGGGAACCCGATATGGGATTCGATCCCGGGTCTCCAGGATCGCGCCCTGAGCCAAAGGCAGGCGCCAAACCGCTGTGCCACCCAGGGATCCCCGGTGAGGGTTTATTTCTAGGCTATTTTTTTCCCATTGATTTGTATACCATTATACTAAAAGATTAGTTTTGATTATTGTAGCTTTATAATAAGTTTTGAAATCAGGAAGATGAGCCTTCTGATTTTATTCTTTTTCAAGATTATTTCGGATGTTTGAGTCCCTTGAGACTTCATATAAATTTTAGGATGAGTCTTTCTATTCCCTGAAAAAAAAATCACTGTGATTTTGATAAGGATTGCATTGAATCTTGAGGTCACTTTGGCTGATACATTTTAACAGTATTAAGTCTATCAATCCATGAACATGGATGTGCTTCATCTTATTTATATCCTCTTTGATTTCTTTCAGCAGTGTTTTGTAATTTTTTTAAAATGATTTATTTTAGAGAGCATGGGCACGAGCACAGGCAGTGGGGTGGGGTAGGGTGGGGGCCAAGGGAGAGGAAGAGAATCTTAAGCAGACTCCCTGCTGAGTGCAGAATCTGACCTGACTCAATCTCATAACCTTGAGATTAGGACCTGAACCAACATCAAGATTGTATACTTAACCAACTGAGCCACCCAGTTACCCCTATAGTTTTCATTGTACAAGCCTTTCATTCACCTCCTTGATTAAATTAACAAATTTGTTAATTTGTAAGTATTCTTTTTGAAGCTATTGTAAAATAGTAACAATTTTCAGATTGTTTATTTTTCATGCATAGAAATAAACTGATTTTGTGCATTGACTATACCCTGCTACATTGCTGAATTTATTAGTTCTAACAGCTTTTTCTTTGTGACATCTTTATAGTTTTCTAAACCTTAAACATATAAATCAAATAATCTGCACAGATCATTTAACTTATGTTTCAATTTGGATGCTTTTTATTTCTTATTTTTGCCCAACTACTCTGGCTAGAACTTCCAGTAATATGTTGAATAGAAATGGTAAAAGTGGGTTTCTTTGCCTTCTTTCTGATCTTAGAGGAAAAACAATCAGTCTTCATCATTGAGTTTTTGGTGTGGGTTTTTCATATGTGGCTTTTATTATGTAGATGTAATTATCTTCTATTCCTAATTTGTTGAGTGTTTTTTCATAAAAGGTTGTTGAATTTTATCAAATGTTTTTTTCTGCATCAATGGAGATGATCATGTGTTTTTATTTCCCTTTATTTTGTTGATGCAGCCTATTATATTGATCAGTTATTTGTATGTTGAACCATCCTTGTATTCCAGAAATAAATCCCACTGGTTAAAAGATGTATAATCCTTTAATGTGCTATTGAATTCCATTTGCCAGTATTTTGAAGATTTTTTGCAGTGTTTATAAGGGATATTGGTCTGTAGTTTTATTTCTGGGAGTGACTGACTTGGATATCAGGTTAATGCTGTCTTCATAGAATGGGTTAGGAAATATTCCCTTCAACTTTTGCCAAATTTTAAGAAGGATTGGTAATCTTTTTTAAATGTTTAGAAGAATTCACCAAGGAAGCTTAAGGTTTATGGCTTTTATTTGTTGGGAGATATTTGATTACTGATTCAGCCAGTAGTTATAGGTATATTGAGATTTTTGATTTATATGTGATTTAGTTTTGGTAGGCTTTATATTTCTTGGAATTTGTCTATTTAATCTAGGTTATACAATACTTTGGTGTACAGTCATTCATAGTACTGTCATAATTTCTGTAGAATCAAGTGCATATTCCCATTTCTCATTTTAGTATTTTGACTTTTCTCTTTCTGTCTTTGGCTAACAAAATGTTTGTCAATTTTGTTTCTTTTTTTCTCAGATCATGTTTTGGTTTCATTGTTGTTGTTTTCCTCTATTTTCTAGTTCATTTATCTTCTAGTTCATTTATCTTTAGTCTTTATGATTTCCTTACTTCTGCTAGCTTTAGGTTTAGTTTGTACTTTTTCTAGATCTTTAAGTTCCCTCTTGCTTGTAAGACAAATATTACCATGTTTATATACTGCTCTCCAAAACATGCTTTGTTTTTTAATGTTATTTTAGACCTTTCTATGTTAATGTATATAGAACTTCCTTCTTTGAAGTATTTTGCTATTGCAGTTGGTGCTTCAAGAATAAGCTTTTATATATGTCACTTGTTATGTGCAAATATATTTGTGGACTGGATGCTGCAGGGTTGGAGGGTATCTGTATTCATAATTTTGAGAGATACTTCAAACTTACTTTGGGGAATTGTACTTCCATGAGTAATATATGAGTGTTTTAAAAAACCTTACTATCGAAGTCTGTTGTCAAACTTTGGAGTTTTGCCAGTCCAATAGGTCAGAAATGGAACCTTATGGGTAAGAGGAAAGTATTCTGCTTAATAGTATATTTCATATGGCCACATTTCACAATGGCTTATCATGAGAATTTCTCTGGCTAATTATTAATGAGTTCCTAAGTCCTTCCATGAAATCTGTGTCAGCCTGGGAAGCTATTTTTAACTTGTGCCCAGGTAATTCTGATCTGATGATTAGCCAAATTTGAGAACCATTGCTATAGACAGCTGTTGACTTTATCACAGTGAGTTCATCGACATCATTTATGAATCATCTAGAATGCTTAGTGTACCATAAAACATAGTCATCACCATTTACCATCTGAGCCCAATGGACACTTCTTTTTTTATATATATTTTAGTTCATCTTCAGAAAAATTTGCCAAAGTGATGGTAAAGGGACGGTTGAAGCACAGTTTTGCCTGAAATACAATTTAAGTAACAACTGGAACACAAGAAACCCATAGGTTTTTGTTGTTTTTCTGTTTTTAAAGATTTTTAAATTTATTTATACCATGAGCTGGGTGGGCAGGGACAGAAGGAGAAAGAGCATCTCAAGCAGACTCTGCGCTGAGTGCAGAGCCTAATGCAGGGCTCACTCTAATAACCCTGAGATAATGACCTGAGCTGAAATCAAGAGTTGCCTGCTTAACAGATTGAGCCACCCTAGAACCTCAAGAAACCCACATTTTTATTGTAAATTTCCTGGATGTGAAAGTGTATATAGCTGAAATGGGCAACATCTTTTTGAGTACAACTAATTGCTCATCAGTTGTCACGTGTGAAATTAGCACATGTCCCTCTTTTATTGTTCCCAGGTCAAATACATCTCTGATATGTTATAGTTCATCATTACATATGGTTCTCCTTCATGAACTTGGTTGTCAAACTACAATACTGATACTAGATTTCATATACATCTCTAATAGATTCTGTTGTTACCATCTGGTACTTTGGACTTGTATTTCCAAAATGTAGTATTTTACAAATTTTAATGGCTTATAATTTTATGGCAAGGTTGACCCTTTTTCTTCTATGTTTGCAGAGAATTTTCATCTATATATTATAAACACCAATTAGAATAACCAGTGTGATGACTTTAAAAAATTTTCATTACATTACTGTTTTTTTCCAGTCATCTTTGTTTAAACACCAACCTTCATTTGGCCACTTAAAATCCATTATCAAGTAAATTTTGGTCTACAAATATAAGAGAATAAAAGATGGTAATATTTTATTAGTAAAAAGGATCGAGGGACTTGTTTCAAAATGTTGCATGATAATGTTCTTTTGAATGAGTGAAAAAATATTTCTTTTATTAATTACAGGTATGTTTACTTATTAAACTTGAAAAATTTTAATTAGGAGATCATCATGGTCTGAAAATTCATAGTCTGTGATTTGCGTATATGATCAGTTTCCTCATTATCATAAGATTCTAGCATACAGTTACTTGTATTCTGATTTGTCTCATAAATGTCTTCCTCCTTCAGTTTCCTATTCTCTGCCATCATGCGTGAAAAATGGAAAAATTTCAAGTGTTTAAGGAACACTTTGGGAAACAAGCTACAGATATAGTGTCTTCAGAGTTTATATGTTCTTGAAAGAAGATGCAGTAATTTGGGTAGTACAAACTGAAGGATGAAAGAATGCAGTATTTCACTCACTGTTGCATCATTCTGGGCGATCTTATCTTTTTTTTTGTTATTTTAGTTTCTTAGCATAGTTGCAAATAACTGATGAATTTTTTTTTTTTTTTTAAGATTTTATTTATCTATTCATGAAAGAGAGAGAGAGACAGATAAACAGCCAGAGGGAGAAGCAGGCTCCATACAGGGAGCCCGATGTGTGGGACTCTATCCCGGAAATACAGGATTACGCCCCGGGCCGAAGGCAGGCGCTAAACCGCCGAGCCACCCAGGGATCCCTACTGATGAATTTTGATATAATTCTGAATTGATGAAATAGAAAGATATTTCAAGGTGGAGGAAAATAAATTCACTAAAATCCTATAACAGATGTTAGGTTTATGAAAAAGTCCAGTTGAACCCTTATATGATCGAGTGATTTTACTACATTTAAAGGTTTTCTTTTTCTTTTTTCTTTGGAAAGATCTATAAGAAAGAATAAAAGTCACTAAATAGAATGCTAAAAAAAAGGAACTCAAAAATTAAAATGGGTCCATTGGACCCTGATAGTATACAAAGGGTTGAGGACAGATTTCTGAACCTTGGTCTAGACTTGATTGTTTTAGTTTCTGGGCTAGGACTCCAGAATCTTTATTAACATTTCTAGTTTATACTTAACGGACTTTAAACTTGAAGAAATCCTATTTTAGGACCTTAATGTGATTTTTAATTTGCTGTTATATGTTAGTATAGTAGTTCCCTCTTATCTGCATGGTCAACTGTGGTCTGGAAGCTGATGATCCCCTTTCTGATGTATCATCATCAGGTCAGTAGTAGTCTAACACTAGGTCACAATGCCTATGTCATTTACCTCACTTCATCTCATCATTGTATCTCTAATGTCATCATAAGAAGGGCAGGTACAGTATAGTAAGATATTTAGAGAACACATTCATACAAATTTCGCAGTATTTGTTTTATTGTTAGCTATTGTTATTAATTTCTTACTCTACCTAACTGTAACTTAAACTTTATCTTATGTATATATGTGCAGGAGAAAGCATAATATGTAATATAGTTTCAGTACTATCCCTAATTTAGATATCCACTGGGGGTCTTGGAATGTGTCCCCTTTGGATTAAGGGGGCAGGTAGGACTGTACTTTAGGTTACTTTCCTGATGTGCATTTGTTTTTTCTTGTGCTAATTTAAAAAGTTTTATACCGTATTATTGAAGCTAATTAGTCTTCTATGTTTAAATAAGGGAATGGTTTGATGTGGTGTTCCTTTGAAATAATTTATGGAACTAGAACATTCAAACCCATTGCTATTGAAGAGTTCCAGGAATATAGCATATAATGACGGGTATTTAAAAAAAAACTGTATCATACATTAAATTGAGACCCTGGAAAGAAGCTTAAGTTTTTGACAGAGCTGAAACTAAACTTGGGTTTTATTCCAACAGTATGTTTTTTAATTTTTTAAATTTTTAAAAATTAAGATGTAATAGATCTATAACATATTAGTTTTAAATGTACATCTAAAAAAATCTCACAGAGACAAATGTCAAGAAACTTAGCATCCATATCTTTTTTCTAGGGGTTTTTAGGCCTTATGTTCAAGTCTTTAATACATTTTGAGTTGAATTTTGTGTATGGTGTAAGATAATGGTCCAGTTTCATTGTGTTGCATGTGTCTGTCCATTTTTCACAGCACTATTCATTAAAAAGACTGTCTTTTCTTCATTGTATATTCTTGACAACTTTGTCATAAGTTAATTGACCGCATATATGTGGGTTTATTCCTGGATTCTCTTCTCTCCCATTTATCTGTGTGTCTGTTTTTATGCCAGTAGCATTCCCTTTTGATTACTGTAGCTTTGTAACGTAGTTTAAAATCTGGAAGTGTGATGCCTCCAGCATTGTTCTTTCAAGAGTGCTTTGGATGGGATCCCTGGGTGGCGCAGTGGTATGGCGCCTGCCTTTGGCCCAGGGCGTGATCCTGGAGACCCGGGATCGAGTCCCACATCGGGCTCCCGGTGCATGGAGCCTGCTTCTCCCTCTGCCTGTGTCTCTGCCTCTCTCTCTCTGACTATCATACATAAATAAAAATTAAAAAAAAAAAAGAGTGCTTTGGCTGTTTATAGAGTCTTTTGAGGTTCCATACAAATTTTAGGATTCTTTATTCTAATTCTTTGAAAATGCTATTGGAATTTTTATAGAGATTGCATTAAATATGTAGATTGCTTTGGGAAGTATGGACATTTTAACAGTGTTAATTCTTCCAGTCCATGAACACAGACTATCTTTTCATTTTTTTGTATTCAGTTTTTCTCAGCATTGTCTTATGGTTTCAGTTTATAGATCTTTCATCTCTTTGATTAAGTTTATGCTTAAATATCTTATTCTTTATCATTAGATGCATTTGTGAATGGAATTATTTTAACTTTTTTTTGTTTTAGCTTATTAGGATGTAGAAGCACAGATGCTTTTGTACATTGATTTTTTTTATCCTAACAGTTCTACTGAGCTTGTTTATTAGTTCAAACAGTTTTCTTGGTGGAGTTTTTAGGGTTTTCTATAGATAAAATATCACCCACATACAGGGACAGTTTCAGCTTCCTCTTTTCCAATTTTGATGCCTTTTTTTTTTTTTTTTTCCCTTGCCTAATTGCTCTGGGTAGAACTTCCAATCCTGTATTGAGTAAAAGTGGCAAGAGTGAGCATCCTTATCTCTACATTTTTATTCTTTTCTCCTTTTATATTTTTAATGTCATAATTTACATAATTTTTATCTTATGTATTCCTCAGCAAATTATTACACTTAAAGTTTTGTGTTGGGGATCGCTGGGTGGCTCAGCGGTTTAGAGCCTACCTTTAGCCTAGGGTGTGATCCTGAAGTCCTGGGATCAAGTCCCACATCAGGCTCCCTGCATGGAGCCTGCTTCTCTCTCTGCCCGTGTCTTTGCCCCCCCCCCCCGCCCCCATGTCTTTCATGAATAAATAAATAAAATCTTAAAAGATAAGTTTTTTTTTTTAAGATTTTATTCATCCATCTGACAGAGCATGACAGTGGACAGAGGGAGAGGGAGAAGCAGGGGTTCCTCTCACAGCAGGGAAGTCCGACGCAGGACTTGATCCTAGGACCCCGGATCATGACCCAAGCTGAAGGCAGACAAATAACCGACTGAGCCACCCAGGCACCCCTCTTGTACTTAAAGTTATTTTTATTTTTGTTTTTTAGCATTCATACTAGCTTTGTAAGTGATTGCCTCTTTATGGAACTAGATTATTCTGAATTTTACAATATATTTATTTTTACCAGTGAGATTCATATTTTCTTATGCTTTCCTGTAATTAGCTTCCTTTGGTTTCTTGTCAGTCTCATCTAGCTTTCGCTTGTCTGGAAAACTTATCTCTCCTTCAATTCTAAAGGACAATTTTACTGAGTAGAGTATGCTTAGTGGCAGTTTTTTTCTTTGTATTATTCGACTTCTTCTGGGCTGCAAGGTTTCTGCTAAAAAGTGTGCGTAGAGTCTTATGGAGGTTCCTTTGTACATAACAAGTTGTACCTAACAAGCTTTTCCTGCTTTTAAGATTCTTTCTCTCTTTTAACTTTTGACATTTAATTATAATGTGTTTTGATGTGGGTCTCTTTGGGTTCATTTTATTTGGAACTTTATGGACTTCCTGGACTTGGATATCTGTTTCCTTCTCCAATTTAGAGAATTTTTTTAGCCATTATTTTGTCAAATTTAAAATTTCTGCCCCTTTTCCTCTTCTCCCTTTGGGACCTTTATAATGGGGATGTTTGTTTGCTTGATGTCCTGTTAGTCTCTTATGCTGTCTTTGCTTTTTCTCCCTCCCTTCCCTTCCCTTCCCTTCCCTTCCCTTCCCTTCCCTTCCTTCCCTTCCCTTCCTTCCCTTCCCTTCCCTTCCTCCTTCCCTTCCCTTCCCTTCCTTCCCTTTTTCTTTCTTTTTCTTTTTCTTTTTCTTTTTCTTTTTCTTTTCTTTTCTTTTTTTTTGTGTTCTTCATTTAGTCTGTTCTTGAATCCTTCTATTGTATTTCTCAGTTAAATTATTGTATTTTTCAGTTCTGTGATATTTGCTTGGTATTTTCATGTATTTTCTTTTGAAATTTTCACTTTTTTCATCATTTGTTCTCTGAGCCAAGTGAGCATATATATTGACTGCTATTTCGTCAGGTGAATTGTTTATCTCCATATCACTAAGGTCTTTTACTCAGGTTTTATTTTGTTCTTACTTGAAATATTCCTTTGTTTCTTTATTTTACTTGACTTTCTTTTTTTTTTTTTTTAATTTTTTTTTTATTTATTCATGATAGTCACACAGAGAGAGACAGAGAGGCAGAGACACAGGCAGAGGGAGAAGCAGGCTCCATGCACCGGGAGCCCGACGTGGGATTCGATCCCGGGTCTCCAGGATCGCGCCCTGGGCCAAAGGCAGGCGCCAAACCGCTGCGCCACCCAGGGATCCCTTTACTTGACTTTCTATTGATTTCAGTGATTAGATTAAGTCATCTCTCTGTCTTGAGTGACACAACTCACTTTAAGAGATGAACTTCATCATCTAACTGAGTTCTTGGTTGTCTCATACTTTTTAAATTGTCCAAATAGCCTACTTTATTCTTAGTTGCTCCCAGTAGTTGAAGGAGTGACAAGATCTGTCAGTGTTCCAAAGGGGAGGATCTTAGTCAACACATAGATTCAGGGACCTCAGGCTGCAGCTTTTAATGTATGCAAAATACCTCTTTAAGGGAAAGACTTCTGTCGGTCCATTCTGTGTTGTGCCCTAGGGTGATAGTTCGCTTGGTTTTGTTATAGTACTGTGGAACCTGTGAATACAGGCTTCCTCACTACCAAAGCCTGTTTGTTTATCCAGGGATGTGCCCTATGGGAAATAGTCTGTGTGCCAGGCCTGTACACTAGCTTCTGTCTTGGAGACACCGAAGACTTGGTAGGGGGCAAAGGAGAGGCACCCAGTGGCCTTCTCAGTCTTTGGAGAGTACTGTAGTCAGCTCTTAGATGTGTGTTTAATTAGAAGCCTATTCCTCAGGCTACAGCTATGAGGATAAGCTAATAGACTTCTTTCATAGAAAAACTGGAGGTGCATTTATTTCAGTCTGCTGTTTGTGTTGTGCCTTGGGGAAGATAGCCTGTGAACAACTGTTTCTGTTTCTTATAGTCTTATGGGATTGATGAATTTAAGCCTTACTGGCCACCAGAGCCAGGAAGTCAAGGAGTTATCTTTGGGCAGCAGCTACAAAAGCTAGAGTACCAGATGTGTTGTATCGCACTTTAAGATTACTGATTCTGCAGTCCCGAATTTTCATTATCCTATGATTTTTTTTAACAGCTGGGATTAAACAAATACTATTTTAACTTAAACAATCACATGTCATTTTAAAAAATGAAGACCAGTTTTCGTAGTTGGTTTGATTGAGGGAATGCGGTCAGCAACTCAGAAAATGATATGCATTGCCATTCCAGGTGATATTATCTGGAAACCTTTACTAGTATGTTTCTTACCTCATTTACCAGAGTATAGCATCTAAGAAGCAAACTAACTAGATGTTCCAAAATATCACATATGGTATTTGAGTTATGGAGGCTTTTAGTCTGCACATATGTAAAGACTCTAAGGAAGCTACCCTGACATTGCCCTGAGGATATGGGAGAGCCAAATGGGAAAGTTGATACTCAGAATAGTCAGGTATTTTTTTATTTTTAGATGTTCTAAACAAACCCTGAAAGTGTTCCAAGCTCTGAGAAACCTTTTAGTAGAAACTAATTTAGGGGTTATTTCCTAAGGCCTAGTGGTGCACTGGGTGCAGAGGTTTTTCATTATGCATGGAGAGAGTTTAGAATGGGCCAAACCTAGTCTAGGGGTAAGTGGAGACCAGTTCTTTCCAGGAATTAGACCAGTGAAACAAAGCTTTACAGTCAGGAATGTGCTCAAACTCTCCGGTAGAGTAGATGGCAAGATGTTTTGCCTACTAATTTCAGGGTCACTGGGATCTATACCTTATTATTGATTCTCAGTCAGCTGAAGGGGAGGCCTAGGAGCAAAATTCTGTAGTCAGTACAATAATAGTGTGTGAGAGGAGTTTTAAGTGAAAGTAAAATGCGAGTTCACATACTGATATAATAGAATTATTTTCACAATCTCTTTGAATCTCATTATTGGTCATTCTGAAATTCCAACCGTACTTGAAAGGATTTTTCAAAGGTAGTTTGGTAGTTCTTAAAAAAGGGCTAATTGTTTTTGACATTAGATCAAAGATGAACTCACTCCTACAAGTTAATGGAACCCTTAAGAAAAATAATACAAGAATTTATTATTCACCCAGAAAGCTTTTAACAGTTTGTATTCAAAGATGTAGACTGGAAAGATAAGAAAATTTGAACTTTTCTTTTTTTTTTTTTTTTAAATTTTTATTTACTTATGATAGGCACACAGTGAGAGAGAAAGAGAGGCAGAGACACAGGCAGAGGGAGAAGCAGGCTCCACGCACCGGGAGCCCGACATGGGATTCGATCCCGGGTCTCCAGGATCGCGCCCCGGGCCAAAGGCCGGCGCCAAACCGCTGCGCCACCCAGGGATCCCAAATTTGAACTTTTCAATGAATGTTTGAAAGATATCTTGTTTACTGCTGTTTTGGCAATATTGATCAAAATTTAGTAAATATTTGACTTGTTTTAGGATCAGGAATTATGCTAGGGAAATAAAGGCCTTGATTTCAAGAACCAGAGAAACATAAACTTAGCTGTATAACAGGGAGAGTGAAACTGCTGAAGTTAGAGAAACCTGTTAGGTTGAGGTCATCAAAGGTGTCCTCACAGAAGTAGCTCTTGACTGGGGTTTTGAAAGAGAAGTCCTCAAAAGGGATTTTGGGAAGAGGAAGCAGCTTTTGCAAAGATAGGGGGCACAGAAGCACTTGACCAGGATGGGAAGTAGCTGGGAAACAAAGGGTTGTGGGAGGGGAGGTGGGCGGGGGGTGGGGGGTGGGGTGGTAACTGGGTGAGGGTCACTAAGGAGGGCACTTGATGGGATGAGCACTGGGTGTTATATGTTGGCAAATTGAATTTAAATTAATAATTTAGAAAAAAAAGAAATAGAAGGCTGTTGCAGCTAGAATGTTGTAATGTTTAGAAAGAAATTATGTGAAATGAAGCCACAAAAATAGTTTGTGAAGTAAAATAGTTGAGGAATCCTTCGTACTTTAGAAAAATGATGAGAGTTAAGGTCACATATTCGAACAATCCTGAAACTAAATTTTTTAAAAAGTGTAAGTTGTGATGATACTTTTTATTTAAAAAAATGTCTGAAAAGCCCGTTTCTTTTCTGGGATTGAGTTTGAATATTTGTATGAGCATGAAGTAATTTTTAGGAAATGAGTGTGACCTCAGGGTTGTTCAGACAACTTCAGTTAATATTTGTTTAAGGAAAAGCTTTATGAGGGAAATGTTTGAGAAAACTCACTGAATTTTGAAATTTACCACTCATCCAATTCACTTTTCATGAGGAAAAGGGGATCTTGTATGTGACCAGTGGCAGAAGTAAAAGTAGAAATCTAAAATAGAAATAGTACCACATTAAAAGCCGACATTTGTTCCAGTGAATTTAAAATAATTTTATGATACTGATAAAATGGTTGGAAATGTAAATAAAACATGTTTACAGGGGGAAGCTTAATGATTTTTTGAGACACAGAAAGGTTACTGCATTTTGTTTCCCTGAATTAATAGAATTAAACCATTTCTTACTGTATTTTCTCACGAATTTGCATTTTATTCACATATGTAAGCCCTGTTTTCCCCTTAAAAACTGTATCAGGCCATTTTTTTAAAAAAGATTTTATTTATTTGAGAAAGAGGGGAGAGCACGAGCATGGAGAAGAGGGAGAGGGGGGAGCAGACTCCTCACTGAGCAGGGAAGCCTGATGCAGGGCTTGATCCCAGGATCCCAGGATCTTGATCTGAGCAAGATCATGACCTGAGTGGAAGCCAGACACTTAACCACTTAACTGACTGAGCTGTCCAGGTGCCCCTGTATCAGGCCATTGTTTATTTGGCATTTTATTGGAGGTTCTAGCCCAGGAAAATTAGGCAAGAAAGAAAGGGAAGGAGGGAAGAGCAGACAAAGGATTTGAATTGTTATTTTTTCCAAAGATATACAAATGGACAATAAATGAAATAATGCTGAACATCATTGATTATTAGAGAAGTACAAATCAAAACTACAGTGGGATGCTATTTCACATCTACTAGGATGGCTGTAATAAAAAAGACAGTAGCAAGTATGGCAAAGATACAGAGAAATTGGAACTCTCCCTTATATGTTGCTGATGGGAATGTAAAATGGTACAGTCACTTTGGAAACCAGTTGGCATTTTTTCAAAAAGTAAAATAGTTACCATGTGACCCAGCAACTCTACTCTTAGTTATAAACCAAGAGAATTAAATATATATATGTCTACACAAACACTGGTTGTAAATGTTCATTAGCGTCGTTAGTAGCATTATTCATGATAGTCAAAGGCTGTAAAGATCCAAAATGTTACTGACTGATCAGTGGGTACCCAAAATTTAGCCCAGTGCCTATAGTCGGGATGTTATTCCGTCATAAAAAGGGGTGAAGTATTGGTATGCACTATAGCATGGATGAATTTTGAAAGCATTATACTAGGTGAAAAAGAGATACAAAAGTCCACATATACTGTAATTCCAGATTAAATGTTCAGAATAGGCAAATCAAGAAGCAGAAAAATTTTTAGTTGCCTGGACCTGGAGGGAGGGGAGAATGGATAGGCATAGAGTTGTTTTTTTTTTTTTTTTTTTTTTTTTTTGGAGGGGGGCAGTGATGGAAATGTTCTAATACCAGATGGTAGGGATGAGTGCACAACTGTAGATATATTAAAACTGAAGAATTGTATACTCTAAAACTGTGAATTTTATGGTATGTGAAGTATATACATTTTTTTAAAAAGATTTATTTATTTTGGAGTGCACGAGTGGGAGGAGCAGAGGGAGAAGGAAAGAGAATCTCAGGCAGGCTCTGCACTGAATGTGGAACTGGATGTAGGGCTTGATCTCAGGACCCTGAGTCATGACCTGGGCCAAAACCAAGAGTTGGCTGCTTAACTGACTGTGCCACCCAGGTGCCCCCAAAGTACGTAGATTTCAGCATCCAGCTAAGAGACAGAAACTATAGTAACTTGAACAGTGAAAGTTCAATGTACAGAATTATTAACTGTAACATGAACCGGAATTGGTTAGTAAAAAGTAAAGAGAACTTTAATGAATACAGGACAGATTTAATAAGTATCTACTAACCCCTGGGCTGAGTTAGAGTGCCCCAGGAAGAGACTGCCCTCTTCTGTGCCTGAAAGCCAGGCCTTGTTGGAGAGTGCAGCTGTTGGTCAGTGGATGATGAAGTTGGTTTTCAAAACCAGTTTACTGGAAAGTCTCCCTTTGGAGTGCTGGTGGAGGTCAGCTCCAGGAAGGGTGCTGCACCTTGGAACTTGGTGCACATGAGAGGAGTGTTAGGGAAAGCTACTTATGGGAAGATGCCTTGCAGGTGGCACCATGCTAGTAAGCTGCTCAACAGATGTGGGGGTCAGTGTTGGTTCTGTGCACTGCAGGAGTTGAGTGCTTAAAAAGCTGTTTCCTGCCAGGGGCAAGATGCTAGAGAAGCAGGTACTGCAGCAGCCTACCTGGAGTGGCATCCCAGAACCTTTAAGGAAAAACCTTTTCTCCTCCAGTGTATCTCCAGCTCCTTGCATTGACGAAGCGCAACCTCATGCTAGCTGGCCACAAAGCAATATTTAAGGGGACTGGCTCCATTTGCAGAGCCCCCAGTAATGTGTGGATTTGGGAGGTGGGAGGTAATACATTGATAGCCAGCTCAAGAACCTCTGACATACCCTATGCCAATTAGAGATAAATTCTATTTTGTTGGGTTCAAAGGAAGTACCAGATCTCATAGTTATGACTAAACAAAATTTTCAAGTACATAGCCTTGTAATACTTTGAGAACTTTGTTGTAAATTATTACAAAAAGCAATTTATGGTTGCTAAAAAACATTGAGCAGTATAGAAATGTTTAAAATGTAAAAATTTCTCTTATTCCTCAGTCCCTTAATATCTGTATCATTTGTCTCCTAAAATTAAAACTATTGCTAATGATTGCTGTTAAAACAGTTGTTTTTTCTAAGTACATATATAATGATAGATGTGTGCATACACACACATATATATATATTCCCTCCCCCCGCCCCCCGTCATAGAGATTTCATAGATAATTGTATAGGAGCTCTTCTAGGTTTTTTTTTTGGATATAGTCTTTTTTCATTTGCCAAGCACTTGTGTAAGCTAGGGTAAGTCAGATAACCATTCTCTTTGATTTTTTAAACTTTTGAAATGAAGGGACTTTTACTTGAAGGGAAATTTAAAATCTGCAGTGGATATAGTTTGATAGTAGTAACGGAGGATGAAGTAGTTTAGTAACCAGTAATCAGTTTTTAGTGTAGGCTAGATGTTCATATTTTTCCATGTGTTCTACAATTTAAATGTTTCTTATTGTGTTACAAATTTGCATATGTTTATATGTATTGCTGGTTTATGTATACTATTTAAATTTCAATGAAATTTGAAAGTTACAGAAATTTGTTTTTTCTTTAGAAAAATCCTGCAAAAATGTCTCTCTACCCATCTCTTGAAGACCTAAAGGTAGACAAAGTTCTTCAGGTATGTCTAAGTTGTTTATGTGCTTTTCTTTAATATATACATTGTCACACATTCTACTTATAGGTGAAGTGAAGCAAAAAACTTAAATAGTGGATGTATTCATTTTTACATTAAACTTTTCAGTTTATTAATTGCAGACTAAAAAGTTATTAATTGCAGGCTGAAAAGTTACAGAAAAGCTACCAATTCTTTTTCATTTCACTATGAATTAATAGATATGGGATATTATTACTTTAAAACTGGACTTAAACTCAAGATAGCTTGATTTTAAGACTCAAGTTTAAATTAAATACCATATATTTATGTTGGTAAAATACACTTCAACTTTTTAGATGCTCATAATTTTATTTAAAATTAGTATGTAGTTCTTTGGATCTTCAGATAGGACCTATCTTTAAAAATAATTCTTTGCCTTTACTGAGAAGTTAAAAATTATAAAAATGGTGAATGCTATTAGAAGTAATGTAAAGCACAATGATAGTGATTTCCTTTAAGTGGCAGACGTTTTATGTGAATATCCTCTAAATGTCTAAGTGTTAGAGATTATAGTATTTCTAATTTTATGAAGTCAAAAACTTTTTGTAGTTCTTCAAGTAAGTATTAGCTTTCAAGATAGATGCTTCTGCTTAAGAAAGTTTGAAAGTTTGAAACAGTCTTGCTGTTTTGTAAGTTTTTATTCTAGCTGGGGATAATTTGTAGTACTTCAAAGCTGCTTATTCTGAGGATCCTTTTACTTGAGGCCTTGGCAAGTTTACTCTAAATAAGACTTACTTCCTCATAATTAATTAATGGGCATAAAAATCAATTATAAACTTGTAAGAAGTCTTTTTTTTTTTTTAAGGATTTTATTTATTAGAGAGATAGAGAACGAAATAGTGGTAGAGAGCTCAAGGAGGGAGGAGAGGGAGAAGTAGGCTCCCCGCTGAGCAGGGAGGCTGATATGAGATCCCAGGATCCTGGGATCAGGACCTGAGCCGAAGGCAGTCAGTTAATGGACTGAGACACGCAGGCGCCCCTAAACTTGTGAGAAATCCAGGCTTAAGCAACATCAAGTATAAAAGTGTCTTTTAGGCAAAATTGGCCTTTCTAAGGTATAAACTCCCAGCAATAATAGGGGCAGTTCTATGGTTGGAATTGTTACCTTGTAGCAGTGATTGGGTAAACATGTTCATCAACACATATTTTCCATCATAAATCCACTGAGAACATTAAAATGTGGTTTGTAAAACCTGAAATCTGTTCAGCTGCTAAAGGCTTTGAAGCTTCAATTTTTAGAGATTTGTCATCTTAAATGCTCTATTCTTTCTTCAGTATTTTGTCAGTATTTTTCTCATGGCATTTTTATTTCTGCAAAGTTCATCCTAACAAGCATACTTTGTTTTTAAAAAGCTTTTATCTGAAATACGTAGCCTTCAAGAATAACAAGACATTAATATGACATCAGAGCATTGAGTGATAAGGATCTGCAGACAAATCTAAAAGAATGACTAATCTGTTTTTGTTCTTTATTGGTTTTTATAAAATTGAATTCTAATCATAGTTGACTTTGACAGAAATTTTTGGTTTTTAAAACTTAAAAAAGAAAGTTGATTTTTTTTTTTTTTAAGATTTTTATTCATTCATGAGAGATGCAGAGAGAGGCAAAGACATAGCCAGAGGGAGAAGCCGGCTCCCTGTTTGATACGGGACTCAATCCCAGGACCCCGGGATTTGACCACAACCAAAGGCAGACGCTCAACCATTGAACCACTCAGGTGCCCCAGGAAAGTTGATTTTGACATATGTTTGGAAAATAAAGAGAGCTACAAGCACAACATACTGACCTCTTTAAGGAGAAGCAAGTTATATAGATGTTCTGAGCAGGAAGTTTTAGCTGCTTGGAGATATAACCATGAGTAAGGAGGGGGAAACATCAGTTTTTATTCTTTCGGTGTTTGAAAATATTCTTCCTCAGCCACTATAGTCTTGGGCTGGTTTTTCTTGTTGTTGTTTCATTTTAGGTTTATTTTTGTTCTTGAGGTGTCCTGCACAGGTAGCATTTATTTTCTAATCTGACCATGTACACCACAGCAAAGCTAAATTGCAGCAGTGAATTGGCAGTTCCTATATTTTATAAACTATACAAAAGCTGTTGCTTTTAGCATCATAAAATCCCTGAATCTCTCTCTATTGTGAATCCTTCACATAAACCTGTGGTGGTTACACCTATATAAAGCTTTTAGAAACAGTGTTGTAACAGAGACTCAGTCTTCTAAGACAGTGAGCAGAAGTCAACACTATTAACTCCACATGCAGGCCTTGGTGGTAACTGCGTGCTCCTTGGGAGACCCCATTCCTTTTCTTTAAAAATTGTTTGAGATTTCACATAAGTCTGAAATAATTTACCACATTTAATGGCATAAAGTCCTTATGCCCTTGTTGTACCATCTTTCTTCTGGTTTTGTTTTTACTATAGATTACATAATACATATATAACTGTAAGCTTTCTCTATATATTCTCACTTCAGTATTCCTTGGATAAGAACAAAAGCAACGAGTAAGCAACAAGTAAAAGAATAGAATAATACAGAATAATAGAAAGAAAAGAATAATAACCAATGGAAAAAGGAACAATTTTTTTAAATGAATACATTTGATTACTATTTTTTGTTTTAGGAGACTGAGCAGGGGAGAGGCAGAGGGAGAGGGAGACATGGAAGGAGAGAGAATCTTAAACAGACTCCACGTTGAGTGCTTGGGGCTTGATCTCACCATCCTGATGTCACCTGACCTGAGATGAAACACACGCTTAACCAACTGCACCGTCTGGGTGCCTCAATACATTCTATTTTTTAAAGCAGTTTTAGGTTCACAGCAAAATTGAATGGAAGATACAAAGTTTCCATCTTAGTTGCCCCTCCCCCCAACACACACACTTAGCATATCTTCCCGTACTATTAATATTCTCACCTGAGTGGTTCATTTTTTACAATTGATTAACAATGTGGTAACATTGACACATTTTTACCACTCAGAGTCCATAGTTTACATTAGGGTTCAGGCTTGCTGTTATATATTTGGTGGTGTTTTGACAAATGTGTAATGTCGTATCGCTACCATTGTAGTATTGTATAGAGTCTAGTATCATATAGAGGTCCATACTGTAGACTACTGCTCTAAAAATTCTTCTCTATTCTTCCCTCCCTCCCCACTCATCTCTGGCAACTGCTGATCTTTTTACTGTCTCTGTAGTTTGCCTTTTCCAAAATGTCATAGAGTTGGAATTATACGGTGTTCAGGCTTTTCAGATTGGTTTCTTTCACTTAAATAATGTGCATTTAGGGGATCCCTGGGTGGCTCAGCAGTTTACACCTGCCTTCGGCCTAGGGTGTGATCCTGGAGACCCAGGATGGAGTCCCACATCAGGCTCCCTGCATGGAGCCTGCTTCTCCCTCTGCCTGTGTCTCTGCCTCTCTCTGTCTCTCTGTGTTTCTCATGAATAAATAAATAAAATCTTTAAAAAAAAAGGTGCATTTAAATTTCTTCTATGCCTTTTCATGGCTTGATAGTTCATTTTCTTTGAGTGAACAGTGTTTTTTTTTTTTTTTTTTTTCCTTAAAGATTATCCAAGAAGTAATCCACTGGCTCCTAGCTCACTTTTAGCTGATAGCTGGTGATAGAAATTTGAAAATTCAATATACTTTGAGTCTGTGGACTACTATTTAAAATTATAGAGATTTTTATTGCATTTTATTTCAGTTTAGAATGTGACAGATTGTAAAACGATAAATACTAAAGTATGACGCAATAACAGTGTCAGAACATTTACAACCCAAATGAGTGAAGTAGCATCTAATGCTTTTATAGGCTATACTTATTTAAATTAAGCATCAATCACTCCAAGCATTTTGGGACTACTCTTGGCATTAATTTCAGGGCTATAAACATAATAGTATAATTCACATTTTTTTTCCAATTGAGTAAAAAGTGATATTAAAGATTGGCCATACAGCTTTAGCAATCTTGTCTCTAAATGATACATGGCTATTTTAGAAAGTCAGATCTATCTATATAGGAAAAACGATTTCATCTTGGACTACTTAATGTGACACGGGCTGTGAAGGGCAGCCTGAGAGGAGTTCCTGGCATACTTGAGCATGAGTAGCATTTTGATAAATATATACGCTGCAAAATGATTTTAACAAGTTTGTTTAAGTTACAAATTAATTATTTTAGTGTTCTTTAATGTCAGTGATAAAGTATGCATTTGCATACTTTGTAATTTTTTTATATTTAGTATAGTGTATTCCTTTCTTATAGTTGCTAAAATGAAGATGAAGATTATATCAGTGGGATATGTCAAAATGGCAAAATACTAACAACTTAGTATTTAAATTTTTAGGTGTTTTTCTGATATGTGACTTGTATGAATATGGTTGAGCTTTTTCCTTAGGCAAATATTATTAGAGTAGTTAGTAAAAAAATAATGAAAATTTAAAATAGGCAGCCATACACTTTGTAATGCATTTTGAAAATGCTACTTTGTAATTTGCAGCACTATGAAATATTGGTTATATGGTACTTAGTCAAATTTTATATCACAGTGTTAAAATATCTGGAATATGAAATGTATTTTAGATTTGCAGATTTCCTTTTTTTTTTTTTTTTTTTTTTAAGATTTTGCTTATTTATTCATGAGAGACACAGAGAGGCAGACACACAACACAGGCAGAGGGAGAAGCAGGCTCCTCACAGGGAGCCCTATCCGAGACTCTATCCCTGGACTCCAGGATCACACCCTGAGCTGAAGGCAGATGCTCAACTGCTGAGCCACCCAGGTGTCCCTGCAGATTTCTTTTGAAAAACTTGTTGAAGTGTTTAAAATTAAACTATTTTAGAGAAAGAGTGAGCATGAGCAGTGGGGGTAGGGAGGAGCAGAGGGAGAGGGAGAGAAAAAACCTCCAGTAGACTCCACCCTGAGCATGGAGCTCACATGGGCCTTGATCTCACAACCTTGAGATCATGACCTGAGTTGAAATCAGAAGTCAGATACTCAACTGACTGAGCCACCCAGGTGCCCCCAAATTAAACTTTATTGAATAAGACTTCAATGTTTTAGTTTCTTTTTGGAAATACTGAATTTAACTTATAAATTATATAAGACATGTATATATAGCATATTGTTAGAATTTTGTTTTCTTTTTCAGGCTCAAACTGCCTTTTCTGCAAACCCTGCCAACCCAGCAATTTTGTCTGAAGCTTCTGCTCCCATCTCTCAAGATGGAAGTAGGTTTATACTTTGGGTTTATTCTTCTTGAACTGAAATATGTTTAAGCCTTCTCTTCCTGAAATAGGGAATCCAAGATTTCTTTTTTTAATCTACAGCATAAAATATGTGGCTAAAGTTCTTGTAATAGTAAAAAAATGTTTACTTCAAAAAATAATCTTTAACCAAGAAAGTGAACTATGAACATGAAGGATAGATTTTATAGCTTAGTCAGAATTAAGTGAATTAAGTTGAATCTCAACTCTCATAAGTCCCTAACTTATGACTGATTCATTTATGAAGAAAACCTATATGTGCACTGTGCCCATACTGCTGCTCTTGAACTTGCTAAATTGTCCTCCGTCTGTGTGGAATGAGGGTGGGTTTTGAAATTTCCAGCCACCTCCTTTTGGGGGAGCTTTCCAAATTCTGGGATTTCTGCTAGGTCTCCATATACTTTTCTTTGGTTCCTTTTCCTTCTAAGTTTATAGAGACTTAGGACAGAGCCCCTAAATAATATTATTTAAAATAAGAGTATTAAATAGGTTTTTGTAGCCAGTCATAACTATTTATAACATTCTTTTAGACAGTTCATTTTAAGTCACAGATTATATAAAAAAACTTTTGGAAATACTAATTTTGCTACTAAGTTAATTACTGTTAATATTTGAATATATTGTTTCTAAGATTTCATTAGAATGTGTTTAATGTTTTTTTAAATAAGACACTAAATACACTTATAAGCTTTGCTTTTTTTGTTCAGAAGAATCATTTAGTAGTAATCAGTGTTTATTAATTGAGTTGTAAAGTAGCTGGTTGACAATAAACAGTATAGTCAGTTCAGCAGTGGAGAATCAGTGGTATGCTTATGAAATTCCTAACCAAATAGATTTATTTTAAGAAAGTAGGAAGAAGATTTATTTGGGAAAATTATTTTTATCTTTACTATTTAAACCTTTTCTATATTTCTCATTTCTAATTGTCATTATAGACATAGGGAGATGATTTTCCAAGTTACTAATATAGATTCATTCTAGATTTTATAAAATACATGTAATTTCTTAACACAAATAGAAGCCCATAATAAGAGTTTTCATCTTAAATATTCTGATTTTTTTTCTTTATTCATTTATTCATTTTAGATCTCTATCCTAAACTATATCCGGAGCTGTCCCAGTACATGGGCCTGAGTTTAAATGATGAAGAAATCCGTGCAAATATGGCCTTGGCCCCTGGAGCATCAGTTCAGGGGGTATGTATGCTGTACTTAATTTTGAATTGTATATAACATTTTAGAGATAAAAGCTCTCCTCTTCATGGGCAACTCACAAATTTATAACTTTAGCATTGACCTCTCTTCAATTTTAGATTGCCTTCTGGGTATCACTTCTTAAATGATTTACTCTCTCCTAACCTTTTACCACTTTTCTAATTTATTAGGAGTTACAGATCCAGATGCTTTTGAGTAGTCTATTCTCCTTAGTCTTCTGCATTTAGTCAGTTATTAAGACTTAGTGATTCTGTCCTCCTCATGTTTCTTGTATTCACTTTCTCCATTCCAGCCCTATAATAACTGCTTCAGGGTTTCTGTACTTCTAACGTAGATTATTGCAGTCATCTCTTAAATTTTCTCTGGTAACTTCTTATATCAAACAGTGCTAACCTGCTGCTAGATTCGTCTTTCTGAAGTACAAGTCTGTCATATCTTTTTTTGGTCATAATCTTTTAACATTTTGAAGTTTAAAGCTTTCTATAAGACCTCCCAATTCCAGGCTTTTAAATGTAATGTTTTTTGTAGCTTCTTACTAAGGTCCTTGCTGTAAGGCCATAGCACTTTATAGTACTTACTATAATTGTAGTTAAGTCATTAAGACAGGGTCCATATCTGTCTCGTTGCCATAACCCCAGTGCTTAACATATACCTGGCATTTATTAATTAACTGTTTATTGAAAACTTGTTAATATTATTCAAGGCCCATTTGGTAGACAGTAGGTATGTCAACAGAAATAATTTAAGAAATTAGAAAGGTTAAAGAATTGAAAAACCAGACATTGAAGAAAGATGTAATAGCAGAAAGTTGCTGCTCCTTCTAGGACGGGTGACACAGGGAAGGGTTTTGAGTTTGGAGTTTTCAGAATGTAGAAGCTTGTGGGAGGGGACCACTGCTGTCAATACTGATACCTCTGAGGGGCTGCAAGTGAGACAGGTGCTGAAAGGGGCAGTAGAAGCTGGAGAATGGAATCAGCTGCTGCCACTAGGGGTTAAGGGCACAGCTCATGCAGTTGGATAGAAGCTGGAAACAGAAAGAAACAAGGCACTTGTCTTCTTCCAGCCTCCTGTGGTGGATGCTTACCAGAAATGAGGAATATGTATTTTGCACAGTTCAAGCTCTGCCCTTACCAAGTAGAGTCTAGAAGCATGGGTTTGGAGCTGACAAATAGTAGCTTAATACTCAGCACTACCTACTCCTTTGACTACATACATCCACATACTTTTTAACTTCAAATGACAGCAATAACTGCAGGGTTGCCCTTTAAAAGATGCAATTCTTGGTAAAATTGAGGTTCAGCCTACTTTCTTCTGTTATGGGGGACCCGGTGGTAAGCATTTTAAGCTTTGCTACCCACGCATGGTTTCTCTGGTATTCTTGTTTGTTTGCTTACAACCTTTTAGAAGTACAAAAGTAATTTTTAATGCAGGGGGTACAAAACCAAGCCAGTTACTATCTCTGATATAACGAAGTACCTCCTACCCTTAACCCCAAAATGGAACAGTGCCAGTTATCATAACCATCTCTGGGCAGTGGCCTGTGATATCAGTTACTGTGCAGTATTAATTAGCCCTTAGTAGTCACATTTCCAGCTGAGTATTTTTGACCTAAAGACAGAAGTTATAAAGTTCACTGTTATAAAGAAGTCGTGTATTAAGGTAAAGGAGGTAGGGGGGAAACAAAAAGTTGTCATATATATGTATGTGTCATATATATATATGTGTCATATATATATATATATATATATATATATATATATATATATATATAATTTATGGGTATAATCAAAGAACGTAGTCATAGCTACTGGGATCCAAAATATTGGTGATTTGATCACGAGGCTGTAGTTAGTATTATGACTTCCTTTGTCTGCTACACATTCTTTACACCATTGCCCTTGAGCTGGTCTTTTCTTAGTATATACTGGGGTGACCTAAACCATTTTTGAAGTGTCAACCCCCTTTAAGTATCTTGTTTTTTCTTTTCATTTTTGTTTTATTTTATTGCTGGGAGTTTCTATTAACTGTTTCCATCTAGTGAATTTTTCATGTGTGTATTTTTCTTCGCTAGATGTTCCTTGTGGTTTTAAGTCCTTGAGTGTACTGAACAAATTTATAGTAGCTATTTTAAAATCCAGTCTGCGGGATCCCTGGGTGGCACAGCGGTTTGGCGCCTGCCTTTGGCCCAGGGCGCGATCCTGGAGACCCGGGATCGAATCCCACATCGGGCTCCCGGTGCATGGAGCCTGCTTCTCCCTCTGCCTGTGTCTCTGCCTCTCTCTCTCTCTCTCTCTCTCTCTCTCTGACTATCATAAATAAATAAAAATTAAAAAAAATAAAATAAAATCCAGTCTGCTAATTTTATGATGTTATTTCCGAATTTCTATTAACTGATTTCTCTCCTGATTATAGATTACATTTTCCTGCTTGTTCACATGGCACCTGTTTTTTTTTTTTTTTTTTTTTTAAATCAGAACAGGACATTGTGAATTTTTTTTACATTTTTAGGTGCTGAATTATGTTGTACTTCTTTAAAGAGTGTCAGCACTTGTTCTGGCAAGCAATGTAACTACATGTGCATCAGTTTGGTCCTTCTGAGGCTTGATCTTACATGTTGTTAGGGTAGGTATGAAGCAGCCTTTATTGTAGGGTTATTGTAGCCTCATTACTGCAGCTGTGTGTCCCCTCTGGTTCTTTGCTGAAGGCCTTGGGTATTCAGTGAGCACACCACTTTTGCTGGTAGGATCTTGGATGTCTCCCAACCCTGTCTGATAATGCAGGAAGGCTCAGCTTTCAGCTTCCTCATGACATCTGGAGCTTTACCCTCACAGATACGAGATTAACATTTAGCAGAGGGTTCAAAGCGATAGATCTCTAGAGATTTTTTTTCTCTGTGTAGCTCCTTCCTCTTTGGGAATCAGCCCTGAAAGTTCTGGCTGTTTTACTAGCTGCTTCAGTCTTCCTGATTTTTGTCTCCTTGACTTACAGGAACACATTGCTCTGCTTGAGATTTGTACTTCTGCGTTCCAGTCCAGATAGTGGTCTGGGTAGAAAGCCAGGCGATGAAAGGGCTCACTTCATGTGTTTCCTTTCTGTCAGGGTTTACTGCCCTACACTGCTTACTGCCCAGTGTTTAAAAATTGTTGCTTCCTATTTTTCCAAAATTTTTAGTTATTTATAGCAGGAGAGTAAGCCTGGCTCCATATGACTGCAAGCAGAAGTCTGTTTTTCTATTAATTTTACTGTTGTACATGGCAGACCTAAAAGGCATCTCAAAGAACCTCCTGGATTCCACACATAGTCTAGAATCCATTATCTAGCAGCAACCCAATTTCTTCTTGGTAACTAGAACTAATCACACTAGCCAGTTCAGTAATCTCTTCTTGCCTTTGTGTGAGTGGCATATAAATCCCAAACAACAGTTAGGTGATGACCCTTCTTATTCAGGGGGAAATATTGTATTCCCCAGTGGAGGCATTCCTCCCTCATAAATAAGACCTTCACACTGTAGAGCTCAAGATGTGGGGACAGGACGCAAAAGTTTTGTACATGGTTAGGTATAAAAATGAGAGGAACCATTCCCAGGCCACACCTTGGTTTACAGACTTTTATTTGGGCCTTGGAAGAAACTGCATCATGCATTTGGTTGCTCATTCAAAGCATATGTTGTATCCGATAAGGTAGAACCCCTTTCAGTGTGTTGTCTCCCACTGGCACCTTAAATGGCTGGAGATAGGAGCCAGTAGCTTAAGAACCCACATGTTCCAGGCACTCTGCCAGGTGTGGTAGATGCAGTAGTAAACCACAGCAGTGCCCCCCTCTCTGCCACACACAGTACTGGAACTCACATTGTAGACTGATAAACTGGTGTGTATAACATGAAACAAATGGAAGGAGAGTTAAGTGAATAGTGTTAGGGCTCCATTTCCATATAGTGAGCATATATGTTCTCTCTGAGGGGTTGACACATGAGCAGAGAACTGAAATGAGGGAGTAAGGCATGTGAGTATCAGGTGGGAGAACATTCTATACAGTATAGACAGAACCTGAAGGCTTTCAGGCAGAAATGAACCAGGTGGACTTGAGAGACAAGAGTTGTGTGGTGAGCAGAGGAAGCAAGGCAGGACATGGCAGCAGATGGCATTGGAGGGATAGGGAGGACCAGGTGCTCTGTGGTCTTGTAAACCATGGTAAGGGATTGGGATCATAGTTGTGGGAGTGGTGTCATCATTTGGTTTTCTTTTTTCTTTCTTTTTCTTTTTCTCTTTCTCTCTTTCTCTCTTTCTCTCTATTCTAGATTACTGTGCGTACTCTGTGGAGAATCAGGAAGATGATCTAAGTTATTACAGTCCTTGCCAGAAATGGTTGCTTGCTTACAACAGGGTAAAGGGACAGAGATAACATGGTCATAATAAGTAAGAACACCTAGTAAGTCAAGTACTTTAAAATACTTGCTGGAAAAAATAAAGATTTTTCCAAAAGTAAAACCCATTCCAAAGCTTTCTCAACCCTTTTTCTATATGCCAGCTAAACTAAATAATTCATTTGCTTAAGTTTTCCTGTTTGTATCCCATTTCCTGATTTTCCTTTGTTTTTTGTAGCTGTAGTCCTTTCTTTTAAATCTTTGTAATCTCGCAACTAATATATTCTGGCATTATGTGTTCTGATTTCTAGCCTAATTGCGTACGTTACTCCTGTTAGACTGTCAGCTTTAGAATATGCTATCATAATTACCATGAATTCTGAACAAAAAATTTGCCATCCATGGGGATTATGTAGTTGAGGTTCCTCTTTCCCTATTATTACTGCTCCAAGCATTACAGTTATTAAGTAGGTCAGAGGGTTTTTTTTTTTTTGACAGATTCCAACTAAGAAGACTTTGATTAGCTCTTCCCTCACTATCTTTTTAGTCTATTCAGTTTCTCTCAAATAAAATCTTAAAAAAAATTAGTAAATAAAAACTAGGGTGATTTTTGCATAAAACTTTTTTTGAAGGAAACAGAATGCATATCACTTTTTGGGAAACCACAACTGAGTATATTCAAGTCAATTATCATTTTAGGTTTTTTTTTCATGGAGAATGTTTGTACGTATTGACATATTGTGTTTTTATCAGCAGTTGGTAGCAAGACCTTCCAGTATGAACTATATGGTAGCTCCTGTAACTGGTAACGATGTTGGAATTCGTAGAGCAGAAATTAAGCAAGGGATTCGTGAAGTCATTTTGTGTAAGGATCAAGATGGAAAAATTGGACTCAGGCTTAAATCAATAGATAATGTAAGTATTTTTAATTCTATTTCAGTTTGTCCAATAGCTTATGAGATACTAAGTGATCAATATTAGAAAAATTTACAGTGGAAATGTTTTAATTAATTGTAATATTTGATTTATAATCAAGATCATTTTAAAATTGTTAAATTTTTTCACTTGGAGATGCCTTATTTTGAAGAGTCAGAGTTGATAATTTATTACTTTAAATGGATTTTGTTTTTGATCTTCTTTCTGTAATAAAGATGACTGGTCTTTATATATTATAACTTGGTTGTATAGATAAAATGGCATTCAAAAAGGGCATTATATGTGATGTTTAAGAAACTGAGAACGAGGGGGGCGCCTGGGTGGCTCAGTGGTTGAGCATCTATCTGCCTTTGGCTCAGGGCGTGATCCTGGAGTCCTGGCATCAAGTCCTGCATTGGGCTCCCCACAGAGAGCCTGCTTCTCCCTCGACCTATGTCTCTGCCTCTCTCTCTGTGTCTCTCATGAATAAATAAAATTAAAACAAAAAGACTGACCAGTGAGAATTGGTAGCCTTTATGTATGTATTTTTAAATTAAATAATGATCATTTAACTTGTGAAGTGGGTTTGCACGCTTGTTATTTCCATCCTTCATTTTGAATTTAATAGGTCATTTTTTGAGCAAAAGTGATTTTCTAATTAGGGCAGCCATTCCTTTACCTTTGTAATTTCCCAGGGTTACTCTCTGAGGAGGCATTTAGGATTGTTAAGGATATGCTGAGTCTTTACCCCGATTTGTGGTTTCAGGCATTATGTCTTAGATTCCTTATTAGTCTTAAGTCTTGTTAGCTCAGTGTGTCCAACCTTTTCACACAGGAAGTGATAATGAGTGTCACACTGGTAAATGACTGAGGCTGATCTTGGCAGGCAGGCCCGACCTTACCTGCCTGCCCAGAGAGCTGAGGTCATCTATGGCTCTGCACATGCATAACTTAGGACACATCAGCATGCTTCTTCAGGAAGCCCTAATGTTACTGCTCTCCCTTCATTTTCAGTAAATAGTATATGTTACCCCCCCCCTTTTTTTAAGAGTTTATTTATTCCTGAGAGACACAGAGAGAGGGGCAGACATAGAGGGATAAGCAGGGTCCTTGCAGGGAGCCCAGTGCGGTACTCGATCCCAGAACTGGGGTCACAACCTGAGCCAAAGGCAGATGCTCAACCACTGAGCCACCCAGGCGTCCCATATGCTGCCCCTTCTGTCAGGATTTCTTCTCTGCTTCTTCCTCTGTCCTAAAAGACAGGACACTCTTCATAGGCCCCTATCTCCATTGCAGTTATCCCTGCAGTAGATTTCTCCATTTGGCCAGTACTCATTGCTCTGAGCATCTTACAGGGTCCTGCCTAATTTTCAGTACTGCTCTAAAGCAAACTGTAAGACACAGAAGTTGTATCTGACCCAGCCTAGGAGGATAGAAAGGGTCCAACTTTGTAGATGCTTTCATTTTTTACCAACTTTACTCTTCTATACTTACTTATATTTTTTTCAATATCTAAGATTGGGAGTTTATAGAAATATAAATACCATGTAGGTTTAGTTCTTTGTCGACTAAACTTGAGTTTTCTGTATTTCGTAGGGGATTCCTTGTACGAAAGAATTGGAGTGGATCCCCGGGTGGCTCAGCGGTTTCACGCTGCTTTTGGCCCAGGGCGTGATCCTGGAGTCCGGGATCGAGTCCCGCATCGGGCTCCTGGCATGGAGCCTGCTTCTCCCTCTGCCTGTGTCTCTGCCTCTCTCTCTCTCTCTGTGTCTATCATAAATAAATAAAAATAAATCTTAAAAAAAAAAAAGAATTGGGAGTAGTATTGAATGTACTCACCTTTTTAGGCTATTAAATAAACTCTAATATTATTTATTTTTAATTTAGCAAATGGGTTAAGGAGCCCTTCAGCTGTAAGGAGAGCTATGACCTTACACTAAACTATCATTTTTTTAAACTGTAAATGAAATCATAAAATTTCTAACAGTTGACTTCCTTTTCCCTTAAACAAAGACCCTGTTGCCAGTACCTATTTTGTATTCTACCAAACTCATAGAAGCTTAGATATATTATGGAAACCTTACTTTTCTTTTCTTTTTTTTTTTTTTTTAAGATTTTATTTATTCATTCATCAGAGACACAGGCAGAGGCAGAGACACAGGCAGAGGGAGAAGCAGGCTCCATGCCCGAGCCTAATGTGGGACTAGATCCTGGGACTCTAGAATCATGCCCTGGGCCAAAGACAGACACTCAACCACTGAGCCACCCAGGTGTCCCCCCTACTTTATTTTCTTTAGACTTTTTATTCCAAGACAAAGGATGATTGAAGTTGGTCAGGTGGGTGGTGGTGGGTCATGATTGGAGGTAGAAATTACTAGTGAGATCTCACATTTTTGCCTTATTTCTTGGGGTCACTGCCTTGATAAATTTTCAGTTTTATTTATGTAGTTTTTTTTTTTTTTTAAGTAGGGCAGATTTCTAACATGAACAGTTGATTCCTAATTTTCCAGTGTTTTTATTTAAACCATATTCTAACAGTGGTAAATGACTGTTATTTTATTATTTCCTAGGGTATATTTGTTCAGCTGGTCCAGGCAAATTCTCCAGCCTCGTTGGTTGGTCTGAGATTTGGGGACCAAGTACTCCAGATCAATGGGGAAAACTGTGCAGGCTGGAGCTCTGATAAAGCTCACAAGGTGCTCAAACAGGCTTTTGGGGAGAAGATTACTATGACTGTTCGTGACAGGTAAGTTGACTAGACAGTTCAGATGGAAATTCAAGACTAGTTTTCCATTTTCTTGGGCTTCTGAAGATTCTGTGGGTATTATATTCTGTTTCAGAAGATTTCATGTTATTGATTAGCCTTATACTCTGGCAATTGGCAGTTGTATTGCAGATTCTTCTTACATAGTTTTCTTTTTAATAAAGCATTCTGGTTTTGTATGCATCTTATTTCAAAGTTTATGAAAATCATCTTCAAGAAGTTACTTTCCTGTTTCTATAGATCATAGAAAATGAATGTTGGAAAAGTAAGCAGTATGGCATCTCTGGCCATGCTTTCTAGTTTGCTTAGATATCCAGCATAGGATGGATAAGTGCCAGGGGGCCTGCAGAACTCTCAAGTGGTATAGGAGGAGTTCATGAAACCAAATCTGGCCTTTTGAGGTGGTTATGATGTTCTAGTTCTCAAGATAGAATATTTTATTTAGCAGTCAGTTAATAACCTAAACAGCACATGAAGTAAGGGCCTCTGTTTATTTTCTTGCCTCTTACTAACAAGTGTTTAGGGTGGACCTATCTCACATTGTTAACAGTTAGCTTTTGGATTTTTATTCTTCTCATTTAAACTTAGGTTTTATCTAACCTTGTTTACAGTTTCTCACACATGGTAGGTATTTAGTAAGCAAGATTTCAAAGAATAAGTTGGACCAATAGGCAGAATTAAATTTTTAATTTTACTCATTATGTATATAGGCCCTTTGAACGGACAGTTACCATGCATAAGGATAGTACTGGACATGTTGGCTTTATCTTTAAAAATGGAAAGATAACATCCATAGTGAAAGATAGTTCTGCAGCCAGAAATGGTCTTCTCACAGAACATAACATCTGTGAAGTCAATGGGCAGAATGTCATTGGGCTGAAGGTAAGGAACAGAATTTTTGTCTTACCCCTGCAGTTTTATTTTAGCAGATGTCTTTTTCCGTTTGTCTGTTGAGGTTGTGTTTTCATGTTGACCTTCAAAATAAATAGAAACTCCGTGGGGGGAGATGGGTGATGTGGCACGCGGGGCTTGGGCTGTGCTCTCAGGTCAAAGGAAATTGCCTGGGTCATTTGGAATTAACATTCCTAGAGCAGAGGGCTTGACTCTTTGATCTCAGCAGTCCCTTGAACTAGAATTCTGTGGAGATGTGGGCATTGGAGATTTTGATGACCTTCTGAAAGGATGATTGCTGAGCTTTTTCAACCCAGGAATAGTAGGAAATGAGTCATAGTTTCTGTTTATACTAGTACCTTTGTTTCCCTGTACAGATTCCTATGTGTGACTATTTTAAGGTGTAAATGTTTTCATTAAGATCTATTCATTTCATAAACTTGGTTAAGGATGCACTATTAACTGGGGGGATAGGATAGTGTATGTAAGGAAAATTATTTCCTCTTAAGTAATGAAAAGATGATTTTTTAGCTAAAATATTTACTCAGCTTACTTAGTAATTTTGTTACCATCTATACAATTGTGATACTATAGAATTAAACTTGGTAAGGGAAACTGGAAAAAATTATAAATAAGAGTCAGATTTTAGAGATCTTAGCAAAACATAAAAGAGGACATACATATTTTTACCAAGAACAGTTTCATATTTATGAAATCCTTAGTATTAATTTTCATTATGTATTTTCAACAGGACTCTCAAATTGCAGACATACTGTCAACATCTGAGACTGTAGTTACTATTACAATCATGCCTGCTTTTATCTTTGAACATATTATTAAACGGTAAGTAAGTAGACAGTACTTCAATTTGATGCTTCTGGTCCTGTGAGTTACAAGAAAGTACAGTGCTTATATTAAGTCCCAAGTCTTTGGTTCTTTTACCTTAGGCGTGACGTGGTATTTATATCTAGAAAAATCATAGAAATTGGTAGGTAAGGATGATCCCTCACAACTTCCCAAGTACTGAATAAAGTTCACCACACACTTCCGAAGTTTTGACATTTTCTAGTAGAAAAGAGGTAAGATGAGCACAATTGGGCAGCCTTTCATCTCAGCTTTCAGTAAAATGGACTGTGGTTGCACTCTGCCTACAGCTTCTCTGCTCAATAGAAATCTACTGTGGTGGCTCATGATGGAGAATTCCTGCCTATGGGATGTCAGGAGTAATGGTTTTTGTTCTGAGAGCATCTGAGGAGACAGGTAGAGGCTTGTAGGGGTGTGGAGTGTGGTGCTACGATGGTCCTCAGAAATGAGGATTAGGCAGCTGAGTAAGGGGAAAGGAGAGAGAGGCAGCAAGTGTTGCTACCTCCCCTAGAACTTTTAAAATCCTGGCTTCTATCAGAGCTGCTTTTGCCAAGCCAACCTAGGTCGTCCTTTCAGAATCTGTCTGGCCTGTGGAAATAAAACATAATACCTTAATAAAATTTTTCAGTTCCTTGGTAGAAAAAAAAAGGGAAGTGTTATAGTCAGGACTCATTGTTCTCAAGTTCTCTTAAACCAGTGCTAGGTTCCCCCCTCCCAGTTCATAACAGTGTTGTCATTTTCCTTGTTTTTCGTCATGAGCTTTATTTTTTTTTATTTATTTTTTTAATATATATATATTTTTAATTTTTATTTATTTATGATAGTCACAGAGAGAGAGAGAGAGAGGCAGAGACATAGGCAGAGGGAGAAGCAGGCTCCACGCACCGGGAGCCCGATGTGGTATTCGATCCCGGGTCTCCAGGATCGCGCCCTGGGCCAAAGGCAGGCGCTAAACCGCTGCGCCACCCAGGGATCCCTTGTCATGAGCTTTAATTTATCTAACTTTTCTAGCCAAGGTTCAGGAGTCATTCATACTAGATGGCAAACAACTAGATTCCCTGAGACTCCTAGATCTGAACTCATTAAAGAGACTTTCCCTTTCCACGATCCCACTTGATGCTCACGAGTGCTAAGTTTGAATGGGAGTTTTCCTGGATTAGCATAGCCTTTCTGAAAAAAGAAACCCAAACCTCACTTTCATAAAGTGACTCTCTTGTAGGATGGCACCAAGCATTATGAAGAGCCTGATGGATCACACCATTCCTGAGGTTTAAAAGTCATGGCACAATGGAAACTTCACCGAACTTCTCCAGTTTACTTCTTGGGCAACTTAACTTTATATTATGCACATGAAGCTTTCCAGGAGCCAGAGCGCATATGCGGCGGCATGATGAAGACCTTTCTATCTTACATTATGGCTGGGAATCTCACTGTTTTGATTGGATATCTTGTTCACACTTCAAGATTGTTGTAGCCTTATCCTGGTTTTACAGATGTGAAACTTTGGACAGATTTACTGATTTTCCTAGAGTAGTTTCTCTACTGGAAACCTGATGCTTTTATAAGCCATTATGATTAGAGTGACTGATACAGTCTGGGCTCTGTGTTAGAACCAATCACCTTTATCTTACATATCAAGTAGTGCTGTTCATATTACTTTAGTTCTGTGGTATAATTGCGTTCTTAATGTGTTGCCATAGTACATGTAGAATGACTGCTTTTGATGCTTTTTTAGTTCTGTGGGTGTGCGTGTGCGCGCGTGTGTAAAACACCGAGTACACTGGTTTCATTCCATGTAAGCATTATACAGTGTATGTAGGTTGTAAGAGATTGTGTTGGTCATCATTAAATTGTAACTACCTTCACTTAATATGCTTGAACTGTCGCCTTAACTGTGTTAAGCATCTAGAATAAAAGCCAAAATAGAACTATTGCTGCCTTTCTAAAACCCAAAATGCAGTTCTATGTTAAACTGAAATGTACACTAGCCCAGAACAATGAAATGATACATACTGAGCTATATAGCATAGCTGCTTAGTTGCATTTGAGATTTTTCTAGTCATTGTGTAATGGAAATTTCTTTCTTCTAAAAGTTACCGGTATTTTAGTTTCTGAGAAATGAGTCACTATGTATTAAATGTAAAAATTCTTGTACCAAATAGGATAACTATTTTGACTTCCTTTATTCACTTGTAGGTTAAGTGGAATAATACCTAATTTTGTCATTTACTCTTAAATTCTGTAACCTACCCTCTTTGAGATCGTCTTAGGATGTTTCCCAGGTAATCTGTTCCATTTCCTGACCCCTCCCTACAAACAAAATGGCAATGACACTTTATCCTGATTTTTTTCTTTTTGGTTTATGTCTATTCCATTTTAATTAAATACATATAAATAAAGTTGACTTTTAGTCTGTTACTGTGTCACTTGGAAACTTTCTGTGCCTTTCACCAAACTTGCACAGGACTTAGAAAACAGGCATGTGAAGTTCCCACCTTGGGCCCGTGGGAGTGGTTTCCCAGAGCAGCTGACACCCAGAATCCCTGAGGAAAGCCCTCTGTGCCTCTGTGCTGAGAGGGCGGGGGTGTCATGAAGAATGTTTCTACCTGCGACCGGTACACTGCGGCCTGCACACTTCAGGCTGTGCAGCAGAACTCACGGAGGCCGCCGGTGCTGCTCCCTGCAACAATTGACACCAAGTCATGTTTAATGATACTTAAAACCAACTTTGAAAACTGGTACCCTGACTCAAGTTTTCCCCCATGTCATACAGCCTACAAAATAAAACTTCTATAGTCTTTAAAAACATTGTCATAGTAGAAAGGGAAGTCAGTAGAGTTGTTTTAGAGCTTACCCTTGTTGAAATTTAGAAAAGCGAGCTGAACAATGCTTCCGGGTTTACCTGCCTTGTTAACTGGATTTGGGTCTGTGTATAGTTCCAGAAATGTAAAAGTGAGGGACACATTACTCAGTACAGTTTTCAAGGGTCAATACTTGCAGTTCTTAAAAGGTACTAGTCTTGGCAATAAAATATTTAAATAAGAAAATGAAAACAGCTTTCATTACAGAAAAATATTTTTAATGTAGAAAAAGGTGAGCATTTAATAGCTATATTGAAATAAACCGTTCTATACACAGTAAATATACTGTTAAAAGAATTGCTGATCTTTCCCCAGGTTCTTAGAATCTGAGGTCAGTAGGTTATACAAAGTAACCATTCATGAAAAACACAGGTTTCCAAAACCCCAATGGGCAGCAATTCTATGGGTCAGGAAGACAGAGCGACTCAGAAGTAGGAGAGAATACTGCAAGTTTTCTTGGAAAATTCAAAATTGTATTTTCTGAAAGTTTTCTCATATCAGTTTATTTAGTATCTCCCGGCTACTTAGCCACCCAAACCTGCCTTCTGCCCATCAGTATCCTGGGATGGTTATTGGCCTCACACATGTAATGTATTCTCCCTAACACTGCCATATCCTTGCCTTGGAAGGATGGCAACTAGTGGCCTTCAGTGAAGTCGCCATGATTTAGGAAGTTTAAAACCACAAATATCTCATGTGGTAAAACTTCTAATTACTATCATTGCACATTCACCAGTTCATTTGAAAGTTTGGTTTAAAAATAAATAGAGTTCGACTTAACATTCAAGAGAGGAAAAGGCACTTAATACTGCAATTTCCAGAACATAATTTGTCTGTCTTCCCCTCCCGTGATGACGCTGCTACACTGTTCGTTCATCCATATACATGTCACAGCACCTAAAAGAAAGAGACCTTGTGGTTAGGTGGTAAGTTGACCGGGGGCCCCCAAGATATACTCTTAAGTACTATGTTGTCTTCTCATCTTGTAATTGGTGTATAAATTAAAAATAACTTTTGGGGAATAAGGAGACACTTAAATGTAAAGCTAAAATAATGGGTTGCAAATAGATATTCCTAGCAGTAGTCAGGATGGGTGAGAGGAGAAGGTAGGGAACCGGTGTAAATTTGCTCATTCCATTTCTACTGGAAGGAGTCAAATGTTTAAAGCCAGTAAGTTGAGAATGACCTAAACAGATCACTTAATATAAATGTTAAGAAATAACCACATAACTGGGTGATAGAGGGAAAGGAATGAAGGTGGTGGTTACTGGTCACAGTGAAAGGTAAATAGATGCTTATAACCAGAGACACTAGAAGAATTAAAAACCATAAATCTTCCAGAAGGTCAAGAGGCAACCATGCAGGTGTAAGCAAATAGAGTGGAAAAAACCCAAAAGAACAGAATAATCGATATGCCTACAATGTGCCCTCTCAATAATGAGGGCACACCTCCCAGGATACAAACTGGAACCTGTCCTTCGAGGAGGAGACCGGGGGTGGGGGTGCGGGAGATTGTTCACATTATTATTTTTGTGTGGTTTTGGGGTTTCTTTAAAAACTATGTGCATATATTTTTAAAACCAGGATTACAGCTTATACTATGGTTTTGAGTTCTCCACGTGGAACTTAATGTACAAACTTCCTTTTCGGAGTCAAATGTCTGTTAACCTAAATCTCAGTCCCCAAGGACCCAAGAGATGCAGCTGGCCTGGCCAACCAAGGTGCTGGAGGGGAACAGCTACGGCACGGGGAGGAACGGTGTGTTTTCTGCCTGGGAAGAGTATGTTTCCTGATGGGAAAAGTAGGTCTGAGTTCAGCATTTTAGGAAGAAAGGTCAAGTCAACTGCATAACTGCTCACCTGTGTGGCCCTGGATTCTCTCACTGATTTTTCCTCCGAGGAGGTCCCAAACAAGCAGTTCACCAGACTGACTTCCAGATAAAACAGAATTTCCATCCCAGATAAAGCATCTGCAAGAAAGGTGCAGAGAGCATCGTCTGATCATTCGTCATGACGGAGGGGCTCGCTCTCACCCTGGCCAGAGCAAACCCAAATGACATGATCACGAACTTGTCTGTAAATGTTTTCACACACTAGTAACTCAAAAAATATATTACCTCTGGGGCTCGTCTGAAGTCATAGAGGAGATGAGCATTCCTGTCTGCACATCTATGACGTTTAGACAGCCGTCTTCCCCTGTGCTGAGGACGTGGCGACTGTCTGCGACACAAGGAGACACGGCTTCAGAAGTGTGTTGTGAAGGATTCTGACATTTTACCTCTGGCATAATGTTCACTTTCCTTCTCCTTGAGCTACCTGTACTTGCCAGATGATTCTCCTCCCCTTGAAATGCTTCTAAGACACCGGGCTGCTGACCCTTGGGTGTGAGTGCGTTTGCATCTTATACATTAGTTTCTCTGGGGAGCTGACGAACTAAGAACCATTTCCGCTACAGCTTTCCTGTAGGTGCCGATGGCCCGAGTATACGCTATGGGGCCGGGACGCAGCCTGACATCCAGGCAACACTTTTATCAGCACTGTTTTTCTCTTTACGTTCTTCTTATTTAAAATCATTCCGATTCCCCCAGTTATCATCTGTATTACAAAGGATAATACTACCTGGGCTAAACGCAGTATCACACACGGTCCCCGAGTGACACGGGATCTGGTGCAACATGGTGGCCGTGGTGAGGTCCCAAATATTCACCGTGCCTTCTTTGGTGCCTGAAACCAACAGTGTACTCGCAGCGTTTAAACTAATTGTATCTACCTAAGGAAGAAAACAGAGTAGTCCGCTCAGAGTTACGGTCATGAGCTGTTCCCCTGGCTGGCCGAGCAAGGTTCTGCTCCGCCGTACGGTGTGCTGACGTGGCTCATGCAGATGGCCTTCACCATTGCTTACTGAATTATTTAAAAATTAAATTCTTCATATGCTAGTGAATAAAATGAAATACTCGTAGGGTAAATGGAATTTTTTTTTTTTTAAGATTTATGATTTATTTTGAGAGCACATGCGAGAGTGAGTGGGAGGAGTGGCAGAGGGAGACAATTTTCAAGCAGACTCCCCACTGAGTGTGGAGCCCAACTCTGGGCTCGATCCCGTGATTCACAAGATCACGACCTGAGCCCGACACCAAGAGTCAGATGGTTAGCCGACTGAGCCACCCGGGTGCCCGATTTGCTGTCTCAAAATAGCCTAAAATTGAGTTTCAGAATGATACCTCCATGAATTACACATCGTACACGGTGCCAAACGGTCTGAAGCACAGCTGGCCCATGGTTACCTGAGGGATTTGGGAGAAGCCGGGGTCTCGCAGGGTTATGTTTCCAGGCCCACCCGGAGTTAATACTATGTAAAGATTTCTCAACCTCAGCTCAACTGTCGACCATGAAAATCAGGCATCAATTCACCACCTCAGAGCAAAGGCAGTATTGTCAGCTCTAGTGGGAGATGCAGCAGTGGGACCCAGGGGGACTGGAGGGGACGGAACAAGTGACGCTATGGGGCCGGGAAGCGCTAGCTTCAGTCCTGCCCTGGCTCAGGTGCACTTCCCTGGGCCACCCCAACATCAGGTCCGTGTCTTCGCCTGTCGGAGGGCGTCATGCTAGAACAGACGGCCCCTTCCACCTTCTGTGTCAGAAAACACGAAAGCCGAGGAGGCACACTGTGTTGCCCCAAATAGTTTGAGGGTGTCCAAATATTCAATGTCTCGGAAATCTGATGGGACCATAGCTAGTTGTTGGGAACCAGCAAACTGGAGGAAAAAAAAGACAAAGCAGACTTGGAAACCCAAAGAGTCCAGGCTCTCTTCCAATAAGCATAATAAAATGAGAGAGAAAAATGGACACACAGCTAAAACCAAGCCCTGCCCCCTCCTCTGGCCTCAGGCTCAGCGGGGAGCAGCGCTGTTGCTGGCACTCACACTGACGTCGTGTTCCAGCTCGGCCAGCATGTCAAACCGCTGTCTCCTGGTGCATGTCATTTCCGCAGGAACACCAGACCACACCTAAGGTGGAATATATTGCAGAAGGTATTTGTTGAGCACGAAAAGCATTTCTAACACATTCGAGAAAAATGCTTGACTGACCAACTTCCAGTTAATGTACTTGCCAAGAAAATATCGCTGTTTCTCACTTTACATGAGAAATGCTTCTGGCTCCTCTCCTGCAGTGCCCAGGCTTTTATTCCGGCCACAGGCACTCCCGAGTGCTGGTGCCTGTGTCTGTTTCTACCCTTTGCACTCGTGGCTGTGATTTATATGCGGACTAAGGAAACCTGAGTGCAAGCGCGTTGTAGTGTGTCTGTTAATGTTTTGAGAAGACCCAAAAAGGCAAGTCACCAAAAAAAAATTAATAGAATTTGGTGTAGGCAAGGGAATTTATAAGAATGGGGGGAAATCCTGAAAAACTCTTGAAGGAATTCTAACAGTTTTAGGTTCTTGCTTTCTTTTTACATAAATGCAAACTGGAAACTGAATATGATGAATACTGTGGGGTGTTTGCCAGACAGTTGTGGAGGGTTCCAAAGAAGGGGCTGAGGATGGCCCCGCATCAACAGAACGGTGAATGAATGTGTGTCCGCCTGTGCTAACTTGAAATAAAATGTGTCCTCTTTCCATGATTCCCCACTTTAACTTGACATTTTCTAATTAACTGGTTAACTGTTAGTCCTAACTGTGTGAGATCAGATGGGCTGCTACTGTCTACAGCTGGCCCTTGAACAAGGCTGGGGTGGTTGGGGGTGGGGGGCGACACCCCACCCCATGCAGGTGAAATCTACTTATAACTCTGACTCCCGCAAAGCTTAACTGCTAATAGCCTACTGCTGACTGGAAGTCTTACCAGTAACATGAACAGCTAACATAGTTCGTGCTGCACGTATCATAGACTGTAGCCTTACAATAAAGCTAGAGCAAATAAAATGTTAAGCAAATCATAAAGTGAATTTACAGTACTGTACAGATTTATCGACAAAAATCCACTTATAAGGGGACCTGTGTAGTTCAAACCTGTGGAGTTCAACGGTCAACTGTATTTCTCTGTTAACTCTGTCTTGTGAATTCCACATCGTTCCAACCCCCCGGTTGAGCACACATGGCACAAAAAAATCATGAAGACTTCCCGTTGAAAAGTACACAGGTTAAAAAAACACAGGTAACAACATTCAGCATCTTTCTATGTCACTTACACACTTTGTGAAAAATAGTGAAGTGACTGAGCACATTAACAACAGGTAGACAATGGTTTATAATACTTGTATTAACCAAACATTTTAAAAATATTCTATTTATTTATTCACAAGAGACACACAGAGAGAGGCAGAGACATAGGCAGAGGGAGATGCAGGCTCCTCACAGGGAACCTGATGTGGGATTCAATCCCGGTACCCCAGGATCACGACCTGAGCCAAAGGCAGACGCTCAACCAATGGGCCACCCAGGCGTCCCTTACCCAAACACTTTAAGTTAGAAAATATATACAGACCTTCACTGTGGAGTCCCATGATGCAGAATACAGTCGGTTGTCATGCCAACAGATCTTACTAACGGCATCATCGTGTCCCATTAACGTGTCCTGGCGTCTTGCAAATGCTATAGAATAAAAATAGCTGACATAAAAGATAATGAGAACTATTAAAAAGCATTCCAAGAAAAAAAAAAAAAAGCATTCCAGCTTCATTCTGAGACTCTTAAACACATATTATGTTGTTTAATTCTAATCTTACTGAGACTCGCTAGAATTACAAATTACTTGTTCTCATCTTACTGAACCAAAATACTCAATATCTGAACTTAAAACTAGAAGTCTCCAGGTCTGGCTCATTTGTGTTTTTACCTCAGTTTAAACCACAGAGTGAGAGAGTCCTGCTGGAGAAATTATTAGGTTCAATAATCATAGTAAAAGCCACCAGTACTATTTTTAGCTAATATTTGTTCCTTTTTGGAAACAACACAGTAGAAGACCTGTGCCACCAGCAGAAGACCTGTCCTTCCTGCTTTTCGTCCCCAGAGATCGCTAGGCCGAGTGAGGAATTACACCGGGAGCCCAGATACATACACGTTATTATCCCATGAAGAACTTATGACAGTGGCATCTCCTGGCAAAAGTAAACAAGATGATAAAGCCTGAAATGCAAATGGTTCAGCATTAATTATTTACAATAATTAGTAAATCCCTAACACGGTAAAACTAACTTGTAAGCTGCCCCCAAAATTCATGCTCAAATTCTATTTACTTTTGTCCTCCTCACGTTTGGAACTTTTTTTTTCCATTGGCTAATTCCAGATGCTTAGTTTCCTCCCAAACGTAAGAAAGAAAGTCAAAGCGTGTCCAGTGCATGTGGATCTAGCCTGAGGATTTTTAGGGGCCCTGGTGGCCCTCAGGGCGCTGGGCTGGAGGAGCTCCTAGCCTGGGTAAATCGTGAGGGGAGGGTGGGCTGCGTATTATCCTTAAGACGTCTCTGGACTACAGACTTGCACAGGTAGGGAGAACTTCCAAAAATCTGTAGGGAACTTCAAAACCTTTTGGGTGGTTTACATTAACAGTAAGATGCATTTTTCTTTTTTTTCAGAAGAATTGGTTTTCAAGTATTTGGTGTCCTACCAACTCAGAAATGCATACATTATTTAAAAGACACAGACATGTTTAGTTTGCCAGTTCCAGAAAAGGAAAGATTTACTATGGAGAAGTCTACTGGGTGGCACTTCTAGTTTTCCAGACTACAAACCAAATCACGGTATTATGAGAAAAAGGCACCCTGAAAAAATTTTAATTGAATTGAGAAGTAATCTCACTGAGGCATTCTGTAGACACCCCATGGGAATAAACCCAATTGCTTGGGGAGAAACGAAATGCCAGTATAGGTGCGTATAACACAAACTGCTGCATGAACTTCCATCATACCACTGGTTTAAAATTAAAGTGAACTCACCATATTTGAAAATGATATGCTTCTTTGTAGCATTTTGGATTCCTTAGAGAACATCTTCAAGGTGGAATCTGATTTAACAATGAGAAGGGAAACGTATGAGAAAGATTTCCTGACCCTTCCAGAGGTCAAACGCCAGCCAGAGACCAGCAGGCAGTGGGGGTGGCAGGTGGGGCCCCCTCTGGGGACCTGTCAGCCCATGACAAGGACACTGTTGCATCCCCAGTGCAGGACCAGCACCCTGCTCACATTTCAGCAGGACTGAATGTGGAGCGGGCCTCGTCACGGACAGAAGCTAAGAGTTCGAGAAGAATAAAGTAGCAATTTTATAAAGACCACAAAAATTATAGCAATATGTTTTGTTTTGTTTTGTTTTTTAACAGATGGCCTAATTATGGTGTGATGCCCCTGTAGAGAATTAGCATTTCTGGAGGAACCAGATTTCCTAAATAATAATAAAGTAGGGATTAAAGTTTCCTCTCCTAACAGAAGCTTTAAAAAGTGTAGCAGAATAATCTCTTGAAAATCGAGACTTGCAAAAATGACACTGAGCTCCAAACATCCCCTATTTGAAGCAAGTAACACATTGCCCAACTTGTAAACATACAACATGACAGCTAAAAGGTCAGAGTGAGCCTTAAACAATTTCTTCTGTATAGTAAAATTTAACGTTTCTTTTTTTTTTTTTTTAAAGATTTTACTTATTTATACCTGAGAGACGCAGAGAGAAACAGAGTGAGAGAGAGAAAGGCAGAGACACAGGCAGAGGGAGAAGCAGGCTCCACGTGGGAGCCTGATGTGGGACTCGATCCCGGGACTCCAGGATCAGGCCCAGGGCTGAAGGCGGGCGCTAAACTGCTGAGCCACCCGGGGATCCCCAAATCTAACGTTTTGACCTAATTTTCTCAACACCGACATACCAAGTCCTGAGACTTCATAAAGTGGAAAACATTTCCAGCATCAGCTTGGAAGCAAAGTCCAAAGAGTGAGCACAGCATTCCCTGAACTTGGCCCTGTGGGGCCTTCCTGAGACTCTCCCGACCGACCTGCCTTTGATCCCGCAGTTCCGAGCATTCGCCTCAAGGTCAGCAGCAGCTTATTACCCTGGGGCAGCCTCAGGGAACCGAAGCCCGCCCTCCGGGCTGCGTGTAGCCCCACGGGCAAGGATGCTGTTCTCCCCAACAGACTCCCTCCCCGTGCTAGAGGCGACCCCGACAAAGGCTGCCGAAGAGCCAGGCTCCCAGCTGAGGGGCACCCAGGTGCCCAGGCAGCGAGGTGTACACCCCGGGTGTGAGCAACACGGGTCCCTTCGGGGTGACCATCAGGATATGTATAAATCAAGAATACGAGTTATTAACAGAAGAAACAAACAGGAAAAAAAAAAAGCTCTTGACTTAAAAAAAAAAAAAAGGACCCGCTTTCCCCTTTATTTGGTAAATGTACAAAGAAGTGATAATCGTGCTTAATGAGCCTCAGGGCCTTACGGCCTGGACGCTCCCCAGACTCGTGGTTTACAAGGTCATCCAAGTACAACAGACTGAAGGACTGGATGAAGCACATCAGGCAAATCCGGCTAAGAACGCAGGCTCTGCTTAAAGATGAAGCTTTCCAGAGGCCTGTGGTCTCGTGTTACGAGGCTGGCACTCTGTGCGGGCAGGATCCTGGGGAAACGCAGACGGCATCGCCGTGTGACCCCAACGGGGCCCAGTCGTGTCCTGCATGGTCGCTTCCTCTGGCCACAGCAGAATCATCACCTACGCTTTGGGGAACATTCTGCTTTACGCATCCTGGGATTGCACTTGAGAGAGAGAGAGGAATGACGTGCTACAGGTCATAAGCCATTACAGAACCTGAGTGTGGTGACTGATTGCTCTGGAAGCGTTTAGTTGCAGAGCACCACTGCCAAGCTTAATCAATGAAAAACATAATTCCGTATGATAAAGAAAGGCTAAGGAACAAGTACCCTGCAGGCAGCCAGCTACTAACTCTGCCAGAACAAGCTGTCTTAAAAAACAGAAGCAGGATGGCCAAGAATTTGATAACGTATAAGGACATTAACAACGTGGGAGTAAGTTTTCCAGGGAAATTCTAGAACACACACCCTGAAGTATGTACCAACTGACAAAAGGGAAAACCTTAACAGCGAACGAACGCACACTTGCAGGCGCTCCAGCACACCACGCCCTGGGGCATCCTGCGCTGGACCGACCCTCCACTGTCAGGCCTGTTCTTGGCTCAGGCAGAGCCGTGGCGAATGTGCAAGGGTCCTGCGGCAACGGCAAAAGCCCCCGCTGAGCAAGAAGATGGGAAATAAGCTCCTTCTGCCCTGTCCCTTAAATTTCCAGAAACAGAAAGGCATTTTCATGATTGTTTTGGCAAACTGCAAAGACATGTTATGTTAAATGCCACGAACTGCTCAAAATTCACTTTACGTGGAGGCAGCACATTCCAGCGCAAATCCTTGACCGAGAGCTAAGAAACCTGGATACTGCACGGTTCCAGTAAGCCACTTTTCAGGCAGGAAGACATACCTTGTGAGGTTGTAAAGACAGAGGACCCGTTGCAAGAGACCGCTATCCCAGTAACTGCCCTGTTGAAAGACAGAGTGTTAGAAGTCACCAACCACCGGGTGCTGGGACGCTAGTCTCTTTCAAGTCCTCGATTTCATTTTACCAGGTTTCTGTATTTTCTTCTGTCAGAGCTTGTCTGCTGGATCTGCCCCCCCCACCCCTCACATTACACCCCCACTACCAATTTGAATTTAGTTTTGGCAATACCCGTGGCTAGAAACCACTCCCGGTCTCAGCTTTCCTAGCTGCCTGATTCAAAGTTGAATACGTTCCTGATGCCGGGAAATGTGCTTCTTTTTCGATTCCACCTTATGTGACTATCCCCGAAATTACTGAAAGTCTTCTTTACAAGCACTTCACTTGCTTGACTTCTGAATCGAATTTACCAGAGAATCTGTACGGTAATGATACCACTGTCTGGTTCAACCATTTCCTCTTACAGGTTCATTCATGTCTTCACTGCCTTGGACAATAAGGCCTCTTTCTATGTGTCACTTAGAGAAGTTGAGGAAAGGAAAGCCACTGTTATCATCAATAAGGTGGAACTATGTATATCTTTGCAGGAGGTTGTGCTCTGATCTGGAGCCATCGATCTGAAGCAGACTGGGACCTTCAGTCCCATCCACAACAAATGGTGTCTGTGATACCAACATGTCAGACACGATGTCTACGGCCAAGGTGCAGGCCAATGGGCTCGTCTCTGAGCCTGGGTTTTCTCATCTGTAACAGGATGTGGCTGAGGGGAGGGCCAGTGTTTCTCAAGCCTTTCTGTCAAAATGTGTAAATATCTGTAATGGCAGAAGTCTGAACCCTCATAACCCCTCCGGGTCTGACAGGAAGTCCTTTTTTTGAAAGTATAGGTATTATTTTTAAAACTCCTGGGAACTTAGCCCTTTGATCTAGAAAGCCCTAGAAAGACCAGGGGGTAGAAATGACAGCATGGAAGGCTGACATAAATCTATTTCTTTTTAAAGATTTTATTTACTTATTTGACAGAGAGAAAGAGAGAACAAGCAGAAAGAGCGGCAGAGAGAGAGGGACAAGCAGGCTCCATGCAGGGAGCCAACATGGGGCTCGATCCCGGCACCCTGGGATCATGACCTGAGCCGGAGGCAGACTGGGCCACCCAGGCGTCCCCAGAAATCCATTTTGTGCCAAACCTTCCCTTGCCACATTGACCTCAGGTGGCTGATCACTATAGATGTTTCAGGGGGATAAGAACTCTCAAGACGAATCAAAGTAACGCTGAGAGGGACTCCCACCCCCTGGACTCCACAGACAACAGCGTCTCTGCAGGCCAAGGGCCCGGGTTCTGCACGGACAGCACGGGGACGTTCTTACTCTTTGTGGATCTTATACTGGTCGTGTAACTGCAGCTTGGCGATGTTATTCCAGGCCAGGGTTTTGCTTTCTTCCGTCAGGTCTTCAAAGGACTCCTCACCTGGAGAGACTACAGTGAGCTGTGGCTGAGTGAGGCACCTCACTTATCACCGCGGCAGACAAGCAGCACCGCCCGCGACGTCCCGTTCAAGCCAAACGACCAAGGAGGCACCGCCCCGAGACCGAACTACTCGGAACGGGCCTGCTGCACAGCTCCCTGTTTGTCAAGGGAAGTGAAAAAATGTGTAATCTAAGAAAGGAAAAAAAAAATCCTTTGGAGAAAGACGACAAAGTTTTCTTTGAAATATACCGGTCCTTTTACACTCTTAGCAGTGTTGGCCAACGTGTCGCTCGGCCGCTGACTTAGGAACTTCAGGAAGTACGAGGCTGAGTAACTATTTCCTTGTCAGGAATCGCTGCAGAAGCCGGTTTGTTCCCCAAAAAGGCTGCGGGTTCACTTTGGTGCTGATGGGGGAGAAAGCGGCCTGGCGCCCGGGCCTGGACAGGTGACGCCGGCCCTCCCGTGCCACGAAGGCCTGGAACAATCACCCTCCGGTGCAATCACAGGACAGTGGGATGAGCCTGGTGACTAAGCGGGCCCGGCTTTGAGAGGCGTCACAAGATCATCCCATGGTCTCTCTGACTTAAGCCCGGGGGCATTATCTCTCAGAGGCCTGCTGGCTAGCCCTGGGTCCCCGCCGCCAGCAGCCCTCCACGCCCGGCGCCCCCGGCCCCAGAGCAGATACGCCTGCAGGGGCTGAGCACTCACGTGACCCCCCCCCCCCTACACAGAGTGCGGGCCCCCTGGGAGCCTGCGGGCTTGAGGCTGTGCTTGGTGAAATGTCCGACAGGGAAGCTGGGAGAAGGTGAGTAGCCTCTCCTCCTCCTCCACATACTAGATGTGACACGAGGTCACGTCCATTTTAGCACCCCGCACACACTGGGGGGGACTGTGTGTCTGTTCCAACGACTGAGTAGGAAAAAAGAATCAAAGACGACAAAGCACCCTGAATTCGAGATCTGTGGGGAAGGAGGAGGAGAATTAGGGACAGAGGAAGGAAGTCCTTTGTGGGAGAGCCAGGCGGGCCAGCAGGGCCAGCAGCCGGGTGTGAAAGTGACGGGCTGAGCAGCCAACGCTGCCTCGGAGAACCCGACAAACGAAGGAGAACCCGAGCCACAACAACAACAAAGCACTGCCAAGTCTCATGTAAAATGAGTAATACCACCGGGAAGTAAAAGGAACTTGTTTTCCTTAAAATCAGCTGTTAAACACAAATGAAACAACAACAAAAACAGGCTTGTCGGAGCTGTTTTTCAGGAGAACTGCAGCAGGACGCCCGCACGCAACCTCTGTCTGCCACACGACAGTTCAGGTTTCCCCTGGCCTTCGGAATCTTCAGGAACATCTCAATCAGAAAAGAGAAACAAAGGGTGCTCACATTTATTCTCTTTACAGAACTCACCTGGAGAATCTGCCATGGGAGCATTATGACTATAGGTTTGGGAGAAATTTTTAAACTTTGGGGTGATCCGTCGTGGATGTGGCGTCACGAAGAGTTGTTTCGGCGTCTGGCCAAACTCCAAGATTTGGGTCAGCATGGCTACTTTCTCATCAGGGTCCTCGATGCTTTAGGACAGAACACAAATAATGCAGTGAACCACGAGGTTCAAGTTCTTTGAAAGCATAAATGTCAAATAACTTAAATTAACAGGAGACAGATTTAACCCTCAAAGAGTAATAGAGACTGACTACATGCCAGGACTGTCTAAGCCTCACCACACATCTTTAGAGAATTTTCAGAGGCTCGGTACCTTACCGAGGGGGGAAGGATATCTTCCTTCCTTTACGGGGGAAGCAAAATATGATTCATTGTAAAATTTCCACACCTTAATATGATCAAAGAGCTGCATTAATCGTTTAGACAAAAAGATATTTCGTGACTCAAGTAGAAACTCCTTCTAGACATACAGGTACCTGTTAAGGTCTACGCCTCCTTCATAGGTCAGGGGATGAAATACTGGAGAAAAAAAAAAGAGAGATGAAAAACACTCTTGAAAGAGGTGCTGTTTGGTTTATAATAGGCGCGCTCTTGTACAGAATCTTAAAAACTCAACAACTTGAAACTTCTATTCAAAGAAACTGATGGTCAGTTTGCACAAACAGACTGGTAACATCCAACAGCAACAACTATCAACTTGAGTTATTATCTTTTGCTGAGCAGAAAGTCAACGGGCAGGTGAGACAGTCTGTTATCTCCAGATATTTGCCAATTAGCACTTCTGCCCCCAGGGGAAGCACAAATCACCTGCACTGCCCAGCGAGGGAGGTCAGGCCGGAACTTCCAGCTCCTCTGACCTGCTAGCACCACCCAGCAACCTGGCGGCAGGTAAGAAGGAACCTGAGCAGGACGTGTATCATGCTGGCTTCTTTCTGATCAATTAGTAAGAAGCCCTGGGGCCCTTCAGAGGAACTAGGGGTGCCCTTCTATCATATTCTGATTTAGTTTAAGATTTTATTTATTTGAGAGAAGGAGAGAGAGAGAGAGAGAGAGAGGGAGGGAGGGAGGGAGGGAGGGAGGACGGGGGCAGGGGTGGGGGGAGCAGAGGGAGAAGGATAAGCGGATTCCCCGCTGAGCAGGGAGCCCGATGTGGGGCTCCATCCAGGACTTAATGACCTGAGCTGAAGGCCGACAGACGCTTAAAATCCACCAGCTGAGCCACCCAGGCATGCCAAGATTGAGTTTTAATTGGAATTAGTGAGTGGGATGGAGAGTACATGCTAAAATTGGAAGACTGGAAAAACAGCTCTCAGAATCATGGTGGGGTTGGGGTTCTTTAGGCAAAAGTGCTTCCTCCTCTGTTACTCAGTATCTGATGCAGGGCCACTGAGCTGGGAGCCTCTGTTTGCGGATAGAAGATGCTTCTGCTCAACACATGAGCCTGACTGGTCTGGCCTTGATTTTTACTTTTTTGCTTTTGTTTTCGTCTAATGTGCTATGAAATTTCCGAGACTCTCACGCACCATTATGGGCCCCAACGGCATCGCTCCCTTTTTGCTTGTAGCCAAATATCAGATCGATCCACTCGTGGAGGTGCTCGGACACATAATTGCTTTCCAACGCGTCTTTGCTCTTCTGGAGAAAATCCTCGGGACCTATTAGATTAAACTCGATCAAAACATCAGTGTCTTGGTTTACTGTCTCCCATTTCTTCTGTCTATCCATATGTAGCTAAAGCTTCTAGGAGCGGGTAGAGGTACATATTTCTTAATGAGGTTTTTCTTTGCCTCCATCATACAAAATATAAATTTTGGCAGGGAGAGGGGAGTGGTGAAAATCATCTTTACAACATTTAGGTATTCCACGTTTTTACATTGTAGACTCACAGACTATTTCTGATTTGGAACAGGACTGACAGCGCCTCATTTACATAGAGAATTATACTATTAGTTTTTAAAAATCCAGGCATCTAAATCATAATACTGAAATGGTCCCCCCAGGTGAAACATTGCTCTAAGTCAGTACTTCCAAGGTGGTACTCACTCCGTGCCCAGGGGGGAAGTTCCACATCATCAACCATCTGTCCTCCTTGTCTCTTTCCCAGATCCAACTTCAGATTATTGACTAAAAAGCTGACATCATCACCATAGAATTCTGGAATCAACTGAAAGTTTCGCGGGGGTGGGGGAGAGAACAGCAATGAACATTTTTTTAAAGTAGTTAGAAACCACAAGTCCAGTGAATTATTAGCTTTATTAACTGCTTACCTCTTTAAAATCTGTTGCACCATCCAAACAGTTTTTCCAAGTTTCTCCAATACTAGATAAAAAAAAGTAAAAAAAAATTAACTGATCTGAAGTCTTGGGTCTGGAAATAGCAACCACAGCACTGTCTATACACCTAAGTGTTGTCCTACACTTCACCTGTATTAACCTGTTTCTCTAACTCATTATTCTCAACAACTGTGTCAGGATCCCCCTTTGACAGAAGAGATGAGACGGCTCCTCTGAGCTCATGCGGGGAGTGACACGGGGTGAGGACATAGATGCAGACAGGGCATCTCCAAGCCTACACCATGAGCCTCCGTGCACGCACACTGCCTCATTGACAGACCAACACAGGGTGGTACATAAACACGGATAATCTAGCACGGCTGTTTCAATAGCTCATTTCAAAAAGAATTCAAAATAAACATGCATACAGTTTAGAAAAAGACTGGAGAGACATAGACCTAAAAATTAATAATGAATATTATCTAAGTGTGGTTGGGAGGTCAAGTGAACTTAATTTTCTTCTTTGTATTTTCTAACTTTTTGGCAAGGAAATATTCCTTTTATAATTAAAAAAAAGTCATTTAAATACTTATAGGAAATTATATTCAATTCACAGCAGAATTATTTAGAATAATGAGATACTGGAAACAGTCTAAATGTCCAACAATGCAGAGACAGTGAAAATACTTAAATTATGGCATATATTAGGATGTGATACAATAATTTAAAAGTCACTGAAGAACATTTGATAAGATGGGGAAAACTTCAACATATAATACAAGGCTAGGACAGGCAGGACAAAAGCTGTATTTAAAAGAAGTTCTTACACACACACACACACACACACACACACACACACACACACACATGACTAGAAAAAGCCTGAAAGGAATAAAAGTACCCATTAGTGATTCTTTACATTTTTTGACATTTTTGTATCCAGGTTTTTTGAGCAAACATATTGTATGTTTATAATTAGAAAGTTTAAAAACTGGTAGGTGAAGCATTGGGTCAAACCTGTTGAACATTCGGTCTGCATTATCAAATCTTCCATTCTGCAGGCACAGCATGTACTCGGGTGCTAGAGGGGAAATCAGAGTTAAGTGAGAGAACAGAATCCCTGAAGAATCCACATGAATTGGGAGGGTTGATAAAGAATCTTACCAATCCTAACAAGATAAAATAGCACATAACCCGGGGAAGAGTAGTGACTGCCGTACATGAACTTTGGCTCTGGCATTTCCTGGTAGCGTGCCTACAACAGATGGAGAGAGATCCTGCTTAGATGTTGGCCATGAAGATAGTGACTGACTCAACTGGTCAAAGCCTAAAATTGGGACATGGATACATATCCCTTAGTTTCTCTCTTAAAGGGGAAAAGGAGAAAAGAAGACAGGGGAAAAACTGTGAACACACACAGTATTCCTGTGACAAGTATTTTGCTTTTCTTGGCTCAGTGGGCACAACACTGGGCTGGATTGAACAGAATTGATTTTATTTGTCTCTTATGTGATTTACCAGAGAGCACCTTCGTGCAAATAAATGAGTAAACTGATTTGTGATCAAGCCACAGTCTCCTATGTCCTGAATTGTAGGCAGAAGAAGAAACGGTGGGTGGGTGAGCAGCTAATAAACTTATAGGGGAAGGCAGAGGGCAGAGAGGAAAGTAAGAAAAATAGGATGTAGATCCTCTAGTCACTCATCATAGACCTCCCCTAAGTCTTGGAGAAAGGAGTTTCCCTTACTACAAAAACAAAGGCCATGGCTCATGGAGCCGCTTAGAAGCCAGGCATCCCCAAAACCACGTACCAGGAGTCTCTCCAGCCGTTCCTTGTTTAGGGCCCCTACTGGCCTGCTAAGATCCCGGAAGGTTCCTGGATTTGACAAATCTATAGAAATAAATACATTTTAAAAAATGAATTAAAATAAAGCAGGCAAGCTTATCCTTAATAACATTATCTCCTCCCCATAATGGATATATAGGAACACACATTTCTTTCCACAAATAATTCTTTTTTTTTTTTTTTTAAGATTTATGAGAGAGAGAGAGAGAGACAGACAGACAGACACAGGCAGAGAGAGAAGCAGGCTCCATGCAGGGAGCCCGACGTGGGACTCGATCCCGGGTCTCCAGGATCACACCCTGGGCTGAAGGCAGTGCCAAACCGCTGAGCCACCCGGGCTGCCCTTAAAGATTGAGACAGACCCATCAGAATTATAGTATTTCTGATAGTCACTTACATAGCTGTAAAGGTTAGGGCTTGAGTTCCGAGTTAGCAAGTCACTCAAGAGTAGCAGCTCTTTAATTTTTTTTTTTTTTTTATTTATGATAGTCACACACAGAGAGAGAGAGAGGCAGAGACACAGGCAGAGGGAGTAGCAGGCTCCATGCACCGGGGGCCCGATGTGGGATTCGATCCTGGGTCTCCAGGATCGCGCCCTGGGCAAAAGGCAGGCGCTAAACCGCTGCGCCACCCAGGGATCCCAGAGTAGCAGCTCTTAATTGAAAACGCCCTGATTACTGATTTTTTTTTTTTTTTTTACTGGTTTCAAAAAGAACTATGTTCCAAGGAAAACAACAAAAAATAATCACATTTTAAAAGTCAGTATTCTTCTACCAAGATTTAAAGTTGATTAGAGTGAATATTATTATTCTCTGATAATAACATAATACGAGAATTGGGGACGGAATATTTATCAGAGGAATAAATTATCATGTTCCGAGAAAGTCTCTTATTTCTTTCAAGTGAAAGGGTTTGAGCAGAAGGAATTCACTGCTCACAATATATAATTTAGACTATTACAAAATCAAATTATAATACAGTCACATTTTTGTTACAATAACTTGAGAGAAATACATATACCCCAGGGTTAACATGGTTCTCTCTCATTTATGTAATTATTGATTTTTGTTTCCTCCTTTAAATATTCCAGTACTTCCTAAATGTTCTATAATGCATGATTACTACTTTTGGCAACCACATGCTTGAGTGTGAATTTTATCTTATTTTATTTTTTAAAGACGTTATTTACTCATGAGAGACACACAGAGAGAGGCAGAGACATAGGCAGAGGGAGAAGCAGGCTGGAGAGCCTGACGTGGGACTCAACCGCAGGACCTGGGATCATGACCTGAGCCAAAGGCAGACGCTCAACCACTTAGCCACCCAGGCGCCCCTTGAGTGTGAATTTTAAAACAACAGGACAATCTAAGACAAATTTTCAAAGTGAAAAACTTAAAAGTATCTCAAGTGTGGTCGTTACAGGTAATAACGCCAACATCGGCTTAAAATCCTAGGCATACGTTCTGGGCGGGTCTTTCCAGAAGTCTGCGAGTCCTCTTTTCAGGATTATAAGACTTTAAGGGAGAGTGGAGAAAACACATAAAGAACCCCCAGAATTTAGATAACGCTGATCCAGTACATCAGAACGGAAGCTAGCAACCTTTGTTACAAGAATCCAGATGGGTTCTAATCTGTTTACACATACAACACGGCTGGCAATCGGAACACCCCCTTTCCTCCAGAAACCCCACCCTGTGGCATTTACCAAGCTCGGCACTGCAGTAGTCGCTGATGATCCAGGGGAACACGGGGTACTGCGACAGGTCGTTGCAGCTGCGGTCCGCCAGGTTGTTGAGGTGGAGCAGGTACTGGTAGTTGGAGAGGTGGCCGCGCTGCCACTGCAGCGTGTAGCTCTCGGCCGTGCGCTCGGCCACGTGGTGCTCTGAGGGGAACAGGGCCCGCAGGGTCACCGCTGAACTTGGCCAACCCTGGCTACATTATACTGAGCGTAAGAAACTAGAGGCTTTACATATAGATTCTTCGATGCATTTTTTGAAAAATGCATTTTAAGAAAGCGAAGTAGGCCGTGGCTGGTTTTCACCAAACACCTGTTGCACTGAGCTGGCCTATCTCCCAAAGATATTCGCCAGGAGGGAATATTATTACATATATGATATAAAATACATCATATATATTAAATGTTTGTTGTAAAACAAATATGAAGGTATGGAGCAAATACATATGTATTACGTGGTGACGGATGACGTTCCCTATATTATATACAGGCCGCCATATATACAAAATGCTTGAGTTTCAATGCCTTTAAGAAGCTGTGACCATTCATAAAAGTTTTTTGCCTCCAATATTTATGAAATTAAAACAAAAACGGTCTTTTAGTTTTCTCTGAGATCAGGAGGAGGTGTACAACCACAGGTTTGCCAATGCCTGTGTATTATGTATGCGTGTGAGGAGTGAGAAAGGAACCCACTGAAGGAGAAAAGGTCTCTGGCGGGAAAGCATTTCTCAAAGACCAGAGCCCGACAGCTCCCCCTCCCGCCCTGAGACTACCTCAGGAAACATAGGGTCAGTCAGCAGCCATAGGGGGGTAAGGACAGCTTTCCTCTCAGGGAGCGAAGTGACTCTACTGTTTTATTTTGTTCAGAAGATCCTGCCTTAAGTGTTTTGTTGGCCGGACCAAGCAAATTATCTAACTCATCTGTTGATTCAATATTTATTCCTCTGATTTTTACCAAGTTTGTTCTCTAACCAGCTATGAGGAAAGGGCCTAAAAAATCAAAATGCTTATTCTCATTTCCCACACTCACAACACCTCAGAAAATGTCTGGCCAACCCGAGGAATCAGATCAGAGAGAATAAGGAAGCTTTATAGAAGACAGGTTTTTAGGTCATGGCAAGTGTTTCGACTTGAGATTTTAGGACTCACCATGAAAGCTGAGTTTTTTGTTGTAATCTTGTTATACAATTAGAGGAATAAAATGAAAAAAAAAATTTAATCAGGAGGCAGGAAGTAACAGTCAACTTGTACCAGAGCTATACTCAGGCATTAAAATAAACATAATAGCCTAATGGGAGAAGAAAAAAATATAAACTCTAAATCAACTATAAAATAAAATATATTCCTTACTGAAAATAAACTATTCTTCTGAGGGAAAATTCTATTTCTAAGGGAGTAAGAACAGCAAAGAAGATAAGATGGCATTAATAAAATCCTAACATCTATTTTTGAAAATCAACCTATTTCAGTTTTCTAACAACTTGTAAACAAAAATGATTTACTTCAACCATACAATTTCATATGTTTATGCCTAAAAAGAAAAATCAGGTGCTCTTTCCAATAAAGGTGGAAAAATTCACATTTTTCCAGGAGACTTAGAAACTATGAAAAGCAAATCAAGTCTCATGGTACTATACTGAGTACAGAAGGCTCATGTGCTCCTTCGAGTTGTTTCCCAGCTTTGTGATTAAGACCACAGCTAACGATCACAAGCACGTGACCAGATAACTCACTGCTTCACATTAAGAAACCAAGTCTTGGTTTCCATAAATGAACATAGACATAACTGAACAGAAAAATAATGAGGTCGATTCTTTATACTCCATTCAACCTGGGGGTTGTTAAAATACAAAGAACATTTAAAAATATCAAGAGTTTTTCAAACACACAATTGGAATGAACTATTACCAAATATCATTTATATTTCCCTTAGTTTTTAGAATTCCATTTTGCCAACCTTGTCCCTGATGAGAGGACGACCCAGAGAGGTGATTCTAGATATAGCACTTCTCTTATTTCCTGACTCAGTACTTAAAAGTTGAACTACCTTCATATGAACAGATACAGTGAAGGCTGAGCACCGTACCTAGATATGTGGCAATATAAAAATAGAGGTCATCTCTATCTTGAGGTTCATAGAACTTTAAGTAGATGTCAGAACAGAGATCATCTTCTGTGCAAAAGACTTCCAAGCCCTATAAATTCAGAAAGAAAACAGTAAAATAAGTACCACTGGATTTACCTTGCAATCTCAAAACAAGCTATGGAAGTACAAAAGAAAGACTTGGAGTCAACGTGCTTAATACAACATACTTGCACTTTTCAAACACGCCACGAGTGCTTACAAGTCAATACACCATTGGCCGAACTGAAGATATGACAATCATCCACCCAGAAGTGACATTCCACATGAACTCACCAGAGGCATGAGGCCGTGCCTCCTTTTGTAAATGCGGCGGACATCTTGGAGTGTTATCTGGACCACAGGTTTCTTTAAAAGTAGAAAGACAATCTCAAAAATCAACATTCAGACACAGTTAGAAGCTGTCCTTTGGTACCAGAAATGTGAAAAAGTGGCCAAATCTTGCCTTCCCAATGTGTTACATGTGAACAGTTGGAAAGGGAGCTTTTGGAACAGGCATTTCTGGTTTTACGTCCTGGTCTGCCCGCTCTCACTAACTTCCTGACCATGGACAAGTTTCCCTACCCCCACTCAGGGCCTGCCAAATGATAATGCACTGATGTATCATTCAGGGTTCTGCAAGGCTGCTGACTGATAAGGGATATTCAAGTGCTGCTACAGATAACCTCTCAGGAATTTTGCTATCTTTTTATAGATCAATGTTTTTTTTTAAGAACTGACACAGTACATCTTTTTTTAGAATCTCGTTCTTTATCTCCGTAAAAACTATATTGTATTAAGGCTCATAAACAACAATAGTAGCAAGCAGGGCCACTAAATTTTTCTTTTGTTATGAGGAGGAAATTTTTCTTGCTTCTTTAGAGGCTTAAAACACTAGTTATAGGAGAATGAAAAGCCACTGAGACTGGCTCAACGTTGACATATCCACCTTTCTCCTAAGTGAGAGGGAGGAAGAACTCACATGTGGAAACTGCCTGAAGACTGGTCAAGGATCCTAGCCCAGAGAAGTGGGAGGGGTACATGCTCACCCCGTCGATCATGGAGCTACAGCACATACTCAGACAGTATCCCACAAGCCACAGTAACAGCAGTGGCCAAGCGACTATCACACCAGCGGACAATGCCCTTCAGCACTGTGAGCATCTATGGGAGGGCTGGGTGAGGGTGCCGCGCCACCTTCTGGACAGGATTGTCACAGCACCATTGTTCACGTAGAAAAGTATTAGATGTTTCAGGGACCTAATGACTGGCCAGCCTGGAGAACGTCCAGGACGGAGCTTCCTATGACAGAAAACACGTTCTTTAAGCTGCCCTGTCAAATGGTCCAATGCACTATCAGAGTGTATTAGCGTTTCTATTCTTCTGATGAACCAGTCCAAAAAGTATTCACATCTAAATAAAGTGACAAATCTTTACAAATTTTACTGTGGAAATCCAAGTTTACCTTTACAATCTGGCCCAACAAATCTAAAGTCATTGTGAAAGAGGACACTGTTTCCACCATCACGGTAGAAACACTACAGCTGCTCAGTTAGAGCATCTCCACATGTGCCTGTGTACCACCTGGCAGAAGATATTGCTTGTGACAGCTTCACATCTACTGATTTTGCTCCTAAAGAAAAACAGGAAATACCCACTTATTTGTACACATAAGCAGATATACAGAAAATACCCATTTCTCTTTAATTTTAGTATATTTCATTGGTCTCTTCCAGAAGTGCTTCCAAGTAGAATGGTAGAAACCTCTAACAACCCTTTACTAAAATTGGGGGGGAGCAGGGCAGGGTTACTTTTCACAGCAGGAGCAAGTGACCCAGGAATTACTGAAAAGAGTTCAGAAGAGCTGGAATCCGATCAGCAGGCATCAGGATGACACAGGGAGGCCTGTTAAACACAGAGCTGCTGGAGGGGAAGAGGGCGATTTTCGATCCTTGACAAAATAGGAGAACTGTGAAGTCAAGTTCACAGGAAAGATGAAGACCCCAGAGCTAAAGTGGCTCTCGTCTGACTCTGTGTCTCTACTTACCGGGTACCCATTGAGAGGCTGAAAATACAGGTTTGTGTCAGTGATGCACACATGTCCTGGATTCGTCACCAGCGGTGTCACCATTTCTGCTTTGCATTCCATGTGCAGCTTTTCAGAAACACTTTGGAATCTGACAATACAGTTTTCAGCAACAATAAGAAAAATCACAAATCAATGTACTTTCTAGGTTTAGCTTTCTCTAAGGGAGCTACAATGTGACTATACATGACATCTGTCTAAACACTATACTTAATACAAGAAAAATGGTAATATAAATCCATTGCTTAAGTAAAACTGATGTTCTTCACTTTTTTAATTTCTTAAAAAAGATTTTATTTATTTATTCATGAGAGACACACAGAGAGAGGCAGAGGGAGAAGCAGGCTTCCCGCAGGGAGTCTGATGTGAGACTCGATCCCAGGACCCCAGGATCATAACCTGAGCCAAAGTCAGATGCTCAATCACTGAGCCACCCAGTTGCCCCAAAACTGATGTTCTTTAAGAGACAAAAACCTGACATTCTTTTAAATGGTGTAGTGAGAACTCAAACAACAATGAAAGATGGGTTTATGTGCCACAGAAGAGAAGACAGGCAAATAAGTAATACCAAACAACCCTTTATAGCTGAACTCTTCTTCCAAAATAAACTGGTCTCGAAACTATTCCTATATTAACATATTTTTCTATTGTTGCATCTCTAAGCCCCATTTTTATAGTCACAGGTGCCATTTATTTCACACAGCACTTTGTAAGGCTATGAGTCCATAATTACAATTACTTGAATGTCAGTTCCAAGGTATGTTCTTTTGTAGCCTTACTACAGTATAACCAGTCAAATGTGATTTTTCTACCACCCCCTCCTAAATTATTTAACTAGTTGAAAAAGTCCATTTTATTTTTGCTTACTAATTAGTAAAAAAAAAAATAGAGGGGAAACAACGAAGTTATCAGTATTTGAAGGCAATTCTTTAGTTACATAACTGGGTCAAAAATAAATCTCCCCGTTGTTATAAGTAACAACGGGACAAAAGCCCACGGGATAGACTTCTACTTCCTTAGGAAGTGAAGGGGACCTTAGAGCTGTCACCCTAACCACACACACCAGCTAGAAGAGCTACACAAGCCTTTTTAAAAGCCATCAGAAAGCTCAAGATGCAAAGAAACCTAAATGAAGAGAGCCACGATTGGGTGTTGGGTGGCAGGAAGAAGAGCCACCTGTCACAGATAAGGAGGACTGCAGGATGGAGAGGGGTCTAGAGGGAAGCAGAAAGCAGAGTCGGGACTGGAGAGCAGAGGGGCAAAAATGCTGCCAGCTGGGTGGAGAGCAGAGGGAAATCTTCCAGGGTTCAGAAAGCTAGTGGCTCAGCTGGAAGGTGCAAAGATATTTCTAGGGTCCTTAGAGTGCTCAGATCCCAAGCTTCACTGGAAGAAAGTCCTGTTCCCTCCCCTCAAAGAACAGTGGGTGGCAGAGACAGGGACATAAGCATGGCTGCCACAAAGCCCTGACCCCACTAGATCATAGATGGTGCTGCCAGAGCCCCCAGGACAAGATCGGGGACAGACAGAGGGGTGGGCACAAGCAACCACTTCTGGAGGTAACATAAAGCAGCATTCAGTTAGGTCTCTAAGGTTCCTTTGAACACATGGTACCCAGCATGCAACAGAGAATTACAAGAACCTTACAAAGCAACAAGGAAATATGACCCATGCTCTGGAGAGAAAAGATTCAACAGAAGATGACTTGAGGTGGGACCCACTGGAGGGAGACTTCAAGATAAGAAATATGCTAAAGATCCAGAAGAGGAGCAACATGTGTGAAGAGAAGGAGCTTTCTCTCTAAAAAGTAAATTAAAAAAATGAATTAAACATCCTCATTAAAAAGGGAGGTTGTCAGACTATAAAAAGCAAGACTCAACTATATAAAGTGTGTGTTTTTCAGAAATAAGGACACAGGTTAAAAGTAGAGGGATAGAAAAAGATATACCATGCAATCATACCACATGAAAAACTGGTATGACTAGATTAAAAGAGGACAAAGCTGACTTCAAGACAAATGGAAAAGGAGGGATATTTCATAATGATGAAGTGTTCAACCCATCAAGGAGACATCACACATGTGAATGTTTGTGAACCTAACAATACAGCTTCACAATACACAAGGCATAAATTTGACAAAAATGGGAATAATTTCACAATCATTACTGGCAATTTTAACATCCTTCTCTCAGTAACTGATAGAACAAATTGACAAAAAAACCCAACAAAGTATAGATGATCTGAACAACCTCAACCAGGTGGACCTGAATGACAATATTCAGTAACTTCAGGTACACATTCCTTTCAGGGACAGAGGATGCATTCACCATGACAGACCATATGCTGAGCCCAGAACCAATCTCAACAGTAGCAAAATACTGAAATCATATAAAACATATTTTCTGAAGCAAGATGGTATTTAATTAAAAATCCATAACGACAAAGTAATAGTAAAATCCCCAAATATGCAGAAGTTAAATAACACATTTCTAAATAACCCATGAGTCAAAGAAGAAATAACACAGGAAATCACAAAATATTTTTACAGTCATGACAGTGAAGACATCAAAATGTGAGGGATGCAGCTGAAGCAGTGCTTAGAGGTCAAGTTACATTTAAGTACCAATTATGTTACAAGAAGGTCTAAAGTTAGTGATCTGATCTTTGTAACATGTTAGAACAATTAAACCCAAACTAAGCCAAAGGAAGAAATCATAAGAGGGCAAATCATTTTTATATAAAATGGAAAAGTAGAGAAAAATCAATAAAGCCAAAAGTTGGTTCTTTGAAAATAATAAAATTGGCAAATCCCTGGCAAAACTGATAAAGAAAAAAAAAAAGAGAAAATACAAAGCCGTGGTATAAGGAATGAAAGAGGGACCATCACTATAGATCCTACTGACATTAAAAGGACTTTAACAGCTTCATACCAATAAGCCTGGTATGAAGTGGACACATTTTTAAAACCACAACTTACCAAAACAGGCACAAGAAACAAAACCAACACAGTCTCATAGTAAGTAAAATAAATAAGAACACTCAGGCCTATAGGACTTGACCAATAAATTTGATTAAAATTTTTAGGAAGAAATACAATCCAGCACACACTCTTTCGGAAAACAGAGAATAAAGGAACATTGCTACACTGATTTGATGATGCAGACATAACTCTGATGGCAAATTCTGACAAATACATTAAAGATTTACAGAGCAATGAACACAGATGTAAAAATCCTTTACCGAACACAGGCAAAGAAAATCCAGTAATAACAAATAATACAAAAAGAATACATCATGAGCAAGTTGGATTTAGCCCATGAAAAAGGCTGGTTTAAGACTGACAAAAATCAATCAATGTAATTCACAATATTAACAGAATAAAGTAGAAAAGATATGATCATTTCAGTAAGTACAGAAAAAAATATTTAACAAAACTCTAAACCTATTATTGAAAATACTCTCAGCAAACCAGAATAAAATGGAGCTTCTTCATTCTGATAAAGGGCATCCAAGAAACACCTACAGCTAGCCTCATTCTTTAGTTGTGAAACAAACCCTGTTCCTGTAAGATCAAGAACAAGGCAAGAATGTGCTCCTGCCACATCTATTAATTAAACAGTACAACGAGGCAAGGCATAGAAATAAAAGCCATAAGGATTTCTGTGAAACTGTCATTATTCACAGATTAAACAATTATGTATACAGAAAACGCTATGCAATCTATAAACAACCCACCAGGACTAATGGGTAAATCTGGAAATGTCACAGAATACAAGGTGAATATAAAAACAAAACTAAACAACAACACTGTATATACCAGTAACAAATAACTGGAAAACAAAACTTGAATAGCATCAAAAGTCACCAATCGGGATACCTGGGTGGTTCGGTTGGTTGGGCATCTGCCTTCAGCTCAGGTCCTGATCTCAGGGTCCTGGGATCGAGCCCCATACCAGGCTTCTGATCAGCAGGGAGTCTGTTTCTCCCTCTCCCTCTAGTCTATCTCACCCTCTCTCTCAAATAAATAGATAAACTATTTTTTTAAAAAATCACCAATCTAGGAATCCATTCGACCAAATATGGCCACATGGACAGACTGAACATATAACACTGGGGGAAAGAGGGTAAGGTGTAAAAGACCTCTGTGTATCTTTACGTCTTTACTTATCTTTACCTTATCTTTACCATCTTTACACCTTTTCTTTAGATCTAAAATTAGCCTCAAGTAAAGGGGGATATTTTGGGGTACAATTGGGGGAAACTTGAATATGAAACTATAAATCACATGGTGTTAGAGAATTATCGTTATTTGGGTATTGTCATAGTATGGATGAGTGCCAGAGGATACCCTTTGAAGAGACACATGTTGAAGTAGTTATGGGTGAAGTGTCATGATGTCTTGCAATGTAATTTCAAGTGATTCTGCAAAAAGTATGTATTTTATACACAATGCAAATGTACATACACGTACACATGACCTATATGTACAGACACATATAACACATATATATCAGACATACACACATCACATATACATGCGCACATACGTGCGCTCACAGACCATGTGAGAACTAAAGCAAATCTGACAAAATGTTCACAAACGAACACCTGGTGACTTGTTGGGTATCTGTGTTCATGTTATTCCTCCAACTTGTAAGGATGTGAAAATTTTCTAAATGAACAGTAGGGAAAAATAAATATAGTTATCACCTCATTTCTTCAATAAGAAAGTATCTTCTCAGAACTATGATGAAAGCTCACTTTGGCAAAAGTTTCCTTTTTTGCTTTGAGAGGACGTATACAACACCAGAGTATCTTATCTTCTACTGCAAGTTTCTTCCCCAGATTGTTCAGCCTAACATTTTAGAGACTGGATTAAATTAAGACTTCCAGAGTGAGCCATTTTTTAAATTAATGTCACATTGAAATCCAGGATTGAAAAAATCACTACTCAGAAGAATTATGCATTCTAAGTAGGTCAAAAGAAACTAATTATTCTTATTCCTTTTCCTTGCTAAGCTGGAAGCTATTCTTCCCCTCAGCAATCCATTTACTTAGCATATCCTGCAAGTATTAAAATAGAAAGAAAATTAATGCTATGTAGGTGAAACAGAAAAAGCAGCAATCAAATATAAACACAGAAACATTACTGGCCAGATGGCTTTACTGGCAAGTTCTTCAACACTTTCAAATGAAGTGAAGGGTCACAAATCTCACAACGATCACAATAAAACAGAATATTACAAACTAATCTCATATATAAACATAATCTTCTAGCAAGAGCCTAGCACATCATAATCCATAAATGAATCTACTCAACCAATACTTTCTACATTGTCCTTAAACTGTAGTGATTACAAATGCAGAAATCTAAAATAAGAATCTAAAAAAAATATATTTATAGTGAATAGGCCCTGCAATAATTTGTCCATAAGATTTTGTCCACGTTACAGAGTTTATACATAAAGTCAATGGAACTGATCAGAAAGCTTAGCAGGGTTGCTGACAACAAAATGAATACACAAAAACCCACTGTGTTCTATATATCAATAATAAATAGAAAGTGAGTTTTTTAGGACACCATTTACAACACCATCAAAAAATATGAAGTACTTGGGATAAATCTAACACAGGAGAGGAAAGACCTTTATGGAAAAAAAAACCTTAAGGAAGACATTACAGAAGGCCTACATAAATGGGTGATTCATTGCAATCACAATCAAAATCTCGGGGAGCTTTCTTTTCTGGAACTCAACAAGCAGTTTCTAAATTTATACAAAGTATGGCATAAGGCCAAGAACAATGATGACATAAATTAAAAAGGAAAATAAGATGGGAGGCCCTGAACTTGCAGATACCACAAGCTACTTCATATAAAGCTATGTGACTGCTACAGTGGTGACACAGATGAGATGCAAATCTACTTCGTAGAAGGCAAGAAAGAAATAAGAGAACGGATTCATATAAAAGCATAATTATTTGCATGAGATATCATATACTTAGAAAATCCAAGAAAATCAAGAAAAAAAACACTGGACCAGTAGGAATGTGTCTCCTGGCCCCTGCAGGACACCTTAGCAAGGTACCTTAGCAAGGTACCTTAGCAAGGTCAGGGAAGACTTTCCATAACAACCGACAGCTAAGCTGAAATCCAATAAGAATCAGCCTGGTGCAAAAGAGGAAGGAGGCTGAGCACTCTAAGCAGAGGCAAGTGTACAAAGGTCGCAGGGAAGAGACCTTGGGACATGTGCGGGATCCACATAAATGGGGATAGCAAGCACATAGAATTAAGTCACGTCACCAGCGACCAGGGTTGTGCACAAGGGCTGGAACCTAAGCCATGGAAGGTTAAGACTATCCTGAAGGGAATGGGAGATCTTGAAGAGCTTTAAACAGACAAGTGACATAATTAAGCAAGTACTTTAGAAAACTTGCATTTTCAAAGTACACTCAGGACAGTAGGGAAAACAGGACAGGAGAAGGGAAGACAGGGGTCCGGTGGGCAAGCTAACAGCTGTCACAGTGTTCCAAGTGAAGGTGATGGTGGCCTCAATGACAGTGGGAAAGGATGGTGACAGACTAGAAAGATCCTAGAGAACACTGGTCAATGGGCCTGGCACACTGGCCATACTCAGGATAGAGAAGCCACAACGCGCAGGTCAGGGTGACACAGATGGTAACGCGGGTGGTTCAGGACAAGCAGAAGGAGGCCTCCAGGTGGAAGACATCCACTCCTTTTAGAATCAGGGAGTGAGGGGTGCCTCAGGGGCTCAGTTGGTTAAGCATCTGACTCTTGATTTGGGTTCAGGTCATGATCTCGGGCTCAGTGGTGAGTCTGCTTAAGACTCTCTCCCCACTCCCACCCCGCCCCGCCATACTCACATGCACTCTCTTTCTCTCTCTTTCAAATACATAAATATATCTTTAGAAAAAAAAAAAAGATTCAGGGAATGAAATCATTAACTTACCTGTTTTTGTCAAACGATGTCCTAGCCAAACGTGACTGCAAAATAGCTGTTATCTATGAAAACAGAACCATGTAAAAGTATTTATGAGAAAACCATCAGTACGATTTAATTCACAAGAAAGAAACAGATCTTTAGAAACTCTTACCATAGCAGTCTGGTCTCCTAGTTTGTCGAGGCAGGATGCTCTGTGAAGCTAAAATATTGCAAATATACAAGAATTTATTTTTTTTCTCTAAAACAACATATAGGTATTTCCTTAGAACTAGAAATGAAACACAGCAATCATTCTGTTACTTGGTAACAGTTAAGATCACTTCTCATAAATCTATGACTTCTTCCCAACATACGGTTTTCAAATTCAACATATTCAAGTAAACTGCTTCATATTTATAAAAGAAATTATAGTTTCAGTGAGATGTGTAAATATGATTTTTTTTTTAAATGTTCTGAAGTTTGCTTTGAATTCTCTGCCCGATGAATGCCTGAGCACGGAGCTGGCTTACCTGAAGCAACGTCTCCACCACATCTTCCACTTTCCCTGAAACGTCCAATTCAAAGACATACTCCATTTTGCCCTGACAAAAAAGGGAAACAAATCAAATCAAAGAGAAGCAGCATGTCAAGCCATATTCCTTCAAGAACACCTGCAACCCCCCCCCCACCGCTGACCTGTGCATGTCTGCCTGCACCCCACCCTGGAAGGTGAGCTCCAGGTGAGCAGACACTGTCAGATTTACTGCTACATTTATTATTTCTTCCCTTCTGCTAACTTGGGCTCAGTTTGCAGTTCTTGCTCTAGTTTCTTGAGGTGTATAGTTGGGTTTCTAAATCTGAGAAGTTTCTTTTCCTTAATGTAGGCACATATCACTACAAACTTCCCCTTTAGTATGTACATTTGTGGCATCTCTCAGTTTAGGTGTGTTCTGGTTTCGATTTCGTTTCAAGATATTCTTTAATTTCCCTTTTTATTTCTTCTTTGACCCACTGGTTGTTCAAGGGCGTTGTCCGACTTCCACACAGCCGTGACTATTCATTCCGCCATGTATTTCTAGTTTTATTCCATGGTGGTCAGAAGGGATGTTTGGTAGGATTTCAATCTTGTTGAATTTGTTTTGATTCATTTTTTGACCTAACATTTGATGTCCTAGAGAATGTTCCGTGCATGTGGATTCTGTGCTGTTAGGTAGAGTGTTTTCTATGTGTTCCTTAGGTCCATCTGGTCTACAGTGTTGTTTAGATCCTCTGTTTCCTAAATGACCTTCTGTACGGATGTTCTATCCATTAATTAAAGTGGGGCATTGAGGTCTCCTATTATTATTAGGTTGCTGTCAATTTCTCCTTCCAATTCTGTCAATGTACGCTTCAAATATTTTGGTGCTGGGAAGATGGGTGACTACATATTGTGAAGGTTAATGGGATGTGTCACATGCTCTCCTCTTCTCTTTGTCCTGAGGGAGAGTCTGCCAGGAGAGTCCTGCGCTGTCCTCTGTCTGCTAGACCATGGGTCCCCTGGAGCAGCAGCCTGATGTCCAGCTCTTATTTTCAGTGGCCCCAGGCATCTAGGGCATATGCCAGGTCCTGTCCCCACTCCAAGACAGGCAAGACAGAAGCCAGTCCCTTGGGCAACCATCCCAACAGAACACTGGACACATGGTCCAGTCTTGTCTTTCCTCCGGGGAGAAGTTGGGAGCTGGGAGTTCTCTCCCATCACGTGGTACTGTGTCACGGGAGGGCCTACAGTGAAAGGCTATTGCAAATGCCCCTATCAGCTTCAATGAGGCTGAGTTCATGCTAACCTGGGGAGCAGGGCCTCTCAGTTGGTTTCCAGGTTTGTTGCAAAAGGCATCATCCATGTACTGTCGATTGAATCAGTGTCTTCATGAGAGGAGCAAGGGCTTCCTAGTCTGCCATCTCTCATGGTCACCATCAGTGTCACCATCGCCCTCTTTCTGAAATCTGAAAATCCTTGGGTGTTCTAATTCCCACTGGAACAAAAGAGCTTTTCTTTGCTTCAGACAACCTCCCTAATCTCCTTTTGCAGAAATTTTCAAAGAGCCAAGAAGAGCTTGGCACTTCCAAGTAGATATGAGGAGGGCCTTAGGAGGGGGAGCCCCAATCCCCCCTGGCAGTGGTTCTCAACTTGGGGGGGCGGGTAACCCACCACCCCCATGAGGCTTCTGTCAATGTAGGAGATACTATCCAACGGTACGGGTAATGGTGAAGAGGGGGTGTTTAGTGGCTGGGAGCAGGCTGCACTGTAAGGGATGGCCCCACAAAATTAAGAACTATCCTTCCCCAAATGCCAACAGCACCACCTGGGAGTAATTAAATCTCATATTTACAGTTTCTGACTAGCACATATAAGTGTTTCTTGTGCATAAACCTCCAAGGCCACAGCATGTAACTAACCCACATGTTCCCTAAGTGCTGGCTGAGAAGCTGCGGAGACAGAGATTCAGCCTGTGAGGCTCTTCCTCAATTACAGAGGTGTCCCTATACAGGGCACTGATGTAGGTCCTATAGCCTGATGTAGGTCCTATAAAGACTCTTTTGGTAAAAGTTATCCCTTTGATATATATTAAGCTGAAGCAAAAGAATTCAATAAAGCATAATATGGTTAAATGTAACATTTATGCTTATGTGACAGGTCCTGGAAAACCAAACATGGTAGTCAAACCTACTCACAGCTTCTCCCAATTAAGACAATTTACAAATTATAACTGAGCTCTCAAGAGTATTTTATAACCTATAAATATTTCTCAACATTTTAAAAACTACATTCTCAGTAATATCCAGCAAATAATCTTACAAATGATACATATTCTGATTTCAATTTCTCATCTAATAATTTAAGTTTTTCCCTCCTGTTAGACACATTTGTTTTTAGGCCAAAAAGTTAATTGAAATGTCTTGGACTAAAGTCTGGTTCCCTTGGGTAATTCTGTTATAACTGCTGGTAACAAGCTTTAAAATACTATACTCATTATTAGTATGTTTGATTAAAGATGCTATGAATAAAGTCACAGAATCTTATTGCTTAAAAAACGATATGAATTGCTATGAATAAATGAAAAGTGGTACTTACCCTTTCTATTTTATATGGTGCAACAATGTTGTGTTCTTTAATGAAATACACCTGAGAAAGACAAATCGATACTTGTAAAATAAAAATTTTCATAGTAATGAGTTGCTATAAATTAGGATATTATGAATCAAATTTAGATCACTGTTACATAATCTCTATTTCCAAAAGCACTTGCATTAATATTAGTATGACTTTAAAGTTCCGATGTTAGAGTATCAAACACTACATTAAAAAGAGATTCATCAAGGGGCAGCCCAGTGGCTCGGCGGTTTAGCGCCTGCCTTCGGCCCGGGGCCTGATCCTGGGGACCCGGGATTGAGTCCCATGTCGGGGTCCCTGCATGGAACCTGCTTCTCCCTCTACCTGTGTCTCTGCCTTTCTCTCTGTGTGTCTCTCATGAATAAATAAATAAAATATTTTAAAAAAAGAGAGAGAGATTCATCAAGGCAACAAGGTAGCAACCATTACTGGGTAAATAAAATACTTAGGATGTTTTATGAATGCCAGTACTTGTACCAGGTAACCAAGTATACCAGTGAAGGAAGCTAGCTAATTTAAGTGCAAGTTTTGTAAGAAATGGGTAAAACAAACTCACTGTTGTATGAAATACTTTTTTAAAAAGATTTTACTTATTTATTCATGAGAGACACACAAAGAGAGGCAGAGATATAGGCAGAGGGAGAAGCAGGCTCCCGACAGGAATCACAATGCGGGATTCAATCCCCCGACCCCAGGATCACAGGGCAGATGCTCAACCATTGAGCTACCCAGGCGCCCCTACATTTTTTAACATAAAGAAATTCCTCTTCTCTAGAGGTGATCTGGGCACATGGTGTTTCATGGCCACCTGCTGACACTATGTATTAGTAACCATGTCCAACAAGCAACTCCACTGCCCCCTGTGCCCCCTAGAGCCGTCAACATGGAGCAAGAACCCTTCGCCCTGCTTTCCCTCCTGTTTTGATGAAGGACCTGCCTGGGCCATCAGAGCCAGTCACTTGACTAGGCTGCTCAAAAGCTTCTGCAGTAACATGCTTCCTGCACTTTCTCCCATGTGAGACAAACCATAGATAAAAATCTTCCCTTGGTCTTATATCCTCCTTTTGTCATTTCTATTCCTTTGTGTGGCAAAACTCTTTGCAAGAGCTGACTGTACTTTCTCTTGGGTTCAGGACAGGTTTTCAGCTGCGATGTGTTATGGAATCCCCTCCTGAGGTCATAAAAGGTTCAGAGGAACCTCCATGTCACCAAACCCAAGAGTCTATTCTAAGGACATCCTCCATTCTGTTTCTCAGAGTACATGACAGAGCTGATGGTTCTTCTCGAAGCAGCTTTCCAGTTGGCTTCCAGCCATCAGCTCCTGGCCCTCTGCAGCCTCACCCGCTACTCCTTCTGCCTTCCTTTGGACCCTCTCTCTTCCCAACCTCCCCCTAGTAGAGTCCTCAGACCTCCCTGTGTACACTCAGCCCCAAGCCTTCACCCAGTTTATCTTTCTCGCCTTGACCTCCTCCCTGAAGCCCAGAACAATGCTCCCAAATGCCCATCAGCCTCCAGGAGGCCACATTCTAAACAAAGCCTGCTCTTCCCCAGGCTTCTTTACAGCAATAAAGCCACTGTTGCTCACCCTGTTGGAGTCATTCCTGTTTCCCTTTGAACTCTGCAGCTAGCCCATCAGCACATCCATCAGGTTTTTATTCAGGATATATCCAAACACTGACCACCTCTCACCCACCCATTGCTACCATCCTGGTCTGAAACCTCTAGGTTCTCAGTACCCCTAAAGGCTCTCCTTGCTGCTGCTCATGCCCTCTACAGCATATTCTCTATCTGCCTCCAAGAGATTCACAAATACATACAAATCAGATCGTACCCCTCCTCTTTTCAGCTCTCCAGGGGTGGGGGTTCTCTTTTGTGCTTTATTGGGACTCCCTACTGTGGCCCAAGGACCCTCCATGACCCAGACCCTGACACTGCTTCAACCAACCTTCCCAGCTGCCCTGCATCCCTTGCCTCAGGCACATTCACCCTCACTGGGCCTGCCTCCAGCCAGGCTATTGCCTCTCAGGGCCTCCACTGCTCAGGATCCTGCCTGGCTAATTCCCTCAGGCCTTCGGAGTGGTGTGCCTTCATACATACCTACTTGGGGACGTGCCCCCAGCCGTTCTGCCTACAGCAGCACATGCCCTCCTCATCATTCTCTACCCTTACATCCTGTATGCATTTCCTTCATTATAGAAGACGTCTGCTTATTGTCTGTTGCCCTAATCTCAAGGTAAAGTCCATGGGGAGAGGGGCTTGGGATATTTTGTTCTTTCCTGTATCTTCATAGCCTTGAATATACTTACTGAGTATATAAATGCATGAATACAAACTATAATTTACACACATACACCTCTTTTTATTCTACAAAAGAAAATCTGGAAGCAAAACTCTCTAAAGCCTAAAGGACCCTAACATATTTCTGAAACAGTGTGACCACTTAAGGAAATCAAAACCCACAAAAGTTGAGTATTTTTGATTGTATACTTAATCCAGGAAGCTCAAAAATAATTCTAGAAAGAAAGAGTAACTAACTGCTGGCTAGTCACCCCAGGATGTTAAGCTGATTTTGAGTTTACCTGACATGAGGCCTCTTCTAATACGTTCTAATAAGTAAATACACTAAAATGGATCGTTTTTATAATGGAAACCACCATTCTGACTGAAAAAGTACCTCTTCCTTTCAAGATATGGACTTTCTAGCATAAGGCCATGATGCAGAATGATACTTCAGAGATAATGAGAGCACAGGTGCAGGCCAGAATTAATAATGGTGTCCCCTACCATCCAGAGTAATAGATGGCTACAACCCTTTGCACATATGCCAGTTAAAACAACATAAGGTCAATAAATAGGCTGTGAAATGTTTTCTTCCTTAAGATTCATCAACTCATGGAAGGCAGACACAGAAAAGTACCTAAGCTGATATCTCCTAGCTTTCATAAAATACTCTTCAATGTAACTGAAAAGTGTTCCATGAACAGAAGAGGCAAGTGATCCAAATATCACTGGGAACACCCTCTGCTCCCAACCATCGCCTCTTGAGACCTTTGAGGCATTTCCGTGTGCTAAGGCTTTGGGTCGAGTCCTGAAGGAAAGAAAGCTGTGTCTTTGCTCCTCACAGCTTTTCCTACATTTACTTGACCAAGGAAGGATGTTCCTTTGAATGTGTCATGAAACTAGAGCTCTGCATATATCTGGGACAACATGATCTTGAACCCTCTCATTTTAGCAATGAAAAAAGGTAAAAACCAGAGCAAAAAGCAAGTGGGAGAGGCCCTGTACTCCCTTCTTATTTATAAGTTAAAAAAAAAATCTATAGATGAACTAAATGTATGATTGGAGAAAAGCTGTGTTTTAATTTTTCTCTGTGTTGCCAGTATTAAGCACAGTACTAGGTACATAAATGTGTGCCGAATAAATTTAGGATGAAAAAGGTCAGGACCCCAAGCCTCATAACTGTACGAGACGGCATGTCCTGAGTTGGTGCCTTGGCTGCACCATGAGTCACCCTGAGATCCACCTCAATGCTGTGCGGCCTGTCTCCCACCTTCTAATTGGCCAGGAGGCTGCAGGAGGGACTGCAGGGCTTTTGGCTGAACCCCCACATGACTGGGGGATTGTTAGGATTCCCAAGGATGAAACTACAGGCCTGTGGTATCACACAACTTTATAAACATTAAGGATCTCATGAGGGAACACAGCTTTTAAGAAATATAGTTCTTAATGGTTCAATTTTAAAAACATGTACACATCTATTCCAACAGTCTTCATCTGAGACTTCTACAAATAATTTTACCGTGCTAAAAAAAAAGTGTGCATATGTATGTTCATTCAGGTTAGTAAAAAATAATTACTGTGTGCTGCTTACCTGACTGAAAATGAGTGAGATCTCCCCGGATTTTGTCCTACAATGCAGACAAAAGTCATTAAAAAATTATAATTTTTTGGTAGAGGTAAAATTAAACACTTAGTGACAATGACATACTTTGCAAAGTGTCTGTTGGATCCATTTTCTCCACGTTTTCCTATTTTTATACAATCTCTCAAAGGAATCTGGATAAAATCGAGAGGGAAATATTACAAAAATATGCAACGGTAACATATACACAAACAGTAGGAATGTCTCTGTTCACATTTAGGATGCACTTACCTTAATGATGGGCTGAGATATGGCATCTGGTTCAAAAATAACTGATTTTGAACATATTTTTAAGGAGCCTCTGATTTTCCTAGGAATCAAAATATAAAGGATTATTATCTATGAACATAAAGTCACAAAAAATCATAATACAACTTTTAACTAGAAAGTAGATGCTAAAGCATTAACTAAAAGAACAGCAGTGTAATTAAAGATTAGTGACAGGCCAGATTTTAACCTCAGGACAAGAGTTTGCCAACCTGATCCCATTATTCATTAGGGGCTGAAATTTTTATGACTCCTGGGTTTATTACCTAGAATTCATCCACAAAGAACAACTTTCCAGTACTTATCTATGATTTGGTTACCCTGAGTACAATCTGTACAAAGAAAGCAGAAAAAATGCCAGATTCTTTACTTTTATTGATCAAGTTTCAGAAAAGTGAGTTGGTGTCCTAGGATCCCTGTCAGGTAACATACGTATCTTGTGAACTTGTGGGTTTTAACGATTCTGATACATCTCCCACCACTGCAGGCATTATTCTCTTTTGATGTGTAGTTTGTCCCATTTGTTGCCCAATTCTTCAAGTTGGCCCTTATGTCCTTTTAATTGAATGTACAGATTTCTGGTACCTCCCTTACTGACAGCAGGACAAGATCTCCCAGGTTCATCTCGTACCCTTCCTGCCCCAGACTTAGACTCAGCCACTTCTCACAAAGCCTTCATTCCTGTTAGTGGGACACAGTATTTAGACAGCATAATCTGGGGGATCATTGCTATAGGGTTGTTTCTAGGCCTTTTCAGAGGGGAGTGCTAGAAAATACTTTCTTCTAAAAGGAAAGTATATACATCCGTATAAACATTCTCAATTCTAATGTAAGATTAGGCTTTGAATTTAACTCCTTTACTGTTAGATTTGTATCTTTCATCCTGCAAGTCTTGGTCTTGGCCTCAACACATACTCATTTGCTCCCTCTAACTATATAAATCTATGTGCACGTGTGACTAAACCACAGTTTCAAACTAATAATATCAAAAATTACAACAATATTACTACTAAAACATTTACATCATTTTTTGTGATTCTTTTTCTACTGTGGCTATACCACATCAGAGACAAAAATTACTATGCTGTGAAGCTGATTAAAACAATTCTTCCTGTGGTTAACCCTCTAACTTACATATATAGTTAAGTTAATTTGTTTCATTTTCTTTTTGAGTTTTAAGGTTCAGTGTTTCTTCTGAAATTTAATTCTATATTAAAGTATATGTAAAATATTTCTACAGTTCCAAAAACAAAGCTATAAAATAAGGGATATTCAGAGTAGTCTAATTGCCATTTTATATCATACCCTCATTGCTCCTTCTTCTGTGTAGATGATTGTTCTCGTTAGCTTTTAGTTTATGCTTTTTAAAATGTATAATGGGCAGACTGGGTGGCTCAGTGGTTTAGCGCCGCCTTCGACCCAGGGCGTGATCCTGGAGACCCAGGATCGAGTCCCACGTTGGAGTTCCTGCATGGAGCCTGCTTCTCCCTCTGCCTGTGTCTCTGCCTCTCTCTCTCTCTCTCTCTCTCTGTGTGTGTCTCTCTCATGAATAAATACAATTTTAAAAATTAAAATGTATAATAAAAATTATTTTAATTTAAAAAATACTTTTAAAAATACCAAAAATTATTCTTCTCCTTTCATAATGATATGAAAGACAGCATACAATATACAGTATTCTTCCCCTTACTGTTTGCACTAAATATACATTAGGGCTCACTCCACAGCACTATACAGAACTTCTCCACTCCGTTGTAACAGCTGCAGAGTACTCCATTGTGAGGACATGCCCTGTTTATTCAATCAGTCTCCTACTAGATTGTTTCTAGCACTTTGCTATTACAAGTAGCGTTATGATAAATAACCTTGTACATATGTCCCTTTGTGTATTTCCCAGGGTACCTTCCTGAAATAGCCTTCCTAGAGCAACAGGTTAATGTTGCGAGATACCACTGAATTCATTTCCACGGGTTGTCCCACTGAACTCTAATAATAACTTAAAAATTACAAAAGCAGGTCTCAGTTTGCAAGCTTATATTTACGTCTTAATAATAAATATACTGAACTTTAAGCAAGACATTGTTATGATATAGGGAAGAGGAGCACTGGGAGGAAAAACAAAGGTACAGAATTAGGGAGAAGAATATGAGCAAAATTGCAGAAGAAAGCAAGGTGCTGGTTTCAATGAACAGTAACTGTCTAATTTGAATGCTATGGAACAGACACGTCAGAAGCTCCCAAACAAAAAGCTAAGTGATTTTCACTTTAGGTTGTTTTTTAAACAAATACCACATGGCTCTAACGGTCCTTTCAAGATAAAACCTGAAGAGCACTAACAATTAAAAAGTTGATCTGATATCAAAACATGTTCAAGCTGTGGCCTGTAGTTGTTGAGGGACATCCCCAAAGAAAATCATTAGCAGATACAATTTTGCAGGAACAACTCTGATCTTAGTTAACTCCCCAAGTTGGCACTTTTAAACCAAAAAACTTCACTATACATTTTTGTACACAGCTTTCAAAATGTATGGTCAAAGAAACTGAATCTGTTTTTATAGCAATAAGCAGTAATTATTACAACATAGAGAAAACTGATTTTGCTTCCTGTTCAAATCCAATTATTCCTTTTGAAAGTACTGGTTTTTCTGCCACTCTGGTATTTTATGATTATTACTTTATAATACCATAACCCAAATAATTGAGAGCATTAAGTACAAAAGTGATAAAAAAAAAAAAAGAGCTGGAATGAATCAATCCTGTCCAGTTGAGTTGAGACACCCACGTTAGAGGAATTCATACAAACTGCTTCCCAGCTTTAGAAAACATCTGAAGTTATGACAGTAACTTTGAAGTCCTCCTTTCTCATTAATTCCCAGTACAAAAGAGGGAGGGAATCTACATGACCATACATTTAATTTTTAAAGTATCAGACAAACGAAAGGTCTCACAGAGATTCAAAAATCTTCCTTACCTTTCATTCTGACCACCCTTGTTCTGAATATGATTAGCAGTATGTTGTTCAAAGTAGTATTCCTCCAAGTTAAGCAGGAGCAAGGAAAATCTGAATTTGGAAAAACCAGAACAAACAAAAACAAACCTCATGTTTTTTTTTTTTTTTAAAGTATCACGAAAGCAGAGTATTTAAAGCATTTGTTCCCAAAGTGTTTGTCCATTCATTAAGTTAACAGGTACCTATGAAGTGTATATTATGTACCAGATGCTCTTCTCTACTCAGCAGGAAAAAGCAACAGATAGTCCTGCCCAGCCAAGGCAAAGATAAAATAAATAAAAAATAATTACAGATGGATTTTTTCAATTCCTTTAGGAGAAACCCCAAATTTCTGAAATAAAACGTATTCTTGTCTGAACAAAACCTGGGGCTCTCTCACCTACAGAGTTTTCATCCTTTGCTCCTGCTGACTGACCACCAGGCTTCCCCACCGCCCCTTCCAGGCTGCACACCCCCTCTGCTCTCACGTCCTGCCTCACAGTTAGTGGCATTCATCCTACTACTTCCACAAGATCATATGCCTGTGAGAGGCACGTCTCTAGATATTTCCCTATAATAATCAGTCTAATGCTTTGGTATTGAAGAAATATGTAAACCAAACAGAATAGGATTAAAATACAGTTCTTTTTAAAGTTTTACGTGTTTTAAACCTTTAAAAACAAAATAAGGAAATAAGAAGTATTAATTTAGTTGTCCGGCCACAGAAACAAATACATGGCAAATAACTGAAAACAAGTGTTTTTTGTTCAGGAAATATCAGTAGCATCTAGATTTAACAGAAAAACTCTTGTAGGGATGGGATACTGGAGTTCTGGTGTGCTGGAGGATGCTATCTCCAATAAATATAGCAGATCAAGCATGTATGTCTATTTCTGCTCCCTCTGGAAACACCACTAAAATTCTGGTGACTTAAAATATTTTTTTATTTAAGGGGCACCTGGGTGGCTCAGTGTTTGAGCATCTGCCTTCAGCTCAGGTCGTGATTCTGGGGTCCTGAGATCAAGCCCCACATCAGGCTCCCCGCAGGGAGCCTGCTTCTTCCTCTGCCTATGTTTCTGCCTTTCTATGTCTCTCATGAATAAATAAATAAATAAAATCTTTAAAAATTAAAATATTTTTTAAGTTGCAAGACCACAGACCAAAGAAAACTGAAGAGTCTCAAACGAAGATGAGAGCAACAAATTCGTGAGAAACAGCAAGTGGATGGGAGGAATCAGCAGCGATCAAAAGCCAGAATGGCAGACACCTCCAGGAGAAGTCACCAATCAGGAGAAAACCAACTCAAGTCATACGACTTCCAGAAAGTCCCAAAATCGCAGGTATCAGGTACGAAGAAAGTAGGGAGAAAGCCTGGGGGGATGGTGGGTCTGAATGAGTCAGTAGTCCACACCCCTCTCCTGATGCATACCCTACCTCACTCTGGCACAGCTTTTTCTAGACAAAAACTGAACACGAGGCTCCAAACTAGACATCAAACATAGTAGAAAGCAGGGTTGTGGTGTAAAAAGTAGGAAGACATAACCATTCCAGAAAGAGTTTGGTAGATTATTTTTAGAAAAAACTAAACAACAACAACAAAAAAAGAAAAAACTAAACAGCTATGGAGAAAAGACCTATGGTATGGATAGGAGTATCTGAAAGAGCCAGGTCTTTACAATATCATCCCATACTGAAGCCCAACAGAAAAGGCCCACCCACAGTGACACAGAACAACACGATTCACACTTAGATATGAATGGATAGCCTAAGACCACCAACCTCTAATATGAAAGAACTACACCAAAGCAAGTGGAAGAACACAACTTGAAGTTCTAGGCACAATACAGAAAACAGGAGGTCGGTCGGAAGCCTATACTAAATATATTTACAAAGAAGAAATTATATTCATGGGACAAGAAGACATTGCCCATTACAAAGAAAATCTGAACCAAAAGGAAAATAACTCATAAATTAAGAATAATGACAGCAGGAACCAGCTTTATCATTCTAATAGGTAACTTTTTTATTAGCCTATTAATGTCTTTAAACCCGTGAATAACAATTAATCATGAGCTACAATGCCAGGGCTCAAAGTAAAATGTTCACTATTAATACTTACTCAGAATTTCAATGCAATCACAAGAGTTAGGATTGCTAGAACAGTCCTTTGATGCATCAGATAATTTCCACAAAAGTTTAAATCAGAGAGATACTTACTAGTTACCTTGCCTCTTAATTTAGCTTGTTCTAATGACCTGAAACCCTTTGCTTGGGCTGGAGCTATATAACCCTTCCTTCCCATTCTTAATCTCCCCACTCCTCCTCTTAGAGAGAAGGTAAAGTAAGTTTCTTTAATAAGACAATGGCATACAAAGCACAAGTAGCCTTCATAGACAACCAGTTCTTCCACATGATTGTTAAAATATAGTCCTATTCCTTGCAACAGCATGAATGGATCTAGAGGATATTAAGCTAGGTGAGATAAATCAGAGAAAGATAAATACCACGTGATTTACTCATATATGGAATTTAAGAAACAAAACAAATGAATAAAAAAGGAGACAAAGAAAAAAACAGACTCATATACAGAAAACTGGTGGTTGCAAGGGAAGGTGGGTGGAGGGATGGCTAAAATAGGTGAAGGGTTTTAAGAGCACACTTGTGATGAGCACTGAGCAATATATAGGATTGCTGAATCATTATATTATACACTGAAACTAACATAACACTGTATGTTAATTATACTTGAATTCAAAATAAAACTTTTTTAAAGAAAAATAAAAAGCATATGTAATCCTAACCTTAATATTATTAAAATGTCCATACTACCCAAATGATTGTACATTCGATGGAATCCCTATCAAAGTCTCAGTGGCATCTATTACAGAAATAGAAAAAAAAATCCTAAAATTCATATGGAATTTAATAGCCAAAATAATCAAGAAAGAAAAACAAAGCTGGTAGCCTCACAGTTCCTGATTTCAAAACATATTACAAAGCTATGGTAATCAAAACAAACTCAAAATGAGCAGAAAGACAGACATATACAACAATGGACTAGAATAGAGAGTTCAGAAATAAACCCTCACTTATGTGCTCAAATATGGGTTCCAAGGCCATACAATGAGAAAGGGACAATCTCTTCAATGAATGGTGTTGGGAAAACTGGATTTCCACATGCAAAAGAATGAAGTTGGGCCATTACTTCAACATCACATACAAAAATTAATTCAAAATGGATTAAAGACCTACATGCAAGACTTCAAAGTATGAAACTCCTAGACAAAAGACTTGGCAGAAAGCTTCATGATGTTGGATTTGGCAATGATTTCTTGGATATGACACCAAAAGCACAGGCAACAAAAGCAAAAATAAATGTGACCCCATCAAACCTAAAAACTGTGCAGCAAAGAAAATAATCAACAGAATGAGAAGGCAACCCAAACAACTGGAAACAAGATTTGTAAACCATACAAACCCAAACCATTTGTAAGGAGTTAGTACCCAGAATACATAAAGAACTCCCACTGATCAACAACAATAAAATGTAACCCAATTAAAAAATGGGCAAAAGATTTAAAGAAGATATACAAGTGGCCAAAAAGTATATGAAAAGATACTCAGTATCACTAATCATCAGGAAAATGTAAACCAAAACTACAAATGAGCAATTACCTCACACACTACTAAAACAACACCTGAAAATAACAAATGTTGGTGAGGATGTGGAGAAATTGGGACCCTTGCCCACTGTTGGTAGGACTGTAAAATGGGGCAACTGCTATGGAAAAGAGCATGGAGGTTCTTTCAAAAATTAAAAATACAACTACCACACAATCCACAGTTCCACTTCTGGGTATTTATCCAAAAGAACTGAAAACAGGATCTCAAAGAGATATTTGCATAACCATGCTCACTGCAGCATCATTTACAAGAGCCAGGAGGTGGAAGCAACCTAAATGTGCATCAACAATGAATGGATAAAGATAATGTGGTATATATATACAATGGAGTATTATTCAGCTTTAACAAAGAAGGAAGTCTTGTCTTATGCTACCTCATGGATGAACCATTATGCTAGTGAAACAAGCTAGCGGCACAGGCAAATACTACATAATTCCACTCACATCAAGTACTAAATTAGTCAAACTCTTACCAAGAGAAAATAGAATGGTGGTTGCTAGGAGCTGGTAGTAGGGGGAAGAGTGGAGCTCCTTTTAGGGAATTGCTTTTCAGGGCATAGAGAGCTCCAGTTTTGCAAGATGAAAAGGTCCCAGAGATCTGCTGCACAACAGTGTGAACATACTTAACACTACTGTACTATACATGTAAAAGTGGCTAAGACAGTCGACTCATGTTACGTGCTTTTTACCACAATTAAAAAAAATTAATATCAACTACTATAGAACTAGAGTCATTATCTTGACCAGTAACTTACATCCTCCTTAATTCACCAATATGCATATTTTGTAAGAAATGCAAAACACATGGCAAAGGGATAGAATCGAATCATGTTATTTAAAGTGAAAGGATTAAGGAATTTTTCTGAGTCTGCATTTTCCTTCCGCTGATGTGTTCAGTTTTACCTGCTTTAAAAGTTTTGTATGTAAAAATTATTACAGTAAAGTTTCATGGCATTTTGAATGATGATTTTCAAACCACATCCTTGGGAGGAAAAGGTTCTGTGAGGTCACTTTTATAATTTTAAATGTTTTCTTTAGGAGACCCTTGGCCCTGCCCCTGGGGATTCCTTAGTTTAATTCACCTTTACAAAGGTGCGGGTGGCTCTTTGGATTCTCTTTGATAAATGTACTCATTTAGCTACTTAATTTCCTAAAAGAGAGGCTGTCCCATTCTCACATCACCTAAATTTTAAAGCATCCTATTCATTGAATAAGTTCACTTTAGGCAGCCCCTTGTGTGTGTGCCCACCCAACCACTCGACCCTCTACTGATGAGCAGTAGTTATAATGCTAGTCCATCATTTCTCTAGATTGCAGCTGCAGGGCAGGTTTCAGGGTGTTGAGGAGAACTGCTATGTGCTCCGTGAGAGAAAGGGGCCTAACGCCTGAGAGATGTGTACACACGCACGGGAGAGGGCACGAGAGGCCCGTACTTGCCCTCTCTCCTCTGGGTACCCTAACGCTGTCCTTGGCTCAGACTAGACACGAGGGCCCCTACCACTCAGAGAGTCGGTGCAACTACGTGGGGCATTTTTGTGGGCTTTTTAGAGTGGCTCTGAAATGAGGACATGAAGAAAAATGCTCAACAGACAAGGGCGAGAACACAGTCCTGTGACTCACCATGAAAACGTTCCTCCTGGAATACATCTGACAGTAACCTCTGAACAGTCATTCAGACACATCATTCCGCCAATCTATACTAACATTAGTTTCTCCTTTCTCGATTCCGCTATTAAGACATCAAAACCAAAACAAAACTCAAGACCCTTATCCTCTGTCAAAGTTCCCATGAGCTAAGCTACTGCATGTCCCTGACCCACCAGTCAAACTCTGTCAAAAGAGTTGAGCATTGGTGTGACTTTATAGTGGATTCATTCTGGAGACTGGTGGCAACAACTTTCTCTTCTAGCGTTTTATGAATAATCTGAATGATCCAGAATTAGCACTAAACTTACTTAGGCATATATGTTCCTTTGGCACCTTTCAAAGTTCCTAGATCACTGAAACGATTCTGGGGTTCCAAGCTCGAAACTCTCCCAGCAGCTCCCAGCAGGAGATGTAGCACACATCCCTGTCCATCGTTGGAAGGCTTATCCTGTCACTTCCCATCTGAAGGTCAGTATTATTAACACAAATAAGAGCCACTTTCTCTCTTATCAATCAATTTCCCACTATCAGCCAAGGCCTTGCGCGGCAGCAGCCTGCTTTTAAATTCAACTTTAGGAAACTGTGAAAATGTTTTTAATCTGCAGGACTTTTTAAAGCCACCACTCAGTTGGGGCTTTAACTTTCCTGATGCTAATTGTGCAGGTCTGTGACATCCTCTTAATCTGTCCCTGGTTGTTGTCCTTCTTGTTTTACATTAAAAAGAAAAAATTATAAGCTCAGAGGAACACCACCTGTGCAACTATCCTATGTTTAACTGCTTGTCTGATTTTCTGTAACTCTTCACCAAAGACCATTTGGCTTGAATGTTCTGAATTTTATTTTTGACAGTTTCAAAACTTTCTGGATCAATATCCATTCCAGAACTGTCGTGTAATAATAGCTATCTCCCCACCCCGCCCTCTTGAAACTTTTAATATCTGCCTTCTAAAAAATCTACTTCTATGTTATGAGTCCATCTTGATTTCCTCTGGGCTTCAGCAATAAATGACTTGACAGGGACTGCTTTTTCTGAAGGTTTCCAGCACTGCTACTTAATTAATTTCTATTTAATACTCAGAATTTTACAAAGTTCTCAAGTTCTCTGCCTTCAAATAGATTGAAATTTCAACAAGGGAACTTAAGAAACCAATTCTATCTCACTAAACATTGACTAAGTCAGGTCTCCTGTCATTATCTGTGTTGCTATTTCCCGTTTTTCATCTACATCAGGTACATATCCGCCATTCTTTCTACTCACTTAGGTGGCCTGTAACAAAGGAATGCAATTATCTCTGTTCCTCTTTTTAGTAAGGTCCCAGGTTCTTCCCTTCTGTTAATGGATTCCTCTGCACTTGTGCTTCTTGACATTCAGGGCCCACTGCCTTACCTCCAGACAAGTCTTCCCTTCTGAACAGATCTGTAGCCTTTCAGCACTAGAGTCTAATCTTTTTTTTAAAGATTTTATTTATTTATTTATTTATTTATTTATTTATTTATTCATTCATTCATTCATTCATTCATTTATGAGAGAGAGAGAGAGAGAGAGAGAGAGAGAGAAAGAGGGAGCGTGCACACAAGCAGTGGGGAGAGGGAGAAGCAGACACCCCCTTAGCAGGGAGCCTGAAACAGAGCTTGATCACAAGATCCCGGGATCACAACCTGAGCTGAAGGCAGAGCTTAACCAACTAAGCCATCCAGGTGCCCCTAGATTCCATTCTTGAGTCCTCATCCTAATAAGCTTCAATAACACCTAAGACACATTAATTCTCTTTTGTAATAAAATTTATTTTATTAGTCATATTCTACACATTTACATAAAGACACCTGAGTGACTAAATGTTATTTCTAGGTCCTAAACGGATTGTTTTTTCAAGCAAATTACTGCCCCCTCTTCCCTTACTGTAGCATTCCATCTCCTACCTGCTCTCGTCCAGTGTAATCAATGTCACCATTTCATCTGCCTTTGTGATCCTTTCCCTTGGGGATAAGTTTAAAACTCTACTACTTGGCCAGACTGAGGAAATTACATTCTCCTCTGACTCTACTTTGCAGTTACTTCCTGGACTAGATGGTTCAGATATCAAAATCCCTTTCATTGACACCATTCATAAGACCAGTCATTTCTACTTTCAAGTCTCAACTATCTTGAGAATAAATGGCAAAAATATCATCCATGCTTTCAAAATCTTTCAATTTCCTCATTGGGGTCATAGCCTGAAGGAGGATATTCCATGAGCCTTCTCCAAACTATGGAGAAGATCAATGTGGAAGCATAGTTCAATGGCACAAAATTAAAAAAAAAAAAGAGGAATGCTTAATTACTGTTATCTAGAAAGTGCTTCTCAAACATAAACATGTGTACGAGTGTACGATCATGTAGGGGTCACATTAAAATGCAGATTCTGATGTGGCACATCTGGGGTGCAGCTTAAGATTGTGCATTTTCTATCAAGCTCTGAGGCAATGCAGAGGCTGCCAGCCATTGTATTACACTGAGAATAACAAGATTTCCATTATTCCTAAACATTCTAAATTTCTGAGGTACCATAAAAATAAGCACTGGCCTCATATTTAAAACAGAAGCAGCATGTTATGGTGGCAAAGGTGATGGCCTTGGATCAGATAACATCTGTTCCAGCCTTAGGTCAGCCATGACTTGGCCATTAGACTTTTAGTCCAATCACTTTATTTAGGACTCAACTATAAAATTGAGGGGAGGGAGACAAATTAGATTACCTCAAAAGTCTCTTGTTAACCAGTGGGTTTATAGATTTATGAAATAAACCCAGGCTTAAACAAACCAGCAGGAATTCTAATTCAGACATTATGGCAGATTATGTGTCCAGAAAAACAATCTCACTATACAGCATCTAAAATTGCTGGATAAATTAATACAATCCTTTTTTCAAATGCTTGGCTGAGGTGATACAAAGGTGAGGAAAGCCTCAGTAGAGAAAACTTAGCAGGCGTTGGAGCAGTCTTTTCCTCTGGGGGCTTTGCCCGAATCTGAGCAGTAGGGAGCCTGCTTTCATAGGGCCCGGTGCCCTGAGAAGACAGCAGAGGGCAAAGAGGACAGAGAGGACAGGTAGGGGCAGAAGAAGCTAGGATCCCTAAAGTTAACCCTTGGAGGATGGAAATAAAAACCACCCATCCCCCTTTCCTAGAGAGAGATGGTAGGACCTGGGTGCTAGGCTAGGAGCAAAGTCAGTCTCCCTTGAGAAGATAAAACCACCAGCCTGCCCTGACATACATTTGGGACTAGAACTCACTACTTATTTAGCCCAATAAAACTCAAGACAAACTAGTGTGGTCTCTCCCAGCACCCCAGGCAGAAATGAATGCAAACACTTTCTGGAAAAATCCACCTGAAAGCCAGGCCTGCAAGAACTCCCAAAGATAAGTTTCCAAAGAAAAAGTGACAAGCAACTAGAGAAAAAAATTTGTAAACTCTAAGATGGATTTAAATACCCACAATGCAGCAGAGAAAAATGCAGATTAATAGGAAAGAGCCTTTAGGAGACATAAAAACAATATTCTAAGAGCTGAAGGCTTGGCTCCAAATTTCCTAAGAGTGTTTCAGCTTTACGAATCCCAATTAGGACAGGTGAATAAAAAGAAATTTCTAGATAAACAGTGAAACACTACAAAGAGGAGATCTTAAAAGCAGCCAGAGAAAAGACAGAGTCCTTAAAAGAACAGCTGGACTTAAATGCTAGGGGTTTGTTGGAGGCTAGTCTCCCCCAGAATAAAGTGGCCTCCTGCGAAGCTCCCCAGAAACCTACTGTGCCCTGGGGCCAAAGTCAAATGGTCCTCATCGAATGCAAGGCTTGGACCCCAGTGTCTTCATTATGCCAGAGAGAGTTCTGGTGGTTCCCTAACCACGAACACAGATACAACAAATCCTGCTCCCATCCTGCCACATCACACAGACTCAAGTGCAAGGCTTAACAGCCCCAGTCAGGCCATGGTGAGCTAAGGTTGCATCACAGCATAGCTCTACTGCATCCTGGCTCCTGCTCACTCCAAGGATCCAAGTTTCTCCTGGAGCGTGATGCTTGACCTGGCCAGATAGCTAAGAGCTGTGTCATGGAAGGCACAGCACACCTGTTATTGACCTCTTCTCTGAGTTTGAGAGCTGAGTTTCCTCCCACCAAAAACTGCTCTAGCAGCCTGGGTGCATATTCCCTGGCTATCTGTCTTTATTTGCACAATCTTCAAAATGCTGAGAAAGGGATCCCTGGGTGGCGCAGCGGTTTGGCGCCTGCCTTTGGCCCAGGGCGCGATCCTGGAGACCCAGGATCGACTCCCACATCGGGCTCCCGGTGCATGGAGCCTGCTTCTCCCTCTGCCTATGTCTCTGCGCCTCTCTCTCTCTCTGTGACTATCATAAATAAATAAAAATTTATAAAAAAAAAAAACAAAAACAAAAAAAAACAAAATGCTGAGAAAATTACAGCTGACTCCTGAACAACGTGGGTTTGAACTGTGCTGATCCACTTATAGGTGGATTTTTTTTCCCCAATACACTACAGTACTGAAAATGTATTTTGTGTTCCTTAAGGAGACTTTCTAAGTAACATTTTCTCTCTCTCTTTTTTTTTAAGATTTTATTTATTTATTCATGAGAGACACAGACAACGAGGCACAGACACAGGCGGAGGAAGAAGCAGGCTCCCTTCAGAGCCCAATGTGGGACTTGATCCCAGGACCCTGGGATCACAACATGAGCCGAAGGCAGACGCTCAACCACTGAGCCACCCAGACGTTCCTCTAAATAACATTTTCTTTTCTCTAGCTTACTTTAAGAATACTTTTCTTTTCTCTAGCTTACTTTAAGTACATAATGTATATAGCATACAAAATATGTTTTAATTGGCTGTTTGTTATTGGAAGGCTTCTGGTAAACAGCAGGCTACTAGTAGTTCAAGTTTTGGTAGGAGTCAAAGTTATACACAGATTTTTAACTGTGCAGGGGTTGGTGCCTCTAACCCCCTATTGTTCATGGGCCAAAAATTATACATCTAGCAAAACTGATCTCCAATACAAAACACAAGCACATGCTCAGACAGACAAAAGCAGCTTACTACTATTAGGGGAACTTCTAAGGATATTCTTCAGGAAAGAGAAAATTATGCCATAGAGAAAGTATGACAGGTGAGAAGGAATGCTGGACTAAGACAATGGTAAATATGCATGTAAAACTATATAAGCATAAACATTAACTAGACAATTGTAATGTCTGATTTGTAGGTTTAAAATCTAGATTGAAAATACTAGACAATAGAGACTATAATTTAGGATGGATCAATGGAAGCCCTCCAAGGTCCTTGTATTGTTAGGGACCAAGGTTAAGAGAACGATTAGTTTCAGATCTTAAGCTAAATATAAATGCTAAAATTTCAAGGTAAGCTCTAGAAAAACAGAAACAGTATATAAGTACCATACTCTTCAGGAAAAATGAAAGAGAACAAGAGGGTCTTAATTAATCCAAATGAAGGAAAAAAAATAAGATAAAACTAAGGAAATAAAAAAATAAAGTTCAAATATATTTGTAAAATAATAAATATAAATGGACTATATCTATCAAGACAAAAATTATTGGGAAATTATTTATTAAAATATCCAACTATTAAGCTATTAATGAAAAATATGCCTATAACCTAAGGACAAAGTCAAAATGTAAAAAAAAAATGAAAAATTCCATATAATGCAAATACTTCAAAGAAATTTGATATATTAATATCAGAAAAAAAAACAGAAAAAATCATTACTAGAATCCTTGATAAAAGATTCAATTTTCTAAGAAGGTAGCAATTTAAACTTACATAGACTCAATAACAACCCCTGAAAATATGATAGTAAAAATTGACAGAAATATAACTCAGGGACACCTGGGTGGCTCAGTGGTTGAGCATATGCCTTTGGCCCAGGGCATGGTCCTCAAGTCCCAGTATCGAGTCCCACATCAGGCTCCCTGCATGGAGCCTGTTTCTCCTCCCTCTGCCTATGTCTCTGCCTCTCTGTTTCTCATGAATAAATAAATAAAATCTTTAAAAAAAAAAGAGAGAGGGAGAAGTCAAAGTTTATATCACGAAGCATCTCCCAGTAACTGATAAGTCACTCAGAAAAAAATTCATTAAGAAAAATGAAAGATCTAAACCCAACTGACAAGCTTAAAGTAACAGATATATAGATATTATACCAATATTAATATACTGTTTTCAACCTCACATCAATGTGTAAAAAATGACTACCATCTATGTCACCATAATTTCAAATAATTAGTATTAAATAGAATTTGACTAAACACAAATTTAAAAATAAAAAACAGGGGCACTTGGATGGCTCAGTCAGTTAAGCATCTGACTCTTGATCTCAGCTCAGATCTTGATCTCAGGGTCCTGAGTTCAAGCCCTGTGCTTGGTTTATTAAGTGGAGTCCACTTAATAAAACAAAAAACAAAGAGATAATTTTCAAAATCACTGAGTCATAAATGTGCACATAAATGTGCAGTCACAATTCTACATGTCTGATGAGTAAAAGATGAAATTGCAATGGTATTTAGAAAAACACGCAATGTTTTCATTAAATGGCCAGACCCACTTTACATCACGTTAAAAAAATTTTAAATAAAAACCATAGAGCAAACCCACTCAAAGTTTGTGGTTATTTTCTTAAATGGTAGCAATTTTGGAAGAAGCTAATTTCAGACAGCAATAGGGCATAAGGTAAAGGCCTAAATAATGCAGTTTGGGTAAAGCCAATATAAATTCTAAGTTAATCAAAATATCTGCAACACTTATTTCTTCTCCCACTCTTTTTTGTTTCGTTTTTTGTTTTTATGTGAGAAAAATAAACCCTATTTCTGAGTCACAGGTAGATTTCCTTCAACTCTTCAGCATTCCTATGTTTCTGCAGTTTATATTCATTTTCAACACCTGGCATATACCAATGAGACATTATAAGAATAGGATGATCAGTCTTAGAAATAAAAGAATAAACAGGAGTATAGCAAAGCACTTTGCCCTCTCAACCAGTACTTTTAGTATGATAAATACAGAATCAATCGATAAAATATTAAATAAAAGATATTTAGTATCAGCCAAAAAATTTAGTATCAGCATAACCAAGAGAATCATATACACATGGAATGTCTGAAAGCAAAGTTGAATTCTAAGAAGTGCCTGTAAATCATTAATGAAATATGTGTGCTCAACATAGAATTCATGATTACTACTCTTCTATTCTGGGATGATAGCTTAAAAGCTACACCTAAGTAATTTGTTGTACAACATTACAGAGAGGAAAACTGGACTCTCTCCTGGAGGAGCATGCCTCAAGTATCTAAATTTCCAATCACTTAAGAAAAAAATAGCTATTCGTCCATCACACCACTCCTAGATGTGAAGACGAAAATTATTTAACAACTAGCCTACTCTTGAAATAGAAATGTCTTTTTTTAAAGATTTTATTTATTTATTTGACAGAGAGAGCACAGACAGGGGGAGCAGGAGAGGGAGAAGCAGGCTTCCCACTTGGCTGGGACACCCCCTCCCTCCTGCAGTGATGTGGGGCTCCACCCCAGGAGCCTGGGATCATGAGCCAAGCTGGAGGCACACACTTAACCAACTGAGCCACCCAGATGCCATGAAAATAGAAATATCTTAAATAGCAGCAGTTTGTAAAATATCCTTATCTGCAAACACACTGTACACATTTGTTATTTCCAACATCATTCCTAAGATATGTGAGTTGTCTTTTAAACTTCTTCCCATTTATTTTCATTAACACCTACACAGTACATTTTTTTTTCTTTTTTTACACGGTAGATTTTTAAAAGCCAGTAAAATCAATATAGTTTCTGGAATCTAAATCTTAACCAAGATACCACTGTACTTAACTTTAATGACCAAGCATCCCTTTGTTTTCGAATACTGAAAATCACCAAAGCATTTCTTTATAAACAGAAATATTACTAATAAGTGGTACCACCATACAGTTGTTCAAGCCAGAAACCTGAGAGGACTGCCATTTTGCGCAAATAAAAATACAGAACACCTACTTAAATCTGAATTTCAGATAAGTTACCAAAAAATTTAGTATTAAAAAAATTTAGTGTAAGTATGTACCAAATACTGCATGGGACATACTTATACTAAAAGTTTTTCACTATTCATCTGAAAATCAACTTTAACTAGGCATCCTATATTTTATCTGACAAGCCTAGCTGGGATTCTCTCTATGATATCTTCTATATGAAATCCACCACACCAAGACCTGTCCATTCTACTTCCTAAAAACATCTAAAACCCATCCACCTTTCTTCATTTCTTCTGCCCCCATCTTGGTCTAAGCCACCAATCCAAAAACTCCCAATCAGACTCTCTGCTTCTTCTACCTTTATAGAAATATCACTTACACTAAATGCAGCAGTATCAGTTTAATACGAAAAGAAATAAAAGCTAACTTCAGGTTTCTCCTTTCCTGGGGTCATTATTTGGTAGTGGCAGAAATCTAAAATCTTGAAAACAGCATGAAACCAATGAACTCACAATTCTGAGGAGGTGAGGCCTTTTGTTGGGTCACCTCCGAGGCAGTCCCAAAGAAAGTTAACAGTTCTCTTAGGTATGCCTGAGCCAATGATCTACATCAATCATTGTGCTAAATAGGTGTTTACTGCCACAAAGGGATGAGCCAGGAAAAATCTGTGCAGAAATAAAGCTGGCTTAAAATATTCTCGTCTTTCAGAGTGCATTCATTCTTAGATTTACAGAGACTGGTTGGTTCTAGCCCACACCTGATTGTGAGACAGATTCCTTTCATCCAACTGGTATTCTTTAGACACCTTTTGGGTTAAAGTCGGCTTATCAGTCCAAGATTGCAAAGCCAGGGAGCAGAGCATTAAAAAATTGGGGCAGTGAGCAAGTAAGATTCAAATATATCCAAGACATGCGGCACCAACTTCTTCTGATTACTGATGCTCAGAACAGTTGCTGCCTCCTGACAGATGAATAAATGTTTTGGTTGTGAGAGCTACAGTTATCTCCGTGCACTGCTAGCCTGTCACAGTGATCAATAGATACCAACAAAGCAGATTATATGCTGAAACCTCAGTGCAGACTCCAAGATTTGTGTGACACTGCAGAGCTGCATAAACTAACCAAATGAAACAAAAATTACAGCTATCACATTAACTGGCAGGTCTAAAGAAAACAGGTTTTCCTCTATATCAAAGAGGCCACAGAATTGTTACAAATGATTCTTTGAGCAAAGAACATGATGGCAATTCAAGTGTTTCTAAGTTCTCACAATGCAAATTTGCACATTCGTCTATTTAGTACAGAATACCCCCAATTCTTAATGATGCTGGTACAGAACAAAGAAACTCAAGCTCCTTCATATGAAACAAGCCCTATAAATGAAGTCGGAAGAGCCTCTACAAGTGAGTTACTTTATTTAGGGTCCAGTTATTATTCATTATTTAAAGATAAACGTTTCGGGATCCCTGGGCAGCTCAGCAGTTGAGCGGCTGCCTTCGGCTCAGGGAGTGATCTCGAAGTTCCGGGATCGAATCTCACATCGGGCTCGCTGCAGGGAGCCTGCCTATGTCTCTGTCTCTGCCTCTCTCTCTCTGTGTCTCTCATGAATAAATAAAATCTTAAAAAAAAAATAAGCCTTTCTGTGGATAAAACATAATCACAAAACCAAAAATGTTTTCCAAGATATGCTTTTTTTTTTTTTTTTTTTGGATACATCTTGTCATCTTCTCTATGGTGGGGGGAGTGAAATTTTAAACCATGGAACCATGGATAGCCTGACCAGGCCAACATTAGAGATTAGAAAAGGACATGAATGTCTGGATGAAAGCAGTCAAGTCACATCTATAAAACAAGTGTGGATGCTGCAAGACCACACACAAGCCTTAAAGTCTCCAGCCTGTATTTCCATGTGTAATCTGCTTTGCTGGTGTCCACTATCGGGGCCAAGGGCAGGCTGCCCCAAAATGTGCCCCTCTGGCATATAATTTCAAATAAAAGCTACTTAATAGCCAGTGCAAGGTCACTCAGACCCTCCTCTGTCCTCCTAAAAGCAGGAAACAAATGTCCCATGTGAGAAATACCCTCCCTGTGCTAAAAAAAAATAAATAAATAAAAATAAAAGCCATCTTTACCACCTGAGATAAGGACTTTAGAGCCAAGAAAGATAAACAAGGGATCCCTGGGTGGCGCAGCGGTTTGGCGCCTGCCTTTGGCCCAGGGCGCGATCCTGGAGACCCGGGATCGAATCCCACATCGGGCTCCCGGTGCATGGAGCCTGCTTCTCCCTCCTCTGCCTGTGTCTCTGCCTCTCTCTCTCTCTCTGTGTGTGACTATCATAAAATAAAAATAAAATTAAAAAAAAAAGAAAGATAAACAAACCTTGCTGTTTTCTAATCCACTCCCTCAGCCTAAATTCTGCTTAGAATCCACTAATTAAAGCCCCCAAACACCTGTTTTCTTTACCCTGTCGATTCCTCACAAACATACTGTCTCCTTGTCCCAAAAATGCATAAAAACTGCCTGCCTGCCTTGGTCATTTCTTTAGGTCTCTACTCTAATGCTGGGCCTCTGCACGCGGGTAGTAAAACTTGGGTTTCTCCTCCCGTTAATCTATTTTATGTGAATTCGGTCCAGCTGTCAGCCCTTCGAGGGTGAAGGAAGGTTTTCCTTTTCCTCCCCCGCAGCGCTGATCACGCCACAAGGTGACCTGCTAGCGGCCCTCCTGGAGAACTTGCTCTCACGATCAAAATCACGGAAAACGGCTCATTCCCGGTCCCTGCAGGCACCGGGCAAGGGAGTCGCTTCGGCAGAAGCCGCGCGGGGCGCGGGTGAGCGGGGAGCGGGGCGCGGGTGAGCGGGGAGCGGGGAGCGGGGAGCGGGGAGCGGGGAGCGCCTCCGCAACGACGCCCCTGCGGGCTGAGAAGCAGGAAGCGGGAGCGGTGCTGCTCGGGCCCGTCCGGGCGTCGGCTTCGTGGGGCCCCAAATCCGGCGCGGGCTGGGGGGCGGGGGGCGGGGGGCGGCGGAGCGCGGGGCCTCCCCGCGGACGCTGCGGACCATGCGGCCGCCGCCCCGGAGCGCGCCTGCGGGCCGGACCTCGGCTTCCGGCAGAGCAAGGCCTCGGCGGCGGCGCGGCGCGGCCCAGCCCGGCCCGGCCCGGCCAGGCCCGGCCCCGCGGGGAGCCGCGCGCCCGCGGCCTTGGCTCTGCACAAGTTGGCGGCGAAGGGCGCCGGCGAGCGAGGCACCGCAGCCGCCCGGTGCAGGCGGGGCCGGGGCCGGGGCCGCGCGGGGGGAGGCCGCCGGCCCGCGCACCCCGCCCGCACCCTCCGCACAACGCGGGGCCGCGGCCGCCGGGACCCGCCGAGCTCGCCCCGGGACCGGAACGCGCCCCCCCCCCCGCGGCCCCGCCGCCCCCCGCGGTCCCCCGCGGCCCCCCGCGGCCCGGCCGGCGCTCACCTCTCCCTGGAGTAGAGCTGCAGCTGCTGCTCGCGCCGCTGCTTCCGGATAAACGCCATGGAGCGCGGGCAGCGCGGGCGCCGGGGTCCGGCGGGACTGGGGACGCGGCCGGGGGCGGGCCCGGAGAGCCGGCTGCGAGGTCCGCGCCGCCCCGACCGCCCCACGCTGCGCCCCGGGCCCGGCGTCGGCGCCGCGCTCAGCCGAGCGGGCGGGCGTGGGGACTCCGGCGGCGCCGTGACTCAGGCCCGGGCGGGCCGCCCGCCCGCCCGCCCGGGGCCCCCGGGGCCCCCGCGCCCACGTGCCGCGCCCGCCGCCCGCCGCCCGCCGCCCGCCGCGCCCGGGGCCCCCCACCTCTGCGGGTGCGCCCCCGGGCCGCGGGGCTCCCTTCTCTTTCTCTAAGGGCGTGCTTGAGGCAACTCACGCAGCGAGCAGCCCCCCACTTAGGGTGTACCTTGGGGGCTGTGGCCCCGCACTCGCACCCCGCTTCGGGGTCGGCCGCCCCGCCCGAGCCTTCGGTTGCCGCCCCCGCCCCCGCCCCCAGCCCACCGGCAGGCGCCGCTCTACCTTCCCTTCCCGCCTCTAGGAATTTGCCTCTTCCCGACACTCCGTACAAATGCGATCGTACACCTGCAGCCTTCTGGGTTTGGCCCCTTCCATTTAGCATAGATGCTTTTCAGGTCCATCCGTGTTTCGGTATTTCATTCTTTTTTTATTGCCGGAGACTCTCCCAGTGTGTGGATATGCCACATTTTGTCGATCCTCTCGCCGTGCGGCTCACGTGGACAAGGCGGCTGAGAACACCGTCGGGCGAGTCTCTGCAGCTCAGATGCTTCCATTCCTACTGACTACATACCTAGGAGCGGGACTGCCGGCTCATGCGGTCGCTCTGTGTGTGAGTGTTGAGAAACTGCCAAACTGTCTTCCAGAGCGGCTGCACCATCTTACATGCCCAGCAGCAGCTGCGTGTTGGGGCCCCAATTTTTCCACGGCCTTGCCAACACTTACTGTCTGACTTTCGGTGATGGCTCGCCTAGTGGGTGTGAGTGGTATCCCGCTGCCTTATGACCGACTCCTTGATATATCCTGAATCTGAGCCTGTGGTTGTAAAGGGATTCTTAAATAATAAACTTCTAGATTACATATATGGTGACACTTACCTAGTATCGCCTTACGGATCAGGTTTTGCAGAATAAGGTTTTTAAAGGCTTCTATGTAAATGTGTATTTCAGCTCACTAAGATGCCGCAGGACCCTGAAGGGGAGATGGAAAGCCGAGATTAAAAGCCAAGATGGATCTTACTGAGTTCGATCCTAGCAGCATTGGGAAAATGATACCCATAAAGTGGGCACCTGTTAGAACTGTTTTTGAACGAGTGAAGCTGCATAAATACCCGGTAACTTGTCTTAAGTCCCTTCCACGTGATTCTCATGTGCTGCACAGAACCTGTAACTGTAAAAGCAGGGCAGAGACATTAGCTCCGTGTACCGATAGGAAATCGTGCTTGATCGGAGTGCCAGGACGAGTGCGCCAACAGATACGTGGTGAGGTAGGATAACGAAAGTTGCAAGGGGGACACATGATCGCTTTCTATATGAGAAATAATACAACACATGTTATGAATTCAGAAGAGAGGTATCACTTCGGCTGGAAGAAGGCAAGAAAACAGCGCTCAAGTTTTCTCCTTTTAAACGTTAAAGGGTAATGTGATTCTTTTTGGGTGGAGAGTGACAGTTTCTCCCTGACCAAACTTTAGCCGGGCCTCTTTGAACCTTCTTCTCAGCTAGGCCTCAACCGTGGCCTATAAAAACTACAGACTCCCAGCACAAATGATTTTGTCCACACTCTCCCCCGCATTAAAAGACTTAAATCAACACTAACATGGTTTCTAACAGCTCAAGGCCTGGTGCTTGGGATGACCCTAGCCTCCTTTAAAGTCCCTTTCTGAGAAAACTCAAGGTTGCCCAAAGAATCTACCGTTTGTTGTAGCCAACACCTAACATAAGCCCCTGACTGCTGTTTCGTAAGCATTTACTAAGAGGGGTTTACAATGGTGAATTCTTTCTCTGGATCTTTGAGGTAGGCATATGTGTACCTCCTACAACTCAGGAGGGCCTTTCTCAAGGACTTGAAAGCCATTCCTTTGAAATGTAATCATCAGGAAGGATCGGCTTCTGTCTCTCAGGCCCCAAGATAATTGCCAGCTAGCAGATACAGATACAGCATTTACACTGATTAATTACACTTTGTAATTTTTAACTTCCCCGGCTTTGTCTCTGACTAGAGGAGGGGAAGAAACTTGCTCAAAAGGATCCTCTTGAACAATAGCTCAGAAGAAGATCGATGCTTCTGCTGTCACAGAGTTTGTGTTTGTGGAGAATTAAGCCAGAATTGACTTGATGGGATGAGCCCTGGGTGTCATACCAAATGTTGGCAAATTGAATTTAAATTTAAAAAATAATTAAAAAAAAAAAAACGAGATGGAATTTCCTCAGTCACCACCCTCCGCCTCCAAATCATCCAGCCTACTAGCATCTGCTCCCTTGCCTTCATTACTGCTATTTTGAGATATATTTGCTCCTACAAAAGGCCAACTTCTTTCTCAACAATGTAGCCTTTATAGTTATGTTCTTGTCTCTTTTCCCTTTCTCGCTCTTGCTTTGTCAATTTCTCCCTCACTTTTGAATCATTCCCATCCAAATATATAGTTTAAAAAAAAAATGTTGCTTTAATTCCTTCTGGCTCCCTATGCTTAGCAAAACTTTTTGAGACACCTGTCAGAATAGGTTGTCTGCATTTTCTCTCTCTTCAGTATATTCTAACCAGGCTTCTGTTTCCATCACTCGTCTGAAATGTTGCCAAGTCACCACATTTACCAGGCACTTTTCTCCTTTCAACTTCCCTGAACTCTCAGCAGAACTCGGTATAGGTGAACATTGCATTTCTCATAGTTCCTTGTGGAAACGCCTTCCTCCATGGCTTCCAAAGTCCCACAGTTTCTTTGCTTTTTTTTTTTTTCCCCCCTCTTCCCTGGGTCTTTCCTCTTTCTCAGTATCCTTGGTTGGTTTCTCTCCTGCCTAACTTCCCAAGGTTGGTTCTCTGCACTCACTGTACAGGCCATTGTAACCTGTGCTGTGATTGGGTGGGGGAGAGGAAGGAGGAACCAGGATAATGTGTTAGGTTTAGGTGTGTGAGGATGAACTTGAGTAGCAAATTTCCAAGGCTCTACTATGTGGGTACCTACCAGGGAAGACGTAAGGGAAAATTTCAGGACATGGAGCAAAGTAAAAGACCGCAGTGGAGGATGAGAGACAGATGACTTTGAAATGTACAGTCCCTCAAGAAATGGGAATTTTGGACAGAACATTGAACTCCCATAAGACCACTTAAAGCCCTAAGCCCATGTGATCTTTAGTTGTTTACAAATATGGCTTGTGGTAATATTGCCTACCTCAAGTGAAGGTGACTGCGCATCCGGGAAATACGGTGAAGCTCTGGGAGGGACCTTATCTCTTTACCCCTTCCCCCGTTATCCTCCTCATAAAACTCAGAGCTTTATTCCTTTAAAACAGTTTCCATTCAAAGCTATTTTGCAATCACCAAAAAAAATTTTTTTGAACTCTCAGTAGTATATTTACTTTTATTTTACAGACTCTGAAAACCTCAAAAAGGTTGTATTCATCAATTTTTTAAAAATTGTGTTTATTGCAGATGACGATAAGTACATTTATGTACCTCCCATTTGCAAGAAATTCATCAGCAGAGTAAACAAGAACGTTGTCTTTATCTGTAAGATAAATATCTTTCAGTAATGCATATTTCTGAAGAATGTCTACTTATTTTTAAAAATCTTATGAACGCATACATATTTAATTACCACCCTTTCTTAAGTTAGAAGTGGTAGCATACTTTTTTTTTTTACCTAGACAAAATGGCTAATCATCATTCTCTTATATATGTTATGTCTTGCTACCATTATGTCTTGAAGCTTCCTGTTCTCTGCTTGATATGTCATTTTGCCTTTCACCCAACATTTCTCCCTGTTGAAATCCTACCTAAGTTTCCGCTCAAGACTTTGAGGCCTTCTCCAATGCATCCAGGTGGAATTCATCTACCACCCATTCACTCAGTACATATTTATTTCATACCAGCATACATCAGACATAGTCGTGGGCACTGGATAGTGACTTCACAAAGCTCACAGTCAGATGGGGATTTTAACAGTGATCCCAGTCTATGTTATATTATTGAGGCCTTTCTCTCTATTTAGGTTAGAAGCTCCTTGGAAATAGGAACGGTGACTTGTTGGTCTTTGTATCCACATTACCATTCACCACAGTGTCTTGCACTTAGTGGTCGTTCAGTAAATATTTTTGTCACCACTGTGTCTGTTATGATTTGTTGCGCTATAGGTAATAGAAAACTCAGTCAACAGTTGAAGTTCTTTTTCTCATTACTAGTTTTGTTTGAATAGTTCAGTGATATGACATGACTTTTCTCTTAGACTTATAGCCAGCCATGTGGTCCACAGATCACTGCTGGATCGCCATGATCATACCTGGCTTCTGAACAGAAATAAGGAGGAAAGAGAGTCAGACTTGCTTGTCTCTTTTACGAGGCAACCCAAAGCACTTCCAGAGACACACTCCAGATTTCCACTTCCATCCCATTGGCCAGAACTGTTATAACAAATTTGTGGCAGCAATAGAAGCTAAGAAAACAAGTATTTGAATCTTGAAGGCAGGATAGTAGAAAGAGCCAGGCAGGAGGGTTCTCAAATCACCCTATCAGCAGTATGTACCCTGTTACTAAAATAAAAAATGGTCAAGGACTATACTTTGGTAGTTCTTAAGGACCATCACTCTTTGAGACTACTATTGTCTTCTTTATTTTTTTCTACAATAAATATGTACCAACTGTTTGCTGCATGCCAGGAAATGCTCCAGGTGCTGGAGACACAGTTGTAAATAAAACAAAGTCCTTGCCCTTATGGAACTTACATTTTGCTGAGATGGACAGAATTAAAGGCAATAATCTGAATTCAGGCAGGAATAAGTGCTACGAAGACAAATTAGAGCAGAACAAGGGATAGAGTGTGAAGGGGGTAGGTACTGCTTTCAGTAAGGGGGTCCTGGAAGCCCCCTCTGATGATTGATACTTGAGCTAGTGAATGATTGAATTTAGACATAATTGTGAAGATCCCAGAAAAGGCATTCCAGACAGAAAGGGACAATAAGCATAGCGGCACTGAGACATGAGGTGAAGTAGCTAAGTGTGTGCTCCAGGATGGGTGCTAAGGTATCTGTGGCCAGGGTCATGGAGCCAGGGAGGGCACTGGACTATTCATCAGTATTGTTATTGTCATTGTTAACAATGCATGACAGAAGCCACTGGGGGATTAAAGAGCGGGGAGTGATCTGATCTGATTGTTTTTTTAAAGATTTTATTTATTTATTAATGAGAGACGCACAGAGAGAGAGAGAGGCAGAGACGTAGACAGAAGGAGAAGCAGGCTCCCCACCATGAGCCTGATGCAGGACTCGATCCCAAGACCCCGGAATCACCACCTGAGCTGAAGACGGTCAGCCACTGAGCCACCCAGGTGCCCTCACTGGATATGATTTAAATGTTTAAATGTTCCTATGTTGTAACTAGCCTGATAGAAGCCCAGAACCTACACAGACAGCTTTGAAAGTCAGATGGGAACAGTTATTGGCCATTTCCCTTTCACTTCTTGCTTAAGTAACAAGGAGAATTTTTGGCTCAGGTACCTGGAAATCCGAGGTAGAGTGGGCCTCAGGGTTTATTGAGCCAGTCTCAATATTTTCATCAAAGACACAGCTACTCTACTGTTAGACCCTCAGCATCATTAGCTGATTGTAAGTTTGGTCCCCCTCCCTACAGGGCTCACAGGCAGTTTAGATTTTCTCCTTCAGGGTGAGAGACCACATCTAGCCCAGTATCTTAGCAAGGATCCAGAGATTCACCTTGTTCAGACCTCCTAGGTCACACGACTACTCTGAATCAAAGACTTTAGAAAAAAAGAATGTTCTATGGGCCGTAGACCACAGCCAACTCTAAAATTAAAGTAGGAATGAGTTTTTCCCAAAGCACATGGCTCAGTGAAGAAGGGGAGGAAAACAAGTGAAAAGTATGTGAGAAGGACCAGATTGTGGGGCAGCAATGAGATGTTAACTCTGCCACTCCCAGTAAACGCTACGCATAACCATTTGCATTTTTCCACGTTGGCCATGTGGGCATGTACCTGTTCTTTTCCCTTTTGTGCCTATTCAGGCTTTTGAGTTAGTGTTGAGGTCAGTAGACCTCACAGTTTTGCCAGGCAATTCTTATAAGCTAGATTTTGAAAACTTTTAAATGATTTCCCCCACACACTTAGTATTGTTTCTGAAATTCAGATTTCTATGGCCAGTTGCAAAATCCTAATGTGCCTCAGGAAATATATACACCCACAATTGCATCAAATTTTTTCTCCTCAGGTAACATGCATTTGTCAGAAGGCACTCATAATCTGTTATCCGCACAGAGTATCTTGCCTGCATGAGTGAGGACTTTATAAACCCAGGAACTTTTCTATCCTCATTGTCTATTAGAGATTAGAATTGATTAGATTAGAAGGTAAGGGGTGCCTGGCTCAGTGGTTGAGCATCTACCTTCGGCTCAGGGCTTGATCCTCGGTCTGGGGATGGAGTCCCACATTGGGTTCCCTGCTTGGAGCCCGCTTCTCTCTCTGCCTGTGTCTCTGCCTCTCTCTCTGTGTCTCTCATTATTAATAAATAAAATATTTTAAAAAAAGATTAGAAGTTAAGCAGCAAATGATAAATGAAGCAGTGACTTTAAGATATATTTTATATCCTTCAGAATGCAGAAATGTCAACTTCATTGGTAAATAAATAAAAAGTAGGGGTGCCTACTTGGCTCAGTTGGCTAAGTGTTGACTTGGAATTTTGGCTCAGGCCATGATCTGCTTGAGATTATCTCTCTCTCTCTCTCTCTCCCATTGCCCCTCCGCCTTCTTGCATGTTCTCTCTAAATAAATAAGTAAATAAAATCTTTTAAAAAATAAATAAAAAGTAAAACACAATGAGATGCCATTTTCATATATAAAATTACCAAATAATCAGTGCTGTTAATGGTAGCATTGGGTACATGTGAGAAGAGTATTGGGTACTGCTTTAACACAACAAATAGTAAAATTCAGTACCTGTTTCAGGTGTCTGCTGGTACAGGTTTAGCAACTAGCAAGCTGGGAGAAAACAGACTGATTTGGAGTGCTGCCAATAGCTGTGGTATAAATACTCCAGTCATGGCCAATTTCAAGCTACCAGCATGATGTCACTGAAAACAGAGGTGAGAAGGGATAGGCAAGTGAGCTAGCTCTTCTGGAGGGCAATTTAAATGGTGGCAAGAGGGATCCCTGGGTGGCGCAGTGGTTTGGCGCCTGCCTTTGGCCCAGGGCACGATCCTGGAGACCCGGATTGAATCCCACGTCGGGCTCCTGGTGCATGGAGCCTGCTTCTCCCTCTGCCTGTGTCTCTGCCTCTCTCTCTCTCTCTCTGTGACTATCATAAATAAATAAAAAAATTTAAAAAAATAGAAATAAATAAATAGATAGATAGATAGATAGATAGATAGGTGGCAAGACTCATTGAATTCACATCTAGGAATTTTTTCCTAAGGAACTACTCAGCGGCACAAAGACACTTATTTCTTGATCCAAAGGTACTTGGGGTATTAAGAACTTTAACACAGCAGGAAAGTTTAAGAGTTTGGGGAGATAAAGGAGATGAGAGATGGGATCAGATTTGGAATGTGTGTCCTGTGTCAGTCAATGGCCTGAGAAATTTGGCTTCTCATTATAACAGAAGTGAAGAGATGAGAAGTGGGAGGAGGGGTGGGAAAAATATGGCCTTTTGTCCTGACTACATGGCTCTTTGACTTCTGGCTCATGTTCACTTCTGCATCTCCCCAAGCTTCAGAAGCCCAGGAAGGATGCATACTTACACACCCAAGTGTTTGCAAAGTTGCTTTGAACTCACTAACTTCCTTGTCCTCCCACTTCTCATTCATGACTCAAGCCAAATTTCACTTCCTCCTTGAGCCATCCCCGGTTGCCATTTTACCTAGCCAGACCCTGACTAAGACACAGTAGATACTGAATGCCAAGCATTTTCAGTGTTTCTTGTTTCTAGTCTAATTTTCTTTTCCTTTCCTTTCCTTCTTTTTTCTTTCCTTTCCTTCTTTGTTCTTTTCTTTCTTTCTTTTCTTTTCTTTTCTTTCTTTTCTTTTCTTTTCTTTTCTTTCTTTTCTTTTCTTTCTCTTTTCTTTTCTTTTCTTTCTTTTCTTTTCTTTTCTTTCTTTTCTTTTCTTTTCTTTTCTTTTCTTTTCTTTTCTTTTCGATTTATTTATTTATTCATGAGACAGAGAGGCATAGACACAGGCCGAGGCAGAAGCTGGCTCCCTGCAGGGAGCCCAAGGTGGGACTCGATCCTGGGGATCCCAACCTGAGCCAAAGGTAGACACTCAACCACTGAGCCATCCAGGTGCCCCCACAGTTTAATTTTAGATCATACTATAATGTAACTATTTGTTCCCATGCCTATTTACCTTCCTCTAGTAACATCTCTTCAAGGGCCAGAGCTCATGTCACTCATTTCTGATCCCTTGTGATTAGTAGAGTTATCTGTCCAGTGCGTATCTCATCGATGAAGTGATGAAAGAAGGAAAGATTCAGCTCCATTAGTCTATTACCTACTTTGTGATGTGGTATTTCCTCTCACTTACTGTACTCTTTTGTTCAATTTTCAGATTGCCCCTTATAGTAGTATTTTGAACTTAGCTAACAAATCTATCTTACCTCACTCACATGGTTTAGATGTGTGTGCCATGTGTCTTTCTAGTCTGTATCCTGGCAAATTCAAATTCAAGAGTCCACACTTTGTCCTTTCAATGGAGTTTCTCTTTTTCCACTGTTCCAATCCCTTCAATTCCCTTCTCCAAACAATGAGGTAGAGTCTCCCTTTGTGCTGTTGTTCAAAAAGTAGTAACTGCTTCACTCTATCTTTATTTTTTATTTTCTTCACTGGGGCTTAAGATTGACTTAGAGGGACACCTGGGTGGCTCAATGGTTGAACGTCTGCCTTTGGCTCAGGATGTAACCCCGGGGTCCTGGGATCTAGTCCTACATCGGGCTCCCCACGGGGAGCCTGCTTCTCCCTCTGCCTATGTCTCTGCCTTTCTCTCTGTGTCTCTTACGAATAAATAAATAAAATCTTAAAAAAAAAAAAAAGGCCAACTTGGAAAGCTGACAGTAAAACAGGCCCCGGTTGTCCTTGTGAAAGAGATGCAAAGTATCACTCTACACATGGCCTTGACATTCAAGAGATTTTGTTTATGAAACAGACCACTTTTTTTCTTTTATCACTTAGGATTGTGTTGCTTGCCAGATTTAATGTAATCATTTATTTAAAGGGAATTGGCAAATGGCAGGTGGAAGATGAAGATAAAGGGTGTATTATCTGTCTCTAGATACAAAAAGAGTCTGGAAATTAGAACTTAAGCCCTAAAATAGTCATAGTTAGAACAAAACAAAACCTGCAAGTCTACTTCAGCACAGATTTATGAATAAGATAGCCAGTGAAGTCTATGCAAGTAGAACATATTACTTTTTAAATGCTATAAATTGCTTTTAAAAATAATGAAGCCTCCTCAGATGCCGCCAATAATTATGGAAGGCAGAATAATAGCTCCCTGAAGATCTTAATTCTTAAAACCTGTGAATATATACCTTCCATGGAAAAAGAGATTTTGACGATGGACTAAATTAAGGAGCCTGAAAATGGCAACATTATCCTAGATAATCTGGCTGTGTCCCCAGTCTAATCACATGAGTCCTTTCCTAGTTGTATTTAGGGAGAGACATGCTTACGGAAGAAAGAATCAGACAGCAGTGTGAGAAGGACTCAAGCCATCCTTGTTGGCTTTGAGGACAGTAAGGACGCCATGAGCCAAGGAATGTAGGTGGCCCCTATAAATCAGAAAAGACAAAGGGACAGATTTTCCCCTAAAGCCTCCAGAAAGGAAAGTCGCCTTCCTGACACCTCAATTTTAGCTCAGTGAGACCCTACACAACAGTAAGATAATAAATTGTGGTGACTTAAGTCACTAAGTTTATGGTAATTTTATATAGCAGCCATAAGAAAATTACATGTGACTTTTTTTTTGAAAAAGTAATGGAACTGTTTACCAGAAAGAAAAACAAGCAAACAAAAAAAAAACAAAAAACCTGGCAAAGCATTGTATCTAATTTAGATGGAAATGGGGAAAATTACTTTAGGGCATGAATTATTTTTGATTATTCTTTTCCTAGATAGGTCTAATGACTAAGACAAATTAGAGAGAAACAGATATATCATGTACATTAAATATTTACAGCATTAACTTTATTAGTGGAATTATACTTTATCTATTTTTCTATTTTCCTATTTAATTTTTTAAAAAAGATTTATTTATTTATGAGAGACAGAGTGAACAGGAGGAGGGGCAAAGGGAGAGGGAGACAAGCAGGCTCTCCACTCAGTGAGGAGCCTAACATAGGGCTTGATCCCAGGACCCTGAGATCATGACCTGAGCTGAAAGCAAGAGCTGGATGCTTAACTGATTGAGCCACCCAGGGGGCCCCTGTTAGGTGTGGAGCCCAACATGCGGTGTGAACTCATGACCTTGATATCAAGACCTGAGCTGACATCAAAAGTCAGATGCCTAACCAACTGAGCCACCCAGGTGCCCCTTGCTTAATTTAAAATTTTTCTAAAATAAATGTACACCATTTTGTATATTACAAAATATTTGCCAAAAAGTGGAGGTTGACAGAAGAAGAAATGATTTGTCTATAGAAAGATCTAGTTCAGGGGATCCCCGAGTGGCTCAGCGGTTTAGCGCCTGCCTTTGGCCCAGGGCGCGATCCTGGAGTCCCAGGATCGAGTCCTGTGTTGGGCTCCCTGCATGGAGCCTGCTTCTTGTTCCTCCTGTGTCTCTGCCTCTCTCCCTCTCTCTCTCTCTCTCTCTCTCTCTCTCCCTCTCTCTCTATGTCTATCATAAATAAATAAATAAATAAATAAATAAATAAATAAATCTTTAAAAAAAGAAAAAGATCTAGTTCAAAGGTCATTCATGACAGAAATTATAACCCATGAGTAAGTTTTCCATTCAGTAAGAAATTCTCTTTCTTTCTTTTTTTTTTTTTAAAGATGTTATTTATTTATTCATAAGAGACACAGAGAGAGAGGCAGAGACAGGCAGAGGGAGAAGCAGGCTCCATGCAGGAAGCCGGACGTGGGACTCGATCTTGGGTCTCCTGGATTAGGCCCTGGACTGGACTAAACTGAGCTAAACTGCTGAGCCACTGGGGCTGCCCAAGAAATTCTCTAAGTACTGTGCAACACATGCAGACACACACACATCTTTGAAGCAAAAATTAGAATTTTTGTATAAAACATGTATAAAACCATGAGCTTTATAGTTTCCTAATATTTGAAAGAATGTTCTTGATGAAATCAGTGAGGATATTAGCAAGTGTGACTTTTTTTTGACATTGCAATAATGAAATCTGTCGGCATTTGGAAGTTACACAAACACATGTTTAAAAGAACCATTCAGAATGAGAGATAGACTAATGGATTTTCATGTAACAGAGGAAGAGAAACTCACTTTGGTTCACTTATGGTTTTGGTTTCCACATCCAACCATTCTTTTATTTTTATTTTTTAAAATATTTTATTTATTCATGGGAGATACAGAAAGAGAGAGAAGCAGAGACACAGGCAGAGGGAGAAGCAGGCTCCATGCAGGGAGCCCGACGCGAGACTCAATCCTGGGACTCCAGGATCATGCCCTGGGCCGAAAGCAGGCGCTAAACCACCGGACCACCAGGGCTGCCCCAACCATTCTTTAAAAGGCTGCCACTTGATGGGTTCCAGCATAGTACCAACGAAGAATATTCAATTATACAAGAAAGCTATTAAATTGTCTTCCCTTTTCTAACCACATATCCCTGTGAGATGAGATTTTCTTCATATACTTCAACAAAACAACATATCATATGAACTAAATGCACAAGCAGATTGTGGAAATCCAATTTTGTTCTATGAAAGCCAGATATTAAAGGAATAGCCAAAATGCAAAACAAAACCGAGTCTTATATTTAATTCTATTTTAAAAACATGTTTTTTTGGTGAATGCATTATTTATGTTTACAGATAATGGGTTTATCATTTTCATTTTAAGATATTTTTAAAACTTCTCACTATTTCTAATATGGTAAATATCAATAGCTATAATCCACATAAACAAAAGTTTTCAAGTTTTTAAAAGTATAATGGGGGCAGCCCGGGTGGCTCAGCGGTTTAGTGCCACCTTCAGTCCAGGGTGTGATCCTGGAGACCCGGTATAGAGTCCCACGTCGGGCTCCCTGTATGGAGCCTGCTTCTCCCTCTGCCTCTGTCTCTCCCTTCCTCTCTCTGTGTGTCTCTACAAATAAATAAATTTTAAATATCTAAAAATAAAAAAACTAAAAAAAAAATAAAAGCATAATGGGTTTGGTAGACCAAAAAACTGAAAACTACTAAATAAACAAAACCATCAGAAAGTTCTAGAATCTAGCAGCTTCTGACAGAGAGATTGCAAACATTGTTAGCTAGAGATGTCTTACTTGTTTGACACACTTGTCATTTCAGGAAAGGTTAAAAACATCACAGCTCTAAGGTTTCAGTCAACCACATGACTGCTAAGATTTCTGGTTGGTGTGATAAACTGAATTATAAATGATTTACATTAATATAAAAGAGATTTTCTTACCCTATAAGTAATAAAAAATGCAAAGTATGAAAGACATTTTGGTCCTTTGCTATCAGAGAAAATGGTACTTTATTAAAAAGAACGGGGGGGGGGAATGAATGGAAATTGACATAAGAAGGTTAAGACTTTGGGAATCACTTAACGAGAAAATAGCCACTGAGAAACTTGGTGATAAACCGGATTATAGATTATAGCAAGACTGGAATTTCTAACAGGGTTGAAGGGATATTTGAAACAAGAAGAGTAATCTGTCAGTTTAAATAAAACCTCAAGTTTAAGAAACATTCTTTATTCCTTTAGTTTTTATAAAGTATACTGTCATTGCAGATAACCAGAGAAAACATATTTCTGATCCATATAATTTCTCAGCTGCATGTCAGAGCCCAGCTGGGTCATGGTCACGGCCATGGTGACAAATCGCAGCTCTTGAACTGGCAATCTGTAACATGGAGAGTTCACATATGGAGAACTGGGAGTTTATTTCATGTAATTTAATTTTCTCTCTCTACCCAGCAGGGAAAAAGTTTCAGATATTTTTGGTAGTAAATGATCATGTTCTCCTGATTATGATTCTAGAGGTACAGTACTTTAATGCCAGTTAATTGAGCCGATGACTCCCTCAACAAAGAGACTCCACTAGTTCCACACAGGAGCTAAATGGGCTGTAACATAGCACTGGCCCGGGAGGGCTGTTGAAATATTCCGTGGCGACACATGGTTCTGCCACAACGATAACGGTTTGATGGAGATCCAGATGGATGATGATGACTAGAACTTACTGATGTTGCCATACCATCGACCATTTTTTTTACTACTCACTCACTTACATCCTATCACAGCATATCCAGGGTCTCATAAGTTAGTAGTTTAGAAGAGATACAAAAGCTGTTTTAGAATTGGATTAAGGGTCTATTTTTTCTTAGTGAAAGGCTATAGATGAAAAATAATATGGTTTTATAATGATCATATTGCAACAATTGTTACAGTGTTTGCACTAAAGTTAATTTTAGGACCTGAGTGTAGAACACGGGTGATGGCTTTTTGGCAACCTGCATCCCCTGCCTCTTTCTCATAGACCATGTTTAATTTCCTTTTGAGGATTATTTTATCTACTGTTAAATTTAGTCTGGTGGAATTTTTTGTTAGTCAAATGTTCTTTCCTCACCCAGCTAATGGCTGGGGACAGAACCCAAACTTCATGCACCTTCCGTGAAATTTAAATCCCAAGTAGAGGGATCCCTGGGTGGTGCAGCGGTTTGGCGCCTGCCTTTGGCCCAGGGCACGATCCTGGAGACCCGGGATCAAATCCCACATCGGGCTCCCAGTGCATGGAGCCTGCTTCTCCTTCTGCCTATGTCTCTGCCTCTCTCTCTTTCTCTCTCTGTGACTATCATAAATAAATAAAAAAAAATTTAAATCCCAAGTAGAATACAGACTAAGGATGACCGAATGATTAATTCTAGTGGAGCTAACTAGGAAAAACTGGTCTTGTTGCCGCTTCGTTCCTGCTGCTCTTGTTCACTAGTCCCTGGAGCTACCTGGGTTCCTGCCCATAAAAACCCTGCTGCTTCAGCCTGCCCATTGATTCTCAGTATTCCTAATTCCTTTCCAGAAAATTTTCTTTTTTATTTAAGGTAACCAGAGCCCAAACATCCAGTTTCTGGCTTGCAACCAAAGAACCTCAATGTGAAAAAGCGTCCATGTACATATTATGACACAAAACCTGTAATTTAAACATGCATTTGTAATTTAATGCTGCCCGCAAAGCACTACCCTTAGCTGTGTGCAAGAGAGTGTTGGCATAAATACCATAGGCCTCTGTCAATTCCAACATCTCGCGTATCCGTAAGCACAAAGGACTTAATTCAGGAATCACTATAGTTTACTTTGCATCACACAGTGTTCTAAACCCTAAAGCCAGGTATTGGTAATGCAGAGACAAGAATAAAATGGTGGCTCATTTTCAAAGAACTTATAACCTAGCAGAGCAAATAGACATGCACACAATTAAACAGAACCAGCATTAGAAAGTATGGGCAAACCAGAAGCAGGGCCCCAGAAACAGCAGCAATTTCCTGCTGCTAACTAGTTTCAGAAGGGGTTTCTGGAGCTCAGGAAGGAGAGGAAGGCATCTCAGTCAAAGGCAACACAGAGGGAGATTAAAAAGAAAGACCATGAAAGATTGTGGCTGGTTTGGGCAACAGCAGGAAGTTCAGAGTGGATAACAAGAATACGGGAGGTGTAAAGGCCTTTACAAGGAGGCAGGAGGAGCTTGTGGACGTCAATGCAGGGATGATGATGAGTTTAGGTTTTGAGCAGTTGGCTGCAGAGAGCCAGGACATAACTTTGGATTGGAAAAGAGAGTCAAGAGAATGACCAATCCTATGTTTCACAAAGGCAACTCAGGGGCAATGAAGACTAGCTAGCAAGGAGACAAAATCACTACAGAATGTGATACCACCAAATAAGATAAGAAACAGGATAGTGTGCAAGTTTGGGGGAAGGAGAGAAGGATTCTACTGAGAACAGGAAAAGATTGCTACCATAGCAAACTTCTGAGCTACCCATGATGTAGGGAGAGGAAAGGAGCGAGTTGGGGTGACCTGATTCTCCTGAGTGGCAGCTAGGAAACAGCTCTGTGATGGCTCCAGGGACTCTCTGGACCCTTCCGCTGTGGCATGTGGTCTGCAGCAGTAGGGACAGGTTTTCACTGCCATGCCTACGATAATGCCCACCATGTAGTGGCCTCAGAGTCAACATTTGTTGAATGGATGAGTTGGCCACATCTTGAATCCTTCCTTCTTTCCTACTTTCTTTAGGCTAGCTGGAGATAATTCTGCCAAAGGGGACAGATTATCTCTTTCTTCTTATGTTGCTATACCCCAGTTTCTAGACTTCAAATTTTAGTAGAATTAAATTTGAAAACAGATGAAAACTGTGGAATTGTCTGCTTCTGTTATGGTCTTTAATTGATACTCATTCACACAGCAACTGGTGCAGAATGGGGGTGGCCACTTATTTGGGCCCTATGGGGCTCCCCATTCATCGGTGTGAGCTAGCTGGGTTTAAAGAAGAATGTGGAGGACATGTCCTGCCTACTCTGAGAACCAGAGTAAAACACCGTTCTTTGGCAATTGTGTTTATAGCACCTTGGTGTTTGTTTCTTTATTGATAAATACATTTTTTCCATAAAAAATGGACATATAGATATATATCTTCCTGATGCTCAAGTTTATCACTGTGAAAATGAAGCCATCAAAAGCATACAGTACCAGGAGCATGCTTTCATGTTTTCATCAACAGATTTCATCATCCAACAGATGCTAAAAGATGACATTCTTTGAATGGTATAATTTCCAGAAGGCTTTATCATTAATGACTACCAAGTCACACCATCTGTATTATCAATGATATTTTATCCCTCTCTCCATTCATCACAACTGCCTGTTCTTACAGGAAATGATATACAGGGATAAATATATACAATGAGGATATTTCAAACCTTGGAGTTTTACAGGAATGGTTATTGAATACATGGAGGTAGATTTGACTTGGCATTTGTAATCGAGAATGTCAAAATAGTCTGTAAAGAGAGGATCGGGTCCTGAAAGCTACATTCACCTTAAATTCACCTATTGATTGACTCAGGTATAGTAAGTGGGATTATATGTAGGCAAGGCCCTTCCTTGGACTCTGGGGATAGACAGTTGAACAAGACAGATGAAGTTCCAATTTTCAGGCCGCCTACATCCTAGCAGGAGAGACAGAGATTAAACAACCAATTATGGAGTGAATTATTTCATTACAATTGTGGTCACTGCTAAAAAGATTAAGTACAGAGGCCCTGTGAGATCAGGTGGCCTGACTGAAATTGGGTGTGTGACACACTGACATACTGAGGAAATGGCTGGAGGCATAGAGGAAGCCTTTCTTCGAGAAATGCTGTTAGTCTCTATCTGAGAGATCAGTTGTCCAGGGTGGTGAGGAAAGTGCCTGGAGCAGACAGGGGCCTGGCAAAATGAAGTGAAAGAAGCCAGAGCTGCAGGAGCATAGACTCTATGAGGTGCCTAGACATGTGGTAAAAGTTCCTAACAGCCTCAACTTTAGACTCTTGGTCTCATCTCCAGCTGAGGTTGTGTAGACAATCATACTGTTTGTGAATGTTTAAATTGGTTTATTAAATAAATATTGAAAAACACACCATGGTTTTTGATTCCTTGTTTTTATCATTTGGAAGGGGTGGTTCTTTTCTGTCAGGGGCATGGAAAATTTTATGTGGCTCAGGTCCTTCTTACCTCAGAAAGACTCTACTGACAAAAAAAGGGAATCAGCTCACATGGGACCTCATCAGCTCTGCAGAGAATTTGGGGGTCATCACTCTAGGGCAGTGAAAGACTGACAAGGCTTCTGCCATATGTGAGAGAGGCTGTGTCCATGTTTTCACACTAATTATCTATTCCTGCTTTTGTCACTGCCTGGTGAGGAAGGTATTTCTAGTTTTATTTTACAAATGGATAAACTAAGGCTAAGAGGCCAAATAATTTCCCCAGGTCACACTGCTAGGAAGTGGTGAAGCTGGCATTTTAATACAGGCCTAACTCTAAAACTCGGGCCCTCTCGACTGCTTCATAGCCAGCCCACAACACTGTGGAGTATTTTTGTTTTCAAGTAGGTTTTTAGTAGCCCAATGCCAGGCTTGAACCCATGACCCTGAGCTGAAATCAAGAGTTGGACACTTAACAAACTGAGCCCTGCAGTGCCCCTGTGCTGTGGAGTTTTAAGAAGGATGGGCAACATGGCAAAGGAGAGTGCTATGGACTAAGTTGTGTCCCTCCCTCAAATTCATATGTTGAGAGTTTAACCCTCATTACTGCAAAATATGACCATATTTGGAGATAGGGTCTGTCCAGGGATAATTTAGTTATGATGAGGTCATCAGGGTGAGCCCTAATCCAACAGGACTGGTGTCCTTATAAGAAGAGGACATTTGGTTACAGGTGTATACGTGAGCAGACACAGGGAGAAGATGGCCACCAGCAAGCATCGGAGAGACGACTTGGAAGAAACCAACTCTGCGCACACCTTGACCTTGAATTCGCAGTCTCCAGAATTGTGAGAGTAGAAATTTCTGTTGGGTAAGCCTCCTAGTCCCTGATGCTTTGTTATGACAGCCCTAGGAAGCCAACATAGGGAATTTGTTACTATCTTTATGCCTTTTCAATTTTTTTTTCCACAGGTGCCCACGGTTGGTCTTGGCAGATTTCCGGACACAATATTCTGCTGGCTACAGACAGTGCTTTGCACACCTGATCTTCTCCCCATAATTAAAAAGCATCATCAGGTTAACCCTCAAAGCTGTACCTTCCTACCATAGGATGATGTGAAGTAAAAGATTATGGTGTTTAAGCCAACTCCCGCCAATAATCAGTATTAGCCATCCAAGTTGAGGTGAAGCCTTAGCGCAGTTAAACATGTGATATTTGATAAAACGTAACAAAGCTTAAAGGTCTTAGGGTAAGATGTGATCTTAAGAATTTAGGCCCTAGGGATTACTCAAAAGAGAGATGTCTGGTGAAGGGAAACTTTTGTCATCTTTTGAAACATCCTCCAAAGCTTGTGCATAAGGCCGACTCCACTGAAAAGAATATTCTGGCAGATGGAGGGGTTGAGAAACCCTGTGTAAATTTACTCTCATTTACAATCTCATGGCTTGTTTGGCTTCACTAATTGAATCAATATTTCTTGTGTATTTTTTCTCTCTCTCTCTCAAAAAAAAAAAAAACCCACAAAAATACAGTACCAACCTAATGCCTTCAGGCACTTGTATTCTGTCTTCTGAAGACTTTTTAGTGTTATAATTCCCTCAGCCACTTTGTAATCCTTTATTAAGTTTTAATGTGGTTTAAACTCTCCATCTGTAGACAATATATTATTTCCCCCTCTTTGCCAGCAGGTCTAATTCTTCCCAGTAGTCTGTTTTAGAGCTCCTTCTGGTGGTTTAGTGCTATTATGACACATCCATCTGTAGCATCTGCATCCATTCAATCTCACCGTGATTGCTAAGACCTAATCATCAAAACAAAATCACAGCAGTTATATTTGCAAAAGAATGGAACAGAATGATGTTCAGCCTTACAAATCAGGAATATTCAAGTTGTGACCATTAGAAAAGAGGACAGGAGAATTTCTGGGGGGCAGGTTACAAGCATTCTAGCAAATGGTCATTCTTTCTCCTATGACTATAACATTCGAAAGGACGCATTTCATATTCCTATTGTTTGCTGAATTAGATTACATTTTTGGTACGGTGTGAAGGTGGAGAAAGGGCTCTAGTTTCGTGTTATACTTTTGCTCATATTCATGCCATTTTGAGAACAGGCATATTAGAATAGGGCAATAAAAAATAGAATAGGGCAATGTTATTAATTATTAGCTTCTTTTAAGATTTGATTACTTCATGAAATGTTAGTAGAAAGAGCTCAGTAACTTGAATTCACAATTACTCATTTGCCTTCTGATCTAAATGTCTGTGCCTTTCTTTTTATTTATTTTTTGTCTTTTATAGTTACAAGAACACATAATAATATAAAGTTTATAATTTTTTAGAAATGATTTTATTTATTTACACATGAGAGACACAGAGGGAGAGGCAGAGACAGACATAGGCAGAGGGAGAAGCAGGCTTCTCACAGGGAGCCTAATGCAGAACTTGATCCCAGGATCCTAGAATCATGACCTGAGCCAAAGGCAGACTCTCGACTGCTGAGCCACTCAGGTGTCCTAAAATTTACCATCTTAACAGACTCTTTATTTATTTATTTATTTATTTATTTATTTATTTATTTATTTATTTATTTATTTATTTATTTATTTATTTATTTATTTATTTATTTATAGAGGCAGAGACACAGGCAGAAAGAGAAGCAGAGAGAGAAGCAGGCTCCATGCCGGGAGCCCGACGTGGGACTCGATCCCGGGACTCCAGGCTGCAGGCGGCGCTAAACCGCTGCACCACCAGGGCTGCCCCTAAAATTTACCATCTTAATCACTTTTAAGTGTGCAGTTTCTGTGCCTTTCTGAATTTTCCTACCTGTTCTATCATGCCCTTTGCCATTTCATACAAGTTATTATGTAAAATTTACGTAGTAATATTTAAATGAAATAAAACATATAAGGATTATAACGACAAATTGGCCTGTATTATGATTTATCCAGAAAACCATGTGAAAAACTGAAAAATTTTTAAAAAGCAAAAAACAAGCATAGGTGTATATCAATATAAAGTGTTTTCCTTTCCAAAGTCAAAATATTGGGAAGCTAAATACTTATTAGAAAAATTTTACCAAAAATTGTGGGTTTTTTGGGGGCTCCTGGGTGGCACAGTCAGTTAAGCATTGGATTCTTGATTTCAGCTCAGGTCATGGACTCAGGGTTGAGACCGAGCCCCAGGTCTGGTTCTGCTCTTACCATGGAGCTTGCTCAAGATTTTCTCGTTTCCTCTGCCCCTACACCCCTCTTAAAAATAAAATAAAGTGAAATAAAATTTTGGTTTTTATTTTGGAGCATATGTTATAATTTTAGTTATACTCTCACTGCTGAAAAATAATGTTTTCAGAAGTAGGTTTGATTTTTTGGACACTGACAGAGGAGAAATGGTTAATAAAACAGATAATCATGCTGAGTAACTTATGCTTAGGTCAAAAATAAGACTCAACTATTAATTAATGAGATGCCTTTTCATGTATAACTTGAAAATGAGTCTTCCACACAATTGCAAAAGCAGGAATTTAAGAATATCTATGGAAATAGCATTTTTGGAATTAAGAAAAACATGTGAGCCAGCTACTTAGGGGTTAAAGTTATTTTAACTTACATTTTCTCATCTGACCATAACAAACCAGAAAAGTAGGTGAAAGAGATATTACTATTATAATTGATTATCATAATTAATTATTAATTGTCTATATACAGATGAGAAAATGGGGACCTGAAGAAGTAGAGTTTGGTTCAGGTTGTTGCTGCTGCTCATTGTGGGATAAACCTGAACCCAGGACGCCAAATCCTAAGGTCTTGCATGTCTCCCACAGCCCTTCAGGGCACATTCTTTGATGTATAGCCTGTGGTATTTTTTAATTTAAAAAAAAACAACCCAGATACCTCATCAGAAACCTATAAATCTCGTAACATTCAAAAACTGTTGGACGGGACTAGAGACTGAATGAGAATTCCTCTCTAATTGTTAATAGTTAAATGGCAACACGATTTTATTTCCTTCTTGAAGCAACAAGCAAGTAAGTGTTGATCATCAGAAAAAGGTGTCACTTGTAAAAACCAATTTTAAAAATACTCATTGCTAAGTTCACAACTTTTTTTTTGAAAGATTTTGTTTATTTATTCATGAGAGACACAGAAAGAGAGGCAGCGACCTAGGCAGAGGGAGAAGCAGGCTCCCTGTAGGCAGCCCGATGTGGGTCCCAGGATGGGAATCATGGGAATCATGACCTGAGCCAAAAGACACTCAACCACAGAGCCACCCAGGTACCCCTAAATTTTAATTTTGGATTTAACTAAGCTCCATTATTCTTTGCTGGTTGATGATGACATGAAAATGAATAAAGGGAAACCACCAAGAAAATGAAATCAGGAGGTTCAACAGGGGGACTCTCATGCCCTACAACTCACGGTCAATTGCAAATTCAACAGAAAGTGAGGGAACCTGCAGGTGGGTACTACTTTACTATTCTGGCAGGAGGAAGAAAAGCTTACCTCCTTTCCTCCCTTCTTCCCTAACAGCCCAGCTAGTGAGAGACCTCACAACTCAGCCAATGAGAAGCTGCTATACTTCTAACTCCCTGTTTACTCCAATGGACTTTTTGTTTCTAACACCTCCTACCAAATCTCTCTTTCCTCTATAAAAGAACGTTCCTCTCTTTTGTTCAGTGGACCTGCCTCTAGTTTTTGCAGTAGCTTGCTTGTATTGAATTCTAAATCTCTGCTATTTCCAACCAAACCCATTTTTACCAGTAGAATAACAGTTTTATTTTTAAGATCACCGATAGCTACTTTCAGCTCTTCTAGAAGTGTACACTATTTCATAGTCTATCATTATGTAGGTCCCCTCTATATAAGATGGAAATACTGTCCTCCCTAAACCTCCTCCCTTTCTACCTCCTTCTTTTGTAAATCACTCTTTTACATCCATGTTGTAAATTTTTCTAAAGGTTGCTACCATTGTATTATGTTCTGTAACCTCACTTTTTTTTCATATGCTGACTTAATTAAAAATCAATAAACAATTAAATTTACTATGGTTATTAAATTATTATTCACTTTTAGACCAAGTGGCATGCTAGTATTATATATCCTTCCTGGTGGGACACATCCATGTGCCACTTGAAGGAAAATGTCCTTAACATCACAGTCCCCTGGAATTCACTCTTCAAAGCACTTAAAATCATACATTTGAATTTGCCAAAACAGGCCATGATTTTCTCCCACAGCTTTTGGTTTTGCCTAGAGTTTCTAATAAGCTTTATTTTTGTTCACCAAATAGTAGTGTTGAATATTCTTATATTTTCATGTTCTTACAGTTATGCTACTCGTTGTCTGGGGTCCTTTTGCTGGGGGCGGGATCCCCTTCCTCCATGGTAAGTCCTCCCCATGCCTTTTGTCTTCTACTCCCATCTAGCCCATGTGTTCTCAGGAGCTACTGAACTATGTCACCTTGGGATATATCTTCACTGCTCAACCTCTCAATGGTAAACCAAACCCTGTTTTTGTCTTTCTCGTATTTTCTTCAATCTTTAAGTAACTTCCTATGAAAGAATATAAAGATCATTTAAGTTCTTGCATGTCTAATATGTCTTTATCCTGCCCCCATGTGTAATTGGTAATTGGGTAAGGTACAGAATTTTAGGTTAAGTCTTATTTTATGTCAAATTTTGAAAGCCTTACTCTATGGCTCTCCTACATCCGGTGTTCTAGATAAGAAGTCTGGCATCAGTCTGATTCTTGAATTTTTGTAGGGAACTGTTTATTGTCTTTGGCAGCTTTTAGGGATTTCTCCTTATCTCTGATGATCTAAATTTCACAACAATGTGAAGAGATGTTTTCCCCACTCATTCCATGGTCCTGTTCAGTTACTCTTGTTCAGACCCTGTCCTTCTTCTGGACTTATTCTTCAAATGTTGAATGAAAAGAAATGATCCTTTATTTTTCTTGTATTTCCTCATCTTCCTTGCTCCACTTCCTGGAATATTCACCCAACTTTGTCTTCCAACCTTCTCTGTTAGATTTTTCCTTTGTGTCTCTTTTCTCTCATTCTATACTTTTGAGAAGATTTCTTTACTCATTTGCTGTGTTCTACAAACTCTGCTTTTACTATTAACATTCAAGATTCTCTTTCCCAAGAGCTCTTTCTTTGCTTTGTGATTATTCTCTTTCATGGCATATTGTTCTTTCTTTCTTTTTTTTTGTGATTATAATATCTCAGTTCTTCTTGAATATACTAAAATTTTTTTAAAAAATATTTGTTTTCTCTTTCTTCAAGTTGACTTTTATGTTACTGGGTTTTCTCCAATTCCTAGTGATCCATGATTGACATTTATATTTAAGAGAAGGCTTACAGATCTGCAAATCCGAAAATTAGATCAGGTATTTACTGTAGACAGCCACCCCCGCACTAGAAACTTTAAAAGTCTCCAAGAGCATTCATATCTTTAGTAAATAGTTCTCTGGATTTTTTCCCCCAGAGTTAAATGCTAAATTTCCTGAATATTTTGAGTTGTTGGACAAGCTGGGCACAGAGGGTATATCCATTGTATACACAGACCTTTAATAAATTCCCTATTTTTTTGGTCCCACTTCTTATTCCTGACCTCTCTTGGGTCTGATGCAGAGACCAGAGAATCATCTATGTCCCCAGGGCAGATTGGTTCTTATGTCTCTTGCAGCACCCTGGGAGTATATTCCTGATGCTTGTTCCCTTGGCCATGTTTCATCTGACAATACAACTCTAACCACTCTACATGGTCCACCAATTCATTGAAACTTTTCATATGCTGTTGCTACTTCTCATGCCTGTTTTTTTTTTAATTTATTTATTTATGATAGTCACAGAGAGAGAGAGAGAGAGAGGCAGAGACACAGGCAGAGGGAGAAGCAGGCTCCATGCACCGGGAGCCCGATGTGGGATTCTATCCTGGGTCTCCAGGATCGCGCCCTGAGCCACAGGCAGGCGCCAAACCGCTGCGCCACCCAGGGATCCCCTCATGCCTGTTGATATTATAGAATTTTCTTTTTATATATTTCTCTAATTTTATTTCATTGGGTTCCAAGAGGAATAGAAGGGATTTTCTTTTCATAAGTGTTTAGTGGCAGTCAGTTTCAGATTACGCTCCATTAGGGATTCAGTTGTGTCCTCCCAAATTCATAGGTTAAAACTCTAGTCCTCAATGCTACTGTATTTGGGGATATAGCCTTAAGGAAACAATAATTAAGGTTAAATTACTGGTGTCCTTAGAGGAAGAGGAAGAGATACCAAGAATGCATAGGCACAGGGAAAAGACTATGTGAGTATATCATGAGAAATTGACTACCAGCCAAGAAAAGAGGCCTCAGAAGAAATTAAATCTGACCACACCTTGATCTTGGGCTTCCTGCCTCCAGAATAGTGAGCAATACATTTCTGTTTAAGCTGTCCAGCCTATGGTATATTGTTATGGCAGCCCGAGCTAACCAAGAAAGTAGCCATAGTACAGAGACTCTATATTACCAGGTATATCCTGGGCTTCCTATTTCAGCTAACACTTCCCCATGAAAATGAGGAGTCTAAGAAGGATGAATGCTTTATAGAAGGGAGGCCATTATATTTCTACATAGCAGAGTACTGAGGAAATTCCTGAAGCTGACTTCAGATATTTCTTAAAAATAATTTGGGCTGTATGTGAATGTGTACGCACACACATGCATGCATATATGTATGATGTACTAGTAATGGAAAGGCTTTTCTTTTTTTTAAGTTTTAATTTAAATTCCAGCTAGCTAACATACAGTGTAATATTAGTTTTGGATGTACAGTATAATGATTCAACACTTCTATACAACACCCAGTTCTCAATAAAATAAGAGCACAGCTTAATTCTCATCACCTATTTAACTTGTCTCCCCACCCACCTGCCCTCAGTTTGTTCTCTATAGTTAAGAGTTTGTTTCTTGATTTGCTTTTCTCTGTTTTTCCCTTTGTTCATTTGTTATGTTTCTTAAATTCCACATATGAGTGAAATCATATGGTATTTGTCTTTCTCTGACTGACTTATTTCACTTGACGTTGTACTCTCTAGCTCCATCCATGTCACTGCAAATGACAAGACTTCATTCTTTCCTATGGGTGATATATATATATATATCACATCTTCTTTATCCATTTATCAACTGATGGTCACTTGGGCTGTTTCCATAATTTGGCTATTGTAGATAATGCTTCTATAAACATTGGAGTGTGTGTATCCCTCTGAATTAGTATTTTTGTTTTCTTTTTCTTTTTTTTAGATTTTATTTATTTATTTATTCATGAGAGACACAGAGAGTGAGAGGCAGAGACACAGGCAGAGGGAGAAGCAGGCTCCATGCAGGGAACCTGATGTGGAACTTGATCCCGGGTCTCCAGGATCACGCCCTGGGTGGAAGGCAGCACTAAACCGCTGAGCAACCCGGGTTGCCCAGTATTTTTGTTTTCTTTGAGTAAATATCCAGTAGTACAATTGCTGGATCATAGAATAGTTCTATTTTTAACATTTTGAGGAAACACCATACTGTCTTCCAGAGTGGCTGCACCAGTTTCAAGGCTTTTCTAAGGATTGTGCTAAAGGCAAAACCCATAATTGGAGAAAAGTGATCAACATAACCACATGAAAAGGGGAAATTTGGGGGCATCTGGTGGTTCAGTAGGTTAAGCATCTGGCTCTTGATTTCAGCTTAGGTCGTGATCTCAGGGTTGTGAGATCAAGCCTTATGTCAGGCTCTGGGCTGAGCATGGAGCCTGCTTACGATTCTCTCTCTCCTTCTCCCTCTGCCCCTTCCTTATTCTCTGCCTCTCTAAATAAATAAATAAATAAATAAATAAATAAATAAACAAACAAACAAATAAATAAATGTAAAAATTCCTTACAGAAAAAAATCTGTCTTAAACAAACTTAAGAGTGAAAAGGTAGGGAAAATATCTGGATAATACATTTAAGACACATGAGCTCAATTTTTGAAAAATGAAAAAGGCAAATATCATAATAGAAAACTGGACCAGAGATAAGACCTACAACTCACTACCAAAAAATACAAATTCCAAAAATAGGCTTAAAAAGTTTACCTGGTTTAGTATACCTGTGACCCAATAATAACACCTGGAATGGAATTGATTAAACGTTACCTTAGAATTACTCCTTACTAGCTATTTGTATTTATAAAACAGCCAATGCCTTTGGTTCACTTTCAGCTAATAAAAGCTGCAAACAGAAGGGATCATATACTCAGACATGAACTTTGGCATACTATACTGAACTCTAAACCAATGAGCACTATGCCAAATTAAATATATTCTGCTAAACGTGATATTTATTGCACCCCTATTTGTTTTGTACTTGAAAATAATGTTTACCTATAATGGCTGAATAACTATTGAACTATGCAAAGAATCCAGGTTGAGCATCACTCTGAATTGTACAACAGTTGCTTAAAGTGTCTTTTAGGAAATATTTGATGATATAGAATATGTAATAGTCAACTTTTAAGATGGATGTATTCATATAGTATACTGTTATTAAAAAAAGTACTATGAACTTTTAAACAACAGAAACATATTTGTCCTCCATATTGGAGGGCAGAAATCTGAAATATATCACTGAGCCAAAATCAAGGTGTTTGCAGGGCCACACTTCCTTTGGAGGTACTAGGAGAGAATCCATCCTTGCCTCTTCCAGTTTCTGGTAGTTTTCAGCATTCTTTAGCTTGTGGCCACACCTCCAAAGCTCTTTGCTCCTGTTTACATTGCCTTCTCTGTGAGTCTTGCAAAATCCCTCCACCACTCTTATAAGGATACTTGTGATGGCATTTAGTAAAGTCATTCACCTGGAATATGCAGAATTATTTCTCCATCTCAAGATCCCTATTCTCATCTGCAAGGACTTTGTTATATAAAGTAATAATCACAGATTCCAGGAATTAGGACTTGATAACTTATGGCATGGAGGTGAGGGGAGGTAAGGGGGATAAAGGTATAAGATTCTGGGGCACATGGGTGGCTCAGTAGTTGAGTGTCTGCCTTTGGCTGAGGTCATGATCCTGGGGTCCAGGATCGAGTCTCACATTAGGCCCCCCACAAAGAGCCTGCTTCTCCCTCTGCCTGTGTCTCTGCCTCTCTCTCTCTCATAAATAAATAAAGTCTTTCTTTTTAAGTGTAAGATTCTGACACTAATTACAGTGCGTGTGTGTGTGTGTGTGTGTGTGTGTTTGTTCCATGTCATTAAGCAATTCTTGAACACCAACTAGGTGTTCTATAATTCAACTCAATTTTGACCCTGTCTACCTGGAGATAGGGTCATATCCCATAGGTTACGGATTCAGGCCTATAAACTGTCCACACCTCCCACTTCAGATGTTAATTGTGAGTCCAGTTTTTTCCCTGTGCTTCTGACCAACTGGCTCTGGAATAGAGGTTCTAACAACCACCTCCTTGGGTTCAGTTAATCTGAGCAGCTTACAGAACTCAGAGAAGCATTTTATGTACTAAATTACTGGGTTATTATAAAAAGACTAATTCATGAAGAGCCAGATGGAAGAGATGCATAGGGCAAGGTATGGGGAAAGGGGTACAGAGCCTCCATGCTGTTTGAGTGGGCTACTCAGCAGACCTTCAAACTGGAAGTTCTCCAAACTGTCCTTTTGGGATTTTACAGAAATTTCATTACATAGGCATGATTGATGAAATCATTGGCCATTGGTGATTGACCTTAATCTCTAGTCTCTGTCCTCTCCTCAAATATGTGTGTGTGGGAGTGGGATTGAATATTCCAACCCTCTAATCACATAGTTGGTTTCTCTGGTGACTAGTCCCCATCTTTAGGTTATCTAGGGCTTTCCAAAAGTCACTTCATTAACACAACATAGACACTCTTATGAGTCATTACTTATGAAATTTTAGGGGTTTTAGGAGCTCTGTGCCAGGAATGGAGAAATGGAGAAAAGACCAGATATATCTATCCTTATTATAAATCACAATATCATAGGGTTGCATGATTATGCCTGCCACAATTCCCCAATTATCCCTATTTCCTAGCATTTCTCCTAATCTTGTATGATTCTCTCTCATAATGAACTGGGGTTGGTCTATGTGACCAATAGCCTACAGCAGAAATGCTGGTATGATGCTTCTTAGATAAGGTTATAAAAGACTGCAGCTTTCATTTCATGTATTCTCTCTTTGCCTCATTACTTATCATTTTGGAGGAGTCCAACTGCCATGTCTCAAAGATGGCCCTTGGCGAGGCCCATGTGGTGAGGGAATAAGACTTCCAGCCAACGGCCAGGGAGGAACCGAGGACTCCAGCTAATAAATGTGAGTGAGCCTTCTTTGAAATGGATCTTCCAGCCACAGATAAGGCTTCAGACTACTGCGTCTCAAGCAGACAGCTTGACTGAAACTTTGTGAGAGACCCTGAGTCAAAATTGCCCAGTAAGATTGTTTTAACATTTTTCACCCTCAGAAACCATGAGATAATAAATGTTGTTTCAAACCATTAATTTTTTTTTAAAGATTTTATTTATTTTTTGATTGATTTGTGAGAGACAGAGAGTGTGGGGGGAAGAGAAGAGGGAGAGGAATAGGGAAGGGGAAGGAATCTCAAGTAGACTCCACGGTGAGCGTGGAATCTGTGGAGGAGGGGGCCTTGACCCCGCAACACTGAGATCATGACCTGAGCAGAAATCCAGTCTGCACCCCACTATTGTTTTTAAAGTAGGCTCCATGCCCAATGTGGAGCTTGAAGATCAAGAGTCACATGCTCTACCAACTGATCCAGCCAGGTGCCCCCAAACCACTAAATTTTTCAGGCAGCAATAGGTAACTAATACAGAAAGAGTAGATTAGTGTGCAGCTAGGGATTGGTGGAAATTCATTAATATTGTAAGGGGCCTCATAAATATCATGGCAGTCTATATTATTGTCCAATTGTATAAAAGAAAGCTAGAAGACTTGTAGAAAACTTGTCATGATAATGTAATTTTTTAAAAGAAGATTTTATTTATTCATTCATGAGAGATACAGAGAGAGAGGCAGAGACATAGGCAGAGGGAGAAGCAGGCTCCCTGTAGGGAGCCCGACATGGGACTTGATCACAGGACCCTGGGATCACGACCTGAGCCAAAGGCAGACACTCAACCACTGAGCCATCCAGGCATCCATGATAATGTGATTTTAAGCAACAAAAAGAACAATTGCCAATACATGATGCTGGGACTACATTGTCAGAGGGACTGTGCTATGATGACTCTGTATTGTCCCGATGTCATTTGTGCTTCTATTTTCTGGAAGGCATTGCTTCAGTGAGTGTACATGTAACCTAAAAAATGAAAATTTAAAGAAAAATGAGATACCATGCTTTATATTTTTAATTTGCAAAGATGAAGAGAATTAACACTTGATCTTGATTGAATGAATTTCTGGTAGGAGTACAAACGAATATATGATTTCTCCAGGGGAATTTGGCAATATGTATTGAAATCTAGAAATATGTTTAATCAACAATTATGCTTTTATTTTTCTTAATAACCTTAATAATTAAGATTCAATTTCTTTAATATAGCATTGTTAGTAACTTTGAAATAATTTTAAAATAAAAATAGTCTAAATATCCAAACAAAAGAGCTTAGTTAAATACATTGTGTCATGTTATATTTAATACTGTAAATTTCCCTGTAGGTACTGCTTTCATTGCATCCTCCCAATTTTGATATGTCATATTTTCATTTTATTTAGTTTGAAATATTTTGAAATTTCTCTTGAAACTTATTTGAGTCATCAGTAATTTGAAGTGTGCTGTTTATTTAGGGATTTTTCTAGCTACCTTTCTGTTATTGCTAGCTAGCTTAATTCTATTGTGGTCTAAGAATATATTTGGTATGATTTTTATCCCGGGATTTGGTCCCTCCCAGGATCACGCCCTGGGCTGAAGGCAGGCGCTAAACCACTGAGCCACCCAGGGATCCATACCTCTCTTTATTTGTATTCAAGTTTGTTAGTTTATTAAGGTAAACAAACTAGCAATGAATTCTTTCAGTTTTTGTTTTTCTGAGAAAGTATTTCTCCCTCACTTTTGAAGGATAATTTCTCTAAATACAGAATTCTAGGTTGGTGGATTTTTTCTTTCTTTCAATATCCTGAATATTTTATGCTGCTTTCTTTTTGTTTGCATAGTGTCTGAGAAAGAAACTAATATAATTCTTATCCTTCTTCCCCTATACGCAAGCTGCCCCTGGCCCCCGGCTTCTTTCAAGATTTTCTCTATTTTTTTACTTTCTGTAGTTTGAATATGATATCCAAACTATGGTGTTTTTGTATTTGTTCTTTGTTTTGGTATTTATTCTGCTTTGTGTTACTTGGGCTTTTTGGATTTGTGGTTTGGTGTAGGTCAGTAATTTTAGAAATGTTCAGTTATTTTTACTTTAAGTTTTTTTTTCTGCTCCTTTCTCTCTGTCCTCTCCTTCTAGTGTTCCATTATGTGTACATTAAAACCCTTGAAATTTTCTATAGTTCTTGGGTGAAATGTCCAAAACAGGGGCACTTGTAAAGACAGCAAGTATATTAGAGGTTGTCTAGCGCTGCTGGTGGGTAAAGAGGCAGAGGGGAGTTTAGGAGTGTAATAGTACTTCTTTTTATTCCAAGTGCCTCAGTTCCTACAATAACTAATACATAAAAGTAAATAATTTTTTGAATTATTTATCTTAGAGAGAGGAGTGAGAGCAAGAGAGAGTATAAACGGGGAAGGATTGGGTGGGGGAGAGAATCTTAAGCAGGCTCCATGCTCCAGTGTGGGGCCAGTGCAGGGTTATCTCATGAGCCTGAGATCATGTCCTGAGTCAAAATCAAGAGTCAGACACTTAACTGACTGAGCCACCCAAGTTTCCCAGTTCCTATGATAATTTATATTAAAGATATAATAAGGGCATTATTTAATGTCACAGTTTGAAGTAGTATATTTTCATGGATTTCAAGTTATTTTACACATTTCTCTGTAAGCATATTAAGTATGAACTTTTCAAATGGGTAGAAATGCAAACGAGCCTAGTGGGACCAAGAATCAGAAAGTAATTCAGTGATGACATTATAATTAGCATTTATTAAGCATCTACTATATACCCGGCAATCCTACGTACTTGCATTCACTATCTCTTTTAATCAACACAGGAAGCTAATGAAGTGGGAAACAAAAGCCCAGTTTACACATCTTGTTTAGCATTACCTCACATTCAGTAAGTGAGGCTTAAACCAGGTGCATCCATCTCTAAAAACTGGTAGTCAATGTGCTAGGTTGGTTTTCAACTCAAAATTTGTTCATGACATTGAGACAACACTGAAGTGAATCTATGAGTTTTGTTTCATTCCATTCACTCACTTATTCAACATATATAGAGGCATAATAAATTAAAAAGAAGGGATTGTTCTAAGTGTTGGGGACATAAAGCTAATCTTTGTCCCAGTGAAGATAGGTACATAACAGGGAAGATGGATATCTAAATAAATTACACCACAGTGTGTAAGTGGTAAAGTGGTAAAGTGGTGCAAGAAAAGAAAATGAGGGACACCTGGGTGGCTCAGAGGTTGTGTCTGCCTTCAGCTCAGGGCGTGATCCTGGGGTCCTGGGATCAAGTCCCACATCAAGCTCCCCGCAGAAAGTCTGCTTCTCCCTCTGCCTGTGTCTCTGTCTCTTTCTGTGTATCTTATAAATAAATAAAATCTTTAAAAAGAAGAAGAAGAAATGAGAGTCTAGCAGAAATAATTCACTGGGATAAACACAGGTATACAAACAATAGGATTCCTTCAAATGGCAAAGGACTAGAGATTGGTTATGCCCCAAAAGATAAATATCCTATGTTACAATCCTTGAGGAAGATACTAATATTATTGCATTTCACTTGTGAAGAACTGAGGTGTGAAGAAGAGTTTTTCCATCCTACCCCAGTGAGCAAAAATTTGGGGGACCAAAGTTTGAATAGAAGCAGGATTTGACTCACCTCAAGGTATCTTCCCCAAACATATTTACCCATTTCAGTGAGAAAGAGAGTAACTGCAATGAACAAACACATCCATCTAACCAAGTGTTCAAGGCAAATATAACCAATAATGAGTCATTACTTTGGAATTACAGAAACAGAATATGAAACATAAGTCATTAATAAAATGATTGTAATGAATTAAGAACATGATTCATCAAGACACCTTAGAAAAAGTGAAGAGGCAAGACACAAAGTGGAAGATATTTATATCATCCATAAATGACAAAGATCATATCCTGGTCCTATAAAGCACTCCAGAAATCAATATGAAAAAGACAATCTTGAAAAATAGGTAAAAGACTTGAGCAGGCTCTCTAAAAATGAGAAATCACAATGGTCATGAAGCATGTAAAAATATTCTTAACCACATTGTTAATCACAACTAAAATGTCAGCTAAAACCAAAATGAAATACCATTACTACCCAGCAGACTATTTAACATAACTGAAAGAGAGATCTAACAACTTTGGTCAGGATCTGGACCACCAGGAGCTTTCATATTGGTGGTGGAAGAGTAAATTTATACAACTGCTTTAGAAATGTCCTGGCATAAATAAACTTCCTAGCAAAATTGAAGATATGCACCCTTCAACACCGAGTGATTCTACTCCTATGTTTATATCCTTCAGATACACTTTCAGAATTGTATATGTGACATCAAAACACATAGATGAACAACTTCATAGCGGCATTATTCATAAGATCCTTGAGGAAGCACCAAGATATTCACCTACAGCAGGATGGATTAATAATTCCTGCAATGGAATATAATATAGCAACAAAAATGAACTCATTAAACTCCCTTCAAAGTAGATGAAACTTAAAAATCTACAGTTAAGTGGAAAAAGCTAGTCACCTAAACACACACATGCATACCCCACATACTCTGTGATTCTATTTAGGCAAAACCAAAATATTTTATTTAGAGACACTTACTTTGAAGCTGAATTATAAACAAGAAGGAAGAGGCAACCAGGGCTCCTCTGGGGTCCTGAGTATGCTTTATTTTATAAGTTAGGTATTGGGTACATACCTATTTTATAATTCTTAAATTATACATTTATGCGAAAAAGGAAGAATTGATAGTCATTCAGGCTTTTTTTGGGAAAATCACAATTTCCTAGTGTCACAAAAATATTTAATAAACAATGCAGTGAACTTAAATACTTAACTCTACAATCATGAATATTTAGGCTTTTCTGAACTTTGATAGAGTCATATATTTTTTATCATAAGTGTTGCAGACAGAAAGATTCTTAACACAATTTGTTGACAATGACAATCTGTTTTATCAAATTTTGCAGAAAATGTGGGCCAATTTCTTTTATTGTAACCATATGTAATGTGAAACTAAAAGTCAAGATTTTCCTTAATTTACTCCATTTTCAGTAAATGCCTTCAGGCATAAGAGGGGGCTGAAGCGTCTACAAGTCAGATTGTAAAAAAAAAAAGAAAAAACCCTTCAGAAATGACACTTCTTCGACTAGTCCACTTGATGGCACTAAACTAACATCTAAAGAAGGCTAATCCTCCGCAGATGTTTGATGCATTAATGTGTTTTCATAATCTTAGACCCTGTGAATTCTAAAGGTCTTTTCTGGCTCAGAGTTTTGGAAATATTCTGTAGGAAAAAAAGGATTAAAAATTCCAAAAGAATTAAAGATGGTTTTAAGAATTAAAAAAAGATGTATTAAAACACTCTAGGACAAATAGAACTTCTCACGTCCTTTTGCCTCTTGCTTCTTCTTCCAAATTATGAACCCTAGGAAAATAGATAACTTTGGCTCTAAGATTTTTAGAAGATCAAGAAATATATATATATATATTTCTTGATCTTCTAAAATATATATATATATTTCTTTTTTAACAGAATTCTTCTGTGGGGAGAATGAAATGGAGAATATTTTGCCTGTGTGTCTTAGCTCAGGCTGATGACCTAGGCTGGGGTGCTTAAACATCACAGTCTTGGAGGCTGGCAGTCTGAGATCAAGACGCTGGCAGATCCAGTGTCTGGTTTGAATGTGCTTCTTGATTTACAGGTGGATGTCCCTTTCCTGGATCCTCACATGGCAGAGAGGAAACAGGCTCTCCTGGCTTTTCTTATAAGGGCACTAATCCCACTCATGAAGGCTCCACCCTCATGACCTATTAACCACCCAAAGGACCTACCTCTTAATACCACATCGGGGATTAGGATTTCAATATATGAATTTATTTGGGGAGACAGTCAGTCCATAATGCCATGTATCATGCATTGCGGAAGGGACAAAGCCTTCTGGCAGTGAGGATGCGGTCAAATAGACTTGTGTTCTGTAGTGTAAGGGGGGAATGCTGCTTTCCTTCTTGGGGGAGGATCTTTACTTAGATCTTAAAGCAGAATAAGGCTTTCTTTGCTCTGATTCCTCATCTGTAAGCATTGGGAAGTGATTGTTGGCCAGTGAAGAGAATTTCAGAAGAAATGGGAGAGGCTACCTTTCCTTTTGGGTGTATTTACTGAAAATGGAGTAAACTAGGTAGTCGTAACTTCTAGCTCCACATTACATATGGTTATGAAGAAAGAAATCATCCTATGCATGCTTTGAGGGAAATAATTTTGCTTTACTTGTATCTGGATCTGGAATTACAAAACCATAGACAAACCTGTTAGTGCTACACTGAACATCAGTAATGGTCATAAAAGAAAGCTATGAGCATCTCTCTTCTTAGATTGACCTTGACCAAGTCTTTTCCTGATTTGCTGTCAAGTAAGATATTTCATCTAAATTCTTAAAATAAATCCTGCAAGGGTTTCCCTTTCTATATGAGGATTTCAGGGTGCTGCCTGCCCATCATTGGCTCAATAGGCAGGAAGCTCTGTTTCCATGGGGAGACAGAAAGCTTCCTGAGAGCAGGGGCTCTACTTTATTTTCATCTCTGCTTCTTACAACAGAAAACCCAATGACTTAGAGAGATGGATATTCAATAAACATGAGTGTGATGATCTGTCATTCTCTTCAATCTAAGGCCTGATCTTCTAAAATTTTCCTCCTTTCTGTGAGGATTTGGTTGTCTAGTATGTCCATATCTAAATTAAAGTCACCACGTCTTAAAGGTAGAAAATTGGCTAGAAAATGAAATGCATTTTGTGCATGGTTTTAAGTCTAAATGCTGTGCTTTTAAAAATAAAGCACCACACTGTGCTTTCCTTACCACTTCCTTCCTCTTGCTGCAAAGGAGCACAGTTTTGTCCATAATTCAGATCATACTTACTTCCCTCAAGAATTGAAAAAGTGAAGTGCACACTCCTTCAGCGTTATTTGACAATATGAAACAATTTGAGTTGTCTATTAAGCTTTAAAATGTTACCCATAAGAAACAAAAACTAAATGTATTATGAATAAGTAGACACATATTTTGGACTTTGAAAACAGGAAAAAATGAAAAAATCTACATAGGCAAAAAAACCACGTATAATACCTAATCATTTTTTATAATGTAGGACTCATCTTTATGTTTCTTGAATCATCAGCCATTTGCCAAAATGCCAAAAGCAATATTATATATAGGAGGGATATTAATTTTAACCTTAATTCAGCTAGGAAGAGCTATGTAAGCCCAATTTGTATTTCATGTAACCCACGCAAACTTTCTGAAATATTAGAACAATAAGAATACATCACAGTGTGTATTTCCTGAAATCGAACAAAATACAATTTAGAAGCTATGAATCGAAAATCTCCCATCTCTGATGACAGCCTCTCCTAATATAGAAAACAAAGTCTTCATAGGCAATATCAAATATTGCAATCATATGCTTTTGTGAATATCTAAAATCTAAAGTAATTTTATTATATAAGAAAAGAGAGGAATTGCTAAGATTTGATGGTTCGCATGGGTCTTTTCTGACTGGGTCAAAATATGTGTTCAAGTTTTGAATCTAAATATTGTTTCTTTCACTCTACTTTTTTTTTAATACACAGAGGAGGAAAGTTACTCACTGGCTGAGTCTATAACAAATACTCGAATTTCTGGATGAAAACTGAAACATGGAATAAACTCTAAAAACTGGAGTCAGACAAAAGTCTTCAGATTTGGATGTGAGTCCCCAGTGCCTTAGTATAGTGCCTGGGGCATAGTAGATTCTCAATGAACATTTATTGAAAGAAGAGACCACCGAACACTGTGGATTCTACTTTCTTTCTCTTGAGTCCTCCATTCCGATATAATTTTCTTAGTTCTGGTCCTCATCATCTTATCACCCTAGTTGTGATCCTCATCACCTCTGGTTCTCGCACAGAGCCTACTAAATTGTCTCTCTGGTTAGAGTCATGTCTTCTCTTACTCAGTCTTAACACTATAACCCTGATTTTCTTTTATAAAAATTGAAATTAGATCATAATAACAGCTGACATTTATTAATCCTTAGTATGTACCAATCCTTTTAGCTGCATCAAATGGTGAAATTCTTACAGTATCAGTCATAAGAAGGCTTTATTGTTCTTGATTCTAGGGATGAGCAAACTGAGGCTGACGAGCCAAAGTCAGCTTGGTTATTAAGTGTTATTAACCATGTGATGATGTGTTAGGATGACTAATGATCTCAGTTTTCCTGTAACTGTCTTAGTTTAGCACTGAAAGCATGGTGTCATACGAAACCCCTGAGACAGTTGGTCACCCTACATATAGTATAAGAACTTTATGATAGTCTACATTCCTTTCTCCCCTCCCAACTTTTGTGCTATTTCCTTTTTCTTTTTTTTACTTCTACTATCCATTTTACTTTTCCATGTGTTATAAACCTCATACTAAATTGCTAATATTTGTGTTAAAATAGTCAATTATTCTTTTTTTATTTTTATTTTTTTAATAGTCAATTATTCCTAAAGGAGATTTAAATAATGGAAAAATCTTATATATTTTCTATGCTCATCAATTCATTGTGTAGATCCAGATTTCCATCTGGTAATCTTTTTGTTCTGCCTAAAGGATTTCCTTTAATATTTGATATAGTGTGAGTCTGCTGGTGATGATTATTTCAGCTTTTGCATATCTGGAATGCCTTTATTTTTATTTCATTTTTGAGAGAAAGTGAAATTGAAAGAAATACAATAAAAGAATTATAGTTTTTTCTTTTAATATTTTAAAACATTTGCTCTATAGAATTCTTGCTTACATCATTTCTTTTTTATCCAATTCTATTGAGATAAAAATGACATATAACATTGTATTAGTGTAAACTATAAAATATAATGATTTCATATATGTAGAAATTGCAAAATAATTACCACAGTCAGTTTAGTTAACACCAATTACTTCACAAAGTTACAATTTTTATTTCTTTTGGTGAGAACTTTTAAAATCCACTCTGAGTATCTTTCAAATATGCACTATGGTATTGTTAATTATAGTCGCCATTCTCTACATTATATCCATAGAAGCTATTTACCTTACAACTAGAAATTTGTATCTTTTGACCCACTTCACCCATACCCTACTTCTCCACCTTTGGCAAATATGAGTTCTTTTTTTTTTATAATGCTGCATACGCATGAGATCATACAGTTACTTGTCTAACCTTGTCTAACTTTTTCACTTAACAATGCCTTTGAGGTCCATTCATGTTGTTGTAAATGGCAGATTTCCTCCTTTTTCATGGCTGAATAATATTTCTTAATCCATTCAACTGTGGGACACTCAGGTTGTTTCCATGTCTTGGCTATTGTAAATGATACTGCAATGAACACAGGGGCACAGATATGTTTCTGATATGTTTTTTTCATTTTCTTCAGATAAATACCTGTAGATGGAATTACTGGATCATTTGGTAGCTTTATTTTTAAATAAAATTTTTTTAAATAAAAAATTATTTTTACAGAAACTCTGTATTGTTTTCCATACTTGTTGCACAATTTACACTGTAGCTAGCAGTGAATAAGGGTCCACTTTTCTCCATCCTCTCCCACACTTGGTATTTCTTGTCTTTTTGATAATAACCACTGTAATAGGTGGTAGTGATATATCTCACTGTGGTTTTGATTTGCATTTCTCTACTGGTGTGGAGCACCTCTTTATGTACTTGTTGGCCATTCATATGTCCTTTTTTGGAAAATGTTCAAGTCTTCTGCTTATTTTTCCACTGGATTCTTTTAGTTTTTTAAAAATTGAGTTGTACGAGTTCTTTATCCATTTTGGATGTTAACATTTTATCATATATATGACTTGCAAATATTTTCTCCTATCCTGTAGGAAATCTTTTCATTTTTGTTTCTGGTTTTCTTTGCTGTCCAGAAGCTTTTTAGTTTGATGTAGTCCCATTTGTTTATTTTTACTTTTGTTGGCTTTGCTTTTAATGTTAAGTCCAAAAAAAAAAATCAATCATTGCCACAACCATTGATACAAGCTTATTCTCTATATTTTCTTCTAGGAGTTCTATGGTTTCAGATCTTATGTTCAAGTCTTTATTCTAATTTGAGTTGATTTTTGTGTATGGTATTAGATAGGGGTTCCGTGTCATTCTTTTGCATGTAGTTGTTCAGTTTTTCTAACACTGCATATTAAAAAGGCTCTCCTTTCTCCATCGTATATTGGCTCTTTCATTGTAAATTAATTGACCACAGATGTATGGGTTTATTTCTAGTCTCTTTATTCTGCTCCACTGATCTTTGTGTTTGTTTTATGCCAGTATCAACTATTTTAATCGCTGTAGCTTTGTAATATAGCTTGAAATCAGAGTGTGATGCTTCCAGCTTTGTTCTTTTTCTCAAGATTGCTTTGGCTATTTGGGGTCTTTTCTGGCTCCATACAAATTTTAGTATTGTTTGTTCTACTTCAGTGAAAAAAAATGCCACTGGAATTTTGATAGGGGTCTCACTGAATCTGTACATAATTTTTGATTAGATGGATGGCTTTGCAAATTTTACTTTCTTTGCTGATTTTATTAAATTATTATAAATATTCTTGAAGTGTTTTGTTGGTTGTTTTTTCTGGGATACAGTTAAGTTACTTGGAAACAGTTTGATTCTTTCAGGTCTTGATTTTAATGTCTGTCAGGTAGGATTAGAGCTGTGCTCAGTCTAGTGATAATTTTTCCCCATTACCAAGGCAAGACTCTTCTGGGTACTCAGAGTCCCAAGAATTATAATTTTCCTGTCTGGTTGGTGGGAACAGGCACTACTTCTAGCCCACTGTGAATGCCAGACCTTCAGTTTCACCTCTTCAATCCAGCACGTGATCTGAGTTCCATCAGATCCCCCCATGCAGCACTACACCCTGGAAACTCTCTCACAGCAGTATACTGGGGTAATTATAAGGCTGACTTCATTTTTTTCCCTCAAGGATACTAGTGTCTTATGAGCCATTGTTTCATGTATTTGTTTATTGACTGTTTCAGCTGGAGGAGAAGTCTTGTCCCTGCTCCTATATTTTGGCTTTAAATGTGCATCCAAAATGTGTGAATAAATGATCATAAAATGTTTGTTCTACTTTCATGTTGCTCTGTGTATTAGCACAGAAAGTCAGTGCAACTGTTCACATGTTTCTGAACTTAATCCAACGTTGTTTTAACTTAGGCTATAAAACTTACGTTTTTGTTCATGTAGATACGATATAAATAAAAGAACTAAAAATGAAATCATTAACTACAATGATTAGCTACTTAACAGGATCGAGATAAGCAAAATAGTTCTCAATTTGCTTATTTATGTCCATTTTACCAGTTGCTTCACTGACATTTTGAAATAACTAGATTTAATTGTGCAAAAACATTTTAGAATATCTGTCTAAATGTGATCTAGTTAGATAATAAAATAATAACTCTCCTGAATGGCTAATATCCATTTACGTGGATAGAATTTTATGATCTACATAATTCAACTTCTTTGAGTTCAACCAACATTTACTGGATGCATTCTATGTGCCAGATATTGAACTAACTCTAGAGATATAGATGAATAATAAATAGCCTCTGCCCTAGAAGAGCTCACAGGGAGGCAGAACTGATAAGTGAGTTGACAATGTGATAAGTGCTACAATTACACTAATTGTGAGTTGCTATGAGAGCTCTGATGTGGAGCAGCTCACACAGCTCAGGAAGATGTAGGTTGGTTGTGGTTGAGAAGGTATAAATAGATGATGCAATGGGTTACCTGCTTTTTTCTCCTTCTTCCATCCCGGAAGAGTCCTGATTTAATACAGTATTTATTCTCCCTCTCCCTGCTGGACCCAGGATGTGAGTGTTCACAAGTCTAAGCCAATCATTGTAAATCATCATACTTCTATGCTTTCTTTTTCTTTCTTTCTTTCTTTCTTTCTTTCTTTCTTTCTTTCTTTCTTTCTTTCTTTCTTCTTTCTTTCTTTCTTTTCTTCTTTCTTTTTCTTCCTTTTTAGTATTTTATTTATTTATTAGAGAAAGAGACAGAGAGAGCACAAGTGGGGTGAAGGGCAGGGGGAGAGGGAGAGGGACAAGCAGACTCCCCACTGAGTATGGAGCCCAATGTGGCACTCAATCCAAGGGCCCTGAGATCATGACCTGAGCCCACGTCAGATGCTTAGTGGACTGAGGCCCCTAGGCACTCCTATGCTTACTTTCAATATTGATTTAGATGAGGGCATGTGACACAACCCTGGAAAAGGAGATGTAAAGATAATTCTACAGATGGGACTCTAAATCGGCTTTTCTCTTGATAGAAGGAGATATGCCAGGAGAAACTTCTTTCCTGATTTTGATCACAATTGTGTGACAACATAATACCTGAGGGGCAACATCCATGTTATGATGATGAAAGGACAGCCTGTGCTCTAATAGGCTGATAGAATGACAGAGATAGGAAAGTTGGGTCTTTGTTCATAACATAGTGTTGCTAAAGTACAAACCTGGAGTCTTCTATATCTGTCATTTTTTCCTTTTGATATATGAGATAATAAGTTTTTATTATTTAAGCCACTTTCAGCTATTCCATGACATGGAGTCAAAAGTATCCTAACTGATATAAAGAAGTGAAGTTTGAGTAATGTCTTTAAGTACCAAAGATATTCATCCCCAGGAGTTAGCTGGAGGCAGGAGAGTGAGAGAAGGCCAACCCAGGCAGACTGAAGGGTTTATAGAAAATCCTAGGAACACCAAGGGACATGGGGTTCTTGAGAAAGTGTAGGCAGTTCTATATTAGATGGTTGTGCTAATTCAGATTTTCTCATTTGGGTAGACTGTCTTTTGCACAAAATCAGTATTCAATTACTATTTGTTGCCTGATTACTTTTACAATTTAAAAAAAATGATATGAAATTCAGCCAAGAATGCCTACTAATGTGCCAGGGAGTTTTCAGGCACATATGGTAGAATCTGACTCTTGTTTGTGCTGTACCCATCCTAATCCCCTTCTAAAATACTAAAAACTACACTTTCCAAACTCTCTTGAGAAGGTTACAATTTATTTTCCACCAACTACATAAACTGACTCAAAACTTTGACTTAAAAAGGCATCCTGATGGGGAAAGAAGCAGAATATGAGTTATTAGTGTTACATGTGTGAATGTGGCAGAGGTGATGTGTGCACAGATCTGGCCACTCCTGTGTCTCCCAGATTGTGGGAGAAGGCAGCAGTCATTTTGATGATGTTGTAGTGGGAGTTATTCCCAGAAGCTCAACTGGAGTCTGTTTCTTCAGCCTTCCCCTCAATGTTGTGTCGTGTATATTCCATATCAATTCTCTTGGTATAAGCTAGCTAAAGTGGATTCCACGTCAGCATTTAGGAACCCTGACTGACAGGACATGCGCGATACAGTTTTGGAGCTCAAAGGGACTGGTGGAGCAGATCAGAATCATTTTGCCCTGGGATTACAGGATTATAGTCTGTATTGCAATTAATACTTTCTACAGCATTTTAAAAGGGCTTCTGTGACATTTATAGGGCTTTTCTGTGTGTTCTTTTGACAGATGAAGAAATTGAGGCACCTGGGAAGCTTAGTGGGACAGAAATAAAGTTAGTGATGTTGAGACTAGAATTCAGGTCTTATAACTCCTGATCTAGTGCTTTTTCCTCTAAGTGGTCATTTGGAGAATGGACTGTTCTACCGGGAACCCTACTGGAACTATGCTTTTGCATTACTGAAAAATTGTCATATGGTCCTACTTTCCTAATGGAAATATCAGCCCCTGTGACACAAAGGTGAAAAGCTCTGTGGCCCATTACTTGTCCTTTGAACCATCTCATCTCACTTTAATAGCATGTTTAATGGAAACCCATCAGCTAAATGAGAAGTATGCCAAGCATTACTATCACTTCCTCTACTACCTTCTTAGAGATCATTATATGGCTCTGTAAGTGTAATGGAAACATTTATATTGACAAAGAAAAATGAAAAGTTGCTCTAAAAGTTCAACCAAATTCTTAATGTATGTTTGATGAGGATATACAAAAGCTAGGGTAATGAAGTTTCTCATTGCACACTATCCTAATGCAAATTTTCCAGAAAAAAAATGGCTCGATTTTTCATATCGTGTTTTGCTTCTTCAACAAAGAGGTATTAAATGTTTTTCCTACAATTGCCAGAGGTGCTAAAGATAGCTATAATAAATGTTGACAGTAGGAAAAGGATGTGAGCTACATAAAAAGAGAATACACAGGCCTGTGCAGTCTGAATTGAGCACGTCAATCTGGTGCTCTGCCAACTAACCACATTTACCTGTTCTGACAATAAGAATTTCAGAGAGAAGTCTTTTTGCTGGAAAGTAAACACTGTCTACGTGACTGAGCCTTTTCTATCAAAGGGCAGCTTGGGAAGACTGGCAATTGACTTGACCCTTCCCTGCTATAACAGCTTCTCTACTTCCTACCACTTCCTACCATTTCTTCTTCCTTTCCCCTTCCTCTCCACGTATTGAGATTCATGCATGATGAATGAAGCACGACTCTTGCTCGGGGCAGGTTAGGAATACTGCCGACACTCAATAGTCACATATATATGAAAATATGACAAGTCAAGACAATATCTTTTTACGTGCATAAATTAACTACATATCTCTATGTCTTCTGACCATCGCTAGGAGCAACCTTTTTTAGCGTGGTGGGTTGTGAAGCAGCAGCTAGCATATATTGAGACCCATCATAGTTCAGATGGTGTATTAAGTATATTAAGTTTTCTCAATAGCTTCTGTGATAGTTACTATCATTGTCATTATTATTTTACATATGAAGAATCCATGGATTTTTGACTTATAATCTCTTGACTGAGATCATAAAATTAAATAGCAGGTTCCAGAGTTGTGAAGTCTCTATACTCATGATATGTGTCACAAAACTACTTATTATGCTAGGCTTACTAGCAAATTGGCTCCAAATAAATTCAGTAAGTTTGCAGGATACAAAATCAACATACAAAAATCAGTTATGTTTCTACATTCTAATAAAAACTATCTGAAAGTGAAATAGAGAAAGCAATTCCATTTATAATAGTGTCAAAAGCGATAAAATACTTCGGAAAAAATTTAGCCAAGGAAGTGAAAGATCTGTACACAATAAAATGCCAAGGAAAGAAACTGAAAACTCAAAATGGAGAACTATCCCATGTTCACGATTGGAAAAGTTAACATTGTGAAAATGCTCATATTAGCCTAAGTGATCTACAGATTCAGTGCAATTCCTTATCAAAATTCCAATGGCATTTTTCACAGAAATAGAATAAACAATCCTAAAGTTTGTGTGGAACTACAAAAGACCCCCCAAGTAACCATAGCAACTTTCAGAAAAAGAACAAAGCTGGAGCAAAGCATCACACTTTCTGATTTCAAAGTATATTAAAATTAAAAAGCTATAGTAATCAAACAATATGGTACTATATGAAAATCAGGCACATAGACCAGTGGAACACATTAGAGAGCCCAGAAATAATCCCATGTATCAACTAATTTTTAAGGAGGACTCCAAGAACACATGATGGGCAAAGGATAGTCTATTCAATAAGTGCTATTCAGAAAAGTGGATAGTCTCATGAAGAATAAAGCTGCATCCTTATCTTATACCACTTACAAAGCTTAAATAACTTGAAGTGGTTTAAAGGCAATGTAAGATCTGAAACCATAAAACTCCTAAAAGAAAACATAGGGGAAAAGCTCTTTAACATTGGTCTTGACAATTATTTCTTGGATAAGACACCAAAAAACATGACAACAAAAGCTAAAATAAACAAATGGAGCAACCGAAACTTAGAGCTTCTACAGAGCAAAGGAAACAAATTAAAAAGACAACTTACTGAATGGGGAACAATATTTGCAAACCATGTATCTAATAAGGAGTTAATATCCAAAAGATATAAAGAATTCCTACAAATCTCAATAGCAAAAAAAGCAAAAATAATTCATTTTAAAAATGAGTTAAAGGACCTGAAGAACCTTTTTGCCAAAGAAGACATACAAATGACCAAAGGTACATGAGAGAGTGCTGAACACCATTAATCATCAGAGAAATACAAATCAAGTCACCTCACAGTAAAATATCACCTTACACCTGTTAGGATGGCTATTGACAAGAGATAACAAGTGGTGGCAAGGACGTGGAGAAATTGTTGGTGGGGAAAAATTGTTGGTAGGAATGTAAATTGGTGCAGCTATTATGGAAAACAGTATGGCAGTTTCTTAAAAAATTAAAAATGTAATTATCATATGATCCAACAGTCCCACTCCTGGGTATATATCTAAAGGAAATGAAGTCAGTATCTTGAGATATCTGCACTTTTATGTTCACTGTAGCATTATTCACAATAGCCAAGATATAGAAATAACCTAAATGCTCTTTGATGAATGAATAAAGAAAATGTCAAAACACACACACACACACACACACACACACACACACACACACTGGAATATTATTTAGCTTTAAAAAAGAAGAAAATCCTCCCATTTGCAACAACATGCGTGGAACTTGAGGGCATTATACTGAACCAAAATAAGTGAGACAAAGAAAGACAAATACTACATGCTATCATTTATGTGTAGTTTTTTTTAAGCCAATTTCATAAAAATAGAGAATAGAATGGTGATTTCTAGGAGGTTGGGAGGAGGGGGGATATGGGGAGATATAGGCCAAAGGGTATAAACTTCCAGTTATAAGAAAAATAAATTCTGAGAATCTAATGTACAGCATGGTGATTATCATTAATAATACAACATTATATGTTGAAAAGTTGCTGAGAGCAGATCTTAAGTGTCCTCACCACAAAAACAAAGAAAACTATATGAGGTGATGGATGTGTTAATTATCTTGGTCTTAGTAATTATTTCACAATGTATACATATATAAAGTCATCAGATTGTACAACTTTAAATATATACAATTATATTTGTGAATTATTCCTCAAGAAACTTGGGAAAGAAAAATTCAAAACAAATTGGCCTCAATTAATTCCTTATTAATCAATAATAACTGCTATTCCTGGGGAGGAGTAAATGACACAAGGGGTGCCAATGTGATTTGAATATTGTAAAGCATGCATTCATTTATTAGTTTCTCAAATATTATTTCCTGAATGCCTGTGTCATAGATTCACAGAAGGAAAGACAGACCTTCAGCAGGTAAGGAATTAGTTAGCCTTAGGAAGTGAGTATGTGACTTAACAGTTACAAGAGAGCATTGCTATGCGAGATGTGTGTTATGCATAATGGGAGATTACAGGTGCTTGTAGAAGACTGGAAGGACCTCACAGAGATCCTGAGAAATCATCTGAGAAGATTTGAAAGAGGGAGAACGTCAGTGGACATGATAAGAGAAAGCATGGCTTATATTTGGGGAGCCACAATTACTTTAGTATTGTGGGGAGTCCAGCAGTAGTTGGGCAAGGGTCTGCAGTGAAATGAGGTTGGATAGATATTTAAGGGCCAGATCATAGAAGGCTTTACAAGGGATACAAAGGAGTATACTTTTTAAAAAATAATATTTTATAATGGTAACATACACATAAGATTTACCATCTTAATCATTTTAAGTACATAGTTCAGTGGTATTGAGTATTTATAATGTGCAACCATTACCTCCATCCATCTCCAGAACTCTTTTCATCTTGCAAAATTGAAACCTTATACCCATTAAACACTAACTCCCCATTTCCCTAGCCTTCAATCGCTGACCACCATTCTACTTTTTGTCTCTAATGATTTAGACTACTTTCAACACTTCATATAAGTGGAATCATATAGTATTCATTCTTTTTGTGACTGGCTTATTTCACTTAGCATAATGTCCTCAAGTTTCATCCATGTTATGACATGTATAAGAATTTCTTTCCTTTTTAAGGCTTAGTAATATTCCATTATTTGTATATAAAACATTTTGCTCATCCATTCATCTTTTAATCAACAGTTTGGCTGCTTTCATCCCATTTGTGAATAATGCTGCTATGAATGTGGGTGTACAAATATCTCTTCAAGATTCTTCTTTAAATCCTGTTGGGCAAATACCCATATGTAGAATTGCTGGATCATATGGTAATTCTCTTCATAATTTTTTGAGGAACTGCCATGCTGTTTTTCCCAGTGGTTGCACCATTTCATGTTCCACCAGCAGTGCACAAGGGTAAGAAGTATACATTTTCATCTCATCTGTGAAGGAATCAAAGAAAAAACTGTGACTAGAATAGAATTATGGTCATGTTTGCACATTGTCAGGGACTGATGGTAGAAAATGCAGGGGAAGGAGAAGATTAAAGACAGAGAGAGGAATGCTGGGGATATTTGAACTAGGGAGGAGCAGTCAGGATGGGGAGCATATGACTTTCTTGAGTGTTGTTTAGGCTGTAATTTCCAGGACTGGGTATTTAATTGATGAGTAAAAGAGAGTGGGAGGAACTTGAAATGACTTCAAGGATTATAACTCTGACAAGTGGTTCAATGGTGTGTGGATTCCATCAACAAAGAAAGCAAAATAAGATGGGGAGAAGGCTTGGGGGCTGGTTAGTTCAAATTTTAAAATGTTGCTCAGGAAGATCCAGATGGATATCCAGGATGTAATACCTGGCCCACAGTTAGATATTCCTAGGATATCATTCACTCACCATTTCTTTTTTTTTTTTTTTAAGATTTTATTTATTTATTCATGAGACAGAGAGAGAGAGAGAGGCAGAGGGAGAAGCAGGCTCCATGCAGGGAGCCCAATGTGGGACTCGATCCTGGGACTCCAGGATCACACATTGGGCCGAAGGCAGGGCTAAACCACTGAGCCACCCAGGGATCCCCTCACTCCCCGTTTCTAATGACCTCTCTACTTAAGTCTATTCTGAATGAGACTGCTCTTTGAGGGCAGACTGTCTTGTTAACTGTTGTAAATATCACATCTAACAAGCAATAGATGCTCAATGACTATTTGTTGAATACATATATGGCCCTGAACATAAGAACATGGTCTAAGCTGAATGTGAACTTTTGAAAGTCAGCAAGTAGGTGGCAAATGAAGCTTTTTGTATCAGGGTCACAGCAAGAAGCAAATGGGCTGAACTGAATATAGTTTATAATCATTGACAAAGGTATAAGCATGGTTAGGGAAGCCGAGCTGAACGGACTCCTAGGCTCCAAGAAGCAGAGGGAGGAAATAGTTTTACCAGAGCTATAAGGCTATAGCAGCGGAGGGGGCTGGTCTGGCAAGAGATATAGTTATAAAGGTAATGACCCTGCCAGCACTGGAGTGCCAAAACAGAGGGAGAAAAGGGAGAGAAAGATACCAGACTCTCTTTTTTCTTGTCTTCTGATCTCCTGTTGATGCCGTCTATTGGTGGAATCCATTGGAGGGCAAGGAAGTACCAGTGATAGAGTCCACAGCAGTTACTTTCTCTGTGAGGCATGCAATGCAGGAAGAAGCATGCCATAGTAGAGGCGACTTGTCCGTGGTGAGATTTTGCTTGGTTGCCCAAGAAGATATTGCTTGGTTTAGTTTCCAAACACTTATTTAGGATAATTAGCCTTGCATTTCCATAAGCAGCCAGCTGCTGCAAATACACTTTCATCTTGGAGCAGTCTCCTTTTGAGCATGGCAAACACTCTCTTTTGGCACAGTTGTCTTGTTCGTGTCTTCAACCCTCTGACCTTGTCAGATAGGAGCCGAGACAAAGATGTCCCACTAGATGTTTGACCCACTGGGAGATAAATATCACATTCCTCCTTCCAAATGAATTTCTTTTTTAGAACTGAGTCTCCCTCCCAGGGGTAGATTCTGATTTCAAACAGTCTTTCTCCCCATGCTAGATACACCTTGGGCCAAACAGCCAGGACTTCCATGGCACATGGCCAGGGCAAGGCATAGGTTCAGATCCAGTACTGTTCACTAAATCTTTCCACTCAGGAATGGGAGAAAACCCATTTCTGGCACTTTTTCTGTCCCTTCATCCTTTCCAATTCTTTCTTCCTCTGGATGGCAAGTAGCAAGAATTTGGAATCAGGACATCAGAGCACATTCAGTTTTTGGCTAATTGTTGAGTTGATGTCAGTACTCAGATTGGCTTTTCATATCTCAGACATAATAAATATTTGTCACCATCCTCCTCTTACACAGCAACTGAACAATCTTAGGAGCAAGCCTTCTCTTGTTATTGTGCTCCTATCCCCTCCTAAATTGTTCACCGTTTCAGACATTTCCCTGAGAACAATAACGGAGCCACTCTGTAATAAGGCAATTCTTAGGAGGGTTATTATACCAGATTAGACAGCCACCTCTCACTCTGTTTAATTTTATAGTTATTCAACACTGAAGAGAAATTTCCTGATCCTCTTTCATATTGATTAAGCATTGCATAATTAAGGGAGAATAAAAGCTAGCTGACTTATCCAATTTATACGTTTAATTTTATCTAAACTACACATTTGCAATGGTAAGATAAAACAGAAGATGGAGGTGTGTGTGTGTGTGTGTGTGTGTGTGTGTGTGTAAAGAAAGTACAACAACGACAAAAAGAATACTTTGGAGCACCAGTCCTGAGGCTTAACTCATTTTTTCCCTCAAGGGCCCATCTAACAAAGTAGGACAGGGAATGGAATTCAATCACACCGAGTTTAGAGTGGGCCTCCGTACCTTCTTTCCATACTGGGTTTAGATACTGTTTGATTGACTGCCTGTTCTGTGGAAGGAAGATGCTATTAGATTTCACTTCTTTAGAGATATGCTCCTTCTTTATCACAAATTCCAAGGTTCACTTTTTACTATGACTTCTGGGAGCAATGGGAGAATGTCACTTCCAACTGTGATGGCTTCTCTGTGTGGGTATAATATAACAAAGAGCATGGAAGAGTCTCACCCTGTGCCCTTAGTTTATCATGGACAGCAAAACTATGGCAGTGGGAGAAGAATTCATTGAGCTCTTGCTTAGAACACCTTCTGGGCCAGGGAAAGAAGAGTTGCTGGTATGTTACCTTTTCTTTCTTGTTCATGCTTGGCCTTTTCCAGATGGTGATGACTTTGCTCTGCTGGCCCAGTAAACATTTTTTGGGGGGGTTGGGGGGGGTCCTCTCATTCCTCTGCCACACACCCAGTGGTGGAGGTAGATATATGTGGGGCATTTTGACATATCTTTAAAATAATCCAATCTTTTCCTGATGGGAAATAACAGGAAAACAGGAAAGAGTGTTACATTTGGCCCTAATGCATTTTTTCTGAGTCAATTTTATAAGCAGGGAACTAGTTCCATTGAGAAGAACTATCTTGAATCTGAAGAATTTTCTAGGAAATAGGTTTAATCGATTTTCCTACCGAAATTTGGCAAGCTCCACCAAAAGGCAACTAGTATTAGTCAGAACCTTGGAGTTGATAAGCCACAACTCAGGAAAGCTGATTCGCTCCTGTGTTTTGCAAGAAGGGAATGCGCACATCTCCATAGCTTTGGAGATCTACCATTCTCAGGGTAATTGTAGCACGGTTGTTTATATCAACATATAATTCACCAATTCCAATTACCAAAATAATTGGGCCACAATATGGTCAGCCCAGATAATTTTAGCATTCATATCAAATTGACCTTTAACTGGTGATTTGAGGACTCTGTGATCAGCTTCTATGGCAACGAAGGAAAATACAACAGAACTGTGATATATTCAGTTGAGCTTTATAAGCAGTGTGGTGAAGTGCTGTTAAAAATGCCTATTTGCAGAAAGACACAAATGTTGGTGATTGTCCACATTAGCCCTGCTCAAGTGCAGAGCATTACATAGTTTCCTTCAAAACCATTAGGACTGTGATCTCTTTCTTAATTAAAATAAACCCTTACTTGAGACATATTTTCTTTAGCAGTTTCTCTTTTTCAGTCAATTAAGTCAGGTTTTTAACATCTAAATTTCCCACAAACATTCTCCAATGAGTTTCATTTTTATTCTGCTTTTACAAATTCAGATATAAAAGTCATGGGTATTATTAGTATCCTTTCCAAAAAAAAAATGTGCTTTGGTTCATTTTGAATGGCTATCCATTTTTCCCTCAAATTTGGGTGGAATCTTTCTGCATCTGGATTGTAACATAGACCAAATAAAATCAAGGTGTAAAAAAGAAAAAAATAAATAAAATAAAATCAGTGTGTAAAATCAGCAGTGCCACAGCTGCTCAAAAATATTGCTACCACCATCACCGTTGTCACACTTCTTACCATGCATTAAAGAGAGTAAAAAATTCCTAAGTAAATTGAACTTATTCCTCACACATGCAAGAACACTTAAAACCAAGATTTTATATGCTTTTGAAAAACCTACTACTATCAGAATGATTTCATATTAACATTCTTCTTTTCTGCAAAATTACCTATAGCTAATCTTACCAATGAGGCATGCACAAGAACACTGCAATCCTTCTTATGTATGCTATTGTTTGGTTATACTTTAATTGTGTTATCTATGTTTTTGGAGGAAGAGGAGGTGGGAGGGTATATGAAATTTTATTTTTAGATTATAACATTTGTTCAGGGGTTTATTTTTCTATTTCTATTTCTATACTTTTCATATGAAGTATAACATTGTGAGAACCACATTTCCTGATTCTATTCCAGCCCTGATAATATTTCATCTAAGATATAGGACAGCTTTTTCTGTCTCTTGGGGACGATGTGAACCATGAATAATAAACTACTTAGTGGTTCTGGAAGGATAAGTGCTTCTTTCTAGTTCTGCTGTACAACATAGGTTCTCTCCCTGGTGGAGAGGTGAAATAGGGTAAAGAATGAAAAGTTTTAAAGCAGTGACATGGAAAATCCTCAGCATTCTCTTCTTGAATATCCCACAAGCTCAACATCTCTCAGGAATTTAGCATCTGTCAGCATTTTGACAACCAAGAACGCATTTGTATCCAAACCCTTGATATTTTAATATTGCTGTCATCAGATTGTCCACTCACCCCTTCCTCAAATAAGCAAACCATCTTCCATGAATGCACCGACCCTGATGCTAATCTACATGGATTTTATATTTTCTATCATCATATTAATGTCATTTTAATAAATGCACAAACCCTGGGGGTGCCTGAGTGGCACAGTCCATTAAGTGTCTGACTCTTGGTTTAGGCTGGGGTCATGATCTTAGTTAGGGTCTTGGAATCGAGTCCCATGTTGGTCTCTGTGCTCAGTGTGGAGTCTGCTTGAGATTCTTTCTCTCCCTCTCCCTCTGCCCCTCCCGCTCATTCTGTCTCTCTCTCTCTCTCAAATGAATAAATAAAATCTTTAAAAAAATGCACAAACCTGTAGCCCCAAACCCCAAATATGCAGATAAAGAATGTGATCTATTTCTTAATGAGGTCAAATCATAGAATTTCCTGTTCATAATCAGAGATTGCCAGAGCATCACGTGTCTGCACTACCTCTGATCTGGGCCAACACAGGCAGGATGGACTTTAGCCCTCTGACCCTCAGTTCTTACCTGCAGAGTAGCCTGGCCTTGGGGGTAGAAACTGCTCTACTGAGAGCTGTCTCAAAGCAGGACAATATATCTATTTTGAGTGGGCGCATCTTCTAAATGTATAAATTGCCTTTTGATTTTGTAGTTATACGATCCTCAGGGCAATAAAAGTAAGGATGACTTCCCTGGAGTTGATTGGCTTTAGTGCCCACAGGAAGATAGTCACTCTGTGAAGGAGTGCAGGAAGCAGAGCACTGCTGTGTACTGAAGTCAGAGCTCATGTAGCAGCCTTCAGAAGCTTCTCTTAGGGCAGCCAAGCCAAAGGGCAAATGGCGAGGGGTGGGGCAATCCCACGCTTGGTTTAGTCACTGATTTTTTTACAGGACAAGCCAGGCCAACTTAGAAAAGCTATTCGAGTATATCAGCAGTGGTTTCCAGAAAGTATTGTTACCACAGATGTTACTGCAAGATAATCAAAAGAACACATCTAATTTGGGGATGTAGAGTACTTATTTCTGTTGCTGATTCTATCATTTGAAGCTTTCAAAGCTGAAGCCTTTCATGATTAAGCACATATTATTCTCCTGGAAGATATTTCTTTTTTGGCAGATAAGATAATGGAACAGATCCACTGTTTGTCAAGAGGAGTTACTATGTCATTAAAAAGCCTTTAACACAATGTTTTTCTCTTTTCCATGCTGGTTGAAAAGATTTGAATGCAAAAGCACAGATATAACAATAACAGTACAAAACCTAAATTGTCCATGGAAAAGCTTAAACCAACTTAAAATTTTCCATTTGCCAAATGCTCTTCAGGCAATTTAAATGTAATTCAAAACAGGCACTCAGTAGCCACAGATGTGTGTTGCCTCAAAATGTTCTTTGTCTTGGTTGCATACATCCAATTTCTTTCTAAAAATTGTCTCTCTTCCAGCAGGAGAAAAAAAATACCCAAATTCAATTACAAAATTTATATGATTAAAATATTTTTTGTCTTATTAGTTCTGAAAAAGTATTATCCTTTGCCTCAAAAAATCCTTAGTTATGCTGTTCTTTAAAACTTAAGAATAATGCCAGAAGGGACTTTTGCAGGAGAATATGAGTTTATTGAGTATCTCGGGTTCTGAATTCAAGGAAATGATCTAAAACACCATTACCCCTGGGCTAGATACAGAGGGGCTTCTGTTATTGCTCTTTTGTATAGGGAGGACATACTCTAGGGGACACAAAGTGTACCCCAAAGATCTATCAGAAGATGACTCAGTACTGTTAGGTACCACCCCAGGATGTCTGCTCCCTCAAACACTGATGTGTTTGGATGAATTTATGGTTTAGAAGACACTTGAATAGAGGAAGTTATAAAAAAAATTCTGGGGACCTCTTGGAGGTGAATAAAGGTTCTTGATTGTCACAGGCCAGAATATGTTTCTCTAAGGGCTTTATCTGCCATTTTTGATCTAGGCCTACACAGCCACTCTACTTTATAGAACTCATTAATGTGAATTCTTGCTAGAAAAGTGGACTGGTATGTGAGGGTGCTACCCCACCCAGAGAATTATCTAGAAAAGGAACTCACTCTTTGGGGAGAGGTTTCTCTTTGGCAGCTCCTGGGTCCTCAGGACAACAAAGAGCTCCTGAGGCTTCTGAGCCGCCTCATTCTACAGTCCTCCACCCTGCCTGGGAGAGGGTGCTGAGTGAGATTCCAGACTCTGATCCAGTCCGGCAGTATGGACATGTAACGTGTATATAACTTCTCTAAGCCTCAGTTCCTCAGAAGTGGTAGATGATCAATAATATCCATCTCACAGGGCTGTGAGAATTAAGTGGGATTTTACACGTAAATGTTCAGCACAGTGCCTGTCACCGTCAGTGCTCAGTAGCAACATCAATGGTAGTAATGTCAATTCCAAACTCTGGAAGGGAATGCCTGACATTTTGGGAGTTTGGCTATAGAAAATGTTTAGCAAAATACCCATGGAATGTAACAGTAGCGTTTCTTCTGTTCTGACCTGCCTGCAAGCACACTATGATTCAGTCTCATCTGTCAAGGCCTATGTCAGACAAAAATCATCAAGTCCACCCTGTAGCTCCTGCCTTTCTTTCAGAGTCTGTCTCACATTGAGTAATGGAGAGTCAATTGATAAAAAAGTAAGTTTGCAATCCATTCTCTTCCAATGGGACCTCTATGTCATCTTTGTGTAAACATGCTAATGGCAGACCTGGAAAACAAGCTAAATGATTTTGAGGATGTGTTTAAGATTGCTAGTCGTGGGGATCCCTGGGTGGCGCAGCGGTTTGGCGCCTGCCTTTGGCCCGGGGCGCGATCCTGGAGACCCTGGATCGAATCCCACGTCGGGCTCCCAGTGCATGGAGACTGCTTCTCCCTCTGCCTGTGTCTTTGCCTCTCTCTATCTCTCTGTGACTATCATAAAAAACAAAACAAAAAACAAAAACAAACAAAAAAAAGATTCCTAGTTGTGGGAAGCCTGGATGGCTCAGCAGTTGAGCACCTGCCTTCGGTTCAGGGCTAGACCCCAGGATCCTGGGATCAAGTCCTCCACAGGGAACCTGCTTCTCCCTCCGCCTATGTCTCTACCTCTCTCTAGGTCTCTCGTGAATAAATAAATAAAATCTTAAAAAAAAAAGAGAGATTGCTAGTCATAAACGAACCTGGAATCTATGGCTATTTGGGCCATGGTCCCTGTATTCCCACAAGGAAGCTATGCAACACTGAGCATTAGAGGGAAAAATTTCATGCCTTCCCGTGTTATTGATGTGAACACATGCATAGCTTAGAGATCTTTCATGTTAAAGTAGCCAGAGCATGCCCACTAAGGCAAGGAAAACCCCAAAAAGCCTCATGAGGTTGGTAGGCCTCTTCCTGCTTTGTCTGTGCCTCATGATGACCTGAATCCTTGAAATTATTATAAAGTTTAATACTAGGGTAAGATCTCTGATCAATATGCACCTTCACTGATCATCTGATCCTGTGTGCTGTCATGTAGCAAGATGAACTCTGTGAGCACTTCAATTCTGAAATCACTCAAAACACTACGAAGGAAGTACAGTGCCAGGTGTATAAAAATGTCCCCTTGCCCCCCCCCCACCCCCAGTATTTGTTGTAAAAATGCATAAACCTATGCGAGTAAATGGACAAATGAATGAATGGGAACTTATTCTTCCTACAGACATATGAAACTCACTGGAAGACATTAAAAGAAATAAAACACAGAAGACTGATTCTTTAATAGTGGATTTCCAGGCATTGTGATTGGTTGAAAGGGAGGTAAGAGGACTGGGGGCCTCTGGAGTTCTTCAGCCTTAGAACTTTATTTGTTCACAAGTTGGCCTTGTATGGATTTGGGGGTGGGGTGAAAGAAAGTTGAGTCATTAGTTTTTTTTTAAAGAATGTACCAAAATGAAGTTGTCTGGATTTAAGTCAGGAATGATTTGGCTAATAATGCTTTAGCTTGAGCCTGTAGGACTTTCGCTGATTGGTCTGTGCAAACAAACTTTACAGGGACACAATGTGAAACAAAACAGCTTATCACAGTGAGACCTCTTCTGAGAAATTTTAGGACTTAGAGAAGTACGAATCAGCTAAGATCTACAGCAATGATAAATTCCTGGCAGTGTATAGTAAGCCAAATTTTTATAGCAAGATCCTTTTATTTTTTTATTTTTTGCTTAGAGTGGATTCTCCATTCTATACAAATCAAAGCATATGTTAACAAATGCGATCTTGTCTGAGTAAATGTTAAATAGTCTTGTCCTGGAGGAAAATTTTCAAAAAGCCAGTGTACTTTCTACCCAATAGAGTCAAGCATACACGATGCTTACAGGCTTTTTAGGCTGTAAGAGAGAAAGACACCCACCACAGACCTCACTAAAGGTTGATGAAAGGTTTATAATGTTATATTTGGCATTACAAGGAAACCAGAGCTAAATTGACAAAGTTCTTTATAAATCAGACGTAAGCAAAGCAAATGAAAACCCCCAAAGAAGAAAACTCATCTCTGTGGGTGATGTTCACATCTGTTTTACTCACCTTTGTATTTTAGCCCTATTATGTGGCACAGTACTTGATTTATAGTTAGGACTCAATTAATGTTTGTTGGATGAATGTATGGAATGATCAACCTACCGACCTTCCCTCTGTTGCCTTAACATTTCAAAATGTAATGTGACCATCAGAAACTCACTACATCCAGTCATTCCTTCTGTCCTTGAGCCCTATTATTTGAGAGCAAAAAAATGAGAAGACACATTTGTTCACTCTTAGTGCTGTATTTGCAAAAATTTTCACAAGAGCACACAGGATTCTGGGCTCTGTTGTGGAGCTACAGGCTAGTTAACTCCAGAGTAAGATTTTTAAGGAAAGCAATCCTGTAATTATGTTAGCAAAAATTTGTAAATAGGCAAAAGCTAGCTTGCCAAAGTATCTTTAAGAAGAGACATGTTGATTTTTTTCTGTATTTAACAATTAATATAAACAAAAAAAATCCTGCCTTTTGTCATGTGTCTGACATTCTGTCCTCTAGAATAACAGCAACTTCTTTGGAAAACACATCTGGTTTCTGAGCCCAGCCCTGTCCATCAATAAAACAGATGGTTTTAAAAGAGAGACCAGAAGGCGGGACGGGGGATTAAGCTACAGGCATTTTTCCAAATAGAATTTCCTTCTTGGTAATTTGAAGCTTGAGATATTCTCTGAATATTGAAACTGTTTCATGAGTCTATAATGTGATGTCAGATATTAAAATCTAGAAATAGGAGTGATGGTGAGAACACAGATTGGTTGCCCACATTAAATCCTTAAATGCATAATTCAGGTTGTTTAATCTGTGATGCTAGTGGTCTGCTAGAAGACAAGAAAAAGTGTCATAAAAAAATAGGTAAAAAATTGCACTTTGGCTTCTATCTTTGGGTACATGGCTTAACACCCCTGGTCTTTATATCCTCACCTTTGAAGTAAAAGGTTAAGCAAGTGATTCTTATATTAGCCTCAGAATTCTATGACTTATATACCCCCTGTTGGAATTCTGAACTGCTACCTTTTTGAAGGACTATATCTATAAAATATATCAAAAGCCCTAAAAATGATAAGATATTTTGACACTGCCATTCCAATTTTATAAACATTTCCTAGGGAAATAAATAGACACCCACACAAACTTGTGTTTAAAAGGCTGCTCATTGCAGAGTAGTTTCAAATAACAAAATTTTGGAAGCAACAAAAACAATCCATAAGTGATTAACATATAAATGCATTTTGTGTATCCATAAACTTGAAAAAAACAAAAGATTTTCTATGTCAGGGCTTAGTAACGTTTCCTTCTTAGTAAAAGGCATGGCCAAAAATAAATGAATGAATGAATGAATGAATGAATGAATAAAAAAGGCCAAACTCTCTTGGACATTAAGTATTTGGAAAATGACACTGATGGTGAGCAGTCTATGGCTAAATATTTGGCTCTGGTCTTTCAGAAGTTCTCCATACCTGGAACCTTAGGAAAGAAACCATCAAGGTGGACATTGCTCTAGTTGTTATAGTTAGGGATTCTGTGTTGAGGCAGGAATATAGGGAAGGGACTATGGTGTCTGTCATGTGATTCACTCCCTGGGCTGCCATTAGTGCTTGGGAGTGGCTTGGGTAAAAGTGGAGATTCAGATAGGCATAGTGTGGTATCTCAATAATTCAGCATGAAGTGAGTTTCTTTCAACAGCCAGCATGAAAGGAAACAGCTGTGTCTTCTCAAATGGGCAGAAGATAGACAATTATGGGTAACCCAGTCAGGTGTTCTGTGAATCTGTGAAGAGGTACAACTAGAGAGGTCTGTCAATCGGTAGCAGGGGTCCAGGATGTGTGGGATTCAGGAACAAGGATGAAATTGGGCAGAGAAGGAGATTAGAGAAAGATGGGACACAATGAGGTAGAGAGGTGGATATGGGAAACTGACTTTGGAAATCAAGCATTAAAGCCACCATTGCAAACAGGCAAGGGGTAAGTGAGTGACAACTATGACTCAATTCAGGAACATTATTGACTGGATCTAAACTCTCACTGGTTTAACCAGGGGGGCATCTCCAAGCTGTGTCCCTGATAGAAGCTCTCATGGATGGGGAAGGCTGATAGGCCAGGACAGAGTGTTGGTGGGGGGAGCAGGAAATGAGAGAGGGGTAATACTATGTTCCTATAGTACCACCTCTGGCATCTTTGCAGCTGCCATTATGGGGAGCAGCCTGATGCTCTATTTTGCCTAAGTTCATACCAGTAAGCCTCAGCAGAAATGAGTCCAAGGACACAAATGTAGCCAAGCAAAAGCTGGTGAGATTATGGATTTGATGATCCATCTTTAAACACCACCATTTTTTTTTCAGTCCAATGAAGTTTATCTCACAATTGTTTTTGGACTATCATGTAGCAGCAATGTATCTTCATAATTATTTCCCAAGTAGACTTCCTTCTGCAGTCTAATGATTTGTTTAATTCAACAGACATTTGGTGAATACCTACCATGTGCCATGGACTATACCATGACCCAGAAAATAAAGGTGAGACTCATGTAACCCTTGCCAGCGAGGTGCTCTGTCTTTACTCCATGGTTGACTGTAAGCTCCTAGAGGGAGTCTTTTCTGCTGTATTTTCTCAAAGTGTTTTCTGAACAACCTATTGATCTTCATTTTGCCTCATCTACCAATTCTGATGTTCACCGAGGTAAGGACTTAACAGACTTAAATATGTGCCCCAGAATGATAATAAATGCTAAAAATTACATAGCACTTAAAATATGCTGGGCCCTTTCCTAAGATTTTATGTTATTAAATCACAACCCAATGGAGCAGGTGCTTTTATCATTCCTAAGTTACCAGAGGGCTAAGTATTTGTTTAAGGTCACCATTACCAAGTAGGAGTGGTACCATTTCAGAGTACAAGTACTTAACAATTTGCTATGTCGCATTGATGGTGGGTGGGAGAAAGGTATAGTCTTTACCGCTGGGGAATTTATAATCTGCTTGATGACAATAACGCTAAATTGCTGAGATCAATAGCAGATAAGAGAGCTTTGAATGTATGCTGCAGGCTGTACAAGCTGTAGAGGTTGAAAGGGTGAGTTCAGTAGTAGGGAAAGGTTTATTGGAGAGTGTCTTGGAAAGTGGATAGGGTCTGAGGAGATAGAAGTGCAGAGGGTGTGCTTAGTGGAATGGCAGGGAGTCCCATGTGTGGGGGAACACAGCTCAGCACCCTCTCCAGACCAGAGCTCAGTACCAGGAATTGGGTCCTGGAGGAGGGTGAAGAGAAAGCTAAGATGTAGTTTCCCTTTGTGCCCTTGAGGACAAAAATGTTTCAGACTAACATCTTTTATTCATGCAGTACTATTTCTGAAAAGCTAAAAGTAACCTTATCAATTTTAAGGGTCTTATCAATTTTAGAAAAGAAAATCATTTCTGCAGAATTTTCAAAAACTGGTAGGACTATCAAAAGTTTTAGATATTTGGGTTTTCAAAAACATAATTGCTGCCCATAGATGCTCAATTTTTTAAGTCTTTCTTGATCTGTACAAAATCATTCAATAGTCAGAACCAAAATAACTACTATCACTGGCACTATACTTATTTTAAAAATTACAAACCTTGACCTCTCCTTTATTTTAAACATAAACAAGAGACACTTAGCTGTATGAAAGGAAGATAAAGTCTGTGTGTGATGACGCCAGAGCATCCAATAAATCAGTTTGATTCACTGAGGGGAAAATAGACTAAAACTAGTGTTACAGCATTAAAAAAAAAAAAAGTGTGTGTGTGGGAACATGTATAAAGTGGTTCCCACATGCTAGGGTTTCTATTAATTTCTCATGCACTGTCCACTTTAATATTCACAAAACTTTGGGGAGAAAAAGATTTGTATTCCTATTGTATAGATGAGAAAAGTGAGGTTTGGAACAGTTATTTTCTCCAAATTACACGTGTGATAAGGAGAGAGACAGAGTCGAATCCAGGCTTTCTGCCTCATTGCCCCCATGCTTTTAAGAACCACATTTGGCAAAGTCGCTGAACCATTTTGCTGTGACTCACGATGACAAGATGGCTGCCCTCCAGGTCAGCATGGAGACCCTTGGGCTCAGATTCCCTCCAGGTCCCCCTTCTGGAGTGTAAATTTGAGTTGAGGGCAGTAAGGGAAGTCTGTGGTGATGTGTGGATGAAATATCCAGCAGACTGGCTGTAATTTTCAATACCCTCTTGTATTCTTGTTATCATACCAGAATATTTAACTGCCTTTTCAAGTTTCACATAGAAGGCCGAGGTCGTTTCCTTCAGCAAGAGTTCGGCTTCCTCATGTGTTGGACCTTCTCATTGGATCTAAGTAAAGCTCATTTCAAGAAGGGGCCTACAGACAAACAGGACAAACTGAAAGAATACCTCTAAAAAATAGATAGTTTTTATATGTATTGACATAGAACCTTTATGTATATATAGTTCCTGTATGCCTTGTGTCAGTGACCCTCCACGTGGCTACAAAAGGTCCCTTGCCAGTCACAGGGCTCTGTGATGTCAGAGCTCTTAGAAGTTTTGTTGTGTTTCATATAGGCCAAATGTATTTTGATATCTTGGAGAAAGAACTTAGGACATCTTGGACAATGAGAAATTAGAGATTGATGACAAAAGAAAAGTATAAATTGGGATTAGACTAGGACTTCAAAATGGAAGGATCCTCCAGATTAACTTGAGATGTTCTAGTAGTTCTTTCTAAAGGGAACTTATAACAAGACATTTCTGTCCCTCAAGCCAATAATCCAATTTAAAAAATGGGCAGAAGTAATGAATAGGCATTTTTCTGAAGAAGGCATCCAGATGGCCAACAGACATATGAAAAGATGTTCAACATCACTCATCATCAGAGAAAGGCAAATCATAGCTACAACGAGATATCACCTCATACCTTCCAGGATGGTTAAAATAAAAAACACAAGAAACAATGAGTGTTGGGGAAAGCATGGGAAAAAAGGATCCCTTGTGCACTGTTGGCAGGAGTGTGAACTGGTGCAGCCACTGTGGAAAACAATGTGGAGGTTCCTCAAAAAGTTAAAAATAGAATCACTGTGCAGTCCAGTAATTGCACTACAAAAATACAAAAATGCTTATTAGAGGGGAATATTCACCCTTATGGTTATAGCAGCATTATTTATAATAAGCAAATTACAGAAGCAATCCAAGTATCCATCGGTAGAGAAGTGAATAAAGAACTTGTGGTATATATATATATATATATGTATATATATATAACATATATTAATATATATATTACATACATAGAATATATTACATATATTAATATATATATTACATATATAGAATGGAATAATACTCGGCCATAAAAAGAAATGAAATTTTACCACTGGCAATGATGTGGATGGAGCTAGAAAATATAATACTTAGTGACGTACGTCAGTCAGAGAAAGACAAATACCATATGCTTTCACTCATATGTGGAATTTAAGAAACAAAACAAATGAGCAAAGAGAAAAGAGAGAGAGAAAGAGAGAGAGGGAGAAACCAAGAAACAGACTCTTAACTAGAGAACAAACTGATGGTTACCAGAGGGCAGGTGGGTAGGGGAGGTCAACGAAACAGGAGGTGGGGGGATTAAGGAGGGCACTTGTCATGAGGAGCACTGAGAAACATGTGGAAGTGTTAAATCACTGAAACTAATATAACACTATATGTTAACTGTATTGGAATAAAAATATAAACAAACTAAAAAAATGAAAAAAAGACATTTCAGCAGAGGAATTATTTATTTGTTATAAATATATTTTGATGTACATGCATTTCCATTCCCTAGGAGGCATTTTGACCCTGGGAGCTCTGAAGGTCAATCTTCCAGAGTTTAGATCCTGGTGTCTCTTTTCTAGTTACAAGATAGAAATTTAAAAGCATCAGGCAAATGATAAAATATTATCCCCTAATTACTCATCTTAAGTATCAGTTTCTTCATCTGCAAAATGGAAACAATAATAGTATTGATCTCATATTTTTTTAAGAATTAAATGTAAAAATTCATATGTAAAGGTGCTTAGCACATTGTGTTATTGCTTAGCACATAGTGAAAACATTTGTGATAAACAAAGTCGTCATTAACAATATTGTGTTGTGACCATTAAAAAATGGATATCTCTTGATCCTTTTAGTAATGAGATCCAATCTCTAAACTTTAAGTAACTATACCCTGTGTCTCCCTTGCTATTAAGATCCAGGCTTGGGGACTTTGTGGTTCAGAATCGAGGCTTGTGTCCATTGTGATTCTGCTAACATCCCTTGGCCGGGGCCCAAAGCACAGGAGTTAGCTGAATTTTATATGACAGGTCTGGGGCCTTCTTCTTGGTATTCACGTATGATGCTCTTAGGCTAGTTTTAAAATTTTTTATTTTGACTTTACTTTTCTCTTTTTAAATGACTTTATCCATGATTGTAGAACAGATTGAAACAATTCGGTTATCATAAAATCATCAGTGCTAAATAGCCTATGCATGATATGATTGCCCTTGGGGAACTGAACTGACCTTGAATTTGGGGCTTAACGTTTGCTCTTCCCATTCTGTGTCAATTTAATCATGAAAAACCTCACAAAACCGTCCTTGTCTCACATGTTAATTGTAAAGGTTTATTTTCTTTTAACCATGATCTAGGAGCATGGTTTTGCTACTTTATCATAGCTCTAATATTACAAGAAATGGAAAATTCATGCATGCAGATATTGCTTATGAATATGGGGCAGCTCTAGATGCATTTTTTATGAACATGGAACATTTGGCTTTGCATCTGGTAGTGTGGAGAATAACATATCCAGCTCTGCACCCTAGGAGACATCCAGATTACTTTATTATTACAATGGTTTCAATAACTCTAGGCACTTTGCAGGCACCTGGATCTTCATAAATGGTTCGAACCTCACTGATGGCATTTTATTCATATGACGTTTAGAAGTTAGAGATCATTTGAGCTAGTTGGGTTTCTAAAAACATATGGGAAATAAATGCAAGCAAAGTCTTAGAAACCAAATTTGTACTTTATTTCACTGTTGCTACTCTTTTAAGAGGCAAGTCACATCTTGGGAGCTGGTTGGCTGCCATGAAATCTCAGAACACGTCACTGGTGCCCTTTCTGTTGGTCTCACGTCATCTTCTTGTTTTTTTTGGGGGGTAGGGGGGTAAGTGTAACCCTATTGTAGAGCTTAATGTATAAATTGATTAATCCAAATGAGCCTTTGGATAATTATAAGTAGCTCATAATATATTTAACTTTTATGTTTTCTAAGTGTTTCTTAGAAATCTCCTATCTGCTTTCAAACTTGCAGAGCCACTCTATTGTTTAGAAGGAATTGGATGGAAAAAGATGACTTGGCTTTTAGTACAAAAGCCATCAGAGAGCCTCTGGGCAGTTCATTTGTGCGCTTGTATCTTTTGACACTCACTCAGTAGGTGGACTTACATGGAAGAGATCCGTGTCTAATAGGACTGTCTGATTCTATTTATTTTTGTTATCATCGTGCAGGGCTGTTTTTGGCATGTGCTTATTTGAGTCACCAGTCTCCAAAAAAACCCTGGCCATTCCTGTGCAGGTCATTTCAAGTTTGCCTTGAACACCTAAACACTGACATTTTCTGCACAGTAATTTAGGTTTTTGGCTTTGAGAACAACTAGAAAGTTAGGGAGAGGTGCCCCTCTTTTAGTAAGTAATTTAAATGCCTATATGTTTTATTTAGTTTTGCTACTATTTATGCGATGTTTACTCCTTTGCCAAAAAAAAAAGAGTTCTGCATGTTTTAATTTAGGTCTTTATGTGTGTGTGTGTGTGTGTACACTTTATACAAGCCAAATGATGGTGATTTTGTGTATGGTGTTTGGCTGAGAAGTAGGAGGCAGATACTGTTGAAGGATTCTAGACTCTACTTTCTGGAACCTCAAAGGACTATCCTTAAAACAGTTGTTCGGAAGATTTTGATCTTAAATCTTTATTGGTAAAATATTTAATCACCACTCCGATATATGTTTACACACTTAGGATCCAACAGCTTTCAAGTTGGCTGAGAGAGGCTGGAATGCCCTTCCCAAAATATGCATTGCTGCTGAGTGTTTTGGCTCCTGCTTCTACTCTGACCTCCTTGTTGAGTGAGTGAATTTATATGCCTGCCACTCTAGTATTAGAGCTTTTGTGTTATAAATCATAGACAAGGGGCATCTGGGTGGCTCAGTTGGTCAACAATCCAACTTTTGATTTCAGCTCAGGTCATGATCAGGCTCATTAGATGGAGCCCCAAGTCAGGCTCTGTGCTCAGAGGGGAGCCTGCTGAAGATTGTCTCCCTCTCCCTTTGCCCCTCCCCCAGCTCATGTTCTCTCTCTCTCTCTCTCTCTCTCTCAATCTTTCTAATATAAATAAATAAATCTTTTTTTAAAAAATCACAGACAAAAGTTAAAAAGATGAAGTGACCACCATGAGATATCACCTCATAACCATTAGGATGGCTACTAAAAAAACAAAAACAAAAAAACACCAACCCCTCCTACCCCCAAAAAAAACCCAGAAAATAAAGCGATCGGCAAGGATGTGGATACATTGGAACCTTTGTGCACTGTTGGTGGGTAAAATCATGTAGCTGCCATGGAGAACAGTGTAAAGGTTCCTCAACATTTTTAAATAGCATTATCCTATAATCCAGCAAATCTTGCTTCTGGGCATATATTCAAATGAACTGAAAGCAGAGACTCAGAGATTTGTACACCCATATTCATAGCAGCATTATTCATGATAGTTCAGAGTAAACGCCATCCAAGTGTCCATTAGCAAATTAATGCACAAACAGAGTGTGATAGGTAAGTATGAGGGAATATTTTTCAGCTTTTAAAAGGAAGGAAATTCTAACACAGGCCACAACCAGGATGAACCTGTAGGACAATATGTTAAGTGAAACGAGTCAGTCACCAACGGATGAATACCGTATGATTCTCACCTCTATGAATTACCCAGAAGAGACAAATTCATAGAAACAGAAAGTAAAAGGATGGTTGCCAGGAGATAAGAGAAGAGGAGAATGGTGAGTTGTTTGATAGGTAGAGCGTTTCAGTTCTCTAAGCCAAAGAAGTTCAGGAGAGTGGTTGCACAACCATGTGAATATATGCAACACTACTAAACTGTACCGTTACAAATGGTTAAGATGGTGAATGTGATGTGCCTTTTACCATGATTTAAAAAAAAAAGTGAATTAAAAGACAAATGTAAGTTTTTCCTATTATTTTCCTGCCTCCAGTGGTTCACTTTTACTCAGCTCATTATGGAGACCATTAGTTTTAATATATGTCAACAGGCAGAAAGGTGATGGACACAGATACCCACACCCCCAGCCCTCCCTTCACGGAAGGACGTACTGCTCAGCTAGTGGGGAGGGTGGTCAGCAAAAGGTCCAGCTGTCAGCTGCTCTGGGACCCCCACAGCTGCAGGAAGCCACCTGGCTGAGGTGCCATCCTTCCTGGGGCAGCCCGCAGCAGTGACTGAGCATGACAGGGGATGAAAGCCTGGCCCTTCCAGCCTGATGTGGGACACTCCGGTGGTCAGCCCTCCTTCTGGACTTCCCCGCGGGGGTGGCTGAGGCTTTGTCAGGGCTGCACTGAGGCTCTACTTTCTCTGCCCACAACTACCTCCACTCTCTTCCCTTTACAGTTGTGAATTCCCAATAAAGATTTGGCACGCAGACTCCATCTCAGCATCTGATTCTGGAAAACCGAAATTGTGACACAGATCAAGATACCATCAAAACGAATGTAACCAGATTCTTAAATTTCTCCACAAGAATGAACTAATTTTTAAGTTACTTAGTGAACTGAGGAAGGCCATCACATTTGAAGAATAAAACAAGTCAGAGTTCTGAAATAGGTAAACTAAGGCCTTTTTTTGGATTAAGAAACACATGCACGTACATAAGAACCAAACACATTAAAAATCATGCCACAAAATGAATAGAAACATTTGCTGTAATGCGGGCAAGCTTATTTTATATGAAGCAGGTATGATTTGTAGGTTTGGATGTTCCCCCAGGAGCGTCCTTCCATACTGTGAGTGTAGACAGCGATCCAGAAGGGCCTACATGAAGAAAAATTATGTATAAATATCCTAAGACAATAAATAGGTTAATCCAACATCAGGACAACCCATAGTTACACGGAAAGTAAGATAAAACATGCTAACAGGCCAACATGGGAGCTTCCAGGTAACTGAAGAGTTATCTTTTAAATATAGTCATTATCTTTTGAGTAATTATAGTTGTAGCTCTGATTCATCTGCATGCCCCCATGAGGGCTTCTGGAATCTTTGAGTTTCTCTGAAAAATTCTGCACATCTGAGGAAATTTTCCAAACATCACGGCCCCTGTTAATGTGTTTTCTTTTACAGTTTTTATTTATTCATGAGAGATGCAGAGAGAGGCAGAGACACAGGCAGAGGGAGAAGCAGGCTCCCTGTGGGGAGCCCGATGTGGGACTCGATCCCAGGGTCCCGGGATCATGACCTGAGCCAAAGGCAGATGCTCAATCACTGAGTCACCCAGGTGCCCCTCTGTTAATGTGTTTTGTGCTTCGTGTTTTGAGACCATGTTTACACTCAAGAGAGAATTAAGGAAATTATATTACAATTTAATTCCTACCTTACTTTGGCTTTAATTGTATTTGGATATCATAAGGCTTTTCACATGTAGAACATTCTTAAACACAAATATATTTAAAATCTTCAAGATGGGCAGTAGTCAATCATTTGTGATCATGGAAGGAAGAAGAGATATGGGAATATGAAATAATCTGTAACACCAAATTAATTATATTTCCATCTGGCTATTGAACAAGGTAAAGAAACTCCTAGGTTTTTCTAAGCTGTGATGATGATAGTTAATGTTTATTGAATGTATGCACTTGCCATGTGTGCTTTACTAGGATTATCTCAGTATTCCTCAAAACAACCTGCAAAGAAGGAATTATTAGAATACCCATTTTACAATAAGGAAATACACAGCACAGGGGATTTAGACAACTTGTCTGCAGTTCTGTGGGGAGGAAGTAAAAGAAACAGGAGGGACTCCGAGTGGCTTGCTCCCAAATGAGAGCTCATAACGACCCTTCCTACTCCATGTGAATGTAGACAGCCGGGTCATCAATTAACTGTTGAATTGATGGTTTATGTTGTATGAACTGATGGTTTAATTAAATGTTCTGAATCACAGAATTGTATTGCTTAGGACTGACAGACATTAAAAAATGACAAGACACTTCCTTTTTTAAATTTTATTTATTTATGATAGTCACACAGAGGGCGAGAGAGAGAGAGAGAGAGAGAGAGAGAGAGAGAGGCAGAGACACAGGCAGAGGGAGAAGCAGGCTCCATGCACCGGGAGCCCGACGTGGGATTCGATCCGGGGTCTCCAGGATCGCGCCCTGGGCCAAAGGCAGGCGCCAAACCGCTGCGCCACCCAGGGATCCCGACAAGACACTTCCAATCAAGTTTCTTCTATTTTCTTCTATTAAAAATATATTTTGCAGCCTTACTTAAGGAAGAAAATATCCAGGCAAGTCACAGTGAATGAGTAGTTCGTTGGATGACTCACCTAAAGGATAGAATGGTGGGACCTCAAATAAACCATCTGATAATCTAATCTCATTTACTAGGGAGATAATGGTTCTAATTTCCTGGACTTTGAAATTTACCCAACACAAGTCTCATTGCCAGAAACATCACGGTGGCACACAGAAATGGCAGATGTGTCCCATATGTCCTGCCTGTCCTCCCTGCCATGCCTGTGGCAGACAGTACAGAGAGATCCCAGAACCCACAGAGCCCAGATGTGGTCGGGAATCCATTTCATCAGGGAACCCAGGCAGCCACTACCAGATGACTGGACTAAAACTTTTAGTGGGAACAAGAGTTGTGTAGTCCTCTAGCATTTAAGGGGCTGGAGGAAGAGAGTTCAAGGTATAGGTCTGATTTATGGAGCATTTATAATCAGGGATTTTTTTCAACTTCCTGAACAGTCCCAGTTTTTGCTCAGATTTTCTAATCAGGATTTGTGGTATTTTTTTTTAAGGAAATATTTTATTTACTTATTATTAGAGAGAGAGTGAGCACAAGCAGAGGGAATGGTAAGTAGAGGGAGAGGAAGAAACAGACTCCCCACTGAGCGGGAAGGTTGATGGGACCAGGACGCTGGGATCATGACCTGAGCCAAAGGCAGACACTTAATCACCTGAGCCACCCAGCCACCCAGGATTTGTGGCATTGAGGGAGATTTTAGAACAAGAGCTATTATTCTTCCCCCTTCTCTTGAGTCCTTATTAAGTAACTGAACAGTTAAAATGATAACACAACCCCACTTCGATTGATAAGAGCTTAATATATTGGTCTTTGGTTGAATAAATTTGCAATATTAAAGAATCTTTTTTTCTCCATGTCTTTTTTTTAACGCCAGACATAGTGTTAGATGATTTCAGAATCACTCTCTCGGAAACACACTAAGTTCAATGTTGGTTACTTCAGAGTTCTCAACAGGCTAAAGGGGATAGTTATTTTAGGACAAACCTTTTAGCAGCCCTCAGATAACAACTCATTGGATGTCCCTTTGCTTACAAGTAGGAATGAACTGTGGCTTACAACTAAATAGAAATAAATGTTCTCAGCAGGGAAGAGTCATTACCAATTTAATGAACCAGAGTTCTGTTTATAGCTCTATGTAGGATCATAATGTGTAAATTTAAATAAAACACCATGGCTTTGGTTTTAAGTGTTAATATGTGAAATATTACTTTCTTCTTAACTTTAAAAGTAAAATGTGTAAAATTTGAAGGTATCTATCAAGTTTATTGGCAGGCAATACATAATGAGAGACCTCAGTAGAGATGCAAATAGGACTCTGAACAACACTTGCAGGATCTCAAGTCCACATTGGTCAGTTATGCTATTACAGGAAGGATGGCTTTAAGCAGAAAAGTACATTTAAACATATATTTATATACACTTGAATAAGACATGTCTTTAATTTGTAAACCAAAACAATGAAAATGTCCTTTGAAATTTATTGAAAAGCCTCTTCTCAAAGTTCCTTCTGTAGGATTCTTTGACTCCATAAATCCTCTTTATTCATGTCTCTGGTATTTTCCATTGACTGTAAACTCCCAGCATGTGGGGACATATTGGCCTTATTCACTGCTGTCTTCTGAGGGTCTGATTCCATGCCTGGTCCATACTTGATGCTCAAGAAGTCTTTGTTAATGATTGAGTGGCTTTTTGAAAGGTACAACAATTTCACAAAAGCTCTTGTGTTAGGACTTCTTTTCCCATAATAAGTTTAAGTTTTTTGAACAATTGGTTGGTTTAAATTTATTTTTTTTATTTTCATGGTTATTTTTAGTTAGTAAATTCAGTTGTCCGATCTCTGTGGCAGTTCCACTTTAGATGAGCTGAGATGGTCGTCTTCACTCTAGAATCCAAGAACTTCTGGGGAGGGAAAAGATTTTCCAGGTTGTCCAAAGACAAAAACAGTTTATGGGAATCAATTTTCAGATCTTTAGCTTCCACATAAACTCTTTCCCAAAATTAATTTTCCCGAGAACACACATATGAACCACCTTCACTGTCATTGTCGTGTTTCTTCCACTTTACAAAAGAAAGACATATTTCTCACTCAGTATAGACCTTACCATGGTTGTTGCCTGAACTAGAAAAATTCAGGTGACCATAAAACTTATCATCCAAACAAGGGCATTCCTGAGAGTGAAAGTAGGCTCTACAAGCAATTAATTTGGGACAATGTAATATCAAAAAAGATGTTTTGAAGATAACACTATTGTAGTTTCTCTTCCTCCTTCTGCATATGCTGGGTTAAAACAAAGCGCCTTTTAGTAAAAGAGTAGCAGGTAAATTAATAATTGCTTGCTAGATGTTGGTAAAGTTTTCAAGGTTCTTCCCAGATACTGATAAAGTGAATGAATCCAATTTCCAAAACTTTGGTAAAATAAAAAAAGAGAAGCTTACTGAGTCGTCCTCTGATGGATCAAAAGCGAAGTACAAAAATGTTTATAGAAGCATAATTTATTATACAGCTCAAAGAGTAATTAACCCAAATCTTCATCCATAGTAGAATGCTTAAGTAAATTATGATATAGTCATTATGATGGAATTGTACGTATCAATGAAAAAGAACAAGTCATGTTACATGACTACATGTAACAACATGACTGACTTTCACAGACACAATTTAAGTGAGTACCTACTCTATGATTTCATTTTTATGAAGTTCATCAACAGACAAAACTCATTTATAGAGTTAGAGATTAAAATCATGCTGCCTTAGGGTGGGTTGTAGGCTGCAATAGGGTGTGAGATAGACCTCCAGAGAGGTGAAAATATTCTGTCTTGATCTGAGTAGTGTTTGCATGGGTCAATTTATATTTAAACTATTCTTGAGATGTACACTTGTGATTTGTAAACTTCAGTGAAGTTATACATTAGCAAAAAAGAAACACTGATTGAATCAATAAAGTTCTGCTTATGTGCAACACTAGATGCTGGTGATACAATAATGAACAATCAAGAAGCCTATAGGTAGAATAACCATATACATGTTAAGTCTTTGCTTTGCCTTAATTATTAACACCTACTTGCATTCCCCAGAATATCCTGGTTTGAGTAATAAATTACATTATTGCTCTATGTTCCAGTTATCAATCACTGCAACAAATCACCCCCAAACCTCGGTGACTGAAAAGAATTGTAATTTTAATGCACTGCATGATATTGTGGGTAAGGAATATATGTAGGCCTCTACTGGACAATTCTTCTACTTCTACTGACCTTGAGTGCAACCACTAAGTGGTACTCAGCTCCCAGGTAGGCTAGTCTAGGGTGCTCAAGAGAGTTCTCCTAACAGACTCTGGGGCTGTGATGGGAATAGCTGGACAATCTGGGTCTTCTGGGCTGTTGACTGGAGTACGTCCATGCAGTGTCTCCAGATGATGGTCTCAGGGGAGTCAGGCCTCTAGCACCATGGCTGGCCATGGTAGCTGCATGCACTTTGATGACCTAGCCTTGGAATCACACAGTATGTCTTTTGACTCACTCTGCTCAGGTCCAAGACAAGGGGACATAGACCCCCATCTCTAGTGGGAGGAGTGTCAAAGAATCTGCAGTCATTTTTTTTTTTAAATCACAATGCCTTACTTGTAGAGCAGATCCAAAGAGATTTTTGCCAATTCTACACTCTCAGTATCTTCTGCATCCTTCTGCTCCTCCCCATCCTAATGTGATTTTGTTAGCTTGGATTCTCACAATCTCTCATCTGTATCATTAGTTAATACTCCTAATTGACCTCTTGTTCCTAGTTTCTCTCTCCTTCATTTTTATCTTGCTGATTGTTAACCAATGCCGGGCTCTGTGTCTGTCAAGCTTTCACTTAAAAAAAAAGTAACCAAAAAAAAAAAAAAAGTAAAAGAGTCCTCTTTATTTATTAAAATCTAAACGTCTTTTCCTGCCATTCAAAGCCCTTTATCACCTAACTTAAACATAATTTGCCAAGCTTATCTTCTGTAGCCTCTTGTGTGTGCTTTAATGTTCAGCCAAGTACCCCTACTTTCCTTCCTTTCTGGGACCCACCCTTCACAGCTTCAGTGAGTAATTCACAGAATTTCTTCTGTCTGAGATATATGTCCTCACTGCTCTGCCTTGCTGCTCTTAATCCTCGACCCTGGCCCAAATCTAACAGTTGCATAAGGTCCTCATGAAATGCTTTTCCAGGATGCTTGTCCAACAACCACTTATGGCAGAGCCAATTGTCAGGCTCTGTTTTAGGCCATGGAGACATGGGGGTAGACAAGAGCCCCATCCTCAGAGAGCTTGCAGGTTTTTGGAAGTAATCTTGTCCCTTGACATCTCAAGAAAATCCATTGATCCTTTTCTTGTTACATTTAGACTTAGTGTTAAGTGAAGTAGCTAAACACTAAGATTCTGAAACTGTGACTTTGAGAAAGTTTCTCATCTTCTTTGAGCTTCAGTTTTCTTTCCTGTATAGTGGGGATGATAGTTGTGCCATCACATAGCTGCCATAAAGTTCAAACAAGTTATGAGATATAAAACAGAATAGTTTGATAAACCGTAGAACTTAAACAAGCTTTAGTAATAGTAATTACTATCATTGTTACCACCACCATCATTCTTAGCTGCATGTATTTTTTCCCCCTCCTCTGCCTTTCCATTAGATTACAAACTTTTTATTTTTTTGGAGCTGGGTAATAGACCTTATATATTTGTGGTGTCTGGGAAAGAGTGTGAATTTTTAAATCAGTCAGAGATGTTTGAGTCCAGCTCTGTATCTCATTAACTGTTAGGCCTCGGGCAGGTTACCTTTCTGTACCATACTTTTTCATATTTAAATTCTAAATAATAATGCCTAACAGAGTTGTCATAGCAAGTTAATGAGGTAATATTTGCAAATTGTCTAGCTTAATGTCTGATATATAGTATGTGTCCCCCAAATGATGATGTTGATAATGATGATGATGATAAGCATAATGATGGTGATAAAATTATAACTCTGACAATTCCTAGAACCCTCTCTACTTACTGCGGTACATAATTTAGTAAGTATCCTTTTGGACATTCTAATGTCTTTATAAATATCATTTGCTCTAATTAAGATTATACTATGTTTAATTAATCTCCTTTTATCATTTACTGTAAATAGATGTCTTTAAATTCAACCCATATAGATTTGCCTCATCTTTTAAAATGATTACATAGCATTTCTTTATATATGTGTGCCATAATTTATTTAATCAGTTCCTTATAAATGAATATTCAAGTGTTTTCAATTTTCCCCATTATACATCACACTATAATCAAATGGAAATTATATATACACATTTACCCCCTATCTTATTATTCCTTTAAGATAAATGATTTGAAGTAAAATTGGTTGGAAAAAAGAAATATGCTTACAGATTTTATGCATACTGATAGATTGCCCTCTTGGCTTGTTGCCTACCCTTATTCTTACCAATGGGCACTGTCCCTGTTGACACATCTTTGCCAATACTAGACTTTGATGAGGACCTTACATCTTTCTCAGGATTTATTCTTTCATCTATCTTTTCAACCTATCAATATATCCCTAGTAACACAGCCTATAAAAAAATGTATGTGTTTTTATTTCCTGTATACTATGGGCTTCTTGAAGGAAACAACCTTCGTTCATTTTGGTAGTGTCCATTAGTCAGTGGTTCATTCTATTAGAATCTAGAGCAGACACTCCTCTTTCCTTAGTAATGCTTGCTTCTTTAGAGCAGATCCAGGCCTTAAACAAAGTCATCCATTTATTTGTTAAAGAGTATGTTGGAGGGAGAGATGGTTTCAAGTAGCTAGAAATGAAAAATTTACATTTACAATTTCCTTTCCTTTCAACTGTAACTTTTTTTTTCTTGGTATTTCCTGTTGGCATTTCCAGAGTATGATAGATTTAGAGCAGCAAACACTGCACCGACAGCTAAAGAGGATAGAAGTGGGACGAGGAGAGGATTCTGAGATGTTGCCAGCAGGCACAGAGGTGATTTCCAGCCTGGTATCTCATCAGACCTCCTCCCTTCACGCCCCATTCTCCCCCAGCAAACAAAGAGGCCCTTTGCCTAGTCAATGTGGCATGAAAGACTTTGGCAGGGGTGAGGGGTGGTTCCAGGAAGAAAATCACCCAGAGCACAAGTGAGAGAAGCTGGCTGGCAGTTACCACTGAAAGGTTTGGGGGTTCACATGGGAGAAACATGGTGCAGGCAACATACTTTATTATGCGCCGCCCTTCAAATGATAGTGGTCTAGAAGGTGATGTAGAACACAGTACAAGAATTAGAAAGCTTCCATTTGAAAAGAATGAAGAGTTAAAAAAAAAAAACCCTCACTGCATTCTAAAGCAATCATATGCCACTTTAAATGAGTTCAGATCTCATTATCCCAAAGAATGGCATCTTAGCTGATAATAATGGTGCTTAACATTTAGATATAGTGCAGAGTTGCAACCCGGAGGCCCCCGAGCCACATTCAACCTCCAGATATGATTTGTTTGGCTCATGCAGCATTGGCCAGATAGTGTTTGTGAAAATTTTTAGTGGTTACCCAGATTTAAAATCACAGACAGGCTGGCTTTTCACCAAATGACTTCTTCTTCCTCCTGGGCACCTAACTCGATTCATTTCCCAGGCTTCATTGCAGTAATGTATGTCCATGTCATTAAGTTGTAGTCAATGAGATATGAATGAAAGTTATGGGTACCTCCTTTAGGTCTGGCTCGTAAAAAGCAACCATGAGTGAGTAACCCCTCAGCTCTTTGCTCTTCCCTTGGCTATATATAAATACCCTGGGCAAAGCTGTTCAAGGTAATAGCAATCTGGCAGTCTGTTTCCCTGAGTGACAGTGTGGAGCAGAGCCTCTTTACCCACCATTCCCTCTCCCCACAACCCTGCACAAACCTGGAACCAAATTATGTGAGCAAAAACCAATCTCTGTTATGCTTGATCCAATGGGTATGTTGAAGTTCATTTGGTGAGACAGTTAGTTGAGACTAATTAATGTGCTCTGTAATAAGGATCACAAAATCTCTAGTGTAGCATGATCTACTCCACGTTAACTCTTAAAATCCTCATGTGCCACCCATTTATGTTTTCTGCTAAGCTCCCTTAGGTCCTACAATTTGAGACTCTTTGTATATTGCTGGATAGTTTACTGGGTATGCCTGCATTCATCATCTCTTGATCTTTCAACAACTCTGTGAGTTGTTGGCAAACTAGATAGCATCATTCCTTTTTTCAGTAAGATCAGTTTCACTTGAGCAAACAGTTGTTGAGTGCCTACCACAAACTAGGCGCTGTGCTGGGCCCAGGCGATGTGAAGATGAGATATGAAGAATCGAAAACCTAGAAAGATTTTACTTACATAATCATACACTTGCTGAGTCATGAGCTACTTAAAGAAATGGTAGAGGTAATTATGGAACTACCAAGAATAATCTTGATCTGGAATATTGCCAGAAAATAAGACATGGACCAAAGTTTGGATTTTTGAAAGGAAAATAAAGTGGCTTCTCAAAACTGCAAATCAGTATATTTCATGTTTAATATTGATACCACAGAAAACTCTAGAAATCATTATTTAACTGAAGTTTTTTTTAAAAGATTTTATTTATTCATTCATGAGAGAGAGAGGAAGAGAGAGTCAGAGACACAGACAGAGGGAGAAGCAGGCTCTATGCAGGGACCCCGATGTGGGACTCAATCCCGGGACCCCAGGATCACTCCCTGGGCCAAAGGCAGGTGCTAAACTGCTAAGCCACCCAAGGATCCCCTTAACTGAAGTTTTATAACGACTTAGATAAGAGGGGTTCATTTCTGGGAGTCAGACTCAGTTCATGAAAAAAAAAATCTTGCTGAATTTAATTTATTCCCCTTATGAACAGGGTTATTACTCTGCAAGCTATGGAGAATGTTACAAAGATGGCTGTTTTAGTTGTCTTTGGCTGCCATAACAAAATATCATAGACAGGGTGGCTTAAACAACAGAAATTTATTTTTTCACAGTTCTGGAGAGGTTAGAGGTACAAGACCAAGTTGTGAGTCAATTCAGTTCCTGGTGAGAACTCTTCCTGTCTTGCAGATGCCTGCCTCCTCACTGTATCTTCACATGGCCTCTCTTTGGTTTATGCATGTGTGGAGTGAGACGTCTCTCTCTCTGCCTTTTCTTACAAGGCCACTAATACTACTGGATTAAGAAACCATCCTTATGACCTCATTTAATCTTAATTACCCCTTAAAATCCCTACTTCCAAATACAGTCACATTGGGCATTAGGGCTTCAACATATGAATTTGGAAGCTCATAATTCAGTCCATAGCAATAGTGAAATTGATTTTAACAAAATATCTGACAAAAATATTTTATGATATCACTACAGGCCAACTGAAAACATATCCTAGAAAAAGGTAAATCTAGGTAGATGCATTTTTTTTTAGCTAAAAATATACAGATTATTGGATAATTGACAAACTCAAGAAAGAGACCACTGGAGGCATGCTCTAGGTTCTGGAGATGAACATCTGTATCAAGAGCATGGTTATAAACAGAGAATATATGCCAATTGAATATGCAGCTCATATATTAGAAGATAAAATCAAGATTCAAAATTGATCTCAAGGGGCTAGATTTATAGGCTAACCAAAGAAAGATCACCCAGCAGAATAAATGTAGTGTACCTTAATGAAGATCAAGAAGTTATGTAAGAAAGGATGAGGGTTTGGAAAGAATACTGGTAAAATAAGTCACTGCAACTGAGGCTGTTTCCCTCAGAGTCTCGAGTTCATGGCAAGGTGACAATCCCAGACCCTTGGGGCTAATCAGACCATGTTGGGTCCAGTTCTGGGTACCATACTTAAGGAGAATGGTCACTGATAAACTGGAAAGAATCCAGAAGGATAACCAGAATGGCTTGGTACCTATTTCAATTCAATTGTTTACTGTTCTATATGATATTGGCTCAGGGCCTGGGGAGATTGAACATAGAGAGATATGAAGGCTTGGGGGAGAATATGAACTGTCTTCACCTATAAGGAAAGTTGTCATAAAATGGTTGTGTTTAGATGGTATGACTATTTCACACATTTCCTTTTCTTCTTTCTTCTTTTTATTTAAAATATCAACCCTATTTAGATTGCTTAAAATGACTCTTTGCCCAGGGTATTTATATATAGCCAAGGGAAGAGCAACATGGTTCACACAGCTAGTAAAGGAAAGGTTTGAACCCAGCTCTGTGAGATGTTAGAATCTACAATCTTGGCCATTACACTTTATTGCCCCCCACCACCATTCTTTCCAAATGCTCTGTAGTAAACAAAAGCATGGTATGTATGTCTAAGGAAAACATCTTGTTAAAAGGAGACCAATGAGCAGAAGGGCAAAGAGGCAGAGTGAGGACGATGGCAGTTAGATTTAGGCCAGTATCTGGAAGACTCAGCTAACAGTGATACATTTTCATGAGTGGAATGGATTGGGTTGGCTTGATGATGATCTGTCAAGTCAATTGAGAAGAAAAAGAGGATTAGATGATCTAGTCTCTCAAGATGTTCTATACTCTGTCTTAAGAGATCCATTCAATCCTTCAACCAGCACAAAATCATTGAGAACCCACTATGGATCAAACACTGACATAGGCTCCACGGACCCAGTGAACAAGTCTTTTCTGTCATGGAGTTTATATGCTAATCTGGGGAGATAAGCAAATGAAAATAGGTATCCAATAGACTAGGTGATGATAAGTACTATGAAGGAACAAGTAGGGTTAAAGGGGTGGAGAATGATGTTGGAAAGAAGGAAAGCAGTATTTTATATAAATGGTTAGTAAGGATTCATAGATAATTCTCTTAAGATATAAATCATACCAAGTTATTTCTTGGTATGACCCTCAGTGGTTTAAGTTATTAAAATTACTCCCAGTGACTTCCCATTTCACTCAGGGTAAAATCCAAAGTCCTAGAAATCCCTACCATTTCCTATACAATTGGCTCTTTTTCCCTCCACCACCATGACCTCCTCTACTGCTCCACCCACATCTACTTGGCCCAAGTCTCAGTGGTCTCCCAAGCCGCTCCTGACATCAGCCTAGCATGTTTCTGCCACAGGACCTTTGCATTTGCTCTTTTCACTGTCTAGAAACTTTTTTTACCCTGGGTACTTGCATGGCTCAGTCTCGCTTCTTTGGATTCTGCTCCAATGTCATCTTATCAGAGAAGCCCTCACAGACACACTAAATAAACCAGAGCTCCTTCATCCATTGCTTTCTTTCTCCTGACCTATGGACCAATTACATACTTTGTGGAGTCTATCACAAGATGATAATGTGGGATTCCTCATTCAGAAAAGCTGGGGAAAAATGTAATGTTAAAGATACTAAAATAGGAAGCTTTTCTCTTTCTTTCATGACTTCTCTGTCAACCAACCTGTCATGTTACTTGTTTGCTATTTAATGTTAGGCTTCCTAAGTCATGGGGTACTTGCAGATTGAGGGCACACCCTCACAAGCAGGAGGGGTTGTGTGTCCATAGTGTGGTGGGCCTGTAGCAAGGGGACATGACTGGCTAGACTCCCTGGCTCCATCTGAGCACAGCATGGCAGTCTGGCAGCCAGTGGGAGGGGGAATCTGGCAGCCTGTGATCTGCACACAGACATTGAAGGGGGTATTACAAGTTCAGTACCATGATGCAATAGGTAGGGGAGAGGCTTGCCCCCAATGAGTCACCCACCCAATGACCGTGGCACCACAAATCCAATGATGGAGACAACCCTTGCCATGCCTTGCCTTGAGATGCCACAGGGCACTCATGCCCAATCCTGGCCTTTTCCATGTCCATGTCCAGGTCCCTACTGGGGTGACGGGGTGGCAGTGGTCATGGCATGGGGGCATAGATGGGAAGGCCAGGTGGGGCCTGGAGTGTTAGAGGTGGAGAGAGGCAACTGAGAACTTGTCTTGGGGAAGGCAAGAGGCAGGATCCGGCTGAAGCTTCAAACCCTCTGTGCACGTTTCATTGTCCCATCAGACTTCACTTGTTAAACTGAAAGTCAAAAGTATGATTATTAAGAACTTCAAGCCAGTGACCCCAGGGCATTAGAATCCTAAGTGTGAGGAACTTCTGAGCATGGGCCCTTGTATAGTAGCTTGCACAGTTTTGTAAGCCTGCGAAGCTTGCCTTTCCTGACTATTATTCTTCTCAGCTCTGTCTCCACCATACGATGTATTTATTTGACTGTTTATTATCTGTCTTCATCTACCAGAAATAAGCTCCACTGAAGCAGAGGCTTTGTTTCCTTCCTTTGGAGTCTCCTAGTGACTCAGGATAAACATGGTAGTCTTCAACATCCTGAGGGGGATGGATCTGGTAAATAGGGGTTTTTAATTAAACCCAGAATGCCAATATACAAAACTTGAGAAACATTGCTATATGTCCAATGGAAGGGTACATGACTTCCCAAAGTGGGTCTTGGGATGTAGTTGGAATACCCATATGAGTGTAGGCAAGTTTGAAACTCCAAAGACATTTGAGGTAATTGTAGGGAGGACAATGTCTATGTAACTCAGAAACTTTTAAGCAAAGTAGAAATGTTTAAAGGTCTTAAACACCACACTTTCAAAATGAACTGCCAACACTCCTGAAAGCTCCAGGGGCTGTGGCCATAGGCTTCATCCTAGATGGGTGACCACAGCTGGTCAAGCGTGGTTTTCTTTTATAATCTTTTTAATTGTGTTTTGCTTCAGAGAATGGCTATGCACCCTGGGCCAGGCACTCTGAGAATGTACAACAGAAATATAAAATAAGAATCCACTAACAGGTAACTTTTAACCAATCTCTGAGGAGATAAGCTACTACAGAAGTTGTCTCTCACTGAAATATCCAAATGTAGTTTTGTAAAGGAGCTTAAGCAGGGCTAAAGTTGCAGAATTAATGCTGTGCCCCAGAAGGAAGAGAGGAAAATGTCAATGACAGGAGGAGGGTGCCCCAATGTGAACAGACAGGAGACACTTATCCAAACGTCTCTTGGGGAAGGGCAGGCTTCGCTGCCATATTATCTGGCCCATGATTTGGCGAATGAGTCGGAGACTGCAGTTGTGAAAATATTCAAAACCTTATTAAGCATGAGCATGAAATGAAATCATTTCCTAATATTGACTTTTAGTTGGTCTCTCAGTTTCTAAAAGTCCCCCGACATCATGGAAGAATTAAAACAATATATTAAGATGGAGCAAATACAGATGACTTTTCCCCCTTTCAATAATTTGCTTGAGCATTAGAATAAATTTTAAAATGGAAAGAAAAAAATCCCAGGCATCTTTCTCCTATAAAATCCTAGATGTTGCAGCTGCAAGAAGATTTATACATTTATCTTGAAGATTCTCCAGTCTTAAGATATATATTGAGAACCTACTATGCACCAGATATTATACTAAGTTTAAAAATAAAGAGAGTGCCAGACACAGGCAAAGTACTAAGACCAACTAAGGAAATTTATAGAAAACAAAGAAAAAGTATTCCTTAGAACAGTGAAACAAAATGCAGGTTTTAAACAATAGTACCAAAAAAAAATCCAGAAAGGGGGAAAGGCCTTACTTAGTAAACCAACATATCTGAAAAATTAATGTAGACATAAAATCCCATTTCCTACTTCAGTCTCATTGTAATGTTGCGGTTTCTCCAGGGAGATCTTAAAATTCCTCTGGATAATCACTCACAAAGTGTTCAATGTAATTACTGGAGCATAAAAACCAGGTGAGGGACCAATGAGCCAAAAAATATATTGGTTCCATGGATTATCTTCTTTGGTTTCAAGAGGCCTTGGGTTTGTGCTTTTAGCAGTATATCACTCATAGTTCTCCAAAGAAATGGAATCAATAGGATGTATGTGGTGTCTGTATGTGTGTATATATCTATCATAAATATATTTTTAGGGATGCCTGGGTGGCTCAGTGGTTGTGCGTCTGCCTTCAGCTCAGGGCGTGATCCTGGAGACTCGGGATCAAGTCCCACGTCGGGCTCCCTGCATGGAGCCTGCTTCTCTCTATGCCTATGTCTCTGCCCCTCTCTGTGTCTCTCATGAATAAATAAATAAAGCCTTTAAAAAATAAATATATTTTTATATATAATATATAAATGGATCTCTATTAGTCTATCTACTACCTGTCATCATCTACCTATAGATACCTCTATCTCGTCTAGCTATCTCTAAGCTCTTATCTATCATCTATCTATCTATCTATCTATCTATCTATCTATCTATCTATCTATCATCTATCTATCTATCTATCATCTATATCTATCTAGATTTATTTTAAGGAATTGGCTCATGTGGTGGTGGATACTGGCAAGTTAAAAATCTACAGGGCTGGCCAGCAGGCTTGAGACACAGGGAAAAGTTGATGTTGCAGATTGAGTCTGAAGGCAGTCTAGGAGCAGAATTTCTTCTTCCTCAGAGGTCCTCAGTCTTTTCCTCTTATAGCCTTCAACTGATTGGATGAGGCCAGTCCACATTAAGAAGGATAATCTGCTATACTCCATGTCTGCTGATTTAAATGTTAATCACATCTAACATATACCCTCACAGCAATGTTCAGACTGATGTTTGACCAACAATGGGTACCATGGCCTAGCCAAATTGACACTTGAAATTAACTGCCACAAGACATGTAAAATTCCTTTAATCAGAACTGTTACTGAACTAAAGGGGAAAGAAGCTGATGCTTTTAGAGTTCATCTCCATAGGAATGTAGCACCTGCTGTGGGAGAGAGTTAGTGGCTTTGAGGCAGATTTGGGCAGAAGGAACACCTAGGCTGCTTCCTGTCCTGAGCTTGGGCACAGGTCTGTTTGGAGAGTAGAGAGAATAAAGCCATCCAAGAAGCAGAAAGAGGATAGAATTGGAGAGAAGAGCAGGGTGTAGGAGGGAGCACATTTCGTTAAGTGTTTGATGCCTTCAGAAGAAAAAGAGAGGGATGCCCTGGAAATTATTCAAGCAATTGAGAAGTCCCTTCTTCATGCTTTCTGCACTTCTGAATGTCTTGGGCCTGGATACTTCTCCCTGGGATGTGGGCCACCAGTCAACATCACTGAGTTGAAGGGTTCTATAACTCGATTTTTGGATCAGTAAGTTCAACTCTCTGCCTAAGAGGGAGAGAAAGTAAGCTCCATGATCCTAGTGGCCCACCACAGAGCTGGCTTGGAGTCTTGACCTCCTTCCTCATTCCATGCCAATGCTCTGTCCATCCCGTGGGGTGATTTCTACCCACAGGATAGAACTAGAGAAGTGGATCTGCTCTGAGGTTAAGAAACTAGGCCTTGTTTCTCCCTACACCCCAACACCATAAATTTCCAGGATATTAAGATTGGAGGATTTTTCATGCTCCCTGTTAGGGTTACTTCCCTTATTTCCGAGAACACAATTAGACCCATTATTATTCTATACATTTCAATTGAATCTTCCATCTGTATTAATTTCTAAACTTCATCATGGTTGGTCCTAATCAAAAACATGAATAAAAATATTAAATAAATGTGTGTATTTCACATAAATACTTGCCTCTTCAAATTATTGTTGCCAAAGAGTTATACATATAACATTAATGTCTGTTGTCTTAATACATAGCAAAATAAATGTTATGTCGCATGAAGCACCCAGAGAATAAGTGGGTATATATGGATGTGTCTTTTTGTTAGTAAAGAAACCCTTCTGAGAAAACACTGCTGCCCCCAGCAGATTTTTCTTGGCCATGATTATAGCATGTTTCTAACCCAGTCACCAGTAGTTGGAGGGGAGATGCATGGCCACATGAAGGAGCGGTGGATTTCTCCCAGACTGGGGTTCTGCTGGAAAGGAGGAAGCTGGGGGTGTGTGTGGGGATGAATGTTATATGTAGGTCCAATGATGACTGCTACACCTTGGATTGGACAGCTTAAGAGAAACAGAGTTAGGAATGTGAGTGGTAGGGAGGTCTTATAAGAAATTATTTTTTTTCACAGCTCTGTAGAGCATGAGTTATGATATCAGAATTCAAGTATAATACTCTGGGGCAAAGTTGAGGACATGGAGCATCCAGGAAGTGAAGATCGCTCACTTGAAGTGAACATGCAGGGACCTCATCACTGCACTAAATCAGACCCGCTGAGAGCTATATGGCCAAGGACAGGCACAATTTATGGTGAGTCAAAGGAAGGATCAGTGATTTTCTTTAATATTCAAGCTGTGGTGTTAGGGGGAAGCAGTTGCTTTCAAACGCACATGCACGCACATACATACAGGTACACACACAATAAAATATTAGAACTTTGGTAAATTGTGTTCTCTCCATCAGGGGAATTAACTAAATTGTGAGATAAGCCCTCTCATTTCAGATCCTAAAGTTTTCCCTTAAAGGCAAAGACCTGAACACAATGCCAAAACTAAACAAACTGCCAATGATAAAGCTATGAATTGAGTGATGGGTGAATGTGATTCTTGCCTGCTCTAATCCCAAGAAGACAAATACAGTAGCTGGTGAAAGATAAGCTACAAAGAAAAAAAAAAATCAACCACTGAGATAGTCAAGCCTATCCTTCCAGGAATTCCCACTTGTTTCTGCCTCCCCAGTACCATGTCTCCAAAGGGGAGCACAATGCTGGCTTTCCCTCCACCAGAATTAAGCATTTTTCTTACATTTGGACTCAAGTCTCCAATAAAATCTCTCATACCTTATTAGTTGAAGCCACAGTAATGGGATTTACATTGTAGAATGAGTTATCATTCTAAGAGTTGTGCAATCACAGTGAATTGCCATCCATGGCCCCCTAAATAAAAACAGGAAATAGAGGTGACCTGTATTTAGTGTCTATCTGAGTTCTTTTAGGTCTACACTTGTATTTTCCATTCTGATGTACACAGGCTTTATTTATTTTCATGGTTATTATGGTCTCAAAATCCCTTTAAGCCTTTGATTTATTGGTTCCTCATAAATGACAAAAAGATAATCATTTCATTCAATCTAGAATATGTATAAAAATAGAGGTATTCATTGGACCATGAAAGACTAAAAACATACCTCATGGCTGGAGAAAAGCCTCTGAGAATAGAGGGAAACATCAGAAAAGTAGTGTTTCAGGGATGGTTGCCTCAGACTGATGGTAACGTTGGTTACATCTGAGACTATGTGTACAGGCCAAAGTCTCAATATACTATCCAAGGAAAGGATGCAGGAAGAAAAGGAAAGAAGGAAATGGGAATCACTAAAATGTCAAATATAGGAATAAGGGAAAGAATAGGCATCCTCAGAGGATCTGGATAAAGCATGGTCCAGAGAGGTGGAGGGAGATAAGACGAGAATTGTGTTTTGTAAAAACAGATGCTTAGAAAACTTTAGGACTTTCAGTTGACTGTGTTGAGTGCTGTGGAACTGAGAGGAAGTTGAAACTCGGCATTTACTCAGCCATTGCTTTGTGAGAGCCTGTTACTTGTGGGGCATGGAGCTAGATGCTAGGAATGAATACAAAGGACATACACAAAATAAGTCAACTTCACATAACTTACAATGCGGTGTGTGAGAGACATGGGAAAGTACCTCAAATGCAATGAGATAAGTAGCATGTTAAGATCATGTGCTGTGGTAGAAGAGAGAAGAGAGCAGGAGAGCAGGAATCATGACTGGTTTCTTGGAGAAGATGATACTGAGCTAAGGTGGATGAGGAGGTTGCATGTGGAAAGGGAGGTGCAGGTGGTATAGACTGATGACGAACACGGGCAAAGGAGAGGCAATATGAAATCATAGTGCTTGAGGAAGATCCGAATTAAGTATGGCTCAAGAACGTGGCTTGAAAAAGCCAGCAGAACACACACTGCAAAGGATCGTGCTTGGATGCTACATGGAACAGTGTGAGTTTTATCTGTGGGGTAGTAGGGTGCCATTGAAAGATTTTTGAAAAGGAATTTGAATGGTTAGGAAAGATCTCTTAAGTGTGATATAAAAGGATGGATCAGAACAAAGGGATAGCTAGCATGAAGATCCTCTGCCTACTGCAGGCGTCTGAATGAGAAAAAAATAACAGCTAAAACTAGGCAGTGACAGTGGGGACGGAGAGAAAAGATAGATCATGAAAGTCTTTAGAAAACTACAGTTGGGGGCCCCTGGGTGGCTCAGTGGTTGAGCGTCTGCCTTTGGCTCAGAGCATGATTCCAGGATCCTGGGATTGAGTCCTGCATCAGGCTCCCCACAGGGAGCCTGCTTCTCCCTCTGCCTGTGTCTCTGCCTCTCTATGTGTCACCGTGAATAAATAAAATCCTTAAAAATAAGAAAAAGAAAAAAGCTACAACTGATTTTAGTGACCATTTCATTATAGCAGATGAAAGAGATAAGGGGGAAATGTGGATGACTTCCATGTTTTGGTTTGGGATCAATGAGAAGGGAGTGAGGATGATGGCAACGGGTCATTAATTGAGTTGTGGGCTATGGGAAAACCATAGGTTTAGGAAGGATGGACATAATGCATTCAGTGTTGTATATTAATGGAAATATTACCACTGGATGTATTGATTGGGAAATCCACCAGTGATGAGAGAGAAAGACAAAGATGGAGAGATGGAAAGAATCTGAGAAAAGCAGAGAAGCACTGAGAGAAGAAAACAAGAATGCACAGGGCACCCCAGGAGGGAAAGGGTGATCTTTTTCTAGTTTATTGTATATTTCTGGCACTTACTCTCTTCCTCATTTCATGCATCCAGCAAATCTTTTTTTTTTTAAGATTTATATTTATTTATTCATGAGAGACATAGAGAGAGAGAGAAGCAGAGACACAGGCAGAGGGAGAAGCAGGCTCCATGCAGGGAGCCCGATGTGGGACTCCATCCCGGGTCTCCAGGATCATGCCCTGGTCCAAAGGCAGTGCTTAACTGCTGAGCCACCTGGGCTGCCCGCATTCAGCAAATTTTGAACTGAGAAAGAGAAAGGGTTAAAACTCAGTTAGGAAGTCGGCTCAATCTTACCAGAAATACTTGCCAAAAATGTTATACAATTCCAAAAAAAAAAAATGTGGAGTCACTATGGTATAATCTTTCAAGAGTTAGTGTAAGGAAATAAGATCACATAAATGGAATTCAGAGATTTAAAGGAATGAGCATCTGGCCCTTATTTTAGCCCAGTGCTACTATTAAGAAACACAATGAATAATTTTGTTGTTGTTTAATAAGGGAAGGGTTGATAGATTCATGGTCTGACAGCCCACACCAGGTCACTTGTGAATGACTTTGTCTTTGAATTGATACACGCTCAGAATTTGGCCTTCATTTTAATGTAGAAATAACTAAATTCTCCGGACTCAGTCATACTTGTAATCGTTCCTGGAATGAAGCAACAAACAAACAAACAAACAAACACCTCTACAAGATTCTGGGATTGAAAAACAAACAAACAAACAAACAAACAAACAAAACCCCTCTACGAGGAGCAGATGTTGTAATGAAAGATTTTTGTATCCTTACAAAACTACCACTTATCCTCCATAGCAGGGTGTTATCTGAGGGAGAACATGAACGCAGAACAATTTGAAACTCAGGCCAAAAAAACCCAGAAGTACCCATATCAACCGAGTTATATTTACATAACAGAAACCCTAGAGGAGGTAGACATATAAAACCTCATCTGCTGTAGTGGAGTCCATAGACTTTTTTGATGGAAATTTCTTTAGGGTTTCTCTAGGATTATTTTGCCTCCATTAGTCCCAGCAGATATTATCCCATTCAGATGTGGCTACTTGATTCTTTCACAAGAAAATAAATGAATGTAGTGAGTATTTGTATTATTTTGGATTAACCAAAGAGTTTCCAGGTAGGTATTTGAAATGAGATGCACAGTGTATAGATGGTAGGGCCTCGAGTTCGATGGTGGGACAGAGGTCATCTGGGGTCAAATAGTAAAAGACAACAGGAAACAGGATTTAGGAGCCTTTGTCTCTCCTCTGTCATTAGGGATTCACGGTACATCCAATGGGCAAGGGACTCCTACTGAGTCTGTACTGTTACCTTTGTGTATCTCCAGTTGGAGTGTAAGCCTAGTGAGGGTTGGAATTCAGTGTGAATCCCCAGTAGTCAGTATAGCAAAGAAATGAAAGCAGAATGCTAAGGGAGGAAGTCTCTGGAAGGGGTGTTGAGACAAAATGAACACATTTAAAAAGGTTTTTTTTAAGAGAAAAAAAAAAGAATTTTATTCCAGCCCAAGTTAGGATAGCTAACACAACCTTCACAATCTTTACAACATGCACAACCTTCACAAAGAAGAGAGAGCTCTGGGGAAGGGGCATTCAGGGCAGGGTTGCACACGTTTTTTACACAGAGTCATAATTCATCATGACAAAGGACATTCCAGAAAGTTATAGACTTTATCTTATGCTTTTTGTGTGTACAAGTTTGTGTGACTTTAATCTTACGGGAACCAGAGAGGTTTCTGTTTTGTGTTGTTTTTCTTGTCTTCATGTTTGGAAGTTTGGAATGCATCTTTTTTTTTCTACGATTATTATTATTTTAACGAAGCAAACATGTAATGTGTGCTCTGGGTAGAAACAGAGCCCTGGCTTTGAGGTTTTGCCGAGTCATTTTGACCTTGGTTAAATGTTAAAGTGTAGCTTCCCTGGGAGCCCTGGAGCAGGGCCCCCAGACGTTAAAAAGTGGAAAATCTGTCATTTATCGGGGACAAATGGTTTACAGCTTTATTTTGTGGGCGTTTCGGTAGAGTATTCTCATAGTATTGGGACGACCGAGTAGACGTACCTATCGAGTGCTCGATTCATTTGGGGAGGAACTCCCAGTAGGAAACAGGAACAAGGAAATAGGCTTAATTTTCTTTTCTCAAACTCCTGCCTGATTCAAACTGCCATTTAAAAAACAAAACAAAACAAAACAATTCCAGGCAATTCTTTCAAATACCGAAGTCCATCTTTCTGTGTTTGTCCTCCTTATCAAAGGAGCTAATCAAATTGGTCAGAAGTGCCAGGCCATGAGTCAAATGACTAATCAGCACTTCTGGGTCGCCTTTGTATCAGTTCAGGTATTTCTTTGATGTTGGACATAAGGCAGGGCATGTGGCACATAGACAAACACTTCTGGGTGAGAAGAGCCTCACAGTTAAACCCATGAGTGATCGTGAACAGATGTTTCCCTCAGGCAGCTGCTCTCGCTCAGATTGCTACTAGATCTGCTTTCTCCAGGCACAGTACGCCATCACCTTGGCAGCTCCTTGTTGTAAAGGGTTGCATGTGACCTACCTGCCCCCACAGAAATCCCATCTGGCATCTTCTAGTCTTTCTTCTGGTGGCTTAGCCTCCTGCCATGGTAGTCTTCACTTCAAAACAAACCAGCTCATGAACACCTGTTGAAAGCCTTGGAGGGAAGATGCTGGCACAACTCTTCTCTTTCTCCCTGACTCTTTTCTAGTGCTGTTCATTCCTGAGTCAGGCACATCACGGACTATTACTTTTACTTTTACCACTAGTCAATCCCCACCTTTTTTTTTATGCATGAAAAATGGTTGAAGCACAACAGAATCCCTGCTGGTGGTAATCTTTGCACATTACCATGTTTTCCCCTGGGGTCCTATTGCTTGCCTGTCAAGGGATATGTTGGCCTTCCATGGCCCCAGTACATTTTAGGAGCTATGTATTTTGTGTGATTCAATACACCTGAATGACACTGGAGCTGTCATCACGAGGACACAAAACTATCTCCTGCTGGGATCTTCCTTATCTCATCTCTAATTTCCAGCCATACATTTCAGGCAGCTCTGAGACAGTGGTGATCTGTAGAGCAAAGAGAGTCCTGTTGCACTCAACCTATTGACAGCTGTGTAGACGGATCCCAATCTGCTTCAAAAACCTATCATTTTCCCTGGTTTATAAAGAACATAGAAAAGCAGAGAAGCTTTGGGTTTTCCCTGGTCCTGAAATGACATGCTCAGGTTCCCTAAGGAGTATGAGCTCTCATATTTTCCTCTCCAACTTCCTCCGTGATGACAGGTTATGGCTTAGTATGGGGCTTCTTCCCACATCCCGCCATTACCTACCAAAGCTTCTGTGATGTGAATATGAATCCTGAGGCGCATAGCTCCTGTCTGGCATAGTAAATTTAAAGAAACTGTCTTCTCTTGTTCTCATTTCTTTTTTCCTCTCTTTCTTTCTATTTGTAAAGCTAAAATTGTGAGTGAATTGGGAGCAAAATATCACCTTGACTCTAAGTCATATGATAAAAGATAAATTAGAAGTTACTGGTAAACTGTATAATTTATGTTGATCAGAGGCTGCAAAAACAGCCCTCTGCAAAATATGGGATGGAGTCCTTCTAATGTGATAAGTCAGCATGGTTGAAAGTTTGGCTGCTGAAGGTGATAGCATCGTACAAAGACTACCCTCCAAAATAGAGCTTCCATGCCTTTCAAATCCCTCTTCCATCAATTTTGTTTTCCTTGATGCACAAAGTATTTTATGTCACCATTTCTTTTTTTATTTAAATATTTATTTATTTATTCATGAGAGACACACAGAGAGAGGCAGAGACACAGGCAGGAGAAGCAGGTTCCCTGAGGGGAGCCCAATGTGGGACTTGATCCCCAGGATCACGCCCTGAGCCAAAGGCAGACGCTCAACCACTGAGCCACCCAGGCAGTCACCTTTTCAAAGAGATTAGCACTGGTTATATTATGAAGCCACAGCCCATCTCTTATGAGCTACTCTATTTGGACCTGGTAGCACAATGGATTGAGAAACTCTGACTTGAATGCAAAGTCACTGTGAACAAATCTTTAAGCATTTCCTTTCAGGGCTTTGTAAAATGGTGTCTACCTATCAAGTGACTGAAAAAAAAAAAGTTCTGTTTGCAATGGGTTGCTTCCCAAGTCCACAGTATTAGGAGAGTAATGAGGAGAAATTCAGGTGATTCTTTTAAAATTTTTGTTCCATGATTCCCTCTAACTTCCCTATTTTTGGTTTATCTTTGAGACTAGGGTTCAAATGAAAGATGAACAGCAAGATGAAAAGAATGTCCAACAAAATTCCAGAGACTTTCAGCCAGATCCCTGACAATCCTTCAAAAGTAGGAGCAAAATCTGGCCTATAACACTAAAAAGACATCTGAAAATGAGCTGCCTGTACCTAGACACTGCTGGGAGATGGGGTAGTGTTGATCTGCTAGGTGACACCATGGCCAGGAACTGTGGTCTGGCTGTTTGGTGACTATTAGCATCCCAAACTCACCAGTGACGCTTCCTCAGCTGTATGCATGTAAGGATATTTTGACTTATGCTCATTGTCATGTTGCCCTTTTGGTGCTGTTTATCTTATTGTGAAATGAAATCACGCATGGGAAAGCTCTGAAAAAGTTCAAATTGTTATGGAAATAGAAAATTTTACTATGAACAAAGGCAGATAAGAATGGAAACCCATTTTCCACTGGTTGGTATTCTAGGACTTGTCCCATTCCAGACTGGAGTGGTACACCTGATTCCTGCTGCATTGACCTCTCTGCATGGAACACCCTCCCAGTTTCTACTGGCTTGCTGGGCCAGGTGGAACCCGATCATAGCTTTCTATTCCTGATGGGCATCCCTAGAATCCACCTGATTTCTTATGACAGACCTCTATTTGAGGATGTGTCCCCTTGACTCAGGGTGGGGAGGAAGCAAATTCCAGCAGCACTAGTACTAGTCAGTTACACTGCTCAGGAGCTTCCACGCTACTTTGTTGAATCTGTTTCTCAAAAAGTATCTGTTGCTTCGACTTTCTGATAGTTTGGTGCTCAAGATCCCCATCTATGGTGTGGGAAAATTTAGGAAGCAGTATATGTACATGGAGCAAGGAGGACAAACACAAGGTAGAGGCTTACAGTGAGTGGCCACTTTGATTTTCCCACTCTGACAATTTCAGATTTCTTTGGTACCTCCTTTCTAAGAGCCATTCCTGAACACTTCTCTAAATTATCAGTTCTATCAGGTACATAACAGCAATGGATTTGGGGAAGATGTTATGCCACGCAGTTGAGAGGCCTCCATTTTGCTTCTTTTAGAGATTCGTTTGTATTTATGCCTTTAATCGGAGAAAAGATTAAATATCTCAGGAGCAAATTATTTCAATTCCTAAACTACTCTGGGAGGCTAACTAGAAATCCTGAGCCACCCTGAAGAGAGCTTGAGAGAGGACAAGGCAGTCCTCTCTGGCATGCATATGGTTCGGTAGCTCTTTGCTGAGTTCCACGGTCTGTGAGTATGAGGGAGGTTTGACATCTGCCCACAACACGATTGTAGGGTCAATGCTAATGCCTCACTTGTTTAGATCTTATCCACAGTCCCTTTAGGTATTCAAGGTAGACCAGAATCATGTGTAACAAATCGTACATAATAATTTCTGGTTCCTTGAATTCCATTCACCTAGTTTCAATTTCACTACTAATGTATTATGGTTCATAATTTAAAAGGAAGGATTTATGTGCATAGAGCAATTTCAAAAGTGGACTCAGGATCTATTATACCATAGTGTCTTTCTGCCCTTGAGCTCACAGGGCTTTGCAGATAATAATAATAATAATAATAAAAGCTACGTCTTGAAGGGCGCTTTTTACTTTTTAACTTCTCCAGGGGCCCACCTTTCTGACTGATCAGCTATAGAGAATTCCTATTGTCAAACTGTAAAACTTTTGTCCCAACAGAAGCCTGAGGGAAAGCCCTCCAGCCAGATTCTTTACACGGATCTGTGTAAAAAGACAAAAGGTCAAATATGAGAGGGATTTTCCTTCCCAACAGTACTCAGCCAAAGAAATGAGCCAGCAGGAAACTCTTCAGTGAAGAGGCACATCGGGAATTAGATTCCAGGAATACAGAATTGTTCCTCTGATCTTTGCATGATCCAAAATGCAATGGAATTTGCCTATTTGCCTATCAGACCTCCATAGAGGGACCTTTCCTTCTTGGGACTATCTGCAGGTCAGGTAGGTTTCTCCAAATGAGCAAGTGGGTGATAACTGGAAAGGTTATCAGACATGATTAACACCATGTCAGATAATCGGATTGATAGGCAGTTTTTAAAGAATATGTATACAGGGCAGCCCCGGTGGCCCAGTGGTTTGGTGCCGCCTTCAGCCCAGGGTGTGATCCTGGAGACCCGGGATCGAGTCCCACGTTGGGCTCCCTGCATGGAGCCTGCTTCTCCCTCTGCCTGTGTCTCTGCCTCTGTGTGTGTGTATGTGTCTGTCATGAATAAATAAATAAAATCCTTAAGAAAAAAAAGAATATATATACACACTTAAATGTATGAAGGTTTTGTTTTGTTTTGTTTTGTTTTTGTATGAAGATTTTTAAAGATGTCTTCATTCAAAGAACAGCTACATGACTCAGTGCTTGCTGGTAAAATAAAGCCATTCAGGTACATGCCCTTACCTTGTGGGCTGGCCTTCCTGTGTCTACTCTGGGTCTTGCATGGCTCGAGGTTGGCTGCAACCATGGTTTCCCTCTCACCAGCTCACTCCTGAGACCATGTCTCAGGGAATACCTTTAGCACAGCTTCTTTTTAATCTATTCTTCTTCTTTCCTCCAAGAAACCAAAAAGAGGAACAGTGCATTGTCTTAGGTTGGGTTCCCTAGGAAACAGCCCCCAGGAATGGAGCTCTGTGGGCAAGAAGGTGGTTGAGGAGTGCTGGGGGAGGGGAGTCAACACCTGCAGAGGGTGGAGGAAGGAGGATGGGCAGAGAGAGGACTGATGCACGGTCACCAAATAAAGGCTGCCGGTGGTCTTGACTGCCAGGAGCTCTGGGCCTGCAGTGGTCCTTCAGTGTCGCCCTGGTTTGAGGCGACCATGTGTGCCGGCCACTGGATGCAGGTGGCCTCTGGAGAGGGGGTGTGAACTTGGGCAAGGCAGCTTTCTTGGGCTGAGAGCAACTTCCAAAGAGGAACTCAGCTGACAGTCCAGTAGCTAATGCTCTGCACAGCTAGAGAATGAGTGCCTCCGTGGGGAAGGGAGAGATCTGGGTGGCACACTGTGGCATCTGAATGGTGCATCTTTCCCATGGGACTGTTTCCTATTGACAATCTGCTTAGTTTTGGGATTAGGGTTCCTCTATGTAGTGACTATATAAATGTGTACATATATATATATATACACACACATATATATACACACATGTATACACACAGTATGCTATATAGTATATATTATATATTTCATATACAGTATATATAGTATACACATATTTTAAAAATATGTGTTTTATATTTTTTATATTTTTATATTTAAAAAATATGTATATACTATATACATTTTATAAGTATATTATATACACATACATATACTCAGCCCTTATCTATGTTTATTGCTATATTTACACTATCTATATATACATCTGGCTTCGTGTGCCATGCTGGTATGCTCAGGATTTTATGAGTCTGGATGTACAGAGGCAGATAAAGGCTGGAGAGGGGAGGTGCTTCTAAAATGAGCTTTTAAAAACTGTGTCTAGTTTGAAGTTTTTTATTTGTTTGAAAGAGAGAGAGCACAAGTGAGAAAGCAAAGGAGCAAGTGACCTTGAGTGAGGGGGAGGGGCAGAGGAAGAGGGAGAAGGAGAAGCAGACTTCCCGCTGAGCAGGGAGCCCCACATGGGGCTGGATCCCAGGACACAGGATCATGACCTGAGCCGCAGGCAGACACTTAACCAACTGATCCACCTAGGTGCCCCCAAATGTATCTGGCTTAAACTCTGCTGCCAGGTCTGGGTGTGGTCTTAAGGACCACAGAGTCCTCAGCCTCTGGCTGGTTGAGTGTTTGTAGCCATATGATGACAAAAAAAGCATTTTCCATCTAAGAGTAGTTTGTGTAGTAGTTTGTGTCCAAGGAGCTTGGACAGGGAAATGCGTTCTTAGACCAGAGAAACACACTCCTCACTGAGGAGTCTTGGCTGTGAGGCATTGGCCACGGAGGAGTGCCAAGTTCTAGAGGGCTGTGGTGTTGTCCTGGGCAGTAAAAAGTGGAGATCTGCAAACTGCTCCAGCGTTGGCTAGATCCTGCTATTGAGTGACACATTTCCAAATAGAATGCACACAAGCAGCACCTTGCATCTGTGTAGTGCTTGCTATCAACCCTTGAGATGTTGGTATTCTTTCAGTCTGATCTTACGGATGAGGAAACAGAGGCTCTTTGGGGTACACCAACTAGCCCAAGGTCTGTGTGGCTTAGACCTTAGGCGGGGTGTTCATGCATGCCAGTGTATTCAACATGGCCCGGTTACTCCGTTGTTCTGGCATAACTGTTAGTAGTACCTCCCTCTCATTTATGCAAGTCTCTTGATTCAGATGTCATCTGGCTTTTGAGTCCAGCTCATTGGACACCACATCTCACTGACTTCCTCTAATGCCTTGCATGTGGTCTTAGAAAGAAATAGCTGGTCAAATTCACATGGCCTATACAATCTGGAGCAGTCCCTTCTTCACTGGGCAGTGTCCTTGGCTTGGCCCATGGTCTTCTATCTTCCTTTGCCACACAGAGCAGGAGCAACCAGCTGTTACTCCATTTTTCAATAAGAACTTTTCTCAAAAATCTGACCCCAAAGAAATAGTGATGCAAGATGGAGAGATGTAACTTTTTACCAGGTTGATGATGTCCTCTTGCATTCCTTTTTAAAATTCTGGACACTTGGATCTGTGCTAATTTTTATAACCAAGCCGGAGTGTCTGGTGAGTGGATTAGTAGTTTAGGTTCTGAAAGTTATCTTCAACCCTGTGCCCAAAGAGATACTTGGTGTTTTCCCAGGAAATGGCACCATGATTACAGCTCCCAATGAGAAGAACCCCTCTTCCAGTACAAAGCTGTTGTCACTCTCCTGATGGTGGCTTAGGTGCAAGGCTGGCATTTGGAGAGTGTCTGAATTGTGAGAAATGCATTAGCATCAGATGCAGCCTACACTGGGCTGCCCCAGGGAAGAGATAGATCATAACACTACAGGCCAGAGATAATCATCTCAGAAATTCCCCACCCTCACATAACCCCAAGTATTATCAAATATCTTTGGTTTGATAGTTATAAGAGCAATAATGGAGAATGCCTTCAGAAAAATATATTCTGCAATATTAGTTTAATATGACTCATACTTCAAAACAACTAACTGATTGGCTCAACATCCAGAAATCTATTCATAGTAGGAATTTTGGCACCTTCCCTTAGCCATCACCTAAAGGAGATTAGGCTTATTTTAGCAGTAAGCTGCGATTTCTGTTTTTATTAAAGATGGCATTTCCCCATCTTCCATTAATGGTATAAACAAGACACTTTCTCGTTAGATTTTAGTATGGAATAATTTGAGCGGTCTTAAAGTAACATTAATTTCAAAAAAGAAACCCTTAAAGTCGTGCTTTTCAATGGTTTCTTCATTACATGGTTAATGGAGGAAAAAGACTTATTTTTCTAAGTGATTTTTACCTACTGGAATAAGAAAAGCAGAGAGAGAAATCGGTGTCTCTTTTATGTGTGTGAAAATAACAAAGTCTCTTTTGAGCTTTCACTTTTTATTAAACTACACAACTAAATTAGAGAATTAGAAAGCTCTGCATTTAAAAATGAACCAACACACCAAAAGTAAAAACCACAAGCAGGAAAACCCTCCCCAAATGCAAGCCAGGAACTCTCTTGGCTGAGGTTCAGAAATGAACAGAAAATGTCATTCCTTCATAAAAACAATTGATATTGTTTGGATTTCCAAATAACATTTTCCTATAAAGCTACAGAAGCTAGAATTGTCAAATAAATGACTCACTTAAGAATTAAAAGCATTGGAAAGGGAAAGAGAAAGAAAGAAAGAAAGAAAGAAAGAAAGAAAGAAAGAAAGAAGAAAGAAAGAAAGAAAGAAAAAGAAAGAAAGAAAGAAAGAAAGAAAGAAAAGAAAGAAGAAGAAAGAAAAAGAAAGAAAGAAAGAAAGAAAGAAAGAAAGAAAGAAAGAAAGAAAGAAGAAAAAAAAGAATCTGGGCATCTGGGTGGCTCAGTGGTTGAGCATCTGCCTTTGGCTCAGTTCGTGATCCCGGGGTCCTGGGATCAAGTCCTACATCAGGAGCCTGCTTGTCCCTCTGCCTATGTGTCTGCCTCTCTCTGTGTTTCTCTCATGGATTAATAAATACAATCTTTTAAAAAAAGAAAGAAAGAAAGAAAAAAGAATCAATTAACTGTTGCTATTCATCCTCTGAGTTACTCACCGGGCAGTTTTAGAAGAGAGTGAAGTCTCAGGTTAAGCTTGATGTAGACACAGAAAAGTGTCTTTGGGAGATTTCTTATTGGAATTACTCAAGTCTGTGACCTGTGAAATATTTCATCACCACACCGTCCAGATGCTGCCATAGTCTGTCTTCAGTGATTTGTTTAGGATTTTCTCTCCTCTCTCCCACTTCTTCCTCCCTTTACTTCCAGGCTTCCAGACTGCAAAACCTCTAGTTCTTAACAGATTTCTAGATAATGTGTCAGGTGGACCCTATCACCGTACTCGTGTATGTCACTTCATTCTGCACCGATCCTGTCCTCTGGCCTATCCTTGGCTTCAAGAAAGACTCAGAATGGAGAATGTCTAGAGGGCACTTTGGTTGGTATCAAAGGTTTGTCTTTATGCTCTTGTTTTGATATGACTGCTTCAAATTATCTTTCCTAAAATGCTGGAGTCAGAGCACAACTTTTTTTGGAGATAGAAAAATAATGATCTGGAAAATTTCCTATCATTTTCTTCTTCCATCCAGCCACAATAGATAAGAGGGGAAAATGTAGTATTGTAATGAAATAAACAGAAAGAAAAAAGGAAGCTCTGATTGTTAAAGCCAAATGTAGATGTTTACCCAAAGATTTGGGGGCTCTCTTTATTGTTAATCGCATTACTGTCAACAGCACATATGTGTACTGTCTGAGGCTGACTTGTTCTGAAGACCTGGTCAGATCTGCTCAACACTCCCTTCCCGTGTCCTGTGGAAACCCAAAGCTCTTTCTGAGGATTCTTGGGCAGTAGGAGGAAATGTGAGGCTCATACCTCATGGGTGCCTCAGACTTTCAGCTTCTACATCTGCTGCATTTGGGGAGTTGTTATTGGTGTTATTTTATCTTGTCACATGACCCAAGTTGTCACTCTTTCCCATTGTGCTGACCCAGACGTGGGATTCAACTCCTTTTTATGATATCCACAAAAATCATGCTTATAAATTTCTGTGTATGTAGAAGATTTTTGTGAAATTGTGGGGGGACATTCGTGCAGGTAGGTAATTGGCGGCGAACAAAGTGTTTAATCTTGAAATGCAGATTATTTTAGACTTAACGTTCCTGGGCCTAAATGTCCTTTAAATTACTGAGTACTTGGGACTAAAATGGAGAAAATACAAGTTTTGCAATATTTAAAATAAAAGGCAGAAGTAGCTAATAGCGTAGTGTTATTAAGTAATAATAATTATCAAATAAGAATATAATCTTGTTCCTTTCCCTCTGCTGGTTAGCAGCTGGTCTCATGAACTGTTATTCTCATGCCTGGTTTCATACTTCTTTTACTTATATATGTGGCCACAATCAGTATAGGTTACTGTATGACATGTTTTTTTTTAACTGGACATAATTGATATCAAACTGTACATGAAATTCTTTAACTTGCTTTTCTTTTATACATCAATTCATGTAGTTCCTGCTCATTCTTTAGTAGCTGTATAGTAGTAGTATATTGTATGAAGAGTCCACAACTTATCCATTTTCTTGCTAGTAAACATTTAGCTTGTTTCTAGTCGTAGGTATCACACACAATGCTGTGTGAACATTTCCTTAGGGGACATACCTAAAAGCTACCACTGACTGGCCAGTTCATCTCTCCCAGGGCCCTTAGGCTCATGTTACTTTCTCCAATAGTTCTTCCTTTTTAATTCTTCATCCTCATTCTTTTTTTGTGAAAATATTCCCAGTCACTCAAAATTACCTGCATTCTGGTTTTGGTTGAGCAATTCAGCTCTTTATTTAGCCTCTGCACCTAAACTCTGTTCCTGGTTTATTTTTGCTGTTCCATTATAGCATTCTGCTGGAAAAACTCAACCAAACAAACCCCTCTTTTAAGAGGACCCAAACTCTTTAGAAGGTGATCATGATTGTAAAAGGAATTTGATTTTTTCTTTGCTTTTGGGAAAAGACTACCATGGGATGGTGATTGGTTCTATCTCTTTCTCTAGGGAATCATCATGTGCTTGTGAGATTTTGTCTTTGAAGACATGGCTCCTTTTCCTATTTCCTCTTTGCTCTTCCTTCTTCTTCCTTCGTAAAGTGCTGAATGAGGCAATAAGGATGAGGACGAATGCCTGCCTGCAGGAATGTGAGCGAGACGGCCTTGTGAGCACCTATAGCCCAGGTCGGGGGTGCCTAGATTTATTGTTAAGCAAGTCTGTTTAAGAGATGCAATCAGATAATTTAGATATATATATACTACTTGATTGTGTTTTTATTATCAGAAGCTCATTCTTTAAGTCAGTGTTAACCCTAGGCATTGGAAGCAGAGAATTTCGAGTCTTCAAAGTTGATGGCAAGATTGACTTGACCTCTTCATAAATGATTAGTTTGTAGACATCTACATCAACTCTTGAGATCACCATAAAAATACAGATACAAGGGCACCACTCTAGACTAGCCAAATCAGGTTATTTGGGAATGGAGCCTGGGAACCTACTTTAATATACTAAGGTTTGAGAAATAGAGCATTAATTTATGATTCCTCTAGGCCACCTTTAGATTCATGCATGTAGACATGCAGTCTACATGTATAGGCTGCCAGTGAAAGTGGCTTTGTGTCTGTTATATTGAGGGTGAATGATTATGCTCTTAATTAAATGGGTTAAAGGAACAATTAAAGAGCTACTTGAAAATCTAATGGTCAAGAAAACCAGGTTTGGATGCTGCTATGCTCTGTTTGATCCTATAAAACATCAATATTTGGTGCCTTTAAAGTCTCTGAGGGAATGGGAAAGCTTGAGCGTTTCTGAATAACAGGAGAGGTACTAATAAGGGGAGGGAAGATTTTCATATCCATGGCCATTGAGCTCACAGGCACACATGAGCACTCTGGGAAAAACAGAAATATCCCCAAAGAGGTAAGAGAGTTGGGGGGAGGGAAGCGAAAAACCAAGGGGGGGAGGGAGCTGGAAACCAAGTTGGTTAGTTTATACCAGCTCTGCTTTGAGAAATTAGTCTAGTTTTTACACCACTGTATAATTCTAGTTATGAGTCACAAGAGTAGATTGTTATATATAATCTATGTACTAGCATGGATTATTACCTATCTACAAACTATGTATATCACAGTAGATTACATGTAATAACCCATTTATACTAGGGTAGATTATTCCATATATAACATATATATTAGAGTAGATTATTATATAAACAATCTATATATATATTACAGAAGATAATTCTATATATAATTTATATACACCGAGTAGATTATTTTATATACATAGTCTATAGAGAGTAGATTATATTTATATAATCTGTATATACCAGAGTCGATTATTATATATATAAATCTACAATACCTTTAAGACAAGAATTTAAAAAAATTATCAACTATTATTTAAGGATTATAATGGCATTGGGATATATATTTATATGTATATAAAATGTTGTTTATCACATATAATATATTACATATTACATTTTATATATTTCCACCCGCCATTTTATGTTATATTAAAGAGTGATTTATTTATTTGAGAGACAGAGTGCAAGTGTGGTGGGGAGGGGCAGAGGGAAAAGGAGTCAAGTAGATTCCCCACTGGGCATGGAGCCTGAGATCATGACCTGAGCCAAAATCAAGAGTCACATGCTTAACGGACTGAGCTACCCAGGTGCCCCTCCACCTGCCATTTTAATCGTAAAGTAACAAGAGACAATTTTTAAAAATTCTTGTCTTAGCTCAAGAGCTAAACATAGATAACATCTACCAAGCAGTTTACATTACAACTTTCTGCGCAAAACCAAGGAGGGTAAAGTTTTGAACTTGTGTATTTGTAGGTCCTCTCTTTGAATATGTATTCTGAAGAGGGTTTTTTTTTTTTTTTTTGGTATGGTGTGCTGTCCAAATGAAAATATTTGCCATTGCAATAGCACCAAGATAAGCAGGCATATATAGTACTTGTGCGCCCGTGGAAATGATCACAGCTAACCTCATGGAAGAAGGCAAACATTCAAAGGTTTGCCTTTGAATCAAGGCAATATCAAACTTGTAAATGTATTATAACACTGCTTTTAAAAAAGTAAATTGTCTCTTAGAGGACTCCTCAACTCCATTCCAATCCAAAAGCTGTGGCAGGTGGGGGTGGGGGCATGGGCGCAGGAAAATTGATGATTGAAACCTGAGACATCAGCCAAACTCCTTTACATATAAAAAAGAAAGAAGAAGAAGAAGAAGAAGAAGAAGAAGAAGAAGAAGAAGGAAGAAGAAGAAGAAGAAGAAGAAGAAGAAGAAGAAGAAGAAGAAGAAGAAAACAAAGAAAGAAAAAGCCAGGGAAATAAACCCTTAGGCAAAATGCTAAAAATACGCTCATTTTGGTGCAATGAAGCTGTTTGAATAAATGAAACTAATAGTTTTTATCTAAACCATCTGTGGTGTGAAATGGGAAGTCATATAGAAAAGTCCTCAGAGACTCTGGATTGCTCTACATTGGAACGAAGAGGAGGAGGAGAGCAAATGGAGCCGTTCTCCATTTATCTGAGAATTAACAAAGTGATCAGCCAAGTGACAATGAAGCCGACTTGTGCTGGTTGCAGGCAGTCTGGCTCCTTCAGCTGAAGGCGAATGTTCTGGGAACACAAGGCCAGAATCATTTTAAGAGACTGATAGGTTATATAAAGTATCAGATTCTTTCTCTGTAAAAAGAGAGAGAAGAGAGGGAGAGGGAGAGAGGGGGAGAGAGAGACAGAAAGAGAAGAAAACCCAATCTAGAGCTACTCCAGGGGACCTTAGTGTTGTAAAGGACTGTCACTTCTGTTATGTTGGTCTGCTGAAACCACATCTTGAAACCAGGTGTTAAAAGTGACCCAACCCAACAGCTAGAATGGTTTTGTAGATATTGTGTATTTTGTAATACTACCCGGAAATTGCAGTTTCATTTAGATACGCCATTGTTTTTTTCTTGTATGAAACTCTAACCAAGACCAGATTTAGGTTTCTGTGGGTCTACCTTGATAAAAAAAACAAACAAACAAAAAAAACAACAACAACAACAACAAAAAAAACCACACACACACACAAACAAAATAAGATACAAAATACTCCACAGAATTGGTTACAGTTTCTGGACACATGAGTTCTGACCCATTTTCTCGTGCTGGGGGAACTGGAGAGAACTGGATCCAAGATAGACCTAACAATGACTATCGGGACAAGCTACTTTCATATGGTACAGCTTCTGTTTCAACCTCCCACCAATAACTCAAAGTTTCTGGAAGGACTTTTATCCACAGACCACATGCCGTGGGGACAGCTTCCTTTCATTCATTGCTTTCTTTGGTTCTTGTGTAATCACAGTGAGTCCCCCAAACAATTTATTCCTTCACTTCCTATACTCAGTTTACTCGCATGAATAATCAAAGAATTATAGGTCAGTGGGGGACAACCAGACCTATAAAGCTGTGAAGACAAAGTTTGCTAAATGTTCCCTGCAAAGGGGTGCCTGGGTGGCTCAGTGGTTGAGCGACTGTCTTTGGCTCAGGTCGTGATCCCGGGTTTCTGGGATCGAGTCCTGCACCAGGCACCTGCTCCTCTCTCTGCCTGTGTCTGCCTCTCTCTCTGTGTGTCTCTCATGATAAATAAATAAAATCTTTAAAAAAAGAAGTTCCCTCCAAAACATGGTAAGGATACAGTGAAGTGCCCCTCTGTCCCCCACTCCACCATGGTCTTTCTCGAATTCTATTAAAAACAGTATTAATTTGTTTGGAGTAAATGGTTGATACTGTATTCTCTGAATTTAACTGTGAGTAACAGACGTGCTTTGACTCAAGTGATGGAGCAGCTCCTTTTAAAGTAAGGTCACCACCCAATCAAGTCGAGAGGGTGCGTTTCTGCACAATCTGAAGTTGGGCCTAATTTCTCAGAGTAGGCTACCTCTTCCAGTGGTAGCTCTTGCCCTAGAAAATGGCCACAGGAGCAGGGATATTTTAGGATTTAGAATACTCTGTGACTTATAGTCACAGATCAATTTTTTTAATAAATTATTTTTTATTGGTGTTCAATTTACCAACATACAGAATAACACCCAGTGCTCATCCCGTCAAGTGTCCCCCTCAGTGCCCGTCACCCATTCACCCCCACCCCCCGCCCTCCTTCCCTTCCACCACCCCTAGTTCATTTCCCAGAGTTAGGAGTCTTTATGTTCTGTCTCCCCACAGATTAATTTTTAAGTAAGTTCTGCACTCTGGATTTTCTTTTGTTTGTAGCCTGGGCCTCAGCAGGACCAGGAATGGAAGTCCTGGTGGGGTTCAGGGGAACTCAGTGAGAGGCATATCTTGCCTTTTATTTTCAATAGTGAGTCACTTCTGATTGGGAGTGCTGAATTAGTATTACGTTTCATCTACCTCTCACCCACTGTCATGGTGTGTGGAACGAATCAGGAACGGAAGCGTCTGGGTGGCTCAGTGGTTGAGCCTCTGCCTTTGGCTCAGGTTGTGATCCCGGGGTCCTGGGATGAGTCCCACACTGGGTTCCCTGCAGGAAGCCTGCTTCTCCCTCTGCCTATGCCTCTGACTCTCTCTCTGTGTGTATCTCATGAACAAATAAAATCTTAAAAAAAAAAAAAAAAAGAATCGGGAAGAGAGTTCTCAGTCGCCTGTCCAGCAATGGGCTACTCTTAGGGCTGAGCAGTAGGGTTTATTTGTCTACACCTCCTAATCCTGCGGGATGTGATTCCAATCCTAACATCTAGCATCAGCTTGGCCCCGAGGCCAGTTCCCTCCCCTCCCCACTACAGCGCACGGAGTCAGGGAAGGTGCCAAGCAAGGATGAAGAGATGACATCCTTTTGCATCTGCTCTGACAACTCCACCAGGTTGCGATTAATGCTCGAAAAAGCAGTCCTGTTGGAAAGACTAAGGTGACTTCCCCCGTGACACGGGGGCCCGCGGGGCCTGACCTTTAACTACACTGGGATGCTATTTTTTCCATTGCCTTTATGACCGGACTTGGACTTGAAACTGCCGGGCCTTACTCCACTTCCAACCTCCATCTCCCCTTTGCCTGCACAGCCTAGAACATCCAAGCCTATCTTATCCCGCAGGCTGCCACCGAATCAGAATGCCAGCTGCTCGCGAGTGACTGGTCGCCCCCGAGCGCGGGGAGCAAGCGCGGTCCCTAAGTTAGAGACCCGCGGCCGCTGGGCGTCCTTCCCAGCGCTAGGGCCCCGCGGGCAAGGGCTGGTCCGAGGGACACAAAGTTTTGGGAATCTGGTGGCTTCAGACCTTTGATCGCCACTTTCTAACTGTCTTTCAAACCTTTTGCCTTGTAGCAGTTGCAGGCTGTGGTTTCGCTGTCTGTGCGAGGTGACTCACAGCGCTGCGCGCCGGGAGGGGGATGCGATCACCCGCACCAAGCCACCTCCTGACTTCCTGCACCGCTTATCAGCCAAGCCATCGGCCACGAGCTGACATTTCAGCATTCAGAAGCTCCCTGCCCCCACCTCCAAAAAGGGAAAAAAAAAAAAGTGACAGGAGGAGAAAAGGGCTAATTTGGCAATAGTTTGCTCTTGCTGTTTGGCCTGGAGAAAGACATTCAAAGTGGTGGAAGATTGTTTAGTAACAGCTGGCGAGCACCAGGGTGTGAGGCTGATTTTCAGATATGACAGGCACTTACAGGAATGCTGCCAGATACAGCTGTTTAAAAGCCTTAATAAACAGCAAGTCAATACTAATCTTTGCCAAATTAATCTTTTCCCTGACAGCCCATCAGAGCAATTATGCTTAGGCTTATTGTAAACACACAATTGTCAGACAGGGACGCTGCAGCCTTTAAAATACTGCCTCCTGGTTTGTAGTCTTTCTTCAGCAGGGTTTGTTGTTTCTTCTGTAGCACGAGAAGGCTTCCCATTTTATTTTTCAGTCACTATTGCTTTTTTTTTTTTTTCCTGGCCTCAGGTCAGTGTGAATGAAAATTTCATTTTCAAACGTCTTTGCTAGCAAGCTGGTAATAAAATGTGAAATCACGACAGTCAACAGGATTCGTGCTGGTGGGCTCCTTTAATGAGGCGCAATTGTGTCCAGTGCAGAAATATAACATGACATTGTCCTCTGTCGTCTCCGGGTCCCAGGACGAGAACTTCATCTTTGCTCCTTACCTCTGCAGTGTAATCTGGCTCCGGGTACACACAAGTGAGAAATGAGAAGGCCAAGTCTTATGCCTCTGTATGCACATGTATTGCAAAGTATGTGTGTGTTGTTGGTTCAGGGGTGTCCCTCCCTCCTAGCCTTCCTCCTTTGTGACTGGTGACATCAGGAAGCCCTTCCGTGCCTCCTCCATCCCCACCCCCCACCCCCATGCCCTTTCTCCCAGCAATAGGCTTGTGTAAGGATTTGGAAACTTTTCTGTTAGGTCAAGGCTTATCCCTGATGGCACCTGGTTCTGAAGCTCCTTTTGGGAGTCTTAAAAGCTAGGACAATTTCTTCTTAGCCTGCCATGATTTAGCCAGAGTCCAGGAACTATGATCTTTTATTTATTTCATCAAGTCACACTAGGACTTGGCAATCAGAAAAAAAAAATCAGCACTTGGTTTATCGATGCTTTAGTTTAGCACTCTATACACTTGTCTCCTGAAATTTCTCTCCTGCACTCAACACTCCTACTTGTCTAGCACCTTTTTTCTCCTTTGCTTCTTGTTTTCTTGATGTGACTAGTGTGTATTCTTTTACTTTTGCAACTAGGAACTCCTGTTCAATTACATAGACTAAAAAGGAAAAAAGTGGCACAACTCATTTTGAAATTCTTTGTTATCTTTTTGTAAGCTTAGATTTCTTAGTGGAAAGGCTCCATTCTTCATCACTCCTGATGCTTGTCTGCAGTATCTAATGCCCTTCCATAATTTAAAGAGCTTTTAAATCGTCAAGTAAACATCACACAATTCCTGTTGAGGATAATCTGTGATGTTTCACTGATCTTTCTATGTATCATTGCATTTGTTGTGCACCTACTATGTGCTATGGCATTCCAAGTTGCTCTGGAAGCTAAGATATATTCTGTTTTAGGAAAACAAGGAGGAATTTGTATGGTGGGGTGACTGACTCATGAATTCACCCATCAAGTGACTCAGTGCAAGTTAAGTTTGGAAGTTAAACTCACGATGCGAATTCCGTATTGTGCCTTGCCAGTATTTCAACGTTCAGTCATCAGCAAAAGAGATGAAATTCTGTTTTTCTCTTACCTTAAAATGAGAGTTATGAAAGAAACAGGAAAGTGAAGCTCAAATCCCCTTTCAACAAATAAACATTAAGAGAACATCTGTGTATAACAAAAACTTTAGGATGTTTATTTGGGATGTACTGGAATCTGGCAATTTAAAAAATTCCTAATTTAGTGTAGCTGTCTATGACTGATTTGAAGGGAGGTAGGTATCTTGCAAACAAACAAAACTGATTACTTCTTTGAATATTTCCCCCTAGGACTTCGTAAAGAACTGACTCCATGTGAAATCCTACCTAAAGTTACAGCGCAAACCCCATCATCTTTAGTTCCAAAGCACATTGGGTGGAATCAAATGAAATTGCCATCTTTGGTAGGTAAAAGGGTAAAATATCGGCAATTTCATATGACAATCAATTTGCCGTTCAAATGAGTAGGGCAACCCTTTTGCAAAAGGCAAGAGATCCATAGAAAAAAGGTAACTTTATTTTTCTGATTTTGAATTTATGAATAAAAAATATCTTAGTGATGAATCCAAGCCAGGACATACTGTGCCGTGTAGCCCTGGCTGTCCGAGGGCCACTCATAGCCCATTTCTGACAGGTTCTGTTCCTTTAAGGCAACAAATGAAAACAATCACAGTGACCTTTTGTTCTTAGCTATGTTCACTATAAACTGTAAGTCATTACTTGACCAATTCTCCATTGTCCCCTCATTCATGTTTGAATGGGAATTAGGATTTTGAATTATTCTTCTTGTGTATGTTACAGACACAACTCAACCCTCTTCTAACCCCTGGGACACTTTTTTTTTCTGATTACTTATAATTTTGACTTTGATATGTTGGTAAGGATACTCTATGTCCAGTTTTATTGCTGAATTTCCCAGAATGACTTTTTCTGAGGCCCGGGAATCCTGCTGAGTGCCATAGTGGGGGACCTCAGTGTATGCCACCTCTGTTCCTTGGAGTTCCAAGCTATAAGCTACTGTGCCCAGGCTGGATGCTGGCTTCCTCGGAAGTGGAGGTTTCTCAAGCAACATCTCACAGTCCTAGAGCTCACAGTCCTAGAGTCCAAACTGATGGAGCTCTAGGTTTATGAGAGGGCATTCTTAGCGCTTCTGGAAAAAGCATCTGTGGCTGTGATAGGCATTAATTCCTACTCTGCTTCATCACTCCTGCCATGAAATGTACTTGGAATTTGTCATCTGACTGGGTCTGTCCTTTAGAGACTGATGGATATTCAAATAGAATACGGTCACGCATGGTAATAATTTTTATTTATGACGTACTTTCTTTTATTTACATTTTTTTTTTACCCTTTTTTGGTATCGAGTTTTAACACTCTCTCTACCCTGGTTGCACACCTGCTCTAGAAAAGCTGTAAACAACATCGTACTTCCCTGTACAAACTGCCTGTCAAAGTCAGAGCTGGTTGTTCTCATCCCGGTAATTACCTCCTCAGTTTAGACTTAATGCAAGTGAAAATTTTACTTTATCATAATATAATAAATAAAAGACATTAAGTAATTAGTAGTGCTGGTATATTTCTAAAATACTAAACAGACAAACAATAAACTGTGAACTTAATCACATGAGTTCTTATACAGTTTCAAGACAGGAAAATTAGAGCTCTCAGCTACAGTCATTTTAATAATCACATTGGATCTGCATTATTTATTAGTTATTACATGCTCAAGTGATTCAAGGTTGTACAATGCCTAAAATCATTCCAAAGCAAGCATACCTTTTGTCTTTTTAACTCTGACTGGATTACACAATGCATATATTTGTATTTAGTTAAATTGCTAAGTTTATTTCACACATTCCATGAAAGAGACATCAGCCATCCTCTTGATTTCCAACCAGACCAGCTTTCTTTATGCAACCCCCTGTAAGGGAGTAATTTGCTAGCTCTTCCTGACATAAAAGCTACACAAACCTTCAGCCAGATTCTCAAACCTTTTGGTTCCCTAGCAAATCTCTAGTACTCTCTGAATTCTCTTGGAAGACTTCAGAATTCTGGAAAGAGAAGTAGCTTGTAGAGGCACAAAAGACAGCAAGAATCTCAATTTCTGTCAATAGCTCTCAAATTTGGAATGCTTTCCTTTTCTTTTTTGCTGTCTGGTTACTCACCTTTCATTTGTAGGCATATTCTCCAGAGTACGCTTTCCTGTTCCTGCCTCCCACCCCCTGCTTTAATTCCTAAATGTTTTCTGGATTTTGTGAAAAGCATGCAGCTTGAGGAATTTTAGGTGATGAGATTTCAATGTTTTTATTTTTTTTTCTTTTTCTTGGAGGAGAGTTTACAGAATTGACCCAAACCAGCTGAGAACCAAGAAGCAACCCTTTTCAGATCAAGTACCCATCTGTTTAGTCTTGGAGCTTGTGTGACTCTTAGGGCAATTCTCTGTCATATGGTACGAAGAAAGAAAGTTCTTAGATATCAGGTTTTTGTTTGCATCAACCAAAGAAAGGTAGAAATAAGGATTGGTTACTTAATTTGCTGCTAAATGAAAAGTAGGTTTGGCTTTATTCATGTCACTGTAAAAACTAAATAATAAAGTATTCACACCAAGCGTGAATTTTTTTTTTGCCAGCAAAAGTTAAAACATCAAAGAAACCTCTTTCGAATACTAACAAATTTACTTACAAACACCTATATTTATTATTTCATAAATAGGCGCAACAGGTTCCATAAAAAAAGATTAAATACAGACACAGTATGAAGAAACAATAATACAGAGCCATATGTAAAGGTTATAATTTAGCTGTTTCCAATCTGTTTCTGCATCTAATAAAATACCAGGTAAGCATTTGGCAGTTTTATACATAAAAGGACTTAAATGACATTTACTAACCATTACACAAAAAGTGATACAAAAAAGCAATTTTTTTCTGCAGTACAAAATAAATGTGTTTGCGCTTCCCTTAACACTAGTTTCATTTTTGTCTGGTCACTGAGACAAAGCCAATTTTGTTTTTAAATTAAAATCATTTGGGAATACGTTTTTTTTTCAAATATTTTGAAAATATAGAACTATTAGTCAGTTGTTTTAAAAATGAAGTAAAAATATGAATGTTTGCCAATTTAACCCCTATTGTGAAATCAATAAACTGGAATGAGCCAGTTTCAAATTACAATTTAGCTACAAAAACATTCACATTTTATACTCTAGGAGAGTGTGACATAGATGCTATTTACAAACTTGCTATGATTGCTACATCAAGCCATTTAAAAAGTCTTTAGTAGTTTCATATAAACACCCATTATGAAAACCAATGGAAAATCCAGGACTTTTATCCGAGACATCTACAGTTGCTAAGGCAGTTACTATAGCGCAGCACTTCACAGCAAAAAACCAACATAAAATCTGAATGGTCCAAATCTCCTTCAGGGAAGAAGAAAAACAATGTCCATAAGGGATTAAAAAAATAATAAAGAAGCATGACTATTTCTTCCAGAGTGGGTGACCCACAAGCTCAAATGGTCCTAAGTGCTTAGCAACTTGTATTTTCTAATAAAATGGAGAACTGCCTTGGCTGTACAAAGCAATCCACGGTGAAAAGACTTCCCTGAATTCCTCAGTGGAAAGAAGAGGTGTTCAGACTTTCAGGTAAGGTACAGTGCTTTGTCCCTCTGCATGCCCCTGTATGAAGAGAAGACAGACAGGCAATGCCCTGTTACAAGACTAGAGCTACAGGTGACCGCGGGGGTGGGGGTGTGGGGGTGTGGGTGGGGTGGGGGTGTGTGTGTGGCTGTGGATCTGTTCTAGCTTGAGGGATGGAGAGGGGCACCGGGATGGGCCCAGGCAAATCGGACAGGGATCTACAGGCATTTCTTTATTCCTGGAATGGCTAGAACTGCTTAAAGACCTCTGGACTGATGTCTTCTGCTTTCAGGAACAGGGAGCCGGTCCAGATCAGCTTTTAGGAAGCAGGGAGGAAGGACACGACGGTCCATCTACCATCTACGAGGGAGCAGGGCACGCGGAGCATGCTATGAGGCCCGTGGTCCACCAGGTGGCGGTGGCCCGCCGCTTACCCACTACTGCAGTAGTCGTTATTCCAGTCCACCGGCTGGGCGGGAGGGTTTCTGCACCCAGAACGCACATACTCCATTGCTTGGGTTACCACTTGTGCAGCTGTGGATGTAGGATTGATTATAGTCTGATAGTCGGGTTGAAGAGTAAATCCCTGAAAGGGAAAGCACATCCACAAATAAGGATCAGAGTGCCTTTTTAGGAAGAGAAGCCCCTAAATATTTATCCATTGTTTGCAAACACAACTAGTGTCTTTTGCAAGGGCAAACGTATCCAGAGGGCCCAGAAAACTTAAAACAAAGGTTAGAAAAGAAGTGCCCACAGGCCCATTCTTATCTTTCCTTCGGTGAACCATGTGTGAGAAAACCTTTAATTATATACTCTTGAGCTGATAAACTGAATTGAGAAACAATTTAAAATATGGAGAGGCCAAACTCAATCAGAACAAAGGGAAAAAGACCTAACCCCTCAGTTTATGTTTTCCATCAAACCTAAGGATACATTAATAGTTAATCCCCAGAATATGCAACAGAATCTTTTTTGAAGGATTCAGGCAGCAGGTGGCTGAGTGTTTTATTAGACTACACCTATTCACATATTGTTCTCGAAACCCGTTTTCTTCATTCAATCACAAAGGGACCATCTGCTTCTTCTTTTATTTGTACTTCTTTCTCAGCTAAAAAATTTCAACCAAAGCTTTTTAACAGTTGTTGGACTAATATAAGGAAAGAGATTCAAAGCAACTTGCCACTGGAAAACACAGAGAAGGAAAAGTCTAAGACAGAGCAAATATTTTTTAATTGAAAAGTCTATTAACTGGCAAATAATAATCAGACTTCAGGAAGATTCCTCTAATACACTGGTATGGTGAAGTGTTGACTTTTAATCCTTGCAAAGCTATTAAAAATTCAAGGACAGAATCTCTGAAGTATATAGCTATAGCTGGTAAACAAAAAGCATTATACACTAAAATTTATTTTTAGCTTATCTGGTGAATTTAAGAGCAGCATAGACAAGCTTTGCTGGAAATGACCAAAAAAAAAAAAAAAGCAACTTAATTAATCTCGTGGTTGTCTCTTTCTGCTGTGGATTTTATACATGGTTTTTAACCACAGAAAAATCAAGAGATTTTAAAAAGGAGCCATTTCCCATTTACTTGCTTTGGAAGGCATAATATTGAGTTTTTACTGTTTTTGCTTTTGTTTTTGTTTTAACTCAGCAGAATGATCAGAGGATTGATTTTTAAGGATATTTCCTTAGACTCTGATTCCTCTTTCAGTGTCCCTTGGGGAAACAAAGGTACCTATTATCAAATGTCTTCCATTCTCCATTTTGGCTTTAAGGTATTAATTTATTTTCCATTCCAGTGATAAAGACTGCAAGCCAATGTCCACACTAACTCCCACCAAAACTGTGGATGAAAGACAAACCTTTGAATGATTAGAAACACATCACTGAAAGGTAGAGAATTCAGCTAGCCTGGCTATTTGACTTCACACAGACTAAAAGGAAGAGAATGTTCCTCATTTAACAACTGGTTTGTGGAAAATAAGTATGTTTGTGTAGACAACCCTGCAGCTCAAGCTATAAACAGTTTCCAAAAGAGGAAAGTGAAAAGTAAGAAGTATAGCAAGATGTTTGATTCTCCAGTCCTTTCTTGGCTGATTTTCTTTCTTTGTCCAGACCAGGTTATATCTATGTCACACAACGAGTCCCACTGGCTTCGATAAAATGTATTCATTCCATTATGATCCTAGAATATTATCTTTTTTTCTTTCTTAAGTAGGCTCCATACCCAGTGCAGAGCCCAACGCAGGTCTCGAACTTATGACCCTGAGATCAAGACCCTAGCTGAGACCAAGAGTTGGATGATCAACTGACTGAGCCACCCTATAATATAGTCTTTGTGGGCTTATCATCAAGCTCACTTGATTTTTTCCCTTAGGGTCTAGTGTGTTACTGGGGAAACAGCAGGACAAAACTATTAAGGAGAGGAGCCTTCTGTTGACTTCCATTTTAGCCCTTGTCTTAAAGCCTCTGGCCATGGGGACTTGCGATCAGAGAGTGTGTGCATTGGTTACAGGCTATTCTCGGGTCTAGCCTATGGTAGTGGCTGAATAAATCATATTTTTCAGTGAATAAAGTTTAACACAGAGTACTGTTGGGAAGGCATGGAGTGTATAAATGTGTAAATTCCAGGGTCTTTCCTATGGTTTTTTTTTTTTAAAGATTTTATTTATTTATTCATGAGAGACAGAGAGAGAGAGAGAGAGGGAGAGAGAGAGAGAGAGGCAGAGACACAGGCAGAGAGAGGGAGAAGCAGGCTTCATGCAGGAAGCCTGATATGGGACTCGATCCCAGGTCTCCAGGATCACAACCTGGACTGAAGGCAGCGCTGAACCTCTGAGCCACCCAGGCTGCCCCTTTCCTGTGATTTAATGCAAAGTTTTCCATATTGGATTTTTGCACAATGGACAAAACATAACCTAAAAGTAAACAAGTGCCAAAAAAAAAAAAAAAAGAGTAGTTGGAAATATCCTGAGTTAGTTGAAGGCATACCAATAGATGAGAGAGCAAATAACAAAAACAAACCAACTCCCTTCTACCCAACCCTACACAAATCACAATCAACAACAGAATGCACCATTGCTTTTTTCCCATCAAATGAAAATGGTTCCTCAAGGTTGGGTAAGAGACTATCAGGAGAATACTAACCTTCGAGCTATTAGTTTAAGATTAAATGGGTAACTCCAGTTTATAAAACCAAATTTATCTGTCATCTACAAAGTTCAAAGATTGAAAATTCAACTAACCTCAATGTCTAAATTTAATATCAGTAAGGATCAAGGATCAAACCAAGGATCAAGAAAAATATGAGTAAAGCCTGAAGTAACATTATTTTACATGCTCTTGATTTGGAAAATGCAAACTTTTTTTTTTTTTTTTTTTTTTTTTACTAATAAAGAGCTCTAGGTTGAACCTAGAGCTAAGAACGTTTTTATTATTGATGTAAATATGAAACAACAGTGATGATATACATTTTTGGAAAATGTTTGCTTAGCGGTCTAATTAAACAAGGCTGAATATTTTGCATTTTAATGCTCAAGAGAAAAATCACCAACTGTTTTATAGCATGCCTGGAATTTTAAATTTCATTTTCTGGTGCCAGATTGAAATAAAAATAGAAAACGTGATAAAGATTGATTTGATGTCAGAAGGGACATTTGCTCTTTAATTAGATTTCTGTAGCCCTAGCAGTTTTGTTGTGCCACCATTGCAAGTCCTAAAAAGCCTGTAGCACAACCAAACAGTGATCCTCATATCCACACTTTACTGGGAACTAATTTCATTTCCTGCCTGTCTGGAGAGGTATTTTCAACAGGCATCAATGTTTTTGTCTTCGCAACTGATTTATTCATCAATCTCAATGTGATTTTTTTAAACCTTTAAATTACACCCAAATCCTAAAGCAGCTGTTTATTACATGAGGAAATTGAAAATCTGTCTCTGTGATATCATACAAAGATTTTTTCTTAAGGTTATAAAGGAAGTTGACAGATATTAATGATTTTTTTCTTGTGACCTCATTCGACAATATAGTGAACAGAAAAAAAAAAAAAAAAGCAAGGAAACTGGACCAAAAAAAAAAAAAAATAAAGCAGCTCCATGGGTTTGGTGTATAAAATATTATTCTAGAAAAAATGAAACTATTATTCCTGGTGGACTATACAATCGTTTTTGTAGGATATATTCATTTTTCAGAAGGATAATAAAATAGCTAAAGTAATACTGAAATATGGGATTATTTTAAAAATACGGTAGCCATTTACTTGCTTTCTCTCTCTCTCTCTCTTTCTTTCTTTTTTTTTTTTTTTTCATGTGAACATGGTCCCTGCACCCGGAAGCAAACATCTTCAGGATAAAAACCAACTTTGAGAACTTGAACATTGGCCTGCAGACTGTTAAGGTTTTAATAAATTGAGTTACATCATGGCTGACAACTTTTTAATCCTGATTTTAGATTATCAACTTGTTGCAGATGTCAGTCTCTTGACCTGAGGATCCTACTTCAATGACCTGCCCATGACCCTGACCTCATTCCCCATGGCTCTCCCCTAATTCACTGTACTCCTCACTGGCCTCCTTCCCAGGTCCTGGACCAGCCCTGCTCATTACCAAAGGGGTCCTTCCAGCCTTAAACTCCTCTCTACTTCTGGCCTCTACTGGTTTTCTCTACCTACTCTTCCTACATCCATCTGTTCATTCATCCTATATCTGTCAGTCTATCTATCTATCTATCTATCTATCTATCTATCTATCTATCATCTATCTATCATGGAATGAGAGAGAAAGCAGGAGCGGGGAGAGGGAGAAGCAGACAAGCAGACTTTTTGCTGAGCAGGAAGCCCGACCCCAGGACTCTGGGATCATGACCTGGGCCAGAGGCAGATGCCTAACCTACTGGGCTACCCAGCACCCACCCCCATCCCAACCTTCTGATTCAGATAGGCTACTTTCTCTTCTCTGCCTTCACTTGTCTCTGCCAGCCCTCCACAAGGGCCTTCTTTATCCATTTTGGCTAAAGGCGCTATTTCTCTGCACAATCTGAAGTTTGAATTCCTGTTCAGTTTTTTTTTCCCCACAAGATCTTGTTAATTTATCTGTTTATTACCACCACTACACCACCACCACTCTCCAACTCTGATGTCAGCTGCGTGGGGACAGAGGCTTCATTACCTGTTCTCATTTACCATTTAATTTCCAGAGCTTAGACAGTGCCTGGCATATGCTAGGGGTTCAATTAATCTTTTCTAAATAAATGCAATTAAAAAAATGCTTCCAAAGAACTGAGATTCTACAAACTAACCTATAACATCTTCTGGTATTTAAACATTTCTGTTACTCATTTTTTACTTGCTTACTTGTTCATTTGTCCACTCAACAGTGATTTCACTTCACCCACTGTGATCAAGGCATTGTTAAAAGTGATGTTAGTCACTGTTGTCTTTTAGCTATTTACTCCGCATTTGAGGATCGTGCCATTTGGTCTTCTATTATTAATGTGGATTGAAATCAGGTCCTACCATCTCAGTAAGAATACTTTTTGAGATACACTAATAGAACTGACTTAAAGATTGATGAATTACGTGTCCAATGTAATCTGTTCTATTTTTTCCTATTCAGTTCTGATTCTCTATAGAAAGACAAATCTCTTGAGTTTTTACATGTGGCCTTATGTAATTCTGAAATGTCTGAAAACTACTCAGGATCACAGCTTGCTCATCCAAGGTGTTTGTATAGGTTGAGAAAGGAACCATCTCAGAGCAGATATATTAGAAGAAAGTGTCCTTTCTGGAGAGAGCTCTAGCCCTCAACTTGGTGGTGGGGACTGTGCTTTCCTTATTCTTTTCTCTGGGAAGAAACAGACTCATGCTAGAGCGTGGTGAGCAGAACACCTGCCCTCAGCCAGGCAGCACCACAGGCAGGAGTCAATCCAACAATGCAGGGTTGAGTTCCTCAAACTATTCATTCTTTACACAAACACTACTGGCTCATTCACATGCAAGGACACCCAAGAGTGTCCCTTTTATTGTAAGTGACCTCTGCTAGAAAGAGTGGAAATTTGGCCCTAGGAATGTCAGACACCACTTGGACAAGGCATGATGCCAGAAGTTGACTTTTCCTCAGTCTTCTTCCCTAGTGAATCGAGAGCTAGTCTGTTGAATATGGATAAGTAAGACATCAGAGCTTTATCAATATCTTTGGCTTTGGGACCAGGTAAGACTTTGGGCCATTTGCGCTCTATCATTTTAATCTTAGAACTAATGAGGATTTAAAGGCCAAAATCTTGGGAGACAGGTTTTCTAAGACAAAACTGGTCATAGTCTATAAGAATGACTGTGAGAGGAAGCAGGCCTAGCAGAGAAGAATCCAGGCTCTGATTTCTGAACAGACCTGGGTTTTAAATTCCAGCACTCTTATGGGCATATGACTTAACTCTGCCAAGCATGAGTTTCCTTGCTTGTAAAATAAAGATAATGCTAGTTCCTGCACTATAGTTTTTCTGAAATTAAACACAAGGTAAAGTAACATATTAAGATTTGCTATAGTCAGCTCTCATAAATCTTGCTTACAATATAATAAAAATAAATTTGGGGGGAAGCACTTGGGTAGTTGGTTAAGTGACTGACTCTTGATTTTGGCTAAGGTCATGATCTCATGGCTTGAGAGACTGAGTCCTCCGTGGGGCTCCACACTCACTGGGGAGTCTGCTTGAGATTTCTCTCTCTTCCTCTGCCTCTCCCCCAATTCACACTTTCTATCTGAAAATAAATAAATAAAATCTTTAAAAAAATAAATTTTGGGGTAGTATTTTTGGTTCTTTTTCTTCCTCTTCTCCACCCCACCCTGGTCCAACTATAGACTCAAACTCCACAGAGGGTTAGATATCAGTTCTCAATAGGAAGCTTGTGTTTGCATATTTATTTATAGCTTTGGGAACAACAGAGAAATTGGATTATAAAAGTGATAGATGAATTTGACATGATTTGTAGTTTTTACCTTGATTTACAGATTTAAAACAAGTTTTCAGGATTCTTGACTACTTCATGTTGAGTTTTGTTTGTACCATTTGCTCATTTTAAAATTTTAAAATAACACCAAATCCTAAAAGAAAATTGGACTTCAAAGGACAGTTAAGCTAAGATTGCACACAAATGGTTTCAGTGATTGTGGAGTATAGACAGAGAGGCTTCCAAACTTCCTGTGCTTTCTGATTTGTGCAGAAGCCATATATCCATTTTTAAATGAAACTCCAGTTAACATTTTTATTTCTTAGTACTTTAAAGGTTGTATCAATCTGATATTTCTGAACATCCAAAAACAATGGGTCTTATTTCATTTTGCAGCATTTATTGTATTCAACAGGCAAACCATGCAAGACTTTCCAAACAATTTTTTTTTTTTAAATGTAGAATCCTCAGGCCCAAAGAGGTCTTTAGTAGGAATTGGTGCCTCAAAATTACAAATGTACTTTACTCAAGGAGCAGAAAATAAGGAGGGTGATTAGAAATGTAATTTCTGGGCAGCCCCGGTGGCCCTGGGGTTTGGCGCCGCCTTCAGTCCAGGGCATGATCCTGGGGAACCGGGATCGAGTCCCATGTCAGACCCCCTGCATGGAGCCTGCTTCTCCCTCTCCCTGTGTCTCTGCCTCTCTCTCTCTCTCTCTCTCTGTGTGTGTCTGTCATGAATAAATACATAAAATCTTTTAAAAAAAAGAAAGAAATGTGATTTCTAGAAATGTGGTGAGAAGCCAGGGAGAGATTAGGAAAAGAAGAAGCAATCCATTGTTGTGATCGTATAATACCTAAACTCACCACCTGTAAATTACTATTTTTCAGAAAAGAAGCTATTTGTTGATTATCTTCCATTTACTCTCCATTAAACAGAACAGAACACACATATTCCCCCTCTTTTGCCAGAAGAGTCCAGAGTGCGAGCACATACCTGCTGCATGGTCGGTGAGTGTAAGGCAGACTGGACCTGCATGGGGAGCTGGTTCCCAAGGGGCTGCTGCATGGCGAGTGGCTGGTGCTGCTGCATGTTGAGATGCTGGTGAAGAGGTGGGCTGATCTGGAGGGGAGGAGGGGGGGACACGGCCATGTTCGCTATAGAGACAGTCACTGGCATTTGGTTATTCGGCTTGGGGGCTATGCTCCTGGGGAGACTGGGATGCATAGCAGTTAGGTGAGGATTCATTCCTGGTTGTTGGTGGTAGTGGGAACTTAGGTACAGAGCTGAGTGGGCCTGGCTGGGCCCATGGAACACTGACGGCTTTGAGTTGATCAGCTGGGGAGGTTGAGATGTCTTAACATCAACAGGTTCACTGTAGCTCTGTTGAGGAAACAAACAAGAGCAGAGTTCAGAGACGGACACACGGGCTGTTGACTTCTAGCAGCAAGGTGCTCAGTGAGTGTACGCGGGATCTCCCACGGGAATCAATACCTGTTACTCTTCTTGCCTCTTATCTAAGAAGTCCTCCACCATTATTTGTAATGCAACTTATACAAATCTGAGCTTAATTTGCCTCTTTGTGAAATCTAAAACGATCTCCAGGGCACCTGGGTGGCTCAGTGGTTGAGCATCTGCCTTCGGCTCAGGTGGTGATCCCCGGGGTACTGGGATCGAGTCCCACATCAGGCTCCCTGAAGGGAGCTTGCTTTTCCCTCTGCCTCTCTCTGTGTGTCTCTCATTAATAAGTAAAATCTTTAAAAAAACAACAACAACAATTTTCTAATGACATTTTTTTTTCTTTATCTAAATGCAATCTCTAACTTGGTGGCTTCTCTCAGCATGCAGACAATGAACAAAATGATGGTCGTGGGGTGGGGGTGGGGGATGTCATCAGTGCCTTGATCTGAAATACAAGTATAGCTCACTTGGAAAGTAATTCAGTTCAGGGGTTCTTTTATTGATTGTATGTTTCATTTTTTATGTTTCCTTTTTATATTCTTAAGGAGCCTTGGCCTAGATATTTGCACAAAGAAAACAAAGCTGGTTGATGGAAATGAATATGGGAAAAGGAGTTCTGAAATACCTTTCTGAAGTCATATAAAACCACATTAATATAGCTTCTCAGTAACCATAGAATTCATCTTGATTTTTTAAAGAAGTTGGTGATGAATTGTCCCCCATAATGAACAGGATAAAAATAATCTCTCTTAGAAATTTTTGACTCCATCAAAATTAATATAATTTTGCCCTAATTTTTTTTTATACCTTCATGAGGCCATTTCCTAATAATCTTTTCATTGACTTAAAAACTAGACCTATCAGTGGGAGCTGAAAAGAACCAAGAATTAACCCTGAAGTATTTCTTCCAGGGCAAGAACCTACCTCCTACTTTTGCTGAGAGGAAGAGGTTAATAAAATAAACAGGGAGAAGTGAAAACAGCTGGGGAAGGAACATAGTACCATGTCCTTCTGAAAAAAAAAAAAAGTTGCTTTGTCAAAACAATGTCTTGAGGATGCAAATATCCTTATTCTGCAAACTTGATATCATGCTTATTCCATTTATGAGTCAAATGAGTTCTTGGTACGGTCTGTGGCAGGGTTTTCTGAAACCCTCTTGCAACACGCAGCACCATCCATCAATGGACCTGCCTGTTAGGGACACTGGTCATCATGCAAGATGACCCGAAACACAACGTGGGAACTTCATTTCAAAAGTCAGCCTAGAACACTGCTAGCAGTGCAACTCATTGTTCCCTTAGTGTAGGAAAATGAAATGAAAACCACAATGAGAACCATGGTGTGTCTATGTGCAGACTCAGAAAGGTAGGCTGGGGTAAACCAATCATCAGCCCCTTACAGTCTCTCTCCAGTGGAAGGACACAACTGACCTCCATGAAAATATACCAAGCTATGGAATCTGGGGTCCTGGGAACCCCTCTGAAGAAACCTCTCCTTATAATATTTATCCCTGTGTCCATTTTGATGCTGTCTTATGAAACAGGAACAGACATTCAGACTCCCTGTCTTCTGTACTAACATTAAAAATGTCAGAAATTGTTCACACATATTTTTAAGGGATGGCTTTGGAAGAAAGAAGCTTTGTGAAATGCAGGACTTAAACGGTGCTTTCAATTAAAAAAAAAGTAGGTGTTTTTTTTTTTTTTTTTTTGCTTCCACTTAAAAATTCTTATTGCTGATGTGCAGAGTAGTGAACAATTCAAGGGAAAGGTCAAATAGGTTAATTCCGGCTGTGTAAACAGTGACTAGTTCTACATTAGAATAACATGTATTGCAGTGATATGCCTCAAAAATCATTCCATATATGCCAAGAAGATTATGTGTTGATTGTGTGTCTGTGTGGTTAAGTCATCCGGGAAAGTGGTTTCATTGTGTTTACTGCCTCCTCCTTAGCCTGCTGCACAAGGGCTAATTTCCTACTTAGTCACATGCTGCATCAAGTCCCTACAGGAAAAGAACTATTACACATGATAGATATCTATAAAATTTAATACATGTGAGTGCATCTTTATTTCTTGCTTTATAGATGTTTTTAATTTAAATAGAAGAAAAATCACTCACATGGCCCATACTATCAAAGCTCTGAAATACGCGGATTGTAAAATGTCTTCATGTTTATTTCTCTAGCCAATAATCACCTCGTTATCAGGCAATACTGTCCATATAGAGTTTAGAGAGGTCACCTGAACTTGTATATGCATGTGTGTGCATATAAACAAAATGCCCTGAGGTGCGTATGACATGTTGTTCAGACATAAACATACCAACATCCCGGGGATTACAGCAGTGTGATTAAATAAATATATTTGTTAAACTGAACAACCTTCAAGAAATAGACTTAGGCTGCATATAGAATAGAAATGACTAATCCTGGTGAGTCCAGAAGCTTGGCCAGCAGAGGGGTCAGCTTCGTGGGCCTGCGGCCAGTCCTGGCAAGAAGTTCCAGGTACAACACCCACGTCACACGTTGACACACACAGTTTCTATATTGTATTGGGAGGTGGGATTTGTGGAAAAATAAATGTCTTAGAAAAAACAAGGTACAGGATAAAACGTGTAGGGGGAAAAGCGAGTGCCTTCGGTATTCTAATGTGTGTTGTGAATCTTCAGCTGAGAATTACAGAAACCTTTTCTCAATGGGTCATTTCATGAGAATCGTCTTCAAGGGAAAACACTAGTTCAGAAGAACTAATAAATTACAAATACACATTTGAAATGGCAAATAGAACTACATTTCAATTTAAATAGTCCTCTCTTGCCTGAAATAAGCTAATTTCTGTTGCCTCAAAATGCATACTTAAATTACACAATCCAGGTGTAATATTACACTAATTTATAGTTTCATGATGCCTGGAAAACCATCTGCACAGTGTATTTCATATTCTAGGCTAAGGACAGTGACACAATTTCTTGAAGGAATTAGGAAGCTGGGAGCTTCCCAATTACAGCCTAGAAGAGCTAAGGCATGTACATATTAATGGTTTTCTTCAATGGCAAAATCAAAATAAATAATGAACCAAACTCTCCTGAATTCCACGTTTGGAATTATAGCATGTAGTCCACCATACAGAGAGATGATAGATTCTTTCAGAGATGGAGATATAGAGACATAGTACATAAAGATAGATTCCAACCTAATCTGAGATACTTTTTGCCAACCTCGTGAAGACTATTTTCTCACGGTAATTACACAATACATGTCTATCTGGCTATTTGTCATTTATCTTTTCCACACTAAGGCATGTAAAGATCAGTAATGCCAAACCTATTTCCAACTAGTACTTTTATTCCCTACACAGACTACCAGCAAATAAATAAGATTCCCCAAAATGGTAAGTTAAACAGCACTCAAAACATAATTTTTAATATGGAGGGAGAAAGACTTTTGGGAAGTTACATGTTTTCCCTATATTTTCTAAATTGTTGAATATGACAAGATGGATAACGTGTCCAGTGCCTAGCCATGTGCCTATCCACGATAGAAACGCCAGTAGAGGCTCTCTCCTTGTATTCTATCTTTATGACAATAGTCCTTCATCATCAAGGAAGGGATTTCTGTTATGGTAGAAAGTTGTATCTCTGTGTCACATGCATCTGGCATAGTGACAGGACATAGACAACGCAAACATGTTTGTTGAATGACTGAATGACTGTTCTTGAACAAGACTCCATGCTGTCACTGTTGCCCTTGCTGAAACTCCCTACAAGACATGCCATTCCTCTTCCCATTCTTCTTTCCTCACCCCAAAGGGATGAGGAAAGACCTGAAATCCTTGAAAGCTCACAGAATATCAGAGTGGTCTTTTCCACTCTTTTTGCTGTCAGCATGAACCATACGTTTCCAGTAGTGATGAGAAATTATAACACTCTGTCCTTTGGTTAGATACCCTGCCCTTTACTCTCCACTGGATCTGGGGTGGATGGTGGGCCACAAGGAAGCTATATTTTGAGATTTTGTATCTTTATGTGGCAAAAAACCTGCTTCTGGCTTCACTTCTGGTTAATTCTTAATCAGACTAATACAACAAACTGTCTATTAATTACAGAGCTGCTTTATTGCTTCGAAAGATAGGTAGAATAAGTTCATTTGTCACAGCAAAGTGCCATGAATTCATAATCTGATTAAACCGGAATATGAAGAAATCATAAATTTAATCTACTCTGTCACTTTCTTCTAATTAAACTATGAAAGTAAGGCTACAATTTTGCAAATCAATTAGATTGTTTATGAAGATCTCTATACCTACCATTCATAAATTAAAAGTGCTTTCTCAAAAAATGAAGTAATTTAGACTAGTTTCTATTTTCAAACACACTAACCACCTTTCTTTGGAGGTGTGTCCTTTGGGTAGGTCACCTGGCAAATGTGATTTTACCACTGTATATACACGACTGAAAATCTACCCCTGAATCTGGCATTTTTATGGGAGGAATGTGTTTTTCTATTAGTTTCTGAGTAAGTTCTATTTCCTAGTTGCTTTTAGACCACCGATTATGAAAGATGTTTTCTATCAGCAAAATGAGCGTGTGTGTGTGTGAATAGAGACCTTTTGGGTCTTCTCAATAGAATCTTCCACAAGAGATACAACTCTATAAACCTTAAGATACTTATTAACCATGTTGTTGATTATCTGAGATAGTTTCAATCCCATTTACTTTGTATAAAGCAGACAATACTGCATAGTGTATAAATGCCCCCATTCTGGGACGATAAGTGCTATAAAAATGAGACACTGACAAAGCAATTGTTATTTAAAATAGCAAAGTATAAACACAAGACATAAAACTCAGTGGAAGCAACAATATAGGAGTTGTTGAACCAAATCAGATTAATAGTCCATCTAATTTGATTCTTGTTTTCAGCACTGACCAATACTTGATGCACTGGAAATTAAACAAAATTTATGCACCTACTCAATTGTGCATTGTTACTTCCGAAAGGAAAATTCTTCCTGGGCCTTGCAGGTGATTAACTTACACCCTGAAGCATGAGATTTTATTATCTTTAAATCACGATCTGGGCTTACAGAGCTGCAAATTTTATGTTAACAGTCATAAAATAATCCATCCCATTTTCAAATTCAGACCCAGTATTTGTCTCAATAGCTCACCGTGGCATGAGTTCTGTAAGTTATTTCAAACAAAGGAAATCATTTCTCTTGAATTTATTATCCTTCAGTTGTACTTAATGTTGTGATTCTTTGGTATTGGCCATGGCAACAGGGAATTTTCCCAATTTGACTCAATCTTATCCTCCACTGTACATTTTCTAAAAAAGCTTCTATTGTCCCCTGTAACTTTTGGCACCACAGCTTAAGGTACAAATAGTCTCTTATCTGATGTGTGACCTTAGAGTCACGTCTCTGATTACTCTTAACTAACTAGAACATATTCATTCAACTGTTGTCTCCTTCCAGGTTGGCACTTCTTTTTTTTCTTTTTTCTTTTTAAATTTATTGATTTATTTTCAGAGAGAGAGAGAGGAAGGCCAGAGAAGGAATCTCAAGCAGACTCCCCACTGAGCGCAGAGCCCAACCTGCTTGATCTCACGACCCAAGATCATGACCTGAACCAAAATCAAGACTCGGATGCTTAACCGACTGAGCCTCCCAGGCGCCTCCGAGGTTGGCATTTCTAAGAAGCTGTATGCATATTTCAATAATGCTGCTTTTACTTGGGATATTTGGGAATTTCCCTACTGGAATTCTCTTTAGAGCCTGTGAGACCCTGTTTAACATATCCTCAGACAACTCTTTGTCTTTTGATGGTGAATTTGATTTTTGGAAACAGCTAATCGTCCCTTGAAGCCAGGTTTGCGGGTTAGATGTGGGTGATGTTTGGGAAAAAGAATGAGGTGTGAAAACAATGTAACAAGATTGATTTTCTAATGTGGCTCATAAACTTTTCCTGACTGCAGTTCTAAAAGAGGAGTTTCAAAAATCTTTTGAATTCTGGGAGCAATAATAAAATAAGTTTGTAGCCTCCCGAAGTGACTATTTTGAATGCAACACTCATTTTGGGAATATAAATTCTTGTCTTTGTGGTAAAGTGAAACTAGTTCCAATTGCTTTAAAGTTATACTTTCTTTTTCAGCATAATAATTTAGACTCAAGTCTAGGAATTCTTGACTCTATGGAAAACTATATATCCTTCCCTTCAGCTTTGTTTAATAGCCCAACCCCAATTATCCTAAATGATATGTTCAAGCCAGGGGGCTCTAGCCTTCATAATAGTACATACTCTTCATCCTTGGACTATTCTTACTCTCTAACAGCTCATAGAGACCATTTATTTCAATGAGGAAAGCTGTTTAGATGAGGTTTTTCAAATATCCTGATCATTTCTTATCTTTATAAAAGGATGTATCTATGAAGCAAGTTTTTCTTATTTTAATGTCACTTTTAAAATTCCTTTATATCAAAGCACTCAGTGGTTGAGCATCTGTCTTTGGATCAGGTTGTGATCCCAGGGTCCTAGGATTGAGTCCCATATCAGGTTCCCTGCAGGGAGCCTGCTTCTCCCTCTGCCTATGTCTCTGACTTTCTCTCTGTGTCTCTCATGAATAAATAAACAAAATCTTTTTAAAAAATTCTTTTATATCAAAGCAGACTTGAAGACAAGTTGAAAATATGAGCCAGCTAAATTTTCTATCACACACAAACTGTTTACACGTACCAACAACATAAAAAATAAAGTTGACAATAACACTAGTGGTAATAATAATAATGATAATAAATAGCTGGTATTTATTAAACACTTCCTGTGTTCAAGATCCTGACTCATGGAATTTGGACAGTGTTTCTTATTTTATCCTCACGGAAACTCTGTGATGTAGGTCCTATTGTCTTCTCTGTTTAACAAATGAGTAAGTTAGAGACCTCAAGCAGCTGAATAATTTGTATGAAGAAATGGAAGTTAGGAAGAGGGAAACCTGAATTTGAACCCAGATCCACCTGGCCCCAGGGCTTGTGGACTTCATTCCACTCTGAGAACTCTCGGTGTGATGTTGGTGGCATGTTAAGTAAGATTGGGCATGTCCTCATGGATGGGCCATAGACAGTTGTTGGTGGCACTTTAAAGGCCTTTTAATAGACTTTCCTTGATGCCCTATGCCTTAGAGATCTTTGCCAATCCTTATTTATAAACCTTTGCTTCCTGCTTTTAAATTTCTCTATGGAAAGAAGTTGCATACCCAGTGAATCCAAGAGTTTAATAATGTCCTGTTCAGATCAAATTCCTCCAGTTTGAGATGGTGTCTTTTTCTTGCTTTAGAGTCAGGAGCACAGGTAACCACAGTCCTAGGGCCAAAGCCTGTCATGGGCTTGAATGTGCCTGAGTCTGTTTTTCAGACTTAGGAATGTCAAATTCTCTCTTCTCAGCTACTACCTTCTGCCCTTTGTTTCTGTCACTTTTGTGGCTTTTTCTTCTGAAATTTCTTCAATTTCTCCCTTTAAATTATAGAGCCAAAGATGGCATAAATTATTCCAGGGTATGACCAGTGTCGTATTTGCCTACTCTGTGTTCCTATTCATGAACTCTTAGATTCCAATGTGCCCACAGAGCATAGTCTCAGAGCAGTCTCCTCAGCTGCTGGGGTCTGTCACTGGCTCTATGGGACCAGGTGATGCAACTGCACGGTTGGAAAAGCAGTGTGTCCCAAACACTCTGCAGGCCCCAGATTCCTCTGAGTGTCTCTGGCCAGCCCTTGGTAATGGGGAATAGGGAGTCACAGTGGGGGTGTGTGTGTGCGCGAGATTTGGAAAGCTCTACGCCTTCTACTCCTACTTTATTCCCCACCATTAAGTCAGGGCAGCTTTAGTCTTAGCTGTCTAATACGTAACAGTTGGCATACAATTTATTGGGGGATAACTACAATTTTATTGTAGTTCTAGAGATATAAATATTTGACAGTCACTCAGGATAGAAAAAAGCCTATAAGCTTTCGAGCAAGATGGCAAAGAGTTTGAGTCCTGTCTGCCACTTCTGCCACTGCCAGCCTCTCCGTTCTGTGGGCGAATACTTGATCTCTCTGCCTGGAGACCATCTAGAGAATGGGCTAAGTCTTATTTTGTAGGGTTGTTATGATAATGATGAGTAGGGATACATGGAAAATGCCATGCACAGTGTGTGACACACAAGCTACTCTGTAGCAAAATACTATTTGTATTTGTTATTATTATTGGAAACAATTCAGTATCTTGCCGAGAATGTGTCAGGGTTGTCATTTTGAAGTATGAAGGTTAGAATATTTATTTGCTATCACTGAGTGTTTTTATTTTTGGTAGATGTCAGTTTTATTCAGACCTGGAGTCACGTTAATTAATATGCTGGATTCCATGGTACATAGTACATCTAAGAGGGAATGTCACTAATTGAGAGGCGCATCGCTAATCCTATGACTCAGTTTCATAGGTGGAGCTAATGTTCACTGGCTGTTTCTATTTTTGATTATGTTCCCCAAGAAGCAGCTAATTTTAGCAGATAGTCTTTTCAAGCTTTTCAAGGACTGTGACACACTTTCCTTTGATCTGTACTCCTCTTTGTGCTCTCAGCACCTACGCTTGTGCCTGACACGGAGCAGGTGTTGTGCAGCCCCGGGTGGGATGCCGAGCATGGCCTGGAGTGGAAGCAGCAAGAAGTTGCAGACTTGACACGGCTGGAAATTAGCAAGGGGAGGATCTATTGGTCTAGGGGAGCAGAGCCCTATTTGGCGAAGTGACTGCACTGCATAGAGACTACCAAAATATGTAGCTCTGGAGGCGTAAATAATATTTGCCCACAGGAACTTAGGAAAATAGACATGGTACTTTGGTTAATACAGTATGTAATAGACATCAATGACCTTAGAAGTGAGAATGTCAATGCTCTGCCATAACTTGTGCAACAGGAGGTGTTTTTTTTTTTTTTTTTTTTTTTTTTTTTAGCAGGAGGTGTTTTAAGGAAGCAGGTCAAGTACACTGCTTGGCCCCCACGAGCAGCAAGGCCCAGCACAGGGGTTGAGGATGGTGTAGGTCAACTCCGGGCTCGGGCACTTGTTACCTGTGTGTTATTTTTCCTCTTTAGTGAAATGTTTATAATCAAGCTTGCTTTGCAGGATAAGGTGTGGGAATTGAGGGAACCTATGCACATAAAGTGATCTTTTAAAAATATAAATCCAGAGCACCTGGGTGGCTCAGTAGGTTGAACATCTGACTCTTGGTTTTGGTTCAGGTCATGGTCTCAGGGTCGTGAGATGGAGCCTCTCACTGGGCTCCGTGCTCAGTGTGGGGTTTGCTTGAACCTCTCCCTCCCCCTCTGCTCCACTTTCTCTCTCTCAAGTAAATAAAGTAAAATCTAATAAAATAAAAATATAAATATAAATCCTATTACCCATCCTCTACTGAAACCCACCCAATGGTTTCCTCTGTATAAGAGGAATCCAGCTACTTTCAATGCCCTGCAAGGTCTTGCTGGTGATTTGGCTCTCGAGCATCTTCCCAGCTTCACCTCAAACCATGCTCCCTTTCTTTACTCAGCTCCAGCCACTTCTGACTTCAGGGAGTCATTTCTGTCTTTGGAGGCTTTGCACTTGCTATACCTATGGTGTGATCAGCTCTCCCTCCTCTAGGCTCCCTCTGTGTCTTGCAAGCTCCTTGCCTTCCTTCGGCTCTCAGCTCTGAGGTCACCTCCTCAAAGAGCACTTTGCAGACCACCCTATTAGATCCTTTTCTTTCTTTCTTTCTTTCTTTCTTTCTTTCTTTCTTTCTTTCTTTCTTTCTTTCTTTCTTTCTTTCTTTCTTTCTTTCTTTCTTTTTCTTCTTCTTCTTTCTTTCTTTCTTTCTTTCTTTTTTTTTTTTTTTTACCTTTTAAATGCTTACATTCTCAAAGATCTTGGTCATATATTAGTTTATGTGTTCATTCTTGGTCTTCCCGACAAAACGGAAGCTTCTTAAATTTCAAGGGCATATCTGCTTATTCTCCATGGGACATATGTGCCTATTCTCCACTGTGTCCTCTGAGCCTAGCACAGTGTTCAGCACAGACCACATGCTTGGGGAAATTTGTCAAATGAATACATGAATAGTGGATGGAGAAAAAAAGCAGAGCATGGCTGGTACACTGTGGTTACCTGGAATTGTAACTATTATTATCATGTAGCCTTTTATGATTGTACCTTTACATCTTTTCGAATAGGGAAATAATTTATAATACACAAAAAACCTGTAACATTGAAAAAGTGTATGTGTGAATATGAATGCCTATTATTTTCCTTGTCACTATTTAAAATGGAAAAGAAATGGATTTTTTACATAAGTGTCTGTGTACAATGGAAAGGTAGGTTGGTAAATTTTCTGTATGTGCCTGCAAGGTTATATTGTGAATATACACTCACGTACAACATCAGAGGGCCATTTTTCTAACCTGGAGAGGGTATTTGCAATTTTCCTTCAATTTGTATACACATAATAGATAGTTGTACATAAATAGACATTCAACAGTTCCAGCAAAATTCCTACTGCCAAAGAGAAAAAAAAAGTCAGAGTAAGCTGTAAAAAAAGTGCTTGGTTTTTTAAATGTAGAAATGGCAATTCACAGCATTTATATAAATTGCCGTATACTGAGGGTTGCAACTCTGAGAATGAACAGTGAGAAAAGTTGCAGCGAAGAGCAAATCTGAGGACACTTGTTTTGAAAGTAAAGGCTTAGTCAGTATTATAACATTCTGGCAATCTGCATAACATGAACCAGAGTGCTTTGTATTGGGGAGACTTTATGTATTGATTTTCTCATATATAAAATGTTCTGACTACACTTCTATTTAAAATGCTCAAAAAAGAAACTTATCTTAGATGAAATAAGGAGAACTCATTTTTTTAAAAAAAATCCCTCTTACATTTGGGGCACCTTAATCTAAATAATACCAACATGGCTATTTAACCCAAAGGCTGAATAGATGTAATAATTTGTAACTCTTTTTTTTGTTATTGGATCTAATATCTTTTACTTCATGTTTTTGCTAAAATTTCACATGCATTCTGTGAATTCTTAAATATACAGAAATGAGAGATAGTATCAGCTGAAAATAAAAATATTTTCAAAAGGAGTTAGATAAACTAGAAAAGTATGAGATCCATAGTGAGATAGTATAGGAGAGCTGGAAATTTTAAGGTTAAATAATAAATAGTAAGTTTCCCCACCATGTCATACCTTAAAAATGGAACACAAAGTTGCATTAGACCAATAGTGAAAAGAAATTTCTCATACATTTGTATTTTGTGTTCTCTTTTGTTTTCTGCATCAATATATTCAGTGTATATTTTCCCTGATAGAAAACTCATTTATAGAATTACTTGAGAGTTGTTGGAAGAGGAATGGATATTTCTGGATGAAAGAGGAAACAGTTTTTGTGGGTGAATGGAATGAAGTCCAGAGCCACAAGCTACTCTGAGCCAAGTAATAGTCAAATTTGGACGTGATTGGATATCCTGTCAAGTGCTTACAGAATCAGCTCTGTCTCTCTGAGGTTGCCTCCCTAAGCAATCTGTAAAGGGAACTCTATCTTTCATAATCTGAGACCAAAGAGAGACAACCCTTGAGTATTTATCACAGAAAGGACTAGTGTTTAAGATATACATTCTAAAGCATAAAATATTTTTAAGTGGTGTTTTCATTTCAAATGAAATGCTGTGATTTTTTTGGGAGTGGGTGGGGGCAGGCTTACAACCTAATGCTGCTGTCATGAGGCAGTTGGCTTCTTCTCAGCTAAAGGCTGATGGGATGGGGTGTGGGGCAGGGGGCAAGGGGAAATTTAAGGGGAGGATATGGAGAAATAGAAGGTTGGCTCAGGATTAAGAATGTACTGTGACTAACCCACAAAACCAATAATCCACAGGTGGATGATATTTCACAGAAGGCCCAGAGGATGTCATTCTGGACTTAAGGTATGAACAAATATTTCCAAAATGTATACCTTAGTTTAGGATTTACTTTCTTTTTCAACAAGAAGATAGTGCAGAGATGCTAAAGTGATCTTTTATGCTTTTAAATGACCATTGTAGGCTTCAATAAGATGGCCACGCTCCATCCCAGTATTGCACAATTGCACGTTACCTTGGATACAAGGCTGGCTCTGTATGCTGCTAGTTGCTTCAGGTACTCCTTCTTTGCAGCCTCGGTTTTCTTTTTATAGACCTATAACAACAACAAAGAGTCTTAAATTAGAAAGTGCATCTGCTTTTGTTTCCAGAGAAGTACACTGTGGAATGATAATTGTGCGCGCACACGTGCATGCGCGCACATGCAATTATATCGTATAATAATATATATCTCCCCAAAGATTATGTTTTCTTACTGAAACAGATTTCTAAGAGGTATGGCAATAGACTAGATAAGAAGAAGATTAACAATAGTAAAATTTTCCATTTACATTAAGCATATGAAAGGATTTATCTGGGTTACTTTGAGAGTGGAGGTAGTTGGCTTAGAAAGATACTATTGATGAAGGTTCCCAGGGAAACCACAAGCAGATAAAGAAGTCATTCATATTTATATAATGGGCAGATAATTCTACAGTGCATTAAATTCTTGGTATATATGTTCCATGCTAGGCATAAAAACAAGGACAGGATTCAAAGATGACCAATTATGTTCGAAAAGTAAATCAAAGGAACAGTGACAAAGTTTGCAGGTTCATCACTATTTTAACATTTTGAGCCTTGAAGTCCTATTTTCAAAAACTCAGGAATCAGCTATGACAGTCAAAGACACATTTGGGAGTGGAATGGGGACCCTGAGTGGCCGAGGACTGCACTCATGCCATGCCGTGTAGCCTGCTCTGGTCATGCCCTTTCCAACGAAGGCATTGGATGACATGGATCTGTGGACACCTCATTGTGAAAAGGTACAAATGTTCTGAAATGAATTTCGTTTTACAGAAGCTTTTCATTTTTCAGAGGGAATCATCTTGAAAATAAAAGTAAAATCATCCTAAATTGAGCAAAAGTACTGAAAAATGACTTGCTGGTATGCTAAAGGTCACATCGCTAAGTTAAACAGAAAGGAGTCATTAGAGTCGAAAATGAAAGATTAGCAAAGTGAACACACATGGCTGTCGGCTACCATTAAGTTGATTCTTTCAAGGCTTTAGAGTCTGTTTTTGGCAATCTTTTGAAATCAGCCCTCAAGAATAAAATATTTTTCACCATTTACTGTGTAAATGGAAATGTATTTTCATCAATACAACTATTTTAAATTCCCCACATCTTGAATTTGACAGCAGGGAATGAGGCTTGGCTAATATTTTGTAATGCTGAGCTCAAAAATAGACACAGATCAGTATTGAAAAGTGGCTTTAGAATTAGTGTAGTTAAATATAAATTATGTCTAAAGACCAAATATCTGCCCAAGTCGGCAGCAGAGGTCAATTTACGGTTTCTAATGCCAAAGGTGGTTTGCTGAGCCTGGTCCACAACTGGGAGATTCGAGATGTGAGAGATTATTGACTCATGAATATATTAATTAGCAGAACATTTTACTTAAGGTAAGCAAATGACTAACCTTGTCAATAAAATTATATAAGACACTATGAAATGAATTTGTTAATTGGTTTCCCAATTTTGGGAGGTCTTCAGCCTAGATTCTATCTATATTTTGATAAAATAAAAGGCAATCATAATAAGACAATTAAGAATTCATACAATATTATTATAAACCATTGTGCCAGCTTTACTAAATATAAAAACAAAGAAACTTAAAAGAAGTTTGTTAGTAAAGAGCCAATAAATTCCTTGTTTCAAGTATTCTGAATTCGCTGAGCTAATTATTGGAAGTCAAATTCGGATTTTTTTTGGGGGGGGAAATTGACATGTGGAAACAAATACAACAAATGCCTTTGAATAATAATGGTCTGTGTATATATTACATGCCTTGGTTCAGCCACAGTCAGAAACACAGAGCTCTCCTGCTTCTTATTGATTTCTTTTTTCCTTGAGAGACAGATTTCTGTTTATAGTTCTCCTTTCAACCTCTTCTCCAAGACATAATTTATAATTAATGATCTTAAGCTGACAATGTTTACATATACTTTTAATACCTTAAAACTGTTTTTGAGAGGGTTTTCTCCCCACACAGAGAGATGCTATTTAGGACTTTGAAGCAAATATTTAGTAAATATATCTTCGATGGTAACACGCATTTGTACACTGGAAACATTTCTAACATGTTTTTATTAAAAGGCTACTCCAGGTGACCCCCAGACAGCTAAAAAGGGTTCATTTAACTTCCAAAGGCAGATATAACAGAGTTTGGTCTAGAGTGTTGACCAAAGCAACATATTCTAAGTAGCAGTAGATAAGATGGTGGTGTCAGATGGCCTGATTAGAGCATCTGCCATCTTTCTAGCATTTGGTTTCCAACCGAAACAGCAAGTGTTACTCCAGTGCTATCCCTTTGCTGGGCTCCCAGGAGTTAACATCACACAAAGTGTTAACTTTCCTGAAAGTTGTTGATTAACAACCACTGGAGAAAGGTGGCTAACTCAATATGTTTCGGGCTGGATATGTGCCCCCTGATTTCAGTCTGGGATCGATGTTGTTACAGGATACCTGACTAGCATTCAGAGTGCCCTGTTTTCTAGAAATGGCTCCCTATTGCCTATTGATGATCGGCTATGTGGGATCATCACAGAAGTGCCTACATACCACTTTAGAAAAGAGTAAACTCATCATGCCATATTACGCGGATTGATGGGTCTGCTCTTTCCTGCATAGCTGCAGATGTTCAGAGGGAAGATTCAAAGGGTGGTCATTTCAAGAGGTATATATATCTCTGTAATTGCGGTTAAAGGGGAGTAGCCCAGAGTGAAATTAAAATCTGAGGGGGTTTCTCTGATGGTAACTTAGACCTTCACCTTTGAGAACTACCTAATGGCTCCAATATTATATACTGTGTATGTCTTGCTCATGCTACCATCTAAAATTGCACATGGATGCTTTCTGGATTCTATAGTTGATGGCCATGTCTGAGGAGAGGCTCAAATGTATGAGAGAATGATAAAACCTGTGAGGATTCCACATGCAGGTGAAGTAGGAAACCCTTACTTTAGAACAGTTATTTAAAAATGGTCAGGAAGGAGTTCCTCAAAAATATTTCCAAGCATCTATTCACGGATGGAGAGTCTCCTACTTGCAGAAACCGAAGATGACGCTGACGGTGTTTGGCTACGAACAAGCTCTGCAATGATCAGACCTTCTAATCTAGAAGGATGGGTCTGATTTATGTCAAAGTTAAGTTTGGGAAAGAAACGGTCTCTCTCTCAGGGAAAGACAAATATTTTAAAGATATGTGGTTCGTACAGTAAATATTAGTACTCAGTCGAGCTACAAAATGGCTTCCAAATGGTCTACAGCTGTTTGAAATAAAGTGCAAAGTTGGCCAGATGAGGATTTAAAAATCATAATACATCATTTATCATTTTCTCCAGCTCATCCAAACACTTTTGAATTCATCCTGTCCTGACTTAGTTATATGCTGTGGTTTGTTATTCTAAGAAAGCTACCATATCCTATCTAAGGACTGCATCTTAGTGGTTAAACTAAAACATATATAACGGCTAATCTAAAACATACGAAGATCGACATCAAATAGCAATTCTAGAGGATCCAAATCCTGTTCATCTAATCTGGTGATTCACTGAATCATTTTTGAAATGCACTAAATACCAGCATGGACACATGTTTTTATAGGCTGTTAATCCCTAATTAAAATCAGCAGTTCAATATCAGTGACTATGATAAACTCAAATAGAAAAAGAAGTCTAACATAACCTGTCTTTTTTTTCTTTTTTTTACGTTCTGCTCCTTCCCCAAACAAACCATCCATCTAACTCATACAAAAAAGGAAAATCTTATAAATACCATTTAATTCCTTCTTCCTTCCTTCTTTTCTGCTCTGGCCCTCAGTTAATCTCTATAGTCATAGTTTATTTCAACCAAGCCTTTACAGTAATAATAAGAAAAAAAATGTGTAATTCTTCCAATTCTGTATTCTATTCAAACACTATAAAAAAAAACTTAAAAGGCATTTTTCTTTTGGTTGACTTCAAATGTAGGGTTTTTTTTTCGTCCCCACTACAAGTTCATATTTATAGAAAATGCTTAGAAGTACAGTTATGTATAAGAAATAATAATTTAATCACAATTCCCCACTGTATCCTTTAGAAATTAACGTTTACAGCTTCTTTCAATGCTGTTATTATTTAGGACAGCTAGAGCAAGTGCATCTGTATTTTATATAGAACTTAGTACTTAAATGTGGTTACATTTCCATCATGTGTAACTTGCTCAGCGTTTTCTTAAGCATTCCAGAACCGAAAGACATTTATAAAGTAGTATTCAGAGGATTGAAAATATTATACAATGTGACAAAAATCTTGCTATCAATTCTTTTGCTGACCATCTGATCCCTCCAAATGGTCTACACAATAATGGTGTGATCTCCTTATGGAATAGTAGGCAAGCTCTTTGAAAAAAAAAGGCTACAAAATGTATGTGTCGATTAAATGAGGGTGACTGGGGCAAGTATGATGTCGTTCAATCACACTGAACTATACATTGAGTGCCTACTATGTGCCTGCTGTGATGTGAGGAACTGAAGTTACAGAATCAAAAAAAGGCATTAAAAACATGCCTCTAATTGTGTGCATTTTGTGTGTCAGGCTCTATCTCTAGTCTTTTAATTCTTTCAACAAGAAGGTTGCAATGGTATTATTACTCTGATTTTACAGATGAGAAAACAGAGTAGAATGGATAGTCACTTTATTCACTATCCTACAATAAATATAGCAAAACCATGTGGTGAACAAACTTGATCCAGTATCACAGATCCACCTTCATTTACTCGAAGGCTCCTCCGAGCTGCAGAAGAACTCCCCTTGAAGAGTCTCTCTGACACTCAACTGCACTGTCTACAGATGACGCCCCCGTAAACAGAGCAAGCCATGCTTGGGACATAGTAGGGGCTCAGGAGATGTGCATGATCGAGTATAGAATCTCCAGTGCCAGGTTCCTCCTTTTGTGAGTATAGGCATGAGAGAGCATGATAAAGTTCTGAATTGCGTCTTCTACACTAAAATGCACACCAATGGAAATAGAGGATTTGATATACAGACATCCAACCCACCCACTGGAGTATTTTCTTCAAATTCTCTCTCCATCAGTGTCATGGAAGCTTTCAAGCGAGATGTCTGCTTCCACCGTAGATGAGCATAGGCGCTTTCTACGTGTGTACTACGTAGGTTTACGCCTGCAGGCAATAATCCCATTATATGCCAACAATGATATGTATACGTACACACCTGCATTTGGGAAGTAAAATACGCTAACCATTTCATGTAATAAAATTATTAAAAGGAACCCCTCAGTTTCAACATTTTTATGAGTCACACTTTTCTCCTATTCTACAGTTTATATCTGAACAATGGTTTCACATTTTTTACTCCTGGTTGAAAGGAAAAAAAAAAAAGGAAACACGCATACTGTTTACAAGGAAATGGCTAAGATCAACACATGTGTGAGTGTTACAGTGCAACGGGATTTTAGTTGACCTTAAGTACTGTTGACGTAAAATCCAAATTTTATCAGAAGATAAGGGGGGGGGGAGAAACCCCGGCAGCATTTATGTAGTGGGTGTTTGAGCACCAATGAGGAGTAAATGATTTGATTCCATGGGCTCAGAGGATTTGTCAGCTGCCTCATAAGTATAATTCTGGCTCTTCATCTCCCTGCTGCTTCTAATTTAGCAGGACAGGCTCATAATTGAAGCAAATTAACTATTTACACTTGCCACTTCTACCAGGGGAAGAGGACACAGCAGCAGGAAAGAATGAGTAGGAAATTACATTCTTGCCACTTGTGTCAGACCTGCCCTTATATAAACACATTAACAGTAATTTCATGAGGCGTCAAACATAGGAATAAATACTGAGGGATAAAATAATGAGGTGTTGCTATTGAGCTGAACTGCTATGGCTAATATCCTTGGATATGAATTATGCATCCTGAAAGAAGGCATATGTTGCAGTATTCAAACAGTTTCCCTGCAAGTGAGATCTGCTCATTAGGCTCTGGATCTGGAGGTAAATCTACGCTCCTCTTCCATGCGCGGCGGGACTGGCGTTTACAAAAATACACTCCCTGGGCACCGAGGGCTCTGGTTTCTCCTGAATATACCAAACTATCTGAACAGGCCTTCCACTCCATTTTTAGCAGAACAGCATGTTTATTTAGCTCTTTGGCTGAAGCTTTAAAGCCATTTAATGTAATGTAAACAAGAACATTTTGTTTGTAATTTGCTAAATGTATTACAGCCCGACTGTGTCTCCAATTAGGAACTTAAGGTTCATTTAGTAATTTACATCTGGTTCTGATTTAAGGTGACTTTCCCTTTCCACTTAAGAGCTGCCTTTCCGTGGCTCAAAAGGACCCGAGAACCCTTTTTTAGTTCCTTGGACCAATCCCTCCTGCTTCAAAGCTGGACGGACTCTTTAATTTACTAGGCCTTGATTTGTGCTCTATTGCCACCGTGGACCTAGATCTTTTACTCCGGTGACCGGAATCAGAGAATTCAGAAATAACGGGGATAGACAAGAAATTTAGCTGAAACCTCATAAAAAAGATGCTGAGGGTGGCTGAAACTCCAAGGAGCCTAATACAAAGGGCGTGATATTGTTAAGTTATTATTTTTCACTCTCTGTAGGTTCCAGTCAGTGAAAGATAAGTAGCAAAGACCAACATCACAGCAATACTTCTGTTTTATTTCCCTTTCTCCATCTGGTGCCTTCTGAACGACTCAGTCTGCTTCTGAAATGGGCTTTCCATTGTCTTACGATTCATTAGCATTTAAAACCTCCGGTTGGAATCCCAAACACAATTCTGCTTCCATTCCAGATTCAGCACCATCTTCCAAAGTATTAAAATGGGGAGATCTCTGATATGTGAAGTTTGTTCAGTGGCTTTGGTGGGAATGATTCATAAGGGAGGTTTTGTGCTCCTGGAGGATTTTTTATCGCTTCTTTCAGCTTCCTTTTGATTTTTCTTCTTTGAGAGATTCTTCACAGAAACCAAAGTACATACAGTTGCTCACTCACCATGGATTCTGAAAATAAAGATCTGCCCTTCTGCAGTGGCTTCTCTTTCCCGCCCATCCTCCACAAGGAGGAAGCATGTGATATAAACATACAGCAGCTCTATTAGTCATGTTCCCTCTGGCTGTCAAGAAAACATTCAATTGTAATCTCGCTAATAGCTGTTTTTCCTTAAATATTGTAATTTTCTGAGCCCCTAATAAATCATCAATAATTTTGTCCATTTTCCCCAGTTTGTGTTTACATTTGTAGCTGTTCATAATTGTGGGCTATTATGACAACAGGATTTTTGAACAATTGTGGCACATGCAACGCTAGCTTCTACCGAACCAGCTGCCTACACAATGCCAATGACATCACGTGGGGCTCTTGTAACACGCCTAAATTTTGAACTTTAATGGCCTGCCTCTAATCTGCTCCAGCAACATTCCTTTAAAAATACATAGCAGTATGTGCCCTCCCAAATTTGAATATTAAATGAGAGTAGAATACAATTAATTTAAGTTCGAAACAGAGATACTATATTATGTTGGCACAATGAGTCAACATAAAGGGAAAGAACAGGTGGTAATACACCATAATAACACTTTGGGATATTTTGCTAAAATTCTCTTGATGCCCAAATGTGCACTCGAGGCAGGCCTGTTCGCTTTGCTGGCAACTCTTGCAAAGTGTGGGAGAAGCGCTGCCACAGAGCAGCAGAGCAATGGCCCATCTGATGCAGTATGCTCCCTTTTGTAAGCTCAGTGCCCGGTATCATTCATTTGACCCTCTCTCTGCTTGTCCCCGGGATGGGCCTGCATCCTCTGCATATAACATCTCATTTTTGTGTGTATAACAGATCTCATTTTTGTGTGTACTCTTCAGCCTTACTCTCTTTGGTAAGCAAGATCACCTTGTAAGAGGGAAGGATAAGCTATGCTGAACTCCTGCTAAGTCAAAGGAGCATAAAGGATGGGGACAGCCATCACAGAGTGACCCACACTGCTCCCAATACTTCGTGTTCATAATGGTGCTCCATTTTTAAAATATCAGCTTTGGTTTAATAAGAGAAAAAGAAAGTTATTTTTATGAAGTTATTTTCCTAAACAATCTTGGCATAACTTTTTAACACTTGGATTCTGATTATGAAATTGCTTTATAATAACCGACGAGCTATACTGGCCGTTACAGAACTTCATCCTTTATTTGTTAAACAAATTCTTTGCCCTAACCCCAACTATTTCTGTGGAGAGAGAACCTAAAGGTAGACTCATTAAGAGTTACTTACTGAATTGGAAATAAGGTGCACAAGAGAAAGAGAAAAACGTTTGTCATCACACGCATACAATTAGAAATCCTTAAATGTTACATCATCACTATGATCCTATCTGCATTAGAAAGCCTTGGCCCCAATCTGAAAGGCGGTATGGGACAACGGGAGAGATTTTCCCTTTTAACATGACAGTCGAGAATAGTGAATCTCATATTCTATGGTCACACAAAAAGAATGTGGAATATTATCTTAATGTTTCCCCTCTTGCTATAATAAAAATAAATGGCCTTATTATAATAGAATTAGTGGGAACAACCTGCAGCTTTGTATTTGCTGCCTTGAGGAACTACCTGATTTTCATCCTATGAATGCTATTATTTTCCTTCGGGGACATGGGTGTAGGCACTGACGTTTAACATCGATAACGTGAAGGACCAGTCATATGCCTCCCCCTTTCAAACTATTGGTCTTAAAACCACACGAGTTCCTCTAGCAAATGGAGGAAATAATTAGGGAAAGGTATCTGGGGTCCAGGAGATGGATAAGAGGAGTCAGATGAGTGATAGCACAGGCTACTAATGTTTTGTGGAATAAGAGTCGGTAAAGTGGAAGCAAAAGGAGCACGTGTGAGCCTTCGAACGACACTTCCAGCTTAGATGCTGAGTCCCAGGTAAAGAGGAGGGCTGAGTCTTCGGAGGGGAATCCTGTATGTCCTCTGATGGGTGAGACTTGCTGCACATAATCCCGAGGGAGAGCGATCACTTTCAGAATGCCTCCTCCAGGAAATTTTATCTCACCAAGCAAAAGAGTTTATAGTATCAAAGCCTGGTGCCTGTCTAAGAATATGCACAGGAGTGATCAAAGTCGTGAGAGGCGTATGTCCTGGTATGTGGCGTCAGGGGGTGGAACTGTGAGGCATTAGGATTCCAAAATCTGGAGCAGGGATAGGGTTGGGATTCCTGGCCTCTATTCACTTGGTTACTCATTCAGCAATGCTCTACTGAGTGGAAGAGTGAAGTCACTGTAGAATCCCACCATGAATGTCCAGCATCAACTGGGAACCACATCACAGCTTCAGGAATGTGAATTCAAATTGATCCATGTTAGGAGAGAAAAATCAGCTCTCGAATCCCGAAACAACTGTATTAGGTTTTCATTAGAGTCACAAAACACAATGTCCACTACTCTCTTCCTAGTGAGATGGATATTTTAACTGAGGGCACAGAGAATGTTTCAGTGGTGTGTTTTCTGTCCTGGAAGATGACTCTTGCATCATAACGCTCCACATGGTAGGCCTGTGCTTTTCTATGAACCCATCCCTGAGACGGCAATCTTGACAGAGACATTAAGAAAATGTGTAGAGATTTCAGACTGTAAAAGGTAGCTTTGGCTTACAGAAAAGAAGGCCTGGGGAGACCTGGGGGCGGGGTGGGGCCGGTTCTTTGTTCCTTAGCAACCGGTTCTATCATTTCCACTGTTACTGATTTCATAGAGTGATAAGTTCTAGTCACAGTAATTCCATGTACCAGCCAAATCATCTTAGACAAACCGTTCAACAGAATGAGGGACTTGTTTTGTCTGCTAGATCTCCAGTGTCTAGAACACTCCCTGGGGCACATAGTAAATGCTCAACACACACTCATTGAATGAATACATGGATAAAGTTAACTACCTGGCTCTATTTCATAATCTACAAAATTTAGATAAAAGTATCTATGAATATTCAGCATCTATGAGTATTCAGCAGAATAAATGAAAGGAATCAAATGTGAAAGTGTTCTTCAAAGAGTGAGAAACTATACATTTAGCCGTTGATCGATATTCACAACATATAGGTACTTCTAGATGTATATAGCTTTGAGACTTTCTGTTTCTTACATTCTTCCCTGGATCTGATAAGGAAACATAAAGGCCTCTATCAAGAATCAACTAGGAGATTAGTACATCATTACCACCGGTCAGTATTCTGCAACAGCTACAGCTGCATTTATGTGGTTGTTTCAATGACTGTAACCTGATGATGACGCTTGTCTATTTTTTTTTTCTTTTTGACAATGAAATTCTAGATGGTGACAATGGCAATCTGGTTTAAAAATATGGGATCAATATTGTTTCTTTGTTGAAGGGGGGCTACATCTGTGTACTGAACTGTTGGCTCTCTCTCCATGATTCCCATCCTCCTCAAGATCTGGGCTGCTTATGCTGTGGCTGAGATGCAGAGTGTTCCATGTGCCCCCCTCCCCCCCCAAGCATGGTCCTCACATCATGGCAATCTACACCAGAAGAAAATAACCAGGCATCTGGTCCCATTTAACACAGCCTAGAAATATGGTATATGTGGGATTGAATAACATGCTCTGGTGGTCTTTAGGGAATGGCTAAGGGTAGAAACCCTTAAATCTGAGGTTCATTTAGCAAAGAGCAAAGAGGGTTTTGATGACCAAAGGGTAAATAGTAAGTGCTAAAGAGAAGTGTGGACAGTTTTCAAAATACTTTCTGTATTTTTTTTTTAAGTCTTTATGATCACATTGGCAACATTAAGGCATGATGTAATCCTGGCTGGGACATATAAAAGTCCTTCCAAGAGTAACTACAGTATATAAACCTTGAAACAAAGGAAACTAACATGCTATTTATGAAGACCAATAAAGGAGTATAAAAATATGTGAAAGTCTCCTGAAGTCTGGTTCTGATGGGGCGTATTCTCAGTCTTTGTTCTGGCATCTGAAAAATTCACCCACAGTCCTCTGAAGCCATTTTTCTAGAGTGAATATACACTTTCTTAAAACATGTCGATTCCAACTCCACTTTGCATTTTTTCTTACCTGTTTTTGCTCTTCTCCTAAACCATCCCACATTGAAGCCACAATTTTAGAGACTTCACCAAAGGTAGCATTTGGATTTTGGCCCTTGATGGCAGCCTGAGTATCACGAAAGAACAGCGCATAGGCAGACACAGGCTTCTGGGGTTCATTGGGGTCCTTCTTCTTCTTCTTTTTGGGGGTTTTGGGCTTTTTCCCCATGTCAGAGGCAGGTCGCTTCTCTCCACCATTGATCTGAAATAAACATCAAAAATTAGAATTACAGAGGAGCTAAGAAAATTTGGCAATAGGACATCTTGCTCTCCTTTGAAGCTTACACAGATATACTCTCCCACACTCATCACACAAACACAGGCATTCCTGGGGGGCCCTTGGTTTTGTTGGTGTTGTTTTTCAGGCCAAACCAACTTCATATTTCCTGTAGTTTTCATATTTATCCTTCTTTAAATCTAATTTACATAGCTTTAAAATAGTATTATCGGTTCTTTTTATAATATTATTATACCACTAAATATTATCCCTTACCTGTCAACTCTTCATTTTTCTCATTTGGGTTGCTGAATGACAAGTGGCAGTGGATTCCCCCTATTGTATGAACAACCTATCTTGTTTTTTTCTGGGGAGTTTATCCTTTTCTTCCTAAGTATGACTTTAAAACCATGGTGGGTAGGATGACTGGGTGGCTCAGTGGTTGAGTGTCTGCCTTTTGCTCAGGTTATGATCCCAGGGTCTTGGGATCCTGTATCAGGTTCCCCGCAGGGAACCTTCGTCTCCCTCTGCCTATGTCTCTGCCTTTCTCTGTGCGTCTCTCATGAATAAATAAATAAAATCTTAAAAAAAAAAAAACCCCACAGTGGGCAACATGTTCCATAAGTTGAATGGCTTTTGATGTTGCATTTAAAGTCTATAGGATGCTACTAGGAAAAACTAGCAATGCTCATGGCTCAGTGACTGGCATAATTTAGGCAGATCAATGCTGCCCAATGGAACCTTCTGCCATGAGGGTAAATTTCTATCATCTGCACTATTCAAAATGGTAGCCAGTTGCCACATGTAACTAATGAGCACTTGGAATACAGCTAGGATAAATAAGGAGTAAAATGTAAAGTTTTATATCATTTTAATTGCTTGAAATTTAAATAGATGTGGCTAGTGGCCCTCATATTGGAAAGTGCATGTCTGGAAACTAGGTTCCAGATTCTAGACATTTCTAGAACAGCTTTATACTCAAGTTTAAAAGTTGGTTCTATTTTCACCATTGTCCTCAAGTATGAATATCTGGGTACTTTTCATTGTTATTCAGATGCAAATGGGAAAAAAAACATTCAGTGCCACTGAATGTTTTGAAGACATCTGCATTTGAATATGACCTTTGATATTAACTAATTACATGTGATGTCACTGCACTTGTATAGAATCAGAGATTTTGGCTTGGATTTCTCTCTAGTTTTAAAATTCTGTGAATCTACATGAGTAGCAAATAGTACTGACTCTGTTGGAAATCTTCTCCTTATGCTGCTCCTGACAGAAATGTGCAAATGTGCACGGGCCCAATCTCCTGATGACGCTGCCATTATCACATGAGGTACTATATCCTCACCTTCTGTTGTTGTTACTTTTGTGCTCTCTGCAAACATATGTACAAACACTATGTAGGTCATTCCAACAAACTGCTAGACAGGGTAGGGTAGTTTGTGTAAAATGACTGCCAGCAATGGGGAGCCAGCATGATATCCAGTGGGTATGCCATCAGAGGGTCTAGACTCATACCTTCTTTTGCTTTCTTTTAGCTGTGTAATCTTGGGGCAAATCATATCATTTCTCTGGGCCTCAATTTTCTCTACTGCAAACCAGTTGCAGTACCATTTTTGATTACTGAGAAGGTACATATTTATATTCATTTAAAACTTGAAAATGATATCACAGTGTTAATTATGACATGGTAGAAACTTAAAAACATCCACTGAATGAATGGAAAGAAATGACCTTAATATTAATTTGTGATGCCATATGGTCATAGTTTAAAAGATATGTTCCAAGTATCAAAGAGAGACATAAAAAAAGCTACATGAATACTTGGGCTTTTGTTTTTACTGAGGAAGAGTTAAAACATTATCATTTTGAAATTGTCTACTGAAGGAGATCACACATCTCCCTGGGCACAGGATGCTTTGAACCTGGCCAACTAAGGCAGATTAATATTAGAAGAGAACTTCCCTAGGAGGGATCTGAGAGGCGATCCTTTGAAATTGTTGGTCCCCATGTAATCTGGGAGAGGTCCAGCATGTTTGGACAGAGTTGAGAGTGGCAAACTAGTGTTAGCTCTAAATTAAGCATGTGGGCAAGACTGGCCTAGAACAGTGGCTTTCAAATATGGCTGCCCGTTAGAATCACCTGGAAACTTCGAAATAATACCTGGATATCCAGACTTCACACTAATTAACCAGAATGCTTATGAATAGGAGACAGTAGCCTCAGACTCACCCTCAACTCTAGGGTTCTAACTGGTATTTAAATACTTGAAAAACAAAGCAAACAAAAAAGTAAAATTTCTCTTTACACCTGTATGCTACAGCTCATCTCAGTGTGCCTTCCTCATCATTTAGCTCTTTAAAACATCCCCAAGGGACACTTCTCTAACATCAGTGGACTATTTTGTCTTCCCCTTACTTGATTTCTCTCTGTGAATGCCCTCTCTTCTAAGGGTTCCATGACATCACAGTCCCTGGGTTTTACTCCTACCTCGCTGGCCTGTTTCCAGAATCATTTTTTGGCTCATCCTCTTCCACCCAGCCATTCAGTTGTAGCCTTCCTGATGTCTTTTGCTGTCTTCTCTTGTGAGTTTGTACTTAAGTAATCTCACAGAGACACAAGGTTTCCATTATCTTTTGTGGGTGGCTGACGGTCAAACTCATGTTTCTCCTGAATTTTGAATGCATTGAAACAGCCACTATTGGACATCTCTATTTGCAAGTCTTATTAAAGTATCTTAAATACTTTAAGAGTCCAGTTTGTGTTATTCACATGTATGGTTCTGTGTATTTCCTTGATAGCACAATTTTGTAATAAATTTGATACAAGTTTTTGTATCAAATTTGTAATTATATAATAATTTATATGTTAGATCCTCTCTCACCCAGAGTATAAGCACCGTTAGGGCAGGTCCATATGTGATTTTGCTCACTAGCACTTATCATGGTTCCTGACTTATAGTAAGTGATTAGCATTTTTTATAATAGTAATAAAAATTACAATATAAAATAATAATATAATTTCAAGAATGAATGAGTCAAAGCATAAATGGTTTCTGTTACAGGAAATTAAACCACGCTGATTTCCTTGAGAACTTTAGGACAATAATCAAATATGTGGTAAGACAGAAAACACACACACACACACACACACACACAAAGACAGAAAACACAAGTTTTCTAAAATTTTTTAAAAGTATTTGACATGTTAACAGTAATGTCTCTGGGTTATAGACAGTGTCTTTATGGTTTTCTTCTCTGTATTTTTTATAAGATCCACGTTTTATAAACATGACTGTTTCCATATTCATAATATCAAATATTTATTAAAAGAAAAGTAGAAAGGAGTCAACAAAGTATACCAAGAATAATAGTAAAAGTAGAGGGAACATGATATTAGAGATCATATTGCATCACGGATTGGAAATATTTAAAAATAGGGAATAAAGTGTAGGAAAATGAACACTTTTCCATATGGATTATTACCTGGACTCCTTTCAAATTTCAATAAAAAAATTAGCAAGCTAACATATAAAAACCTCTTTGATTACAGATTCTATCAATCTTTTTGGAAAATAATCATATGTCACTCACAATAGTAAATATCCCATGATGCAATGTAAATGTACTTATTAAAAGATTTTCCCAAACTATTTAAATAATTTCCCTCCTCCACCATCCAAAATTGTTTTTGAATTACTGATCTTCATGTTGCTTTCCTTTTTAAATTGTTATCTGGATGATAGGATACAGGTTTTAGATCTGCCTAATGTGTGATGCTGTGCTGTAACGGAAAGGAGAGTTATGCTCTTGTATCTGGCTCTGCATGGCTCTACTGTCTAGGGATGACCCAAGGAAGCAGGATAACCTGTAAATGCCAGTAGGAAGTTCTGCCAAGGGTATCAAAACCACAAACTATCCATGTCAAAGTAATGTATTAACAAGCCTATTGGAAACTCTAAACAATTCTCTGCAACTAGTCCATTTTGTTTGTTGTCTGGAAGCTTTCCCTCTTTCCTGGCTTGTCCTGTAGGGTTAGCCAGATGTAGTCTTGCTCAATCTCAGTGTTTTGTTTAGCAGAAGCAAGCATTTCATGAGTTCTTCCGATTTTCAAACACGGGAGACGTCATTTATGCATTATGGAGTGTAAGTCGGTGGCTACAACTGTTTATCTGATTGAGTAGCTGACAGGCACTACACTGGGAAGGTGGGGTGTGGTCTCCCCTCAAGGCCGGTCTACCAGCCAGCCTCATAGCATTGCATCTGCTTTGTCTGCAATCTGTCTCCAAGGAAGATCATATTGATATGCCTTCCTTTTAAATACTTATGTTAACCTCAATTATCTGCTGCTTAAGAAAACTGGCACCTGAGAGGACCAAGCTAAAGGATACACACAAAATATTAGTGTATCAAGATTCACTGCCTTTCCCTCAGTATATTAAAGGAGACCACTAAAGGGGTCATAATATTATGAACATTTATAGAATTGCCCCCACGGAACTCAACTGAGATTTAAACTAGTGCCTTGACTTTCACCACAGTTGACAGGAGAGGAAACAGCAAAAGCAAAAGCAAAAACTATGTATGAAAGATCTCCATTTAAAAAAATAACAAAATGTGCTCTGAAGGGAATCATTTATTATATTGTTCGGTGTTCTTTGTATAAAGACTTACTGAGTATGCACATCATCTTTGCTTTTAGGAGGCGATACAGTGGAATGAAAATTCCATGTTGTGGTTTGTTACCTCATGCATCTGAGTAGTTGGGCAGTGCTATGTGAAGTTTAAGGGTGTCCACCACTTGAACTTCCTGGTGTGTGTGGGTCTTACTTTTCATTTTGCATTTTTCTTGTGTTTCTGAGGGTGAAGAAATGCACAGTTATCTTGGATTCTGTGTAATCAAATGGGGATTTTTAAGTCCTGCTTTCTGGAGGTAGTTTCATCACATATTCGAAAAACACTATGCAAAGCCTCCTTGAAGAAAAAATATGTGGTTATAATTTGGATTCACTTACATGCCAGTAACAGACTGCATTTTGAAAAATACCTGGCTCTTTTGACCACCAACTATTTGGGATGAACACGATGATGAATAACTGTGGTAGAAACATAGCTAAATGGATTTGTAATAGGTCTCTAAACGTTAATTTTGAGGATTGTCTAGATCCTGAATTCCTACTTAGGTGGATGAAAGCTTATAATTCTACATCCTAATTTTCTAAGAGGCCCTGACTTCTAAAGTCCAGAACAGCATTATCTCCTAGACGTTTCTGGAATGATGGGAATATTCTCTGTGCTGTCTAAAAGGGGTCTAAAGGGGTGCCACTAGCCACATGTGGTTATAGAGCCACAACTGACACAGTGTATTTTTTTATTTTCTTAATTTTTAGTTAGTTAAATTTAAATGTACACAGTCACACATGATGAGTGTGTGAACAGTACAGCACTGTGTAGTGGGCATTGTTTTATTTTATTTTATTTTATTTTTTTAAAAAAGATTTTATTTATTTATTCATGAAAGACACAGAGAGAGAGAAGCAGATACACAGGCAGAGGGAGAAGCAGGCTCCCTGTGGGGTAGCCTGATGTGGGACTCGATCTCAGGATCCTGGGATCACGGCCTTGGCCACTGAGACGCCCCTGAGCATTGTTCTAGAGTAAATATTTCTGGAATCACTAGGGTTCTGAGACTGGAGAGTTAAAGTGAATCCCAACATCATAGTCTTTAGAATAGAGAAGAAACCATCTAACGCAAAAATAGAAACTCTCCATGATGACAAGAGCATTGAAAGTAAGGACCAGGTGCTGTTTATCTTGCTTTCCCCTCAGCCTCAGCGTGGGGTCCTGCACGCAGTGGATCACCACACATGTCCACTCTGTTACCTACAGCAGTGAGCAAAGGCTCAGAGTGACAAGACAAAGACCTTTGAAACACCTACAAAAGTTGTATGAAAATCATAACAAGTAATATCATGGCTGGGTTGAGGCCCTACGTGTAATTCTGATCAACTACAGGTTTATTTCACAACAATTAAAGCACTAGTGAATAAATAAATGCATACAAAAATGCATAGATAAATATTACTCTCACATAAGCTTTACACAGATGCGTGTGCTTCATGTCACTTACTTGTAGACACAGATTTATTTCTAAAATCCCTAGAGGTGTCCTTAGGCTTCTGATAATCCACTCCTGCCATGTCTTGTTGCTTAATTATAGTGATGTATTTAACTTATTTATCACAAGAAAACAACATTTTTCACTTAAAAAAAAAGCATGTGTTAACAGTGTTGCTTAGATAATACTTCTTAAGAATACAGAGTACAGGAATTAAGACTCTCAAGGAAAGAGAATCATTGATATTGAAATGTCCCTGGAGAAGTTAGAAACGTCTATAAGCATATTTAAAATAAACTGCCGCGGTCCCAAAGCCTTTAATGGAGCTGGGAGAGCTGTTTAATGCACACTATCTTGCAGTAATCGCTGTAGTTTAAAATAGATTTTAATCAAGCACCATCTGCATAATAGGCTGAACAAACAACACAGAACTCCACTTATAACTCTTATCATATAAAGTAAATATTATAAAATCTTCGCCATAGAAACAGGGCATATCACAGCACTTTTTTGTGATGGTACTGTTGCTGTAAGTGAAAAATTTTGCTACTTAAATTCATTCTCTCTTTCCTCTCTAAACTATGCCATCTAAAATCCCCTTATGAGAATAAATTCATATAAGCATGGAAAGTAAGTCATCTAGTTACTGTGAAATCAGCAAGGCTGTAATACTTCTTTCATTCTGCAATCAGGTTTATTATTATCATTAATAATAACAGTACATTCAATGACTCAAAACATCAATTATAAAAAAAAGTTTATGAAATGCCTTACTTTTGAAATGATTCAGAAGCACGAATCTGTATCACAGTTTATAAAGCAAATTCATTTTTAAGGATTCCCCGATCTGCAAAACATAGCTAAGTATTGTTTTAGGATGAGCTTAGCAAAGATAATTCAGTGGCCTTATGTAAGGATAAGAAATTCAGGCTACTGTCCAGAAAAATTACTTTCAGGTGAGGAAAAGAGTTGATTATAATTATATATACCTAGTAGTTCTATTCATCGATTTTGTTGAATTCACTTGGTCTTTTCCAAATTTGCCTGTCTAGGGCAGTATATATATTTCTTATTCTTTTGGATCGAAAGAATCTAAAATATTCTTTCTGCCATACATAGAAAGCACAAGAATGCTGGCATAGGGTCCTGTGGAATAAAATGCCAGGTGCCTATGTTTAACCTCACTTTATTTTTATTCCATGAATTAGTGAAGTGTGTTCGATTACCTAGGGCATGAATCATCTAAGAACATATATACCTTGAAAATAATTTATCCTAGTATAATTTAATTACTTAAATGGATTTTTCAAATAGCTATTTAGAATCAGGTACTAACTGTCTGACTGAATTTTATTATTTTTCCCCAGAACTAGTTTGCTAAACTCAGCCTTAACCAATGGGATACTTTATTTTTGATAAATGAGGAATATATATTTTTTTCATGTGCTAGGGTCTAAGGAATTCTTTAGAAGAATCATAGATCTTACATCATAAGAAGTGTTGAACAATTGCATTATAAATACAGCTCAATGTGGAAAATAATAGACTTTGCAGTGCCAATTTGCTGTCCTATTGCTAGATAATGTGACTTGACACTTGGTTCTAACATTGCTTGATTTCACTTAGTGTTTGCAGAAACCTGTCTGCTTATCATTTTTTCTTTATTCAGGAATCTTCTTGCCTTCAGAACGGTGGTAAATAAAAAGCACTTTTCTAAGAGCTTATTTAATTGTTGCTCTAGTGACTTATCCTATTTGCTTTGAGAAAAAAAAAATCTCTTTTTCTGTCCAGCGTGGCAAAGCACATGCATTGATGAACTTGCAGCTTAGTAAGAAACTCTTAAAAGCAAAAAGTAAGCGAAAGCAGGAACTCAAAGGAGTAAGCAGAGTACTGAAGGCAGCTTTCATCTTGAAGATAGTTGCTGAGCCTGGTAAAATTGAGTCAAATGCATAGTAGATAGAAGACAAAGCCCAGAGCTGACCAAAAGTGGGGTGCTTAACAGGAGGGTTGCTATCAAAGTCAGGACAGAGAAGAATTAGACTCTCAATGCCATTCTGGGATAAAACAACTTCCCCTGAATGCACCCTCTCAGAACCTGCAAAGAAAATACTGAATGGAGAATGGAAAATACCTTTTGTGGTAATTTACCAACAGAAACAGCATTTGTTAAGGATGGATACCCTAAATACATACTACTTTGGGTGACCTGAAAAAAGCCAGGAGTGGTTCTAGATCCTAATGGCCTGAGATGCTTGGAGAAACAAACACAAATCATCTTTAGAGGAATCTTCCCTCGGACCAGGTCTGATAGAATCCTCATAAAGTTTTAATGAGCACCAGCTCTTAAACTAAAAGCCAAAAAGCAAAATGGAACATGGCATCAAAACCAAGAGCCAGCATCAACTACAGACAATAGAAACAGACCTCGGAAGACTTAATGTGTTGGAATTAGCAAGAACTGTCAAAAGAACAAAAGAATGAGATATATGGAGAAAGAACAAGCAACTCAAAAGGCAGCCCAGACAGATGTGAGAAAAAACCAAATAAAGCTAGAAATATAATAATTGTAATGAAAACCTCAAGAGATCAGCTTTAATTTCAGATCACATCCAGCTGAAAAGAGAATTATGAAGTGGGAAATTAACACCAATAAATTAAGCAGAATTGTAATACAAAGGGGCAGAAAAACAGAAAATATGAAAGTCTAGTGTATGTCTTATCAGAATTACAGAATTGCAAGGGAGGATGGGGGAAAGTCAATATTCCAAAAACATGAATGGCTGAAAATTTCCGGGAACTGATGTAGAACGGAAGTATTAGGTTCACAGTAAATTTAAAGACCCACGGTGAAGGTGCAGGGTTCAAAAGGCAAAAGAAGATCTTAAAACTAGTCAGAGAAAAGACAGATCACTTTCAAAGAAAAGACAATGAAGCAGTAGAATTCTCAAAAGCGATAATGAAAATCAAAATGTCATAGAGTAATAGAATGTCTTCGATAGGATAGAAGAGAATCAGTATCAGTCTAAGATTCCACACAGAGTGAAAGTACTTTTTAAGGCAATCATGTTCCCAGTAAATGCTCATGAAAGAGAAATTTAAAGGCATATGGGATAATGATGTCAGATGAAAGAAATACTAAATATGTAAAAAAAAAAAAAACTAAAGAAAAAAGGCTGTAAAAATAACCAAAATCATGTTTCATGGAGATTAAATGACATGATTTAATTAAATTATGATTAAAACAACAGCAATAACTACTCCATGGTGTTGAGGGATGTTGGGAGTTAAATATTATAAGAAGAGTAAAGATATCAATCAATGTTAGAATTTTACACATTTGTGCATCAGCGGTAGATACTAAATGAAGAGAAAGGACACAATTTCCAATCTTACCATGGAAAATTATGGAATGAGAAAAAGAAGAATAATCTTAAGGAATGTAAGAAGGAGAAAAAGAATCATAGAACATGTGGGGCAAAGAGAAAGCAACATATTTAAGTGGAGAAATAAACCCAAATATTTTAGTAATTATATGAATATAAATAGAGCCGGTTTCATTTAAAAGTAAGAACTGTCTAACTATATGCCATTTACAAGGAACCTATATAAAACTTAAGGATATTTCCAGCAGAAAGGTTGAAAGTAAAAGGATGGAAAAAGATATACTGTGATTCTCAGCCCATAATTTCCCAAAAGGGAAAACTGTGCTAAAAATACACTTCTAATGCCAGATACTTTAAGTGTCTTATAGTGTCTGTTGTATTACAAGTCCTGGATTATAGGCTTAGAACCACAAGCTACCCAAGTTTATATTTCTTTGATGTTTTACTGTATGTCTAGTTTATGACTTTAGGCTGTCAACACAGCTCCATAGCAATCAGAACCATGGGTAGTGTTTATAAGGTGATAATTTATTTTACTGATGTATTTACAATATTTCTCTCTGTCAAAACAAACTTACTTCTTTTAATTGTTCAATTAGATAGACTGGATTCAATATGTAATTGCTTACAAGAACTCAAAGTGTGAAGAGGGAAGATTTGTAAGCTTTTTTTTTTTCTGGTATGAGACTAAATATTCCTTTTTTAGTTCTCTTGTTAGAAATGATTTAAGTGATCTTTTTGACTTCATGCTCTTTCACGTTTAGCTCGAGCTGCAGCAGTACAACATTCCACATAAATCCTGCTCACATATAAAGGAAAAAAATTCCAGTTTAATCTTTTACTGTGATGAAGAATGCTGAGCATTTTCAAAAAACTCTGAGCAGGGTTTTTTTTTTCCCATTTAATAAACATAAGTTGAAAAAAATGGGTAGGAAGATTTTGGATTAGAGAGAAGGTGAAGAATATGTGTAGAGCAGGAGTAGGAAGGTAGATTTTCTTGAGATGGAAAATACACCTAAACTAAAGATGGACTTGAAAATTGGAGACAAAAAGCCATCTTAACGAGGACATTCTTGAGAAATCTAACCCTAAGCCTTTACATGTGGCTACTTTAAAAATATAACACTACAGAATATAAATTCTACTATACAGCACTTGTACCATCATTAATGATGAGCCATAAATTATTTTACGATGTGGATGTTGAACGATTGGAAGGATAAGCACCAGTAAAGTTTCACACCAGCCTGGAACCTCCTCATATACAAATTTATCCCCCAGCAAAATTACACTATATGGATCTTATGGGAAAATGGGAAATAGCAGAATCTGCAAATGTTAATTCTATGAATTTCTGGTTTCTACTCAGTCTTCTACTCATGTAAGTTGAAGAGTGCAAAATGTTATTGTAAGTAAGATAATCCTGCATAGAATTTGCTGTCAGAAGATGCTAATTTTGCATTGATTTCCTGAAATGTCAGCAATGAATACTGATAAAAATATAATCCAGATGCACAAATTGATATTTACTATAGGCAGACCATGAATTTTTTTCCCTTGTAATACAGTACTTATCATTTATGTTTAGGAAATTAACCTGAATTACCCAGGCATAACTCAATATCAGAATTGCCAGCCACCAACAAATTCTTGGTGTCCACATTTAGGTCCAGGTACTCATCAACTCTTAGGTTCCATTAGAATAATACCCATTTTGCCCTCTAATGGTCAGCTAAAGGTCAGATTATCACTAGCCCAATAAATTATTTATGTAATATCAATTAGTCTCCTGCCTCCTTACCTTATTTCATGAGAGACTGGTTCATTGACCAACAAGGAAAAGCTTGTTAAGGTGGAAAGGATGACATTTAGTTATGCAGCTGCTCTAAAATGGGCTTAGGATTTGTTCTGATCAGAGGTGGTAAGATAGCAGACATAGAAATGACTGTCATGAAGGAACAGTTCATATTCACAGATACCTAGAAATGGAAGGCACAGCATACCATTCAGGATGGCTTAGGAGGAAGACAGAGAGAGAGAGGGAGCAAAGCATGACGGCATGGCCCAGAGCCTTTACTGGGGTCTTTGTGGGAAGGAATGCATGAGGTGGACCAGGTGTGCTGAATAAGTTAAGGATCGGATATAGTTTGAACAATTTCAGTGGGCCTTGGGCTACTGAGGTGGTTCTTAGTTGTCCGGTACCTGGTCCTGCGGGGACTTAGAGGCAGTGGGCTCTGGACTGGTTGGTTTATTTATCAAAAGTGTGCTCACAGGGGAGTCATACTCTATCTCTTGGAATTAACTAGCCTTGGGAGGAGTAGTTTTCTTTTCTTTTCTTTTCTTTTCTTTCTTTTCTTTCTTTTTTTCTTTTCTTTCTCTTCTTTCTTTTCTTTTCTTCTTTTCTTTTTCTTTTCTTTTCTTTTCTTTTCTTTCTTTTTAAGGATCAAGGCCCCAAGCGCCAGAGTGTTAATACTGAGAAGAATAAAATATAGTCAATGCAGACTTGTCTTTGTCATCGGGCTCAAGAAACCCGAGTCACTATTTATTTGTAACTTTGAAAAAATAGTGTAGCTACTGGAAAGTTAACCATATAGGTCAGATTCCCACTTGGGTGGCTTTCAGTGGCATGTTGGCAGATTAATTTCCCCAAAACAATATTCTTGCAAAAGTCAAAAGAAAACCAAGGGCTGCCACAAGGGACAAATCATTAGAGTAAAGGAACAAAGGGAAGGAATAGGAAGTACTGTAGCTGTGAGTGGTTTTCCTGGTAAATGGGCACATGTGTCCTTTCTCACTGGGACAAATTTGGAAGACACTTGACTGACAATTAAGGCAATGGAAAGATTATTTTGGTGTTTTTGAGCAAAAATGTACTTGATTTTGGTGCATTTAAAAAAGCTAAAATATCTTAAAGAACTAAAGCCTTCAAAGAACTATAGTAGCTAATTTCCCAATCTAAGGATACTCAAGGCCCATGTTCCTATGTAGATAACTTAATGTGCCACAGAGCCAGCCAGTCATGTTGGCAAGGAGTTAACAAAAAGTAAGCAAGAAAACATCCAGACTTTTGCTTATGGAAGGGAGTCATAGAATATCCCTGGTCCTTACCTTCCGCATTCTCCGTATGAAATGGTTGGGGCAGATAATCTCAAAGGTTTCATCTGACCATCTCTCTCTCTCTCTCTCTCTCTCTCTCTCTCTCTCTCACACACACACACACACACACACACACACACAGATACACAGAGACACACACAGCCACCACTATATCCCTGAGATGTTTCATTTTTAAAATAAAATTGTGAAGCTGAAATAGATTATTTTTGAAATGAGTGGTGAATTAAGCTTAATTTTGGATGTTGAGTCCTACAAGACTTACTCTCCGTACTCACTATGCATATTCTGTGGATGACATCTACTTTCATGCTTAATACATCTATATTTAAATGATTTACTAGGGACTTGAAAATGTAACCGGAAAAGCAAGTGATTTAATCTATTCATTTTGTAACCTCATTAAAAAAAAAGTATGCCCCCCACCAATGTTTCTCAGTTGGATGATAGAAACGGCTCAAGGAATGTGCTAAAGAATACTCCTTTTGGGCAACAAGCATTTCCTATAGGTCCTGAAAATAATCCAATCATACCTTAGCGGTATCATCACCTTCGTCTTCATGCACTGAACTAGATGGGGAAGGAGTTGCGGACTTGCTTCCGGGTGGAGATGGCGAGTTGTGAGGGACACTGTTTCCTCCCATATTCAAGCCAAGCTGAGCACTGAGCTGGGACTGGTTGATGGTGGTCAGCTGGCCATGCTGCATCATTCCTGGCTGCTGCCTGATGTCTGCAGGCTGACCCCTTGGTCTCATGGCTGCCATCTGGGGATGGGAGCCATACTGAGTTCCTTCCGGATTCCGTATATCTTGCATCTACCAAAACAAAGACAGGAATAGTTTTCACAAAAATATTTCTGGAAAAAAATTTTTTTTAATTCCTTAGACTTTGAAAATTCTGTAGCGTGTCCTGGTAAACTTTACCTGTATCCACCTCAACCCCAAACCTCTCCCTAAAATGGTATATTAATCACTCTAGAGGTACTGTTACTAAAAGAATAGAAATTGAGAATTCATTCGACATCACATTTCATTAGTCAAGACCTGACTAATTATATTTATAGTCTTTCTTTATGAATGGAATGCAAACATATATAGTATTAGGTATTGATGGCATAGGTTTCAAATTCCTATTTTTTAAGATTATTTATTTATTTATTCATGAGATGCACAGAGAGAGAGAGTCAGAGACACAGGCAGAGGGAGAAGCAGGCTCCATGCAGGGAGCCCGACATGGAACTCGATCCCAGGTCTCCAGGATCACACCCTGGGCCGAAGGTGGCGCTAAACCACTGAGCCACCCGGCGTGCCCGATGGCACAGGTTTCAAAACACTGATGCTTATTAGAGTGTCAAAATTATGTAATTGTTAGTCATTACAGCATTATGGCAATTCATGAAACCCTGTTTCTTTTATTCTGATCACTTAAGAAAGGTTTTGTGAATTAAATGTGCTATGATTCTTAGTTTAATTCCATTTAGGCTAGCTGGTATTGGCTAAAATGATCTACTAACTTCCAGACTCAGAGCACTACCAGCTGTTATTAACCAATTGATTAATTGACTATTGAAATGATTTGACTGCACAGTCAGACTTGAAAGTAAAGCTGCAAAGTTGCAAGGTCACCATATTAATCCATTATGCTATCTGGGTCACTGCTTTTTAGCCTTAATGAGACTCATTCTTGTAATTCAAGCAATGAATTTTGTCTCTGCAAGGATTAGAATTAAAAGCATTGGAGGATGAAGCTCTTAACGTATCTAGAGGTCAAATGTGTTGTATAAGAGGAGTATAGTGGATTTCACTTAATGTTTCTCTGGCATTTGCAAACTTAAACTAATGAGTATTTCGCGGTGCTCATAGAAGTGGTTCAGTTCTTTCACTCTGAGGAGAGTTGGGGAGTTCATGCAGGTAGAGGCTTATAAAACAGGAGACAAAAGAAAAACATGGAAAAAAGAAGGGCAGTGAAGAGGTGTACGGTTAGTCAAAAAAATTAATAGTGTTATCTTTCTCTATTTCAAAGAAAAAACATCCCACATGGTGTCAGAATGCCCCATAATTGCCTGTCTGCAAATGTTCCCACGACATAGAAATACTGTAAAGGTCAATCAAGTTACTTAGTCATAGGCTCTTTTTTTTTCTTTTGGTAATAAAATCATTTTCTACCATTGCTGCCTAGTCATTTTACCAACCTAGTTATATCTGTCTGAAACTGGAGGTGGGACGGAAGAGATGTCTGCCTGTGTTTCCTGGGTTAGGTTTACTGTCTCTACCATGAGGTCTTTCCTATTAGTCAGCATCATCCTTTCGACCTTTCCGGCTCTTGCCCTTCACCCTCTGACTTCGTTCCATGCATCATCCTAGACTCTAACTCTTCTCCGTGAAGGCTTAGGCCAGCCTGTGGTTCTGTATCTGCTGCTTTCCGTGTGCAAATCAACACCTTTTCCCATAATTCAAACTGTATTCCTCCAATGCTCCAAAAGTAGTTCTGATACTAATGTGTATTCATTGATACACATTAGAGCTGCGAGGGCATTTAGTGATCCCTTCTCAGTGTATAGAAGAGGAACCTTAGGGGCAAGCCACACTACAAGCCTGTTGCCTGTCTGTTGAATAAATACAGAAATGATTATAAATAAATAAGTGAATGAATAAAGCCCAGAGAGGTTAAACGACTTCCTTAAACCACAGAGTGGGAGTTAAAATCTGCATCTCTCAACTCCACCCTTTGAAGCTTCCTACGTATTGGCAGCCAATTTGACATTTTACATGTCCCAGGGAGAGATTTATAGTTAAAGCTAATCAAAACCACCTTATCAAACGTTGTCTACCCAAACTGATTTTTACGTAGCCCATTCATGTGGTTTCCGCTCACATATACTAAAATAGTTTTTTTCCCTTCTCAGGTGTTCACGTAACTTCTATAATCTGATCATCCTTATGAAGTAATACTAGATTTAGCAGTTCCCCATAAAATTGTGCCATTGACAGAGGATTTCATAAGAATCAGGACCAACTTTTGAAAGTACGCAGAAGAGGCATTAAGTGAGTGACTTTTCAAGCCTAATTTCTAATATCCTGAAGTCACATTAATTAGCACTCTGACTACTAAAACTTGTATTCTAACCTTTGTTTTATTGGTAGAAGAAGGTGGGCATCACCAAAGTGGGGTAAAGTATCTGGGTAAGGACAATGAAATACTCAACAGGCTACCTCTTTCTCAACGTACTTGTCATTAGTTCGAAAATATCATGACACCATGATATTTGGCCAAGCAGACAGCAGCTTTAACTCTGAATCAAAGAATAATTTTCCTGCGTGGAGGGTGACAAGCACAAATTGGAGAGCACAGTCATCTCTTCAGCACTCGGATGCACTTAGGACTGTCAGATATTAACATCCATTTCCAAATTAGGAGTATTTCCATTTTACCTTGCTTTCATAGACGTCAGTTCAGTATTAATCACTGCCTAATGTATAATATGGGGGAAATTAAACTGTATGAAGTCTGATTACTGAAAAATAAGATTAATTGGTTAGCTCATGAAGGTAAGCAAATGTTTTGATTACTGATTTTCTTCTAGAAAGATACTGATGGACTATAGTCTTAATGCCAAATACAAAACTTCAACTTGTGAAATATCATTTGCTGTTAACTTCCAATATTTTTAACTTATTGTGAATAATTCACCTAGGGCATTCTTAACAACAACTGTTCTTCTCTTCGATTCTTCTGGACTTTTCAGTGGCTTCTCTTCTTCCTACAACTTTCCACCCCGAAATTATTTCCTAACATTTCTCCTTAAGTCACATTTCTTCCATCTCGAAGTTTCCTTTTTCGAACTTGTTATGTACTGTGTGGCCCGTTTCTGTTGATGACACCTTCATCCGCCCTGTCACTTCTACTTAAAATGTTCTAGTAATTTTTTATTCTTTCCTACCAAACTCTTGTGAGTTCCGCTGAGTCTACCCTAAAATAACTCTTCCACCAGCCCTTCTTTTCATTTCCACACTCGTTCACATATTTCAAGCCTTCATTGCCTCTTGGCTTGCAATGACTACTTAAATGAAAGAATCTCTTCACATTCACCCTGAAGAGTCCTGCAGGATTGATCTCCTAAGCCACAGGTTCAAAACCTTTCCAGTGATATCTGCCTACCAAATGAAATCCAAACTCTTCAGCATGCCATGAAAGGTTCCAAATAAGCCTTATTCCCCAGATTTGTCCTTCACACCATTATTCCTCAGCCAAACACAATTAATTGCTATTCCTTGCCTCTGTCTCTTTCACTTGAATAAGTGTCTTTGGCTATGTTGCTCTTTCAGCATTTGTTGTCAGACAGATTTCAAGGAGAGTTAAAAAAAAAAAAACAAACTTTGCACAGTGATTTGTGATTTGTTCGGTAATTTTATCTAGTGAGCCTTATTATTCCCCTTTGAGGTAGCCCTATAGAGATGTCTGTTTTGTACATGTTTATTGAGGATGGGGAGCTTAAGTGATCTCATATCTCTCCACCAACAAAGATCAAAGCCGAAATGATATATGCTCTACACATTTTTCCCTTTTTCACAATTCCATAATGCTATTACCATATTCATGTATCTAAACACTAAATACATTTTATTTATTTATTTTTAAAGATTTTATTTATTTATTCATGAGAGACAGAGACAAGAGACATAGGCAGAGGGAGAAGCAGGCTCCCTGTCGGGGAGCCCGATGTGGGACTCGATCCCAGAACCCCAGGATCATGCCTTGAGCCAAAGACAGGCGCTCAACTGCTGAGCTACTCAGGGGTCCCAAACCTAAATACATTTTATTTTATTTTTTTTATTTTTATTTTTTATTTATGATAGTCACAGAGAGAGAGAGAGAAGAGAGAGAGAGGCAGAGACACAGGCAGAGGGAGAAGCAGGCTCCATGCACCGGGAGCCCGATGTGGGATTCGATCCCGGGCCTCCAGGATCGCGCCCTGGGCCAAAGGCAGGCGCCAAACCGCTGCACCACCCAGGGATCCCCTAAATACATTTTAAAGTCAAGTTCAAAAATCATCTAATCTACAAAGCTTGCAGAATCTTCTTATTCTGAACTGCTAAAGCATTTGTCTGTACTTTCTTTATTGGTCACCACTTGTAAATTTCTTAGTCTGTCTATACCTTCCAGACAGTAATCTTCATTAGTATGACTAACGCATTTTGCAATCCCTCCTCAGTTCTCTTTTTAATTAAATTAGGCATTTCAAGTATTCAAAACATATTTGCGGAGTCCGTATATAAGTGAAGAAATGAATACTACCAGTGTAAACCAACCAACCAGTTTGAGGAGTTTTCTTTTTTCCAGTGAACTTCATCTAATAGTGGTCATAAGAGGAAAAGGAAATTTGAATAATGTCTGTCTCTCTTGTGGCGGAAACCTCAGGCTGTACCGTCTGACACACCACTTTTGTCCTAAGGGACAGGCCTCCAGTATTAAGCTGTCTAGCCAAGACTCTAGCCAACAAAGAGCACTACCCACCTTCCTTTGCAGCTCTGTCAGGCCACATGACCATGTTTTGGCTGCTGAAATGTAACAAAGTGTGTGGTACTTCCAAGAAATCCCCTTAAAGGGAAAGGCTTACTGCCCATTGTTCTTTCCTGTTGGAGAAAGTGTGGGTGTGATCACGAGAGCTCGGGAAAATGTCTTGAACCAGACGCATTGGAGACACTCCAGTTAGGACATTGGAGATCCAAGAAAAAGGTGCTGAAGTGGTTATTACAAAGCTACCAGACCCTGGGCAATCTACTTACTGTGGGAATCTTTAACATGAAAGGAAAGTAACTATCTTTTTTAGAGTCACTCTCATTTTTAGCTTTCTTTTAACACAGTTAAACCCAGTCTTAACCCTAATAGATTATAAACTCAAAAAGACAGGGACAGAATCTCTTTTGTTTACCAGTTAGCCCTAGTATCTAGCACAGATCATGGCACATCACCCGCACATCAACATGTCTTTCTTGGGTTATACTGAAGAGATGTTTAGGCCAGGTACAATGAGGATTCAGGATGCTGGCCTCACATAAACAGGATTATAAATCCTTGATCTTTTGGGAGCTACATTTGCCAATTCTCAGGATTCAAGTGTCTCAAAGGGACTTTCTAATGTGTTTATTTCTCATTTTGTTTATTTCAAACCCAGTGAACTTCATTTTTTCTTGGCTAAAAGTCCTTGGTATTGTTGGCATTTTAGTTTTGAATGGCTTATTTATTTATTTATTTATTTATTTATTTATTTGAGACAGAGAGAGAGAGGCAGAGACACAGGCAGAGGGAGAAGCAGGCTCCATGCAGGGAGCCAGATGTGGGACTCGATCCCAGGTCTCCAGGATCACGCCCTGGGCCTAAGGTGGCGCTAAACTGCTGAGCCAGCCAGGCTGCCCTTGAATGGCTCTTAACATGTATCTTCCCATTGGGGAAACGGACTCCATTGAAAACGGGTGCTTGATTTTGCTGTTTTGAAAATCAGAGCAGTTTCCTTAAATTTTACTATTTGCTACTGAGGACTGATACTGTTTTATGGTGACAGGAGCTAAAAAATGTCAATGAAAGAAATGGAGGAGGATTGCCATGATGAAGAGAAGATTTCCATCACATTCCTTCAAAATCTTTTTCCATCAATGGAAGGCAAGAACTCAGTTAAAATCAATTAGGAAACCAAAACAGATATCATGTATTCTCCCTCATGACCTTGCTTGTAATCCACGGCTTGACACTCGTAGCACAGTCCTTCCTCTCCTTGCCCAACTGCCTATGGCATTAAGAGCCCCGGGGTAAGGACAGGGCCCGAGTGGGAACCCTCAGGTATACTACTTGTTACCCATTCCAGCGTGTGTTTGCACTTGCTGCTTCTTGGCTTTTCTTTAAAAAGGAAAAAAGAAAAAATAACAACCCAAACCAAAAACTCAGGTAGCTCATTGTGGATTCTTTTTAAAAAAATAGTTAACATTTTGGTAGAACCCAACTACCAAAACCCCAAAACAAAACACTCGGCACAACATCAGTTGCATTAGTGATGAAATGGCACTCGAATCGCACACTCGAACGGCCCCAGAACAAATGAAGGCCCACGTTTCAGTGTTTAAAGCTGTGTGTTTCACGATCCTTCCAGAGTCTGTTTTCTCCTTTCAGATGTCAGCATCACTTCCCCGTCCAACGCGTGAGCCTGGAAAGCTATCATTATCTCTGCCTCTAGCAGACAATCCATATCAAAACAGTTGTACACATAAAACCCTAACGACGTCTTGGCTCTCTCTGCTCTGATCCAGCTGTTTGAGTGAGTAGCAGTTGGTGAACAGAGCCTGAAACATGGGAAACCCCGAGGCCTTATTTGCTAATGTGGCTTTACCAGCTGCTGTCTTCTGTGGTCTTTGCTGGCAAGGCCTGGATGCCTGCCAGTTGCAGCAGGAACAAGAGAACGTGAGGAATCTATGAAGCTCTTCCATTTACCCCTGTCTGTTGGCATTTGACACCCTTGGCTGTGGAGCTCTTTCCCCAGGGCTGTGAGGGGACCCTGCTGGCTCAGGCTGTGACAAGTGTTGACTCTCCGTCCCCTTTATACACACTACCAAACATGTACCGTCCTTTAGCATCTAAAGAGAAACTTCTGAGCCTGTTCTCAGTAGCCCATCCAGCCCTTATGTGATTAATCAGGCCAGGAAGAAGACGAGGCTGTTCTCATTTTTCTTAGGAATATGCACTCTAAGAGTCTATGAGAAGAATGTAAATGTTGATATTATTTAAGTTCCCCATTTGATTGCGTATTTTTGCCAGGGATTCAATTAATATGTAAATGTATACACCAGAACGAATGCGTGGGTAAAGTTAATAATCAAATTTCATTTATTATTTTCCTAAGTGCATTTCCAAGAGAGAGCTAAATTATTTGTTGTCCAAACAAATTAAATAAATCGTTTCTAGGTGGTCTCCTCTTGTGTTCTATTCATTATTTAAATGTGTGCATTTTAAATAAACTTTAACATTTTTGCTGTTAGACTTCTGACACTGAAGATAGATAATTAATATCAAAAGAGGGGAAATCTGGAAAAAATATATTTGCAAAGCACATGTAATATTTTCAAAGATTAGGAAAAAGTGAGGTTCAAAAGAAAGATTGGGCACTTTTATGAAAATGTATTTTTATCTTCAATATTGGGTAAGAATAACTTGATTGCTTTCCAAAGGCAATGTGAATAAATAGGGCTTGGATTTCTTCACAATACACTAAAATAGGTTATTTGTAGTTTAGTTAGGATAAATAGTAATTATAAAACTAATTATCACAGGAAAGCAAGAACTCTGGGGCACAACTCATTAGGTATTTGCCAAATGGAAAGACATCACACTCTCTAAAACCACCATCCTTGGGAAAGATCAAAACCATCTCACAAAACAAATGCTAATTCCCACAGGAACTGGATGTGATCTCATCACACTGGATGAGATCTCTGTCCTTACACAGCTCACTTTCGAGGGGGGGTGAAGGGGATAAGACAAGAGGATAAATATTAGATGTAGTTTGTTTGATAGTGATACATTTTAAGGAGACAAAAATGAGACAGGTGTACTGACCTTAAATGCTTGCTTCAGCATGGATGGATGAAGATAAAGACTGTGAACATATTCTGGCAAATGTAAAGTTATTTTTGTGGTTTTTGGTCACCTGGGTCACATTTTGTGGAAGATGTGGATGTTTATCTTTTGTTACCATCTGGAGTCACTTTCCTTGACTAGTTCTAGTTCTTGGTGAGCCACTAACATCGTTGTGACCAAGCATTCTGGGAAGCCAAAAGCTTGCTTCTGTAGAGACCTTCTCTGGAAGAAGCCGGGCAGCTTGTGTCATAGAGCACAGGGTTTCGCTGTGAGCAAGTCAGTAGCGCACATAAAGGCTGAACTTATAATCCAGATGTTAATGGCTCCCTGATCACAGCTAATAGGCTAACTGGTAGATACAAGGTTCAAAAAAATTTAAATACATAAAAAGGTATTCTGGTTCACAGTACACTATCCTCTCCTGTAAACTCTGCTCACATAACTCCTCCTTTGGATCCCAACAATGGCCAGAAGGTTATGGTGTCTAGTGAATGATACACAGTTGGAAAGATGTTTTCCACTCAAATTGAGGCATCTATTTCTGATTGCTCTGTGCCAACACGATTTGTCTCCTACTGTTATTGTTCAACTGTCAACATCAGGATTACCCAGCTGAACTTGTGCTCCAGTGTGCCATTGATAGGACTCCTCTGCCCACCTCCAATAAAACACACACACACACACACACACACACACACACAAATCTACAACAGACAAGCTTGACTCTTGATTGGCAAAGAGCATCTCTCATAATTCCAATTAAAGGCAGAATATGAAGGCAGACTGTCTTATCTGAAAGGGTGTAGGAGACCATCAGTTCAACCCCCTGGTTCCCCAAATACCTGAATTAGAGTTCTTTCAAAACTGTACACCTCTGGTAATAGGAGTCTATGAGTCTGCTTTGGGTCTACCTAGGATTAGAGTCGGTGAAACCCTTGATTTGTATAGATCGTGCCTTTTGCATCTGCACTACAAAGTGTAGGCAGTGCTTTGTTCATCAGACTATAATCTTATATTTGAGTATACTCAAACATGCTAATGTCTGTTCACATCTCTGCTTTGATGTGCCCAAAGAATGGGTGAATAATAGCCTTGTTATCAGAATACTTTCAAAGGAGTGTGCATTGAGACAAAAAGAATGGATTGGAAAGATAGGTGATAAGAAAATTGGGAAATGCTATGAGACATGCCCTATGGGAGTTGTGGTTTATCTATGAGAACTAGCTCTGTATATTTATAGCATCACGAGCCAGCTGAAATGGTCCCTTATACTATATTTAAACCTGAAAATTTAGCTGAATTTCATACTTCCCACTGCAATGTTAATGGGATGCTAGTAAAAATGGAGATGTCAAGTGGAATATTGACTTCTTAACATTAGTTCAGAAAGTGACATTTGAGTTCATTTAGAGGCTCTTAAATCATTAGATACACATGACATTCACTTAAAAGTACATCTCAAGAAGCAAAATTAAAACCTTATATTCTGCTTGCGCCCAATAGCTTTCCTATGCAGAATATTTATATGTTCTCAAGTTACTGGAGACTTCAAGAAAAGTACAATTTTAAATTAGTATTTTATTATGGAAATCTTTCAATAATCCTTTTAATAATGTATTATAAAACATTAAAATAGCATGAAACCAAGATAGGAAACGGCTGGAAATCCTTTCCTATTGAGCATAATATTAATAATTTGGTAAAATCAGTCTAGGAAAATTACAATGTCTTTCAGTTCCTTTAAAGTGTCTGACTCTGTAAGTGACCTTAAGCTCCTTTAAAACAATTAAAAAATTCAAATATTTGCCTGCCAAAATTTTATAGCATGTTAGATAATGAGATGAATATCGTTATATATAGTGTCTATATATTTCTGAGTATACTTAATTTAGTTAATATTAACATTACTCATTTATGCTTTTATACACTTTGAGTTATATAAGGTCAAGGTCTCAAAACTAATCATAAAAACTAGTGACTGCTATTCATGCTAATATAATAACCCTTTCTCTAAAACAACTGCCAATAAATTTCATTATAAAAAGTTATTAAAAGGGTTAAAAACGTATTAAATGTCAAAGAATTTGCCTGACTCAAACTTCTAATAAAGAAAGAGAATAGGCTTTCTTTCTGAATTATTTAAATCTTTACTGACTGTGCATTGAACCATGAAATTAGAAAAGTGTTATTAGAAGTGTTCTCTGGTTTTTATAAAAGTTGGAGCCCAGAATGTATCAAGCTACAGTCTTTAACTAGACTAGTTAAAGCAGTTGGTTTTTAATCCCAAATACATGGCTTCTGCTGATATAAAGGTCACAATTAAAACTCTATCCTGTAACTTGGTGATAATGAAATTATTATTGGTGAAGCAAACATGTTCATTTAGAACATATGAGCTACATGTTCTAATTTTAATTTGGACAAATATCTTCATTTTTTTTTATCTTTCCATGTCCACTAACACAGACCCACTCAACTAGTAATTAGGTTTTAATAGTGACTAATTTTAAAGCACTAATGTTAACAGTTTGAATTATCTCTCATTTACAGGTTTAACATCTACAAAATATATGTTGAAATTAGATAACTATGGTATAAAGAGTTAAAATGGATCATAATTCTGCATAATTATAACCCTGTGTGATGATGGTATAAATTTAGGTATAAATTATAAAAAATAGCAAATATACCTTCCACATTATAAATATTTTTCTCCAGGAAACTATACTTAGTACAACTGATTTGAACTGGTCTATGCCTGACAAGCAGGTAACTGTCCACAACACATATCAGTCTCAACTGGTCAGTGGTAGCCTTTGGTAATCATGGGTTGTAATTTTTTTTTTACGTGAGCAGTCATCAGATTTATTAAAAAATGCAATGATATTTAAAATGATACAAAATATCAGTTCCAAAACAACATCAAAAAGTGAGTGTAGGGACACCTGGGTGGCTCAGTGGTTGAACATCTGCCTTTGGCTCATGATCCCGAAGTCCCGAGATTGAGTCCTGCATTGGGCTCCTTGCAGAGAGTCTGCTTCTCCCTCTGCCTATGTCTCTGCTTCTCTCTCTGTGTCTCTCATGAATGAATAAATAAAATCTTTTAAAAAAGTGAGTGTACTGGGGCACCTGGGTGGCTCAGTTGGCTAAGCATCTGCCTTCGGCTCAGGTCACCATCCTAGGGTCCTGGGATCAAGCCCCACATCTAGCTCCCTGCTCAGTGGGGAACCTGCTTCTCCCTCTACGATTCTTGCTCCTCCTGCTTGTATGCTCTTTTTCTCGTGCATTCACTCTCTCTTAAATAAATAAATAAATAAATAAATAAATAAATAAATAAATAAAATCTTTACAAAAAAAGTGAGTGGACTTAATCACACTCAGCTCACAGCAGAGTGAATGGGTAAATAGAATGATGCATGCCATAGCACATTGCTCATAAACTGGCAATAAAAAAGTTGGTAAGGGAAGATAGAGGAACTCTATCTTTTAAAAATTAGAATCAGGAGCTGCAGAATCATCTGGCATCCACCCCTTGTTGTACCTATAGTTAGAAATGTATGAGATGGGAACTCTGGGGATCTTCTGGTTCCAGTCAACGGTGGCCACAATGCAACACTTACTCCCTACATTAAGCAGTCATCTGCATAGGTTCCTTTGTGTGTGCATGGTAATCGTTCAAATCTTGGACCTTTGGCAATCCTTAAAGCCACTCAATACTTTTGCCCCAATTTCTCATATTCAGCCATTATAGTCAGTTATAGAAGGGATACACCTGGCATACAGATGGCCCATCATTGACTGTACTAAGTCAAGTTTGACTTTAATGGAAAAGTTGATAAAATTTGTATCAACTAGGATGAGGTCATGTGGGCCCAGCTGTGTGTGATATGGGAAAAATAAGCAGGGAGGATGTTGGGAGACTTCTTTTTGCTTGAGTGCACTGGGGTCTTTCTTTTTGGATTTCACTCTATCCTTCTCTTTAAGCTTCTGATCTAAGGGACTAAGCATTTGCTTCATGGTCAAATACTTACTTGCTTTCTTTTGCTTCTCTATTCATGCTACACTCCTGTTTCTGGTAATCATGGTCTTAAGTTCTTTTATTAATACTATCTACTACTTACTGGTCCTGCTTCATACACTAAGCCCACAGCCTTGTCTAACCCTCATCACAACCCTGAAGGACCAAAGACTCAGAAAGGGGATCCTTCAGCTATTCAGTAAGTGAACCAGCTGGAATTTGTCACAAGCTGCCTGACCTCAAAGCCTGGTTCATAACTATGGCACGTCTGCTACTGATCCAGTATGTGAACTGATAGTTTTTAGATGTTCTTTTTTAACAAAGGATAGTTGGAGGGGCTTGCTGGGGAAGATGCAGCTAGAACCTAGAATGACCAACTTTAAAGCGCTGATGTTTCCAGTAGGAGATTCAGTGGGAAATATTTTACTGAACACTTGCTCTGTGCCTGGTACTATGATAAGTCATAGGGGAAATAAAGGCAGATGAGACTGTCCTTGTGATCGAAGAGCCCATGGTGTAGGGAGACATATGTCATACAAGGGGGGATTAATTTCCGTAACCAAAAACACACTGCTATCGACTTGCAGGGGAAGAAGTGTGATTTCTGAGGGGAGTGAAATGTGCAATGATGTTGCAACAACAGGTCTGTCTACAATGACTGAAACTGTCGTGAGCATCACTGAGAACTAAGGATGCCTTTTGAATAAAACATGCAAACAAAAGCAGAAACAGACTGATAAAAACAAAGAACAAGTGGACAGTTGCCAGAGGTGGAGCAGATGAGCAAAATGGTGAACGGTGAAGGGAGGTGCAGATACAGGCTTCCAGTTATGCAATGAATAACTCGGTAGGGGAGTTGAAAAGCCCAGCACAGGGAATACACTCAATAGTACTGTTTTGGTGTTGCATGGTGACCTACGTCAGCTACACTTGTGGTGAGCACAGCATAATGGATGGACTTGTCCAATCATTATGTCATAAACCTGAAGCTAACATGACATTGTCTGTCAACATGACATTGTCTTCAATTAAAAAATGCTTTTTAAATAAGAAGACATTTACAAAGTGGAAATAAGTGGGAATTTAACTCCAAAAGCAATACCATGGACACTAAGATACATCATTTGATCACTGGATGGTCCACTATGCTCGCTACAGTTTCATAAAAGTGATGATTTGTCTAAGATACTGTGGAAAAGACTGAAGAAAAATAAACTAATTGTGTGGCTTTTCCCCTCAAGCAAACCTTAACAATTAAGTACACAATGAAATCATATTTTTAAAGAACTCAGAATAATCTGATAGTTTGATTTCTGCTTGGGAATTAGCAATTTGGTTGTCCAATGTTTTATCTTCTAAGTTTTAGGATTCCTAGAGACTTTGTAGTTTCAGGACCATCTGTCAAAATGTTTTGAAGTATCAAGTTGTTCTAACTGAAAGAAGCTCATAAAACACACTAACATGTGATACTACGTTAGCAGAGAGGCCATTTTGTCAAACCCTAACTATTGGCCTATGGTTTCAAAAATAACTTGGGTTTCTACACCGGGTCCTGAAAAAACATTTATGGGCACACTGACACAGTCATTTTGATGAGTATCTCTGCTATGCTCCTTTCGTTAGCTACAAATGTTACCACATAAATTATGCTCACGTAGAACAATGACTCAAACGCTTTGATCAAAACTTCTCCTTATATTTGCCCCACATGTCAATCAGTGCCATTCATTTGTTAGTGATGTATGTTATCTAGAAGGAAAAAAAAACCCCATTCTGCAAGGAAGGTGAGAAGGCACAAGTCTTTCTTTGGTCCAGGCTGGGCTCCTGGATTAATTTATGTGGGTGCTTCACAGCTCTCTGAGACAAACAGGAAAAGTACAAAAAATATAAAACAGATTCACTGTGGGGAAGGAGTACTGAGTGGACATCATTTGCTTAAAAATGCGTTTCTTGGGCAGCCCAGGTAGCTCAGTGGTTTGGCGCCACCTTCAGCCCAGGGTGTGATCCTGGAGACCTGGGATGGAGCCCCACGTCAGGCCCCCTGCATGGAGCCTGCTTCTCCCTCTGCCTGTGTCTCTGCCTCTCTCTGTGTGTCTCTCATGAATAAATAAATAAAATCTTTAAAAAAAGTTTCTTTTCCCCCTAAATCATAAAAGACTAAATGGATGCTTGATGGGTTTATGAGGGCTGGTATTAGGAACTTTAAACAGAAAAGAAGATCTTTCTGCATATTACGTTCAATTTTTGATGAAGACCACTTTTTTTCACCTGCTTCATTCTTAAGTGATGTCTCTCCCACTTGTTTTCCCTGAAGAGGAAAACCTGAAGAGGTGGATGGTTGGTACTCTGGGGAGCCATTGGCTTTCCAGCACAGTAGGGGCGCCCTCTCAGGCATGATCTACAAGGGGTTTGTCCACATGAGGATGATGAATCCATGTTAGATTATAACAATTCTAATGTGGCTTCTGCCCTGACAAGGGAGGCTTGAATAAGAATTCGATTAAGTTAGCAGTAGCTCTTAATATTCATGCCCATAATCTGGGTAACATAATTTCAGTAAAATGTCTAAAAAGTCCCAGGAAAGCAGGTGTCCTTTTAAATTTAAATTTAACTTAGTGTCTTGGTAGTTTTTCTTTTAATTCCTGCTGAAAACATCTAGAATGCTTTTCCCCCCTTTCCTGCCCCAGTTAAACACTTGATTCTAAGTAAGATGGAATAAATATTCTTTTTATCATGAATTTTGAAGGATTTCAAGAATGTGAATTTTTCTCTCAATAATCATTTTGTCGGGATCCCTGGGTGGCTCAGTGGTTCAGCGCCTGCCTTTGGCCCAGGGTGTGATCCTGGAGTCCTGGGATCAAGTCCTACATTGGGCTTCTGGCATGGAGCCTGCTTCTCCCTCTGCCTGTGTCCCTGCTTCTCTCTCTCTCTCTCTCTCTCTCTCTCACATGAATAAATAAATAAAATCTTAAAAAAAAACTTAATAATCATTTTGTAGCTGCAGAATATGGACTTATTGTTTGCTGACCTGTGGACATGCCTTTTCTAGGTGATGAATTCTTTTCTTTCTTTCTTTCTTTCTTTCTTTCTTTCTTTCTTTCTGTCTGTCTTTCTTTTTCTTCCCTTCTCTTTCTTTATCTCTCTTTTTTGTGGGGTAAAGATTTATTTATTTATTTGAGAGTGAGATCATGACCAGGAGGGGCAGAGGGAGAGGGAGAGACAATCTTAAGCAGACTCCCCACTGATCATGGAGCCCGAGGTGGGGCTCGATCTCACCACCTTGAGATCATGACCTGAGCAGAAATCAAGAGTCAAAGGCTTAATGGACTATACCACTCAAGCACCCCTAAGTGAATGCATTTCTGATCTTTAAAGTGCTCTGTGCAAAAAGAAAAGTAAAATAAAATAAAGTAAGAGCTGAGAAGTTTACTCAGTTGAACTCTTATTAATAAATACTTTAAACTGCCAGGGGGATATATTTTAAAATTAGGAGTATACTCAATTTGTTATTTTATTATTTTATTTCCTGTTTTAGTAATAGCATTGACATATCTTAACAAGAAAAAAGAACTACCGACATCTCAGATAAAGCCTAAAAGTCTATTGTGAGGCTAAATCCATATGTTAACAGAACTATTTAAACAATGAAATCCTATACTGTAAAAGTTTTTTTTTAAATTTTTATTTATTTATGATAGTCACACAGAGAGAGAGAGGCAGAGACACAGGCAGAGGGAGAAGCAGGCTCCATGCACCGGGAGCCCGACATGGGATTCGATACTGGGTCTCCAGGATCGCGCCCTGGGCCAAAGGCAGGTGCCCAACCGCTGCGCCACCCAGGGATCCCTACTGTAAAAGTTTTTACATGTATATAGTTATATAGACATTGTTGGATGAGATGCCACACTAACTGACATACTCATCAAGCATTGGTTCAAAAGGAAAGCCCAATAGGAGCAACATTCTGGGCATGGAAAAAATGAATTTCTGTAGGATTTGCTTAATCACTAAGCTGATGAACCCCAAACATTTCAATGCCACCAGAATAAAAATTATTTAGTATGAGTGAGAACTTATTGCAACAAAGTAATTGATAAGAACAGCTGTATTACAATTTAATCTTATACATGTAAACTTTTATTCTTTCTATTCTTTTCTTATGCAGTGCCATGGGAGAAGCTTAACTTAGGTGCATTTTTCCCCAAAATGATACCCTGCATCTTGAAAAAGTATTAATTGGCAGAATGGCAGTTTTGAATATAAATAGAATCTTACGAGTTGCTCAGTTATATATATTGATACTTCCAACTCTGCTGTCTTTATTCCCCGATAACAAAATAACCCAGATAATAATGTCAAAGCAAGTGGCTGTTAAGAATGTTAAATATACATGTCACTGCAAGGCAGGATATTTCTTGTAAGTTATGAAAAATGCACTTTGCTCATGGGTAAAATGTAGTTTAATGATATGGAAATAAGTTCATGGTTCTTCTATATTGTATTTACAATTTTGTGTCTAAAAATATTTAACATCTCTAGCATAATTATATGACCACATGATGACAGCTCCAATAAATGGGAAAAATCTCAATTACATTGATCAACTGAAGGAAAAGAGAAAAACTCACATCATTAAAGTTTAGAGCCTATTACAGGGAAGCACGAAAGAATATCTACCCTGCAGTTTTTAAGTTTAAAACCATCTGATCATTTTTCTGCATCTACATTTATGGAAGCTAATAGAATTTTTTAGTTACAATTGATTTTCTAAAGAAAAAAGTGCTCTTGGAAAAGACAGAAGTCAGAACCTTTAAAAAATGTATTATATTTTATTTCCCCTTTCATAGGCCAGGCACATATTAGTTGAAGACTATAAATATTTATATTTTAATGTTTGCCTTTTTAAAGGAAACAGGGAGATAGCTTTTGGGGGCTTATGTTTCTTGCCTTCCCCCATCAGAACTTTCATTGGATGCTCACTACGTGTGACACAAATGGAGGTCTGGATTTGGGGGGAGGGTGTGGAGGGCAGGAGGAACAAAAGAGGAGGTTGTATGGGGGGATGCTAGAGGAACTAAAATGGGAGGGGTCTCGTTTAACAAGACTCTACCCTCAGTGTGTCAAGGGCAAACTCCTCAGAGAGATTTGCTCTGGCAAGCCTACAAGAGTATATCCATCCTTCCCAATCCAGGCATCTTTTTCACAGCATGTCCACCATTTATTATTATCTAGGATGGGGTTCTGCAAACATTAACCTGCACTCAACTCCCCTGGAATCACATAACATGTGACTCTGATTCAGGGAATCTTGGAAAGGGTTTGGGATTCAGCATTTCTAACAGCCCTCAGGTGGTGCCAGTGTGCCATACGCAATGTGTTTCAGGATTATTTGATTCCTCTGATCAGAATCCAAATTCTGAGGGCAGGGTCTCTTGCCTGTGTTTTTTTACTGCTCTGTTCTCAGGGTCAAACTCAGGTACACCAAAGAATCAGGCTCTGAGAGGAGAATAATGCAGTAGCAGCTGAACACTGAACCACTTGGTAAAGTTCCAAGCTCTCCCAGAGAGTTTTGGCTATGGTTTGTGGATTCTCTTGCTACTTTCCATGCCAGGAGATTATGGTACAGAATTACCAACTGACAATGGGCCATGTTGACCAGATTTCCTGTGGGTAGATTGATGAGCAAGTTATTTCTTATAAATTCCAGGTGATTATTAATTAATAGGGGAGCAAGAATGGGGGGAGCTCCATCCATCAAACATGATAGAACTCTTTGGGTAAAGTGAGAATAAAACTATGATGCAAGGTCTTCAAAGATTTTGAAATTCTAGGGTAAAATCCTTATAAGATAATTATTAAGATTAATATTTATAATTTCTCAACATACCAAAAGCTTAAGAAAGAACTAAATAAAAATAAAAGGACAGCAATAAAATTTATAAAATTTGTGAAACGCAGCAAAAGCAGTGTGTAGAAAGAAACTTATATTGCTAAATGCATATATTAGAAAAGAAGAAAATTCTAAAATTAATAACCTAAGCATTTTATCTTAAGAAACCAGAGAAGGAAGAGCAGTTTGAACGTAAACCTAGAAGAACAGGCTTTAGAAAAACTAAAGGTGAAATCAATGAAATTGACAACAGAAAAACAATAAAAAAAAATCAACAAAGCCAAAAGCTGATTCTTTGAGCAATCAATAAAACTGATAAGCCACTAGACAGGCCAACTAACAAAAAAATGAAAGGACACTAATTACCAATATCAGATATGGAAAAGGAGTCATTCCTACTGATGCCAAAGCACATTAAAAAGATAAAAGAATGATATGAAAACTCTAGGCTCCCTAATTTAACAATTTAAATGAAATGGAACAACTGAGTTTCAAAAACTACCAAAACTCATACAAGGAAAAATAGATAACCCAAATAATCCTGTATCTATTAAATAGATTAACCAATAACTAACAACCTTCCAAAAAGACACACCAGGTCCACATAGCTTTTAACAAGCATTTTTGGAAGAAATCTCCATAATATCTCCAGAAACAGAGGAAACATTTCCTAACCCATGTTATAAGACCCAACATTTCCTAATATCATTATAGATTAAGAACACTACAAGAAACCTACAGACCAATAACTCTCATAAAGATAAATGCAAAAATATTTTGCTGAAAAGTAAAATATTTACAAGCTGAATCTAATGATGTATAACAAAAATCACATACCACAAACAAGTAGAATGTACTCCAAGTATTCAAAGCTAGCTCAACATCAGAAAATCTATCAGTGTAATCCAACAACACATCACCAGGCTAAAGAAGGAGAGGTGGGAGGACAATTTGATGTTAAAGGTAGAAACCTGTATCAAATGTAAATAAGCCACAGTGATCGAATGCACAGTATAATGAAAATAGGCAATACTATACTATAATTACTTGATGTGATAAATATCACTACAGTGGCAATCGTATTGTAATATATAATGTATTAAAATAACACATTGCATACCTTAAATTTACACTATGCTATATGTCAAACATATTCAATTAAAAAAACAGGCTAAAAAAGAAAAATCAGATGAACGTATCAACAGATGCAGAAAAAACATATGACAAAATCTAAACCCATTAATGATAAAAACCTTTAGCAAACTAGGGATAGGAAGAAACTTAATTTCATTTTAAAAATCTATGAAGATCTTTCAGCTTACATCATACTTAATGGTGAAAAACTGGATATTTTCCCCTTAAAATTGGAAACGAGGCAAGGATGTCCCTTTCCAGCACTCTCATTTAATGTTATACTGAAAGCCCTAGATAGTGCAATAAGACAATAAAAGGGAAAAAAGGAAGATATAGCTTGGAAAGAAAGAAAGAAAGCCATCTCAATTTTCAGGTAACACAACTGTGAAGAAAATCCCAAAGATTCAACAACAACAATAATCCTCTTAGAAATAATAAGCAAGTAAAGTAAGGACGAAGGATTTGATGCTTTTCTATATACTAGCAGTGAAAAATTGGAATTTGAAACTTAAAAACAGTTACTTAAAATGGCATTACAAAAATAAGATATTTAGGCATAAATGTATCAAAACCTATAGAGGATCTACATACAGAAAACTATGAACATTGAAGAAAAAAATCAATGAGGTCTAAATAAATGGAGATTCTATGTTCAATGTTTGAAAGACTCAACATTTTTAGGGTGTCAGTTCTCAATTAAAAAAAAGATTTTATCTGTTTATTCACGAGAGACACACACACAGAGGCAGAGACATAGGCAGAGGGAGAAGCAGGCTCCTCCTGTGCAGGGCCTGATGCAGGACTTGATCCCAGGACCCCAGGATCACACCTTGAGCTCTGAAGGCAGATGTTCAACCACTGAACCACCCAAGGGCCCCATTCTCAACCTCATCCAAGATCCAACAGAATCCCAGTCAAATCTCAGCAAGTCATTTCACAGACATAGGAACAGTGGTTCTGAAGTTTACATAGAAAACAAAGGACATAGAGTAGCCAACAGAATACTGAAGAAGAACAAAGTTGGAGGACTCTTGCTGCCTGATTTCAAAACTTACTATCGAGCTACAGTAGTGGAGATAGAATGGTATTGGCAAAAGAGTAGACACATGGATCAATGGAACAGAACAGATAGCCCAGAAATAGATCCATACAAATATAGTCACTGATCTTTGGCAAAAGAGCAAAGGCAATTCAATGGAGGAATAAAGTCTTTTCAACAAATGATGCTGGAACTTCTTAGACATTCATATGCAGAAGAAAAAATGTAGAAGATGTTTAATTCAGTACTAGATGGAATGGAAAATGGTATAGCTACTTTCGAAGACATTTTGACAATTTCTTACAAAATTAACATAGTTTTACCAAACAATTTAGAGATCACATTCCTAGGTAATTACCTGACTGATATTAAAACTTATGTCCCCCCAAGAACATGCACACAAATGTTTGTAGTAGATTTATTCATAATCACCAAAACATCCTTCAATAGGTGAATGGATAAATAAATTACAGTATATCCATAAAATGGAATATTATTCAATGATAAAAATAAATGAGCTATAAAGCCATGAAAAAACATGAATGAATCTTAAATGTATATTTCTAAGTGAAAGAAGCCAGTTAGATAAAGCTGCATACGTTGTGTAAAGTTATAAACTATGTGTAATTCAATTACATAATGTTCTGGAAAAGGCAAATCTAGATAGATGATAAACACTGATGGCTGGGTATTCAGGAAGAAATGGTGGTTAAGTAGGTAAAACAAAGGGAATTTTTTAGGGTAGTGAAACTATCCTGTATGATACTGTAATGGTGGATATAAGACAATAAGCATTTGTCAATACCTATAGAACTTTATAGCACACAAAGTAAATCTTAAGGTATGCAAATTAAAAAAAATATTTAGGAAGTTGGGGAATCCTGGAATGGAATGAAGAATATGACAAAAAAAAAACTTCATGTATTGCAAATATATGAAACAATCTCATTAAAGGAAATAGGTAAGAAGTTGTTGACCTAAGTAACTTTGAACATGAGTAGTCTACCAAAGGGCAAAAGGAACTGTGCATAAACACTGTATCCTGGTTGATAAAGTTGTTTCCCATAGGACTATGGGTTACCAATTCTACTACTGCTATACATGGTTTCTGGGATGAGATAATAAAGTAAATAGAGAGTTGACAGCGGGGCTAGGTTTCTCACTGTTGTTGCAGGATATTACAGATAAGCAAGACCAGAAGACTTCATGGCAATGGATTGGAGCTGAAGACACCACTATGAAGTACTATTTAGTGTAATATAGACACAGATGGCTACATAAACAAATCTTTATAGATGTGTGTATAAATACAGGCTAATATTCATGCTTACAGCCCCCTGCTCTGGCAGCTGAGAGGTCCTGGAAGCAATGAAACCCCAGTAAAAGTGAGCCTACCGATGTCCAGACCTGAGTTTCTGACACCGTTATCTAATAAAAGGAACAAGGGCTCCTTGGAGGAAGGGCTGGTTCTAGGACAGGAACAGAAAATATATAAGATGAACCTGGAGTATTTTGAATTGACAGAAAATAAAAAAGTGATCAAAACACAAAAACAAACAAAACATACAGACACAAACATACAGACACAGTCATGGATGTTTTGTTATAGGGCTACAGAAGCCAACTGAAATGAGCTCCCAATAGCCAATAGTTAAGCTGGAACAATTTGTGATAAGATAGATAGATGATAGATAGATAGATAGATAGATAGATAGATAGATAGATAAACAGATATATAAAATAGTATTAGATTATAATCCAAAGTATAAAAATAAATACCCATGAGTCCATAATGAAAAAAACAAATGAACAGATAAACAAAGGCATAAATAAATGGGAGAGAATAGACAAGTCTCCAATGCAGAAGAATTTCCAATAGTTTCCAATTTCCAATACCTTCCAGACTGAGCATCATAACTCCCCACCCCTCAAATGTGGGCTATGCATAATGACTTTCTTGCCAAAAATGCAATACAGTAAGGAAAAATGAAAAAAACAACACCAGTAACTGTACAGTGCAGAGACCTGACAAACACTACTTCAGACCCGTGATCAAGATTACCGTCAACTGTGATGTTATCTTGATAATATGAACCCTTTGTATGATCTGATGAGAATGGTACCTTAAGGTTTTCCTTCTGAAACCACTTTATTCCAATGTAATCATGAAAAAAATCATATGAATTCTGATCAAGGGACATTTTACAAAATACCTGATAGTACTTCTTAAAACTGTCAAATTTATCAAAAACAAGGAAAATCTGAGACACTGCCACAGCCCAAGAGGAGCCTAAGGAGGAGATATGACAATGAAAAGTAATGTGCTACCCTGAGACAGAAAGGATATATTAGGGAAAAGCTGAGTATATCTAATTAAAGAATGGACTTCAGATAAGAATCATGTATCAATATCATTTCATTATATGTGATAAATATACCATATTCACAGAAGATGTAAATAATAGGGGAAAGTAGGTCTGGGGCATGTAGGCTAACTTCACAATAACTTAGTAATTTTAGACTTCTCTAGAATAAAAAAAAAAAATTTAAACTGGCCCAGTTTTACTCCTAGTAGCTGAGCTAAAAGCTAACCAAGAATCAGGTATATTAGTTCCCAAACCTGTTTATGTCATCATACTTATTAATGCAATTGCAACATTTATTCAAATAACATACAAACTGATTAAATCTGCATGCATGCAAAGCGAATTGTTGCTGTATAAATCAAATTTAATGCTCTGGAAAGACTGAATAAAGATATGCTATTTAAAAACTTGCTGCCTAATTATGACATGATGATACTGTTAAAGATTATAAAAAATATTGCAAGACTGTATAAAGAATCTTCCTTCATGTTGTCTCATAAGAATCTTTAACTTCTTGCACGTTTTTAAAGAAATTTAAAGAGAAAATACTCGTAGAGAGAGTTTTATGGCTGTTGTTAACTACAAATTGCACACAAGGCGGCGATCAGAGGCCCAAATGCTGAGAACACTGGTTCTCCCTCAAAAAGGCCTAGATATTTATTTGCTCACCTGCTCTTTTGACCTAGTAACTATTGTGTCATGATCTTTCAACTACCTTCTAAAATATCTTGGATGTAGAAAGAAGTTCTCTGAAGATTACAATCTCACATGCATGAATCACAGTGAGGCTGAAAATGTTAGCACTGGAGTTTTGTCAACCTCCTCACCCACCAATTGCTCACTGTACTGGCATTTGATGGAAGTGTTCAAAAATAAGCTGTTAAACTTCTACTAAACATCCATGGAAAATATAAATAATATACTGCATACTAGTACAGATGCTCTTTGACTTACCATGGGTTATATCCCAATAAACCATAAGTCAAATATGCATGTAATCTCCCAACCTACCAAACATCATAGCTTAGCAGAACCTACCTTAAAAGTGCTCCAAACACATTACCCCACCATGGGGCAAAAGCATCTAACACAAGGCCTATTTCATAATAAAGAGTTGAATATCTTATGTAACTTACTGAATTCTATATTGATAGTGAAAAACAGAATGGTTGTATGGGTACAGAATGGTTGTAAGTCCTTCAGTGGTTGACCCTCATGATCATGTGGCTGTGGCTACTGCCCCTGCCCAGCATCATGAGAGAGGATTGTACTGCATATCACTAGCCTGGGAAATAATTCAAACTCAAAATGGCAAGTACAATTTCTACTGAATGTATATTGCTTTTGTACCATCATCTAGTAGAAAAATCTTAATTCTTACACCATTGTAAATTGGGGACCGTGTTTATACCAGTAGAGTATCTGACTACATTTGTTCTTTGCTTTTTAAAAAAGATTTTATTTATTTATTTCAGAGACATAGATAGCAAGGGAGACCATGAGCGGGGGAGGGGGCAGAGGGAGAGAGAAACAGACTCCCAGCTCAGCAGGTTGCGTGATATGAGGCTGAATCCCAGGACCCTGGGATCATGACCTGAGCAGTTGCTTAACTGACTGAGCCACCCAAGCACTGCTGTTTTTTTTTTTTTTTTTTTTTTTTTTTGCTTTTGAGAGAGACTCTATTGAGCTGTCTAGCTTCCCAGAGACTCCATGAATACTGGATATTTCTCCTCCACAATCTGTTTAAGGGCAGAAACCAGAAATTTCCTGAGTGACTTGTCACTTCTGAAAAGAATACATAACATGAATGCCAGGAAGCTTTTCTCACTATGATAGATGAAGACCTATTGTTGGCCAAGTGTTACAGGATGTGGGCCCTATCATTAATCACACTGAAGGTAAACATAACTTCAAGAGTGCTCTTTTTACCTGACTAGTGAGTCTACTGTGAGGGACTTCATCCGTCTATGCCTGGCATACATTCTATGGGTTTTCTAAGTGCTGGAAGTGTATTAATGAGTCCATCCATGTTTTTGTTTTCCCTGGTTGATTTTTAAAACTTTGCTATTAAAATTTTCTTCAGGGAAATTTTTTAGTTTCCACAGGAATACAGGAGTGTCTTTTCAGAATGATGGAATTTTTATTTTGTTTTGGAGAAGGAAAGTGTGAAGGATGTTTTGAGTGTGTGTGGGTAGACGGCGGAGGGAATATATGTGTTCCCAGGAACATTTTGGCTTCCTAAGACTTTGTGAGTGCTAAGGTAGTGCTAGCTTCTGGAATCACCTACTTGAGGCATTTCTGAGCCAAGATGAGAAAGCCAGAGCCAAGAATGAGAATCGTGTACTATTTATTGAGAGAAAAAAGTCTATTTGTATTAGACTCAATTCCCAAAGAAAGAGGTCTAAAAATTGCAAAAGATATTGCAAAATGTTGAAGGCAAAATTAATTTTTATTTACTTGTATTTACAACACAGATATTATGCCATTAAAAATGTTTAGGAGCAGAAAAAGTTGCAAAGGATACAAAAATATGCAGGGTGCCCAACAGTGGAAGGCTGGAATCTCTGCTATCACTAAAAACTTTGTAGATTGTGTCTTTATCTTTTCTACTCTGAAGCTCAATCTATGTTTTTAAGATTTTATTGATTTATTCATAAGAGACATGCGGAGACAGGCAGAGAGAGAAACAGGCTCCCTGCAGGGGCCTGATGCAGGACTTGATTCCAGGATCCCAGGGATCACACCCTGAACCAAAGGCAGATGCTCAACCACTAGCCACTGAGGTGCCCCTCTGAAGTTCAATCTGAACATTCAAGAGGGAGGATTCCTGGATTTCATTTGTCCTAGGAGCCAGCGAGCATATAGAAGGCCTTTTGAGTACAAATCACAGTTTATAGTCCCTTTCAAAAGTACCTGTTAGTGTTTGGGACTAAGTACAAGACCTTTCTGGTGGTGACTTCTGTCACTGCTTCTGCACCATGCATGGAAAGCCTACTAAGGAGGCATTCTTTTATTTTTTACTTATTTATTTATTTTAAATAGAGATAGTGTTTCCTAACACTGTGAACAAGCATGCATGTTATAGAGTCTGCGGAGTCAAAAATGTATCTTCCTTAGAAACTCTTCTTAAGTCACTTGAAGACCTTGGGGATGAAGATATTATGTGGGTTGTCTACTAAGAGAGGAATGTATTAGCACAGAGTAACTCAATATGTTGCACACTCTCTCTGCCATTAAGTTTCTCAAAGATGATGTTCTGAGTTCAGTGATTTTTCCCCCCCCAGGGCAGTCTCCATGATAGTGTAGATTCAGAAAAGTGGTTTTCTTTTAGAATAGTAAGTCAAACAAAAGAGTAAGCACAAATAAATTTAAAAGTCCACAATCTGGGGTGCCTGGGTGGCTCAGTTGGTTAAGTGCCCAACTCCTGATTTTGGCTCAGGCTATGATCCCGGGGTTGTGAGATCGAGCCCCATGTTGGGCTCCATGCTTGAGATTCTCTTTCCCTCTGTCCCTGCTCTCTCTTCCCCATATGCACGTGCATGCTCTCACTCTCTTAAACAAATAATTTTTTTAAAAGTCCAAAATTTATAACCTCATAGATGTGCATTAAAATATTTTAAATCTGGGATCCCTGGGTGACTCAGTGGTTTAGTGCCTGCCTTTGGCCCAGGGTGTGATCCTGGAGTCCTGGGATTGGGTCCCACATCGGGCTCCCTGCATGGAGCCTGCTTCTCCCTCTGTCTGTGTCTGCCTCTCTCTCTCTCTCTGTCTGTCTCTCATGAATAAATAAAATCTTTTTTTCTAAAGAATATTTTAAATCCAAATTCTTCTGGTTAAATCTCTTAAATATTTTTGTTGACATTCTTTGGCAATTGGTTTTGTTTCCAAGGAGAGAAAAAGGCAAAAGCAGAGAGTGTGGCTCATGCTCTGGTGAGAATTCTGGAAGGGTCAGAAGTTCTGGATTCTGCTCTTGGTTAGCCACAGTTGGCAAACACAAACTGTCTCTAAGCTTCAGTTTTTTTCTCTAAAATATGAGGCCATGACTAGATGATTCCTGAGGTTTCCTTTTTGGGTACTGTAGTTCACCATATATATATGTTGCGTGAATTACAAAAGAATGAATGAACAGCTTTAAGTTAGCTTCATCAAGGTTGTCATTTGTGCTTAAGACAGACAGACCTAGCTCTCATATTCTGCTAGGTTATAATTTTCTCTGTATGCTAAATCCAAAATATCTAATAAATTTGCCAAGAACACCTCATTTTTCTGTCAGGTCATAGTATCTGATTAATAAACTAGTTAAAAAGATAGGTATTTCACACACTGAAACTTCTCCACAAAATACACATGGTAATGTACAGTTTGTTTTTATGTGTTTTTAAAAAGTATTTATTTATTAAATATTTAATTTATTTATTCATGAGAGACACAGAGAGAGAGGCAGCAACAGAAGCAGAGGGAGAAACAGGCTCTATGCAAGGAGTCTGATGCAGGACTCAATCCCAGACTCTGGGATCACGACCTGAGCTCAACCGCTCAGCCACCCAGGCATCCCTATGTGTTTGTTTTGTTTTGTTTTTTTAAAGAAAAGATTCTGCTGCTGATGTATTAAGGGGAAGCTAAGTATTCCCAAATGAAAATATAGATATTCATTTAACAATATATGATAGAAATTGTGTGTGTGTGTGTGTGTGTGTACACACATATATCAGTCTGAAATTCATGAGAATAAGGTTATTAAACAGGCCAATATTGGATATTGACGAGCAGAACAGAATACATTGTGATTTGAGGTGGCCCGTATAGGCTCCTCAGACTCAAGGTACCTTTGGTAAAATGCATCTTTAAGCAATAACTAGTTTGCATCAGTATTTTTCTTTTTTCAAATGGAGCAGGGGGATGGAAATGTGGCAACTGTAAATACATGAAGCCAGCCATGATCATCTCTATCTCTGTTTGAATTTCTTTAATCTGATTACTTTCCTCTCAGAGTTTATGGGATTGGTTTCACTGAGCAAATGCAATTTCTAGATGCATCTTCTAGATGACAGGGATCCTTTTCTGTGGGACAAAAAAGACACAGATGCCCATCTATGTGTGGCTAGCTGGCAGCATGAGGGGTCTAGTGTTTAAGGAGCAGAAAAGAAGGACACTTGAAAGGCTGGAATAAAAACTCACGTTTGACAATTTTCATTCCACAACAATTCATGCCCAATACTGCTGGGTAGAAGGAAATAGTTAGAACTTTGCCCAGACAGTCCTATTTTTCTCCTGGAAATGCAAATAAACATGAACAATATACTTTCAGACATGCAGAGAATGTTCTGAATTCCAATTGGTAAGTAAAGTGTCTTCAGTATATTATATTTTGAACTTTTAGGAAGAGGCACATTAATAATTTAGCTTTGAAGTGAACTAAAGTGAAATGATGTAGAATTAAAAGCATCACAAATGCTGCTGAAATATTTATGGAGACTGTATTTTGACTAAAGGATTGCATTTAGAGAATGATTTATGCCCTAGTTTCTGAGGTCTCAGTTTACAAAAGAAGTCAAAGCTGAAACCAAATTTCACAACCGTGTTTGTCATTTCGAAAAACGTTTTCCATGTGTCCTTTCCTTTTATTAATTATTACAACAATGAGTATAGATGGTCTCCAGCAGCATTATTTATTATTTTCAAATAGTTCCTCTGTAAACATAGAGGAGATCTTCATGTGGTCTTTATACATTAAAAACAGCAATGGAGTTTAACATGACAAAATGCATCAGACAAGAGAAGAAAAGCACCGGTGTAGCTAGTTACAGCCGCGCTGGAGAAACTGGGTAGCCACAGCTACCTATCTCTAAACTTTATTAATTCTGCACTGGTACCCCCTGATTATAGCAAATATATTCCCTTTCCCAATCTTGGGAAACAGAGCGCCAACGAGTCTTTTTAATAACGTCAACTCTGCCTGCTGTTTGCACACACGGTTAGTGGGATCACAGCACTGCACATAATCCAATAAAGCTTACACCACCAAAGATGTATGTAATCAAGGATCTGAGGGAACATCCTCTAGGTTAGATTCAGTCTCTCTTAACTTGTACTTCGCAAAACAAACAGTCTCTTCAGGCAGAAAGAAAACATATGTCTGTCATCCAAAGCAAATATGAAGTCGTGCAGTGTACTAAAATGTGCAGGCCTATCAAACACTTCTTAATCCTCGTTAACAGCCTGCTTCCTTGCAGAAGTAGATGGATTTTTGGGGGAAAGCCTACATGTGTAAAAAAAAAAAGCTGGAAAACTCTCCACTTGATTTTGCTTGCTCTAGATATTTTGTTTTGATTGCTCAGGGTAATGAGGAGAGCAAAGGTCCTACCGTAGGCTATCCTGATTATATCTGAGGTGAGCGGCGGGTGTTTGAGAATATTAAATGTGGACGTGTCAGATGTCCATCCAAAGGTTGCCAGCAACCACAGTGCAGACAGATTTGACAAGAATTCAGATCTGAAATTCACCACCAGCAGTGCAATCAACTTTTAGTTTTCTACCATCTAGATCAACAGTTCTTTCCCCCTCTTTATAGGAAGGTGGAAACAGGCAGTGTCTTATTAATTTTTTTTTAATTTTTTTTAAAATTTTTATTTATTTATGATAGTCACAGAGGGAGAGAGAGAGAGAGGCGCAGAGACATAGGCAGAGGGAGAAGCAGGCTCCATGCACCGGGAGCTCGATGTGGGATTCGATCCTGGGTCTCCAGGATCGCGCCCTGGGCCAAAGGCAGGCGCCAAACCGCTGTGCCACCCAGGGATCCCAGGCAGTGTCTTAAAGTGAGGTGTTCTTAGAGGAAATGTGAAGAGGTTGTGAGAAATGTGAAATGTTCTTAGAGGAAAAGAGAACAATAGAATTTCCTTTGACCTCGCTAGGTTCATACTATTGTCAGAAGAATGGGGAGAACCACAGATGGCCAAAGCCAATCAATGTTCTTCAGAGAAGATACTCTATAACATTCTTTCTTAAAATCCCAAATACAATCTTTTGCAAGTCAAAGAAATTCTTAGCATTTTAGATCTCCATCATCTTTCTTCACAATCATGCTTGCGATCGGTGGGTGTACCCATATTTCTCTTAAAATTTGCTCTGAAAGAATTACGTAATCCTTAGATGAATTTTGTGATAAACTGTGTCATTTTAAAATAGAGAAATCATCAATTAAATTCTATTTCACAGCAGTGACAGCAGAGCAATGTGTTTTTGGCCTGACACAGTCAGCTTGGTTTGTCTTTGATAAAAATTCTATTTTTCTGTCCATTTTTTGAGTCTTGTAACATTCCTGGTGCCCTTCTATAGCTTCCAGCTTTCAAGGCTGAAAAGGAAATAAGCCTTTGTAAAGGCATTTGTTGAGAATATTATATTCTTTGCCAGTAGACAGATCCTCACATAAGAATTGTGTTTGGGTAAATGCAACAGAAGGAAAATGAATAAAATCTCATTTCCATTAAGAGCTACATTCATGTGCAAAGGCCTCCAATTAGAATTCTATAGAATCTATGATGCTTTGATATTTGGTACAGAAATCATACTAGAATATTGGCATGATAACTAAGAATTTCTGTGTTTCTATGGTAATTTATTTTAGATAGTTTTGCCATCATGGCTAAAATGAAATGTCAATTAGTGCATATAATTTAGAAATTGCACTCCAGTCTTCCAGAATTTTAAGTAAAAGTCAGATGTTCTCCCAACAGAATAAAAATTAATTTTCTCCAAACGAGCATTACCACATTTCAAGGAAATCTTTCTAATTTTCACTTAAAGACAAAAAGGAATTACCTAATTTTATGAACGGGAGATTATGTGAAACAACATAGTTTTAGTCATAGTTTTTACATGAAACAAATATACTTTAGTATAAATGAAAAAAAAATTATATGCCCCAAGAGTGATCAACCATGTAATCTAGCTGTCTAATAAATTCTTTATTGTGGTTGATTAGTACTTCAGGAAATGCCACATTATGTTCCCGGCAAAATCAAGGGACTGGCTTATACCAAATAAAGTGTTTCTTAAAAACAAAATAAAACAAGACCACACAAAACCATAGGCTTGTAGCTGACCAAATTACAAAACAAATTAGGCTTTATTGGATCAACTTTTTATGACAAATCTCAGGTGACATATTTTAGGTTTTTGATTGCTAAGAATTAAAAAAAATTTTTTTCTCTAGTATACCTACACAATGTATGTCATCTAGGCACTGGGGCAACCTATTTCTGACACACCTCTCTCTCTCTTTTTAAGTTCTTTTTCTTTTAAGAAACAGCACTGAATAAACTTATATTTTATTATCTCCAGTGTCCTTTAAAACTGTTCATATCTATCTTGAAACATTGAAAAAGAAAGACTGGTCTTTCAGGAAATTCACTTCTGAAGAGAACTAGAGCAGCTTACACAGCAACTGGTCTAGAATAAGATATTATTCTCGGGGCCTGCAGGCGTGTAAAGGCAGGTGGATACTGCCCTGAAGAGAGCAGGAAAGACAGAAGTGTGCCAGTTGCTTCCATCTGCACAGAAGTCAAGTCAGAGTCGGAGGGAGCAAGATCATTGATGGCATTGCAGAGGAAGAAAGGACGGAGAGGAAAAGATACAGGCAGGTTACTTCACATCTCCAAGCTCGAGTGACTCAAATGTAAAATGGTGCCTAAGAACCCCCAACCTCACAGAGCTGTGAGAATTCAATAGTGTGTCAACCAAGGGAGGAGACTTTTGTCCCAGCTATTAGCTGGAGAGAGTTTTAATACACTCAAGACTTTATTTTTGTATCTGGAGGGAATACTCATGAGAACAGACCAAAAGGGCGACCTCTTAGGAATATCCTCTTAGTGGATCTGGGGTGGGTTATGATGATTATTTTTTCTGGATGGGTTATTAAATAACAGAAAATGCCGGCATCCTCTTTCTCTGCTAGAATAAGACTCTAAAAGCAAGACATGTCAAAGCAAAATGAGAGAAATAAGGCTGTGAATGTGCCTGGGATGGTGAGAAAGCACATAGCAAACCACGAGCTGAAAGTGTCCTTGTGTGTACCTAAGATTGGCCTTGAATCTTATTACAAATAAAATTTCCATGCTATTCATCTAAGTTATTTATGCTTTGATGCGGCATTCCTTGCCAAGAAGCAACCGGATCTACTGGATGTATTGAGAGTTACTTTTCCTCAATTCAGTTGCACATATTGAAGGTATCCATGAGCAACTACCTTAAAATGTGACTACACCAGCTATCTTCTAAAAGAAAGGCATTGCCAATCGATCTATTCAACGAATAATTATTGTGGCCTCCTACACAGAAGGCATTGGGCTAGAGCCTCGGGGGCAGGGGAGTTGAGCCATAAAGATGGAGAACACAGATCCCCAAACCGTATGATGTCACCACCAACAAAGTGTCTTCAAAGTGATGGAAATCACCGAGATTTACTAGCTTTTAATGCTTGTTTAATGAATACATTGCAAATACAATTACTATCTTGTTATCGATCCTTCGTAAAAGAAAGGACATTTTAACATTAATAAAATTGGAAGGACATCTCTGAATAAAGGGTTTTCCTCTGAAGAGAATAAATTTTGCTTCATGACAAACATTTCATATATTTTCCATATTTTGTGAGGAGCAGTAAGAACTTGAAGGCTCACTAGCACCCATCTTTGCACGGACACTTGAGAACCACCGACTTGTAAGTTAAGAGTTCACAGACTAGTTCAGGAAAAATGACAGGTGGATCTGTGTACCTTGACAAAACAAGTTCAACTGAGGCAGGCTCCAGCTTTGCTCTGCAACGCTCTAGGTCTTTGAGGACACCTATGTTTATGCAATCAGACCGATTTCGCTAGAAACTGACCCATTTCCTCTAGGAACACTCAGCCAACGTCACTGTTTTCTGAAAAAAATTTGAAAAGGCTAGTTCAAGCTCAACACAAAAAAAAGACCTTTTAACAAACAGACCATGTGGTATTGGAATGGGCTGCCACACAAAGAGATCAGCTTCTGTCACTGAAAGCTTTAAATACAAACTGGATAAACACAGGAAGGAGATATAGGATTTATTGTTGCAAGAGGGAGAGGGCTAACTGGACGATGGCCCCACCAACCCTAAGATTTTTCAGTGTCCCATGCAAGCTTTATTTAAGGTGCACAAAAATCCATTTCTGAATAAAGTCATCATAAAGGTAAACCCAAGGATAAAGGTAAGACATTTAAATGAGACAAGCAGAAGAGGCTTTAAGGTCATATGTGGGAACCCACCTGGTCTGTTCTTTATTTTTTAAATAATGTTTTCAAAGCAAGCCTATGCTGAGACAGGCAAAGTGCTAGGCTCCAGGGTTACAACAATCTGAGAGTTTAAGGTTGCCATCTGAAGTCCCCATAGGCTGGTTGACAGGCTCCTTGTCACCAGGGGACTGCAATCTTCTGACAGGAAGTCATCCTTAAGTTCTCTGGCCTCAGTTTTCTCACCAATAAAATAAAGGACTTTGTGTTTCCTTTCAGATCAAACCATTATAAAAATTCTATCTTATGCCACTCTATTCTCTTTGTGTGGCCCATTAAACCTTAAAAATTTTTACACCAAAAGCAACTTACTTCACTATTGTATTTTTTTGTGTGGCCAATGATTAAAATAGTTAGAAGTTTTACTGTACTGAAACTTCATATTGCTTCTCTTAAAACCATTCTCTACTCAATGGACAAATAATCACCCTGCTTTCAAAATTTTCTCCAAAGCTTTAATCCTATATGGAAATTAATCATTGTGACAACCTCATAGGATGAAAATTACCATTTAAAAACCCAATTTTAATTACTTATCAGAAAACATCTGAAAACCTGATTATCTGGTTAAGACAAAGTATGGACTGTGGAATTCCATGAAAATTGCTTGTTTGTATGTTACTTTTCAAAAAACTTCCAACGAGTATATGGAAATTATAAAATGAGAAACAGGCCATAAATTGAAACCTCAAAGAAGACATCTGATTGACTTGAAAAATAATTGGTATCTTTCCACTTAATCTACATTAATGTAAACAATAAATCTTCTCTTAAACAAAGATTGTGTGAATCTTCATTTATCTTTTATGACAAGGGAGCAAAGGTTATAGTTTAATGAATGGAAAGAAGCAATAGGTCAGTTTTAAAAGCCTCACAGGTCAAATGTCTGACATCACTGAACATTAAAAAAAAAAAAAAAGGCTCTAACATGGTAATTTCTATTTTAGTCAAACCACTGGGGTCCAGCTGAGGCTTCAAGCAGAAAGAAAGAAAACACTGTAATTTAGTAACACAGAGACAAGCAATTGGAATGACAATGTCCTTTAAGGATGTATTCACCAGCATTTTAATGGGATTGAATTAGGTAGATTTTAAAATAATTTTGAAGCTTAAACCTAACAATCCCTGGCATTGATAAAGGGATTGGAAAAAGAACAGCATATACTTTTATTTTACATATGCATCGATTTTCTCGCCAAATGGAAGAACTCTGTCATCTATAAAGGTTATTCATAGATCCAAAGAGCTGATCAAGGTCATTAATAACAATAGTAAACTGATCATCATTCCAATGGGACCTGACAAGTTTCTTTTCAAAGTGGATACTAATGTATTGATGCCTGTGAAGTTCATTACAGCAGTAATAAATCATTAGTCTCTGCAAAATGATTTATAAGTTGGTTGAAATGCATTACAATGGACTGTCAAAGAACTTCCTAGGCACTAGAAGGCTTGCTGGTGCTTCCAGTGAAATCATGATGGCTTAGAGTAATCAGACACCAACACAACACCATAAAACCCACTCTAACTATGCCTGTTTCATGTTTGTTTAAAAACCAACTTTTAATTCAGTAGAGCCTTAGTCCTGCCTTGAATTATTACTGTCTTACAAAGCTTAAAACTTTTTTTTCTTCATTTATTTGACAAAGTTTCATCGTGACGCTTGCTAATTAAGTTTCTTTTAGCTTGGCCAAATAATGCTTAGTGCACTTCCAGTTGCAATTACTCCCTTAAGATTATTTGCATGCATACTAACATGCACAGTAAACACATTCTCAAACATTTAACATTATAAACTAACATGTAAGGAAGTGGTTCAAAGTTGAGCATGGGCTGAAATGTTTATTTCCAACATGTGTAACAGTGTGTCTTTAATATTCCTATAATGATGTCAAAAGAGTTAGCCGTAATTGCACATACTATCTGTTCTCCAGATAAAGATGAGGAATAAACTCAAGTTAAAACACTATTAATCTTTCTTCAGAAAATAGGATGGGCTTTCTGATAGTAAAGGTACTTCAACATGAGAAATGGGTTCTGGATGATGTCTATTTGTTCAGCTTGTGTGTAGACTTAATGAAATAAGCTAGTATATCCTCTATTGTTCCTACGTTTATTGAGAAACAGGGAAGAGAGTAATTGCATGGCTATGACTACCCATTTTAAATAAGTCACTTAACAAATCATTTTCTTTGATTACAGTAGTCGTATTGGAACCTACCTGTTGCTCCTTCTGCTGAACAACTGATACAAGTGTGTTTATTTGGAAACAAACTGTGAAATTCCACCTCTTGCTGTATCTGCTGTCTCTAGTCACTGTGGCTATTAAACTTGTTCTCACCAAATGAGGCTGTTCAGATAGGAATAACAATTTATTTGGCTACCTAAAGATTTTTATTGTGTTAGTGAAAAAAAATGACAAATATCACCCCCAAATGATTTTCAATTCAGATTCATTTATCACCTGTCCTTGCCTGTTTCCAGGACTTATTGTAAGTTTATGACAAAGACGGCTCAAGTCCATGGTTATTGAGAGCCATCCTGCCCTGAAGTACTACAGGATAATCTGGTGCATTTGCTGTGTGGATTTTCAGAAGTTAATTCCAGCATTTAATCCCCAAGGTCTATGGTTCAATGAGATCTTCTAATATAGACCCGGTACGGTTAGGTTGCTACTACATTAATGCACATATATCCTAAAACGTCAATAAAAGTGATGATCTAGAATAGAACATTCGTAAAAATCTGTATTTTTTTTAGGGATATTAAATCATGACTTTATCTACAACATATTCTTGAGATGGAGACCTTAAATATAACTGTGTTATCAGGTTTCAGTGTTTTCACACACTGGTATATGCATCACCATTTATCTGTGATGACTGTCCCAAACTTCATCCTACAGATTATTTGCTATTGCCAAGGCTGAAATAGAGATGGACCCTATGAGAGTCCAGGAGACAGCAACCTTCTTGCCTGGGTATGCTTTCATCTGGATATTCTCAAATGGACTCCAAAGCCTTCAATGAATGTGATGCTGGAATCCCTAGCCTGTCACCCACACACAGCTCATGTCCTTAACACTCTCATTCACAAAAGTACCAGGTATTAAGGAAAGCTATGGCAGACATGAGTGCCATTAGTTTAATTTAAAAACAAAACTAATTCTAGTTATTTTATCAAACTGTTTCCTAAATCTACTATATTCTGCCGTAAATGACAGTAATTGAAAGTATTGACACCACAGCCACATCAGGGAAAATGCAAGGTCCTATTTGGTGAGTTACAATCAAGACTACATATATGTGTCTGAAGTGGCCTTCTTCCTAGATGAAAAGTAGGAAGTCAAGATTAATGACAAAGAGATCCCAGAAATCCCCCTGTGGTCAAATAAAGATCCCCAAATTTGGCAGTTAAAAGTAATTAGTTTTGATGCTCTACTGACAGGACTATAAAAACATTTTTCAGATAAATGTTAAGAGTGACAATTACATAGGAAAAGAATTTATTTACATTACATTTGTATTTGAATCCCCCTACTGTTTGTTGTGGATTTAAAAGAGATTTTCTTGGGTTTCCCAAGTATACAATGAAATCATCTGCAAGCGAGGGCAGTTTTATCTTGTTTTTCTCCAAAGTTTATGTCTTTTTTTTTTTAAGATTTTATTCATTTATTCATGAGAGACACAGAAAGAGAGACAGAGATATAGGCAGAGGGAAAAGTAGGGAACCTGGTGCGGGACTCTATCCCAGGATCCTGGGATCATGACCTGAGCTAAAGGCAGGCGCTCAAGCACTGAGCCACCCAGGTGCCTCAGTTTATGTCTTTAATATGCTTTTTGTTCAGCCATATTGGTTAGTACTTTCAGTGTGTTAAAAGTAGTTGTTATGGGGATGACCTTATCTCATTTTTTTACTGTAATGGAACTGATTCTGGTGTCTCCCCTATTAACATGAGCATGATTTTTATCCTGAGATAAATGCCTCCCATCTCAATAGGAAAGTATCCATCAAATACTATTTTATCAAGTTGTAAAAATCAAGACTGGGTGTTGAATTTTGTAAAATACTGCTATGGACTTATCATGTAACTTATGTGAAATTAATGCATTTGCTAATATTGTGTCACTCTTCCATTCCTGTAATAAACCTCACTTGGTCAGATACATTCATAGTCCTGATTTCTGTTTAATATTTTAGTTACACTTTTGTCTTGATATTTATTAGTGAGATTGGTCTCTAATTCTGTTTTGTTTTGTGCATGTGTGTATGTGCAATTTCTGTCAGGTTTTGTTATCAATATTGTAATCACTTCATACAAAAAGAGTTGCAATTGTCCCTTGTCTCCCTTGATGCTTTGGAACAGATTTTAATAGCTTTAAATATTGGTTAGAATTCTCCTCTAAAATCACTTAGTCATATTGCTATTTTTATTGGGGAAGGGGGCAACTTTCTCATTTTCTTCTTTTGATATCAATCTATTTTGATTTTCTATCTTTTCCTGTGGTCAGTTTTTCATAAATTATATTTTTCCCGATTTTTCTAACTTATTTACAAAGAAATGAACAAAGCAATGTCTTAATGATTCTCTCAATCCTCTATAGGATTCTGTGTTTATTACATATTTTGTGCTCTACTCTTTTCTTGAACTAGTCTATTTTATTATCTTTTCAAAAGCTGAGATTTTTATTTTATTTCCCAGTTCTATTCTTTTTGTTTCTTAACTTGCTATTTTTTCTCTTTATAAACACCTTTCTTTTGCTTTCCATAGATTCATTTTGTTTTTCCTTTTCTAACCTACCTATATGTTAAATCTAACTTATTTATTTCATTTTAACACATTTTATGTACTTACTATTTAAGTATTTATGGCTAAGAATTTTCCTATGAACACAGCATTAGCTGTATTTCATAGGTTCTGTTATTTTGTTTTAGAAAAGTATCCAATCAGATAGACAGTAGAAGAAAAATCCTACTCACAGTAGCAGCATGAAATATACCTGGTAATAGTAGTAAGTTTAGTAAGAAATGTGCAAGATATATAAGAGTAAAACTTTAAAACACTAGTACAGGTCACAAAAGAAGACTTGAAGAAATGGAAATACATGCAATGTTCTCAAAGAAAAGGACTCTCGTTTCTATAACTTAGTTTCTAAATATAGTGATTAATAAAAGACTATTAGGAATTTTTTGTTTTATGGGATTGAACAACTTACCCTATAGTACAAATTAGAAAAATTAACAGAAATAGCAATGAAGAACAATGACAAAGATGAACAGTAATAGATACTAAATTATATTAAAACACTTGAAAAATCACAATAGACTATCCGTGCAAGATGAGAAAGACTTTAATAGAAACTCTGGAAATTGACTCAACTCCACACATTTACTGGGTAATAGGAGGGACATCTCAAGCCACTGAATTAAAGACGAGTTGTTCAATCAATACATGATGTTGAAATAACTGGTGAGCCAATTTAAGAAAACTAAATTGTTTCCACACCTCCTCCTAGCCCACATCAGGATAAATTCTAAGACAAAAAAGGAAATATGAATGGCATTTAATTATGTGAAAAAATATACTTACTTTTTTTTCCATTTAATCAGAATGACTGAAATACAAAACCTTGATAAAACAAAGGGAAGTACATACTTCCATATATAGAAAATGGATGTAAATTGGTACAACACATACAAAACACAATTTGGCATATTTATGAAAATGACACATACATATCCATTTTTTTAAATCCAGAAATTCCAGTACACTTGCATTCATACAAAATACTCATGCAAGCCTCTTTCCTGCAACATTGCTTGCAGTTGCAAAAAAAGGAAACAAAATACCTTTCAATAGATTTGTTAATTGAATTATGAAGCATCTACACAGTGGAACATTATGCCAAGGTACAAAAGAATGAGGTACTCATATGGAAGATCTCCAAGTGATAAGAGAGCAGAGTCCTCTTTTGTAATGAGAAAAAAGAAGTAGAGAGAATAAGAATCTATAAGCTCTGAAGGAGGAGAACAGAAAAACAAAGTCAGTAGTTACCTGTTTTGGTGGTAGGGCAGAAATGGGAAGCCGAAGGATAAGAAGGGGATACTTCCTGGTATTAAATCATGTGACTGTATTACTAATTCAAAGAATTACATTTAAAAGAAAGTTAACAGCAATAAAAAAAGAGAGAGACAATTTATACTATGAAAAAAAATCTTTCAGCGACAGAAGATGTCTTGTAGATATCTTGAAATAAGATTTTACTCTTTAAGAGGGAGCTTATCTAATGGCAGTCATGGATAAGAAGTGAATTGCTGTATTCAAAAGAACTGTCACAGGAAAATGTCAATGCTTGGATGTCTTATGTTCACTTTAATTAATATTGTTAAGCGTATTTTTCCAAATCAACTAAAGGTACTTATTAGTTGCCAAGAGTTCAAAATTCAAACTATGACTAAAATGATCTCTTAACAACATTAAAAAAAAAAAAAACAAGTCTTCCAATTTAAAAAGCTTGGAGGCTATATATGTTATGACATATGACTCACACTTTCCCAGATGGATATGTATTATTCACCAAAGGTTGGGTGTGAAAATAGAAAAATATTTTTAAAAAATTATGTTAGTAGAAAATCAGAGAAGTGAGGTATAATTATCTTGTACATTTTATAAAACATTTTATGTCCATAATTTTGATAATAATTTTGGGGGACTTTATTTAAAATAAGATATATTTGATAATACACCAATTTGTTCAATATATAAGAGAACTATCACGTACAAAGATGTGGTTTGCAAAGTTTTCCTGTATGGAGTACAAAATATGGTTGACACCCTACACTGGGAAAAATTCAAAGAGGAATCTAGTCATATTCACAGAGCTTGTACATAATAGTAGAGATTCTAAGACGCACATTAACAATTAAGTAGAAAGCCATCTTAGGGGTCCACTATGTTATGAGAATATAGAAGTAGGAAATAGACAACGTTCATGTGAGAGCATTTTAAACTGAATTTTGAAGGATGAATAGAATTTTAGCAAGCAGAGTTCAAGAAAGTTGAACATCCCAAGTAAAATTAATTTCAGGTGGGCAGAAAAGTAAGGAAAGTATTCATAAAGGAGCAGTGTTGGATTTTTTGGATACATAGGGAACAAGCTGAGAAATAATAGGGAGTGGGTTGGTATAGTACCACACGGAAGACAGGGCCACCATTCACATAACTGTAGGGAGGATAGGGCCACCATACTATAAAAAGTACATACCATGTAATGGCAGCTCTGCCCAAGGAGTGTGTCTTTTATTTAATGGGGAATCCATCAAAGATTTCTGAGCATTGAAATGAAACAATAAAACTATGTCTTAAAAGAATTATTCTGTTAATTTGATCATAAGGAATGGAAGGAGAAGATCTACCTTGAAGACCTTAAGAATTACTTTAAAAATTACTCCAAACAGGGCACCTGCATGGCTCAGTGGCTGAGTGTCTGCCTTTGTCTCAAAATGTGATCCTGCGGTCCCGGGATCAAGTCCCGAATCGGGATCCCCACAGGGAGACTGCTTCTCCCTCTGCCTATGTCTCTGCCTTTCTCTGTGTCTCTCATGAAGAAATAAATATTTTTTTTTAAAAGAATTACCCCAAACAAGAGACTCTCTCACTTTCTCTTGCCTGGAATAGTTCTAAATGCCCTACATTGGGGGTGCTGGTACTTGGAATTTGCAGGAGGTAATAATGTGAGAGAAACTGCAGAGATAGAAATGGAGTTTGCACACCTGTGAGGAGGAAAATGATGATAGCAAGGTTTCCAATCTCAGTAACCAAGAGAAGAACGAAGTTAGGAGGAGGAGCTAGGTGTAGTGAGAAAATTGGTAAACTTGAGGTGCTAGCAGAAAACCCTAGAGGGGCATTCACAAGGCATCTGAAGTCATGGAATTAGAGGTTGAAATTGAGAGTCGCGTGGGAGACACAGATGTGTCAGTCCCCTAAATAAGATTGTGTGGAAACTGTGGGGCTGGTTGAGATCACAGGAATGCAGACAGACCTTGGGGGGCGTTCACACTTAAGACTAAGTAGCAAGGGAGACGGGACTGGCAACTTAGCAAGTCACAGAATCACAGCCAAACTTGACAAGACCTAAGAGATCAAAGGAACCCTTCCACTTTTCCCTTCCTTGGATTTAACTGGCAAGGAAACCGAGGTCAGGACTGGAGACAAATGAGATCAAAGGTCTCTAGTGGTTCACAGAAGAAGTACGGAGCACCTTTGAGACAATAGGATGGTGAAGAATGGGGGGAGCGATGGGGCAAATACTTGAGTAAACAGCAATCTTTAGGAAAAGTCATTAATCGACTTTCAAGAAAATGGGAGATGCGTTTGTAGGTAGAAGGAGGTCAGCCCTCCAAGTGAGAGATTCAATACTTAAAAACAAAGAGGATTACTGGAGGGATGAGCATACAGTTAGACACTCTGTTTTTCCCACTGGCTTTCCTGAGATGTAACTGACATATAGAAATGAAACTGACATTTAGAAATTAATCTTAAAAAAAGGAAGTAAGTCAAGAGAGAGAGGCTTCTTCCTCAGAAGCCAAATGGAAGGATAAGAGGAATAAGATGTCAGGCTGCATACTCTTTACATTCAGTCCTGAGTAGTAGTAATTTTTTTTTTTTGGATTTTATTTATTTATTCATGAGAAACACACACACAGAGGCAGAGACACAGGCAGAGGGAGAAGCAGACTCCCTGCAGGGAGCCCAATGGGGGACTCGATCCCAGAATCCCGGGATCACACTCTGAGCCAAAGGCAGATGCTCAACCACTGAGCCACCCAGATGCCTCCTGTGTAGTAGTAATTTTGAGAAAACTGAGGCAAGGGGAGCTGTGGAAACTTGCCCGCCTTGCACAGTGGTGGCAGGTGAGGGGGTTCCCGCCCAAGTAGTCTGCTACCCTTAGTCCTGATCACTCCACCCTACTGCCCACATAGGAAAGGGAGTAGTAAAAACAGAGTCCACCAGATGACAGGAACAACAGGAAACAGGGAAGCTGAGAGTTTTTCTTAGTGATGATGACTTCATGAAGTGAAGCTCCACTGTTGAACTGAGATGAGAAGCTGGGACCTTACAGAATCTTGAGGGCCTGAATTTTAACTACAGGAGCAGCTTGACTTTCTGCCTGTGAGATTTGCCTTGTGCTCTCCTGCTCTAGAAGACTTGGCCACACGAAGGGTCTAGGCTCTGTGCTTTTTGTAAAGAGTGTTGCACAGAGAGCTGCGGCTACCTATCATCTGTATCCACACATGTGATCCTTTCATGCGATCACCCAGTTCCTGCCACCCAGGACCAATTCCAAAGCATTCATATTCACAGCGGGCCATAGAAAGAATCAGACAATGGGACAGATAAGGCGCAGCGAGGGAGAAAAGCAGCACCATTCCTGGGTGGGTAATGTTTCTAAAGAGCCTATCGAACAAGCTTTTCAGAGATTTCCACAATTTACTGTTGTTATAATTGCTTTGCTCCACTTTCTACATATCAGAGATGCACCTTGCTAAAAGCCATCATGCGGTCTAACATTCTGGAGTTCAGTGTCTACATTTTAGGAAATGCCTTAGCACAAAGGCATCTACACAATGATGGATTCAGTCCCAGGATGTATAAAGTTCTGAATGATGCAGATGTAAGGAGATGAGAGAGAGAGAGAGAGAGAGAGAGAGAGATCAACATGAGACATTCCTTTTCTCTGCTCTTAAAATGGAACTGCTTTTCCTGGTGGCTCTTAGTCTGCTGGATTTTTCTAGTGGGCATTGAATGGTTAAAATGAACAAACATAAACTTCAACTGCCCTGATAGTAGATTGAAATCCATTTGGATTAGAGTTGCATGAAGGATGTTACCTATACTGTATCTAAAACAGATGAAAAAGGAATGCATTTGGCTTTGGGCTCCCGTAAAGGCATCACATGGCCACAAGAACTGTGCTTTGCAGGATTTAAAGTACTGAGCTAACGGGGAGATATGCAAAATATGCCAATTGAATTTGATTCGGATACAGGCTGCACATGTCAATTTCTGGCTAAATGTATGGACTGTTTTGCTCCTTCTCTCTTGGGAGAAGTACTGTACTGGGAATCAGCTTCTTGTAGTTTTTAGCCTCATTTCTGCATTAATTCTGTATGACTTTGGGCAAGTCACCTCATCTCCCAGTCCCCTGATTGACTTAGCTATAAAATGAGGCTCCCTGTTGCTCAGGACAGTGGGACTAAAGATCACAATAGCAAAGATGTAATCAACAATAATATAAAATGTTACAAAACTATGTAATTACCTAGTCTTAGAGATAACTAGAAGCAGATGAATTTGTTGGTCCAACACCATATGCTTCAGGTCAAATAAAATTATAAGTGCAAATAAATTGTCATTATATTACTCTACTATATTGCTTTATTTTGTTCCGATTGCTACTTAACCCAGAAATCTAACTGCTTTGTGTCTATGGTAATTTTGTAAAGTTATAATTTTACATAGGAATCATGACTTATCCTTCAAATTGGCTCAAATTACACATGCGCGCGTGTACACACACACACACACAGACACACACAGCTGGGAAAAACTGAGTTCTCAACAATTTCATTCTCATCTAGGCTGGCTAGAAGAAAATGTTTCTTTTTTCCCTCCAAAGGCATTACCTTTCTTTTTTTTTTTTAAATTTATTTACTTATTTGAGAGAAAAAGAGTGCGAGTGGGGTAGAGCAGTGGGAGAGGGTAGAGCCTGACACAGCTCAAAACCAGGATTCTAGGATCATGACCTGAGCCACCCAGACACCCCTCATATTATCTATCTTGATCTATCTCCTGAAATTAGAGCCCATTGTCAATATTGCCCATTCACTATTGCAGTGGTGCTTAAGAAATGCATCATCCTTCCTAGAAATAGCCTTTTCAAGATCTTTTCAAAACAGAAAATATAATTTTAAAATCCACCACATAATATTTTTAGTGCATGTTTATATAAATTCCTTCTTTAATTTGCCACACATCCAATGCAATTATTATCTTCATAAGACTAAGTCTGTTTTACTTGGCAGAAAGTAACAAAAGCTTTCAAACACTTCAAGAGACAACTGAACATTGGACTCTATCTTAAAATTGTTTAAAGTGAAAATGTAAAAGTTATAGGAATTTATACTTAAATTTTTTTTAGTATGAATGCATGAAGCAGCAAATTCAAAATATGTCCTGCTTCTTAGTCAACAGGTAAAAATGAGGGCTATCCTAGTTAGCAGATGGGAAAACATTCACTTTCCTTTTACAAACTAGATGCACTATTTTTATGTAAGATAAGAATAAAGATCACTTTTTAGCTAGAAAAATCATCTTTGCTAGAGTAAAATGGATTGCTCTTTTAGCTTTATTGAAAACCCAATTTGCCAGAATGCCTCCTTTGTTTTTAGTTGTGTTAAAAACCTTACAAAATTGCATTTATGTGCTTTGAAAGAGTAGTACGATGATCATAATTCAAGATTTCTTTGATAGCCGACAACTTTACTATATGACGAGCCAATCAGTCACATATGGATTCAGGGAAACTTCACTATGCTACATAGTACCATAGTCATCTGTGCAAGTACTTTAGACACATTGTGGAATTTAGTTCTCAAAACAGGTTCTATTATTCCCACTTTGCATATTAGTAAATAAAAGTTGTGTGAAGGTAAGTATCATCTAAGGGGAGAAAGAAGTTGAGCCGAACTTTAAACATAGGTGCTCTGCTTCACATCTGGGGTGTATCCCTTTTTATTGATATTAATTCAAAGAGTAAAAGAATGACCTAAAGGAACAACAGTTTTTATATAGTGATGCATTCTTAAAAGAATAAGTAATATTGACTGATTTACTAATCATTTATCTTTCCTAATAAGTTTATTGTTAACAATTTTCATTATTTCCAGGCTCCAATTACTTGCAATCTTATTCAATTCTAGTTGATGAATGAATCTTCCTTCTATTTTAAAAATATGATTGATCGTTGGAAACTTAAAAAAAGAGTCAGAGAGTTTATCTCCATAAACAAAAAGATTATATAGTTCTTTATGCATATGCTTATTTTTGCATAAATAGATGTGTAAGTATATGAAACATTATGCTGTATATTTTTGTATAAATATTAAAAAGAATACCAAAATCAAGCATGCAGAAAGTCACAGAAGACTAGGAAAGAACCTGGGAGAGGTTGAAGTCCCACAGTACACTAGAGATTCAGTGAGTAGTCCTTAGCGTTCGGCTCCTATCAAGCCTGGCTATGCAGCCTAGCAGTTAAAGCCTTGGGTTCTTTGTGTGTCTACTTGAAACCAAGACCTGATTTGACTGAATTCTACCCAACTTGAAAATGATGAGAATCCACTTCACTCCGTGGGCCACAGTCACAGGCAATCATTGGAGATGGGAAGAGGTCACAATTTCACTTTTTCTTCATAACACAGCAAATTGTTATGGTTGGGATTGTTCTGGAAAGACCACCGGAGAGGCAGATGGGTTTTAAATCCTTGCTTTACTTAGGTCCTTTGAGCCTAGTTTCTCTGTCTTCAGAAATAAGCATTACAGTATCTACCTCAAGACGGATGCCGTAAAGATGAAGTACCATAATGCATCTATAAAAGCTTCCAGTGCAGAACCGGCCCATAGGAGGTGACTGGTAAAGAGTGATTTGTTATATATCTAGATTATCCTCAAAAGGGATTGGAAGGAGCATTCAATAAGTGTTAGATTTTTCTATTCCTTCTTTTTTATTCCTTTTTTTTTTTTTGAGAGGGGACATTGTTAGTGAGATTCTAAGAATTCCGAAATTTATCTAAGTTTGATTCACTAAATGTCTTTGCTTCCTGTATTTGGTTATGTCAAATGTTGGGAAGAACCTTTCTGGCACGATACAGGAGGACCAGTCAGGCCATGGCCTGCTCATAAGTAGGCTCAGGGGCTAGTGGGACACAATCAACATGGCAACCATGGGGTCGGTGGCTCTGTAGCTGAGCCTCTGGTAATGGGCATCACGTTCTTTGAGCTGGCCTTCATTATATCCTCTTATCCCAACATTAAAAAAAAAAATCCTTTTTAACCTTTACTCCTGCCATTTCAGTACTTCTGTCTGCATAATAGTCTGGGCTTAGTAATATTACCCAGCATGGACCACATGACAACTTGTGTAAGAATAGGCAAGAAACCCATTATTTGCTTACTCACTCTTCTGCATCACACACAAAGAAACGCTGGGATTTATTACTGCAATTCACATTGCTGAATTACAAATGGGACTTGTATTGTCTCAAGTAGCAAAAAGGGAAATAAGATATTTGGCCTTTTATTTATCAGATTGTTACATTTCCCTCCCTACACTATAATTGCAATTTTGTGATTCTTATACCCTGGAGATATTTATAAAACATATTCCTAATAATTGTTAGCAGTCTTCTAGTATCACTGAGGGATTGCAAAGTCAGGGCATTTATATCCGAGGTTATAAAACATCTTTCTGGAGACAGAATGTTCTAGAAGCGAAATTCAACTACATGAAGTCGTCCTGCTTCTCCTAGATTGTAATCACCATTTTCACTAATCATCACTTATATCACACTCTTGTAGACGTGTTTATTTTGAATTGACATTCGACTTATCCTTGCTGTGACGTTTCTATCTGGGTGGCAGAGTTCAGGAATCAGGGAGTAGAATTCCTGGCACCATAGAATTAATTAGCATGTCAGGGAAACGATACTCTGTGTGGACAGTGGCTTTAGGAAACACTCCAAAGGCCGTAAGCTGTATAGCAGGAATGCACGTCAGCCACAGGCATGAGAAGAACCCATTGTATGGAAAAATCCATCACTTGAAATCAGACTGTAACGTCAACTAAAACTCAGTAATATGTGCTCTGCTTCTTTTTGACCTTCTGTTGTTGCTTATTTGAAGATCCTGGCAACTGTCAGTGATGGAATATTCATGAGGCTATAGTCATTCCAAGACTAAAATGTTAGATGCTGCCACTTTTTCATAGATGGCTGTAGAAGTGGGATTTCATTTAAATAGAAGTCTTTTTTTTTTTTTTTAACACATCCTACATACATGAGTCAGTAACAATCGTGGTTGAACCATGAATGCAATTTTCATGAATGATAAGTCCTGTTTGCCCTCTTACCCTGGATATTTCTACAATTTTTTTTTTTTTTATTTTAGCAGTGGCTTGGCAATCCGTCAAAAGATTGGCTAGCTCCCGAATGCTTCGACGGAGGAGACATTTTTGAATTAAAGATTTTGTGTTCAAACATTTATTTTGAATTTAATATTTATTTCTCATACTCGCAAGATAACCTAATATAGGGTCCTAACCTATAGCAGTATCACAGCATTTTGAGAATGGATCTGATGCAGACGTAAAAATATTTTCAGGTACCTTTCTCCATTAAAAGTCCTGTAGCTAGTAAGCACATGGTAAACACATACAGACTGTACCTCATAATTCTATGTAAATATCAGAAAGAGTTTCAATTTGGCTCTCTCAATAACTACATAGGATTATTATGAGTGTAATAGTCTTATGTTCAAGTGGGATTCCGCTGTATTGAACTCATTTTTAGTCAAATCAGCCAAGCTTTCTCCGGAATTTTAATTTACACCTTTGCGAAATATTAGCAGTGATTAGTATCTGATTTATTCATATGTTTGATTCTTCATGTACACCCTTAAAGTGAGGCTCTCACCTCCTAATGCTGTATTCTTTTATCCTTAGCTTTACTGAAAAACATGTATTTTAGTCCTAATAAGTTATAATTAACTCTGGTAGTACAGCTATTAATTTATTAAAATTCAGAGCAAAATTTATTGCTTTCCAAACTTCTGATTTTGGAAAGCAACTCATACATTTTTTCTAAGTGTGAATTCTTTCCATCTAGTAGCTGAGCATCATGCCAACAATTTTCAGGAGGTGCAAGTGGTGGCCCAAGAGAAAGGCTTCTGGTACAGGGGAATAAAGGTGTTTTTTGGGCTCATGCCAGTGATGACAGAATCATGGGTGCTCACACCTTTGCTTGGGTCCAGGTCATCCTTTACCCTCCCAAGCCAGCTTCTTCATGTGATTCTCTTACAGTGGAAGCCATAGGGGTGGAACCCGCTAGCACATCCAGGAAAGTTCAGAGATGTTCAACCCCAATCCCTGTCTGTGTAGCTGGTTAACCTTGGGAAGTCAGTTGCATCTTGTGTGTTGCAAGTTGCTTATTGAGATTCAGGTTCTATTCTCATTTATTTAGTATTTATTACACGCTAGGTGCTTTCACACATTTAACTCTCTGAGGAAGGCAGCATCACTCCCTTTCAAGCAAAGCAAGGTTCTGAAAGACCCAGTGTCGTGTGGCTCATGAGACATTGTCAGGGGGCAGCCCTGACCTAAACACTGGTCTTGTCACTCCAGGTCTGGTTTGCAGTAGACTCTGCCTTTTCTAATGTAGCTCCTGTCCTGCTGGTATCACAGGGGCTGTGTGAGAATCTAACGAGATCATGGGAAGGAACGTTCTTTGTGAGTGGTAAAGAGTTGTAAGGTACAGGCTAACATCATCATTTCTCACCTCCATTTTCCTACCTCCCACCAATTGGTTAACAAGAGTACAAGCTTCTCGTTCTCAACCAGGGAAAACCAGTCCTTCCACACAATCATTTTAGGAAAACCACTAAATGATCAATGTAGGTAGACACTCTTCTTTTTTCTTTCTTTCTTTCTTTCTTTCTTTCTTTCTTTCTTTCTTTCTTTCTTTCTTTCTTTCTTTTTTTTGGCCAGAATCTGGGTTTTAGACACCCGTCTTTTAAAAAGATAAAAATTCAATCTCTTGATAAGTACTTTGAGACTTGTTCAGGCGGCACGGTACCTGAGTCCCACACACAATTGTGATAAGAGTGCCCAATGCAAACTCCTCCATCTTGAAAATGAGAAAACTGGGTCACTTATGGAATTCACAAAGAGAAAATACTACTATCCTAATTTTAGCTAAAAGTATAATAAAAGATACGCTAAACACTCATTCTGAAGTCAAGATCTCAAGGTCTCACTTGGAAAACTCAGGCTCGGGAGAAAAGAGTCAGTGAGTACTATTGACCAAAATTACAAACTCCTTTGCTTATGCTGTTAGGTTTCAACAAATATATTTCCAATGATCTTTTTTTAGCTGGACTGTAAAGATTGTGCCAAGACGGTCATTTTTAGAGATGGTCCTTTTGTTGCTAACTATATGGGTAATTATTCTGTATAAAATTCTTTCCATTTACAGTGATCAATAACATTTCCATTTGACCCTCCCTCTTGGAACTATCTTACTCTGGGCCAGGCTTGAATTGAATAGATACTTAAGGACAAAGAAGTATTCTACTATTCACCCAGTGGAATAAACACTGGCCCAACATGACTCTTTTTTCAATCAGAGATTACGTTATCATAAAAATGAATCATGTACTGAACAGTCAGAAGCAATATATCATACAAAATGGCTATTAAAAATGTAATGCTTGGCATTTAGTGATATAATTTCCATACATAGATGAGTAGATGAAGACTTGATACTGTATTTTGCTCAGTAAGACAAATATGGTATATGAATTATTCTAGATCTATACACAATGATCATATAGAAATGTAAAAAATGAGTAGCCAGAAGAAAATCAAAATTGAGTAGATGAACTCTCATTTTAATAATTTTTGCTTTAAGCTGTCTATAACTGATTTCTCAATTTTTGGTTGTTTACAGTTTCAACGAACCTATAGAGAAGATTTGACTTACTTTACATTGAAAAAATGTTCACACAATGTAACAATTTTAAATATATACCTTTAGTCGCTACTGACAGCATCTATTCATGTCATCTGAGTGTATTTCTTGGGGCAAGAGATCTACAAGGCAAGACTACATAGACCATAATTTAATCGTTATAAATGAGGAAAGCCAGCAATGACAGGGAAATATATGTATTTCTCCAAAAGGACAGTACACTCGGATGAAGATGTTCAAAACAGTAAAATTAATTTAAATCAAAGATAATGTGTACTTGGTAGAGTTTTGGGTAAATATTTAGGCCTTTATTGAAATCCATTTTTATAAAGAAATAGCCAAGAGTAAGATTTAAAATATCCATTCTTCTCTTGCATTTCACTGTCAACAGAATGTTTCTACAGTTCGTATACTGAAGAATCCACTATTTTAACCTTATATCTTTCACAGCATCAGTAGAATTTTGAGTTCTATCTACGGCCATTCTTAATTAGAAACCAGTAATGGAATAGCTTATCAAATATTTTATTTCTTCCTTCAAAAATCCACATAGGATTGTTTGGTGACTTTGCTTTGAAGAAAGTGTCTTTTATTACTTATTTTAGTACAACACATTAAAATCAAATATCTCCTGTAGCAAAACGATTCAAGTCCCTGGAACTCAAATAATTTTCTAATAAAAAATGCATGAGACAAATAAATGCACTTTATGTTCCACAAGAAAAGGCAGTTTCAACAGGCTAATGCTCAGAGAAAATTCATTTTATCAACCAGCCATTTCATTCTTTGGTGCTGTTACAAGCTCCTTCCAGTTGCTAGGCAACCATAATTCATAGTACCTTTTAATGGATACTCTGCTACTGCTGAGAACATTAAGGTGAAGAGAATAAATGCCTTGGGTGAATCTTGAAATCTTTCATTATGCATGTCATTCTATTTCTGTAATGCTATAATGCTAAAATGTTTCTGTGGCAGGAAACTGAGTTGTAGTAATTGCATATTCCACTCATATATGTTTTGTAAGCAGAGCAGCACGTACTTGTCTAAAATGAGTTATTTCAAACATGATTGAAATTGGACTTTTCTACTTCTAAAGGTAGTAAATAAATCTAAAGAAAGAAAGAATAGGTTTAGAGTAAAATGTCTTGAAATTTCCAGTAAGAATGAAGAAATCTTACAGCACAAATCAAAAGTAATCAAGCTGGTTCGAGCTTGATCAGAGTGGTTTATAAATATGTGGTACAAACAAGTTGAAATGTAAAAATATAATAGATAGAATACACTGCAAGCTTTAAAACAATCCAGGCCAACCTGATAAACAGGTATACATATGCTAGCATTATTCATGTGACCAAGGGTGATTGAACAGGATTGAGAGTATACCATGGACATTTTTTGCATTGTCAAATGGAAAAGGTGTTATATATTAATGTAGTTATATTTATTGTACAGAACACTATTTTCTAATCATGATATTATTGTTTTCAGTACTGGTAATTCATCTCTATATTTTTATAATAGATTCATCTTATTGCATTTAAAAAAACATCTTGAGTCTAAAGTCAGGGCAATAATCACCAGAATCAGTGTGCTTTTTTCCCCCTCTTTTTTCCTTCACATGGGGGATATATTCCTTTCCATGTAAAAATAACAGCCTTTTTCTGACAGATTCCACTTCTAGCTCTTCCTTATTGCTCTTACTTACTGGTCACCATCAATATCTGGACTGAAAAAGAACAACCATTCCTCTGTCTTCATGCATGAATGAAAAAAGAATAATTTAATCTATCATCTGCATGTTGATCCAAACCAGTGGTTCTTACCTAGTAAGAGGTTTTGGTAGGGGTTTTCTGCAAGAGAATCGGTTTGCTCACCCTGACTTAGTAAATCAGAGTCTCTGCAAAATGCGTGTTTGGTGGGAGAAGCACCAAGTTTGGGACGCAAGCTCAGGCCGAGAAGACAACGTCTAGTCTGGAGGCTTCCCCACATCTAGGGGCTGGGTATCACTTTAGGTTTCCTTTTGCATTAGGGAACTTGTCTGGAAAGATAAGCTAGTTGAACAGGCTGTTTTGTCAAAAAGGGGTTATAAATCTTTCTGTCCTTTGATCATCTGGATTACTTAAACTCTTTTTTCTCTCAATAGCTGCGTGAATTACATCTACCACCTCACGGTGAAATGTGGCTCTTTGTTTCTTCCTCATTCCATCGTGATGTCCCCCAAATAATGTGGAATATCCTTTGTTAGTGTTTGAAACCCAAACCATCTTTTCAATAACTCTACTCAGAGTGCCCTTGCTTAGAAAACTGCCAGGTCTCCTAGTTTTTGGTGAGTGTCACCCCTGTGACAAAGCTTTAAAACGACTTTGTACTACCCTCTGCTCTCACTAACTGCTGGTGGGAGGCCCTGCCTGAAGCTCGGAGATGGAAGTAGCTGTCCTCAATTAAAAAAAAAAAAATTATGTTTACCTTTTGAAAAAAATATGTCTCTGAAATGAAGCTTAACCTTTCTTGGAAAGCACGGCCTGCGCAAAGAGAACTCTATGGTCTCTCCAGGCACTGATCACAGAAATAAAGGACTACAGAGTTAGGTGAGGCTAGAGACCCCAAGGGAAGACATGATTTTGTAGGAACTGGTACTGTTGCATCGTAGGATTAAGCAAATGTGCCAAGATGGGTGCTAGGGGAACTTTCTATATTACAAATGTGTAGTGGACTCTCATTTTCGATGGGGTGTTAAAATGTCGGGTCTTGATCATATGCCATCATTAAAGATCCCATGGTACATGTACTTCTGTAGAAGGAAGCAAGTTAGTCGAAAGCTCCTGGACAAATTCCAACTGCGTAATTACATCCTATCCAAATTCCCTGTGTAGTTTCAACTGGATAAGGTATTTTTCACTTCTAATCCAAAATTCAGATATAGCTTTTCTCCGCACTGCTAAACAGCTGCTGCATCTTAGCCCCCAATGGTATTTAGAATTGGACTCAGATGGGTTTTCCATCAATTCCAGGAATATTCATCTTTGCTTTCCAAGTTTAATAAGGGATCTTTTTGAATATTGTCTAATATTTACATTAGTAAAAGTCTCACTAAATTGGGGTATGGGGTAAATGCAGAATTTCTGAACAGGATGCTACCTCAGGGATCACCCAGTCTTGCATCCTTCCTTCATGGGAGAAAATTGAATTGCTAATGAGCTACAATAGATGCAGGGCCTACTGTGTGGACTTTAGATATTTGATTAATGGGTGGCCCAAAGTCACACAAATATATGATATCAGATCCATCTCCACTCGTAACTCTGGACTCCGGCCCGATTACCAATATATATATATATATATATAAAGAATTTATTTATTTATTCATGAGAGACACAGAGAGACAGGCAGAGACAAAGGCAGAGGGAGAAGCAGTCTCCCTGTGAGGAGCCTGATGGGACTCGATCCCAGGACCCTGAGGATCACGACCTGAGCCGAAGGTAGACGCTTAACCACTGAGCCACCCAGATGCCGCTATATATATTTCTAATAAAAATGGGATTTTCTTAGTTTTGCTTAGAGAGGTGGGGTAAGCAACCAGTATAAAAAGGTACCAGACAAGTAATACCAAAACTTTATTTTAGTAATTTAAGGAAGATTATATATTTAGGAAACACGGCTCAGGGCATGTTTTATAAAGGGATGTATGGTGTGTCCCAGCGAGAAAAATACCCCCAAACACCAATTTGAATGATGCTAAGAAAGATGCTCAAATCCTGGATGCATAAAATTCTACACAACAACTTACAAAATGCTTTTACCTTGTCAAATGTATGAATTTTTTGGTATGTGTACTTCATAACTGTCTTGTTAGATTGTGAACATCATGATTGTAGAGACTATATATATACATATATATGTACACATATTTTGTTTATTGAAGTATGTGCTGCTAAAGCTCAGAGCCTGGTTCTAAGTAAGGGGCATGATAAATATTTGATGTAAGATTATTTAGAGGTTTTCCAGCACTTTTAAGTTTATTATTTCACTCGACTTCCACAAGCTGATCAGGGATGGGAGGACCATTTCCACCCGTGGTTGAGCTCTGGCAATCCCTGGAAAACATTTGCTGGCATTCTAGTGAAATGAAAGGATCCGCTCTACCACAGGGAATCCTGGCAGGCTCATAGATCATAGCTACACTCCAACCAAGGATCCCTTCCCTTTTTCTTAAACTCTTAGGCTAGGCAGTGGCAGCAGTAGCCTAACCATGGTAATGATACTACCAGTTACTTTTTCTGTCCCCACACTGCACTGGGAGATCATGACTTATACTCAGAATTTCCACAAGTTCATTATGATTTCAACATACCTGCCGCCATTTTGGAGCTCAAGAAATATTTATTGATGAGTGAAGAAAAAGAAAATGACCAAATCTGAATGAACAGAGAGAACACCTTATTAGGGAAGTGAGCAAGGCTCAGAGTCAGCCTCTGGTCCTTATTCTTGGTTTTCCATGTATTAATTGTACAACCATGTAACCCCCGCCAGAACTGGGGCTTCCCCATCTGCACAATGAGGGAGGAGTTGACTGGAGAGCCCCTTCACAGCTCAAAGAGAATTGACAGGTGAGACTTTCAGATCCTTCTCCCCCTGTTAAACTGGTGCCTAGTGATAAACAGTAAGCCAATCAAGTGGCTAGAAGTCAGGCAGCAGAAGAGAGATCAAATGTCTATATTACCCTCAAAGATCATCAGTCATTGAGTAATTTGAAATTATTTTATTTCACTCCCCCAGGGGAACAATTATATTTATTAGTCAAATGACTTTTCTGAAAAGTTTTCTACTTTTAAGATCTCACTTACATAGGCAAGGTTTCCCATTTGAAACTTTTGTAAATTTGAAAGATGTCCTCCTTTGGGGAAAAAAAAGTTTTTATTTTATTTTATTTTATTTTATTTTATTTTATTTTATTTTATTTTATTTATCTGATGGAGAGAGAGAGAGAGAGAGAGAGAGAGAAAGAGAGAGAGAGAGAACAAACAAGGGGAGGAGCAGGTAGCGGGAGAGGGAGAAGTAGACTCTCCACTGAGCAAGGAGCCCCATGAAGGGCTTGATCCCAGGACCCTGGGATCATGACCTGAGCTGAGGACAGACGCTAAACCGACTCAGCCACCCAGGCACCCCTGGGGAAAAAAAATCTTTAATTGCAGTTTACTAGAGATAGTTTGATTTTTTTTTTCTTGTTCTTTTTGGAAATGCAAAATACCTCCAACACTGTGCTGCAGAGAGTGACAATGGTCATTATCAGGAAACTCTGTCTTCTTGGCTGGGTAAGATGTCCAGGTGGGGTTGTTTTCCAGTCATTTATTTGGCCAAGAAGGTCTTCTACAGGCTTCGCTTAGTTTGCTACTAGTTCTCTAAATCAACCCACGAATCGTCCCTGCTTTATGTGGGGACAGATGTTCAATGACTGCTCGGTACAAGTTCACGACATGTACCACAGCTTGCATTATCCCTTCGTACTGTCAGAAATGTGGAGTTACAATTTGGATTCCCCTTTCCATTACGTTCCCTTATCCAATCATCCGATTTTGATCCTATGGCAATGTTTAGTCACATTTCTGAATGTTCTTTATGAAGGTTGGGCGATGTTTTGTCACAATCATGCCAAAGCCTCTGAGCAGGAACAGTAAAGCATCTCTCACAATTTTGCCCTGCCAGCATTTTGAGGCCATTTTCCTTTTAATTACTGTCAAATTCAATTTCACACCTTTTCCTTCTTTGTTTAAGGATGTACTTTTCTGGGGAATCGAAAATATTAACTGATATTTACCCTTTGCAAAAGCTTCCTATTAATCTCTCCCCGAAACAAATTTAACTGTAAGTTCAATGTTAATTTGAAGTTGATGGGGATGACTTTTATATAAACAGAGAAAATGAAATTTCCTGACAAGTAAACATGCTTTTTCAAACCTTCTGTTTGGTCCACCACGTGTACTGGAAGGGGTCACGGCAATCCAAGAAGAAGATGCAAAGCCAATACCTTCGTTGTGCAAGGAGGAAAAGCAAGCGGCTGCTCAATATCATTTATCAAAGTAAGAAGAAAACACAGAGAATAGCAACAGAGACCCATCCCGTGGAAGGTCACAGCCAATAACATTTCTGCAAATAGAAGGGATGCTTAAGCATCAGATGTAAATTGCTGTTTGCCGAAGAATTTTAATGGAGTTCTACGTCACATTATAAAATGTTTAATTGTAACCCCATTTTAATAACACCATCTGATTAAATGAAAAGACGCCTTGCTGATAGCAATTACAATCTGTCAAACTACATATTTATTTACAGTTTGGTTTTCTAAAACCATAAGATAAAAAAAGAAAACTCTATTCAGCTTGTCAGGAAACTATAATTATTGTGTATCCTTCTGTCAGTTTCTGCATAAAACTTTTGGTCCTAAAATGGATCTAATTATATCTACATCAACATTTTTATAAACGCTACATTTTTTTCCTCTCTCCATCTCAGTGAGATCTTTGTCGTTAGCAAGGAAAAACATATTCTCTCTTTTTAAAAGGCATTAGCCAGGCTTGTTTGCTTTCTTTCCTTCAAGATGGTATAAAATAAAACATCCCTTTCAAAATATAAAAATATTTGCTTATGTCCCTTTCTCTCCTGGCATGAGATTATGGAAAAAACCCCCACAGTTTTTGGCTGTTCTGGAGACACTGTTTGTGATTGTCTTAGATATCATGAAATTCTTTCAGTCTGCAGCAATGAAAACCAAAGTCTCTTTCTAAAATCATATTCCGATGTTCAAGGCCTATAGATCCTTTACAGAGGCAATTAGGAATAAGCTGCTGGAACCCAAGAGGGGAGAGACTGGTCAACCGAGATGTCTTTCCTCTGATTTCTCCACAGACCTCCTTGCATCTCAGATACCCCCACCCCAGGAAATTCCCTGGTATTTCCTCTGTCCATCTACTTCCCAGAAACTCAATGGCTTCATTCCTGCTGAGGTCTTCCACTTTGCCATGGTCCCTGTGGAAATGTCCCAAATACTGAATATATATCAAACCATACATGTTTGACCTCCTGGTCTCCTAGGGCCTTCTCAGTTTAAAGACTTGCTAATTTGGTCTATATATTTATGCTGAGGTGTTCGTGGGTGATAATGCTTAATATTCTCCCCATTATAGAATTCGTAATTATGGGCTTCAACTAAAATGTCATAAAAGAGGCAGTGAATTCATTAAAAGAATGTCGGGAATGTGGTTTTTAGGCCCAAAGGTTTCACAGAAGAAAGTTGAGGACAAGAGACCAGATTGGACCCTCCTCATGCTCTAACCCCTTCCCCAGCTTCAATGATATTCTTGAATAGACCATTGGACTACTTCAGGTTAGTGAAATCAATAACACCTTAGAATAAAACAGACACAATTTCTGGAGGGCACAAGCTAGATTCTCAGTTTTTCACATGGGAAGCTTGTAGAGGTAATATGAATCCAGTTCACTGGGTCTCAGCTAGGCCCAGTATCTCCACATCCACAGAAAGATGGGAACTTATAAATTGGGAAGGGGAAGCATAATTTGTCAACATGAGATGATTACATGACCTTAAAAAAACCCTCATGGTGGTACTGGATAGTGATTGCATTGGTGGGGAATCTGGAGGTGATCACTTCCCATTTTTTACACATAATGCACATATATGATCTGAACATGGCACACAGGTCTTTATGATGGGATTCCCACCCATATGGCTGGCCTTATCTTACCCTTGGGCACTTTAAATTTTTACACTCTTCACCTGTTTCCTAAACATGCCACTCCGACCTCTGTACCTTTCTTTGATCATGCTGCTCCCCCTGCCTCAAAAGCCTACCCTGCTTATGCATCTGGGTTTCATTCCCTCAAATACTGCAAACCTCAGCTTTGAAAGCGTCTTGAAAATCATTCCTGAATACTGCCAGCAGGCGCATAAGCAACCCATCCTATGTTCTTTATGTGATTCATCTATACTTCCTTCAAGGCAATGGTCATAATTGTATGTCTCTATCTGATACAAGAGGCAAAGGCCAAGATATCATTGCAGGGCCCATGCCTAATATAGTGCCGGAAACACCAAATACACGTTTGCTGAATGAATTAATCCAAGCATCTTGTTTATCCTTTTCTGGTGAACAGTCCTCTTGCCTCAAACTGTTTCTTGGGGACAAAAAAATCATTTTAACCTAAACCAGCCTCTTTGAGGCATAGACAGTTCTACTTTACACAAAGCACTTTTTTAATATATAAAGTTGAAAATTGTCTATAGAGTTTTCTCCTTTTTCATTATGTTGTCCTCTAGAGTTTCTCACTCATGGGATGATATTTGGGTGTCTTCTCTTAAGAACTTGCAGGTTTGGCGATTGTCACCTTTCAGGGAACACACAAAAACTGTAGCTTTGTGGTTTTCAACCGTGGCTGCACACTAAAATCACCTGGGGGGGTTTGAAACATGCTCATCTTGGGCCCCCGCCCAATGCATTTTTGCTCGCTGAGCAGCACTTTGGCTTGACAATATAGGTCTTCTTGCTCTTCAAATTGTGCACTCTAAACGAGGAGCAGAGGCCTCGCCTCTCCAACTCCACTCCAGATGTGCTGAATCAGAATCTACATCTGAACAAGCTCTCAATGATTTGCACACACAATAAAGTTTGAGAAGCACTGGCTATGTCTCTTAATCTCTTCTGGATATCAAGTCTCCACAATGTCCATCAGGGAGGTAATATGGTAGGGGAGGCGGAAGAATGTGACCCCAGCCTCCGAGACTGTTTTGGCATCATGTTAAATAGCCCTCACTGTCCCACACACAGAGCAGTGAAACCCACATTAGAATTAGGGCCTTCTGGAGTTTCTATAACAGTCTAGAAGTCCATATGCAAAACATATAAATCTATAGATGTATTTGACAAATATTTTCCAAGTCCAAGCAGATGCTGTTCAGATTCAGAAAACACACATTAATGTAAGCAGCATTACCAAATCCTTTGGATCTTATGTATTTTATTCATAAATGAATCTTGAAAGGTCAACTATTATAAGGTTGGAGGAACTTGGTGAATTTTGGAAATTAAAATGTAAAATGTTTGGGAACTATGAGGGTTAACATTTTAAAGGCAACCTGTCAAAGAGAGGGAAATGTACTGGACGCTGTGTGGACAGATATGGTAAGAGATTTCAACATCCAACTGACACTTTACCCAGTGGATACTTTCCCATGTCTAATAGATGGCCCACATTTCACTGGAAGATGTGACAATATGAATTAGATTACTTGGGAAACTTATTTCTTAATCCTGGTAGACAATTTTGATATTATAAAGTAAGTTAATTGAAAAGCATGACTTGATTTATCAAAACTGAGTTTACAAATGCCTTTTAAAGGGCCTGTTTCCTTAGTAGCATAGTCCTGTGAATTTCTTTCCAAGGCACAAAGAAATAGGCCTTGTAGAGACTTATTTGTATTCCTCTGCTTTTGCAGTATGTGTCCTCTACCATGGGTCCTAGCTCCAGTTCGAAGCTATTGTTGGTGTTTATCAAGGAGGTCCAAAGAATCATTGAAAATAAACACAATCACGATCAAATGATGACAGAGATCTGAGGACCAACAGAGCATGCATCTTGGACAATGAAAGACACTTCTTTTCCGAAAAATATTTCTATATTTAATTGCTTTTTAAAATATTTCCCAGTTTTCATTTTTTTCTTCAGAGAAGCATTATTCCCTATAATGTATTTTGTAGTCTTTTTTCCTTTTCACTGTCAAATTACACAACCTCTTGGATGTCTTCCAAATTCCCTTGGAAGTTTATTTCATGGTTTAATACAGGATGGCCCATTTTAAGCAGTTCCTTTGAAAATGTTGAACAGTGACTGTTTTAAATGGGTCACTCTCAGTTTGGGACAAGGGTAGTTATTTACTTTAATATCTTGGACATGTAGCTGGAGGGATCACTAGAAATATCCAGATACTTCAATGGCAATACTTGCAGCAGAATGGGAATATATAAATAAAATCAGAAATATCTAGTTCTACTGTAAATTATACTTTAATTTTATACTATTTTTCCTACTGTAGATATATATGTGTGCACACACACACATATATATATATACCTGTAAATATTGAGAATTGAGAATTCTCACACATTGAGAATATGTGGGTTTTTCTCATTAAATTTGCTCTAGTTTAATAATTTAAGGACCGAATTCATAAAATGCACAATTACATAAAGTATTATGCTACAGATGAGCCTCCATTGGAAGTTATGTATTGTTCAGCACTGATTAAATGCTGACATGGCTGAGCCGAAGCTGATCATTCTAAACTACAATGGAAGATGATCAAGTCATCTTCGAGCAGAAAAAAAAGAATATATAATATCCAAGTTCAATTACTTTTCAATTTAACTCCTCTGCTACCACTCCAGCTGAAGTCACAGGCTTGAGCTACAATGATAATGGGATTTTGGTGTTCCAGATTGTATCTTTGAACTGGACTTTGGTTTTGCTATAATTCCTTCTGGTTATAAAACTTTATCCTAACTGTTTGTCTCCACAGACCCTGTCATAAATTTTCTCAAGTTTAATGAATTCATATTTTGAAATCAAAGAAGTGTGATCTACTTTAATTTATTCCTTTTTATTGATTTAAATAAGGTTTCCAAATAGACTATTCTGTCTTCTTACAGGCCTAGGGAAGAGTGGAATTAATTGTTTTTACTAGCTATCATCAGTTTGTATCTTAAACTACTAGTTTGAATTCTCTGATAATTCCTTGTGTATGTTTTTAAGGCAATGATTCCCCCAAACCCTCTTTTTCTAAGGGTGGGAGGCCTAAATTTTCTTTTTGTCCATATAGGGAGGAAGGAAGAGTCTTTCTTTCTTTCAAATTAAGCTATTCTAGAACAGTGGTTCTCAACCTTGAGTATGCAACAGAATCATCTGGAGGTCCTATTAAAAGACAGACAGATACTTGGGTCTAGCAGAAAAGAGTTTCAGAAAGTACGGAGTGGGGTCCAAGACTCTACCTTTTTAACAAGTTCTCAGGTGATGCTGATGCTGTCCATCCGTGAGCTTCACTTTGAGATGGACCATGGCTCAAGAATGAACCTCTCTTTCTAGACCCAGTGGAGCATACAGCATGGGAACACATACCCTCTCTTCTTCTTTCTCACCATGATACTCTTTGTACCATGTAAACATACCCTCTCCTTTCTCTGCATGAGGGTGATGCTTGTGCCCACCTTGGGCCTTCCCAATGTACCTCATTCATGCTTTAATTTTATGGCATAACTCCCCATCCACATCTGAAATCCACAGAGTGACTCAGGAGAATAATGGCAAACTGTATGACTCCTTTGGTTACACATCCACATCTCCTTTGGTTACAAATCCCCCATCTAGTCTCACAAATGAACAAATCAAGCTCAAATGCCTTGCTTCATATTCAAGGGCCTCTATGAACTGGCCTCAGTCTAACATTCCATCTTTCATCTATATCCACTCAAGTGATGTTTAGCGAGATTTGAGTCTTTGCCAGGAATTGTCCGAGGTACCTCCACCTTAGGTGGTACTTCCCCCCTTAACTCATTTTATGATGTGATGACATTGAATAGTTTCATTTGTTTGTTTTTGCTTCCCTTCATATGTGCCTTTGCTTGCATAGTTCCCTCTACAATTTCTTATAAATGTAGGAAATAATGCCCATTTCAGATTACAGGACTACACTACAGTGTTCGTATTGGACCTAGCATGGTGCCTTGTGTATAGTGTTCTCTTGATTAATGCTTGCTTTTCATTTCCTCTTCTCTTTTCCACATTCTTAGTGCTCTACTGACAGTATCATGGTAAGGTCACCTTCTCACTATTGCCTTAATTTGATTTATGTATGTATTGTCTCTTTAGTATGTGTCTCATTGATTCCCACTTTTTTTTTTAATTTAAGGGTAGTATTCTGCCTTGAAGCTAGTAGATGCTTAATAAAAATGTTCACTGCTACTGCTACTGTTATCAGTATTTAAAATTATGAAGATGTTTGACAAAGATACATTCAAAAGTGTGAACGTATTTATTGTTGGGTTTTTAGAGGCTTGCCAAAGAGGGATAATTTGGATTTACTTAAGTATCATGGAATGTTGCTCAAAGTTGGCTTTCACTCAGCCATTTGTTGAGAAAAATATAAATCATGCCCTGGTTATTAGAATAACAAGAAATAGAGAAGAGTGAGCTGAAAGTGTGCTCAGTGGGGTAGAGAGAATTATACATGACAGGCAGTCCACCTGGCCTCATTCTGCAGTTGACTATATCATGGAAACTGGCATAAGTGGTGTTTGTCAAAATGGTTACCCAAGGAAAACGGTGAAGGTCATAGTTCTTAACACTGTGCTGTCAATATCAGTGCCTCCTTCATCCAGAAGCAATGAAATCTGATGGGAAGAACCCAAAGAGACAAGAGAGGTTGGTCTAGTCCTGCCTTTGGTAGCTCTATAAACGTACGCAATCCTGAAAAATCTCTGAGAATGACCATTGAGTTACAAAATGAAGGATTTTGCCTAGTGATACACAGAATTTCCAGCTCAAATCTTCACTTCTATGATTGTTCCATAAGGAACAATGCTACAAATAAATTAGAATCCCCGTTTGCTTCTCCAGTATCCTATTAAGAGAGAGCCTATGAAAATCCCTATTCCACATTTACAGAAGTTACCTACTTACAGTATGGTTCTCAGAAGTATTTTCCCTTCAGGAGACATTTGGCAATGTCTTGGAGATTTTTTAGTTGCTATGACTAGAAGGTTTAGGGTTCTACTGGCATCTAGTGAATCAAGGTCAGGGTTGATAATAACATTCTACAATGCAAAGGACAGTATCCTCTTCCCCAGCAAAGATTCATTCAGCTCGAAATGTCAAAAGCACTAAGTGAAGAAGATTTGATCTAGATCTAGCTAGCTAGGTAATAACTCATCTATGAGAAGTTAATTCCTTGGCATTTATAATAGTTCTGGGCAAGGAACAAAACCTCAATATTTGCTCATTGAACTAAATATAAATATATGTTTTAATATACTATATATATAGTATATTATATATATAAGTATATATATATAAAGTATTTGATATTCCCCACTCCTTAACCATCCCTTTGAGATAAGATTGTGAATATCCCTCCAAAAATGTATCTCTGACTCATGATGTGTGACACATGAGCTGCTTTGTTACATTAAGTGTCCAGTCATTTATTAGGACATATCCAGCTTTGTGTGGAGACAAAGAGTAAAAAATGGGAACAAGAATCATGGAGTGCCACTCATTAAGGTCATATCATGCAGAATGTTAAAAGAAATTCAGCCTGGGAGCTGATTTCCCAGCATCTCTTTAAGATATGCAAGCTATGTTCAACTTCTAAATTGAATGAAGTGATATTAAGTAGTTATTTTGGATATTTAATTACTAATCCATGGATATTAAGAATGAAATAAGAACCAAGTTAACAGAAAGTCCATAAACAACCTCAAATAGGATATTCCTATCCTTAGATAGGAATAGATGGGATCCAAATTTTATAAACAATTCTGTAAGATATAAATCCATATGATAATTTTCCAAATTGTTACCTATGGTTGCAGGATGTTATAACCAAAAGGAACATAAGAATACATTTGGTGTTAAGCCCAGATAAGCTCAGTGATTTGCCAGACTCTTTCAGTTATACCTTCGGTATTTCTAATTACCCCAGAATGAGGGCTAATTTCACTCCACAACAAGCATTCTTTCCTAACTGGATTTCTGGAGGCAGAAATGGGAAAGAAAAAGAAAAGTTTCCAAAGTCTTTTTGACCTTTTCTATTCATTTTGTAACTAGTTTAGGCAAATTATTTGCCAAATACCAGACTCCATCAAAACTTGTTTTTTGAAGCGGAACTTGAACTCATGACCAAGAGTCAGATGCCTAATTGGCTGAGCCACCAAGGTATCCCATTGCATCAAAACTTTTTAACCTGAAGTTTTTATAGGCATTTTTCAAAATTAGGTCATTTAAAGTATTTCCTAAACACCTCTTGGACTATTTAAATATCTGAAAGGAGTTACACTTTTGGTTTTCAAAGCCATTTTACTAGATACACTTTTATTTTTATGTTTATAACTTCAAAAGTATGTTGTAAGTCCAATCAAACACATAGCTTTCATTTTAATGATATTATATTATCTATACATTCCCAGATTTTATCATTTTGGGTAATATAATCAGATACCTTGCGGTGGGAGGAATTTTATTTATTTATTTATTTATTTATTTATTTATTTATTTAGAGTGTGAGCAGGGGAGTAGAGGCAGGGAGGGAGAGAGGGAAAGAGAGGGAATCTTAAGCAGACTCCACGCCCAATGTGAAGTCTGAAACAGTGCTCGATCTCACAGCCCCAAGATCATGAATTGAGCTAAAATCAGGAGTTGGACATTTAACCAACTAAGCTACCCAGGTTCCCCAGAACAATAATTCTATGTCACTCCCTTGGTTCCTAATTTTTCCTGTCTGCTGGATTAGAGCATGCTATGGCCTGACACCATCTAAGGCATCTGAGCTAGGAACAAAACATGTTCTTAGTTTAGGCTCCTCTTAAGTGAAGGAGCTACATAAATGCAAATTAATAATAGGATACTTAATATGGCTTATACATCAGTCTCCCTGGTGTCTCAAGCATTTCTACATGTTCTCTTGGGATGGTCCTGGCTCAGTGCTTTACTAATTTGAGGTTCCCAGGACTGAAGGTAGGGAGGAAGGGGCAAGAGAGAAAGGCCAAGATAAAATATAAAATATATTTTATCATGATGCTAATAATGATTAGCATATTTATACAGTTAGGGTGTTTATTAATAAGCATGTGGGTGCATGTCTGTAGACATGTACATGTACACATACAAAACTCTTCCACCTGCTTCTGTGGAATCCCTGTTATACTAAGATAAGAGTCTTCAATTTCTTGAGAACTTCTTTAACTGAAAACATATGTATTCACTCAACAACTACCAAGTGAACACCTCCTGTGACATCCCTTCTAGATGTGCGGGATATGGCAGCTATTACACAGGCCAAAATCTCTACCTCTCACGGAGTGAAAGGCCATAGGAGGCAAATAATCGAGTTAAGTAACCTAAAAATTTCAGACAGTAACGATGCTACTGTTTTATTCATCTCTTACCATGTACATTTTACAGCGTTAACTCATTTGATAAAAACTGGCAATGTGATGAGGAGCAAGTGGCGGGGGCAGTGCCACTTTAGACCAGCGTTTCAGGGAAGAAGTGACACTTGAGCTGAGAACTGAACGTGAGGACCTGTGGGAAGGGTGTCCCCAGTGGTGCGAAGGTTACTGGGTGAGAGATGGGTAACAGAAAACCAATGTGACTTAGCCCAGTTAGGGTCAGAATAGCATGAAGCCAGGTCAGCAGTCACACAAAGGCCCTGAATACCATGTTAAGAAATATGGAACTCATTTTCTTTTTTACCCTGGGTGCAGTGGGGAGTCCCTGAGATGTGGCTGACCTAATGCACGCCAGAAAGACCATATTGACTCTACATTGTGTGTTGAGTGTATTATGGAGGGATGAGAATCAGGAGAAGACACCAACTCTGATACCATGACTCTAATCCAAATAGAAGACAGCACTGTGGACCATGGTGCGGAGCACCGAAGAAAGAAACTATGTGAGTGGGATAGGAATATCTTTTTGAGGCAATTCAGTTAAGACTTGTTCATAACAGATGTTTGGAGTGAGGGGAAAAGGTGAACCAAGATGAATCCCAGGTTTTGGGGTTGAGCATCCAGAGTGGATGGTAGTGATTCAGTTCAAGTTAATACACACTCCATGAAACTCCTTCACTCCAAAAACATCCTCCCCACTCCTCCCTCCCAATAATGAATCATTTCCTGAGATCTTGTTTAACACTACCTCTGTTGGGTAATTTACCTGGTTCTTCATGTCATTTTATAAGTCCATTATAGGGACACCTGGGTGGCTCAGTGGTTGAGTATCTGCCTTCCACTCAGGGCATGATCTCAGGGTCCTGGGATCGAGTCCTGCATCAAGGCTCCCTGTGGAAAGCCCGCTTCTCCCTTTGCCTGTGTCTCTGCCTCTCATTCTGTGTCTCTCACAAATAAAAATAAATAAATAAACATGTCCATTATAGTTAGTGCCAGGCTTTAAAGTGTTGCATGACTCAGTGAGTCTGTACCTCATTTGTTTTACTAGACACTTGAGGGCAGGAACTGTTCCCGTATAATTGTTGCATCCTCACCATTATCATGCACATGTCTCACATAGAGATCTGGGAATCTAAATTTCAGTTTCCTCAGGACTGTCCTTGTTTTAGGCCTAATGATAGTTAGTTAACAGCTTCACTTTCAAAACTGGTTGGTTTGAATGATAGATTATATGATAATCCTACAGAGTAGATGCCTGATACTGTCCAATTGTTCTAAGACTCAAGGCCTATAGATAGGAATGTAACACAAAGAGGAAAACTTGGAGTCTGATTCTGATTCCATGAAGCTCCAAGATAAGAATCATCTGATAAAGAATACAACCAAAAAAGCAGTGACACTTAGGACTGCAGAAATTCGAGATTTGTCTACAAATAGGAAAATGGAATGCAGAACGACAAGTTGCGGGTATTTGAAGACTTTTGTGTCTCAAACATCTTGCTGTTTTAGGAAAATATGTATCTTTGGTATTGTTATTATGTGATATTTCCACTGACACATGAAGTCGCAAAAGATGTAAGAAGGAGGGATTTCCAAATTATACAGTATGTGCGAGAGTTGTTCTCACCTCTGTACTTCTATATGATGCAGAAGTAGGGAAGGTTTGAAATGAAACTCCCTGATAACCGTCAACAGGATTGCTGTCTTCAACACCCTTTCAACATTCTCAAGGTGAAGGACCCATAACCAGGTTTATTCCTCGTCAAGACATCTGTTTGCCCTCATGTGGACATATCCCTCATCACTCTCTCATCTCATATATGTTATGCCTACGCGGCATTTCTTCACAACTTGGACCAAGAGCCCGTTGGGCAAGATTCATCCTTCCCAGGCAGAGTGTAGCCCTATATTCATGGAGGCATTTATCCAATAAACTACAACAAGGAGAATCCACTATTTTATGCATCATAAAGTTGTCATTGAGGAGCCTGAGGAAACCCTTTGGTGATCCTCAATTCAGAGTAACATGCACTTGCCTTCCAATTGATATTTAATATTTTCTCATCAGAAACCTATTTTTCTCAACATTTGGATAGACTACCCAGGGAGATTTTATTCATTATTTCTTCTTTTCCTCACCTCCGCAAGAAGCTGTCTATTGTAGTCATTTCCTTTTTGTGTACTTCGCTTGTGGTATTTTTTGAATATTATTACCTTTTTCTATTTTGTATCATAAGATTACAGAATAATGTGAAGACATGTGAGGCATGGTAGCAGCCCTCTCTTCTTTGCCACAGAGCCCATTACTGGCAAGAAGCATCCTCCAGACTTCACATGTGACCTTCCCTCATTCACAGTCACCACCATGTCCCTCAGCCCAGTTGGATCTCTTCCACCCTTCATGCCAAAGCTCTCAATGGCAACTTAGACCAGAACTTAAGATTCACCCAAGCTCTACATTTAGAAATCATGCTTTTAAGCCTCAGAGAATTAGAATTTATTAATACATTTTTTAATTTAAGGAGGTCAAGGGGCAACTGGGTGGTTCAGCGGTTGAGCGTCTACCTTTGACTCAGATCATGATCCTAGGGTCCTGAGATCGAGTCCTACATTGGGTTTCTCCCTCTGCCTAGGTCTCAGTCTCTCTCTGTGTGCCTCTCATGAATCAGTAAACAGAATCTTTAAAACAAAATAAAAAGGCCAAAGATTTCAATGACCACTGATAAAAAAGTGTTACTTGCAGGTTATATCAGATACATAGAGTATAAAAATTTTATTGTTTTATAAATCCTCACAGGAGAGTGAGGGAAGTTCAATAATAAGGTGCATCCAAGAGAAACAGGCACTTATCATCTGTTTATAATTTATTTTACATAAAAACCTATGATTGCCTTACTTGTACTATCTTATTTAGCCCTACAAGAAGAAACACAACATACCACCACCATTTCACGAAGGAAGAAAGAGCTCCAGTACCCTGTACCAGGTCCTGCAGCTCAGATGTGCCCATCTTGGTAACCCCATTGCAGGATAATGGGAACTTTGAATCCAATGAGGTTGTTTTTGCCCTTACGCAGCCCTGATTTCATATTCTTTTCATTGTGCCAATAAGATGCACCAGTATTTTAACTTTATCTTTGAAATTACCTTGTGCTCTGAGAGGCAGCATTTTGTTGTACCACTTATAAGGTTATAAACACGAAATAGACCCTAACTGCCTAACATTGATATGCCATTTTACTGTGCATTGACTCCTCTAAATTGGCAATGATAATGCATTCCTTCCCCATTGCTCCAAAGGTTGGTTGTCCTGTGCATAAAAGCACCTTGGTCCGTTTAACTACCCTAGTAGTTGGATGCATCTTAGATTCAACTCTGCTTGAGAGACCCTAAGCAGGCAGTTGAATTAACTCAGATTATTAATTACTATGAACATTTCACTAAGTGCTGACACATTCAAACACTACACCTCCTCCTCCAAGATAACTAAGCGCAGAGTAAGTAACATGCATGTAGCTGGACTCTGACCCCATGAGAGGATCTTCATAGCACTGCTCTCAGGAACATTCCATAGGCTGGGTTAAGAGAAGGAGGCCATTGACAGGGAGAGCTTTGAAATTTACACTCTGGCTCCATTTTCCTTCTTGGGCCAGCACTGTCAGCTTGCAACCTGGGTACACCGGGGAGGGCCTGAGCTCATGGGAGGAATCTGAGCACACTGCTCATTTGGGACTTAGCCTGTCAAAATGCTTTTGTAACTCTGGCTGCAGTAATTTATCCTTATCAGACAGGAATGAAGAAAACTTGGTTGAAGTTTATTCATGATTCCTTATATTTCTTTGGCTTTTATCAATCCTCTGTCATACAGAATATTCAAATTTTTATGAAGAGACAAGTTGATATGAACACGTCAGAAAAATAGAGTAGGAATTTAATAAAGAGAAGGAAACATTTCTAGCTAATTTCAGATCTGCTATCTTTGGCAAGCTGCCCAGACTTTTTCCTCCTTTTATTTATAAAATAATTTAAATATCTTTGTACTTTTAAAAGTAAATTTTGTACATTAATGGTGGAGGGGAAGGAATATCTTGAGGCTGGTTGATAACGCATTTGTAGCAAATGGCAGATAACCCAACTCATGGTCATGGGGCGGAACTGCATGAATCCTGGCCTATTAGCAGAGCCTTCTACTACCTGAGGAGGCTACACTGTTTTCCTTGCAGAAGAGTTTAAACCTTAAGTTACTGGGGTTTTGCCAAATAGCTAACATTTTTCATTAGCTGGAATTCTATTCAACGTGATGACTAGAGAACGTACTTAGACTGTTAGGCATGAGCAATGTTCACCTCGTATCTTACTTAGTCCCCACAACTATATGGTAATGTAAATATTATTGTTGTCGTCCCTTTTTTTTCTTTTTACAGTTAAGAAAATGGAGAGTCTGAGAGGTCAAGTGATTTATCAAAGTCACCCAGCCAGAATGCCAAGGCTCTCCTCTTTCCACTGGACTATATGATCTCTCTTTTCCTCTACTCACCCTCTCTATTATGATTATTTCAGTAATGTAGAAATAAAGTGACTTTATTTTGTTTAAAAAAAGAGAGAGGAGAATTGAGAATGTTCTCTGAATCGGCAAGGCTAGTGTGAACAGTAATGGCTTGTCAGGGTTTATGAGAACACACTCCATAGGGGGACGGAGAAGACAAAAGACTCAATTAAGGCTTTCAGTGCAAAGTTACTGAGCCCCGACTCACCCGAAAATGCAGAGGTGACAATCCCTTAACCTGTCTGCCTCACTACCTACCATCTGTCCACACTGTGTGACCTGCTTCTGTGTCCTCAGGCCTTCCTAGGTCAAATAAGGATCCCACCACCCCTTCCTGGTGTGACTGTGGGGATTAAGGAGGAAGCTGTGTAAAACACCTTGCCTGGGACCTGGCATTAATTGGGGCTCAGTAAATGTTGGCACAGTAGTTCTTAGAATGTCACATAGACCATGGATGCCAGTTACTAGAAGTGGAAACACAGATAGTGTAAGGAAAACCCAGACAAGCAGCTATGGAACTTCAGAGGAGGAGGATAAGGAAACTTGGCTGAGAGGAGGCTCGCTGTCTGCCTGGTACAGCTGGAGGCCTTCAGATGCATTGACCCATTCAATCATCAGCACCAGATGAGAATGAAGAAGAGAGGTGAAGTCACTTCCTCAGAGTCACATGCAACCAGCGAGGGGCCAGGCAAGGGCAAATCCAGGTTGTCTCACCCCAGAACCAGCCAGTGTACCAAGCATTCACACATTTCCAAAGCCATTGGTTGGTTTCTGCAGGAGGCCACACCACACTCCCTGGATAATTTACATGGTCTCCATTTTCCACGTGTGTCATAAAAGGTAGCCCTCATCCTCCCAAGTGAACTGTCAGCCCCTAGATCCTAACAGTCATCATACATAGCATCTACAGGTCCGAGACATAATGAAGACCCCCCCCCAACAAGTGTGATGAGTGGGATGCAATGCAACAGCAAAGCACAGCTTCAGAAAATGCAGTGTCTGCTATTCGCTGGGAAACATGGGCTCACCTCACATGCTGCTAACGTTAGAAATGAGGCTGCTTTGGGGAAAGCCGTAACAACCAAAAATAAAAAAATATCCCAGGTAACAGTATTGTTAATGGGAGGTCCCAATTTGTATCAGCCCAGTGGGGGAATAGCCTTCGCAGACCACTGATCCCCTCACAGTGGGGATCGGTCCCAGATGCCCAAACACAATCAACACATGAATGTGTATAACTGTATAGATTAATGCAGGGATCCAGAGATATACATAAATACAAATGCAAATAGCACACTTTTCCCATGTGTGTGGATACTAGTTACATGGCTGGGCCCGATTCTTCTCTGTCTCCTGTTAATCGTCCAAGCACTATGAGATATATAATGTATAATGTATATAATGTATAACCTCACAGTTATACAGAAGAAAATGTTTTCAAATGTTAAGGGTTTTGTTCGTCTTTTGATAGTCTTCATCATAAAATGTTTTTAGCAATAATCTTTATGAATCTACTGTCTAAAGAAGCAAAGAGGGACTTATTTGTCATTCAACACATTTTCCAGTTGGACAATGTATGAAGTAGGGTCCTGTCTCCATTTGGTAAGCCATTATTTATGTCTGCAGGCTGGTAGAGAGTGTGATTAAATATGCAATGCATGCAAAAATATGAAAAGTTTTAATAGTTTTAAAACTTTTTAAACTATTGATTTAAAAAATCAATAGGGGGTTGAGTGATTTCTTATTAAAGACAATCAAGATCTTGATCTAAGAAAACAAAACTTAAATGCTAAAGAATAATACTTTCAAATGTAACAATTTTGAGAAAGTTTATGCCTGTCAAAAATAGAATTGCTATCTTGAATTACAAAAAGGAGTTAAATCCTCCCTCTGTTAAATGGTACTGAGATTTCCCTGGGGAATTTGTACATGCCATTAAATTCAAAGATGTTTAACCATCAATTTTGTTATTATATACTAATCAGAATGCTAAATATATTCATTAGGTGAAGGAAAAAAAAGATCTGTTCTCTGGGTGATTATGGCATTTGTGATATTTTACATGGTCCAAAGAAGGAAAGTCGAATCTCAGATTTTAATGACTGTACCAAATGGTCAAAGATCCTGTAGCACCTCGTACCTTTTCTCCAATGGAGTGTGTGTTGCTTCTGGCAAAGTATACACATGGCTAACATAAAAAGACAAATATTATGTTCCTATAGGTAATGCTTGTCCGCATCAGAGAACTCGGAACTTTCAAACTGGAAAAAAAAAAAATGAAATGGAAAAAAAAACCAAAACCTGCTCTTAAAATGTTCCCTTATGCTCTAGATAAGAATGGTTAATGAATAATGAAGGAAGTGATGTCTTGAAATGAGGCTGGTTCATTGTTCTCCTGAAAAGCATTTTAGACTCATTCTCCTATGACTCCACGACTAAATGTGTTCATAATGCAACACTTTAATGTTAATAATCTACTTGCACAAATCAAATAAATGGCAAGTCAAAGAGTGAATCATTTTGTAATGATAATAAAAACCACTGGTCATATGGGCCAATCTTTAATAGACATTAATTGTTCACATTGCTTCTTTTGCCTCCTAGATTTTGGGGATGAGGCAGAAATATATTTCTTTAGAAGTCTCATAAGTTTACTGATAATTTTTCTCCATAAAATAGCTCTACTCAGAAAATAAAAGTATTCACCTAAGAAGGGAGATCAAGTAACACAGTGTAATTGATTGTCAAATATATCAATTTAATAGTGGTACAGGTTAGGAACAATTGGAAGTAAATTGATTCAAGTATTAAGACTACAAGATTGGATGCAAATTTAGGGCTCAAATTCATTGAGCTATATTGAAAGTATTATAGTAGGCAAGACACATTTAAACCCCATGACACGTATCATTATACTTTTTCAAGAAACTGGAATATTTGTATCATTTTTGAAGATGAAACAATGACTTAGAAGTGTCAGCATGAGAAAGCAATAATGATCCTGCACCTGTCTGGGGAAAATATTAAGGGCTCCAGTGGGGACAAATGAGTTCATTCATTTGATCAGAAAGAGTTACCAAGGTCTAAGTGCAGTGCACGACTTAAAATATTGTTATCAATAATGTCCATGTGAGGGAATGAAACCAAGTAAGCTCTCAGGTTATCTAGGTCCTCTTATCTGGAGAGAGCTTGCCAGGTGGCGCAGGAGGGAATGAGAAATCTTCCTATCCATGGGGGAGGGCATGTCCTGAGCATTGTTGGTGAATGCCAAGGGCAGGAAAGAGAGCAAGAAGGACATGTGTGAAGTGCTCAGCTTAGGGCCTGGTTTATAGTGAGGACTTGATACGTGACGTGTTATCATTACTATGTAGGGTACATGACTGAGGATGGAAATGGAACATTTGCCGGACCAGAAATGAGGAGGCGCCAATGATAGGAAAGGGCAGGAGGAGGGATGCAAACAGGAATTACACGCTGGGTTGTGGTTCTCAGCTACATGATCCCTGCAGACAGGCCCCACTCGCTGTTCATCCTCCCTGCTCCCACCTCTCAGTCATCCAGGTTCTCCGCTCCTTTCTCCAAACTCCCCCCTCAACACTGTAGCGAACATTTTATTAACACCTTGGAGGTTGTAGCTGGTGGCCAAAACCTCATGCCGGGGCCCGGGGCGTCTTATTCATGGTCCTACTTAGAATCTGTTGATCTGAGGACAGTGATGAGTGCATAACTGTATTTTTCTTCCCTCTTTTTGTTTGCTAAGGACTCCTTAAATAATGGATACCCAGCCAGAAAAAAATAAAAATAAAAAAGATGACTTGATGAGCAGCACCATCATGGCCTTTCCAGATGTTTGCCTTGAGGACGTGAAATGAGTTACACAGAAACAAGATGGGGAATTGCTGGCTAGACCCCAACATTGGAAGGAATGCACCATGGGAGTGATGGATGGGCCAAAAATTAAATATGTCAGCAATCAGCGATGCTATTCAAGAGCCTATCATAAAATGTCCATGTGGGGGCAGAGAATTATTTGAAAAATTCAGAAATTAATCTATAATCTCAGGCGCTGTCTGGATCTATGCCTCCCATTGTGGTCAGCATTCCTTAAGATCACAAATGTTAAAAAAAGAAAAAAAAGGAAGTTAATTCAATTTTAAAGTTGAAAAATATGACCTTTGAGGAAAGGTTACAGGAATTGGGGTTGTTTGGGCCAGGTATAACACAACTACTAACCTGACTCAGTAAATGTCAACTGCTTAAAATCAACTGTTCTCCAAGCATTCAGACGTCTGAAGTGGACAAAGTAGACTAAAATTGTAGTAAGAGATTTTCGTTTAACTTTAATAAGGAACTTCCTGGAAGGAATCTAAATCTCTCACTGCAATTTAACTTAATGTTACAAGGTTAATTAAACACAAACAGGCTACCAAGGAAAATTGTGGAATCTTGGCTCTCAGATAGAAAACCGCATATCTGAAATGGTGTAGGTTTACCCCTGCCTGGAATTAAGAGGCTGGATTGAATGACTCTCAGAGTTTGTATATTATATAACTGGTTTTATAGCTTTTTAACTTCTTCCGTGCATGGGTGAGGCACACATCCATATGAACTCAAGGGGCTGAAAAAAAGTACAACAAGCCCTATGTACAAAGTCAATCCTGAGTTTTCTTACTTGGCAGAAGAAAGGAAAAGTGTTATTTTTAAATTGGCTCCTTTCCTGAACACTATTAAGGAGAACTCCAGTTTGGAATAATGTTTTATTGTAGCACTAAAAGATAGTCCCAAATCATTAACATACTGAGTCCATTGAACTATTTATCAATACCACATTCAAAGTAGTCTGTTCTGAGAGAAGAAAGGGCTGAAGTAGAGCTTAACAACTAACCACAAACAACTTATTTTTGGCCTTATTAGGAATTTGACATAAAAAAACCCGAAACCACACACTTTTATTATATATGGTAAAAAATAAGAACAAAACCAGCCCATTTCTTCACAGCATTAAAGTGGTTTAATACGTTGTTCTCATGTGCTGCAATATTCAAAAAAGGATAATTTGTGTGTGTGTGGAGGGGGGGGCTAACCAAAACCAGGCTGTAATTGCAAAACATTTTGTGAACTGTGGCATAATGCTAAATAACTATTCTTCATCCTTTTCCTTCTGTCAAAATTGGCAAAATCATTTCTTTTTATTGCTTCCCCCCCCCCGTTTTTTAAAGAAACAAACCACTGTGACATCCATTCCATTTTAAACTAATGCTTCTATTATTTCATATCTAAATGGGGCTGACATCATCAGCTCCTTCGTGTCCTGAAAGATATTTAGCTCTGGTCCACTGTTACATACTTGATGCATTACATGAAATAAAATATCTCAAGATTTCAAAAATATTTATTTTAAAAACAGCAATCAAATTGTCTGTAATCACATTTTCTGCTTGGCTTTGAAAGCTACATTATTCAATATGCCAGTGGTCCTTTCCGTAATGGCAACATATTAGAAATTCATGCTGCTCTAATACATCTGACTTCCTTGATGTACAGCACTCCCTATAGACCCAGAGGAACACCCTGGCTTTAGTTCGTGTGTCCTGCACAGAACCTTCTGAAGTGATGGTTGTCAAAACAGTTGTACAGTGGCCTCGGAATGCAAAGTGTGGCAGGGCTGAATGCTGAAAGTGACAATAAATCTGAGTATATACATGATGTTTGCTTTTGTTGCCTGGAAAAATAAGGCATTTGGGAAATAACCACCCCCCGCCCCACCCCCCCTATTTCATTGCCTTTTAACATCTTTTTCCATTTTAAACTCCAGAACTAGAAATTTGAAGCATTCAAAGAAATTGAAATCTCCTTTGTTGCTTTTTTTTTTCATTGTAAATTTTCTAAAATGTGTCATTAGGAACCACACTCCACAAAAAGCTCAGGTCTAAATGACTCCTTTCTGCAAGGCCATTCTAAAACTTTGCACGGTTTTCCTTTGTATGAAAGAGCTTCTGTTGGCTGCCACAAAGAACGGGCAATGGCCACACGTAGGCCAGGCAGTGAGACTGGGATGACTTTATACAAGGTTGCATTCTCCCCTCTGCCAATCCATGATTAGACCCAGCAGTGAACGTGCCAGAGCAGAGAGAAAAAGAAGAGGCTCTTGATTTCAGTTTGTGGGAACCAAGGATTTTTCTCAAAGCGTGAATACCTAATACAGATATTTTCCTATTCTACCTTGCTCCCAAAATAGTTCTGTAATTTCTTTTTAACAACGTGAAAACACCGTCCAGTCTCACCAAGCAACCTCACTTTCTTCTTAATGGCAGAAAACCACTTTCCACTCAAAGAAACATTCTGTTCAATAGATTCAAATGTCTTAATAACAGGTTAGGCCCAGTGGGCGGGGGGGGGGGGGGAGGGGAGGAGGGAGGGACAGGTAAAATACTGAGAAAGCCAAAGTGATGGTAGGAAAAATTACTAAGTGACCGAAGTGAAAAGCTGGGGGAGTCGTGAGTCTGGATCACAGTTGTGTGGTCAACAGAGTATGAATCATAGGAAAATGCTAGCCCTGGACAGGGTCTCAGCGATCAACTAATTCTGTGGCTTTCCATCTTCTTGGTGGTGGTGGAGGGGGGTGGTGCAGGGGGAATCACCTGTGCAGGGGAACTTTGAGAGGGAATATGAACAAGTGAGACAACAGCAGCAACACCATTCTGGCTGGTTCCTGCCTTCCTCTGGCTCCAAAGAACTTAATTTGGTCACCCCTCCCCTTCCCCACCTAGCCCAATCCCACTGGTTACAGATGGGGTGCGGTGAATTGCCCATGCTTATCCAAGGCAGGCCCTGGCCTTCAGACTCTTGTTCCAGTGCTCTTCTAACCAGATTCCACTCTCCGGAAAGCTCAGGCTAATCAATCATGCACTATCAAAATAACTCCAGGGAATTACAAGAAAAATGGAACTCTTGCATATTGGGTCACGAAGAGCTGTTTCACTTGGACCTAGAGTATCAGAAGTAATTGGCACTCGTTTCACAGTATATACTACTAGAAATTCTACCCTGTTTTATAGGCTGGGCTTAGAAAATGGGACCTTTTTTTGAAGTGCCAAGAATCTAACCTCTTTTGGGAGTCCCAACTGACTACTGAGAGAGAAAGTGGCACTGCAAGAATATACAAAGAAGAAGTGCTGAGGAACTTGGGGAAGAAGGAATTGCATCCTACACACGCTTCACTCTCTATATAAGCTTATGATGAATTTCAGAAAGCAATCTAGACATTCTACCCTGGCGACCTTTTTATCAGAAAGGGATTCCCACCGACTGTGTGACAGGCAATACTTCACCAAAACTAACTTCTGTTGAGATTAAAGGAGTAAAAATCTTATTGTACCCATTTTAGAGATAGGAAAACTGAGGCCAGTAGAATTATAGAAGTTGCTCTGTCACACAGCTGGGAAGTGGCAGTGCTAGGATCTGAACTGAGGTAGCCTGGCCCCAAGATGTTGGTCTAAATGATAATAGTATATTAATGACATTCAGTAAAAAGTAAAGCCCTTTTTGGTGAATAGCAGGCTTACTGTTACTGTTGTCTTTTTTTTTTTTTTTCCTACATATGTGAAGAAGATTAAGGATCAAAGTATAAATAACTCTGGGGAAATCTTCTCTCTCATGCATTTTACTTTTTTTTATTATTTTTTTTAAATTTTTTATTTATTTATGAATGATAGTCATACAGAGAGAGAGAGAGGCAGAGACACAGGCAGAGGGAGAAGCAGGCTCCATGCACCGGGAGCCCGACGTGGGATTTGATCCCGGGTCTCCAGGATCGCGCCCTGGGCCAAAGGCAGGCGCCAAACCGCTGCGCCACCCAGGGATCCCTGCACTTTAAATCCTCCAAAAAAAGTCAAGAAAAGGATTGTTTTCCCCATTTTTTAAAAGATTTATTTATTTTATTTTAAAAGATTGTATTAATTTAATCTAGAGAGAGCGGAGTTTATTTATTTTGGTGGGGGAGAGAATAGGCAGAGGAGCAGAAGGGACAAGCCAACTCTACACTGAGCAGAAAGCCTGATGTGGGGCTTGATCCCAGGACCCTGAGATCATGACCTAGCCCAAAATCAAGAGTTTGGATGCTTGACAGAGCCACTCAGGTGCCCTTATTAATTAATTAAATGGTAAAGCTTAACCCATACTTTCAGCAGGCCGGTTTGCAGTGAATTTTCATTTCTTTCCTTTTTCACCCCCTTGTTGTAAAAAGCCCAGCACTTGAATTGTTATTACTTTAAATGTTCTGTATTTGTATCTGTTTTTATTAGCCGATTAGTGGGATTTTATGCCAGTTGTTAAAATGAGCATTGATGTACCCATTTTTTTTTAAATAACAAGGCACAGCCCTTGCCCCAAACTGCCATCTAACGTTTGTCATTCCAGTTTGAGTTAACGTGCTGAGCATTTTTTAAAAGAAGCTTTGTAATAAAACATTTAAAAACAAAAAAAATTAAAATTAAAAAATTAATTAATTTGAGAGAGAGAGAGAATGAGAGAGGGAGAAAGAGCACGAGGGAGTGGGGAGGAGCAGAGGGAGAGGGCAAAGGAGAATCTCAAGCAGGCTCCCCACTGAGCCCAGAGCTGACTAGGGCTCAATCACTCAATCTCTCTGCCCATGACCTGAGCAGAAACCAAGAACTGGATGCTTAACTGACTGGGCCACCCAGAAGCCCCACTTTTCCCATTCATTTAACAAACTTGCATAATGCTTCCTATGTGTCAATGATTGGTCTAAGCAATTCTTTTTTTTTTTTTAAGATTTTATTTATTTATTCATGAGAGACACACACACACACACACACACACAGAGAGGGAGAGAGGTAGAGACACAGGCAGAGGGAGAAGCAGGCTACATGCAGGGAGCCTGATGTGGGACTCAATCCCGGGACTCCAGGATCAGGCCCTGGGCCAAAGGCAGGCGCTAAACTGCTGAGCCACCCAAGGATCCCTAAGCAATTCTTTAATATTCATTTAACCCCATGGGGTAAGGACTATTTTTATCCTTGTTTTTCAGATAAGAAAGCTGGGGTATTTACAGGCTGAGCCACTGAGAAAGTCACTTAACCACTCTGAACCTCCATTTTCCTATTGTGAAATTGGGATAATAATACTCGTTCAGACACTGATTTCTAATGATAACTAATTTTTTTATGCCTAGTATATTAGACATTTGTAGGAAATGCTTATAATAGTAAAATTGTTATCACTTATGTTGCCCTTAGGGATAAGAACAAGCAGATACAAGAAAACTTATCTTTAAAATGAAATATCAAAACTGATTATATTTTATAAAAAGTAACACATGTGACATATAGTAATACATATATTATTAAGCATGACAACAACCTCTAAAATACATATAATACTTATGAGAACTAAAATATTTCCATCTTGTTGATTCATTCAGACTCTAAAATTCCAACACATGAAGATAGTAACACTAAGATGTGAGTACCACATTAACAGCAAACGTTCAGCTTTAGTAACAGTGAAAAGCTTTTGGAAAATATAACTGGAGAGAGTTCATCCTATACATAAATCTGCCCAGGGTGGTTTATACTCATAGGATTGTAAAATTTACAGCAGGTTTATTATTTCAAATCTATAAGTGTTAGCTTTTATTATTGTAGGTGACCTTGAAAGAAGGACTTGGAAAGAGCACTGTTAATTTCTAGGAGAGCAGCTTTTACATCTGGATTTTGTAGTCGTTCCTTCCTTGTCTATATGAGCACTGATGACCTGAATTGTGCACTCTTCATAAATGTATTTCAACAACTGGCAAACTGACCAAGAGTTTGGTTATTAAACTTTGAGATCACATTAGGGATGAGTTAAGCTTTTAAGGAACAGTTTTAGTCTATTTTTACAAAAAAAAAAAATATGAAGGAGGGGCACCTGTGTGGCTCAGTGGTTGAATGTCTGCCTTCGGCTCAGGTCATGATCCTGGGGTCCTGGGATTGAGTCCCATATTGGGCTCCCTGCAGGGAGCCTGCCTCTCCCTCTGCCTATATCTCTGCCCCTCTCTCTGTGTCTCTCATGAATAAGTAAATAAAATCTTTTAAAAAAATATATGAAGGAAATATCCCATAGCCTTAAAGTTCCTTTGAAAGAGAAGAAACCCCTTAGTGCTTTTTAAATATAAAAGATGTCTGTCTGAAGGGTTGTTTGTCCTTAGATCCATTTGTATCTGGGAATGATGTGAAAACAGCTTAGTAGCCCATCTTTCTGTTCTCACTGTCACTGCCCTGTGTATCTCCTCAACACCTCTTGCCTGAGTTATGACAACTGGCTGCACAGACTTTCCACGACTCCAGTTTCTTACCACTGCTATCCATCCGGGAAGATGGCAGAAGGATTTTTGTCTAATACTGCTTTCAGAATGCTTTTTCCTTGAGTGAAAACAGCCAATGGTTTCTTTGAATCTATCATATCAAACCATAGTCCTTTCATTGGTTTCGGAAGCCTTGGGTCAAATCTTCTAACTTAAAATATCCAACCTACCTTTCAAAAGCTTTCCAATATGCCTTTTCTTTCCCTTCTATTTGTTCATATCAAAACCATCTTTCAGGCCCCAACTGAAGCCCTACATTTCCATTAAGCTTTACAGACTAGCCAAACCATATTAATCTAATGTCTTCCAACTAGGAATTCCTACTGGATTCATGGCCAGTAAATTTGAGTTTAGTATTTCTCCTGGTCTCTAACTGCTTCCTATCTTACTCTGTTTCAAACTTATTTATTTATTTTGTTTTCTCTGTAATTAATAAGCTTCTGAAGGACAGTGACCATGTCTTACCAATCATTTGAGCACTTTCAACATTTAGATCACAGTAATAATTGAAAACATACACACTGATGAATGGCATTCTAGACATATGATATTTCAAAATAAGAATTGAGGAGGCTCCTTGTTTCTCAAAGGAATTAGTAGACTCCTATAAAGTTAGCACTTCCAACTTTATTAGATTTCTATTGCAACTTTACAGCAAATCAAACTCTGGTTCTTGGACTCCAGCCAGAAATTCAAGCCTTGAAAGAGGATTCTTACAATAAATGTAATCTCCAAATCTACTTTCTCCAAGACCACAGTGGCTTAAAAAATGGGTTTAATATAGATTTAAGGTTAGAATCAACATTAGCTAGACCTATGATATCCAATATAAAGGCCACTAGGAACATGTAGCTATTTTAAATGTCAAATAATTCAAATATAATAAAAATAAAAATTAGTTCTTCAGTCACTACAGCCACGTTAAAGTGCTAAGTAACAATAAATATTGCTATTGGATAGCATGGCTAACAGAAAATCCATTATCACAGAAAGTTCTATTGGACTGTGCTAAAGCCCATCCAAAGCCTCACTAAGACTTGGATTATTTGTTGGAGTAGCTTTTTACATAACAGCATAAAATGGTACAGCCAGTACTGGGAGTAGACAAAGTGGATGTCCACCTCAGAATGTGGTCTGGGAGATGGGGGAAGGCTCACCATCCTATGAAAAAAAAAAGTCCTGCTGGACACACTTGCCAAGAAGGAGCATGGCAAATTAGAGCTATACCTCCTTAGTTTAGGCCAGAATGGGCCCCTCTGCCTTGCACAATGTTAAAAGTTCCAAAGGAAATAGCACATTGAAGGGAAAATACCTAAAGTCCAGTTTTTTACATTGTGTTGTGTGGGGAAAACATAAAGAAATTCAGATGAGAAGCTCTTGATAGAACAAGAGGAAAGCACAGTGGAGGAAAGGCCTAGAAGGTGGTACATTTCATGCTGTGACTAGGTCCAGTTCTGAGAATGCCATTTAAGAATGGAGTGACAGCCATTTGGTAACTCTGGGGAAATCTCTGATGCATATATATTGAAGTTGCACACAATGTATGTATACACATATATGCTGAAGAAGCATCTCTTAATAAGTGAATGGTATATAGAGACAGTTCCAGAAATGCTAAGAAGGCAAATTAGGTAAAGGAAAAAGAGTTTTGAGACTTAAGTTACATAAGTGAATATCTCATCATCTCTTCTATGGCCCTGCTCCATTCACACTATGAGAAAGCTTAGAGGACCGACTCGGTATTGTGTACACTGTATGTGTACTTCCTCTCCTTCTTAGTGAACAGGTGGTACCTATAAAGGCATCACCTGGATGCCTCATTGTCTCACAACTGCCTAGCCTCAAAGAGGAATAGACACTTGACTTTTCAAGTGACTACTTTGAAGGACAACATCATTCAGATTTACAAATTTGGCATACTCATGTAAAAATCTATTTTATTAAGCCATAGTTCATACCCCTGGACAAATCTAAGGTAGGATAAAAACTCAAGGCAGCAGTTTTCTGCCACTGTGAGTGCTGTGAACAAGTTCTCTTTTGGCCACCAGGCTAGCTGCTGATTCTCAGGAGACTCTGGACATTACCATAAGCATTAGGCTCTGGGCTACATTCTCGAAAAGTGACTTCAGGGTTTCTTTTGACTCTCCCTCCCCAACCCTCACCCTTTACATTCATGATTAACAGGAACACCTTCTCCTGAAGTCACTCAAGTTAGACATACACCGTCAAATGATTTCAATTAGGCATAATGTGAATGCCGCCTATCAGAAGCCATATAATATAAGCAAGTTAATCCATTTTTCACTGTGAGCAGTGTTCAGTGACTTCCCAAAATGACAACTATGTTCCATGTACTGTCAAGTGATTGAACAACAGAAACTAAAGAGTGCTAATTAAAAGTCACTGTTAACCTCAAAGAGAGCTTTATGACATGGTAAAGAGTTCTGTCCTCACCCATATGCTCCTGAAAATGCATTTCACTACTTGAGACATAGACAGGGAAATTATTAAGGTTTTAGATGACACACAAATCAGAAGAAAAGATTTTAGGAGAAGTCAGTGTTTCTCAAACACGGAATGCTTGTTAAAAATACAGATCCCTGGACTTCTGGGTAGAGGCTGGAAATTCAATTTTTGCTGGTTTTCCAGACGAACACATTCCCACCAACTTTGGAAAGTACCGAACACTCAAAGATTCATGGGGACAATGGATCCAATAGACTGAGACACTTTAATGGAGATACATTTTGATCACTAGAATTGTACCTCCAAAATAAAAGTGAAAATTGTTTTCACGCTTGCCTATCCTGTAAATCTGTGGGAAATAAGGGAGAAATCCAGCTGAAGATGTGAGGCTCTCACTCGTAGTGAGAAATCTAGCACTCAATGAGAGGTGGCAGCTTTTAAGATAACTTTTTATGGGAAAGCTAGTAAGACAGTTCAACTTTATGACAGGGCATTCAGTGTCAAACAGTGTTTAGAACTCTGGGTTATACGTATGAGTGATCAAACATGTAATTAATAGATTTTGCCCTGAATTAAATATAAGATAGAAAAGTACTTCAGGAACTTACGGAGAACATTTTCTATAGCTAAAACCTTATGCCTCATTTCAGAATCCAGCATTGCTACAATCTAAAGCTTCTCCCATCAAAGCTGACCTTACCCTTGTTATGTCCCTCGCTCCCCACCACAAACTAGTAAACAGATTCTTACCACAGAAATGGAGTTAGTAAGCAGTGCTCCATCCTGTCCCAGCAAATTGGAGACGGTGATTTCAGGTAGGTCCATGTTTTGTGGATGAAACGGTAGCAGGCCATTGTGGTTCATTGGGTGACACAGAGAGTGGTAACCAGGTTCGACTTCATTCACGTGCACCAGTGAGTGGTCGGGGAGGGAAGGAGGAGTGATTGGTGGAATGTTGAAGTCTTCACTTTCCAGGCTTGGACCAGGGTAAGACTGAAAAGACAAGTAATATTGCAAATGATCATTCTCCCTTCTTCCCCATCCCCATGAACAAATACACATGACCCCTTCAGATTATTATTACAAGCAGCATTATAGATCTGGCAAAGACATTTCAAACACGCAAATTATCCTGCTGTCATTTCACTATATTATGCATGGAGGAAAATTGCCTCAAAGGCAAATCTACTTCTTGTATAAAGAGTACTTCCATGAGGCAGTTGTATTTTTCCAGGAAACTCAACTCGAACAGATTTCAAAGGTCCCATTAAAATTTTCCAGAGTTTTAATCTTGCTGAATACCTTTTTTCATGGGAATTGTGAGGAAGGAAGGCAATTTATAAAATTAATGTTTAATCAAACATGTTTCATAGGACTCCCTACTGCTCAGATCATGAGACGTAATGAAACGAATTCCAGGAGTTCTGGGGGCAGCTGCTTTTGAGTTTTAAAAAGCTGCATGCTCACAACTGACAAAAGAAATATAATTAGTAAAGAAGTGACTTAAGCATGTTGCATTAAGTGTGGCTGCACAGAAAGTTTGATATATGGAAAAAAAAACATTAAAAGATATTTTTATCGTGAAGATAACACCATCAAAATAAAATGAAGATTGTTTTCTTGGTTTCTGACTATTCACGTCTATTTGATTTTCCTCTAAAAGCTAATACATAATATTGCAGTCATTTAGATTCAGTTAGCTAATTTGAAAGGCAAAATTACATTGACATTGTTATACTACTAATTTGGGAATAAAAGTCAATCAGTAAAATACAGAACAACATATGTGGGGCTTTTCCTTTTGGATAGTGGCTTTAGATAAAAGAAGTGGGGATGAGACAAAAAAAAGGAAGTAAAGATTAGACAAGGACGCTCCTGTTTAAAACAGAATGTAGGGGATCCCTGGGTGGCTCAGCGATTTAGAGCCTGCCTTCCGCCCAGGGCGTGATCCTGGAGACCAGGGATCGAGTCCCATATCAGGCTCCCTGCATGGAGCCTGCTTCTCCCTCTGCCTGTGTCTCTGCCCCTCTCTCTCTCTCTGTGTGTGTGTGTCTCTCGTGAATAAATAAATAAAATCTAAAAAAAAAAAAAAAAACAATGTAGTAAACATTGGAAATATGGGGAGGGACTGGCTAATACAACAGTGGTCCCAATTAATAGCAAGGCATAGCGATATTTAGCAGCCCTGTATAGAGCAGGTGTTAAAATAAAAAGGAAACAATTTGTGTCCAGAACATTCTTGCAAGCCTATCTTTCAAATTAAACGTTGTCTTTATAAAGTTTGAGTGCATGGGTAACAGGACTTGCTTGTCTAACAGCACAGAGCCTCCTGAAGTGTGCAAGATTTGAAATGAACAGGCAGAGGGTAGGAGCCAAAGAAAGTAGTATAAGGTATTCATTGGGTGTTCAGCCAATAAGCTTCATGCTCCTGCATCCAAGTGCCTGGGGTTATTTTTTCCAGATGGCGTCTATTTGTCTAACAGAAAGAAAATCTTCAAGTTGCACTTGCTAAATGTTGTACAAGTTTTGATATATTTGTTTAGGGGCTGTCAGAAGACATGATGAAATGAAACGCTACTGGGAACATCTGGAATTGAGACTTGCTCACGTAGAGGCCCTTGTGGGTTAGAGATGGGGGGTAGGTGAAGGAAAACACCGGATTCATCTTAGCAGATAATTGTTCTTAACTATCTGAAGTTTTGCTAAAAAAAAATCACCAGCTCTAAAAGTTCAGTCATCAGGTAACAAATTTTCCTGTTTATAGTTTAGATCTCTTGTCAGAAAAATATATTCGTGGTCACTATCCAAATGATAAGTTTGATTAAATTCTCATTTGCTTGGTATATTTTAGACCTTGAGTCTATAGATGTAAACCGTCAGTTCCTGGTACAAGCCCTAATTTGAGAAGAAGCATAAAAGATTCTAAGTGGGCAGGTAGGAGGGAGAGGAAGCACATTTACTGACGCTGGTTTTGTAAAAAGCGCTATATCAGATCCTTCGACTATGTTGTCTTCACTTAATCGTCAACAATAATCCTGTGTGGGGCTATCACTATCCCATTTTCCTGAAGAGAAAATTGAGAATCAGAATTTAAGTAACTTTGACTCAACTGGTAAACAATCAGCTCAGTATATATGAGGGTGGATACATGCTGTGACATATAAACAGTTTAATTGCTACTATTAGGTTGAATGACACAAAGTTGTCAATATCAACAAAATTTCATAATTTAAAAGTTAACAGTAGCTTATTAGCTAATCAAGTCTTTTCTTATTCCAGATTCCATCCCAATGCCTATGCCACTAAAATATTTACTCTAAATATAAGCACAAGGATGCATAGTTTGTCTTTGTGTTAACATTTCAAAGGCTGAACTTGTTGATACATCTCTTTTAAGAAGCTAATGATGTCTGTTTGAAACCTTCTTTAAATAAGGTACAGTTAATGCCAGGGATAAAGGAGAAAGATGTTTTTAATTTTATAAATGCTATTAAGCCTCTGAAAACACTCAGGGATATTCTATCCATGGTATACCATAACTTTACATGCCAGCACCTCTTTAGTAGTTAAATCTTAATTTGTGGTGTTTTAAAGGAAAGTTTAATTGGTATCACTTTACATTCAGTGATAACAATTGTACTGCAATTTAACAAAGCTACATGGTTTATTTTCATGTAATCACATATTAATGCTATTTAATCTATGCATTTATTTACCTAAACCACAGATTCCACAGGTTAACTGGTAACCGGTAGTTATGTGGATCAGGAATTTTAACATCAGGTTACTTAGTAGTTTCTGTTCTCTCACATTAGAAATCATGATCTGGTTGTTTGCCATGAGCCTATTACAGTGTAATTGATGCCATAAAAAAGTATCATAATAATTGTATAAATGTCAAAATGTCACAAAACTTACAAAAACTTCAATGCCAGACCAATTACAAATTAATTTTTTAATGTGGAAGTGAATTAGCTAATTCCTCAGTGTTGATTTCTACGGCATGACATCTTTATTTTAATTTTGAAAAACTTAATAGGAATAAGTCTGACTTAACAATAGTAAGTTATATATTAGGGAAAATCACAGTTTGGGGAGAAACCTATTACAGTAGGATATGATCTAGTGTTTTCCTTATTCCCCATGAAGCTGCCTGGGTAGAACCAGTATTCAATGTTGAATGAATTAACAAATGAATCCCTGAAAGAATGCACAGATGAATCAATGAATGCTAAGATGACTTATTAAAGGCATGAAATTTGTGAATATAGCGCTGTTATTCCAAGGGTTTGAATACATATGCTGTATTCCCAAGACTTTGCACTGGCCAGCTGACAACATGGCATATAATGCTAATCTCTCAGCGTGTCAGGAAGCCAGACACATCCTGTAAGAGATATAAAGGCTTAAGCAGCCTGAGGAAGGCTGGGGCAGGGTAGTTTGGTGTCCCTCTCTGGTTGCTGATCTGTCCCTTTGAAATGGCTTGAATTGCCATTCTATAGGGACACAGAGGTCCCAGGGGATTTGTAAAGGTGACTTTGGGGTCCCTGGGTTCTCAGAAGTTGTTGGAACCTAGTCCCCACTGCAGGTAGAACATCAGTTAAGGACCTCATAGAAGCCTCAGCTTCACATCAGGATCCCCTGGGAATAGCAGGTGCGATGCCCCAAGCCTGGCCAGCAGCAATGACCTAATTATCCAAGGGAGAATAGAGGGGATGAGAAGGTATTCTGAGCACAGGAAGAAGGATGACTACGAAGTCAAAGCTAAGGCCATCCCGGGGTGACACAGTGGACCTAATACAGTTATCTACTGACTGAGGGGCCTTGTCTGGCTTGGGCTTATTTTCTTCCTGTGAGTCTCAGGAAGGCTAGGAGTTTCAAGTATTTTTTCACTCCACAGCTGTCTCAGGACCAATGATCCTTTTTAAGACCTTGCCTATCCCATGAGATACAAGACTATGCTTTTTTTTCCCCCTTCCTTTCTTTCTTGTTTCCCCTAAGCCTCAATTAGAGACCAGTGAGTCAATTGCAGGTCCTCTGAGGACCTTTAGGCTGAGGTTCCAGAGTAGAATTCTGGAGGAGAACAGGTATGGACTTGCAAGGTGGTATCATATTCTTTACCACCCTTTAGAGTGCCTTTTACCCCTCCCAACACAGAGATGAGAATCTTATCAGCAGCCTGAGTCATACAGCTTGCCTTCTCCCCAAGGAAGGATAAAAGTCAATGGTGACGATCTACACAAATAGAGAAAAGGTGTTTAGGGATAGTAGCATGAAGTTCTAGCCAGTACTTTTAGTTTTATCTTGGATCTTCTCTAGGTTAATGAAAGGTAAATTGGAAACAAAGAAGCATGCAAGGTGATTTTCTCTAAACAGTAGCCAGGCTGCATGATCTAAGTGATTCAAAGAACTCAAAATTATTGCTACTTAACCAGACTCTCCCTGGTCTTCAGCTACTCACTGGTCCTAGATGCAGGAAAGTAGTACTGCTACTATTGTTGGTGCTGGGATACACCATAGGGCAGCTCTACTTTAGTGCAGGAGGTGCTGTGCATCCTTGTGTAACCAGGGAACAGAAGTCAAGAGTCATGAAACATGTCGGTTGGGGTGGGCTGTACTATCACAAGGCTTGGCTAACTCTGTAATACATATGAACTTTTCAAGGCCACAACGGGACTGTTAGAAGCATAAAGTAGTAACCTCAAAATATTATCATCCTCAAGAGAGTATTTTCATGGTTCTAAATAGTAAATTCAATGGCTGTTTCAAGTCATTGTCTTAAAACCTCATCATTAAGCATTTGCACGTTTAGCTTATAAAGTGCTACATCTTTCTGTGATGAGGAAGGGATGGATTTTTGGATTGGTTGAGAATACTCATTTGATTTTTCCAGGGACTAATAAGAATGGCCAAGAGCATATTGGAAGGAATGGAGACTTTGGACTCCAGTAGACAGGAACTGCATCTAGGTGCTCTGCATCTAGGTGTGGGTTCTGAGGCAATCTTCTTACTCAGTTTCAAAACCTGCTTCAAGGGATGCTTTTGAGCATTCAAAGAAAAAAAAAAAAAAGATTGGTAAAAAGCCTAATAACCTACCTCTGCGACATAGAAATTTCTTGATAAATAATAGCTTTAGCATAGCTCTGGTTAATATTAAATACATTTATACATCCCATGGATTGGGTCATGGCCAAGAAAACAAACAACTACAGATACTACAGGAGGGGATTTAGACATCATTATGAAGGCATTTCAGTGTACTTACCACTGATCAGAACACATATTGAAACGGAGTGTAGCCCCACTCAGACATAATGTGTTTATTTAATTGCCCCCCATAAATAGCTAAGATCAAGTTTTGCCTTTATTTTAATGGAATTAAATTGCACTTTCGAAATGAAAGAAGAAATGAGAGAGTGGGCAACAGTGAACAGACAAGGGTTGCTGAAGAGCTTGGAAGACGATGACTAAATGAGCCAAGGGCCATAGCTCTGCTTTGTCAGGAAGCCGTGCAGAGAGACTAGCAACCTTGACTGGGGGCCTTCTGGCAGATCCACTCCTACTGGCCTTAGGAAAAGGCTGATGAACTCGTGAATCAAAATTTCAGTGGCTAAATCTGCAACAAGAGCTATACTTCCTAACACACTGCCTTACGCTGTAGAAAGGCCGCCTTCCCTGGAAGTTTTGGCAAGAAGGCAAAATTGCCAATCAGATGGATTGTATTTGAGCTTGAATCAAGAGACTGGGTTATAGGAAAGGAATAGAGGATCCTTCCAGTCTCTTTTGGTTTGATCTCCTTGGAGGCTTTTCCAGCCCTTTGACTGAAGCTCCAGTTAAAACCTGCCCAGGAGGGGATCCCTGGGTGGCTCAGCGGTTTGGCGCCTGCCTTTGGCCCAGGGCGCGATCCTGGTATCCCGGGATCAAGTCCCGCGTCGGGCTCCCGGCATGGAGCCTGCTTCTCCCTCCTCCTGAATCTCTGCCTCTCTTTCTCTCTATGCCTATCATAAATAAATAAATAAATCTTTAAAAAAAAAAAAAAAAAAAACCTGCCCAGGATCCCTATTTTAGTGACAAAGGAAAGGAAATGTCTCACCTGGTTTCTGGAAGATTTCATCCCCCCCCTCGCCCCCCATCTGTTTAATTACATACTCACATTCCTTCTTAATCATATTGCTTAACATATTCCATGACCTGGGTATCCTGTTTACATTATTTTCTCTTTCTGCAGTTCACATTTCCTTTTGCTACAGCCTGTTCTTATTTTTTATTCTTATTCAACATTATTGCATCTGGAAGTGGGATGTTAATTAGGATGAGCTTACTTTTGACTACAGAGAATTCATGTCTTCATACCGTCTAGATAGAGTGATAATATATGCTGACCAGGAACGAATAATGGGAACTCTCTTCTGGACTTCGCCTTTTCTTCTCTTTTTAAAATCTGGTTTCTCTACCAGAGGGGCCTTGTCTTTGTGGGTCTCCGTCCACATATTGCAATCATTATACAGAGCACTCGATCTTTGGTGACAAAAAGTCCCATAACTCAGAAGAATTCAAAAGATATCATCTTGTACATATCTTTAAATTATGTGATGGCTTCATGCAATCATGCATACACTGAAAATATGGCTATGGTTATAACGTTGTAAAATATGTTTCTCATATAGATCTTTATTTGAAAGATAAATAAATAGCACTGCCATCACGTGTATATGGAATTCCTTAATTTTTAATCTGTAACATAATTCCTGAAATTTCAAGATACAAAAATACCACTGTTTAAATGTGTTTCATCTTTTACTGAAAATTCACATTGCCTGATTCAAATAACTAAATGGAAAGCAGAGTCAACCGCAGAGTGATTAAATGATTAATGATTAGAAAAGTGATTAAAAAAAGAAAAATGATAAGCTTCCTCTATCTGTTTTCAGAAGTTAAGACATTGCATGTAATGGTGATTTCTCTCAAAAGAGTTTAAACAGCATCAACATTATCTCCAATTTCTTTTGAGAAGACCTTCAGAAGTAGGTATTTTTCAGATTCTTTTGTCTCTGCATGAACAAGGGTTGATAGCTTGAGACTATAATGTATTACTGTGCAAAGCTTCGGTCTGTTACATAAATCATCTTAACACTCAGCAAGAATTGTCCAACAGTGCCATTGATGTGCTCAAGCCAATGATCCTGCAAACAATTTTTTTGTCTTTCTTCACATGTTAGACAATAGCAATAAATCATCTTCATTTAAAAACACACAATGTACTAATTTTTCAAGCAACAGTTATCAAAATGCAATTTTTTTGGTAGAAAGTACAATATTTATTTCATTTTTGCTCATTAATTTTTTTGTACCCTGTGTTAAATAAAAGACAATGGGCACCTCATCAGCCATCGAAGCATTTTCTGTGTACCTACTATGTGTAAGGCATCCTGCAAAGCATGACTTGAGATACAAAGAACTATAAGATGCAGTTTATTATAAAGCAAGTGAATTAGAAGATATATAAAAACTGAGGTTCCCAATAAAAAGCATGTTGAAAGTGTCAAGTATAAACAACAATGGAATCACATGAAGCTGGGAAGATGAAGGGATTGTTACAAGCAGATTTACCCTGATAACCAGGCCTGAATATTAGACACTTCTGCCGAAATGCAATATGTGATCAAGGAGGATCACAAAACCAACAAATGAGCAAGTTTGGACAGTGTGCCAAAAAGTTTCAACAGCAAGGTCAGGTCTTCTAAGAACACTTCAAGAGCAAGACTGGTCCCACTGACCAAAACAGACTTTGGGGTGTGGAGCCCAATTCAGTCCTCTGTTGAGACTGGTTTTAACTGGATTGTGAGTTGTTTTTTTTTTTTTTTTATAATTGAAAACCCAATGTGTAAAGGCTGAATGAAACCAGAAAACTGCGTTGACTTGAGGGCGCCCCAGTGAAGGTCTGACATTAGCTCTTCTTAGGACCAGGATTGGTTGAGCTTCGGCTCCATTAATAGAGACTGAAGCTTTGAGGATTCGGGGTCCTGGGGCAGTGAGCCAGGCACCCTAAGATCAGGGGTGGGTGGGGCAAGGTAGTCTAATACTTCGGTGCATCAGGGCTGATGCTAGGGCCACCTCTCCAAAGACTTCCAGAAAAGTCCTTAGCATTTACATATGGGTGTTTCTCCTGCCATACTTCATTATGATACTGAAGTGGGGAAGATTTATTTCCTCTCAGTATTGTTTGGAGGCCTATATGGGTCTCCAAGCTGCATTTAAAAAAAAAAAAAGAAAGATTTATTTGAGAGAGAGAGAGAGATTGAGAAAGAGAGAGAGGGCAAGAGGAAAGAGGGGCAGAGGGAGAAGGAGAGAATGTCAAGCAGACTCCCCACTGAGCCAGACCTGGGGTTCTATCCCTCCTGAGATCATGACCTGAGCAGAAATCAGGAATCGGAGGCTTAACCCACTTAGCCACCCAGGTGCCTCTCCAAGCTGCACTTTTAGGGGACACTTTAAAACCAAGTGTTGTGTGTTGTTGTCATATGGGCCTTCCCTCTGGCTAAACAAACAAACAAAACACAAACACAAAAAGCAAATTTCTGGGAAATAAATAACGTACTCCCCCCACAAGCCACAACCCACACATGAATGATTAGGAAGAACAGATCAAGGCGCACAGGATACTTCTGAAACCCTAGTGGGGGCCCAAGGATGTTCTTCCGATAACAGGTATCATTCCATATTGGGTGTTTAAAAGGGTGGTTAAAACATTTAAATTTTATTGTTTAGCATACAATTTTATGTACAAAGGCAGCTATGATTTTTTTAGTTTTCAGAGGTTTTCAACTCTCATACTGAGTTCATATATTCTGAGATTCAGCTTACACATTTTTGCTTTAGTTTATAAATAATTTGTTAATGAAAAGAAGTCACTCTTAGTCCACCCACTCAGAATAATACCCCACTATTAAAACATGTGCATCTTGCAAGATTCTTTAGATTTCATATTTGTTATTTTGTTTCAGGTTTTTATTTTAAAAGTCAGATCACAGAGCTCTGATTATGAAGCTAGAAATGCTTCATATGCAAATCTCAGCTGATTGCTTAGTAGGTATAAGTCCCTACTTCCTCTAAGCCTTGGTTTCCAAATCTGTAAAATGGGGATGACAATTATATTCAATTTTTTAAAGGTAATCAGTATTAAATGAGGTAATATAAATAATCTGAGTAATATACTGGCTCATGAGAGCAATCAATACATGTTAGCTACATTATCATTTTTTATTATTGTCATTATCCCACCATACAATTTAATCTGATCACTGAAAATAAATCATGAAGAATTTCCCATGCCCATTAATATCTTTTACATTATTGTTTAAATGGCTGTACATTATATTGTGGTGTGCATGTTCGATAATTTATTCTATTAGTTTCCAATTACCAAACATTTAGGGTGTTTCTGATTTTTCTGTTATGAACCACATTCTGATGAATTGCCTTATGCATTTTTTCTTTGAATAATGTTCTGGAGTTCTATGTTTATGCTCAAATGGAATCACACAGAATGCTCGCTCAGGAGAAGACCTTGAAGACTATGCCTCCACTCTGCAGATGCGTAAAATGAGGTCCAAAGAGGTTCAATGATTTGCTTGTATTTAGAAAACCAGTTGGGCAGAGAGGAGACCCAGAGTATAATTATGGATTTATTTTTTTATTCATATAATAACTAAATAAAATGCATTGGGTTTTAATATACCATCTTAAAACATTTATAGTCTTCAAGCTTTAATACATTTTCTTTAAAAAAAAAATCTGTGTTAAGTTGATTTTTGCTTATGGTCAACTTCTATTTGCTAAATTATGTGCAGACATCCAGGATGGAGTTGAGCCTTCAGTGCTGGCCTATTATTATATATACATATTTTATTTTATATATATGTATATATAAAAAACATATTGTATGTGTTTATGGCCATTCTTTTCATTTTTTCCCGTTGCATAGAAATCAGTAAATGTTGGGTATGTAGACTCACATTCTTCCTAAAGATCAGCAGAGAGAACTAAACAGATGGTCTAAGTTTTTAGTTTATTCCTCCCTCAACCAAAGGGGCCAGGAAAAGGAAAGAGAGGCTCCTGTTCCTACTCATAGGCAATTCCTACTTTTTGGACCTTAAACTGGGAAGCAATTCCAAGTGGACCCCTGGATATTTGAGGCTTTTCGCACTTCCTAAGGTCTTTGCTAGAAAGAAAGCTTAAACTGAAGTGGAGCTGAAGATAGGGGAATGGAAGAGGAAAGAAAAAAAAAAAACAGAAGTTGAACAGTTGGAGATAATTCCTTCAGTTTAATGAAGATTAAACTCTGGTCTTCAGTTACCCAGAAGTGGGATCTTGGGGAAGAGCGGTGGGAGGGGTCTTCTATGGGGAGACCTCTTATACTTTGTTTACCTCTTGGAGGAGAAAAGGAAAAGTGTGAAGGATGGGAAAAGCATACTGGACCTACATAAGAGTAGTGAGAATTCAGTGGTGGCAAATGGGTGGGAAAGGCTGGAAAGGACTGGGAGGAAGGAATAATCACTGCATAAATAAAAGAACCAGGCACTGCGGAAAACACCTCACCTTTGTGCAGCTTGTATGTGTGTTCAAACAAGTTATGAAATGTGAGACCAAAACTGGAATATGAAATTGCTGCTTTGATTGGTCAAACTTATGCAATTTAGTTCGACCTAATATCTTCCAGAATATTCCCACACACATAACAGTGCTGAGCAGTTATATCAACCAAGGTGGTTGAGGTTAGCCCGTCAACATCTTGACCTTAAAGTTCTAAAATAAAATGAAGCCTCGCTGAGCAAGGATGGAATTTGATTTGGGCATTAGGCCTTGCTAGGCCAACATCTTAGCTCTGATATTTACTAGCTTTGTGCCGTTTGGCCAATCACTTTACCTCTGTCATCCTCACCGAACTGTTGTTAAGGATTAAATGAGATAATGTATGCAAAGCTTTTGCTTAGTTCCTTGCCAGACACTGGGAGCTGCCAACTGACAGCTTTTATTACTATTATGGAATCTAATTCATTCATTACCTTGGGGATAGAGGAATGCTAACCTAAACTTCTGGCCAAGCAGAAGCTTCCGACTAATACTTACCATTGTCTTGACAAGTAAGAACTTTAAATGGAGTCAGCATAAGAAAAAAAGCTCAGGGGTCACAGAACAGAGGAATCCAGGCTTCACTGAAGGCAACTTCCATCTGGGGCTGCCAGCCCTGCCCCACCCCTGCAGTCCCATGACCAGCCCCTGAACCCATTCCTTCAAGGCCACTCTGCTTTGGGCATTCTGAAAATAGCAACTCACGGTAGGTTTTTAGCTCTTCCTGAAGGAAAGCCTTCTGAAATGCAAGGAGACCCAGTTGCATACAGGTTAGCCTTCATTCCTGGTCTCAAATAGTGACCATCAATGAGTTTCAGATCAGCCCATTCCATTTGAATAATTTAATGACAGGACCGAGGAGTCATTTGTTTGACTCTGCTTGCAACAGCAACAATGATCACAGTGTATAAATAAGTAGCGAGGAATGTATGGAGACAATTTTCCAAGACAGTCATCAATTAATTTCAAACCATCAGGGTTATAGTTATAAATTTTTATATCGAAACTGTGAAATAACACAGATCAGAAAAAACACAGGAGAAAGAAAAAAAAACACGGATAGACATAAAGATTAAACTGAAACCGTGTGTTTCTGGGAAGTCTAGCTAAGTCTGCTCCCAAACCGAGGAACTGAAACTGCAAAGGGAAACTTGACACTTTTTTTTAAAGGTGTTTAGGTGGCAGCTGAGGATATGAAGAAGGAGGTCTCAGGAGAGATACGGGTGGGTGGAAGAAAACCTCAGCTTTTCCAAGCCTCAGTGTTCTTATGCTAAAAATGGGCAAAATCGTTTCTACTTGACATATTGGCATAATAAAATTTTAGTGTTTGTTTAGAACAATCTGTAAGTGTCTTGGAAATGGAGTTGGCATAGACAGATGACATCATTCAACATATCTCTATTCTTAACTTGAAATACCATACCTATTTTTTAGACATTCTTTAGTGACAGGTTTGCTATAATAAGTGCCAGACAAAAAAATCTAGCATGTTATATATTGCAAAACTTCACAGGAAGGATCATTTAGCTTTTCATAATTGTTCATATGCTAAAGAAAAAAAAATCTACAAAGTACAATTTCGTACAAGCCAATGGGCTGCTCTCAAAATGTAGTCAGTGCCACTGCAGAACTGGTGAGGTGGTGTCCTGGAGTCACAGCACCCCTTCCCAGTGCCAAAATGTCTTGGTGTCACTTGACAGTTGCCCACCGAACAAACCGTCCTCCAGATGAAGCTCGGTGTTTTCTGAGAATCCGGTTTATACCACCAATGCTATAACACTCAGACATTTTCATCGTTTTTATCACTGAAATGCATTTTCCTAATGCTTGAAAAAATATACTATTAGACAATTATCATAAAATTCTCAAGCATACTCAGCAACAAACATTCATTTTGTGAAATAAAAAATGAGTCTTATATTCACAAATCCCACAGCTTGGAAATGTATATGATACACAACATTTAACCTGTCAGCTGCCTCATTAGTATCAATGAGTGGGAACTGGCAATCAGTAGATGGTGTGCTCTACATGTGTTTATGTTTTAAAATGTTCCCAAAATAGCTCTGCCTGAGAGGTTGATATAAAACACTTCAACTGGACAAATGAATTTCAGTTTAAATCTTATGGTCTACTTAAACTTTTTTTGAGGAATCCATGTTTCTTCTGTAACTGATCATTTATAGCTAATGGAGTCAATATCCTCTAATGATAATAATGATGATAATAACGATAAAAACTAGCTAGATAAAAAGTCATCTAAATTTCAGTCATACCAATATGTAAATGATCAAGAAAATACTCAGGGAGACTGATGTGTGTTTGACTACCAAGAGCCCTAAGATATATATTTGTATGGCGCCCGTGTTCAGAATCCATACAGCTATTAAGACATTTTTATAAACTGTAAGAAATATGTGAGCTATTTCAAGATATAATTCTGAAAAACAGACTTCCATGTAAGAAGCCAATTTAGGAAGAAAACAACATAAACAATAGTAACTTGTGTGCTCAAGTGAAGCATCTTTTTAATTTTGAGTAATGAAGATGTCAAGCCAAATGCTAGAGTAGTTTAACTTAATTAGGTGGCCTATTTTTCCAGGCATCCTTTCATTTCCCATTGAAAACTCAGCTTGTATGCAAGGCAACAAGAGCAATTTTGTCTGTAATGAATACCTCCGGGACTGCGCAGAGTAATCATTTGAGTGTTATGCTGAAGACTGGTTTGAGTAACTAGTTTGGGCTTGTTAAGATGCCAGACTTTGTTGGACTAACTAGATGACTCAAAGCATGGCGGCTTTGCCATTTTATTGGGTCAATGGTCAAAAAGTCAAGTTGACTTTACTCCTGAAATTTCTGCCAAAAGGAACCAATCTAAAAATAATTGGTCTAATTTATAGTTCAAATTTATGTCACAATCATGGGCATTTTATGACCCATAGTCAAGAGATTTTTTTTTCCCAAAAATGCTCTTTAAAATATTATACCTTCTAGGCCCTTTTTTCATACCTCATTTACACTTGAACCTGGAGTATTTTCTTACTAGAAAAACATGTAATTAAAAATATATAGCTTTCAATACATTTGTAGATCTCAAGACACTGTGATTCTAACAGTAGATTAAAGAAATTAACGTACAGAGGAGCTTGGAGAGTCCTTATTGGTTCCACTGCCATTGTATTGCTTATGACAAATAGCAGTACAATAATTATTGTAGGAATAACTGCCTATTACCATCTGGTTTATTATCATATTAATTCTTTGAGTCTTCTACTTGAAATGATTGCCTTAGAAGGTGGGAGGGGTGGTGCCTTTTGTTAACATGTCGAGGTATCAGTGACCCAGGTGGAGAGAAGCTACTGGAATGCAACGGGCAGGTCCAGATTTACTAAATGGCTGCTGTGCAGGACTGAAAATCATCACAAAGAGTTAGAAGACCTAAAGAGTTAATGTGATTTTTAAAAAAGTACATAAAATATTTTAATTGCTTATTCATCTTCCAACAAATAATAGCACATATTTCTGATGTCAGACACACTAGGCCCAGGAGATCCAGGGAGAAGCAGGGGCCAGTCCTGTCCTCAAGAGCTCATAATCACATGGGAAAGGCAAGGAAATGGATGCCAATTCTAGTACACTACATGCCACGGAGGGGCAAATATGTACTTCGGTACCTCCGACTATACACTGGAGAGGCAAGGAGGTGTGTGAGGAGGAAAGAGACATGGATTATTTGGCAACAGAGAGCAGAGAAATGGAAAGGTGAAGGTGAGGAAAGATGAGAGAAGTTAAGGAGAAACTGTGAGCCTGGGGCCTAAGCAATAATTATGTAGAAGGGAAGAGGAGACAGATTCAAAAGTTATGCCAAAAAGTAGAATCAAAACTAACTAGTGATAAGGGAGACTCTTCAAATCTCTGTCTTGATGACTGAGTAAATGGTGTTAAGTCTTAGGACTACAGGCAATAGAAAAAGAAGAAGAAGAAGAAGAAGAAGAAGAAGAAGAAGAAGAAGAAGAAGAAGAAGAAGAAGAAGAAGAAGAAGAAGAAGAAGAGTTTGAGCTGCAGTCAGAAACAGATGCCCAGTGGTGTTAGAAATCACACCTGAAACTCACATGAGAGGACTGCCCTAAATATATGGATGCCCTTCAACTTTTCTATTCAAAATATGTGATATGAAATGTATGTTAAATCCTTAGTTTTAAGATTCTAGGGGAAAATTGCTTCTATTTTATCATTGTCATGTTTTAATCTCGAGATCTGAGGGCCAGGTAAGAGAGAGGATTTCAGTGGAGTGAAGAGAAAAGAAGCAGAGTGAAATGTGATCACCACCTGAAATAATCTAAAATCAGATCTCACATCAGGACACTTAATATTTAGGGTTTATGATGATGCTCAGAATTAACAATAAAAATTAGTTCAAGCTTAAAGGATAACTATTCTTGGAGATAAGGAGGAAGGAGAGGAGAAGAGTGAGAAGAAAGGAGGATGGGAGGAAAGGGTTAGGAAGCCAGGGGATAGTGATGGAAACCAAACAGAAGGAAATGGTTTAGCAGAGTGAAGCCAAGGTCAAGGAAGAAGTGATTGATTGAAAATATGGTTCAATTAGGTAGTCTTCTTAAGAATTTAGCTTCTCTAAGACCTGACACTAGAAAAATCTTCTGATTCCCCCATCAAGTGATTATTTCTTGTATAAAAAAAGTCAGTCCTTCGCTACCTTTTTCACACAGTACCCCAACGGAGGAATGGGTGAGAATGTTTCTGCATCCAGAGAAGGTGAGTGGGGGAACATGTTGCCAGTTTGGGTGGAAAGCTCAGAATGAACAGGTAGCTATGGAAAATGATATTCTGGACACTTTCATAGAAGAAGAGAGAATGAGAAAAAGTAATGGCACATACTCAAAACTAAACATAAATAAATAACCTTCGTGCCATAAAAAGTTTCAACCAAGAGAATCAGACTCCTCTTCTGTTTCCTTTAATATAGGTAATTCAAATGAACACTTACATCTTGAGTAGAATCACATATGAGGAGCTACCAAAGGTACAATAATTCTAGGGGCTAGAGAAAGGGGCTTGAGTCTTTTCAGGGAAAGAGAAAGGCCTGACAGCGTGAGTGTGAGTGGGCTCAGAAGATTCTAGAGAAGATTCAGAGCTAAGTTGGGAAGCCCAATCCCTTCCTGCCTTGCTGTTGTGTGCTCTGCCATTTTGGTCAATCAGACGTGACAGGTTAAGAATGAGAAAGATGGGAGTTTATGAAGGACTGTTGGCCACTCTTCATGTCTGGCTTTCCTTTCTTTAGCGTGCTCACATATTCCCACAAACTACTTGGGTGTGTGTGTGGGGAATTTGCAAGCTCATGAGGAATTAAGCAACATGGGCCCCCTTAGCCAGGGTCTGGGAACACACTAAAAAATCTTGTATCACATGCTTCTAATTCTATGCAGAGTAAAAAAAAAAAATTAAATGGTGTTTATATTAAAGTACTGAGTGGGGCACCTGGATAGCTCATTCAGTTAAGCTTCCAACTCTTGATTTTGGCTCAGGTCATGATCTCAGAGTTGTGAGATCAGGCTCCGTGCTGGGCATAGAACCTGCTGGAGATTCTCACTCTTCCTCTCCTTCTGCCCCTCCCTCAGCCCCAGCTGCACACTCTCTCAAAAATAAAATCAAGTACTGAGTGGCCAGCACACTTATAACTAGTTATTAGAGTCAATATTCCAAGAATGGGGCCAGGGAGAAGTGGAAATGTCATGGGTTTTTATTGCATATTTGTCAGGCTTATTATAAGGTAGTATACTCAATTTAAAAGCTGCCTATCAATTACAAAACTGTATGCAAAAAAATTTAAGCATTTGTATACACTAGCTTAAGAGGTATAGAATGCATGCAGTAGATAGTGCCAAAGAGGCCTTTGGGACCGTCTAAAAGAATATCATTAATTTTTACAGTGTACTTCCATTTCTGGAACCATTCCAGCATTGGCTTTCTATAAAAATCATTTCAAGTTTAGAATTATGCTATTTGCTCGCAGCAACATCACAGGCACAGTACTGTACCATATGTTGCTACTTAGCAACTTAGTCTGTAAGTCCCAAAGCATGTACTGATTTGAAAATTGAACAGGAATTATAATTGTTGAGTGATGCTATGAGGCAAGTTGTCTTGGATTACTAAACTATGCAGATGTTTGATGTTATGTAGGAAAAGGAATAAAGCTATTTTTTTTTCCTGTAAGATGACTAAAATCCTATTTATGGTTGCCGAAAGGGGTAAATTGATTAAAATTCCCTAAAAGAATACCAGGTAATGAATTTTTGAACACACCATATTACAGTAAACAAAAGGAATGTTAAGTGTAAAATTTAGCTAAGGCCATTCAACTTATGTAATTTGCAAAGTTTATTCCCCCCAGAGTATGTATTATCTTGCATTAGTCTAATTTTTAAAGTAGCACATTCGAAAAACATTTTCATATGTGCTACATTATTAAAAATTAGTTTGCTTCTGGCACACAAACCTGCCCTATCTTTACAAAGCCCCAAAAGTATTTGGGGCTCTTTACTCTTTCATTAATTACCACTGATATTTAAAACATTCTTAGTAACTCCTGATTGGAATAGTAAAAGAAATAATGTTAGTTGTTTGATTTTAGTCAGGGCTTAATAGTATCCATTGTATTTGAATTTAAAAATCTAAGGAGCCAAGTTGTTATGATGTATATGCTTTGAATTTCCAATCCTTTATCCAAAAGTCTTTAAGACGGACATAATGATTCTCTGAAAGGGAGCAGCTGCTTTATAACAGCAATCATTTATTGAGTTTGTGTTTCTACTGTTTCAAACAAATTCAATTAGCCCTTACACTTCAAAACCCTAAAGGCACCAAAGAGATGATACTGGGTTGCTTTAATCTAATAGTAATACTAAACTTGTCAGTACAGTTTGGGGATTGATGGTTAGAAGAAAATTAATAGTAACATTTTTCATTTTTTAATCAAACAGTCCTATTCACAACTACCTATGGATCTCTGAGGCTACTTAGCCGAATGAATTCAGTGAAGTAAGAATTTTAAATCCAAGCTCAGCCTTCCAAAGGTATTCTGAAAGTGATCAACTCAGTTGAATGGAAGGAAATGGGAGTCCGGATCTTTGAACTGAACGATGACCTTCTCGTCTGGACAATATAGTGTAGCTTCCAGAATGTCTGCCAGAGAAGGCAGTGATCGTAATGACTTCGAAATGCAAAGTTCATGGAGAGGCAGGCTTGCCTCTGTTTTGAGTTAAGCACAAGACATTTTGTTCTTAGAGAAATTTCAAAGCTTCACAAAGTGCGCCCTTAACATATACATTAGATTAATTCACTGACAACCACCATGAAAAAAAAATATATAGAAGTTTTATTTTTGTTCTCTATGCCCTCACCCATCCCAGCTATCAAATCTCTTTGGGCGGCTCTGGAGGCATTAAAAAACTCCTATGTTAGAGTTTATGCCATAGTTACCGATACATGAAACTTCAAACAGCCATGGTTTGGCTATTCCAGAAAAAAAAAAAAAATTCAAATCTACAAAATGCTCCTATGAACTCTCCCTCGCTTGTACTTATCCATTTATTTATTTTTGCTCACAGTGTCCTTACAGATTACTTTATGCTGGCACCGTGGGGCGGTTATAATTTTGCTTTAAATGCCCTCACCAGATTAAAGGGCCTGGTCTTAAGTACCTAAAAATAAATAGCCCAGAATTTACTTTTATAAATGTAACCATTTACATTTTCATTGGATTTTTGTTGTCACTTCTCATGATGAAATACCTCGTCAACCGTTCCCAGTGAAAGGGCTACAAACATGCTCTTGAAAGTCTCAATCACAGCATGCACTTGGGCTCCAAAGCTACCCACCCGGCAGATCCTGAAAGCAGCCATACAGCACCCACCGGCCACGTGCTTCCGGTTATAAATGCAATGTTGTATTGAAAACTGCCCCAATAGTTGATAATTAAAGCTACTTGTGACATGTGTAGCTTATAATGATTAACTCGTCTATCGTCAGAAGCACAAATAACCTGCACCTGTAAAGACTTTATTTCCTAAAGGTAAAACAACTGTTTAGGAAAGATCATGCTGGCAAAACAGCTGCTTGCCATTCTGGAGAGGAAACAAGGTAGTATCTTTCAACAAATGCCAACTCCGGTGTTTTATCAGCTCTATCTCATTAACTGGAAACAAGGCTTAAATGCTTTGTTTATAAATTATGATTATTCCTGATTGCGGCAGTTACTGATAGTGCTACTCATTTGCAATGCAACTCTTTGAATTTGTTTAATTACAATTTGAAACAAGGCAGAGAAGATTAATTAACCCACCTGGCTGGCTGGCACATAGTCCTGGCTCGGCTCTGTCATGCTCATATACATGTTCTCACCGTCAAACTGCGAATGAAATAATAGTAAACATTCAGCAATCTTGACTGTGTGCATGTTTGTTGTTGCTGTTTTCACCATCAAACTGGAAAACAGTAGCCATAAAAAAAAAAAAAAAACAAAAACAAAAACAAAAACCTGTGGTTGGGAGTACAGAAAATCTGTCATAGCAAGTGAGCCACATCTTTTCTCTGATGTTTCTGTTGTCATCTTTCCTGACCCTGGATGTCAGTGATTTGGAGTAATTAGTGCTCTAGTAATTACAGCAAGCAAGCAAGAAATGAATGGTTTCCTTTCATCTGCAATCTGTTTTAAAACAAAAATGGCTCATTTTGCATACCATGTATACATACTGCAGTTCAGTTGTAATGAAGTATTAAATGAATGGCACTGTATGCTATACAAATACACTAAGGCACAGCTCAGTGCATTCTGAGTTTAGCTCTCAAAGGTGAAGAAGTGCAGAGTTGTTATAATAGACTAAAACTGGCTTCATTGCAATAGCCTTATGATGAACAGTTTTACTTTATAATAATCCTTGAAAAGAGCATGTGGCATTACAACTGTGGCTAAGAATGATAATGCCAATGAATACCGGGAAGAATCTACAAGCTCCACGATTAAACACTACTGTCCAAAGTTTCTCAAAGATCTAGAATGAATGTTGGTATTACAGATGCACAGAAATTCATACACAAATGTACAAGGTAGGGACAAGAAGGGAGGAGGAGATTCATGGGGTGGTACAAGTGCAGAACCGTCGGATAGTCCAAGCAACAGGGACATAACAACAACATACTTTTCATTATTTGGGTTTTCAAAAGCAGTAATCACTCCATTCAGACTTAATCCCCGGCTATCTTTAGTCATTTGATCAATGGGCAAAGCATCCTTATACTTTCATTGCCAGACTAATTTCAGATGTGGGAACTCGAAAGTCTGAAAAATTGCTTTTCAAGACAGAACAGTGTTATTGATGGAGGTGCAAGTACACAACAATACGGACATATGCTATATACCATCAAAAAAGAGAAAACCGTGTTACAGGCATCACATTCCACCGACTATGAGCTGCTCACATGAGAGGGTTGTACAAACCCTGGGATACCCCCAAGGTCTCTGAACTGGAACGTACAGCGGGTGCGTGCCCTGAAGATTCACACAGACACCGGGAGACCCTCATAAGGACACTGAAGCACTCACAAGGTTAAGTTCAAGGATCCAAAGGGTTTCCACACACATCACCCTGCAAATGTATTTCACTTGATATGAACAAACTTACTTATCTAAACAGATATGAAATCACTTATTGAATGATGTGGTTGTTAGGACAAGTCATAAATAGCACACTTAGAAAAGACTAGCTAGACATTTGGTTGCTTTGTCATCTGGCTCAGGAGCCCTGAGTCCAAGTGACTTACCCAAAGTTGCTTTTCCATCAGTCAGGTGAACGCCTTCCACCCAAAGATAGGCTAGCCCCAGTCAATCCACCTGCTACTGCTAACAGCTCAAAACCTGACAAAAAGCATCATTCAGCATTTGTCCACCCCCACCCCCTGTTGGTTTGTTTGCAAATGTTTCTAATGTTAAGATGCCAAAGAATCATTTAAAATATGGACAGTTTCTCTGACTATAGCAAACTAAACTGAACAGAAGTAGTGAAGTGGATCAAATACTCCACGGCCTATGCATATTCTATAAATGTGTTACTTTCTATTTCATCTTCTCTAACTCGTTTTCTAAATCTGGTGTCGTTCTCAAGCCAACTAAGGCTTTGAAGTTTTGGTTTTAGTCTATCCAAAGTGTATGCTAATTGAGTATATTCAATGTTACTGCTCTTGATAAGGACTCTTTGCTCAAAAAGAACCAATGCTTAACTACCAGAGAGCCAAGGCTGAAACAGCATTTTACAATAAAAGGTATGTGACTATGGGAATAACTATTTTTTGGAGTACATTCCATGTCCCCATCACCTGCCTGTAGCTTTACATGTACTAACTGATTCAATCTTCACAACAACCACGAGTTAGGTACTATTATTACATACATTTTATAAAGGAAGATGCAAAGGCACAGAGAAGTTAGATGCTCAAGGTCACAGAGCTCTTAAGACAGGCAGCCTGACTTCCCAGCACGTGCACTCACTCACCAGAACATATAAATAGGTTCTAAATGATAATGGTGAGTTAGCTACCAATTCTGAAAACAGTGTCAATAAATGATCAAGGCAGAGTGTTGGCACTACCTCAACCCTGAGATACTGTCCCGAACCTCTGTGGCATTGTGAGACTTTCAAAAGACTAAGATTCATAGTGAGCTGCCAATTTAGTAATCAGGTGGGCAGAATGTCTCCATATATTTATAATTAAGCCTTAAAGTTTTGAGAGGAGGTAGGATGATGGTTTGTTTTATGTCAACCTGACTGGGCCCCAGGGTGCCAAGATATTTGGCCAAATTCTATTCTGTGTATGTCTGTGAAGTTATTTTTGGATGAAATTAATGTAAGAATTGGTAAAATAAGTAAAGAAGATCACCCTGCCTACCGTGGGGGGGGGGGGGCTCATCTAATCAGTTGAAAGCTTACATGGCACAAAAAGGCTGACTCCCCTTGAGAGTAAGAGGGAACTCCCCCTACCTGACCCAGTGAATTGGAACAACAGTCTTTTCCTGCCATCAGACTTGAAACATCAGCTCTTCTTGGGTCTTAAGCCGGCCAGCTTTTGGACTGAAACTATACTACCGGCTCTCCTTTCCAGCTTCTCAACTATAGTTTTGGATTTCTCAGCCCCCACAATCAAATGAGACAATTTTGTACAATTCATCACACACCCTGATGGATCTTTTTCTGTGGTGAACCCTAACTAAAATGCTCTGGAAACTTATTTCTGGAGGACCTTCTATGTAGAAACCCAGGAGGGGATGACGACTGTTCCATGCTATGCTTGCTTCCTAGGGGAATGGAAGCCATGTTGATATTTCTGGGATAGTCTCTAGACTCACTTAGTCCCAGTACCTCCCACGAACCTTCACACCTCTTTGTCCAGAATGCCTTTCTTCCCTTCTATTTGCTGAAATGTTTCTCGTGCCCCTTGGTATTTTCTTACACCCTTAGGGCTTACACCCTTTTCTTAGGGCTCTCTCCAGTTCTGGGCTCCCTCAAGGAGCCCCCTGGTTCCAGTAGGGTTTTTTTATTAGGGACCTATCTTCACTGAGGGAGCTACCGAGGATACAATGTGCATCTTAGTTATCTCTAGCACCTCAATAGCTTAGGACAAGCACAAGGTTGGTCCTCAGGAAATGTCTATAATACATGATCGAGTAAATAGATTATTTTCCTAGAGAAGGTGATCACTTGAGAAGATAAATAAGATTCAATTTTTAGAGAATGGTTTGAAGGCTTTGGAAAGGGGTCGGCTTAATGTTTTACGGTGGAGTAAAATTGGAGCAGAAGCCCTTTAAAAAATGTACAGAAAGAGCTAACACCATTACTCAAATGCTAGATGTAGTTCTTCCTAAGATTTTTATATAATTAAAAAAACAGAGAGATGGGCCCAGAATCAAGAGACCTGCCTATAAATGAGTGTAGGCCTCTTTCAGAAGAATTTTGAGATGCCAAACAAAAATACAGCTGTATGTCACAATAGGCGTAGTCAGTCCTTGTGGCTTGATCAACACATGAGCCCAGGATCCCAGACCCCTGACCCTATCCCCTCTCCACACATACCCCATCAGGTGAAAGCCATCGGTATACTATTCACAGCTCCACTCAACCATACCCTTTCCAGGAGCTGGTTCCAGGGATCTCAGCAGCCCTTGTGCAGATGCACCGTTCTTAGAGTGCACCACATGTAGTGGGCACATGTCCACTTGGACATGTGGAATTATAGTGGAATTATAGTGCATAGAGCTCTAGAACTCTGGTCTTAGAAAGATCCCCAAAGGCTTCATATCTGAACCTCTCATGCTACGATTGGAGAAACAGACTTTTTTATTGGTCACATGGTCCATCTGGGACTAAAATCAAGGTCTGAATTCTTAGCGGAAGACTTGGCCACTAGAACATGCCTCTGCTTTCTACTCCATCACTCACAAAAATGGGGGAACAGCCTCTATGACTACTTGTACTTGTATATGGCTTATGTGCATACCCCACAGTCTTGAAGGCACAGTATTTGCAGTATTACATTAATGATCCTGCTTTGCTTTATCTGGACCACATATTAGAGGAACATTATTAATAACTGTTGCAATAAAATTGTTTTATTAAAAATAACTAATTACATTTCCCTACCCCTTATGTTTATCATAGTTATTATTCTTAGAAGTCAACTGAATTCAGGCATTATAACTTTTCAAAACATATCCAAACATACCAGGACTTTTAATTTCCATGTACTCTCAATTTAAAACCTGAAGCAAAGTTTGAAAGAATAAATAGGCTGGCTTATTTAAATCTAAATGTAAATGGCATCAACTCAGGATTAGCCTTTCTGACCAAGTGCTTTTATATTCTTTATTGTGTTTTTATTTCAAAGCACCAGGGGATGCAATCACATAAAAAGTCATTTATAATCTTCTACTACAGTTTTTTGAAATTGTTTTTAGAGGATATTAACCAAACCCATAATCCCAAAGAGCTTTTCAAACTAGGTAGTTATTATATCTTCTATTTAAAAACTGAAAGCAGACATCCAACACTGTCTGAACACAGTGAATGATGAGCAAAAATGAGCAATATTAGGCAACCCAAACCACTAAAACCAGAAAAATCAAAGGTAGAATGTGAACTATAAATCAATCACTGGCATTGGTACAGGAAATGGAATCTTTTTAGGGAAACCATTAGAGGAAACCGAGAAAACTGCTCTTGGGTAGGGGTGGTGGAGAACCTCATGGAATCCATGAAACAGTGCCACATTGTATGGCCTAGAAAAGGGAAAATCTTACATTTCTGGGTGTTTTCTGAAGGAATAGTTGATACTTTGAAATTTTTTTAAAGAGCTAAAAGTAGAAATGTTTATGGCAGCGAGTTAATTTGAAATTACTGAGAAGATGCATTATAATAAATCAGAAGAGAGGGTAATAGCCTCAAAATAAAATATCTATTTTTGTGTTGCTTGGCTCAATACAAGATTATAAGTCATCCCTCCCCACCCCCTTCTTTTTTTTTTTTTTTTTTTTTTTTTAATAATGGAAGAAATAACCTAAGTTTGGGGCAGTGAAGCCAAAGACTTTTGTTGTTTCACTGAATGAAGCAAAGCATTTTGAAAGCCAATGCAAAGGGGGATCACGGGTCTGGGAGCACCCAGCTCTCTGCTGCTCCCAAGCACGGGAACCACGTAGCCAACAAAAACAGAGCCAGGCAAACTCCGACACGTGCTCCCTATCCTCCCACTCTCAAGGGTTAAGTTCAGGAGACTCAGGAGAGGGAACCTGTGTTGATCTTCCAGCTTCAAGGCCCACTGGGTTGATGCAAGGTAGTCTAAAGTAACAGGCCTCGCGAGGGGCCAGGCTGAAGGCGACCGGTACTGGACACGAGGGCCCGAAAAGCAGCTCCCACTGCAAGGAAGGGGGAGCAGAGCACAGCCTATCAACGCCCCGTGGAAAGAAACAGTCACTGGGCTGGTGCTTTGAATGGAAGCGCCTCACAGCCGGGCGTACTCCGAGCTGGGACGGGACCGGGCCGGCATGTGGCCCCTTGAACCTGAGCGGTCAACACTCTGCGGCTGGAAATGGGATCTGGGCAGCAGGCTGGGCCCCTGGAGGGGAGAGAGAAGCCCAGACCCACTACTAAAATACTGTGCCCAGAACTTAGAATCTGGCCTTGTTTTTTTTTTTTTTTGGGGGGGGGGGGCTGATTTTATATCTCGTTTTTGTCCTAGCGATAGATTTAATGGGACAGGGGTTGGTGGGGAGACTTGTAATATTGCGATGCCTTTGTTAGTTTCAACAACTGAAATTTTCAATAATGACGATGCTCCGCATAAACTTACGACTCAAACGAACACCTGTATCTTCTGTTAGGTATAGGCTTCGTATGATGCCATCACGGCTCAAGCCAATTTTTTGACCTTTGCAGGCACTTTCCAATCACATTAGGTGTATTGAGTCCTTTAATTGTTCTGATTACCTTGCAATATGGTGACTATTATCACTCCCATTTTACAGATGACAAAACTGAGGCACAAACATTTTAAGCCATGATGATTCCATCACATGGGCCCCAGCCTAGGTCTTCTCAGCCTGCCTGACCTTAGGCCTTGGCCACTGGACTTTGCTTCCGGGACTGGCTGACACTGTGCCCATAGTCACAAAGCCCCCCAACATACCACTTCTGCTGCCACCACAGTTACAGACGAAGGTGCCCCAAGCCTGGCACTAACTAACATCAAGAGGCTCTGCACCTGCACTGGAGCCCGGTAAGTTCTGCTTTTCCCCCAAGTCTGTGCAAAAGAGCCAAGTAACACGTCCTGAGAGTGTGGCAGAGATGGGATCCAATGGAGAGGACTGACCCGCAGCATCCCCTGTGGCCCCTTTAGAGAAGCCCCTCAAGCCCGGCAACCAGCAGTGATTTGTTGCAAAGCTATGACACTTAGAAATATGTGCTCTCCCTGTCTCCTTGCCTCCCTGTCTTGCTTCCTCTCTCTCTCTAGTTTCCCTGCACATTCCCTCCCAGCACTAACGCATGAGCTTTCTGGACACTAGGACAGGGCCCAGTAGTACACTGTTCAGTGACGATGCTTGTAGGGGCCATGCTGCTCTAATCTGATCCCATCTTTGTTCCACTTCCATTATATTTTATTTAAGAGTCATTAATTCTATTTTCAATTCCTGTGCCAAGACAGAAACAAACTTATGAAATAGTAATAAATAGAAGAACAAAGATTTTCCTGTATCACAAAAACATTGCTCCATTTGAAAGGAAAAAAAAATGCAGGTTTCTAGAAACGTTCATTAACCCCAAACTTCCAACACAGGCAATACATTTCCATTATGCATTATTTAAGACAGCAAAGAATGTGTGGGATAAAAGCTTAACTATCAATCCAACTCCATTCTGGTGAGTCTAATGGCAATCAGTTTAACCAATTGAAAACATGCATGGTTTTTGCCAAAAGGCTTCCCTCCAGAAGGTGTAGTGATATTAGAAAATCAGGAGCAATGATTTCTGATTCCAGGTAGGAACATTGTTTTTGAAATAAATTCCCAAGTAATTTCCGAGTCTCTAAAGCATAAAGCTGTAAAACTATACCGTATGCTTGAAACGAGGGTAGTTTCAAGTGATTGGTTCAGAACATTTCTTTTAACTTGTCATGTTTTAGACAAATTTCTCTGATTCCATGCAGTAAGGGAACAATTTGAGAAGTACATTCAAACTTGCTGGCCATCCTCACCTAAGCTCACTATTTCCACATGATCTCAGCTCTCACCTCATTTACCACAATCCCTAATCCTGCATAGATGTGGAATGAAAAGTATGAAAGTCATGATTTTTGGGGGGCTGGCTCTTTGATTGCTGGTATTTCTTCTCAAGCACGGTGAGCATTTTTCACAATCTGACAGGCACAGAAAAAAAGTGAGAGTATTTTTCTACACCTGTCTGGTCTGGAAGAGAACACTCTGTTCGGGGAACCTCGAAACAAGAAGAAGGTAAGAGACTAAGGGAAGTTCAGAGCATTGATAATGTTATGAGACTTGTATGACAGATTTATAAAACAGATTAGCGGAGAACTTATAGGCTGGTTTGGGGACAACTGAGTAGGCTGTAAACTTTTTAAAAAGATGCAAGGACAAACAATTATTGAATAATTTTGAAATTAAAAGTGGTAGTACCAAATAAAAATATAAATAGGAAGGTACAGAGTTATTAAGATGGAGATTCTCACTTCCCTATTATTATTACTCAGAAAATAACATTGTGGCTAAATATAACTATGATGTTACAGGAATAGATTTATGGTAATTAAAATCTCCTAATGGTAGGACAGGTGTTGAAATATAGTTTGGTAGGTTCAGAGCAGACTTGACCAATCAGAAATACAAGTTCAGTTCATATCCACTCCACTTGTCTTTTTTGAGATCGTATTTGGCATTTGTTTTCTTCAAGTTCCTGAGAGTTTCTGTTTTCCAAATAGATACATAATGACATTTTTAAAAACTGAATTAAATCCTTCAGGTTATTGAGTATGAATCTGTCCACTGTGAAGGGGAGCAAAGCTCTAATGTGGCGTATATTTGCCATTTTAAGGAAATTGGGAAGTCACTCAATCCATTCGTTCTATCAAAAGGAGAGTAATTTTTAAATTTTCCTTAACGTCTTCAAATACTATTTAGTTATAGCTATTTTTGCATAACCTCCTTTGATATTTAATCCGTGATCTCATGTGACTTTCCCTACCGACTTATCCACATTTTTCTGAAGCTTATGGCATAATTTCCCCTGCGTTAGCTTAAGGCTTCATGCAGATGTCCCCCTCGAAGGGCATATGCATTATACGTGTTTACAGAGTTTCAGTTCCAAAGTTTCTCTTACTGTCTTCATGTTTATAGTAGTTCAAACTACTCCCCTTAGATCACCCTGCACTCTCATTTGACTTTTTTTTTTTTTTGGTAGCATTCTCCCCAGTACTTTATCTCCCCTTTTAACCATGTCCTTTTTTTTTTTTTTTTTTATAACATGATATGTTGCCAGAAACATGTCAGAGCTGAAACTAGAAGTCTTGTTGCTGGAAACAGCATGTGCACCTCTACTCAAAGCCTTATTTATACTGCACAGTGAGAAGTGATTGGTCTCCTTTGTTTTATTCTCTGGAATGGCACCCTATGATGCTCTTTTGTTCAAAAATTGAGAGAAGAAACTATCACCACATGGGGCTATCAGGGGTAAACCATCCAGCCTGATCTCACCGGTCCGTTAAAATTCCATGGTATTGACATGCTCCCAGAAAAAAATGTGATAGTTATTCATTTATTAATTCAACAAATGATCCTGTTGCGTCTACTAGGTGCCAGGCCCCTCTCTTGGAGATAGCTGCTGACAATAATTTTCTGCTTCTTGTGTGCCAGGTGCACACGTGTATTTACTCATTTAATCCTTACAATAACCCTGTGAGGCAGGCAGTATTCATGTCCCTTATCAATAAAGACAATGAGCCTTCAGGAATTGAGTAAGTTGGAGGACATAGAGCAGAGCCTCAATTCTAGTCTGTCTGATGGCAGAAAAGTATCTAACAGGAGAAGTCAGCTCAAGGGAAACAAACCCCTTGCAAAAGAAAAGGCTTAATGAACATGCAAGTTTTAGGTATCCCAACAAAAATGTAGGATTAATGAATACCATAACCAGCTCAATGACTATCAGGCCAGGAGACTTTATTGTTTTGTGACAGTACCCACTGACTGACAATGGGTATTTCCTATAAGTATATGAACCAGAGCAGTGAGCAGAGGCAGAATGTGTGTTAAAGAAACCACAGAGTCAGGGGGATCCCTGGGTGGCACAGCGGTTTAGCGCCTGCCTTTGGCCCAGGGCGCGATCCTGGAGTCCCGGGACTAAGTCCCGTGTTTGGGCTCCCTGCATGGAGCCTGCTTCTCCCTCTGCTTGTGTCTCTGCCTCTCTCTCTCTCTATGACTATCATGAATAAATAAAAAATAAAATCTTAAAAAAAAGAGTTCTTTATATATTAAAAAAAAAAAAAAAAAAAGAAACCACAGAGTCAAATAACCCAGGATGGAGTCCTCTCTGCCACTCAGTGACTGTGAACTTGGGATGAGCGTCAGTGACCCCGTCATGGGACTGTCATGAAGGCCAGACCCACATCTGGAAGCACCCAGCACAATGCTCAAGTCTAACAGATACTCAAAGTGAGTCCCTTACCTCTCTCTCTACTGCATGATAGCCTAGCCTACGCCAGTCAGTGCATTACGCTAGTCTTCCTTCTCCATCACTGCCTAAAACTCTTCACTACTCTCTCAAGCTTTCAGGTAAATTTCAACTTCCTTAGTTTCAAACACCAGGCCCTGCATGATGAAAACAACTATACCACTTGTTATGGCCGCGGTAAGGCCAGGGCATGTGCCATGCCAAGTGTCAAATGTTGTTGACCTCATTCCTGTCTGCATCTTATGTGACTTCAGTAGTTCATCACTTCTTCTAATTTACATATGGCCCAGAAATCCCTGCGCTACTTCTTTCCCTCCCCTCCTCTGCTTGGAATACCTTTCCCCATCCCACTTCATGTTATTTCACTCCCTGTTTTCCTGGCAGGAGTAAGATGATCAGGGAGTTGAGCAACCAACCTGGAACAATTCTGGGTGTGAAAGGAGAGATTGAACAATTGTGACTGAACAAAAGTCATAAGCTTGGACTCTCCCAGCCAAAGAGTATCTTGCCAGCAGAAGGTAAGGCCTCCTTAAAATCGCTGATGATGTAGGGTCCCTTCTCTGCGCCAGCCTAAGTTCTAGTTCTCCATGGCATCTGGTGCTTTCCTGTAGCCTCCATGTCATTGTACTGCCACTGTTTCTTGACTCCTCTCCGACATTGGACTATGAACTCTTTGAGGGCGAGGACCTTCCTATTTATTTTTCTATCCCCAGCACTGAGCATATGCCAAGCACATGGTATTTCCAAAAAGACATTGATGAACGATCAAATAAATCCAGTGCAATATCGCGAGAACTAACATGGTTCCAGATAGTTCGCCATTCTATGATTCCACAGTAGTATTTATTCCATGTGTTTTCACTTCCAAATCAATTTCTACCCATGAAAATAACTGCTCCCCGGAGGCATTGCAATCTTCTGCAAACCAGATCACACTCTAGCTTTCCCTTCCTTCCTGTCCTCCAGGGACCAGATTGTCTTCACTTGCTCGAGTTTGAATAATTTGAAAAGAAGTTCGTTTTATGAGATCTTAGATAATAGCTAACATCTTCATGGTACCAAGTAGGCAAGACCAGTTCCAGTAAGCAGATTGTGCCCATGCAGCTCCAGATCAAGCTAGTTTATTTTTTCACACTGACGTCAAGCTGCTGGTGAACATTTTGCTCTCTGAATCATCTCCAAATCTATACCAGCATGCTAATGAAAAACCGACTGGATTGGCACACAGAATGCAAGTCATTCTTCCCTTTCCCCATGTGGTTCGTGAGTAATTCGGGGCCTCTCTTTCCCTGGTAGGCACAGTGGAATAGGACAGAATTTGGGGGAGATTCCATCATGGAGTGGGGTGGAAATAAGAAGATCCTGATAGGAGTCTCGATTTGGACACTTCTTAGCAGACTGATCTTGGGAATGAGAGTAAGAATTATATGTTCTTCATGCAATTATTTCAGATTCAAACAAGATATACCAAAGCATTTGTAGTTACAGAGCACTAAACATATAAACACTGTGCTACATTCTGGAAACTATGGTACTTCCGCCTTATGGTAAGTTTATTGGACTGTTTCCGTCATTTGTTGGAAAGATAGATAGGCAGAAAGTAGTGCAAAATCAGGCTCAATATGCCCTGAATTCGCCTGTGAAGAGGTCTCTAATAGAGAAAGTGATATGTAGACATGATTTTTTAATCACTATACTTGTAAGTGCACAGTCCTACCTTAAATATTGGATAAGAGAAAAGCAATGAGTGGACAAAAGAAAATGGTAGAGTAAGCACCAAATAAATGAAAACTTTATAGAGCATCATGTGTGTATCTATGTGCACATAAATATGTGTACACGCACATGTTCTTTACATATGTGCATATTTATTTACTGTGTGTGTGCAAAATATTTTTCTCCAGAAATGTTCTTTAATTGGCTTTCATTTACATTATTTGAGATCGTATAGAGGAGCAATAAAAACTGCCACACAAAATTGCAGGAGAGGTTGTCTGAAAGTGCAAAGCACACCTGAATGCTTCCCTTAATTTACAGAGAAACTATCACCCAGTCCTAGTGAACTACAATATATCACATTCACTTAGCTTGCTTCAGGTGAATTTATTGTCACACAATGAAGATTTCAGACAGTTTTGGCATAAAAAAACACAATGTTATGCTTAAAGATATAGTAGTAAAATACAGAATGATATAGGTCTCCTATAGCATTTGATTTTTCATTGCTTATTAGCTCTAAGCATTAAATTATCCATAAGATAATGATCACTCATTGTATTTTCTGGAGCTGTATAACAATTTCTGTTCTGGTTCACCAATTGCATAACTCCGCTAGATACTTAGGCTGTTTCAAAAATCAATGTATAATGCTCACATCAAAGAAATTATGTAATCTCTACTGCTCTGTAACCTATTATTTCACTTTCTGTAAGAAACTCTACATTATAAATACCTTTCGCACACTTCCTATTTGCTATGAAAAATTCTGGAATAATACATTTTTATAGCCATTAAGTAAATTAATATTAATGTTAGATTAAATGGTTTCAGGATTTTTCTGTTTGAAACGCCTTCTGAATAGTGCTGAGCAAAATGTACATATTTTAAATATATCTAATGAGTCTTGTCACTAAGAAATCCTTCAATGTTGCTTAAGATATTCAACTTGAAACAAATAATTTAAACACGTATTGAAGTCAAAATAGAATGGAAACCAAACATTAGAGCAAGATCAAATTATCCTCGAGGGATTCTTATTTTAAAAGCAGAACAGTGTTGCCTTTTCTTCAGAGCTAGCAGGACCTTCCTTGGAAAGTTGTATAGTAGTGCCTATGTGCCCAGTGCATATAATACAGGCAACAAAGCTCTTTGGACACAGGACAGGAAAATATCTGCATCTGCTATATAAAAACCTAGAGTTTCAGACCCCCCACTGCAGCCCACTTTGAAGCAATGAAACTGCATTTGTAATAACACATTTGTATTAGTGGTTCCAAAAGCTAATGTAGTTTCTCAACACATGTGCATTCCTACCTTTATGCAGACCGTAGGCTGTACGTTCTAAAACAGTGCATTTTTACACTGTCTGATTGTTGAAAAGGAAAGGGCTTGTGGATATGTATTTTTAGGAAAGCTTATGAGGCTCAAATATCTGCTATTTTCCCCATAACTCTTCTTTCTGTTTCATCCATTAGCAGTCACTGAAGACTATTTTCAGCACAACGTTAAGTTGTGAAGCTGATTCAACAAAGGGATTCTGTAATGCCAACCACATCAACCATAGAGTTGAAGCAATTCCATTATTTAGACAGTCATTAGCACTTCCTTGGATCTTTTTGGATTCCAGTTCTGTTTTGTTATTGTTTTTCAATTGCTTGGCCCTAAGCTTTGCTTATTCTATTTAATAATATCGTGATAGGGGTGCCTGGGTGGCTCAGTGGTTGAGCATCTGCCATCAGGGCGTGATCCCGGGGTCCCACATCGGGCTCCCCCCAGGAGCCTGTGCCCTCTGCCTATGTCTCTGCCTCTCTTTGCATCTCTCATGAATGAATAAATAAATAAATAAATAAAATCATAAAAAAAAGATATCATGATAGATATACAATGCAACCCACGTCTTCTATGGAAGTGGTTCTCAGAGGTGCCTGGGTGGCTCAGTGGTTTGGCTCCTGCCTTCGGCTCAGGACATGATCCTGGACTCCTGGGATCGAGTCCCAAATCAGGCTCCCTCTGCCTGTGTCTCTCATGAATAAATAAATAAATAAAATCTTTTAAAAAAGGAAGTGGTTCTCAGCTGGGGGTGATTCCACCCCCACTTTGATGGTTATGACTGAAGGGGTGCTACTGGCATCTAGTGGGTAGAGACAGGATACTTCTGTACACCCTACATAGCACAGGAGAGCCCCCTTAAAAAGAATTATCCAGCCCTGATGTGAACAGGGTTGCTGCAGAGAAACCCTGGTGTATGAAATGTGTTTAGTTTGAAATTTGGGTCATCTTCATGAGAAACTGTGAGATGAGAGATGATATCAACTATGAAATGACTCCCTCAAGTAATAAAGGTAGCTCAGTTAAATCAAATACTTTAAATGGCCTAAATAGTTTGTTCAATGCAATGAAATCACCAAACTGTTATAGGTCTGAAAGCACTATTCCAGGTGCTTTGGGTATGGCATTCAAAACAAGAATTAAAGAACATCATCCCAAGCTTACAACACCATTAATTTGAAATAAAAACACACTGTATGTTTACATCCTTTGGAGTTACAATTACTCTGGGCAACCACAAGAAAACCAAATTAATTCTTCAAACTACACATAAAAACTGCTACTTGTCATGGTTGAAACCCGAGAGCTCTACGAAAAATCAGCAATTTGTTAATTGGGATTCTATTTATCTTTTCATGCACAAAACTAATTATTTGTTTGCAAGATGCTGTGTCTTCATTAAAACGATTAGTATTCTGAGTAGATGGCAGTATTAATTTTATAAGTGAAATTGGAATTTCATCACTGTTTTTTTGTGCAGTTCATAACATAATGAGTATTTCCACATGATACCAATCTGTCTAAAAAGAACAATTCTTCATAGACACAAAAAGTAGATATATCTAATTAACAGTGCCCACTATTTTTTTGAAATATCTTTCTGGATATCAAGGAGGCATATATATTATTCTCTGAAAGATAAATATGTAATACGTATATATAATATTGGGCTATGCACTACTTACAAAACCCTATCTCCCCCACCAAATTTTTATACTTTAAGACAAATATAAATTAAATATAAAACAAATATAAAGTCATGTCTTCAATTTTTTCTAAGGAAGGGGAGTCTGTGACCAAATTATCTTCTATAATAGCAAGAGCAACTAATCTGAAATTAATTAATAAAAGTCCTCTGAATTTGGAATGTATCCCCTATTTTTTAGGCAGCATGTTTATCACCCCAATAGTGCCTTGTTTTAATAACATTATGACTTTCATTCACTTAGAATGTGGTAGTTGGACATAAAAGGGAGTGTCTCAGGAATGTATGGGTTTGCTAAGGGAAGACTATAGGATTTTATATGACCTCAGGGAATTCACAAAATAGATGCCCTTCTCAGTGGATACCTGGAAGTGGCCAAGTGGAGCCCGGGGAAACTTCAATTCTAGTGAAATCAGAAGACACAGAAAATTAGAAGTGTTCAGTGAAAACAAAATCTACGTAAGGCAGAACTCTGAGAAAAGTTAGCCTGGGTTCTCTTCCACACCTTGAAAATGGTAAACAACACTCTGTGCTGCTGGGGCCCACCTCTCAAACTGGTTAAGTAACTTTAATGAATAAGGCAAGAAATCTGGTCGCAAAAATCCTCTAATAATCTTAAAGGAAATAAACTACCTAATGTTTTTAAGCATTTAAAGACTACTCGTTCCTAATTAGAAAAGTATGTATTAATAGACTTGTGTTTTTTTTAATAGCATATTTTTTAAGTTTATAAACTTT